>NC_090337.1:26469832-27717984 GCF_035084215.1 Heptranchias perlo | reverse complement strand
AGTATGGCACTGAACTGCTATTGTGTTCTAGATAAGATCAAGAGCTTAATATGTAGCATCAAAAAACTCAAAGAAACTACCACTCAAGCCACAGCTGCATACTATAGCATGTTGTGACAACCAACAGCTCCTTTTGGACTCTAAATTGTCAAACTTTTAATTCTGGGGAATTATCTCCACTTGAGAGTAGGCAGACCAGGCTTCTGCCCACAGTAATATACAAAGGAGCTGCTGCAAGGAGATTACAAAGGCATCTCACAGATTGGAAGGCTAAAGAAAAAAAGTGCTATGGATAATAAAATGAGATTTAAGTTACCTGTTGTGAAAAGTTGTAATAAATCACAAATATTAGTAAAATCACCATTCAGAACTTGATCAAAAGTTCAAGATTTCTAGAAAGACAAAATGTGATATTTTATACAACTTTATTTTTTTTCAGAAACAAAATATGCAGAAAAACATTTGAAAAGGTCATACAAAAATATATTTTCTAGATGAGCTAGAAAATGTAAACCAGTGCAAAACTAGCATGAGGCTTGCAACACAAGTATATAACAAAACTTCAAACCCTTTCATTTCAGTTTAAATACATCATCCAGAAGCAGGTTTACAATTGAATAAAAATTCTGTAGGAGGTAAAGTACATATTTCAAACAACATAGCTAGACAAACTTAAAATATGCCACTGCATTTCAGACCACTTGAGCTACTGTAAAAACTACTTTGGCTCCAAAACACTCAAATTTGCTGAGCTGGAGAGTTCGAGCTATCCATGAAACAAAGCTCGCGTGAGGTAGGTCACAAGTACTAAATTGAGGTGTAATCAATCCTCCCATGTTATGAGTGCAGCCCTCTACCCCTCCCCATTTAGCAGTAAACCATATTCTTTACTAGAAGCATATCAAGGGATTTATGTACAGCCATTAAATTTAAAATAAAATTTAAGCCTTTTTAGGACAATACAGTGAATTTTTTTTTTAAAGATCAGTGTAAAGACTATTTCAGGAAGTTCTAAAAGTGTCACTTGTTAAATTGAATTTTTTTTGTCCCAGATTTATTCACAAAAAAAAACTCAAAAAGGACAGAATCTGAATCTACCAGGATTGGAAAGATTTTGTTTTAATGTTTGAGGTATTAATTTTGTTCTTGGCTGATATGTTCCATTTTCAACTACCCATGAGCCCTTTATTGGTGAGAAAGTAGAGAAGTCCTTTCACATGGCACCCTGTTCCCACTATCCTAATAGCACAAATAGAAACAAAATGTCCACTTGTAAATATAACATGGGAGAAGTCACAATCTGCCTTATCCAAGGCAACTTGTTATGTTGAACTTTTGGCAAGTGTAGGCTAGATATTAATGATATAAATCATACCTACATACTTTTTCCAGAATATCATCCACCAAATTAACAAACCCAGCACTTTTTAAAAAAAAGTCTAATTTATTTTAAACCCATTTAAAAAAAAAAGAAACAAATTATTTTGTATGAAGAATGCTAGTACTGAAGAATGGAACACATTTCCCATTTCTGGCAACATTAAGCAGGCATGATAAAGCTTAGCTCATATGCACAGCAAAAGTCCCTCTAACTGCCCAACTCAAAAAAAAGTCAAATGTATATTTTTCCACATCCTACATCACAAGTGAAAATGCCAACTTGTATAGAAATACTGGTAATTTTATGGGAGTGAACCACTACACAATAATTGGGTAAAGTCTGCCCCAACTCATTTCACCAAGGGTAAAACAGCAATGTTGTAATCCCCTGCACCATTCAGTCCCCCAAAATAATTTCTGAAGTATATCAATGGATCCATTTAAAAAAAACTTGAATCAAGCAGATTTCAGTTAGTTAATCTATTAACAAAATGGATACATCATTTCCTTAAAAAATTATCTAGATTTACTAAATCTCTTGGCAAAGGAGGACAGCAATTACTGCAAGCCATGTGTGCAATTGCTATTTTTATTTATTTTTTAAAAAATCACACCAAAAAAAGCTTACTATTTCTACTATTCTGTAACCAGGTGATGTACAACAAATAGATCAAAACCAGAGAAAATTGAAGTCAGGAAAACCTATAAAATTGCAATAGAATGTTTAAAAATAGTAAAGCAGAGATGTTTAATATGAATATAAATCAAGAACTTTATCATGTCAGATCATATGGGCAAACCTGTGGTGAAGAGATGTTAATGATGCAACTTAGCAAATTTTAAAGGCAAAAAAGTTTAATACTTCTTTTCTAAATGTAGAACTAAACAGTGGGTGAAATTTCCTCTTTCACTCTCCCATCCCAACTTCCAGAGGAAAGAAAAAAAAGTCACATCTATGTTTCAAGTAAACCTTTACACTTGCTGTCACAAGTATGAAGATATTTAAATTCCTATATCATATCTAGTTTTTAAAACCAAAGTCCACTCAATCCTGGTGTCATAACAACTCAAACATGATTGTAAAAACAGCACTGTAAATGGGGACAGTGAAGCAGTTGAGCATTTACATCCAAAAATGTGATACAAGCATTGATTGCATTTAGAGATAGGGCCCTTAGTACTGCACAACAGAAAGCGCTGCAGAATTTTTCTCCTTTCTCTTGCCTAGCTTTCCCTATTGTAATTGCGTTGGGCCCTATTACCAAATGCTCGGAATCCAAATAGTGTCACTGGACATCAATCTCCTAATCCCCATGTATTTCATACATTGCACAATTCATCTGCAAGTAAAAATGTGTGGGGATTATTTGACAATTGATCTCAGCCCCTTAAAACTATTTTTATTGTGGCCTTGTTTTGAATCCAGGGAACCAGCTCCCAGCAGTTACACTGCTAAATCCTGCTTTCATCCAGACAGTAGACCTGTAGAACCAGTTTTGTTTGTGTGGGTGTACAAGTCTGCAGCTGGGTTAAGCAGCCAGATTTAGCAGCATGAACACCAGGAGCTGGCCCATGGATGATGGTTTCCTGGAATCAAAGACCATGATAATAACAGTTTATATCCCTGGCTTTGCAGAAACAAAGTCCAATTTAGCAAGTCGTGTAAATCACATGCAGGGTTAACACACTGCACATCAATGCACAAAGTCAACTTAATTGACATCATGCAGGACACCAGGTAACTAGTTACCTGCCACTGAACTTCACCTGGGCAAATGGAGACAGCCAGGCATCGAGACATGGATTACTGCAAACCACTTAGCACTTGGAGCTACATAGGCCAATCACAGTATAGTTTTAAAAATGTCAATTTAGCACTTTTTAAATACAGTATTTTAATCTGTTGATGCCCTCAAACCCCATAGACTTGCCACAGAATCCATGCTCATGTCATAAAATTTGGTTTAGTTTGCCAAAAATTTCTACAGGCTCCAGGAAAAAAGCTATTGAAAGTCCAAGGTGTTTGTTACTTGTAGGGTCATTTATAGTAAAATTCAAGCAAATAGATTGAAGGCGTACAAAACTTGGATTATCTTTTGTTAAAGCAGGTGTGCTTGGTTCATTTCAATTTTTAGTTTAATGAGCAAGAGAATCAACTTCAGTTTTAGAACTCAATTATGTGTGGGGAAAAAATAGTAGGAGATAGTGCACTGTGACTTCTAATCTAACCAAGAAAGCAAAGACCATTTAAAATGAAAAGTCTCAGTTAGAGAGATGGTCAAGAGGGGAAGAGGGGCAGGCAAAATAAAGTCTTTGGGGGGGGGGGGAGGGGGGAAGGAAAGAGGAGAAGGAGAAAAAAAAACTAGGAATCTCCACTCGAGTGTGCAGTGCCTCTGCTCTCAAATTCAAGTTCTAACCTGGGGGACTATGCAGTTGAGCTAGTAGGGAGTTCAAAATGTACAGAGCACCAGAGTTCACACTGCCATGTTGATCCTTTTTCTTAAGATTGTATTTCTCACTCCACTACATTCAAATCAAAGACAAAAAGGTGTACTTAACAATAGGAGGAGAATGGGTTACAAAACAGGACCAAATGAAGGATTTACTCAATAGCTGGGACTAAGTTAGTTACATGCTGATGAGAAATTCTTAGGTTGTTAATTACATCTACTTGAAGAACTAATTGAATAACTTAAGATGTGAAACAAACTTGGTGGTGGCATAGGATTGATAAGTAAATGAGTAGGAAATTTATTCAGTGTATTAGAACGTTTTGGGCATTTACTATACTAGCTTAATCACAGATTGTACATAAAGAAACACCATTTCTATTAAAAACAAACATGGGGTGTTAATTATGTTTATCGTCAACACACCAGTGAACTTAATTCAAGTTATCAGTACTTTACGTTTGAACTTAAAACACAGACATCTGCTTTTATCAAGTTGCTCGTAGGCAACCTTCATCTACAGTGTAAGACATAAGTAGAATTTTTTTTTTTAAAAAGACAAAGCTCAGTTTTTCCATAAAGCAAAAATGTTTTAAGACTTAAAATCTTAAGATATCCTGTATGCTACAGCAAAGCGACAAGCAGATAAAACAAGGCAAAGTGGCTGTTCAACAATGTCCACACCTAATCAGAAAGTTTATAAATTCACATCTGTGGGTTGTCCATCACTTGAAATATCCTTGCCTCAAAGTAGATTTTGCAAACTATCTTTATAGGCACAAAAACTTAACTGCACTTTAAATTGCAACCCTTCTGCCATGACCAATTGTAAAGCAGCAGTGATGGCAATCAAGAAGTTAATTATTCTGACTGCCCAGCTCTCAATGGAGAAAATGTGAGTTTTGTTCTCACACTAAGAACACAGTATGCTTCTCTTCCCTCTTTAATTTCTTCACAAATAGCCAGTTTTTAATTAGAAAGCAAATTTCAACTTTTCCAAATGCCATTTGCTCTTGGTGTAAACTATGGAAATGAAGATTTAGCTAACTATTTCTGATAAATGTAGATATCATTTTACCACCTGTGGCTATCAAAGGAACAAGCATGTACAATACAACATTTAGAACAGCTTGGCATACACATTATGTCCCAATATCCCTCAGCAAATCCCACAATCCTACATGCCATGTAACTAATTTATCCTTTCAACAGTTTTTTTTTTAAAATAAAGATGCTCAGGTTTAATCAAGTGACCAGGCCACAATACTCTGATATTTAGCAATTAAATCCAGTTTGCTGATAAATTTAATGGGTTTTAATTTTAGGTGGAATAACTTACTGCATAATAAATTTATAAAACACCAACAGGCTGGAGAAATGTAGTGGAATTTTAATTTCATGTAAATTTTAACCCTCCCCCCGACCCCAAAATTAAGTTTTGTAGTCACACATGAAAAGGACTATTGCTTAAAATGTCCAAGATGCAAATGTTAATCAAGTTAATGCAATGCAGTTATTGGTCAGCAAATTAGGCACAAAATGTAACCTGAGTAAGCCTAGCTTTATTCTGACCATGTTTTGTGCAGTTAGACAGCAGTGTGAAATTCTACACATTACATCAGTAAAAAGGTATGGTGTACAATTCAGAATTTACAGGCTAGTTGGCGAAATGCTTCATGGCAGAATAATCAGGGATAGCCAGATGATTCCATTAAACCTCCCTACATTCGTTCACTGCTCACCATTTTCCCCAGCTAGATATGTGCAGACATAGCTACTGGAAAATGATACCAGCAGTTACTGGTACAAATCCCCATTATTCAACAGTTTTTAAACTTTTGTTTGCCAATTTGTAAAAACTATTGATAGTGCCATGTACTCAATTTTGAAAAGCAAATTTTATAATATTGGACACACAACACCGGTAAGAGTAGTTAGAGGTTAACTTGTTCAAATTACAACTGCTCCTTCTAGTGCTTTTATTTCCTCCCCACCAAAAGAAACAAAACTCAGTGCTATTATCTTTTCATGCAATTACTGTACTAGGACAATGCAGCAATACAAGGATATGTGTCTACGTAGTATGGTTTGCAGAGAAGAAACACTTTGATCAGTCGACAGTAAAGTTGTCCCCAAAATCCAGAGGCGAGTGAAGTCACTTTTGCATGTGTAGCCTCTCTCCACAAATGGTGGATATCTTTCACGTGGCCGTGAGAGGTCATCATTTGGCTATAAATACAAGGATGATAAGGGGTCTTTCCTTCACCAGCAAAATACATATGTTGTTGTGGTGGTACTCCCATCTTTTTGGCACACATGCCCATAAAAACATCATCAATATAAAGGCTGCTGTTTAGGGTCATTAAGGCCTCATAGACTTTCACTGCCACATCCTGGGACACAACATATGCAGCACCTGCTGTATAATCTGGATAAGCAGGCCACGGATACATTTCATAGGAAACATAGTACTTGCTTTCCTTGTTCCTTATAGGGGGTGCACCTCGGTGCACTCGACCTATCCAGAAATTACTAATCCCTTTATCTAACTGTAGCAGGTAGTTTACCAGGTTTGGAGTGTGTACAAAAACATCATCATCACAGGACATGACAAATTTAGCATTTTGGCAAAAAGTATTTGCCCACTTGAACTGGAAGATTAGTTTCAGTGTAAGGTTGTGAAAGTCATCGTAGAAATCCTGCTGGATAAGGTCAGAATGCTGTTGATCTTCACTCAGTAACCTGCTCTGTACACTGTCCCTTTGGAAGGAATCTTTATGTACTCCCAAAACAAAAATCACTTTTATAGTGGCCTTTAACTCTGAATTTATATAATGTTCATTGCCCCACGTCTGACGAATAGCATCCCGCCGAGGACGGTTTTCAGGAGAGGTCTTCACAAACAGGAGGAGCAACACGTCCTGATTTTGGCATTTGTCTGCATGAGTTATCAAGTACTGGTAACTGTAAAGGCTAGCTACTACATCCTTGTTCAGAGTCAGGCTATCATTCAAGAAACTGTATCTATTGATGAGATATCTGTATGAATAAGACTTCACATGACTAACGACATTTGCATCTAGCTGCTCCCAATAGATTAGGACAAGGGAGCAGAAAAAGCAAGTAACAACCACCTGTAAAAACTGGCGTTTTCTCCCTTTTCTGTACACAGTAGTCATCCTGCAATATTAGTTTTCATTTGAGAGACAAAGGGAATTTAGGATGTTTATGTACTTTGCTTCCCGAGACCTTGGTGATGTCTTGCATAGTTGATACAAACAGATCTACTGTTGCAGAATACCGTCCAATACACAAAACCGGATGTAAATGGAGTTACGTAAACCAGGGAATCATCTCCTGCTGTTATGGCTATTATAGTAGTAGATGCTGCATTCCAGTTCCCTCATTCCCAGGAACAAAAACAAATCCATGTGAAAAAAAAATCAAAGAACAGAGTCCATGTCCACAGTCTTCAGCTTTTGATCATACCATTTTGCTTCTGAATCATTCCAGCACATCACAGAACCTGCCAAATGAACAATAATTAATTTACAAAGTGCATCAGATATAAAAGCATCACAAAAGTAGAAAAAAAATTAGCACGTGTGAAGTTTATTCCACTATATAAATGGACCAGGTTTCAGTTTTTGAAAACATCTCCAAGTATGGATACTTGTTATATGCAACTAAAGCCATACTCATTCACCAAAAAATATTACCCGATAAAGATCTACATTCAGTTTTACTTTTCAATGTATCTAAATCTTACTTTTTAAATTATACTTCGAGTTAGAGGAAAAAATATCTGCCTATTGGCGTACACTTCTCCTGGGGAGGCAACAAACATCCATTCCATTTGAAGGTAGGTTATTGTCACTTAAAAACAAAAACTAATTGTAGCCCAAAGCTATCGGTCATCACAACAATGAAAGCCCATGTGTACAACATGGGACAAAGGACACTTGAAAGTTTTGTCCCATGAGTCAATTATGCACTTGTATTCCACCTTTGGTACATGTGAATTATGCACAAGTCACCTAGCTCACTCTACAGCACCTTCTCAATCCCTCAATTACCTATGTGCTTTCAGACTGCTTGCCTGACATCCAGTCTTGGATGAGATGCAGTTTCTTCCAGCTAGACATAGAGAAGACCAAAATCATCATCATCTTCAGCCCCAAACACAAACTCTCTCCTTATCAAAGATTCCAACACCCTAGAATTCCCTCTCCAAACTGCTCTGCCTGCCTTTCCTTTAAAGGCCCTTCTTAAAACCAACCCTATGGTCACACCTCCTAATCTCTTTCGGCTCTGTATCCATTTTTTTTTTAAAAAACACCTCTGAAGCACATTAGTACCTTTAATGTTGAACTCCCTATGTAAATGTAAGTTGTTGGTGTTGCCAACAAAAAAGCAACTGCTGCCCTCTAGAGAGAAAAAACTCACACCCTTGGCTTGTTCTGCGACATCCCGTTGCAGACAAATGGACAGAGAGTTGGAGTCATCGGTTTAGTCTCCCTCCACCTTCATTCAAGCTGCTACTGTCCCTAGTATGTGCCTCCAGTAGCAAAATGTAGTTCGTGCATGCATTAAGGGCTCACCACTGTCAACTTAATGAAATCAGCGAGGTGAGATGTTGAACTGTTTTAGACTTGCGTAGCTTTGCTATCTGGATAGCTATGGTTCACAGTCCACATATGGACTATAGGGTGCAGTCCAGACAGCCTTGGCCTAATAAGTTTATCTAAATTGTTAATTCTAAATCCAAGGACAGTTACGAGAGGCGCCAATAAGTGATTCAGATCTGGTCACTTGTAGGCACTCAGTATGTTTGGGTACTGTTAAACAAATTCCAGTAGTTCAAGTGAGCATTTTTCACTTGAGTTTAGACGATGAACATCAGAAAGATAATCCCACGTTCTAATATGTAGTTTGTGAACAATTTTCATAATCTAGTGAAAACCACGGCCTAAATTTTAAACTGAGGCGGAATCTAAGCTGGGGGCGGGGGGGGGAAGAGAAGGGAGGGAGGGAGAAAGAAAAGGAGGAGATGTGGTCAGTAAGTGCGTGTTTGAGCAATCGTGACTCAATTGAATCCACTTAACTGAACTTCCAGGTTTCACGTCCTCAAGCTGTAGTGGCCTTACTGCGCACCCGCATGATTCATTTAAAGCCCACTATTTAAAGGGCCACTCCAACAATGCATTTAAGAAAGGAAGTAAAATGAATAAGGACTGTCTTAGAGCCACACCCAGGTTCTCAGATGCTGCCTTGAAGACATTACTGAGTGCTGAAAGAAACAGGAGGAAGAAACCTGGTTCTGCCACAAACAAGGTGTGGCTGGAGGTGGCAGATCAGGTAAGCAGCAGGGACATGGTGCCCTGGTTGTGGCTGCAATGCAGGAAGCGATTTAATGACCTAACCAGGTCAGGAAAAGTGAGTACAGTTACTGATTCACCTACATTCTGTGGTGATTACCCTGCACCATCCTGCGATGCATACTCCATCATATCACTCCTCACACCCACCTAAGGCTCAGTGTCAAGTTGCCTTCATTTTCTGTGCACTTCACACCACCCATTTGTGCACCCCTTCTCCCACTCACTCCAATCCTCTGCAATGTATCAATCTGTTTGATGGTCACCCTCTGATGCAGCTGCTTCATTGTCATCCTGACCATGTCACCCTCACATGCCTGTATTTTCTTCCTTGTAAGAGAAGTGCAAGAAACAGGGCGTGGACTAGAGGGGGGTGGGGTTGGGCCTCCACAAATAGTGGCCCTCAGAGGCAGAGGAAGCAGCCTTGGAGATAAGTTGTACAGTGGAGTAACTGGCCATGGGGGATGCTGAGACTGGCACCCCACAAATATCTGGTGACAGAACTTTAACATTCTTCACACACACACACGTGGATCGGTGTTATCAATGATTGACCTGTTGCACACCTCAGTATGCTCACCGCAACATTACTTCTGCAATGATTCTTAATATTGCTGTATGTTCTCTTCCAGAGGTGTCACAGGACTGAAGTGGACGAGGGCGATTCCTCAGAGGAGCTCCCTGCCTCCGAGGGTGCATCGTCACATCTTAGTGAGCCATGCACCAATGCAGATGTTCGCACCAGTGTGGATATTCACACCTTGGTGGGTCCGATTAGAAAGGTAGTTGGATTGTCACCTGGTGAGTCACCACACACGTGAGCAAGCATTGGTGGCAGGAGCAGCATCGGAGAGTCCGCATCGGTGGACACACTCCTAAGCTTGGCACAGATGCTGATCCGCAGGAGCTATCCTTGACAAGAGGTACAGATGCACTTTCGCGACATACTGGAAGACTGGCCACAGTCTGCACATTGACGCAGAGGCTGGAGGAGTCCACCTCCAGCATTAATGGACTGGTGGCGCAGGCAAGTGCGGGAATATCTGTGACAGAGGGAATGGCAGCCTCCATTGAGCTTCAAGCATGGCTCACAAATGCGTCCATTCAGGACCTAGGAATGGCCTGAATGCCAACGTCTGCTGCCATAAACAGGTGGCCAGATACTTTAGCCACGTCACAGATCTGCTCCAAGCTGTTGTCCAGCAGAGTGGCAGGAGTGATGTGGCCGTGGCCCAGGAGAGAGATGATGGCAAAACGGGATATGGAAGTGGGGACACCTCAAAGCGCTCCCACATCTCATCCATTGTTTTCCACCCCCCACCACCAAATGCTGCCTCCTCACCAGATGGCAGAGTCTGTCCCCGCACAGTTGCAGGTGGAGTGGTCTTTAGCGGGGCCCTCAAGGGCTCCAAAACCCAGAGATCATAGGCCAAAAGCATCTAAGCAGTCCAGGCATGAATCTGAGCAACCTGCCACTACCTCTGCTGCAGCCACAGGGAATGCACCACGTGGAAGCTGTAAGAAGGGGCAATGGAAGGTTTTGTAATCACCAAGAGTATGAACAAGGATGGCTGACAGACAGTCATGTTTTTCATTTATATTTGGTTTTTGTTAAATTCACATTAAAATGTGAACAATTTTAACTACCACTGCCACGTCTTACCCGTTAAGAGTCCCTTTCATGAAAGGGACTTTGATGTGATCATGAACAGCAAGACTTGATGCCACCCATTGGGTATATGTGCAATTGTACAACCTTGGGGGTTGGGGACTGGTGTTTGTGGTCATGACAGGTGATCCGAATAGTTGATTAGTCACTTTGTAGCTTTCCCTATGAGAATTTATCAAATATATGAGTGATTCCCTGGCATAACGAGCAGCCAGGTGAGACACTGCTCTGCCGATTGTTCGCCCATCATCGTCCTCCTCTGTGATGATGCAGGTGCGGCTGCTCCTTGAGGACATGGGACCTCATCCACTGGTAACCCCCTCTGTTGAGCGATGTTGTGCAGGACGCAACACTATTATTCTGCACACCTGCGCTGCGGAGTACTGCAGGGCTCCCCAGATTGATCCATGCACCTGAAGCGCAGTCAGCATTCCTATAGCTTATTCAATGATAAACCTGGTGGTGATGCGACTGTCGTTTTACTGCTACGCCTCACTGGTGGGGTTTCTCAGAGATGTCACGAGCCACGTCTGCAGGGGGTATCCCTTGACTCCAAGCAGCCAGCCCTCAAGTCAGAATGTTGGATTCGTGCAGAATGAAGGAATCATGGCAGCTGCCAGGGAATTTGGCACACACTTAGAAACTTGCGCTGGTGGTCGCAAACCAGCTATGCGTTGGAGTGATATCCTTTTTAGTTGATGAACATTCCTGGCTCACGTGGAGGTGCTTCGATTACTACGTGTGCGCAATCAATTGTGCCCTATACCTGTGGGAAGCCAGCCAGAGAGTGGAAACGTAGTGGGATGCCTTGGCAAACAAGCCACCTGTGACCTGTTGTATACACTTACATGCAGACGACAGATCCTGGTAATGCCAGTGGCACCCTGGAAGGATCCAGAGGTGAAGAAATTAAGGGCAGTGGTGACTTAAACTGATGGGCAATGTGTGGCCACCAGGCCCCATCTGGGAGCAGCTCTGCATGAGGGAGCCTGCAGATGTCTGCGACCACCTGGCAACTCAATCGGCTCCTCAGAGGTCCAGGAAGCTCACACTCTGCCTGTGGACCCTCACACAAGGGTAGTGCTTCCTGCGATGTCAGCCCCTCTGCAGGTCCTTGTGGTGCACCGGTCTTATGGAGCTGCACACCCCCACCTGGTGCTGATGCTGATGTGCCTCCTCCTCAGATATACTGAATAAATCCATTGGGCCCCCCCATCCTGATGGGGACAGTTTGAGGGGGTCCAAAATGTAGGTAAGTGTGTGAACACAAGAATTCAGAGTGTGAACAATGAAATCTCAGTCTAAACACAAAGAACTCCCAGCCAAAGGTTTGTCTGAGAGAACAGAGTGCCTTGCTGCAAAAAAACTCACCTTTTCTTTGCATGTGTCTGTCACTGGTTTAAATGTCCAAATGGCTGCAACTTGCCTCCGTTTCCATGGTGTGTTTGAGACCACGTTCAGGTAGACTTAAAATAGTTTGTCTGCCTCAAGCCACAAAAATTTAATTGAGTTAACTTCAGCTATCTTAATTGCCCCTTTAAAATGTAAAGCCAGCAGCACTTCTGGGTTTCTGAAACGCATGCACCCAGATGCGTCTAGGTGAAACGTGTTTTTGGGTGGGTTGGAGCCCAGATTCGTTCCCGCTCCAAACTTTTACCGCCCCCATTCTTCTGGGTGGAAATTTAGGCCCATATAATTGATGGACCCCTCATCACCAACTCCCCAGAGAAAATAGTCTTAACCTATTCACCACCCCCCCATCAAAACCCTTCAGTGTTAAAAAACCTCACTTAATTTTCCCTATTTCAGTAGAAATAGTCCTCGTAGTATCTCAATTCTCAACTATATTATCCCTGGTATTATCCTGTTAAATCTTAACTGTACACCAAGGTCATGAAAACCATAATATAGAGCACTAAAACTACACACACTATTCTTCAATGTGGCCTAACCAATGCCTTGTACAAGTTTACAATAGCAACAGGAGTAGGCCATTCAGCCCTTCAAGCATGTTCTGCCATCCAACGAGATCATGGCTGATCTGTGACCCAACGCCATATACCCACTGTAGCCCTATATCCCTTAATACCTTTAGTTAACAAAAAAAATCTAAAATCAATCTCAGATTTAAAATTAACAATTGAGCTAGCATCAACTGCCATTTGCAGAAGAGTGTTGCAAACTTCTATCACCCTTTGCATGTAGAAGTGTTTCCTAACTTCACACTTGAAAGTCCTGGCTCTAATTTTATTAAAGTTTTATGTCCCCTTGTCCTTGACTCCCCAACCAGCAGAAATAGTTTCTCCCTATCTACCCCATCAGTTCCCCTTAATATTTTGAAAACTTCAATCAAATCATCCCTCAATCTTCTAAATTCCAGGGAATACAACCCTACTTTGTGTAATCGCTCCTTGTAATTTAATCCTTGGAGTCCAGGTATCATTCTAGTAAATCTACGCTGCACTCCCTCCAAGGCCAATATATCCTTCCCAATGTGCGGTGCCCGGAACTGAACAGTACTCCAGGTGTGGTCTAACCAGGGCTTTGTATAGCTGTAGCATAACTTCCACCCCCTTGTATTCTAGTCCTCTAGATATAAAAGCCAGCATTCCATTAGCCTTATTGATTATTTTCTGTACCAGTCCATGACATTTTAATGATCTACATATATGGACCCCTAAGGTTCTTAGGACCTCCACAGTTTTGAACTTCATTTAGAAAGTACTCTGATCTATAATTTTTTAGGTCCAAAGTGAATGACCTCACACTTGCATACATTGAAATCCATTTGCCAGTTTTGCCCACTTAATCTATTGACATCTCTAATTTTATGCTTTCATCTACACCACTTACAATGCTACCTACCTTTGCGTCATTGGCAAACTCTCTATCCTGTCACCCAAGTTGTTAATAGTGAATAGTTCAGGCCTCAACACAGATCCCTGTGTGGCACCACAAGTCACATCCTGCCAATTTGAGTACCTGCCCATTATCCCTACTCTCTCTTGCTGCTCAGCCAATTTCCTAACAATGTCACTAATTTGCCCTCATGAGCTTCAATTTAGCCAAGTCTCTTGAGGGACTTCATCAAATGCCTTCTGGGAATCCATATAAACATCCAGAGACATTCCCCTTTCCAAAAAAAAAATTCAATCAGGTTTGTCAGGCAAATTCATGCTGGCTCTCTGATCAGCTCTCAAATTTAAGGTGTTCAGTCACTAGCCTTAATTATAAACTAGTAACTTCCCAACAGATGTTCAGCTAACTGGTCTATAATTCACTGGATTCCCACTCACCTTTCTTAAATCGCAGAGTGACATCTAAAAAAAAAGGAACGCTTACTGAATTGAGAACTTTACAAGATTATAGTTAGGGCATCTGCAATGTTCTCACCTCCTTCCTTTAAAACCCTGGGATGGAAACCATCTGGTCCTGGGGATCTGTCACTCTCTAGTGCCATTATTTTCATTACTGTTAATTTGCTTACGTTAATTATGGCAAGTCCCTGATTCAAAGTTAGTTTCCTTGGGGTGTCCGGCATGCTATCCTCTTCTACTGTAAATACTGACATTAAATAATGTGTCTGCTATTTCCTTATTTTCATTTACAATACCACTACTCAGTTTTTAATGGGCCCACATTGCTCTTGACTACCCTCTTTTCCCCTAATATAAAATTGCATGTTGATTGATATTCCTTGCAAGTTTCTTTTCATATTCCCTTTTTGTAGCTTTATCTGTTGTCACCCTTTGCTGTTTTGTAACTCTCCCAGTAGCCAGGATGTGTGCTGTTTTTTTTGCATGCTTTTTCTTGTAGTTTTATGTTGTCCCTTTCTTCTTTTGTCATCCATGGCTTTTTTTTTAAAAAAGTGGAGCCCTTGCCCCTTAGGGGTATAAACTGGTCCTATACCACGTTCAAAAAAATAAATTTAACACCTCCCACTGATCTGTTGTTTTACCCATGAACAGATTTGCCCAGTTTACTGTGGCTAGTCTGTCGCATCCCATTAAAGTCAGCCTTACCTAAATTTAGAATCTTAGTAGCAGATACAAGTTTCTCCCTTTCAAACACAACTTTGAACTCTATCATATTATGATTGCTATTAGGTAAATGTTCACGCACCAATAGGCTGTTAACTAAATTTGGCTCATTACTCATTGAATCTAATATGGCCTGATTCCCTCTTTGCTCTTTTATATGCCTCTTAATAAAACCAAAGATCCTATTGGGCTTTTTGTTCCTCAAAATAACTATCAACCTACACTCACATTTTCAAGAAATTTATGTATTTGAAACCCTAGGTCTCTTATCCACACCATTCAGTTTAGGATTAGACTATTTGTATTTATACAGTGCCTTATCACAGCAACTTCATATAATAGAGTACAGTGACTTCTCTAGGCAAATATGGCAGCCATCTGCACCAGCAATCTCCCACAAACAGCAATTCAATATGACTTTTTTTTTTAAAAAAAGTTGATTTCCATCAAAAAGAGATTTCCAGATTGTTAGAAAAGGTGAAAAATTTTGATTAGTCTCCCAACCAGGAGCACTCACTTCATCCTGGAAATATTTTTCTCTATCACTTCTACCCCCTGCAAGAAAATATTAAGGAAGAGCTGACTCTTCCTCACCTCCAAGCTTATTTTATAACAAAGTCAAGGGTCCTTTCAAAAAGGCCTTGGGAGAACAGCACTCAAATTTACTTGAAAATCATGCTACTAGTTTTTCTGTGAATCTACAGCAAAGGGGAAAATGAGACAAATGGCTGACAATTGGCCACTATGCATGCCTAAAGATCATGGCAGAATCGAAGTGACATGCCTAGATTACATGGTCACAAGCACAGTGCTTTTATTTAGCTCGGATGGACCAAAAGCAACTGCTATAAACCAGACTTCCTGGTCCCCAGTGTAACAAAATTCAAAAAAGTTTGAGTGTTGTTAGCCCACTGGCTGTGGAAGACTGAGGCTATAGGAGCTGGGCCAAATCAACTTCAGTCAAGTTTAAAAATTGCAGACAATGTCAAGTAATTTAAACTAAAAATGGCTGCAAAATGTTCACACTTCCAAGAACATGACATCCTGCTGATTTTCATTTATTGCACAACTGTTCATGATTATATGCAGGAAATGAAATATCATTATTCCAGCCTGTTTGTTTTGCATGTATTAATTCAACAACACTGCAGAGAAATACCTTTATTATTTATTCCCAAAAACAAAAATGCTTTTCGCATCTACAAACAAATAGGAGTCTTTAGTTTTAACAGTGACTTAAAAGGGAAAAGTACTAAAAACAGCCGGCAACTGTTACCGAACAACTTGAATTGCTGAGTGAGTGTTATGGAAACGGTCAGACTGCAGTTTTCATTGTCTGGTTACACCATGACAACAGACAAAAATAGCAACAAAGCTGCAATGCAATGACAATTTATTTTGAACATTAAGCAGAAAACAAACAATCACAGTATCAGCCAATGTCCCAGACACAATCACCATTCCTGGACATGACCTGTCCCACTGGCAAGACAGACCCAGGAGGTGGGGGCACACTGGTATATGTCAGATGTGAGTCCTCAACATTGACCTGAAGCCATGAGACTTCATGGGGTCTGGAGGCAAACATGGGCATCATATCAAGGAACAGCTGAGTGCACTGGATACAACAAAGGCTATGGGCACCCGACAACATCCCAGCTGTAGTGCTGAAGACTTGGCTAGAGGCACGGCTAGTTCTGGAGCACAAGCTGTTCCAGTACAGCTATAACACTGGCATCTACCCGACAATGTGGAAAATTGCCCAGGTATATATCCTATCCACAAAAAGCAGGACAAATCCAATCCAGCCAATTACCACCCCATCAGTCTACTCTCAATCCTCAGCAAAGTGAGGACAGCACTGTCGACGACACCTTCCAAGTGGCACTTGCTCACCAATGCTCAGTTTGGGTTCCGCCAGGACCGCTCGGCACCGGACCTCATTACAGCCTTGGTGCAAACATGGACAAAAGAGCTGAATTCCAGGTGAGGAGAGAGTGACTGCCCTTGACGTCAAGGCAGCATTTGACCAAGTGTGGCACCAAGGAGCCCTAGTAAAATTGAAGTCAATGGGAATCAGGGGGAAAACTCTCCAGTGGCTGGAGTCACACCTAGCACAAAGGAAGATGGTAGTGGTTGTTGGAGGCCAATCATCTCAGCCCCAGGACATTGCTGCAGGAGTTCCTCAGGGCTGTGTCCTAGGCCCAACCATCTTCAGCTGCTTCATCAATGACCTTCCCTCCATCATAAGGTCAGAAATGGGGATGTCCGATGATGATTGCACAGTGTTCAGTTCCATTCGCAACCCCTCAGATAATGAAGCAGTCCGTGCCCGCATGCAGGAAGACCTGGACAACATCCAGGCTTGGGCTAAGTGGCAAGTAACATTCATGCCAGACAATGACTCCAACGAGAGTGTCTAACCACCTCCCCTTGACAATCATTGGCATTACCATCACCAACTCCCCGACCATCAATTTCCTGGGGGTCGTCATTGACCTGAAACTTAACTGGACCAGCCACATAAATACTGTGGCTACAAGAGCAGGTCAGAGGTGAGTGACTCACCTCCTGACTCCCCAAAGCCTTTCCACCATCTACAAAGGCACAAGTCAGGAGTGTGACGGAATACTCTCCACTTGCCTAGATGAGTGCAGCTCCAACTCAAGAAGCTGACACCATCCAGGACAAAGCAGCCTGCTTGATTGGCACCCCATCCACCACCCTAAACATTCACTGTCTTCACCACTAGCGCACCGTGGCTGCAGTGTGTACCATCCACAGGATGCACTGCAGGAACTCGCCAAGGCTTCTGCGACAGAACCTCCCAAACCCACGACCTCTACCACCTAGAAGGACAAGGGCAGCATGCACATTGGACCACCACCACCACACCCCTCTCCAAGTCACACACCATCTCAACTTGGAAATATATCGCCGTTCCTTCAATGTCCCTGAGTCGAAATCCTGGAACTCCCTACCTATCAGCACTGTGGGAGAACCTGTGGGACTGCAGCAGTTCAAGAAGGTGGCACATCACCACCTCAAGGGCAATTAGGGATGGGCAATAAATCATAGCCTTGCCAGCGACGTCCCGATCCCATTAATGAATTAAAAACTTCCTGCTATTTACCATCTACCACCCTCCCTCAGTCTATGAATCAGTACTCCATGTTGAACACCACTTGGAGGAAGCACTGATATCAAGGATACTGAATGGGAAACTTCAATGTCGATCACCAAGAGTGGCTTGGTAGTATCACCACTGTCCAAGCCCTGAAGAACATAGCTGCCAGACTGGGCTTATGGCAGGAGAGAAAACCAACACAATGGAACAACCTACTTGACCTCGTCCTCACTAAACTACCTGTCACAGACGCATCAGTCCATGACAGTATTGTTAGGTGTGAGCACTGCACAGTCCTTGAGGAGACAGTCCATTCTTCACACGGAGGACACCCTCCATTGTGTTGTGTAGCACTACCACCATGCTAAGTGGGGTAGATGAATAGATCTAGCAGCTCAAGTCTGGGCATCCATGAGGCACTGTATGCCATCAGAAGCAGAATTGTATTCCACCACAATCTAATCTCATGGCCCAACACATCCCTCACTCCATCACCTTCAGGCCAGATGATCAACCCTTGTTCAACAAGGAGTGTAGAAGGAGCACCAGGCATGTCTGAAAATGAGGTGCAAACCCACAGGACTACATGCATGCTGAACAGCAGAAGCAGCATGCTATGGACAGAACTAAGCGACCCTACAACCAACAGATCAAGTCAAAGCTCTGCAGTCCTGCCACATCCAATCATGAACAGTGGTGGACAATTAAGCAACTAACAGGAAGAGAAGGCATCATGAACATCGCCATCCTTGTGCAAAAGACAAGGCTGAAGCGTTTGCACCCATCTTCAGCCAGAAGTACCAATTGGATGATCTTTCCCCACCTCCTAAGGTTCCCCCCCATTACAGATGCCAGTCTTCAGCCAATTCAATTCACTCCATGAAAAGGCTGAGTGCACTAGATATAGCAAAGGCTACAGGTCCCGACAACACTCCAGCTGTATGCTGAAGACCTCTGCTCCAGAACTAGCCACGCCTCTATCCAAGTTACCACACAACGTGGAAAATTGCCCATGTATGTCCAAGCCACAAAAAGCAGGTCAAATCCATCCCACCCAATTACTGTCCTATCAGCAATGTAATGCAAGAAGTCATCAACAGTGCTACAAAGCAGCACTAACTTACCAACAACTAGCTCACCAATGCTCAGTTTGGGTTCCACCAGGATCACTTGGCTCCAGACCTCATTACAGCCTTGGTCCAATCATGGACAAAAGAACTGAATTCCACTGGTGAGGAGAGTGTGTCTGCCCTTGACACAAAGATAGCATTCGACCAAGTGTGGCACCAATGGATTAGGTCAAAGTTCTGCAGTCCTGCCACATCCAGTCACGAAGGGTGGAGGACAATTAAGCAATTGACAGGAGGTGGGGGGAGAAGGCTCCACGAACATCCCCACCCTCAATAATGATGAAGCCCAGCACATGAATGCAAAGGACAAGGCTGAAGCATTTGCAACCACCTTCAGCCATAAGTGCCATGAACATCAGGGGAAAATCTGAGTTGACAGGTATGACTTCAGCCAAGGAAAATGGTTGGGGTTGTTGGAGGCCAATCATCTCAGCCCCAGGATATTGCTGCAGGAGTTCCTCGTCCTAGGCCCAACTATCTTTAGCTGCTTAATCAGTGATCTTCCCTCCATCATAAGGTCAGAAGTGAGGCTGTTCGCTGATAACTAGTGTTCAACTCCATATGCAATTCCTCAGATTATGAAGCAGGCTATGCCCACATGTAGCAAAACCTGGACAACATCCAGACATTCACACCACACAAACACTAGGCAAGAACCATCTCCAACAAGAGACTAACCACCTCCCTTTGATCTTCAGTAGCATTACCACAGGCGAATACCCCATCAACATCCTGTAGGTCATCACTGACCAGAAACTCAACCAACCTCAAATGCCAAGGCTGGTAGAACAGGTCAGGGGATAGGTATTCTGTGGCAAGTGGATCACTTCTAACTCCCAAAGCCTCTCCACCACCTACAATGCACAAGTCTAGAGTGAAATGGAATACTTTCTATTTACCTGGATGGTTGCAGCTGGAACACACAAGTTGGACACCATCAAGGACAAGGCAGCCTGCTCGATCAGCAACCCATCCACCACCATGGCTGCATTGTGTACTATCCAGAGAATGATTTTTACGCACCCATATCCAGAGAATGATTTTTTTTAAAAATTGTTTTCCCACATGTTGTATTTAACATTAATTTTGCATTTTAATTTTGGTAGAATCATCAGCTCAATATAATTGCTAGTGCTGCTTTACATACTGTAGAATGGATGTAGACTATTTAACATGGTAGAGAAACATCCTAGTTGTACCACACAATTGTATCTGTCCAAATAATGGTCAATGATAAAACCAAAGAAAATTTAAGCAAGTAGTTTGAGACCACCTTAAGGAAGTGTGGTTTGTTTTTATATTGGTTGCAATGTAACTGCAACCATAGTTTACAGCAAGAAAGAAGTCATTCAACCCATCATGCCTGCGCCAGCTCTTTGCTAGAACAATCTAAAATTAAACTCACTGCCCTGATCTATTCTCTCCATAGCCCTGTGGCATCATCATCTGCTTCAAATATTTGTCCAATTTTCCCTTAAAAGATGCAGTGGTCTTTGCCTCAACAACTCCCTGCAGCAATGCATTCTATGCTCCTAACATCTACATGCGCAAAGAAACATCTCCTAAATCTCATCACAGACTCCCCAGAGGAAATGGTCTTTCTCTATTCACTATGAAAACACTTCTTTATTTTAAAAACCTCTCAAGTCTCCTCTTAGTCTTCTCTGCTTCCAGTATCTCAAGTCTCTCCTCATAACTACAGTTTCCGATCCCTAGAATCATCCCAGTGCATCTATGCTGTACATTTGCCATGAAATTTTAACATTCTTTCTATAATGGGGTGCCTAAAACTGCACTGTACTGTAACCTAACCAATGCCATGTACAAATTTATCATAACTTCTTTGCTCTTGTACTTTAAGCCCCCTATTTTATAAAACCCAAAAAACTTTTCTCCCTTGGGGAAAAAAAGTGACCTTCCAGTCCCCTGTACAATTTGCATATTTAAGTGAAAGATTGTAACAAGAGCTCTGCTATCACCTCACTTCCTTTAACAGCCCTGGTGTATGACATTAGGACTCTGATTTATCTACCTCAAATTCTGCTTTCCCCCCCACCTCCACTTTCTGGACCCGTTACTCTTCTTCAGTTATCACACATACTCTTCTGGTACTTGCACATCCAAAGAAGAAAATAATAAACTATAGACCAGTGTGTCAAATGTCAGTTATGGGCACACTCAAAATCCATAGTTCAAGATAAAAATGAGTGAGCATTAAGAAATGTGTGGGTTAATCAAGTCCAATCAGTGTATATTTGTCAACAGCAAGCTGTATTTAACAAATTAGTTTTCTTTTTAAGTGCCTGACGGGATAAAAACACAGCAATTGTCAGCCTGGCTCAGTGGTAGCATTCTGGCCTCAGTCAAAAGACTGATTTCAAATCCCACATCATGAATTTTGAAAAACGGGAAGTTTTCCTGGTGTCCTACCCAACAGTCATCTCAAGCAACACTACCAAAATAGATTAACTGGCTATTCATCTCATTGCTGTTTGTCGGACCTTGCTATGCGCAAATTGGCTGCTGCATTTGTATACAAAAAGGTTCAGTGATTACACTTCAAAAGTAATTCATTGGCTGTGTAGTACTTTGGGATGTTCTGAGGTCATGAAAGGTGCGACCATAGATTGTAAAAACTAGAGTCCCCAATTATCATTCATCATGGGCAACGTTGCACCTTCGAGCACAACAGTAACTGTACCATAATGGCAGTAGTGTTCACCCAGTGCACAGAAAACCATCCATATCCAACATGTATGGTCTGCAACATGAGTAAGATATCTCTACAAATGCATTGGTTAAATCTCACCAGGCATAAGTGGCACAGATGGTTATGGGCAAAGCAACATAGGTAAGAAGCTACAAATAATCTGTATAATGGAGCATGGTTTAATGAAAAGCTTTACAGATTACTATAAAACCAACAAATAATGGGCTTGGCCACTGACCAAGTAAGTCAAATTCCATTTTATCATATAGGATTTCAGGATCTTTAACTGTTTTTGGGGACTGCAGTCCAAGATTTTGTTCATTTTTTCATGAAAACAAAAAAAAGTTAGGTGGCCTTGGTTCAGGATTAATCAGTTGTGACATGGATAGTTGACCAATGGGCTGAGTCATGACACACTGACTTCAGCAACAGCCAGCTGATGTCATGGGTAAAGGGAGTTACAAATCCCAGTGTGCCTTCAATGCAATGCTGTGTCTACAGATTGATCACTGAAAGCATCAGAGATTTCCTTAATGCTGAGTGTTCAGACTGTTGATTCAGAATACCAAACTTCTGAAACAACTATTCCATTTGGTTTGCAAATCACTAAGTGCATGCTTTGTCATGTGTTTTTTAAAACCAGGGAGGCCTAGTGAACAGACTAGCAAAAGTCTTGAACCTTCAACTAACACCACATTTACAGTAAGGAGTCCGATTAATGTTGGAACTGGCTACAATCACATCTGTTTGTGACTGTAAATTGTTTGAACAACTAGATTCAAAATAAACAAACTGGACCCACTTCAAGGGGTGGTCTCTTGCAGCTAATTCATAATAAAATTACTAGCACTCACAACTGAGATGTTATCTCCCCCATATCAGCCAATGCAATCATCTTCCTCCTAGCTTATTGTTCCCATGTTAGCCAACCAAATGTTTCCCATTTAGAACCGTGGATGTACTTTGCATGCTTAGGTACAGTGCAAATTGTACTTTCCACAACAGCCACACATTTAAAAGTAATACAAGTTCTAAGGGGCAGGGGTCCTTATTGATCTCTGATGGAAGAGTACACTCAAAGAATGTTTTCCAAATCAGGGTCAGGCATGAACACTACATTAAGGTACACTAAGGAGAACTTCAAAACCCAAACTTGTTCCATCTAATTACAACCCTTACATGTTAACAATTATGAAATTACATGCACTGATGTTTCCCAGAAACACAAATAAAGCAATGCATACACCTTGGAAGTACACCCAATTTGTCCAGACAACTTCAATTGCTAAACCCAAGGATCACCGAAACAATTTATTTAGCTCCTTTAATGTAGAAAAACATCCCAACATACTTCAGAGGCAAAATGAGACAAAAATTAATTGCGAGCCAAAGATGATATTAGGAGGGGTGACTAAAAGCTTGGCCAAAGAGGTCTGTTTAAAGGAGGATCTTAAAAGAAAGGGACGTGGAGAGGTTTAAGGATGGAATTCCAGAGCTAATTGCCTAGATGGCTGAAGGCACAGCTGCCAATGGTGGGGCGAAAGGAGTGGGGGATGCAAAAGAGGCCAGAGTTCTGAGGGTTATAGGGATATGGAAGGTTAGAGATAGGATGGGGAAAGGCCATGAAAGGATTTAAACTGAACATGTTGGGAGATCAGAAACCAACATCATACAAATAACAGACTGGGAAAATAATTTACAGATATATAAATTGTTCGGCAGGTTTAGAAAGGGTAAACGGGGGGGAAAAGTGTGGTTTTTTTGTATAAAAAGATATGCTAACAAATTGGGATTAGATACAGATAAAGAAGCATTGTGATCAACATAAGGGGGAAAAATTACCTGTAAAGGATCCCATTAGTTAAGAAAAAACCTGAAACTTTACACCTAGAATAGGGAAGCACATAGTAGATTAAACAATTGTTTGGAGACTTTGGTTTACCAGTGGTAAATTAGGAGACCCATAAAAAGGATAGAACTGTGTTTTTGGAAATGATACTGGACTGCTACTGATTGAAAACGGTCTGCAACCTAAATAGGAGTGGGTGATTTGAATCTCAGTGTGCAACAACCAGGGGATGAGAGATTATAAATTGACAGCACCTCAGAAATTTGAAACAATACAAGTTTAAACTGTGGGTTATAATAGAGAATATTTGCTGTATTGTTCATCTTTATTTTCAGCAGGTAGATTTTCAGGGGACGAGGGAACTAAAGCAGTTTCTATATTGGGTTATGCGCTATGCTAATAGCACCTTTTGTTTAAAAAAGGTCTTCCTGCAATTGACCTGTATAAAAGTAGCACAAGAGGGCTAGACCGATGCATATTTTAAAAGGGAGGGAAAAAGATAAAAAATGAATACTTTCAGGACTATGTTACTGAGAATAGAAAGTAACAAGTGCAGCAGAGGAACAATGAAACTGATGTAGGCAACAAGGTGGTCATGCAGGGAATATATGGAAAATAAAATTTCAAGTTTAAAAACTATGGCTTCAAAAGAGGGCAAATGACTGCAAAATAAGACACAAAAAAAGGTGAAGAGACTGGTCAGGAAACTTAAAAATAGAAAAAAAAAATCCACATTGAAACCAATAAAGTACAAGTTAACGTTTCAGGTCATCGACCTGATATGACTGGGCTTTAGAAATATATTCGAAGTGGTCAAAAAAAATGGTAGAACCCTGAAGTTATTTAAGGTCCATCTAGTTGACCTTCTACCATCAAGGCATGGAACAGGAGGAAGATGGGGGAAAAGAACTTCCAAAGTGAATCAGAAGTTAGGCAGATCAGAGGTACCTGTATAGGCACCTGCACTGTCATTGAAGGAAGAGTACTCAAGACAACTGCTTAAAACATACATAACTTGGAAGTGGAGATACAACCAGGGCAAGTTAAAAGACTATGGGATCTGGGCTTGTTTACACTGATCAGAAGATGGCTCAGGTATTGAAGATTCTAAGTATAAATAAATTGAACCCTGGCAACATGTTAGGCATATTCACAAATTGTTCAACAAGGATTCAAACTCAAAAGGAATGAACAAATGATTTAAATTTAACTACTTTGCACAGAGGTTGGATAACATGGAATACATTGCCTGAGGAAGGCAATGGAGGCAGATAGTGGTGGCAAATTCAAGATGGAACCAGATTAATCTTTTTTGCAGAGAAAGGAGAGTATATGGTTTTTTCCAAGTTTTAGAACTGGTCAGACAGATCTAGGTGTCTGCCAATTCTGTACATTCATATGTTCCCAATGCTATCACTCCTAATTCCATCTAATATAGTTACTTTTTAGAAATACTTATGTTTCGCTTAAATAAGTTTCTTCTCCCATTTATTTCCTGCTGCTTACCAGTTCTTTCCTCTGCTTTTAAATTTGTTCTTTTCTATATTGCTTTTTAAAATTTTTTTTAAAAAGAGAGGCAGCAAAGTCTAAAAGAAACAGGAAGGCACGAGCTTGGTGGCTGCAATTAGATCCAAGGGTGGCATCCAAACTATGGCCCAATTATGACTCGAGCCTTGGCAGCCCTCTATTAGTATGTATTTCTTACTCACTGGTTTGTCCTGTCTGGAATTCCATGGGCCTAGAGGGTTTGAAAGTATATTTCTCATCAGCAATCCCTCAGTCTTGGATAAATCCAAAGTAAGGCCATCAAAATGTTGATATTTGCAGCTGGAGCAATATGCAAAATAGGAATGTTTCAAACTTTACACCCATGAGGTGTCATAGTACATGTCTGAACAGCCCATGAAAGCAAAATGCTTGGTCACTTCTGATCCAAGGTATTATCACTGGAACACTGAAAAGGGACTGTGATTAGGTGGAGGATGGGGCAGGCTTAAATGTCAAACTCCTTGAATTTTTCACTGAGGGAATTGTAAGAGTATAGCACAAGCATGATGTGTTAAAATGAGACAGTACAGTACCGACAATATCTCCTGATCAGAATAAATGTTGCACAATGTAAACATGCAGGTTCATCAAGTTTGACATGTATCTACTAGTATGCAGATCAAATAGAAAAAGGTTTTAAAAAATTGAAGATTGACAACTTACCTAGTTTCAATAGAGGTAGTTGTGTTTTTCTTTTTATTGGGGTGGAGGAAGAGGGAGGTTGTGTATATAGGTAGAGAACTGTGGTGCTATGGGCTCTTAAAATCAGTCACTTTACCTTGATAGATGTTGTCCACAGCCAACATGCAGTTCTCTTGCCACGGACAGCACGCCCAGGTATCATCCGGATAACTAATGGGAACATAGATCCAAGGTCCTTGTCGGACTTCCAATTTGCTGCCTGATTACTGCCCCCTCTCCCGCTAAATGCATTGAGCGAATTCAGTAAGTTAGTGCGCTGTGTCGAGACAGTGTAAAAGCCTAAACAAACTGACGCATGGAACCAGCTCAGCATCAGTTCCCAGACTCACTGCAGTCACCCCACCTTAAGGAGGTCATGATGTGGTACTAATGCAGATTTACATGTATTTACTGAAGAAAAAGGTTTTCTAAATGGCCTTCCAAGAGCCTATGGGGAAGCAGAACATCAAAGTCTTTTTGATGTTACTCTCCATGAACCTGATTGTAATGGTAACAAAGGTATCAGATATGTGGAGCAATGAACGGCCTTAATTAACAGATTTCATCCCCATGTTTCTTTGATCCCACCTCTCTGCTATCTGGAGCAGATGGACCTGAACTAGTATAGTAACATATTAGTATAGCTTTAAAACCCGGATTACCCTGCAAAGACTGTTACAAATGCAAATATTCTTATCTAAAAGACAGTTAGATGTTCCGGAAATCCACGTTTAATACAATTTTTCCTCCTTTTCTTTCCGTCCTCTAATTTTAAACCAGGTGAAACATTTTAAGTGAGGTCACACAACCTAAACCCAGCAGACTACTGAGTTTTGTATTAGTTTATATTTACAAAAATCGAATGTACAGCACAAAACAGGTCATTTGACCCAACTGGTTCATGTGCTACACGAGCCTTCTACCACCCTATTTCATCTAACCCTATCAGCATAACCTATTCCCTTCTCCCTCCCTGACTATCTAGCTTCCCCTTAAATGCACCTATGCTATTTGCCTCAACTTTTCCTTGGTAGCAAGCTCCACATTCTAACTACTCTCCAGGTAAAGAAGTTTCTCCTGAATTCCCTATAGGATTTATTAGTGACTATCTTACATTTGTGGCCCCTAGTTTTGGTCTCCCCCACAAGTGGAAACATCTTTATGTCTACCCTATTAAACCCTTTCATAATCTTAAAGGCCTCCAACAGGTCACCCCTCATCCTTCTCTTTTCTAGAAGGAAGGAGCCCTAGCCTGTTCAATCTTTCCTGATTGGTATAACCCCTTAGTTCTGGTATCATCCTAGTAAATCTTCTTCAGTGTTTCTAAATCCTTCTTATAATATGGAGACCAGAACTGTTCACAGTACTCCAAGTGTGGTCTAACCAAGGTTCTGTACAAGTTCAACATAAATTCACTGCTTTTCAATTCTATCCCTCTAGAAATGAACCTCAGTGCTTTGTTTGCTTTTTTTAAAAAATGGCCTTAAGCTGTGTCGCTACTTTTAGTTATTTGTGAATCTGTACCCGTAGATCCTTTTGCGTCTCTACCCCATTTGGACTTATTTTCCTACCAAATTGAACCACCTCACACTTATCTATATTGAAATTCATTTAGGAACAGGAGTAGGCCATTCAGCCCCTCAAGCCTGTTCTGCCATTTGATAAGATCATGGCTGATCTGTATCCTAACTCCATCCACCTGCCTTGGCTCCATAGCCCTTAATACTCTTGGCTGGCAAAAATCTATTGACTGCAGATTTAAAATTATTAATTGAGCTAGCATCTACTGCCAATTACACATCCATTCAGCAAGTTTATTGATGTCTTGTATTTTGTCATAGTCTTCCTCAGTATTAACTATACCTCCCAATTTGATGTCATCTGCAAATTGTATTTCCAATTTGCAAGTCCAAATTGTTAATGTAAACGATGAATAAGTGGTCCCAGCACCGATCCTTGTGGAATACCACTTCCCACCTTTTGCCAATCTGTAACTACCCTTATTCTCTTGCTGTTTTGTAGCCAGCTTACTATCCATTCTGCTATGTACCCCCTGACTCCACATGCTTAGCAGTTATTTTTGAGTCACCTTCTAAAACTAAAATCCATTAACCTAGCCCACTGATGCTCTGCCCCTCAAACAACTCTTGGAGTCACTTGCCCTTCAGAAATGTCCCTGAACCCATGTAGTAGAAATCTGAAACTCTCTCCCCCAAAAGGCTGTAGATGGTGGGCCAATTCAAACTTTGAAGACTGCAATCAATATTTTTAAGGTAAGGTTATCAAGGGATAAAGTGGGTAAATGGAGTCAAGGTACAGATCAGCCATGATCTAATGTTCCTATGAAGGGGTACGAAGTTCCAAAAATGTGTTTAAAAATTCTCATTTAATTTCTTCAAAAAAATTTGTAAACAAAAAACACTTGTAAAAGCTTTGCTAAGTCCTCACCTGGAGTACTGATTACAGTTTTGGTCTCCTTATCTAAGGAAAGATATACTTGCCTGAGGGGGTCCAATGAAGGTTCACTACATTGATTCCTGGGATGAGAGGGTTGTCCTATGAGGAGAGATTGAGTAGAATGGGCTTATACTCTCTGGAGTTTAGAAGAATGAGAGATGATTTCATTGAAACATACAAGATTCTGAGGGAGCTTGACAGGGTAGATGCTGAGGGGTTGTTTCACCTGGCTGGAGTCTAGAACTAGGGGGCATAGTTTCAGGTTAAGGGGTCTGCCATTTAAGACAAAGATGAAGAGGAATTTCTTCACTCAGAGGTTTCTGAATCTTTGGAATTATCTACCCCAAAGGACTGTGGATGCTAAGTCAGAGTATATTCAAGGCTGAGAGATAGATTTTTGGACTCTAGGGGAATCAAGGATCGGCAGGAAAGTGGAGTTGAGGGTCAAAGATCAGCCACAACCTTATTAAATGACAGAGCATGCTCAAGGGGCCATATGGCCTATCCCTATTTCTTAAGTTTTCAAATTTGGACTGTCTAAATAGAGGCACGAGTACAAAAGCAAGGAAGTCATGATGAACCTTTATAAAACATTGGTGCAGCCACAACCGGAGCATTGTGTCCAGTTCTGGGCACTGCTCTTTAGACAGTATGTGAAGGCCTGAGAGGGTGCAGAAGAGATTTACTAGAATGATTCTAGGGATGAGAGACTTTAGTTATATGGATAGACTGGAGAAGCTGGGGTTGTTCTCCTTGGGACAGAGAAAGTAGAGAGGAGAATTGATGGAGGTATTGAAAATCATGAAGGGTCTAGACAGTAGATTGCAAGAAACTGTTCCCATTGGCAGAAGGGTCAAGAACCAGAGGACATAGATTTAAGGCGATTGGCAAAAAAAACCAAAGGTAACATGAGGAAAAAATTTCTTTACACAGCGAGCAGTTAGGATCTGGAATGCACTGCCAGGGGGGGTGGTAGAGGCAGATTCAATCATGGCCTTCAAAAAGGGAACTGGATAAGTACTTGAAAGGAAAAAATTTCCAGGGCTACAGGGATAGGGCAGGGAGTGGGACTAGTTGAATTGCTCTTGCATAGAGCCAGCACAGACTTGATGGGCCAAAAGACCTCCTTCCATGCTGTAACCTCTGATTCTATTCTATAAACTGTCAAAACTGAAAATAAATTGGCTTCCATTTTATTTAAATTAGCTAATTTCCCCCCCACAACAAGGACATTCAAATAACCTCAACTCTTCCACTGCCCAGAAGGGGAAATCAACCTCAAGCCCTCCTAAATATCTACCCTCCCTGAAATAAACCAGTGAATCTGCCATAATCAGCTCTCAAACCCAGTCCCTTTTAAAAAGGCATCACTTCAAAACAGTATAATGCTGCTTAAAGAATTAACTTCAAGCCTCTCCACACACCCCCTAAATTTGGCCAAATCCTTGGATAAGAAAAAAATATTTTACTTATAACAAATTGTTAAACCCACTATCATCTTGGTACTGCACACTCTGTTCCAATATGCTGTGCTACAAGACAATTTAAAAAGTAAAATTAGCATATCCAAGCACCACCTTTAATCCAATCACACAAATTTTGTTTTGCACCTTATGTACAGATGACAGCCATAACAAGTTGATCACATACTGTATTTTTTAAAATGTTAGAGAAATAAACAGCAAATTTTGTCAGATATTTAAAAGACAGACTTCAAATAGTTTCAGATAACACTTTTTTTTTAAAAAGAAAAAAATGAAAGTATAGTAGTGGCTATGTTACCAGATTAGTAACCCAGAGGCCTGGACTAATAATGCAAAGAATTTGAATTTAAATCCAAATCCCACCATGGCAGTTTAAGAATTTGAATTCAGTTTAAAACATCTGGAAATAAAATGCTGGCATCAGTAAAAGTGATCATGAAGCTGTTGGATTGTTATAAAAACCCAAATGGTTCAAAAATGTCCTTTTATGGAAGGAAACCTGCTTTACGTTACTCAAATCCCACACCAGTGTGATTGACTCTTAACTGCTTTCGGAAGTAGTCTCACAACATCCACTTAATTGCATCAAGCTTAGAAGATGCAATAAGTAATGGGTAATAAATGCCAGCAATACCTACAGCCTATAAATGAATTATTTTTTTTTAAAAAAATCTTTAAATCTACTCTTATTCAGTGTTGATGGCTGAATCTTGGCTTTTTGGTTGATAGTTTATGGTAGTCCCTGTTTGGCTGAAAAACTATATTAAGCTACAGACAGCACTTATAGGCAGGTTTTGAACCCTGTGTGCTTTACATCAGATAGTTTCGATCGCCTCGCCCAACCCCCTGGTGGGGGGGGGGAGAAAGAGACATAGTGCTCGAGAGCCCATGAAAAACTATTTGTTTTCAAAAGAGAAACCGAGAGGCACACCCAAACTCCGCAGCGGATACACCAACACCCATCTCCTTCATTACCCAGGAAAGGGCCCACATTAACATGGTTACCGTTTCCGCGCGCTCCCTCCCCCCCACTCTACCCTCCCCCCCGCCACAGGTTCCCCTCAAAACTTCCAGTTAGTCTCTAATTTCAAGCGCCGGGGACGGATAGGCGGCTGTTTCCACCGAGCTTCCGTCCGTTCGTTCGTTAGCTTAACTCGAGAGAAGGAAAGAAACTGTTAAGAGTCAGAAAACAAACTAGAGATCGAAGCCGTCAAGGAGATGATGACGCCGACCCTTACCCACGATACTGCTCTCGGCGCCAGTCCGTGTGTGAGCTGCGCGCAGACCAGGAGGCTGGAACCAGCAACCTTATTACACACAAAGAGACACGCCCCCGAGCTCCATAAAAATGTCCGCCCTGGCGAGGCAGCGGCCAATCAAACAAGGAGGCAGGAGCAAAGAACAGCTGTCAAACTCCAACAATCACCCAATGGGCAAAACATCCAGAGGGCCTGGGCTGTCAAAATCTGCAATCCAAAAAGGCATCACAGATAAGTTTAACACGTGGAGCTACATTTTTTAACCCCCCCCCCTTCAAAAAAAATGAGTGATACTGGAGAGGCTTGCCTTGGTAAACAGAATCATCTTCACTTCCATGCTAACACCTTCACTTTTGAATCACCTGGATTCTTTAATGTAGATATACTTAGCTCCTTATTTTGTTTACTTGTATTATTTGAAGCAGAATATCACAATCCAAAGCCCCTGTGAGCTTAAAGCAGCCTATGAATCACCACCTCACATCTTAAGTACTTGACTGCATCTTCACCACAAAATATTCCTGAGGCTAGGAGCTCTGTAAATGATACGCTTAATTACCTACACACTAGCTCATCAAGCTAGTTAAAAACCTGTTTGTTTATCTTTGGACTAGCTGCCGACATTGCAAACATATTACCAGCAAACTGAGTTCAAAATAGGTTATGGGAAAACATGCCATATTTTGTGAATTTGGAAATTTTAATTGCAAATTTGCAATATTGAAGTGGCAGTTTATTTTTGTGCTTACATCTTCATTCCACTGAGTTGCCCAATTCAAATTTTGTAGACCTGCCATTTCCTCAATGGTAAATTATACTCTAAATCCACCAATGAGAGAGCAGCAGGAAGAACAGCCATGCAAAATTCAAACACATCGAAGAAGCAGACCATGAGATAGTCTCACAGGAAACAGAGAGAAAACTAGAAGTAGATGTGGACAGAGATAGAGAATCCCAGATAACAACTTGCATTTCTATAGTGCCTTTAGCTCTATATAAAAAAAACGAGTGATACTTGGCAGGTATAGAAACATATCCCTAGGTGCTTCACAGAAGTAAAATCAGACAAAAATTGACACTGAGCTAAAGAAGGAGATATTAGGAGGGGTGACTAAAAGTTTGGTCAATATGGTATTAAGGGTTTTAAAGCAGATGAGAGGTTTAGTGAGGGAATTCCAGATCTTAAGACGTAGATGGCTGAAGGCACTGCCGCCAATAGTGGGGAAAAGGGAGTGGGGGTACACAAGAGGTTAGAGTAGGAGAAACACAAAATTCTCGCAAGATTGTAGGGCTGAAGGAGGTTTCAGCGATTAGAACGGCAAGGCAGTGAAGGAATTTAAACACGAGAATGAGAATTTTAAATTGGAGGCAATGGGGGACCGGGAGCTAATGTAGGTCAGGGAGCACAGGTGTGATGGGTGAGTGGGATGGTAAGGGATAGGATATGGGCAGCAGAGTTTTGGCTGAGCTGAAGCTTATGGAGCGTGGAGGATGGATGGCCGGCCAGGAGAGAGTTGGAATTGTCTGGAGGTGTCAAAAGCATAGATGAGAGTTTCAGCAGCAGATGGACTGAGGCAGGCTTGGAGACAAGTGATGGTATGGAGGTGGAAGAAGGCAGTTTTTGTGATGGAGAAGATATGGGGTTGGAAGCTCATCTGAGGGTTAAATGGGATGACTAAGTTGCTAACTGTCTGGTTCAGCCTAAGACAGTGGCTGGGGAGGAGAATGGAATCGGTCACGAGAGTATAGAGTTTATGATAGGGGCCAAAGATGATGGCTTCAGACTTTCCAATGTTTTACTGGAGGAAATTGCAGCTCATCCAGGACTGAAAGTCGGACAAGTAGGTTGACAATACAGAGGCAGTGGAGGGGTTGAGAGAAGTGGTAAAGAGGTAGATCTGGGTGTCGTCAGTGTACATGTGGAACCTGTATCGCCAAGGGGCAGCATATAGATAAGGAAGAGGAGCGGCCCAAGCATAGATCCTTGGGAAACTCCAGAGGTACCGGTGTGGGAGTGGGAAGAGAAGCCATTGTGGGAGAGGCTCTGTTTATGACTGGAGAGGTAAGAATGGAACCATGCGAGGGCAGTCCCATTTAGTCGGACAACGGAGAAGAGGCGTTAGAGGAGAATAGTGTGGTCGACCATATCAAAAACTGCAGATCGAAAAGGAGGACGACGCATAATGGACCAGGGTCAGTCACAGAGAATGTCGTTTGAGACTTTGCTGTGGCAAGTGTAGAAGCCTGTTTGGACATATTCAAACATGGAGTTGTGTGAAAGATTGGCATGAATTTGGGAGGCAAAAATACATTCAAGGACTTTGGAGAGGAACGGGAGGTTGATGATGGGATGCTGGTTTACAAGGTCAGAAGGGATAAGGGTGTTATTTTTAAGGAGGGGTTTGATGATGGCAGTTTTGAAAGGGAGGGGGACAGTACCTGAGGAAATGGAACCATTAGTAATGTCAACTAGCATGGGAGCCTCATTGACAAGTTGAGCTTTATGGGGAGATAGGAGAGAGATTAGAGAAAGAGGTGGATTCAGCATTAGGGCAGGAGGGGGGAACCTTGGGGAAGTTTGTCTTGGGGGGGGCAAGGGGAAGGGGGGTGTGAGCAGAGACAGCCGAATGGATCCTTGCTATCTCAGTGACAAAGATGATCTCCCCACATTTGTTGTTGGAGGTGAGGATGCAGGGTCGGGGGGGCATTTGCCTTGTAGAGGTTCGGTTTGGGGTCCTTACATTTTATTAGACAATGATACTAAGTATTAACATCTTAATCTGGTGTCAAATCTGCATATGTGCAATCGTGAAAAGGAATGTTTGCAATTGATAATATAAAAATAGTTGACAAAATGACGTGATAGATAAAGCAAGAGGAAATGACATAGAATGAATATAAGCGTCTTGAAACACCAATGTTATTTCGGTATATGAACCTGTATGATAACTCAGAAACTAGTTTTTCATGCTTGACCTGCAGCAAAGTGATGTGTAATAGCTGAGTAATCGAGTGGTACCCTCAGTTTGTAAACGCTCTGGGATGAGTACTATCTATCCCCAGTGATTTTTTTGTTTTGAGTCCTTTAACCAGTATAGGATTTCCACGTGATTTATATCGACGTAATTAATTTCATTTTGTTTAATTCTGTTGGGGGAGGACATGTTGCTCATATCTTCCCTTGTGACTGGTTGAGGAACCAGTCAGTCAGAATATTAATTGTCTTGTGCTCATGCCATACTTCTACTGATCCCATAAAACCCAAGATTGAGCAGGTGTCCCATCTGAACCTCAGTAAGATTCACTAAGATTGGGACCTATCAGAGGGATGGATAAACACACTGGGACCTATTAGAGGGACTGATGGATAAATACCTGAAGGGAAAAAATTTACGGGTCTATGGGGAAAGAGCAGGGGAAAAGGACGAATTGGATAGCTCTTTCAAAGAGCCAGTGCAGGCACGATGGGCCGAATGGCCTTCTCCTGTGCTGTACCTACTGTGATACTAGGAATAAGGTGCTTGGACCTTGTCTGAATATGACTGACTTATGTTTTGCCACTGGAACACAGAATAGGGAAATGCATTTGATTGTATCATTTTAAATGTAAATTTATGAATTTTCTGAAGGATTGCTTGACCTGGACCCCTCTCCTAGACAACCAAGAACACACTGGGTGCTCTGTGTTTCATTCCTTATCTGCTAATACACATCAATTGTTTTTGGAACCAAGAAACAATAAACTGGCAGTAAAGCCATACCTCTTGCAGCTTTAGTATTAAACTGTACACCAAAATAAAGTCGTCATGTTACTGTTTCCACGGTTATAATTATAGCTTTGACTGGGAGTCTCCACTGATCCACTCCCAGATTGACACAGAAAATGAGAGTAAAGATAGTAACTGGATCACTGAGCCTGTCCATTGCGCTGCTGTTCATTTCCCTAACATTCCCGAGCCTATCTGCACGCTGTCTAAAGCACAGAAGGTGGGTCCAGTAGCTGCATACAATAAGTATCGCTCTGAGGTACCCAGGAATCAGCTATTACCATTGCGTAAGTGTCCTTTCACTAAATCCACTCGGGGCCCCTGACTGGCTCGAGGACTCCTGTAATTGCATAGGTTGCACGGCCTAATGCTGCCCCGGCAGGGTGACAGGTTTAAGGAGATGGTAGAGGATCTGCGACTCACAACTCACATTCCACTCTGCACAGAGGGGTTTCCTGTACAAGCTGCACCTGCACACTCTCCACGTCATTACCCTTGTCTCCCGTCTGGACGTGCCTTGGTATACTATCTTGCCGGTGCAGGTGGGGGTCCCCAATGGAGGGCTCTCTATGCGGGAGTCCTGCCTGCACCATTTATAATATGGGTTGGAGATTGTTGCATTGAGCATTCTCCAAAAACCATCTGCTAAGCCGTTTTACAGACTCCCAGCTGCTTGCAATTTTTGCGGCCTGGATGAGTCCGTTTTCCATATTTATACAGAGTGTGAGAGGTTGTAGCCCCTGTTTCAATATTTGAAGGGGCTGCTCCTCGAGGTCTGGTTGCACTTTAGTCCCACGCTCCTGATCTTTGGCCACCTGGTGAGGAGGGATGCGGGCAAGTCGGAGGATCTCCTCGTGGGTCTGCTCCTGGGCCTGACCAAGGTGGCCATCTACAGGTCCAGGCTAGATGCGACCCATGGGAGGGATCGCTCCGGCTGCCTGCCTCTCTTCCATAGCATTCTCCGCGCCCAGTTGGCTCTGGAGAAGGAGCTCGCAGTGTCTGCCGGTACGCTTAAGGCTTTCCGCGACCAGCGGGCACCGCAGGGACTGGAGTGCATCATCAACAAGGATAATAAAATTCTTATTTAATTGGTTGTGGTGATTGATCAGTGAGGATGACATGCGGGTGCCCCAGTGTCATCGGTGGAGGGACACATTTGTGCCTAAACCACCTCCCCCCCGCCCAACTTTTTGAAGGGGCTTAAAAGAAAGAAAACTTTTCCATTTTTAAGGGGTTTAAAACAAAACGAAAGATGGTAGTAGAGAAAAGAAGCTGGGGATTATCTTTGCATTTCAGGATGATCCTGGAGTGGTGAGCAGTTTTCGCAGAGGAGAGCATAGCCCCATAGTGCCTGATGTGGTCCAACTAAATCTGGCGATGAATGGTGAAACCAATTCAAGTCTGAGCCCCTTGGACTTGAATGAGCGAAGATGGAGGCCATACCGAGGGAATGCCCAGGGTGGGAGGGAGTAAGGTTTTACTAGGGACAAGGACATTAAAGGTGCAGGTCAGAGAGTGACTGAGTATATTGACAGCTGCACATGCATCGTGATGAAGACAGACTAGCCAGTTGGGAGTTTGAAAGTGCAGTTGTAAGTGACTTGGAGGAAAAATGACACAGGGCCGGAGAGAAAGAGGTCACAGACTCACAGTTGATACAAGAGAGAATCACAAGCACAGACAAGGACAGAGACAGACACAAAGTGAAAATGGGAGAGAGTGAATTTTGGTCGTTTACTGTCAAGGATGGATATACTGTGTGCCCAAGCCACACCTAAAGGTGTACTTATAGAAAATAAATTATTTTGTTTACCTCACAAACTACAACTCATTCTTAAGCCTTCATCTCACACTAAGGCCTGCATCCTTCCATCACCTCTGTTTTTGCCAAGGCTTCACTACTGAGGCAGCAAGAGAGTCTGAAGTTATTGATTATTAAAGGAACAATATGGTGTGACACTGAAATGTATAGGTCAGAAAAGTCCCAGGTTTAATCTCTGGCCTTTGCTAAATTAATTGACCGCAGTTAGGGCAGAAGTAGGGTTCTATATATGTCCCTGGGAAGGAATTGGGAAAACCTTTCTCTTTTTATCTCTCTCTCTCCCTTTCTCTTAATTTCTATATGGCTTTCCCTCTCTCCTTCCCATTCACTTTCCATGGAGACTTAGAGGCAGATTCAAAGTGCCAACTCTGTAATAGCTGTGGAAATTATTTTGTTTCTCCTTGGGTAGAAGAAAGAAGAAGGAACTTGCATTTATATAACACCTTTTATGTTCTCAGGACATTCGAAAATGCTTCACAGTCAAATACTTTTTAAAGTACAATCACTGTTGCCAACATGGCAGACAATTTGCATACAGCAAAGTTCCACAGACGGCAATGAGATAAATAAGCAGTCAATCTGATTTAGTTGTGTTTCGATGTGTTGGGCAAATTTTGGCCAGAACTCCCCTGCTCTTCTCCAAATAGTGCCATGGGATCTTTTACATCCACCAGAGCAGGCAGATGGGGGCTTGGTTTAATATCTCATCCAAATGACGGCATCTGTACAGTGCAGCACTCCATCAGTAATGCACTGAAGTGTCAGTCTGGATTATGTGCTCAAGTCTCTGGAGTGGAGGTTGAACCCCTTCTGATTCAAAGGTGAGTGGTACCACTGAGCAAAGGCTGACAGGATGCCATAGCTCTTATCTTGGGCAGCAGCATAATCCTGAAAATCTCTTCTGAAATATTCAACTACCACAAGAACAATTCAGCCAAATTGTAGATTAGGAGACTGCTTCCATCTCTTCCCAGCTGGTATCTCCAAATCCTGTCCCCACCACATTGCTTGGTGTGATTTTTAAAAAAATTCTTACAAGGTTGAGAGATGAAGTTGTGAGAGGCTAGGAGAAAGCTAGTGTCCGTGCCAATCCTGTTCTGGTGAGGATTGGGAGCAGTTTAGAATTCAGCAAAGGAGAACAAAGAGATTGATCAAGAGGGGAAAAATAGAGTATGAGAGTAATCTAGCAGGGAACATAAAAACTGATTGAAAAAGCTTCTATAAATATGTCATGAGAAAAAGATTAGTGAAGACAAATGTAGGTCCCTTACAGTCAGAAATGGGGGAAATTATAATGGGGAACAAAGAAATCGCAGAACAATTAACCACATACTTTGGTTCTTTCTTCACAGAGGAGGACACAAATAACCTCCTGGGTCTAGTGAGAGGGAGGAACTGAAGGAAATCAGTATTAGTAAAAAATAGTGCTAGGGAAATTAATGGGGCTAAAGGCTGACAAATCCCCAGGGCCTGATAATCTACATCCCAGAGTACTAAAGGAAGTGGCCCTGGAAATAGTGGATGCGTTGGTGGTCATCTTCCAAAATTCTATAGACTCTGTTCCTACAGATTGGAGGGTGGCAAATGTAACCCCACTATTTAAAAAAGGAGGGAGAGAAAAAACAGGGAATTACAGACCAGTTAGTCTAACATCAGTAGTGGGGAAAATGCTAGAGTCCATTATAAAAGATGTGATAACAGAACACTTGGAAGGCATTAACGGGATTGGACAAAGTCAGCGTGGGTTTATGAAAGGGAAATCATGCTTAACAAATCTACTGGAGTTTCTTGAGGAGGTAACTAGTAGAATAGATTGGGGAGAACCAGTGGATGTGGTGTACTTGGATTTTCAGAAGGCTTTTGATAAGGTCCCACACAAGAGGTTAGTGTGCAAAATTAAAGCACATGGGATTGTGGGGAATATCCTGGCATGGATTGAGAATTGGTTGACAGACAGGAAACAGAGAATAGGAATAAACGGGTCTTTTTCCGAGTGGCAGGCAGTGACTAGTGGGGTACCGCAGGGATCAGTGCTTGGGCTCCAGCTATTCACAATATATATCAATGATTTGGATGAGGGAATGGAATGTAACATTTCCAAGTTTGCAGACGACACAAAGCTGGGGTGGAACGTGAGCTGTGAGGAGGATGCAAAGAGGTTCCAATCTGATTTAGACAAGTTGGGTGAGTGGGCAAGAACATGGCAGATGTAGTATAATGTGGATAAATGTGAGGTTATCCATTTTGGTTGTAAAAACAGAAAGGCAGATTATTATCTGAATGGTGATAGATTGGGAAAAGGGGAGGTGCAACGAGACCTGGATGTCCTTGTACACCAGTCGCTGAAAACGAGCATTCAGGTGCAGCAAGCAGTTAGGAAGGCGAATGGTATGTTGGCGTTCATTGCAGAAGTATTTGAGTACAGGAGCAGGGATGTCTTACTGCAGTTATACAGGGCCTTGGTGAGACCACATCTGGAGTATTGTGTGCAGTTTTGGTCTCCTTCTCTGAGGAAGGATGTCCTTGCCATGGAGGCAGTGCAACGAAGATTTACCAGACTGATTCCTGGGATGACAGGACTGACGTATGAGGAGAGATTGGATCGACAAGGCCTGTATTCACTAGAGTTTAGAAGAATGAGAGGTGATCTTATCGAAACATATAAAATTCTAACAGGACTAGACAGACTAGATGCAGGGAGGATGTTCCCGATGGCTGGGGAGTCCAGAACCAGGGGTCATAGTCTCAGGATACGGGGTATGCCGTTTAGAACCGAGATGAGGAGAAATTTCTTCACTCAGAGGGTGGTCAACCTGTGGTATTCTCCACCACAGAAGGCAGTGGAGGCCAAGTCATTAAATATATTCAAGAAGGAGATGGATATATTTCTTAATGCTAAAGGGATCAAAGGATATGGGGAAAAAGCAGGAACAGGGTACTGCCCATCTTTGTCTTCTTCCTCCTCCTCCTCCTCCTCCTCATCTTCTTCAATGTTGCCGGCATATGCGGATGCTTCAGGAGCGCATGGGAGCTCCTCCACCTGTAACCCTCTCTGTTGCGCAATGTTGTGCAGGATGCAACACATGACTGTTATTCTACACACCCTCATCGGTGAGTATTGAAAGGATCCCCCAGATCAACCAAGGCACCTGAAGCGCTTCTTTGTATTCCAATGGCTTGTTCAGTGGCAGATCTGGTGGTGATGTGACTGTCATTGTAACGCTGCTGTGCTTCTTTGGTGGAGTTTCTCACAGGTGTCATGAGCCACATCTGCAGGGGGTATCCCTTGTCTTCAAGCAGCCAGCGCTTAAGTCTCTCTTGTATGTGGAAGAGGGCCAGGATGTTGGATTCGTCCAAAATGAAGGAATCATGGCAGCTGCCAGGGAATTTGGCACACACCTGCAGAAACCTCTTCCAGTGATCTCAAACCAGCTGCGCATTGATGGAGTGATATCCCTTACAGTTGATGAACAGTCCTGGCTCATGTGCAGGTCCTTGGATTGCTACATATGTGCAATCAATTGCACCCTACATCTGTGGGAAGCCAGCCAGAGAGTGGAAACCCACTGCTCTCTCAGTCTGGCTGATGTCGTCACAGGGGAAGTTGACATAGCCAGATGCCCTGGCAAACAAGCCATTCATGACCTGATGTATACGCTTATGTGCAGACGACAGCGATCCTGGTGATGTCACCGGTGATGCCCTGGAAGGATCCAGAGGCAAAGAAATTGAGGGCTGTGGTGACTTTAACTCCGACAGACAATGCATGGCCGCCAGGCCCAGCTGGGAACAGCTCTGCAGGGAGGAGCCTGCAGATGTCTGCAACCACCTGGCTACTCAATCTGAGCCTGCATAGGCACTGCTCCTCAGAGAGGTCCAGGAAGCTCAGTCTCTGCCTGGAGATCCTCTCACGTGGGTAGTGCCTCCTGCGACCTCGCCCCTCCTTTGGTTCTCTGTCTGCTCTTCTGCAGATCCTTGTGGCGCACCTTTGTCTTGTGCACATGCAGTTCCCAGAACTGTATGCCATGCCTGTCGCAGATGGTGATGTGCCTCCTCCTCAGATGTACTGTTGAATAAATCCATTGCGCCCCCCCGCCATCCTGATGTTATCAGTTTGAGGGGGTCCAAAATGTAGGTAAATATGTGTGAACACAAGAATTTTGAGTGTGAACCAAGAAATCTCAATCTAAACAAAAAGAACTCCCAGCCAAAGGTTTGTCTGAGAGAACTAAGTGCCCTGCTGCAAAAACTCACCATTTCTTCACGTGTCAGTCGCTGGTTTAAAGGTCCAAATGAGGGCCGGCTGCAACTCACTTCCATTTCCATTGCGTGTTTCAGAGGCCACGGGAGACACGTTCAGGAGCAGTTAAAATGGCTTGTGTAGACCAATACACAAAAAGTTAACAGGTTTAAGCACTTTAAGTGCCTCATTTGGCCCTTTAAATATTGTCCCGCCGGCATTTCCGGGTTTCAGATGCACGCGTGCATCCAAATGCGTCTGGGTCAAGCCTGGAAGTAGGCTCTTTGGAACCAGAATGCGGTCCCGCTCTGAAAACGGAGAATTTTTACTCCCCACCTGCTTCCAACCTATCCATTCTTGGGGTTAAAATTTACCCCATGGAGTGGGTGTGGGCATGGACAGTCCATGTGAATGTGGGGCTAGGCATTGGAGAGCACTTACAGTGACCATGGGGCCTGGTACTAGAACAGGCAGGCCTGGGACCACTTGGAAGGTAGGCTTGAGGGCACTCAAAGTGGGTGTGGGTACTGGGACAGCCAAGGTGGATATGAGGTCCGTATGTGGGAACCCTTGCAGTGAGCATGGGACCTGGAAATGCTCAGGGTGGACGTGGGAGCTGGGAGCACGCAATGTGAGTGTGAGCCATGGGAGTTGTTGTGGCAGGCGAGAGACCTAGAAGGACTCAGTTGGGCTTAGGAGTACTTGAAGAGGGACGAAACCTGGAGCCTGCTATTAGCGTAAAAGAAATGAGGCCAAAGACACCCAGGTAGGGAGAGCTGCAGAGAGAAAGCAGGGCCCTGAGTCACTTGGGTGAGGAGCAGACAGACAGAGGAAATAGGGAGCAGAGTAACGCAGCCGTGTAGCCTCCAGAAAAATGGAGGAAGGCCTGAAGTTACCTGGAGTAAAAGCAACCTCAGAGATGAGCGGCAGGGCCTGGAGTTTTTCAGAGAGGGGGCATTCAAAAGGTGGGAACAGAACTTGGAGTTACCCAAAAAGGGGTTAGATCAGATAAATGCATAATTATTTGGTTTACAGACTCAGGAAGACTAGGTAAAGCCTCTTAACTTCTTCAGTTCATTTTGCATATATGTCTTTCCAACTCAGTGCAACTGGTTTACTCTGGGTGGTTCTGTATATGTACAAACATACATGTGACTCAGCAGTCAATTATTTAGCTAAAAACATTTTTCCACGTACTACATTTATCATAACAAGAGTGAATGGGGCTCAGAGGCATCCAAAGTGGGAGCAACCAGAGAAAAACATGGTCCTGATACACTCAGAGCAGGAGTGGCAAGGAGCAATGCCTGGGCTGAGGCTGGCTACAGAGGGAGAGAATGAAGTCGTAGTGCGAATGTAGATATTTGTCCCTAATAACTACATGACAGATCATACATGAATAGTCACATGGTAACAATGGAGCAATATGTCACATTTTTGTAATTACTTTCAAAGAGCTAATTGCAATAGGGACTGCTGCATTTGGGCCTTCACAGAGGGGAGATCCAAGAAAATGAGGTGGGAGGTGTGTTGATGTCATTAGTGTTGCATTACTGCAGCAGCTCAAGATGGCGGCTCACCACCAACTCCTCAAGGGTAACTGGGGATGGCCAATAATTGCTGGCCTTGCTAGCGACACCCAAATCCTAAGAATCATTTTTTAAAAAGATTTGCAGGCTCCCATCTGTTCTTCGCAAAAGGACTCTACTGCTCCCTTTGGAGAAACCCTTGGCAATGCATAAGGAAATAGGCATACCTGAGTGCCATCGGAGGAAATTGGCCCTAATAAACGGAGCAAGATTTTGCTGTCAAAATCGCAGTGAGGCTAATGGTGCTCACCATTATTTATGCTCAAATAGTGCAGCAACTTTAGGTGAGGGGCAGATGCACGGTTAAACTCAAATATCCAAAAGTTGCTGTCCAAGTTGCGCCGTTCCACTGTTAGCTTTGTGAAAACAGCATTTCGCTGTCTGCCTCACCATTGAAATCCATTGACTGATGTGAAGTTGCTGTATTTGCTCAGTAGATTTTTTTTCATAAAATATACTTTATTCATAGAATTTGCAGCAATACATACAATACAGTTGTCATATCACATTCCAAACATACACAATACAGATTATACAATTTGCAGGTTACATCAAGTACAGTTCAATGAACACTTTGTACATAATTACAGTTTATGACACTCTAGGGTGCCTCGTTGCATTACAGTCAATACAGATTATTGATTACAGATTCATTACAGGTACATGACAGATTTATTACAGGTACATTACATTACATCAATTTGAATTTTACATTCTGCCCGAGGGGGTTTTCCCCTGATTGCAGCCCCTCAGTATACAATGGCGGGAAGGCTCTAAACGGTTGCCTTTCCCCACAGAGCCTTTGCGGCGGCCTCACCCGTCCTCGGTGCGTCCCTGAGCACGTAGTCCTGGACCTTGGAATGTGCCAGTCTGCAGCACTCGGTCGAGGACAGCTCCTTGCACTGGAAGACCAGCAAGTTTTGGGTAGACCAAAGGGCGTCTTTCACCGAGTTGATGGTCTTCCAGCAGCAGTTGATGTCCGTCTCTGTGCGCGTCCCTGGGAACAGCCCATAGAGCACAGAGTCCTGTGTCACGGAACTGCTCGGGACGAACCTGGACAGATACCACTGCATCTCTCTCCAGACCTTCTTTGCAAAGGCACATTCCAGAAGGAGATGGATGACGGTCTTGTCTCCACCGCAGCCTCCTCGGGGACAGCGCGCGGTGGCGCTGAGAGTCCGGGAATGCATGAAGGATCTAACGGGAAGGGCCCTTCTTACCACCAGCCAAGCTCGGTCTTGGTGCTTGTTTGATAGCTCTGGCGATGAGGCGTTCTGCCAAATGACATTGACAGTCTGCTCGGGGAACCAACCGACAGGATCCATCATCTCCTTTTCCCACAGGGTCTCGAGGACGTTACGTGCGGACCATTTGCTGATCACCTTGTGGTCAAAAGTGTTTTTTTGTATAAACTTTTCAACGAAGGACAGGTGGGGCGGAACAGGCCAACTGGATAGAGCGTTCCGTGGCAGTGTGGCCAGACCCATCCTTCGCAACACCGGGGACAGGTAGAACCTCAGCACATAGTGACACTTTGTTTCTGCGTACCGAGGGTCCACGCAAAGCTTGATGCAGCCGCACACGAAAGTGGCCATCAGGATGAGGGCCACGTTAGACACGCCTTTCCCTCTTTCTCCGGAGATTTGTACATCGTGTCCCTGCGGACACGGTCCATTTTTGATCTCCAGATAAAGTGGAAGATGGCTCGGGTGACTGTCGCGGTGCAGGAGCGAGGTATGGGCCAGACCTGTGCCACGTACAGCAACACCGAGAACACCTCACACCTGATGACCAGGTTCTTGTCCACGATTGAGAGGGATCGTCGATCCCACAGTCCCAGTTTCTGCTTCACCTTAGAAATACGCTCCTTCCAGTTCTCGGTGCATGCCCCGGCCTCCCCGAACCAGATCCCCAGTACCTTCACGTAATCCGACCTGATGATGAAGGGGACAAAGGATCGGTCGGTCCAGTTCCCAAAGAACATGGCCTCGCTCTTGGTACGATTTACCCTGGCCCCCGATGCCAGTTCGAACTGGTCGCAGATGCTCATCAATCTGCGGACCGACAGCTGATCCAAGCAAAAGACGGCGACGTCGTCCATGTACAGGGAGGCGTTGACCTAAGTGCCTCCGCTGCCTGGGATCGTCACCCCTCTTATGCCGCATCCCTCCTGATGGACTCGGCAAAGGGTTCGATGCAGAACACGAACAAGACGGAGGAGAGAGGACAGCCCTGCCTGACTCCAGATTTGATCGGAAATTTGTATTTGCTCAGTAGATATGAACTAAACAAGCCACAGAAAGTTAGGGCTGGTCTGAAGTGACACAAGGAGCCTGTCTTAGAGGCATTTAAGGTCTGCCCATATTTAATTAATTGGATTCAGACAAAGGGAGCTTTTTAGTTGTCATAGATGCTAAGTGTTAATTATTTCCAATCAACTTCTCACCATGAAAATTAACTATTACTAGTGTGTTGTCTCATTCCTTCAGCTTTTAATTCTTGTTAGAGATCTTAAAAATGTAAAACTTAAATTTTTTTTATACTTTTCCTTTCTGTCTCTTTTTTCTCTCTCTCTAAATCCAATCTTTCTTTCCCTCTCTTTATTTCTCTTTCTGTGCCTGATTTGACGTTGAATTCACCCATTCTAATCTACACTTCTTTCTCAGTCCTTGAGCTGATAATTTCACAATCCTTCGATCTGATTGGTTATGGAGATACACAGTACTTGTCCCGTTCACTCAGGCCCCAGATGCCCTGTTTCCCTCCCTGCGCAGTTATCAGCTCGCACTTTCAGCAACTTGCCGTCCAAAAAATTTTAAAACCTGAACGTGCAAGGGCAAGTCTAAATGACGACAGATGCCCTTAGGTGCCTGCCACATCGTTTATAGGTGTATCAGGGAAGCCTACGCATATAAATGCTTTAAATTGCAAGCAGTTTTCAAAGTGCTGTTCCACCTATTATGTGGACATTATTCTTAGATAAGGGAATGACTCACAGTCATCCAAAGTGTTTTTTAAAATTTGTTCATGGGATGTGGGCGTCGCTGGCAAGGCCAGCATTTATTGCCCATCTCTAATTGCCCTTGAGAAGGTGGTGGTGAGCCACCTTCTTGAACCGCTGCAGTCCGTGTGGTGAAGGTTCTCCCACAGTGCTGTTAGGTAGGGAGTTCCAGGATTTTGACCCAGGGACGATAACGGAACGGCGATATATTTCCAAGTTGGGATGTTGTGTGACTTGGAGGGCAATGTGCAGGTGATGTTGTTCCCATGTGCCTGCTGCCCTTGTCCTTCTAGGTGGTAGAGGTCGCGGGTTTGGGAGGTGCTGTCGAAGAAGCCTTGGCGAGTTGCTGCAGTGCATCCTGTGGATGGTACACACTGCAGCCACAGTGCGCCAGTGGTGAAAGGCGTGAATGTCTGGAGTGGTGGATGGGGTGCCAATCAAGCGGGCTGCTTTGTCCTGGATGGTGTTGAGTTTCTTGAGTGTTGTTGGAGCTGCACTCATCCAAGCAAGTGGGGAGTATTCCATCACACTCCTGACATGTGCCTTGTAGATGGTGGAAAGGCTTTGGGGAGTCAGGAGGTGAGTCACTTGCCACAGAATACCCAGCCTCTGACCTGCTCTTGTAGCCACAGTATTTATGTGGCTGGTCCAGTTAAGTTTCTGGTCAGTGGTGACCCCCAGGATGTTGATGGTGGGGGATTCGGTGATGGTAATGCCGTTGAATGTCAAGGGGAGGTGGTTAGACTCTCTCTTGTTGGAGATGGTCATTGCCTGGCACTTGTCTGGCGCGAATGTTACTTGCCACTTATCAGCCCAAGCCTGGATGTTGTCCAGGTCTTCCTGCATGCGGGCACTGAAGGCTTCATTATCTGAGGGGTTGCGAATGGAACTGAACACTGTGCAATCGTCAGCGAACATCCCCATTACTGACCTTATGATGGAGGGAAGGTCATTGATGAAGCAGCTGAAGATGGTTGGGCCTAGGACACTGCCCTGAGGAACTCCTCAACAATGTCCTGGGGCTGAGATGATTGGCCTCCAACAACCACTACCATCTTCCTTTGTGCTAGGTACGACTCCAGCCACTGGAGAGTTTTCCCCCTGATTCCCATTGACTTCAGTTTTACTAGGGCTCCTTGGTGCTACACTCAGTCAAATGCTGCCTGATGTCAAGGTCAGTCACTCTCACCACACCTCTGGAATTCAGCTCTTTTGTCCATGTTTGGACCAAGGCTGAAATGAGGTCCGACGTCGAGTGGCCCTGGCAGAACCCAAACTGAGCATCGGTGAGCAGGTTATTGGTGAGTAAGTGCCGCTTGATAGCACTGTCGACGACACCTTCCATCACTTTGCTGATGATTGAGAGTGGACTGATGGGGCGGTAATTGGCTGGATTGGATTTGTCCTGCTTTTTGTGGACAGTACATACCTGGGCAATTTTCCACATTGTCGGGTAGATGCCAGTGTTGTAGCTGTACTGGAACAGTTTGGCTAGAGGTGCGGCTAGTTCTGGAGCACAAGTCTTCAGCACTACAGCCAGGATGTTGTCGGGGCCCATAGGCTTTGTTGTATCCAGTGCACTTAGCTGTTTCTTGATATCACATGGAGTGAATCGAATTGGCTGAAGACTGGCTTCTATGATGGTGGGGATATCGGGAGGAGGCCGAGATGGATCATCTACTCGGCACTTCTGGCTGAAGATGGTTGCAAAGGCTTCAGTCTTGTCTTTTGCACTTACGTGCTAGACTCTGCCATCATTGAGAATGGAGATTTATTACAGAGCCCCCTCCTCCCGTTAGTTGATAATTGTCCACCACCATTAACGACTGGATGTGGCAGGACTGCAGAGCTTTGATCTGATCCGTTGGTTGTGGAATCACTTAGCTCTGTCTATAACAATGTTGCTTCCGCTGTTTAGCATGCATGTAGTCCTGAGTTGTAGCTTCAGCAGGTTGGCACCTCATTTTTAGGTACGCCTGGTGCTGCTCCTGGCATACTTTTCTACACTCCTCATTGAACCAGGGTTGATCCCCTGGCTTGTTGGTAATGGTTGAGTGAGCAATACGCCAGGCCATGAGGTTACAGATTGTGCTGGAATACAATTCTGCTGCTGCTGATGGCCCACAGCCCCGCAAGGATATCCAGTTTCGAGCAGCTAGATCTGTTCTGAATCTATCCCATTTAGCACGGTGGTAGTGCCACACAACACGTTGGATGGTGCCATCAGTGTGAAGACGGGACTTCGTCTCCACAAGGACTGTGCAGTGGTCACTCCTACCAATACTGTCATGGACAGACGCGTTTGCGACAGGTAGATTGGTGAGGACTAGGTCAAGTAAGTTTTTCCATCGTGTTGGTTCGCTCACCACCTGCCGCAGGCCCAGTCTGGCGGCTGTTTCCTGCAGGACTCGGCCAGCTCGGTCAGTAATGGTGCTACCGAGCCACTCTTGGTGATGGACATTGAAATCCTCCACCCAGAGTACATTCTGTGCCCTTGCTACCCTCAGTGCTTCCTCCAAGTGGTGCTCAACATGGAGGAGGACTGATTCATCAGCTGAGGGAGGGCGGTAGGTGATAATCAGCAGGAGGTTTCCTTGCCCATGTTTGACCTGATACCATGAGATTTCATGGGGTCCGGAGTCAATGTTGAAGACTCCCAGGGCCACTCCCTGCTGACTGTATATCACTGTACCGCCACCTTTGGTTGGTCTGTCCTGCCGGTGGGACAGGACAGACCCAGGGATGGTGATAGAAGAGTCTGGGACGTTGACTATAAGGTATAATTCCATGATTATGACTATGTCAGGCTGTCTCTTGACTAGTCTGTGGGACAGCTCTCCTAATTTTGGCACAAGTCCCCAGATGTTAGTGAGGAGGACTTTGCAGGGTTGACTGGGCTTGGTTTGCCTTTGTCGTGTCCGGTGCCTAGTGGTCCAATGCCTAGTGGTCTGTCCAGTTTTATTCTTATTATGAATTTTCGTAGCAAGATTGTACAACTGAGTGGCTTGTTAGGCCATTTCAGAGGGCGATTAAGAATCAACCACATTGCTGTGCGTCTGGAGTCACATTTAGGCCATACCGGGTAAGGACAGCAGATTTCCTTCCCTAAAGGACATTAGTGAACCAGATGGGTTTTTACGACAATCCGGTAGTTTCATGGCCACCATTACTGATACTAGTTTTTTTCATTCCAGATTTTATTTCATTAATTGAATTTAAATTCCCCAGCTGCTGTGGTGGATTTGAACTCATGACTCTGGATTATTGGTCCAGGCCTCTGGATTACTAGTCCAGTAACATAACCACTTTGAGACAGGCTAAATTGTTCCCAGGAAGAGGCCAGGCCATTCAATTCAAATACAAGTATCCACAAGTCTTTTTAAGTGTAAGTTTGATTGGCAGATCTGCTTGAGTTTAGGAGATGCACTTTTATTTTCCTTTGTTCCTGTCAATTTTCAAAGGATTTTGAAAGTATATCTTGGGCTGACTCACTCTGATACAGCATTTCTTCTGAAGCCATGAGAAATAGATAGAAGATTCCATGGAAGGTTATCAGTGAACCATCACATAAGGGTAAGAGTAATGTGCTTCATTGAGTGTTAGCATAGGAAATGCGACTGTTTAATATTTTACTCCATTCTAAGGCGAAATAGCAAAGATTGTACAAGGAGGAATAGTAGAGAAGATAAGAACATAAGAGATAGGAGCAGGAGTAGGCCATTTGGCCCTTTGAGCCTGCTCCGCCATTCAGTGAGATCACGGCTGATCTGATTCTGGCCTCAACTCCACTTTCCCACCTGTTCCCCATATCCTTTGATTCTTTGCTGATCAAAAATTTGTCTAACTCAGCCTTGGACATAGTCAATGACTCAGCCTCCACTCCTCTTTGAGGCAAAGAATTCCAAAGGTTTACAACCCTCTGAGAGAAGAAATTTCTCCTCATCTGGCATATATGTTCCAAAAACACAACAGATGTAAGTCATAGCATTTTGATTTATCATAGAATCATAGTACCATAGTAGGTACAGCAAAGGAGGAGGCCATTCGGCCCATCGTGTCTGTGCCGGCTCTTTGAAAGAGCTATCCATTCCCCAGCTCTTTCCCATAGCCCTGTAAATATATTCCCTTCAAGTAATTATCCATTTCCCTTTTGAAAGTTACTATTCAATCTGCTCCCACCACCCTTTCAGGCAGTGCATTCCAGATCGTTATAACTCGCTGTGTAAAAAAATGTTTCCTCGTGTCGCCTCTGGTTCTTTTGCCAATCACCTTAAATCTGTGTTCTCTGGTTACCGACTTTTCTGCCACTGGAGATAGTTCCTCCTTATTTACTGTATCAAGACCATTGATGATTTTGAACCTGTCTATCAAATCTCCCCTTAACCTTCTCTGTTCTAAGGAAAACAACCCCAGCTTCTCCAATCTCTCCACGTAACTGAAGTCCCTCATCCCTGGCACCATTCTAGTAAATCTCTTCTGCACCCTCTCTAAGGCTTTGACATCCTTCCTAAAGTGTGGTGCCCAGAATTGAACACAATACTCCAACTGAGGTCTAACCAGTGTTTTATAAAGGTTAACATAACTTCCTTGCTTTTGTACTCTATGCTTCTATTTATAAAGCCCAGGATCCCATAAGCTTTTTTACCAGCCTTCTCAATTTGTCCTGCCACCTTCAAAGATTTGTGTATGTGCACCCCCAGGTCACTCTGTTCCTGTACCCCCTTTAAAATTGTACCATTTAGTTTATAATGCCTCTCTCCATTCTTCCTACCAAAATGCATCACTTCGCACTTCTGTGTGTTAAATTTCATCTGCCGTGTGACTGCTCATTTCACCAGTCTGTCTATGTCCTCCTTAAGTCTGTTACTATCCTCCACTTTGTTTACTACATTTCCGAGTTTCGTGTCATCTGCAGACTTTGAAATTATACCCTCTATACCCAAGTCCAGGTCATTAATATATATCAAAAATAGCAGTGGTCCTAATACTGACCCCTGGGGAAGACCACTATATGCTTCCCTTCAGTCTGAAAATCAACTGTTCACCACTACTCTCTGCTTTCTGTCCCCTAGCCAATTTTGTATCCACACTGCCATGGGCTTTAATTTTGCTAACAAATCTATTATGTGGTACTTTATCAAATGCCTTTTGAAAGTCCATATACACAACATCAACCGTACTACCCTCATCAACCCTTTCCGTTACTTCATCAAAGAACGGAGATCAATCAATATATTCTGTTCACCTATCAGTTGTTTCTATTTCAAAAGATTTATGTACTAGGTGAGAGATAGAATTAGAAAATTAAACTGAAAAAAAATATTTTTTAAAGACCAGAGGATCTTTCTACCTTTCCCAGCACTTACCAGGAGCAGTGTAGGGAAGAAAATTAGTGCTGGGTTTCCTGCTAGCCGTCATTGCCATGGTGAGGTTGAATGTCAAGTGCAATTGGAGGTGCTCTGTTGGATGCTGAGAAGATCCTGAGAGGAAGTCCCAATGCTGCTTAGGCCTTAAAGGCAACAGCACTGTTAAAGGGGCAGATCAAATTGAAGCCCCGTTAGACATCCAGTAGATCTTTGTATATAAAGGTTCTGTCTCCTGTGAATGAGTTTGTGCCACTATGTCATGACTGGGGTGGCAGCAGCATTCCAAGCAGCAATCCAGGTGCCCCTGCAAACATTATCCGATTTAAAATAAACATGTTAGGCATTCGACCACTAATATCACCAACAATAATTTTTAGGCTAAAATGTCTACAGATCATCTGGGCCAGATTTTTTTTTGTAATCTTCATAAATTACATCTATTTTGCAAAATGCTACACAATTGAAAATTAATTAAGTTTTGCCTCAGTGACACCCCCCCCCCTCCCCTACAAGAAAATCCCACCATTTGGGAGGGAAGTGTAGGCCCACTCCTCACCCCCTTCTGAGAGGAAAATCCTTGTTAAGGAAAAGGAAGAAGAGTGAAATTTCACAGCTGTCCCGCTAAGATGAAAATGCAGGCCTGGTGTAGAAAGATGGGCCTTCCCCCTCTGTATCTTTGAGAGAGCTTGCCAGCTTTCCCCACCCTGCTGAAGTAGTTTCTCTGCCTTTGCTGCTTCTATTCCTGGTACCTTTTGCTATTCCCCCTTTCTTCCATCCCCTGCTCTTCCCTCATCCCCTTTCTCCGTCTACTCTCCCCATCCAACGTCCCACATTCCATCCTCGCCTCTCCCCATCTCTCCCCCTCCCCCTCTTCCCCTACCCTTCTAGTCACTGTCATCAAACAGATCAAAACATATAATGCACGTTTATGCACAATGGCTATTAGTTCATTGAAAAAAAGGATGTTAATGGTGAGGAATTGGAGTTCTGTCACAATTCGATTCATAAGAAAGTTTATATGTTCTTAATATCTATCTATGAGATGTGATTGGTCACTTTTAATTTTCTGTTGCTGTAGGCTTGGTGTCTGTGGGAGGGATAGAATCTGCATTCTTTAGGTGTGGCTAGAAATTGCTTTGTGGAAAAAACAGGTCCACAGACGATGCAATGATATATGGCTACTATGACACTAGTTGGTCTTGATTTGTAAGGATTTTTCAAATTGCAAAGCCATTAGTTTTCTTTCACCAGAAACACTATTTGCAGAGTTATCAGTCTATTGAATCTGATTGATATTAGCTTGTCACCTTGGTTGGCTGGAAATAGGTTTCTGAGGGAGAGCCCTTTGCTTTGACGTCTACTTGATGGATGGCTTGGTAGTTGGAAACGACTGACTCTGAAGGAAAAATAGGACAACTTTCCCTGCTTCATCATTTCTTCAAGATAGAGACAACTACCTAAAGACTACGTGACAGTTAGACTAAAACCTCATGTGTAATGTTTTGAACTCTGGTCCAGGTTCAGTATTACTAAGAGAGTTAGCAAAGTGTCATATCTTTGTTTTCTCTATGGGGTATAAATTAAAAATTCTTTAAGCAAGGAGGATTTTTTGTATTGACTTTATACTACTAATTAATTTTACTTTTAATAAAATCTGATTCGTATTTTATAGTCTAAGTCACACAGTCTGATAGAATGTTTATTCTTCCGCTATCTAAAGAATACAAGTGGGCTCATGTCAATCTCAGAAATCAATTCCAGTAACAAGGATTTCTGTTCAATTTACATTGTTGGTTCACAAGGAACAGAGACTCACTATGGGGGTGTCTTTGGCACCGAGTTCAAGAGAATTATCTGAGTAAAGCCTAAAAGCCTAATACTAGGCTTGAATTTGAAATAAGTTCCTAGAAAGCAGCAGTTACTACCGTTAAAAATCTGCTGGTCTCTGAAAATATTTAATATCCATTCACCAATCAATAAGATCAGTAGATTTTTGTGAACTGTGCACTAATATGTTATACATTGCCTAAATTATATCTTGGGGTGAGTTTGATGATTTTAATTTATATGATGGTGTTGGATTATGATATAAAATGTTACAATTGGGTTTCATTGATAATTGAATTGGTGTTATGAAAAGTCAAATGTAAAAGAACAGTGACTAGAATTTCAGTCCATTGCCTTCATATATAACTATAATCTGTTAGTGATGTACAAATGATAAAACTGAAATTTAATGCCATTCATCTACTTCTCAGGCACATCATGAATGAACTGATTGAAACAGAACGTATCTATGTAGAAGAGCTTCTGACCATCATTGAGGTAGGGAAAGTGTGCAATTCAAAATTCTGAAAAAGTTTGGTCATTTATATTTTAAGACTTTTATCTCACTATTTTTTTTGGAAACATATATACCACTGTGGTGCAGCTTAGTATAGCAGAATTTGAACTAGATTTCCCTATCAGTAGAAAAAAATAAGTTACTGCTGGTAGGAAATCTGCTTAGTAACTGCTTAGCGTCTTTGACACATAACAACAACTGCCAAATTAAAATATTCAAATGGTGTTTTGGCTATGAATGTGGTCACTACCAGTGGCAAAGAGAAAGTAGAAATTTCATCTGAGCAGTAACTATGGACCAGCTTTTATCACTTAAAACTTCTGGATTGTGCACCCCTCAAATACTGTTTAAATGCTCGGAGGTGGTTGTGCCCTATGCATTCATTTTTTGAAAAACAAAATAGCATGTTTATTACCATTAATAGTTGGCTATTGCTTCAGTAATCTATAAATATGAGAAATTGAAAGAGATCATAATTGTCATTTTCTTCGAAATTACCCTAGTCCACTTTTAAGCTATAAATCATTTCCATCTGCATTAATGGGGTAGGAAAATTGTTTTATCTGAGGGTGGAGGGGGAGCTGCAGGTCAGTACTTCAGTGCACTGCTGGTTTCTCAGCTTTACTCTGCTGCTGTGTTGGGTTCTGGACAGAAATGCACTTTTTCCTGGGCCAAAGTCCGTTTCTCCCCTAGCCTCTGGACTTTATAGACACCACCACTTTCTAAGGAGATCTGTATTCTCTGCTGGACTGCCTTTGATCTGGTACCCGGTCTGCTCCTCCGTCCTCAGTTTTCTGCTTCTCTGCTCAGAATCTTTCACTCTATGCTGAGCTAGTACTGATCTGATTTGATCCTACTGGTTCCCCATCTTACTCTGGATTCTGTTCCATTCCTGCCAAATGACCTTTGCTTTGCTGATTTCTGCTTGCTTCTTGTGACCACAGACTCCATTCATCCCTCCGAATTCCTCCGTTACCCTTCTCTGGACTGAGTTGGACTAGCTCCTCAAGCTCTTACTGTTGCTGCCAATCTTATTTTCTCCTCATCTCCCTATAGCTGTTCTGCAGACCAGCTCCCTCCTTGGCACTGATCTTGTATTTATATTTCACAATTCCTGGTTTCCTGAGCTTCACTGCTCTCGAACGTTGGATTTCACTCCCACTGCTCCTTGCTGCTTTGCTGGTATAAAGCTGCAGCTGTGCATTACTAACTCTGAAGGGCCACACTTTTCTGATCATGCCAGATCCCATCTGATCTCAAAAGCTTAGCAGATTATTACTTGGATGGGAGACTGCCTGAGTAGTCTTTATGGCGGAGGAGTGGGCTGGATGTCGCCGAGGACATTAGCAGATCAGATGTCCTGGCGCTACGTCCGGTACGCGGCCAAAGTCATCCAGGCGCTAAAATCTCACTCGGCCCTGACTTCACTAGGTGTGTTGAGGAAGCTCAGGCGTGTGGAGCGATCCAGTCCGAACTGACCTCCATTCAGACAGAATTTTTCATTGACGCCAGGCCCCGAAACTTCCCTTGGGAGCCCGCGCCTCACAACTTGAGCAGTCTCTCAGAAATTCCCTCCGTGCCATTCCACTCTGCACAGAGGGGTTTCCTGTACAGGCTGCTCCTGCACACCCTCCACTTCATCACCCTTATCTCCCATCTGTACACGTCTTGGTACACCATCTTGCCGTCTGGCGGAGGACTCTTTACACGGGAGTCCTCCCATGCACGATTGGGGATATGGGGTGGAGAGTGTTGAACGGGGGGTGCCCACTAACAGGCTGCTAAGGTTGCCTGTAATTTCTGCGGCCTGGACGAGTCCGTTTTCCATATTTATACAGAATGTGAGAGATTGCATCCCCTGTTTCAATATTTGAAGGGACTGTTCCTCAAGTTTTGGTTGCACTTTAGTGCAACCCTCCTGATCTTCGGCCACCCAGTGAGGAGGGGGGGCGGGCAAGTCGCGAATCTCCATCTACAGGTCCAGGCTAGACGCGACCCACGGGGGCAGTTCCTCCAGCTGGCTGCCTCTCTTCCACGGCATTCTCCGCACCCGGGTGGCCCTAGAGTAGGAGCACATAGTGTCTGCCGGCACACTTGACGCTTTCTGTGACCAGTAGGCACCGCAGGGACTGGAGTGCATAATAGACGCGGACAATAAAATTATTATTTAATTGGTTTTAATAATTGATCTGTCAAGGTGATATGGGTTGCCCCAGTGTCATCAATGAAAGGGACATGTTTATACCTACACCCCCCACCCAACCCCTGGAGGGATTAGAAAACAAAGTTGAGAATTTTAAAATCATAGGCGTTTTGACCGGGACTGGGAGCCAATGAAGGTCAGCGAGCACAGGTATGATGGATGAACAGAACTTGGTGCGAATTAGGATACAGGCAGCAGAGTTTTGAGTGAGCTCAAGTTTATGGAGGGTGGAAGATGGGAGGCCAGCCAGGAGAGCATTGGAACAGTTGAGTCTAGAGGTAACAAAGGCATGGATGAGGGTATCAGCAGCAGATGAGCTGAGGCGGGGCAAAGACGGACGATGCTACGGAGGAGCAACTAGGCGGTCTCAGTGATGGAGTGGCTACGAGATTGGAAGCTCATCTCAGGGTCAAATAAGACGCCACAGTTGCGAATGGTCTGGTTCAGCCTCAGACAGTGGCCAGGGAGAGGGATGGAGTCGGTGGCTAGGGAACAGAGTTTGTGACGCAGACCGAAGACAATGGCTTCGGTCTTCCCAATATTTAGTTGGAGGAAATTTTTGTGACAAATCAGACAGTGGAGGGGTAGAGCTGGGTGTCGTCAGCATAAATGTGGGACCTGATATTGTGTTTTCGGATGATGTCGCTGAGGGGCAGCATGTAGATGAGAAATAGGAGGGGACCAAGGATAGACCCTTGGGAGACTCCAGAGGTAACTGCAGGAGCTGGAAGGGAAGCCGTTGCAGCTGATTCTCTGGCTATAACTGGATAGATAAGAATAGAACCAGGTGAGCGCAATGCCACCCAGCTGGACAACGGAAGAGAGGCATTGAAGGAGGATTTAAAACGTAGTCAAGCCTGGGACAGTGGCAGGAGACTAGGGGTAGGGATTTGGGGGGGGCAGAGTACCCAGGAGGGGAGAAATAAAAGGAGGTATGTTGATAGATGAGAGGGGCCTAGGAGGGGTAAAGAGAAATGAAGAAAAAAGAATGAAAAAAGGGGGAATTGGAAGTGATGGGCTCGGGTCCAGAGCAGCAGCCAAAATGTACACGCAAATGGACACAGGGAACTCAAGTTACCTAGGCATGGTTACATAGCAAGATTAGGATAGGTATATCCTGGTAATAAACGGGGAAAAGAGAGGCAACAAAGCCATCTCCGAATACTTCCTTGTATCCCTCACCAACCACACCCCCCTTCCCCTTCCAACTCCACTTCCTTCTGCATCCGTCCTTGGAAAAAAACTCTTCCCCCAGTCACTTACAACTATAAACTCTCAACTGGCTAGCCTTTAGCCCTCTGTTCACCACAATATTTCTCCAGCTGTTGATCTGCTCAACCATTCCCTCACCTTCACCTTTGTTCCCAGTAAAACTCTTACTCTCGCCCAACCTGATTGTTCGCCCTGGCATTGCTCCTTCAAGGCCAAGGGGTGCAGACTTGAGCATACTTGTTGCACAACTGGTTTAACCATACATCGCCAGATCTGGCTGGACCACATCAATTGGGCCATGATCTCCTCTGCTAAAACCACTTACTACTCCAGGTTCATCCTGGAAAGCAAAGATAACCCCTAGCTCCTTTTCTCCACTACCAAACTTCTTTCAATTATGATCCAGAATGCTTGATATTGTAACAAAGTGAATGAGGGCCGGTATGTCAGCTGCAGGCTGATGAAGGTATTGCCCCTTTAAGAACGTCCGTCTGTCCGTCCGTCCATCCATCCGTCCATGTTGATAAGGCGGGTAAGAAAACATTTGGGATACTTGGCTTTGTAAATAGGGGCACTGAGTACAAAAACAAGGAAGTCATGCTAAATCTTTACAAATTACTGGTTACGCCTCAGCTGGAGTATTGTGTATAATTCTGGGCACCACACTTTAGGAAGGATGTCGAGGCCTTGGAGAGAGTACAGAGGAGTTTTACCAACATTATGCTCCGCACGAGCCTTCACCCACCCTTGTTCATCTAACCCCATCGACATATCCTTCTATTCCTTTCTCTTTCATGTGTTTATCTAGCTTCTCCTTAAATGCATTAATGCCAGTTACCTCAACTATTCATTGTGATAGCGAGTTCCATATTCTAACCACTCTCTGGATAAAGAAGTTTCCCCTGAACTCTCTATTGGATTTAAGACTTCTCAGTCTTCTCTTTTCTAGAGAAAAGAGCCCCAGCCTGTTCAATCTTTCCCAATAGGTATAGCCTCTCAGTTCAGGTATCATCCTAGTAAATCTTTTTTGCACCTTCTCCAGTGCCTCCATATCCTTTCTATAATGTGGAGACCAGAACTGTTCACAGTGGTAGAGGTATTCAAAATTATGAGGGGCTTTGATGGAGTAAGTAAGGAGAGTGTCAGGGGTATGGTAGCATAATGGTTATGTTACTGGACTAGTACTCCAAAGGCCCGGACTAATATTCACAAGTTATGAGTTCAAATCCTGCTATAGTAGCTGGGGAATTTAAATTCAATTAATTAAATTAAATTTGGAATTAAAAAAATCAGTAATGATGGCCGTGAAACTACCGGATTGTCGTAAAAACCCATCTGGTTCACTAATGCCTTTAGGGAAGGAAACCTGCTGTCCTTACCCGGTCTGGCCTATTTGTGACTCCAAACCAACAGCAATGTGGTTGATTCTTAATTGCCCTCTGAAATGGCCTAACAAACCACTCAGTTGTAAAATCTCGCTTAAAAAAGCTTAAGAATAAAACCGGCCGGGCCACTGGACACGACAAAGGCTAAACCAAGCCCAGTCGACCCTGCAAAGTCCACCTCGCTAACATCTGGGGATTTGTGCCAAAATTGGGACAGCTGTCCCACAGACTAGTCAAGCAGCAGCCTGACAGTAACCATACTCACAGAATCATACCTTACAGCCACCGTCCCAGACTCTTCCATCACCATCCCTGGGTCTGTCCTGCCAGTGGCGGTACAGTGATATACAGTCAGGAGGGAGTAGCCCTGGAAGTCCTCAACATTGACTCTGGATCTCATAGCATCAGGTCAAACATGGGCAAGGAAACCTGCTGCTGATTGCTACCTATCGTCCTCCACTGAGCTGATGAATCAGTCCTCCTCCACATTGAACACCACTTGGATGGAAGCACTGAGGGTAGTCAAGAGCACAGGATGCCCTCTGGGTGGGTGACTTCAATGTCCATCACCAATAGTGGCTTGGTTGTACCACTGCTGACCGAGTCCTGAAGGACATAGCTGCCATACTGGGCCGGCGGCAGGTGGTGAGCGAACTAACACGAAGGAAAAACTTACTTGACCTCGTCGTCACCAATCTACCTGTCGCAGATGCATCTGTCATGACAGTATTGGTCGGAGTGACTACCGCACAGTCCTCGTGGAGATGAAGTCCCGTCTTTGCACTGAGGATACCATCCAACGTGTTGAGTGGCTAATACCACCGTGCTAAATGGGATCGATTCAGAACAGTTCTAGCAGCTCAAAACTGGGCATCCATGAGGCACTGTGGGCCATCAGCAGCAGCAGAATTGTATTCCAGCACAATCTGTAACCTCATGGCCTGGCATATTCCTCACTCTACCATTACCAACAAGCCAGGGGATCAACCCTGGTTCAATGAGGTGTGTAGAAGAGCATGCCAGGAGCAGCACCAGGCGTACCTAAAAATGATGGTGCCAACCTGATGAAGCTACAACTCAGGACTACATGCATGCTAAACAGCTGGAAGCAACATGCTATAGACAGAGCTAAACAATTCCACAACCAACAGATCAGATCAAAGCTCTGCAGTCCTGCCACTTCTAGGTGCATGGTGGTGGACAATTAAACAACGAACAGGAGGAGGAGGCTCTGTAAACATCCCCATCCTCAATGATGGCAGAGTCCAGCACATCAGTGCAAAAGACAAGGCTGAAGCATTTGCAGCCAGAAGTGCCAAGTGGGTGATCCATCTCGGCCTCCTCCCAATATCCCCACCATCACAAAAGCCAGTCTTCAGCCAATTTGATTCACTCCATGTGATATCAAGAAACGGCTAAGTGCACTGGATACAACAAAGGCTATGGGCCCTGACAATATCCCAGCTGTAGTGCTGAAGACTTGTGCTCCAGAACTAGCCGCGCCTCTAGCCAAACTGTTCCAGTACAGCTACAACACTGGCATCTACCCGACAATGTGGAAAACTGCCCAGATATGTCCTGTCCACAAAAAGCAGGACAAATCCAATCTGGCCAATTACCACCCCATCAGTCTACTCTCAATCATCAGCAAAGTGATGGAAGGTGTCGTCGACAGCGCTATCAAGCGGCACTTACTCACCAATAACCTGCTCACCAATGCTCAGTTTGGGTTCCGCCAGGACCACTCGGATCCAGACCCTATTACAGCCTTGGTCCAAACATGGACAAAAGAGCTGAATTCCAGAGGTGAGGTGAGAGTAACTGCCCTTGACATCAAGGCAGCATTTGGCTGAGTGTGGCACCATGGAGCCCTAGTAAAATGGGAATCAGGGGGAAAACTCTCCAGTGGTTGGAGTCATACCTAGCAAAAAGGAAGATGGTAGTGGTTGTTGGAGGCCAATCATCTCAGCCCCAGGACATTGCTGCAGGAGTTCCTTTGGGCAGTGTCCTGGGCCCAACCATCTTCAGCTGCTTCATCAATGATCGTCCCTCCATCAAAAGGTCACAAATGAGGATATTCGTTGATGATTGCACGGTGTTCAGTTCCATTCGCAACCCCTCAGATAATGAAGCAGTCCGTGCCTGCATGCAGCAAGACCTGGACAACGTCTAGGCTTGGGCTGATAAGTGGCAAGTAACATTCACGCCAGACAAGTGCCAGGCAATGACCATCTCCAACAAGAGAGAGTCTAACCACCTCCCCTTGACATTCAGTGGCATTACCATCGCCGAATCCCCCACAATTAACATCCTGGGGGTCACCATTGACCAGAAACTCAACTGGACCAGCCACATAAATACTGTGGCTACAAGAGCAGGTCAGAGGCTGGGTATTCTGCGGCGAGTGACTCACCTCCTGACTCCCCAAAGCCTTTCCACCATCTACAAGGCACAAGTCAGGAGTGTGATGGAATACTCTCCACTTGCTCGACACCATCCAGGACAAAGCAGCCCTCTTGATTGGCACCCCATCCACCACCTTAAACATTCACTCCCTTCACCACCGGAGTGCTGTGGCTGCAGTGTGTACCAACCACAGGGTGCACTGCAGCAACTCGCCAAGGCTTCTTCGACAGCACCTCCCAAACCCGCGACCTCTACCACCTAGAAGGACAAGAGCAGTAGGCACATGGGAACAACATCACCTGAGCGTTCCCCTCCAAATCACGCACCATCCCGACTTGGAAATATATTGCTGTTCCTTCATTGTCACTGGGTCAAAATCCTGGAACTCCTTTCCTAACAGCACAGTGGGAGAACCTTCACCACACAGACTTCAGCAGTTCAAGAAGGCGGCTCACCACCACCTTCTCAAGAGCAATTATGGATGGGCAATAAATGCTGGCCTTGCCAGCGACAACCACATCCTATGAACGAATAAAAAAAAACTGTTTCCTCTGGCAAGTGGGTCAGTAACCCGAAGTGGTAGATTTAAAATAACTCGCAAAAGCACTAGAGGGGAAATTAGGAGAAATGTTTTCACAGAGGGTTAAGATCTGGAACGCACTATCTGAAAGAGTGGTGGAATCAGATTCCATAGGAACTTTCAAAAGGCAATTGGACATTTACTTGAAGAGGACTAATTTGCAAGGAAAAAGCTGGGGTGTGGGACTAAATTGAACAGGTGTTTCAAAGAGCCAGCACAGGAACAAAGTGCTGAATGGCCTCCTTCTGTTCTGTATGAGTCTATAAGTATGGATGGTTCTAGGACTTCTGTTTGTAGGACATAGGAGGCTCCGAGATGGTGGTGCCGTAAAAGTGGTGTCAGAAGTGGGATCCATGTCTTTCTAATAGAGAAAGAAAGAGACCAACCCATAATAGAGGACATGTTTAGAGAACTGGTGCAAGCGACACAAGCTGTGCAAGAGAGGATCACTCAGATCCTTGAGGCCCAGCAGAAGCCCACCCAACTATTATTGAACCAGGCTGCCCAGAGTCAGGTAGAGATTGCTGAATTGAAGCAGCAGCGGGGCCAGATAGAGGATCAGGAATCCTCCATCCAACCTATAAGAGCCAGTCTAGTGCTACAGAAAATGACTGCTGAGGACGACATGGAGGCCTACCTCTTGGCCTTTGAAAGGCATGCCGAGCGGGAGAGGTGGCCACAAGACCAATGGGTGGTATTGTGGCACCCTGCTTGGTGGACGATGCTCAGAAGGCCTACTTTGACCTGGAGCTGCAGGCGGCAGCCAACTACCCACAGTTGAAGGTGGAGATCCTCGCCAGGGTAGGCATCACCTTAACTGTGTAGGCTCAGAGGTTCAATGCCTGGTCTTACCAGGAGGGCAAGGCACCCCGCTCTCAAATGTTTCACTTGATCCATATAGCCAGGCGGTGACTTCAACCTGACAAAAACTCCCCTGCAAGGATCATTGAGTTGCTGCTAATAGATCACTACCTACGAGCTCTTCCACCCCAGATCAGGATGTGGGTAGGTCAAGGGGACCCAGCCAATGTTCAAGAGTTGATCGCGCTGGTTGAAAGACAACTCGCTGCAGAGGAACTGGTCAGATCCCCGAGATTCGCCAGGCCACGAAACCCTGGGCAACTCCCGAGTCCGAAGAATGGGACTGGATCAAAGGCTGATCAAACTCTAGGAGGGCAAGGGGGTGCTGAAGAGTGGAGAAGGGACTTACAGGTGTGGCCAATGTAAATACAAATCTTGGGGTAAACAGGAAACCAGGGAAAATGTACCGGTGTTACTGTTGTGATGAGTGGGGCCATGTAGCGGCATACTGGCTAAACCAGGAGAAGGACATGCAATGCAGCATCGGGGAATCCAGACATGCCAGCAGGGATTTTCCGAGTTGGGTAGTGCAGCTTGTGAACCATGTGGTGGCCATTCACCCCTTCCTGGAAAAAGTAAGGGTTAATGGAAAGGAGGTGATGGCCTTACTGACTTGGGGAGTGCAGTAACCTTGGTTTCCTCGTCCCTAGCATGCCGTTCAGATCTAGACCAGGTGGACAAAATGGGAATAAAGTGAGTACATGGGGACGTGTTCTATTAACCCAGCACCTGGGTCAAGATAGAAGTGAAAGTAAGTGCTTGGGAGGTAAAGGCTGGGGTGGTACCAAAGCTTCTTCAACCTGTAATACTGGGGAGGGATTTCCTGGGGTTTAAAACCCTGATACAAAAGAAGGGAGGGTACCCAGTTTGCCTACATGAAAGGGGGCAGGTTGAAAGCCTCTTCCAAGTGTTTCCCTTCTCAGATCCAGAGTTGTATCAGGGGTCTGGGAAACCCAAAAAATGGAAAGGGGGGAGAGACAAACCACGAAGAAGTAGGGCAGAGATTCCTAAAGTTTTGGTAGGGGACCAAGACCCTAACGCCTCAACTGCTCCAGCCCCAGAGTTGGAACAAGGGCCTGGTACGAGTGGGGGAAAGAGGAGCTCCGTATGCCGTCTTCCCAGGAGAGGAAGGGATAAATTTTGAGGGACTGGATATGTGTAATTGAGACTTTCAACGGGAGCAGGTAAATGATCCGGTCCTACAAAATGTGAAGAAAGAGATGGTAATAATAAATAGGCACACCCTTGAGGGTAAAACAAAAGGTCCTGGGCCATATTATATTGTGAAGAACGATCTTCTATACAGAGTGACTTTGCTACCCGAGCCGCCCCCCCCCCCCCCCCCGCCGCCTTTACCGAACTGATTAAAATGAGAGCACCAAACCTGGTACGGTGGAACCCTGAGGCGGAGGCTGCTTTCAGGGACCTGAGCCAAGTGCTATGTAATGATCCTATGCTTATGGTACCAGACTTTAGCCAAAAGTTCGTTATGCAGACCAATGCAGAATTAGTTTAAAGGGATATGCACACTTAGAAGGTAATTGTTTTAGCTTTCATCAGACTTCAAAATCAATTTCAGATATTTGTCAGTCTTGGCCAAAGCTGGAAGGGGAAAGTGGCAGGCATAAGTGAAGTGAAAGAAAACTAAAAGTGGAGGCACAAAACATATTCTGTGAGTAAGTAACAGAGTGATACAGCATCTAACCCCCTGTTTGGTGAATGGTTAAATGGACATGCAGCTCCTATGAATGCTATGATTGGTAAACACTGCAAGGAATATTAATCAAGAGGGAAAAGATAATTATGATACCCTAAAATTACATCATATTGGTGGCAGCAATTTGTAGGAAATGCCTGTCCATTTACCTTTAGTGGCAAGCAGTGGGATCTTACCACACACCATCTCAAACAGGCTGTTTAAAACTAATTCAGATTAGTTTATAGCCAACTGGCAATATGAGCAGCACAATGGCAGAAAAGAAATATCAAGATAAACCTGCATCAGCAGGAGAGGAAAGAGCAATCCAACAAGATCTGCAAAGGGAGGAAACCCAAATTTGGTGTGAAATTTTCAAACTGCAGTTAGCAGCAGATGTAATTGAAAGGTCTGAGGCTGATCAGAAAGAGAAACAGTGGCAACATAAGGCATTGAAAAAGAACAAGGAACAAGCTAAAATTGAGGGGAAAAAAATCAAGCATAAAAGGAGAAGAAATAAGCAGAAGAAGAAATGCAGTGAAAGTTCAAAGCAGCTGAAAAGGAGAAGCAGCACCAATGGATCATTGAACTGGCAGTGCTGATGTGCCAGTGTTAAACATGGTGACAGGAAATATGGAATGTCCAGTCCATAACGTGGCACATTAAACATTCATACATTAAGGATTATAGGGGGTGATATTCAACTTTGGCGGGGGTGCAAAAAGGATAGTAGTGGTTCGACTGCCTGATATACACCTCTCCCAATTTTCCTTCAGACTAGCTCCCCCAACCTTCTCTGTATCAGTAAAAAAAAAGCTCCTGTTTTTCAAACCTTTCTTCATAATTATAACCTTTCATTCTTGGTATCGTTCTAGTATATCTTTGCTATACACCTTATATGGCTCCAATATCTCTCCTATAATAGGGTGTCAGACCTGCATGTAATACTGTATCTCCTTTGTACAATGATTTAGCTTTCTGTTCCATTTTTGTTGGGTGATGCATCTAAAAGATTTTCTGGCAGTCTAGTGATGGCTCTGTGTAAGATTGTCCTGATTGTGTAGTGGGGAGAGTGTATGTGTGTTCTGATACAGACCAGACTATCTCTTTGCTCACCAGCCTTGGTTTATACACATAAGACTGAGAAAGTATCAATTTTGTGGCTCTAAATTCAAAGTCTGAATGATCACCCTCAGAAACTACCTCATACGCTTAGAATTACTTTTTTTTTATTTTATTTTTGGCAAGGTAGTATTTATTGCCCATCCCTAGTTGCCCTGAGGGCATTTAGAGTCAACCACTTAATCAAAAACTGGAATCAAATGTAGGCCGAACTGGATAAGATGGCAGATTGTCTTCCCTGCAGGTCATTAGTGAAGCAATTGGGTTTTCATGACATTCTGGCAGCTTTCGCAGTCTTTTTATCCGATGCCAGCCCACAAATTACCAGGTTTACGAAATAAAATTTCATAACTTGCCATGATGGGATTTGAACTCAAAACCTCTGGATTACTAGTCCAATATCATAGACTAATGTACCCTTTACATACTGTAAAATTCTTATTCATTAGTGAATAGTTCATTACATTATTACATTATTTCCTTTCCTTTACAGGGTTATGCTACTGAAATGGATAATCAAGAGCTGGCTCCTCTGATCCCAGCTGCACTTAAGAACAAAAAGGAAGTCCTGTTTGGAAATCTTTCAGAAATCTATGATTTTCATAATAGGTGATCATATTTCTCAGTTAAATATTTTGCAGTGCAATGTAAAGGAACCACTGGGTTAATTGTCAGAATTCTTTTCTCACACATTATCCACATTTATTATGTTGAAGGCAACTGTTGAAGCATTTAGGCTAAATCATAAATTTGTTATCTGATTTCCCTCTGGATTCCTGGTGCACTGATGTATAAACAAAACAGAAATCAATATAAATTAATTTTGCATTAAAATTGAATAGAACTCAAGTCTGAAACATAAGGCAAGTTACATTGGTGCCATGCCAATGTGCTGTTATGGTTTAATGTATGGTTAAACAATGTACATTCGCACATTACTTTAATTCTTTACTGTATTACAGTGCTAAGCAACTGGTGAAATAGTATATGTTTGTACCAGCTTGCTGTGCTGCAACGTTTATGGGTCTGTGCCAATTACATTCCAAGCATTTCAGCCAAGACAAAGGGAGGCACCAGGATGGAAGCAAGGTATTTCTCCACAGGAGGAAATAGAAAGTTGGATAGTCAGTCAATTAGTTTTGCAAGCCTTACACATTTCACATATGTAAGGACTTGCACAACACCAGGTTATAGTCCAACAGTTTTATTTTAAATCACAAGCTTTCGGAGCTTTCTTCCTTCGTCAGGTGAGTGAAGGGATTCTAAAAACGCGTAGCATATATAGTCAGAGTTCTCCTTCACTCACCTGACGAAGGAGGAAAGCTCCGAAAGCTTGTGATATAAAATAAAACTGTTGGACTATAACCTGGTGTTGTGCAAGTCCGTACATTTGTCCACCCCAGTCCATCACCGGCATCTCCACGACATTTTACATAGAATTACATAGAATGTACAGCACAGAAACAGGCCATTCGGCCCAACCGGTCATGTTTATGTTCCACACGAGCCTCCTTCGATTCCTCTTCATCTAACCTTAGCAGTATAATCTTCTATTCCTTTCTCCCTCATGTATTCAACTAACTTCCCCTTAAATGTATCTATACTATTCGCCTCAACTACTCCTTGTGGTAGCAAGTTCCACATTACAACCACTTTCTGGGTAAAGAAGTTTCTCCTGAATTCCCTTTTGGATTTATTAGTGACTATCTTATATTTATGGCCCCTAGTTTTGGTCTCCCCCACAAGTGAAAACATTGGGGGTAATTTTAACCTCCAAGAATGGGTGGGTTTGGGGTGAGTGGGTAGTGAAAATGATTGTTTTTTGTACCCTGTCCACAAACCAGCTCCAACATGCCCACAGGTTTAATGTGAGCACATTTGAATGCACGTGTGCAGCCGAAACCTAGAAGTCGTGTCCCCAATTACTGCCAGTGGGCGGGTACTTAGCGTGTCAATTAAGATTGTTGAGGTAGTTCAGGTAGGTATTTTTTAATTGATTCTTAACAGAAACAAATTTAACTTCTCCTGCATGGATTTCCTGGACCTTCTGAATCTTGGCAGTGAAACGGAGGCGAGATACAGCCGAAGTTGATTTGGGCTTTTAACCCTGTGATTGAAACATCTCAATAAAAGCTCAGGTATTGCAGCTGGTCTCTCAGTTCTCTCTTGCAAACTTTTGGCTGAGAGTTCTTGTGCTGAGACTGAGAATTCTTTGTTGAGACTGAGAGTGCTTTTGTTGAGACATGTTTAATAAAACTTTGGAGCCTCTCAAACTGACAGGATCAGGATGGGGACGGCGCAACGGATGTTTCCAGAGCACATCTGAGGAGGAGGAAAATGACCATTCATGGCAGCCACGTCATGCTGTGTTGGGATCTGCAGCTGCACAAGAGAGAGGTCCACAACAAGGATCTGGAGATCAGCAGAGAGGGGAGCAACAGAGGGGCCGAGGTCGCAGGAGGCACTACCCATGTGAGAGGGTGTATAGACAGAGGCTGAGCTTCCTCGGCAGAAATAGCTGTGGTTACCCACTACTTCGCACCACATTAAGGTGTACTAAATGCAAGAAAAAACATAAGTAAATAGCACTGGAGAGGGATGATGTCGTTTTGGGATCAAAGACAGAATCTATTTGGTTGGAAGTAAGGAACAATAGAGGAGCTATTATGTGACTAGGTGTATACTATAGGCCACCAAATAGTGGGAAGGAGATAAAGGAGAGATAGAGGAGCAAATTTGCAGGCAAATTACAGAAAGATGCAAGAACTATAGAGTAGCGATAATGGGGGACTTCAATTATTCCAATATAGACTGGGACAGTAATAGTGTAAAGGGCAAAGAGGGGGAGGAATTCCTGAAATGTGTTCAAGAGAACTTTCTGCAACAGTGGGCTCGATGTTACCAGGGCTGCGGGTTTGCGGTGGGGGGGCTATCGGGCGCGTGGGTAACGCGCCCGGTGAAATTAGTCAGCCACCCGCACGATCACAGCCCAATTGGATCCACTTACCTGGTCTTCCGGGTTCCCCACTGCTGATCTGCGCGTCGGGCAGGCTGCGCATGCGCAGTAAGATCCGTCAGCTGGAGGAGCTCTATTTAAAGGGGCAGTCCTCCACTGACAGATGCTGCAACAAATAGAAAACATTACAGCATGGAGCAGCCCAGGGGGAAGGCTGCTCCCAGTTTAATGATGCCTCACTCCAGGTATCAATACATGGGGTGAGGAGGAGGGGGAGGACAGAGATCTTCCCCCCCGGCGGGCGGGAGGAAGCGGCCTGCCTCTGCCACCAAGAAGGCCTGGCTCGAGGTGGCAGAGGAGGTTACCTGCACCACCAACATATCGCCCACCTGCATACAGTTCAGGAGGCGCTCCAATGACCTCAGTAGGTCAGCCAAAGTGAGTACACTTACTCATTCCCCTACACTCCATCTGCCACATCACCGCACCCACCCCACACCTCCTTCTGCACTGCCAACACTACTCTGTCACATCACCCCTCATACCCACTCAAACCTCATTCTCATCTTACCTGCACTTACTCACCTCGCCAGTACTTATCCCGCCACTACCACTCAACCCAATCCTCATACAATCTCATGGCTCTATCTCATACTCACCCTCTTGTGCATCTCTTTCACGGTCAGCCTCACTCAATCTGCCACTACCTGTGTTGCAGCCACAGGGCATGCATCAGATATGTGCATTAGGCAGCGTAAGGCAAACGTGTCGTGAGCATGAAGGGGATGCACAAGGGTGTTTGAGGGTTTGTCATGGTTGTTACTTCTATTTAATTTCTGACCAACTCACATTACATATTATATTGGCACCACTACTGCCATGTCTTTGCGAATCTTGTCTGGTTTGTGCAATAATGCCCTTTCCTGAGGATCACTATGAAGACCCACAACTGATGCCACCCATTGTGTCACTGCAGAGTGGGTGTAGGTGTATTTGCAGGGCTCTTCTGTGCAGACGGCTGAGAGATGTCGGCGATGTCCCCGGTTGCACCCTGGAAGGATGCGGAGGAGAAGTTGTTGAGGGCAGTGGTGACTTTGACAGTGGTGACTCGGGCCAGCCAGGAGCAGCTTGGCATGAAGGAGGCTGCAGATGTCCACGACTACATGTCGAGTGACACTGAGCCTCCGTGTGCACTGCTGCTCAGAGAGGTCCAGGAAGCTGAGCCTCGGTCTGTGGACCCTGTGGCAAGGGTAGTGCCCCCTGCGACGCATCTCTCTCTGCGGTAGCCCTCCCTCCTGCTATACAGGTGGATGTGTCACAGCACTCTGTTGTGGAGCTCCACGTGTCAGAGGTGGACGGCATGGATGGCGAGGCTGGTGAGGCTGGTGATGCTGTTGGCCCTCCGAGGAGGTCATGACTGCAGCTACGGCGGCTCCCATCCGGAAGATGTACATCTGAGGGGGTCCGCAAGGTAGGTACATGTCTCTGGACCCCGGGATAAGTGTGCAAGTTGGTGACTTTGATTGTCAGGAGGAGGGTGGTGGAGGCCAAACTTTGTCCCAAGTGACAGAGTGGCCTCCTGCAATGAGTGAGGGTCTCCCCCGCCCACCTGTCAAATGGACCTTTGCAGCTGCCACAGGCTGACAGCTGCAACAGGTCCATTTGAACTGGGAGTGTTTCCCCCAGTATGGGAAACAGTCCCAGTTTGCTATAAAATCCCACCCCTCCTCACATAATCCCTTAATCAGGTCAGTTATTGACCTGAACAAGCAAAATAAATAGCTTCAAGTGGAACCCCGCTGGCTTTAATTGCCTGCGGGATTCCCACCAGCGGGGGCTGCGCGTGCACGCCGGCGCGTCAGTGGGGAACCCGGAAGTGGGCGGGTTGGAGTCGGGCTCCCGACCCACTCCGGGATTCTCCGATTTTCGGAGCCCCCCCCCGCCAGGAACGCACCTGCTAAAATGATGCCCAGTGTGTTTCCAGCACAACCAGGAAGGAAACAGTGCTGGATCTAGTTCTGGGGAATGAAGTGGGGCAGTTGGAGCATGTTTCAGTGGGGGAGCATTTGGGGAACAATTATTGAGTGATTGTAATATCATTAGGTTTAGAATAGTTATGGAAAAGGACAAGGAACAATCAAATGTGAAAATGCTTCACTGGAAGAGGGCAAATTTCAGTGAGTTGAAAAGGGAACTTGCCCAGGTGGATTGGAATCAAAAATTGGTAGGCTCTAGCCACAATCTTCTAATCCTTCTTAGATATGGGGATGGTGCCGGAGGACCGGAGAATTGCAAAAATTACGATTCAAAAAAGGGGAGACGGATAAACCCAGCAATTACAGACCTGTCAGCCATACGTCGGTGACGAGGAAACTTTTAGAGACAATAATTCGGGTAAAAATGAATTGGCACTTGTAAAAGTATGGGTTAATAAATGAAAGTCAGCATTCATTTGATAAAGTACCACATAATAGACTTGTTAGCAAAATTAACTCGGAGACCGAGTGCAACATATTGAAGTTTGCAGATGATACAAAGATGGGAGGGAAAGTAGAGAGTGAGGAGGACAGAAAAAACCTGCAGGGGGATATAGACAGGCTGGGTGAGTGGGCGGAGATTTGGCAGATGAAATACAATATTGGAAAATGTGAGGTTATGCACTTTGGCAGGAAAAACCAGAGAGCAAGTTATTTTCTTGATGGCAAGAGACTGGAAAGTACTGCAGCACAAAGGGATCTGGGGGTCCTAGTGCAAGAAAATCAAAAAGTTGGTATGCAGGTGCAGCAGGTGATCAAGAAGGCCAACGGAATGTTGGCGTTTATCGCTAGGGGGATAGAATATAAAAACAGGGAGGTATTGCTGCAGTTATATAAGTTATTGGTGAGACCGCACCTGGAATACTGCATACAGTTTTGGTCTCCATACTTAAGAAGGAGTCACAGGTGGATAGGGTGGTGAAGAAGGCATTCAGCATGCTTGGTTTCATTGGTCAGAACATTCAATACAGGAGTTGGGATGTCTTGTTGAAGTTGTACAAGACATTAGTTAGGCCGCACTTGGAATACTGTGTACAGTTTTGGTCACCCTATTATAGAAAGGATATTATTAAACTAGAAAGAGTGCAGAAAAGATTTACTAGGATGCTACCGGGACTTGATGGTTTGACTTATAGGGAGAGGTTGGATAGACTGAGACTTTTTTCCCTGGAGAGTAGGAGGTTTAGGGGTGATCTTATAGAAGTCTATAAAATAATGAGGGGCATAGATAAGGTAGATAGTCAAAATCTTTTCCCAAAGGTAGGGGAGTCTATAACGAGGGGGCATAGATTTAAGGTGAGAGGGGAGAGATACAAAAGAGTTCAGAGGGGCAATTTTTTCACTCAAAGGGTGGTGAGTGTCTGGAATGAGCTGCCAGAGGCAGTAGTGGAGGCGGGTACAATTTTGTCTTTTAAAAAACATTTGGACAGTTACATGGGTAAGATGGGTATAGAGGGATATGGGCCAAGTGCAGGCAACTGGGACTAGCTTAGTGGTATAAACTGGGCGACATGGACATGTTGGGCCGAAGGGCCTGTTTCCATGTTGTAAACTTCTATGATTCTATGATTCTATGACCTCTCTGAGGAGCAGTGCCTATGCAGGCTCAGGTTGAGTTGGCAGGTGGTCGCAGCCATCTGCAGCCTCCTTCAAGAAGAGCTGCTCCCTGGTGGCCACGCATTGCCTGTCGCAGTGAAAGTAATCACTGCCCTCAATTTCTTTGCCTCTGGGTCCTTCCAGAGCACCACTGGTGACATCTCCAGGGTATGTCAATTGTCTGCACATAAGTGTATACGGCAGGTGACAGATGGATTGTTTTCCAGGGCTTCCGATTATGTGAACTTCCCCCCCCCCCCCGCCACCTCAACAACAACAGTCAGAATATGTGGGCAGTGGGTGTCGCCTCTCTGGCTGGCTTTCCACAGGTGCAGGGCGCAATCGATTACACACACGTGGCAATCCAAGGACCACCAGGAGTCTTCATAAATCGCAGTGGTTTCACTGCATCGATGCACAACTGGAAGAGATTTATGCAGGAGTGCGCCAGATTCCCTGGCAGCTGCCATGATGCGTTCACTTTGCGCCAGTCCAACATTCCAGACCTCTTCCAAACAGGAGACAGACTTACAGGCTGGCTCGTTGGAGACAAGGGATACCTTGGAGCAAACTTCCCTCATGACACCTGTGAGGAACCCCACCAACGAGGCGCAACAGAAATACAACCAGAGTCACATAATCACCAAATGTGTCATTGAGCAAGCCATAGGCATGTTGAAGATGCGCTTCTGGTGCCTGGATAGGTCTGGAAGTGCCCTTCAGTACTGACCAGCAAGGTTCTGCAGAATAATCGTGGTGTGCTGCGTCCTGCGCAGCATTGCGCAGCAGAAAGGTTTAGATGTGGAGGAAGAGGAAGGCGCTCGTCAATCACCCTCTGTTGACGACAACATTGAAGAAGAGGAAGAGAAGGAGGAGAATGGGGGGGGGGGGAGGAGGGAAATAATGATGGTGAACCCATCGCCAAACCAATCGTGCACATTGCTGCCTGGGATGCCAGGGATGCCCTCACCTCTCACAGGTTCTCTTAATAACAGTGGCAATAGAGAGACATTGAGATACTCAGGTAGGCTGGCACGCCCACCACCATCACCAATCACCCCCCACCCCCCCACCCCTCCCTTTGCACAAAACAGTCCTTCAACCACGCAAACATCCATTTCACCCAATGGGCACCGTCATGTATTGGCATTCACCATGAAGCAAATGAAAGGGCGACTTAACATTCAGGACGCACGAATGGCCAAGACATGGAAGTGGTGCTAATCAATACATTTAATGTGCCAACATAAAAAAAAGGAAACTTAACAACATAACATTTCTTCAAACACTCTTGTGCATACCCTTGGTGAACTACAATTGCTTGAACTGACACTTCCTACCCTTTTACGTGGTGCATCCACTGTGGCTTCAGCAGAGATAACGGCAGGCTGCTCAGATCCCTGCCCTAACTGCTGAGATGCTTTTGGCCTAGGACCTCTGGGTTTTGGAGCCGGTGAGGGCCACGCCAAAGAATGCTCCACCTGCACCTGTGCAGGGGCAGACTCAGCCATCGGAAGATGAGGCAGCATTTTGGATACTGGTTGAGGGGTGGGCAACGGGGGAGATGTGGAAGTGCTTTGAGTGGAGTTCCCATTTCCATGTCCCCTTTCGCCATCATCCCTCTCCCGGGCCAGCGCATATTACTCCCACCACTCTACTGGACAGCATCTTCGTGAACATATGTGCCACGCTGTAAGGCCACGGAAAAGGCCTGTTTAAGGAGGCAGAAGTACTGGCTTCCAAAGTATGGACAGCTGTGGTCATGGCCTGCATAGACTCATTTGAGCTTGAAGCAGCATGGAGGCGGCCACTCTCACCATGGCAGACATTCTCGCAATTACCTGCGACATCAATCCACTAATGTTTTAGTTGGACTCCTTCATTCCACTATTACGGAGTGTGTGCGTGACACATTTTCCAGTACCTCGCAAAGGTGCAGGTGCATTTCATTCTCAATGATAGCCCCCAGGTTAAGGATCTATGTCCAACTGAGCAGAGCTTGGAGAGGAGTGTGCCCTTCGACGTGAATTTTCCACAGCTGCCTCTGCCACCAGTGTCTGCTCGTGCTCACTTGTGAATTGTAAATCACTAGGTGACAACCCAACTAACTGGCTAACAGGACCCACCAAAGTGCCAGCATCTGTGCTGGTGCACGGCTGTACGTCCTGTGATGGTGCCCCCTTAGAAGGAATGAGGTCCTCTGAGTAATCCTTGTCATCCATCTCCGCACATTCTTCTCCAACGCGTGAAGGCCCTGGAAGACAACATAAAGCGATATGAATTAGTCCTGGCAAAGTAACAATCTTGCCAATCACCATACTCGGGTTTCTCATTGTTCAATCATTGATGAAATAAAGTCATCATGTGTGTAAAAGATGTTTAAGTTCTGTCACCAGGCATCTCCGGATTCCCAGTCTCTCCATTTCTGATGGATAGGGATGCAGATGTCCCACTTATCTCCATGGTCTCCTCCTCTGCATCTGTCAACTGGACTATTTGTGGAGGTCCACCTCCAGTCCTTGCCCACTTCCTTGCGTTTTGCACTCTCTTCTCCTACAAGGGGCAAAAGAACAGAACTGTGAGTAACTGAAGGTCACTTATTCACACGATGGATGCAGTGCATTAGGTGAGGGTGACTATCAGACAGATGCATCACATTGCATCAGGATTGGGGTAAGTGGTAGAAGTGGATGGATACATGGGGAGGTGAGCAAGTGCATAGAAAGTGAAGGATGGGTGCTGCTGAATCTGAAGTGAGTGTGAACTGCACTTATCCAGGCAAGTGGAGAGTATTCCATCACACTCCTGACTTGTGCCTTGTAGATGGTGGAAAGGCTTTGGGGAGTCAGGAGGTGAGTCACTTGCCACAGAATACCCAGCCTCTGACCTTTTCTTGTAGCCACAGTATTTATGTGGCTGGTCCAGTTAAGGTTCTGGTCAATGGTGACCCCCAGGATGTTGATGGTGGAGGATTCGGCGATGGTAATGCCGTTGAATGACAAGGGGAGGTGGTTAGATTCTCTCTTGTTGGAAATGGTCATTGCCTGGCACTTGTCTGGCGCGAATGTTACTTGCCGCTTATCAGCCCAAGCCTGGATGTTGTCCAGGTCTTGCTGCATGCGGGCATGGACTGCTTCATTATCTGAGGCACGGCTAGTTCTGGAGCACAAGTCTTCAGCACTACAGCCGGGATGTTGTCGGGGCCCATTGCCTTTGCTGTATCCAGTGCACTCAGCCGTTTCTTGATATCATGTGGAGTGAATCGAATTGGCTGAAGACTGGCTTTTGTGATGGTGGGGATATCGGGAGGATATGGATCATCCACTCGGCACTTCTGGCTGAAGATGGTTGCAAACGCTTCAGCCTTGTCTTTTGCACTCACGTGCTGGACTCTGCCATCATTGAGGATGGGGATGTTTACAGAGCCTCCTCCTCCCGTTAGTTGTTTAACTGTCCACCACCATTCACGACTGGATGTGGCAGGACTGCAGAGCTTTGATCTGATCCGTTGGTTGTGGAATCGTTTAGCTCTGTCTATAGCATGTTGCTTCTGCTGTTTAGCATGCATGTAGTCCTGTGTTGTAGTTTCACCAGGTTGGCACCTCATTTTTAGGTATGCCTGGTGCTGCTCCTGGCATGCTCTTCTACACTCTACACTTGGTCATTTAACTGCTTCCTGCACTGCAGCTAAGATCTGGGGCACTGTGCTCTTGCTGCTCACCACTTCTGCCACCTCCAGCCACGCATTTTTGGTGGCAGAACCAGGTTTCTTCCTTCCATCACTTGGGTAAATGACCTCCCTCCTGATCCTCACTGCACCCAGCAATACTTCAAGGGAATCATCTGTGAATCTGGGTGCTGCCTTTGCTCCCTTGGAATCCATAGTTTTATTCTCTCCTTTTTCCTCCAAAATCCATTTTTGCATTGGCCCTTTAAATAGTGGAATTCAGATCACGTCATATGGGTGCGCAGTACGCCCGCTGCGCAGCTTGGAAATGTGAAACCCAGGAGTAAAATTAATTGCCTTCAATTGAGTTGCAATCACAGATTCCAACAGGCTCACTTCACTTCCGGGTTCCCCACACGAAAATCTACCCACCTGCTCTTTTCCTGGCTCCAAGGAAAAATCATGCCCATCTTCTCTACATCTACCCTATCAAACCCTTTCATAATCTTAAGGACCTCTATCAGGTCACCCCTCAGCCTTCTTTTTTCTAGAGAAAACAGCCCCAGCCTGTTCAATCTTTCCTGATAGATATAACCTTTCAGTTCTGGTATCATCCTTGTAAATCTTTTTTGCACCTTTTCCAGTGCCTCTATATCCTTTTTATAATATGGAGACCAGACTGGGCATTAGGGATGGGTAATAAATGCTGGCCTTGCCAGCGATGCCCACATCCCATGAACGAATTTTAAAAAAAGACTGTACACCGTACTCCAAGTGTGGTCTAACCAAGGTTCTATACAAGCTTAACATAACTTCTCTGCTTTTCAATTCTATCCCTTTAAAAATGAACCCCAGTGCTTTGTTTAATTTTTTTTATGGCCTTATTAACCTGCATCGCTACTTTTAGTGATTTATATACCTGCACCCCTAGATCCCTTTGCTCCTCTACCCCATTTGAACTCTTACTTTCCAAGGAGTATGTGGCTTTCTTATTCTTCCTACCAAAATGCACCACCTCACACTTACCTATATTGAAAATCATTTGCCAATTACACACCCATTCTGCAAGTTTATTAATGTCTTCTTGTATTTTGTTGCCGTCCTCCTCAATATTAACTACACCCTCCAATTTGGTGTCGTCCGCAAATTTTGAAATTGTACTTCTGATTCCTGAGTCAAAATCGTTTATGTCTGAAGACTCTGGGCAAGGTCAGCTATCTTTTCAACAGGGATGGGTGCATAAAATGGCGACCTAAAGAAATAAGGGAAAAGTTCAAAAAATTATTGCGATATTACATGATTTTACTATATTTAGAATTTAACTTAATAAAATTTGATAATTACATAAGAATACAAAGATGGAATTTGTATTTATGTAGTGCCCTTTCATGTCCTTAAAGTACTTCACATTCAGTGAATTGAAGTATAGTTAAATCACTGTTAGAAAGAAAGTACTTGCATTTACATAACACCTTTCACAACCTCAGGATATCCCAAAGCGCTTTAAAGGCAATGAAGTACTTTTGAAGTGTAGCCACTGTTGTAATGTAGGGAAACGCGGCAGCCAATTTGCGCACAGCAAGGTCCCACACACGGCAATGAGACAATGACTAAATAATCTGTTGAAGTGATGTTGGTTGAGGGATAACTATTGGCAAGGACATTGGGAGAACTCACCTGCTCCACTTCGATTAGTGCCATGGGATCTTTTGCGTCCACCTGTTGTATGCAGGCACCCAATTTGCACACGGCAATTTGCACAGAAACAGTAAGGGAGATGAATGGTGGTGGTCAAGGGAGGAACACTAGCCAAGACAACCACCTGCCCTGCCCAAAGCGCTGCAGTAGCAGTGTGGCCCTTACCACCAAATCATACCTTTGTCTCTCCCTCTACCCCACTGGTACTTTCTCCTCCTTCGAGCATCTCATCTTGTTCCACCCCTGTCACCTCTCCTTTAAAATCCTAATTGTTACCTGCCCCAAATCCAACCTGAATTTCTCGCCGAGTTATCTCTCCTCCTTTCCTCTCTCAGCATCTGCACTGAGCGACTCCTCATCCTCAGTGAATCAATCTTCTAGTTTAAAAAAAATTCTCAGGATGGGGGCATCACTGGCAAGGCCGCCATTTATTTCCCATCCCACGTTTCCTGAGAAGGTGTTGGTGGGCCTTCTTTTTGAACCGGTTCAGCCCTTTGTAGTGGTTTGATACAACTGAGTGGCTTGCCAAGCCATTTGAGAGGGCAGTTAAGAGTCAACCATGTTGTTTTAAACTGGATCACAAATGGACGGTAGTTTTCCTTCCCCAAAGGACATTAGCGGGTTTATACGACAATCCGACTGCTTCACGATCACTTTTACTGATATCAAATTTTATTTCCAGATTTTTAAACTGAATTCAAATTGTCAAACACTACACTACCATACCTCCATCTCAACCCACTTTGCCCTCACTCCTCTGAATTCACTGACCTCCTGCTCTCCCTCCATATAAACTCTCCTACTCATACTCAGAGACACACCCTCAGCCTTGTCATCTCCCGTGGCCTCTCTACTCCCATGGTCCCAATCACTGACAAGGCCACCTCCGACCACTTTGTTGTATTCCTCACCACCCACCTTCCAACCCCACTCCTTTCTTTGTCTGTCCCTGAAAAAAACTCTCCGCCAAGTCACTTACAACTGTAAACTCCCAACTGTCTATCCTATGGCTCTCTGTTCACCACAATATTTCTGCAGCTGTTGACTGCTCAACCATTCATTCACCTCCACCTTTGATGCCGTTGTTCCAAGTAAAAGTGACCATATCGAACACTATTGGGCTTCACTCCTCTCAGCCAAAACTTACCTTACTCCAGGGTCACCTGCAAAGCAAAGATAACCTCTGGCTTCTTTTCTCCACTACCAACCACATCCTTTCCCCTGCCCCCTCCACCCTCACTTCCAACAACAAGCGTGAGGACTTCATAGACTTCTTTATCACTAAGATTGTGGCCATCCATTTAGCTGCCTCTGCAGCTTTCCCCCTTCTTGCCCACAAGCCAAACCTCCCCCCAAGCTCTCCCCTGCCTTAGCCCTGAACCCACATCTTTAGTTTCTTTTCTATCTTCCTTCATATCACCTCCGAGCTGATCTTGTCCATGTAACCCATCTCCTGCACCCCTGACCCCATTCCTACTAAACTGCTGACCACCCAATTTCCTTTCTCACTGACATTGAAAATGGTTGCCCTTCCTCAGGTACTGTCCTCTCCCTTTCTAAACTGCATCACCCCTCCTCAAAGACCCACCTCGGCCCCTCTGCCTTGTAAACTACTGCCCTTTTGTCTCCAAAGTCCTTGGTCGTGTTGTCACCTCCTAAATCTGTGCCCACCTTTCCTGCAACTCCAGGTTTGAACCTCTCCATGTTTAAACCTCTCAAGTCAGGTTTAAGCTGAGCCAAGCAGACATACAAAAGTATAAAACAAGAAAAGGCTATTCAATCCATCAAACTCAGAACATGCATAATTGGTACTGCCATGACCCTATAGCGTAAATTTTCATTCTCACAGCTTGGGCAGTAATCTGGCAGAGAGGAGCTCCTGCTCTTTATGGAACCCAATGAAAATCAATAGAATGAAAATTAGGCGTGTTCTACAAAGGGTGTGTGATCCATTCTGTCACTTTAGCTCTCAGGCTGTGAAGATAAAAATCTACCGCACTGTTTTGTAACCTAAAGGAAAATGAATAACCAAAGATAAAACTCCCAAGAGAAAATTCTCTATGAAATTTCTCCCCAATCTCAGGGCAAGTTTTTTAAGAGAAAAGTTCCAGGCTACCTTTAGTTCAACTGAACCTAATGCTTTCCATAGATAACATCCCTGTGGTTAGAACATGACTGAAGCCATTGTTCTGTATGGAGTATTTGGCTAGTAACCTCTATGCCTTTATCAATTAACATTTGCTCTTTCTTTTAAGGACATTTCTTAAAGAGCTTGAAAATTGCATGGAAAATCCTGAACTTGTAGGAACATGTTTTTTAAAAAGGGTAAGTAAAACACTTCCATCGTTACTTTCTCGCAGATCATTTTTGAGAAAACTAGTGATGTAGTCAAAATTGAATTACGGGGAGTCATTTTAAACTTGAGCGTGGGTAGAACACTGGCAGTGTCAGATCGACCGACTTTTACGGGGCCTATCCAAATTTCCTTCCCATTGACTACTACCAGTTTTTTGCCTCCACTGAAGTGGAAAATTACTCCACAGCATATTATTTTGTGTACTATGATTGAATAGTACATAGCTATTCCCCAGGTGCAAAGGTCAGGGAAAAGAGGCACAAGCTCAAGATGCTGGGTCTCCACAACTTTACATTGGCCTGAGATTTTGGGGCTTCCCGTGAGGGGCAGAGTAGGACCAGCACCTATAACAGATGCAGGCAAAACGTGACCATTTAAATGAGGCGGGGGTAGTGTCTCAGTCCTCCACATCAAAGAATCTGAGAGGGGTAGGCAGCAATACAAAGGGGGGCCTGAAAAGATAAGTATCACCTTTTTCTTACATCCTCCCCAGAGATCTTCGGGCCTGGATACCTCCTAGCTGCTGTTCTTCAGCAATGTCCAGTGACCCTGACCATGACAGCCACTGTCACCATTGCAGCCCTCTCAGGCCTGCAGCAATGGCATGAGGAGCACCCTCTAGGTCCTGCAAGGAGTCCTTGGGCCTCACTAGTTCCGGCCTTGCCTCTCCCTCCCAGCACTGGCATCGCCTGTGGAAACCCTCCACCCCCAACCACTAACTTCATGCCGGGGACCGTTCCCTGATAATGAGGCCCGAGGCTCAATATCAGTCAGAGTGAACAAATTTCTAGACCCCGGTCTCTGTATCCACCATTTCGAAGAGAATTTGGCAGAATTGTACAAGTCTGCATTAAATCCAGGAAGCAGATAACTACAAATTTGGAATTGTTAGCTCCTGGGCATGCAATTCTGCAAGGGGAGAATACAAAAATACCTCTGGATCACAGGGGACCAGATTCACTTTCAGGAACCGATGAAACACCATTGTCAGATGGTACCAAAAATCTCAAAACTCTAGCATTGTCTGTAAGATAAGTACATTGATGCTGCCCTTGATATCTAAGTCATTGTATTCCACTGATTATTCTAGTTAAGCTACAAATGTGCAATTATTTGTTTCTCAATTCTATCCAATTTTCAGACAGTTGTTTCTGTTTTTATTATAAAGAATGTTTCTAAAATTATTTTTTTCTACAGAAAGAGGATTTGCAGATTTATGAAAAGTATTGTCAAAACAAACCACGTTCAGAAGCTATCTGGAGACAGTGTGGAGACTGCCAATTCTTTCAGGTACTAATTCTATGTTATTCTTAGGATTTTTTTAACACAAAAATATATAGAATAAAACATCAGATGACTTCATGCGGTGTATAGCACACAGAAACGCAAGATGGGCAGTAACTCCAGCAGAAATGTCTTGGGAGCCACTCTGCTGACTCCACAGTGTTGTCCACAGTTTCCACATCCTATCTCTGTCGGAGATCGCTGTCTCTCTCTATCTCTGTAAGGTCCTCCAATCCTACAATCTCCCCTGAACTCTCAGTTCCTCTGGTCACTTGTGCATTCCCCATTGCCTTCGCCATTAGCAGCCGTGCTCTGGAATTCCCTCTCTAAACCCCTCTGCTTCTTTACTTCCCCTCTCCCTGTTTAAGAGCCTCCTTTAAACCCATTTCTGATCCAGTTTTGGTCACCCTTCCTAATATGTCATCCCTTGGCTCAGCATCCATTTTTGTCCGATTACGTCTCTGAAGTACCTTGGAACATTTTTTCCACTTTAAAGGAAAGTTGTTGTTGTCATTGTTCCCTATGCAGAGCCAGTGTTTATTTGTATTGATGTTGTAACCAAAAAAGTTGACAAATGGATCAATTATTTAACACAGAATTCTTGCCACATTTGCCTTGGATAGCAGTAGAATGTCTACATTAGATGGATAATGGTCAATTGTCAGTTTTTTTGCAGTAGTAGGATGAGAAACTCCTGCTCATCATAAATATTACAATGTGGATTAGATTTCTAACCACAATCTTCATTTAAAGGCCCTATGTTGTCCTGGATTCAATAGCATAGGTTATCTCCTGATGGAGTCAATAATCTGCAATGATGTTATCAAACTAAGATACCCAGCTTTCTCTCTCCAGTGCAATTTTTTTAACGTGTTTTTCCCCCCTCATTTCCCTTACCAATAACAATCCCCTATCCTTCCACAATCCTACTTCTTTCACCAGCCAACCCCACCCCCCACCACCACCACCACCACCACCCCCCCCTCACCCCACCCCCTTCCAGGACCCTTACAACCTCACCCTCAAATTCCCAAATCTCCCACCTCTGGCTCTCAGTTCACCAGATCCCAACCTCACCCCTTCCTCTCCTCTCCCCCCACCCTCCCGCCACTACTATCGATCTGCTTAACCATTCTTTCACTTCTATCTTTGATGTTCTTGTTCTTGGCAAAGGTATCATAGCCTTCCATCCCTGCTGTTCCCCTTGGCACAGCCTGCATCTTTGCTTCCTTAAATCTGAGGGGTGTAAACTCAACCTTACCTGGTGCTCATCTGGCCTTGTTATCCATTAACAGATCTGGCTTTACCATGTCAGGCACCCTCATGCTTCGCTCTTCTTGGCCAAAACCATTCATTATTCATGGATCATGCTGTAAGACAAAGATAACTCCAGACTCATTCCTTCCACCATTAACTTCGTCCTTAGACCCCTCTTCCCCATCCCCATCCCCTTCACTATCAACTGCCTCCTTAAACCCCTCTTCCCCATCCCCATCCCCTTCACTATCAACTGCCTCCTTAAACCCCTCTTCCCCATCCCCATCCCCTTCACTATCAACTGCCTACTTAAACCCCTCTCCCCATCCCCATCCCCTTCACTATCAACTACCTCCTTAAACCCCTCGTCCCCATCCCCATCCCCTTCACTATCAACTACCTCCTTAAACCCCTCGTCCCCATCCCCATCCCCTTCACTATCAACTGCCTCCTCAAACCCCTCTCCCCATCCCCATCCCCTTCACTATCAACTACCTCCTTAAACCCCTCGTCCCCATCCCCATCCCCTTCACTATCAACTACCTCCTTAAACCCCTCGTCCCCATCCCCATCACTATCAACTACCTCCTTAAACCCCTCGTCCCCATCCCCATCCCCTTCACTATCAACTGCCTCCTTAAACCCCTCTTCCCTATCCCCATCCCCTTCACTATCAACTGCCTCCTTAAACCCCTCTTCCCCATCCCCATCCCCTTCACTATCAACTACCTCCTTAAACCCCCCCTTCCCCATCCTCTTCACTATCAACCATCTCCTTAAATCCCTCTTCCCCATCCCCATCCCCTTCACTATCAACTGCCTCCTTAAACCCCTCTTCCCCATCCCCTTCACTATCAACTGCCTCCTTAAACCTCTCTTCCCCATCCCCTTCACTATCAACTGCCTCCTTAAACCCCTCTTCCCATCTCCATCACTATCAACTGTATCCTTAAACCCCTCTTCCCCATCCCCTTCACTATCAACTGCCTCCTTAAACCCCTCTTCCCCATCCCCTTCACTATCAACTGCCTCCTTAAACCCCTCTTCCCCATCCCCTTCACTATCAACTGCTTCCTTAAACCCCTCTTCCCCATCCCCATCCCCTTCACTATCAACTACCTCCTTAAACCCCTCATCCCCATTCCCATCCCCTTCACTATCAACTGCCTCCTTAAACCCCTCTTCCCTATCCCCATCCCCTTCACTATCAACTGCCTCCTTAAACCCCTCTTCCCTATCCCCATCCCCTTCACTATCAACTGCCTCCTTAAAACCCTCTTCCCCATCCCCATCCCCATCACTATCAACTGCCTCCTTAAACCCCTCTTCCCCATCACTATCAACTGCCTCCTTAAACCCCTCTTCCCCCATCTCCATCACTATCAACTGCCTCCTTAAACTCCTCTTCCCCATCCCCATCCCCTTCACTATCAACTACCTCCTTAAACCCCTCTTCCCCATCCCCATCCCCTTCACTATCAACTGCCTACTTAAACCCCTCTCCCCATCCCCATCCCCTTCACTATCAACTGCATCCTTAAACCCCTCTTCCCCATCCCCTTCACTATCAACTGCCTCCTTAAACCCCTCTTCCCCATCACCTTCACTATCAACTGCTTCCTTAAACTCCTCTTCCCCATCCCCATCCCCTTCACTATCAACTACCTCCTTAAACCCCTCATCCCCATCCCCATCCCCTTCACTATCAACTGCCTCCTTAAACCCCTCTTCCCTATCCCCATCCCCTTCACTATCAACTGCCTCCTTAAACCCCTCTTCCCCATCCCCATCCCCATCACTATCAACTGCCTCCTTAAACCCCTCTTCCCCATCCCCATCACTATCAACTGCCTCCTTATACCCCCCTTCCCTCATCCCCATCACTATCAACTGCCTCCTTAAACCCCCCTTCCCTCATCCCCATCACTATCAACTGCCTCCTTAAACTCCTCTTCCCCCATCCCCATCACTATCAACTGCCTCCTTAAACCCCCCTTCCCCCATCTCCATCACTATCAACTGCCTCCTTAAACTCCTCTTCCCCATCTCCATCACTATCAACTGCCTCCTTAAACCCCCCTTCCCTCATCCCCATCACTATCAACTGCCTCCTTAAACTCCTCTTCCCCATCTCCATCACTATCAACTGCCTCCTTAAACCCCCCTTCCCTCATCCCCATCACTATCAACTGCCTCCTTAAACCCCCCTTCCCCCATCTCCATCACTATCAACTGCCTCCTTAAACCCCCCTTACCCCATCTCCATCACTATCAACTGCCTCCTTAAACCCCCCTTCCCTCATCCCCATCACTATCAACTGCCTCCTTAAACTCCTCTTCCCCATCCCCATCACTATCAACTGCCTCCTTAAACCCCCCTTCCCCCATCTCCATCACTATCAACTGCCTCCTTAAACCCCCCTTCCCTCATCCCCATCACTATCAACTGCCTCCTTAAACTCCTCTTCCCCATCCCCATCACTATCAACTGCCTCCTTAAACCCCCCTTCCCCCATCTCCATCACTATCAACTGCCTCCTTAAACCCCCTTCCCTCATCCCCATCACTATCAACTGCCTCCTTAAACTCCTCTTCCCCATCCCCATCACTATCAACTGCCTCCTTAAACCCCCCTTCCCTCATCCCCATCACTATCAACTGCCTCCTTAAACTCCTCTTCCCCATCCCCATCACTATCAACTGCCTCCTTAAACCCCCCTTCCCCCATCTCCATCACTATCAACTGCCTCCTTAAACCCCCCTTCCCTCATCCCCATCACTATCAACTGCCTCCTTAAACTCCTCTTCCCCATCTCCATCACTATCAACTGCCTCCTTAAACTCCTCTTCCCCATCTCCATCACTATCAACTGCCTCCTTAAACTCCTCTTCCCCATCTCCATCACTATCAACTGCCTCCTTAAACTCCTCTTCCCCATTCCTTTCACCCCGAGCACCAAGTGCAAGGAACTCATCATAGTTGCCAACCACTCAGACAGCATGCTTTTGCAAACTCTCTGTTAGCATATGGCTTCTTTAAATTGCATTTCCTGCTCTAACTGACTCATGCACTATTTAGTTTGTTATTTGCCACCTCTGTACATGTGAAATGTGGTTAGCCGGGACAGTATTTAATTCAATCGGACTTCCTTGTTGGTTGCTAAAGCCTTATTTATTTTGTGTTTTTTTTCAGGAGTGTCAACGTAAACTGGATCATAAACTTTCACTGGATGCCTACCTGTTGAAACCTGTCCAAAGAATTACAAAGTATCAGCTTCTCCTAAAGGTAATCAGGATTCTTGGCAAAGATCTGCCATTAGAGTGGCTGGAGATTAATGGAGACAAAAGAGGTTACACTATATTGTGGATGATTTTAGTATCACAGGCACCATGCCCACGATTTAGATAGAAATGTGTGCAACTTCTACATCAATGATACAACATACAAAATTAGTGTAACAATTTCTGGTATGAACATGTCTTAACTAATGATGTCGCACAGCATTGTTTGGAGATTAAAGGATTTAAAGTTCTGGTCCGAAGCCCTCTATTCCACAATTATCTGTGAACCTCCCCCAGCCAAAAAAAACTATTTTACATCAGAAGAAGAGACTGCAGTAGGTACTGAGGTAGGAGGCAAAAAAGTACCGGTGGCTGCAGGAGAAGGGGGCCAGGCTACTGGCAGCAGCAGCCCAAGGGGAAAGAAGGGAAGGTGGACAGAGTGGAGAAGAGGGAATCTACATGATGGAGAAAATGAGTTCACTGGCTAAACTTTGACTTTGGATGATAATCTCCATGGTATCAGTTGATATGAATGGGCTGAGGAGGGAGAAGAAATTGCAGCTGACAGTCTGACATTTTAAGGGGAGTGACTTGCTGTGTCTGCAGGAAACTTTCTGGGACTTGGACCTGGTAATTAGGGCTCAGGACTCCCCAGTCCACTTCAATGACTCAGCTACTGACTGGGCAAACTCTCTGCGGTATCGGGGAAGCTCTCCTCTTGACTTTAATTAACTTTATCCCTCATACTAAAACAAATCTGCAGCAATTTTACAGGGGACAAGCGAATAATAGTTTAAACTCAGCAACTGTCCACCTACTCGGCCAAATCCCAGGGCGAAGTTCGTCAAATCTGACTTTGTTCAATGCTCCCACCTCCCACCTCCCAATCACTCGACTTTAGCTCCGTCCCTGGTTATGAGGATGATCAATTAAAAAGTTCCACTGTGGTCCTGCCATTAAATGCATGACCCACATTTATGGGTTTCCCAGCCACTCCAACTGCACTCCCCCCCACTCCCTTCCCGCCTTCCTGTAAATATCGGGGCCCTTCTATCTGGTGTCAATTACCAGCACTGAAAGAACTCAAAAAATAGGAGGCAAACTTACTGCTGAGAGAAACACGCAAACCTCATTTCAGTTAGGCAAGTATCAATTTAACATTTCAAAAGTGATACCGACCGACTGCAACATAAATATTTGTCCTAGAAATACTGTGGATCATTTTTACAATAGATTTGTATACAAATCTGTATTTTTAGAGTTATATCACTGAATCTTGAAGATAATCATTTACCACAAGAAACATTCAGGTTCCATCAACTAAGTGGAACGCTGCAGAGCACATCATTGTCTATCAATTGTTTTCACACTCATTAGGAACTGTCTTTTTTAGCAGTGCTGTTTAAAAAGTAAATTATCTGATCAATCTGGACACAAACTAACTATGGTGATCGTAAGAGTGGGTAGTGGCCACATTCTGAAAAGGCTGACATTACTGATTATAAGTGTGAAAACAAATGAGTAACAAAAATCAGTGACTAAATAATTTGACTAAGGCATAATGGGTTGATTCTTGTCTCAGTACCACCCTGTTTACACTGAAAAATGGGTGATAGCAGATCCAAATGGAGCAGCTGCTAGTTACCCGACTCCATAGAATAATAGAATGATGCAGCACAGTAAGAGGCCATTTGGCCCATCGTACCAGTGCCAGATCTTTGAGCTATCCAATTAGTCCCACTCCCCTACCCTTTCCCCGTTGCCCTTTCCATTTTTTCCCTTCGAGTACTTATCCAATTCCCTTTTGAAAGTTAGTACTGAATCTGCTTTCACCACGCCTTCAGACAGTGCATTCCAGATCACAACAACTCGTTGCGTAAATATTTCTTTCCTCATGTTGCCTCTGGTTCTTTTGCCAATCACCTTAAATCCATGTCCTCTGACTACCGACCCTTCTGCCATTGAAAACAGTTTCTCCTTATTCACTCTGTCAAAATCCTTCATGATTTTGAACACATCTATCAATTCTCCTCTTAGCTTTCTCTGTTCTAAGGAGAACAACCCCAGCTTCTCCAGTCTCTCCACATAACTGAAGTCCCTCATCCCTGGTACCATTCTAGTAAATCTCTTCTGCATCCTCTCTAAGGCCTTGACATCCTTCCTAAAGTGTGGTGCCCAGAATTGAACACAATACTCTAGCTGAGACCTACCCAGTGTTTTATAAAGGTTTAGCATAATTTCCTTGCTTTTGCACTCTATGCCTCTTTTAACAAAGCCCAGGATCCCATATGCTTTTTTAAACAGCCTTCTCAACTTGTCCTTGCCACCTTCAAAGATTTGTGTACATACACCCCCAGGTCTCTTTGTTCCTGCACCCCCTTTAAAATTGTACCATTTAGTTTATATTGTGTCTCCTCATTCTTCCGACCAAAATGTCTCACTTCACACTTCTCAGCGTTAAATTTCATCTGCCATGTGTCTGCCCATTTCACCAGTCTGTCTATGTCCTCCTGAAGTCTGTTACTATCCTCCTCATTGTTCACTACATTTCCGAGTTTCGTGACATCTGCAAACTTTGATATCATGTCTTGTATATCCAAGTCCAGGTCATTAAGATATATCAAAAAGACTTACTGCTGTTTTGAGGTTTTTCGGATGGACTAGAATCCTGGCAGCCAAAACTCCTGTCGCAAACAGGCGGGAATCTCATTTATTCGTGCAAATAGGGGTCAAGTGACATAATTTAGATCCTGCCTACCTGACCACCACCAGATCCTGCACCTGGCCACCAACCATGGATGGTACAAGTTGGGAGGCAGCTATTTACAGCAACACTTAAAATAATCCTCAGCTATTGTCAGGTAAAGCTGGATGGAGTTTTTGGAGACATTTTTCTGGCAGTTGCCTGTGGGTTTTCCACCTTAACAGATATGAAAGCTTATGTAGTTTCTGCACTCATGTTGCCTGCTGCTCCATAGTTTTACTTCTTTCTGTCCCAGTGGTAAATACACCTCCCTTTAAGTTGCTGACACGGGCCATTGAGAAATGGCCGTAACGCTTGATTTCCCACCTCCAAATTGACGAGCTGCCTATTGGGTGTGTATTTTGCGCTGGCAGCTCGCCGACCGCATGATATTGAAGGCCAACCATGAAAAGTACATGGGTACTACTCTCAGTCCTCTGGACGGCCGCCACACACATCCTACCCACTGCCCATCCGTTTATTGCATGCAGACGAAAATTGCTCCCAATATAATATGAACAAGATAGATTTTTTTTAACGTGTGCTTTTTTATGACCGTCCACTAAGATTAAGTGATTGTTTTTACCAGGAGATGCTGAAATGCAGTAAGAACTCGGAAGGCACTGCAGAACTAGAGGAAGCACTGGAAACAATGATTAGTATAATTAAATCAGTGAATGACTCCATGCATCAGATTGCTATCACCGGGTTTGAGGTAAGAGTATGAAATGATGTACAACCTATTCTGTTTTTTGAATTATTACCCAGAAATGTATTATATTGCAGCACTTTGAGTGACAATGATGCAGTAAGTTACCATATTAATTGGAATATAGATCCTGTTTTTCTGATAATGGGAAAAATGGGGTTGAACTGGCACAATTGTCAAGCTCACCTGTGCCACAGAATGCTGGCCGAGCCCAATATTCTACTGGGAGTTCTTTGAATAGCCAAGAAAAGAGCTTAGCCTGTACTGCACTTGGCTGAGGTCCAGAATCCCCTGCAAGGGAACTGTTTTTAAGGCATTGGGATCAATTTCAAGGAAAAGTTCTGGTGGGGACAGAAAAGTGGACTAATTGATCACAATAGCACATTGGATATATTTGGGCAACACTGCTCCCTGCTGAAGAGTTGAAGGCCCTGCTGCAGGAATTGTACGAAAGTAAGGTGGGCTTTTTGGGCTGAAGACCAAGGGAGGTTGACAGCTGAGTTTATGCAGTCACCTTACACCTGGTTGTGAATGAGACTGAACTCAAGGAGGTAGAGGGCCACCTCAGTCCCAAGAGTGTCCAACTGACATTTAGCAAGCAGCCACCTCAATGACTTCGGCCACTGGAGGAGTATGCAGAAGGGGTGGTAGATTAGATTCAAGAGCACATGAAATCATATAGTTGCACTGGAGGGAAGCAGAGTGATGCATCACAATAGGGCAACACCCACATATCACTTATAAGGAATAAATATTTGGTAGCACTTAAGTAGTTATATACCCAGACAGTGCTCTTGCAATTGTCTTGGGTAATGTTCCTTCAGAGGGAAGGAAGGAGTTAAATTGAGATGCAGATTTAGCTAATATAGGTAGGATATAGCTGGGCATTACGTGGGGCAGATGACAGTCTATGCATCAGGAGCCATGGAAGACTTAATTGGAGGTTTCCTCTTTGATACCATGCCTAAGATCTTGTGCAGCCTACACAGATCCTCCTGTGGCCATTTCTACTTTGTTCTTCTGCTCAGGGGGATCTTTTCCTGGTTGTGGTGGGTTCAATTCCTCACAAAAAGGCTCCCTGTGGATGCCTCTGTTGGGCACAATTGTGGAGCAGGCAGCTACAAATGAGATTTTTGCAGGACTGTATTGCAGCACACCCCCTGACCAGTCAAGGCATCTGAACAATTGCTTTAAGATCCCAATGGCTTGCTTGATTATTGTAAACAATTTTACAACACCAAGTTATAGTCCAACGATTTTATTTTTAATCCCACAAGCTTTCGGGGATTAAAAATAAAATCGTTGGACTATAACTTGGTGTTGTAAAATTGTTTACAATTGTTAACCCCAGTCCATCACCGGCATCTCCACATCATTGCTTGATTATGGTTTTGTTGGCTCCATATTCCTGGTTGTACTGAGTTTGTATGTGCCTCATTAGTGTCGTTAGCCATGGCTCCAAATGGTATCCTTGGTCTCATGGCAGCCAACCTTGCAGTCATCTTTGTAACTCAAATAATGTAGAAATCCTTGATTATCTCAGGATGAGGGCATCATGGTTGCTACTAGGGTAGGGGGCATTGACATATATGAGTGTGTATTCATGGTCAAAAGCAAGCTAAAGGTTGAGGGAGTTATATCACTTATGGTTAATGAAAGCATGAGTTATGGGCAAGAACCAGTAGGGGAACCTGTGTTCCATCTATAACCCCTGGACTGAAGAGAGCCCTGCTATGCAAAAGAAATTCGCAGCACAGTCATGCTGCTACTAATAGTTCATTGAGAGGGATATCAATTGGCTAGCTCTAGTGAACAATGCACCAGTGTATGCCCATGTGGGTGGCAGACTGGCAAGTGTGGGTGATGCCCCCTGTGAGTGCCTGGAAGTATCCTGGCTAGTAGAAATTGAGGGCAGTGATGACCTTCACTGCCACTGGTAGTGACATGGAGCATGTCTGGAGGTCTGCTTCAAGCATCCGACTCTACTCTGTCATAACGTCTTGAATAAAGCGGTGTCTCCTGATGCTCTGTTCCTTAGACAGATCGAGGTACAATAACTTCAGTAATATATGAGGCTTTGAGAGAAGTTGATGGTTTAGTTAATGCAGCTGCGGAGTAAGAGGAGGAGTGAAGGCATTCGATTTTTCTTCTCACCTGACTGGCAGTGGTCATCAGTGCAAAATGGCTTTGTTGATCTCCACCCATACTTTGCCCCCCCTCCCCCCTCCCCACACAAACTTTCTGCTGCCCCTGCTGGCTTACAGCAATAGAAGATTTCCCCTGAAATGTTTATTCTTTTGATGTCTGTAGTTATTTTACTGCTTCAGTGTTTATTTTTGAAGTTGAGAAATTAGCACTGTAAAAATAGTTTCATTACTAAAGGTTCTAAATCGGGGTGATCAACAAAGTCAGATCCCCATCCATTTTGCACTGTCAGTCGGGTGATAAATCAGTGCTCAGCAGTCTCGATGGAAACTGGCAAAGTGCAGATTTTAATTTTATCCTAACTAAGCTGAATTGACTATTGTTAGGACTAGAAATCTAATGTGATGTTTCTATTAGTGGTTCGAGTTGTAAACAGAAAGATTTTGTAACATCATGTATTTCTAACTAAAAAAAGTTTTAATCAACTACATTTCTTCAGTTATCATACAACCTTGTCCTGTGGTGCATTAATTTTGCTTCAACTTTGGAAATGCATTATTTTTACAGGGAAACTTAAATGACCTTGGGAAACTCTTGATGCAAGGATCCTTTAATGTGTGGACAGATCACAAGAAAGTTCACAGCAAGGTCAAAGACTTGGCACGATTCAAGCCAATGCAAAGGCATTTATTCCTTTACACAAAATTGCTGCTGTTCTGCAAGAAACGAGAGGAAAATGTAGATGGACATGAGAAATCACCCTCATACAGCTTTAAGCATTCATTGAAGGTACACAATGACATTAGCAGTATAGATGCAATTATTTTTGTTTTATTGATGCTACTGCTGTCAGCCTAATTATATAAAGCTCTACGAATTTCTTGGGCTTAAACATCCATGTGTCTGTGATCCCGGCATGAGTGCCAGGATAGGCTTGTTCGGAACGTCCATTGCTGACCCTGCTAGATTATGAGGTTCCTTCATTGGAATGGCTGGCGTTTGAGCCATTGCGGCCGCATCTCAGCAGCCACCACATCAGAAGAGGTGGGAAAATAGATGCTGGCTTAACATTCTTCCCTCTTCCAGGGCCACCCAATTTAAGATTATTTTTTACAGGCTCGTCGGCCTTCTTTTATCAGGGGGCCGATATATGCCCACAGATTGCAGCCATTGTTTGGGAGTTCAGTCCAAGTCATAGGTCTGGATCCTTACGTGAGCCCCTCTTCCACCAGCCAGGATTCCAGTACGCCTCCTTTTTACTTGGCATACTAGTCACTTGGCGGATTCCAGTCTGGGGCTAAGGAAACTCCTAGCCTGGAAGCCCCCTTGCCACCGGCCATGACCTCTCTGACACAATGCACCAAGTTTGCTGTAGCAGGGGTTCCGGAAACTCAAGGCAAAGGCCAAAACCCACTGTATCTGAGCCCTGGTCCAATTCCCAGGCCTTCTGCCGCACTGCCACCAAGCTTATGGCATGAATATACCAGAAGTCCCTCAAAAATTTGGGGTTCTTGTTACTGCCAACTTTTCTCCATCTCTGACTGAAACTCATTCAAAGTTGGAAGTTAATAAGGTGAATCCAGAATAAGAACAACTTTGTCAGTCTGCATGAGTTTGAAACAAAGAGCTGTGACAATATGTTGACAACAACATTAAATATTAGAATTCAATGCAAATTATATCAAACTTTGTTCCAACAATAATATGCAAAAATTTATGCTAATTGGATGTCCTCTTTCTGTCTCCCACATCCAGTACAGTCAGTGCTGGAGAGCACCAGCGAGCGTGATCCCGGCGTAACTGCTAGGATAGTATCCCCAAGCAATTTCAGGGCTGGGTTTTTAAAGGGAACGTGGGTTCTCCTTAGTGATGGATATTATCCTGCCTCCAAACAAATCAACAAAAGTAGCTGTTCAACAATAGAATTTACAGAAAGTTTTATGTATAAAAGTTATTACAAAAGAAACAAGTTTTCTCATAACACAAGCATAAATTTGATCATGGATATGCAATGCACATTAACCAGCTCTGCAGTTAACTACCCACATACTGTGCTTTCAGATGAGCGCTGTTGGTATCACAGAAAATGTAAAGGGAGACAATAAGAAGTTTGAGATCTGGTACAATGGCAGAGAGGAAGTGTACATTATTCAGGTAACTAATATTGAAAACCGTATATTGTTTGTAGTTGTATTACTTACAGTATAAACTTTACGGCCGATTTTAACTCCCTTTGGGAATTGTGTGGGTGGGGACCAAGGCGGATGGCAAACCGTCCAGCCCTCCGCAGCTGAGGCCCAGGAGATGATCCATGGCCTCAACTGAATAGGTTCCATCAGGCTACTGCCCGAACCCGGTGGGAAGCGTTGGTTGGTGTGAGCGGGATCAAGTGGCAGGAGACTGTCACCGGGGACCCAAAGGAATGGTCCTCAACACTTAGGTAAGTGGTTGGGGGAGGTGTCAGGAGGGCATTGTGGTCCATGCAGGAGCACTCTTGCTCCTCCTGGCCCACCAGGATACAACAAAAATAAAAAAAACGATCACTCCCCCACACAGTCCTTGGGTTAAAATTGCAGCCAGGCCCCGATGATGTAATTAGATCCCAACCTGCATATTTAAAGATGGACCCCACTGCCTCCTGGCAGGTGTCCCTTTCGCGTGCTTGCGAGCAGGTTAAAATTGCAACTTATGGGAAGGCAGCTGGATTGGCGGGGGTGAGTAACTGCGGCCATTTTAACTACTGTCCATCTGCCCGATTTCTGCTGGATGCATATCCACCTGCCTCTACGTTATTAAAACACCAATTCCCACACCCCTCTGCTCCTTTCTCACCCACTCATTGCTTGTTTACTGTATCCACTGATCATCCACTCTACTCCCTACCTTTGCAATTCACCATCACTCCTGTTTCTCACTCTTGCTACAACTCTTTGGAAACACCACAAGAGTAGGGATAACTGCCATGCTAACAGTGAGCGAAAATTTCATTGGTTACTTTGTAGTTTATGATCTGTTAATGAGGTACTTCATCCATCGCTATCATTTATGTATATATTTTCAACTGAAGTGAATTCCACAACTATTAAGACAATCTAAAATCTTACCTGGTTGTGATATATTTTGCTCGTAGTCAATTGAATTTAGTGTTGTGATTGGTTTAACTTTGAACAGATGTCCTAATCGTGACCTCCAGTGCACTTTTTTTTTTCTTTTTTTTTTCAAAAGGTTTTTTTTTTGTTTTTTTTTTCTTTTTTTTTCCCCTTTTATAAGAAGGGGGTGTGGGGTGTGCTTAACAACTAAAAACCAAACAAACCAAAACCAAGAGTTCAAATCAAAATTTTATTATCCTCGTTCAGGATGCACTCCAGCCCCTGCGGTGCCCACCGGTCGCGGAAAGCCTCAAGTGTACCGGCAGACACCGCGTGCTCCATCTCCAGGGCCACCCGGGCGCGGAGCAACCCGCGAAAGAGAGGCAGACAGGCCGAGCGCCCACCCCCGCGGACCGCGAGCATCCTGGACCTGTGGATACCTCCAGTGCACTTCAATGTTAAATGTTTACAAATAACATGCAATAGTGCCTCCTTTCACTTTGACCAATTATGTTACCATTATACCTGGATGTTAGGAACACACTAGTGTTTTGTAGTACCCAATATTGCTAGGACACAATAATTAGGAAATTTGTCATCTAATTTGAATATGTCTGCCTACATTAGGGCAAGTATATTCTATGTCCCCATCACTTCTGGTGGAAAATCCTGGAAGTGGCAGGGGGAAGGTGCAGGCGGCCAGGAGAGAGGCTCCTCAAATGATTCCCACCCTATCCACTGGAGTTACGCCATAACTCGGGTGGAAAATGCTGCACACTAAGCCATTTGTTCTTTGTTAACTTAGTATTTTTGCATCCAATTTGAAAATGAACACCTATTTACAGGCATCATCAGTAGAACTGAAAAGCCTCTGGGTTTCCGAAATCCGGAAAGTACTGACAGGACAACTGCAAGCTTACAGAGGTAAATAAAAGTGCAAATCAACCTTTGGATTTACAACTAGAAACGGACTATCTATACTTATAGTTATATCACCAAATTCCATTCCTACCCTGATATTCATCCATCTCATTTTAAAGGTGTCAATTGATAAGCTGCATTAACTGCTTTAATTGGGAGTTTATTCTACTTGTCCATGACTATGGACAAAGAACCTTTCTAATTACAAGTCTTGTTTGAGGTTTGTTGATGTTATACACTTATCTTTTAGTTATGCACTCATGGTCCAAGTCAAATATCTATTATTATAGTCTGATTTGTTGTCTCTAGGGACGTTAAGGGACAAATTCTATAGCTCCTGCACCTGATGCCATCTGATCACCTGGTCACAGTGATAACAGGAAAATCAGGCAGGAAGAAGTGCACGCCTCTGACAAAGCCCACTCAATTCTTGTAGCCATTAATTTAAATGGACAGAAAATCAGATGACCTCCCTTACAGATGTATGCTTCCTGCACAATTTTCCTGTATTTACTGCGCTCAGGCGACCCAATAGTGCTAGGTGCTGGAACAGGAAAACTGCCCTAAAGTCCAAAGATGGATAGAAAGAAAGACTTGCATTTATATAGCGCCTTTCATGACCTCAGGATGTCCCGAAGCGTTTATAGCTAATTAATTACTTTTGAAGCATAGTCACTGTTGTAATGTAGGAAACGCGGCAGCTAATTTGCGCACAGCAAGGTCCCACAAACAGCAATGTGATAATGAACAGATAATCTGTTTCAGTGATGTTGGTTGAGGGATAAATATTGGCCAGGACACCGGGGAGAATGCCCCTGCTCTTCTTCGAAATGGTGCCATCAGATCTTTTACATGCACCTGAGAGGGCAGACAGGACCTCGGTTTAACGTCTCATTCGAAAGATGGCAACTAAAAGATCCCTAGAAGAATTATCTAAAAATGTAAAATGTATATAATAATGTTTTTTTTTCTCATTTGTATGACAGAAGCAAGCCAACTAAACCAGAGGATACAAGAACATGTTTACCAAGCTCCACTGAATACACCCGACAGGTAGTGTTATAGCTACTTATTTTTGGTAACTAACCATTGCAGTGTTTTACTTGACTCAGTCTCTAAACTACAGGGATTCCGAAGCTTGATCTATACTGATTGCTGAGATCATAGTCACACCTAGTATGCAGAAGTCATCATATTGAAAAGAAGTTAATTATTGTCAGTTTTGATAAAACTCTAATATTTCAGAAAGTAAATGATCCAAACAATGCCATTCACTTATCATTTAAAGAGACCCTCCGCAAAAACCCTTCTGGTCAGCCAGATATTCACCCACCCATTCTCTTTCAACAGAACCTAACCTAGATTAAGCAGCCACCATTTAATTTGCCTAACTCATTAGTATAGTCCACTGATTAGTGATACAATTTAAACTATCTATAATAACCTCGTTAGTGGATGATTTTATGTGCAACCCAGAGGTTGTGAGTTCAACTCTACCAAGGAAAGTGATGACATTGAGTTCATTAACTCTGCTAATTTGTCGGTTGGCACCAGAAAAGATGACCAGGAAAATTGCCAAACTGTCGGAAATATCCAACTGGTTCACTAATTTATATCAGGGAGGGACCTGCCAACCCTGCCTGATCTGGTCTGACATGTGACTCCAGTCTCAAACTATGTGGTTGACTCTTAATGGCCCCAGGGCAACACAGGAAGGGCAATAAATAATGTCATCCACATTCAAAGAACAAATAAAAAATTGATTGGATCCAAATCTGGACCTCTAGTACTGACTTGTGGGACTGCAGGAAGTTCCAGTTGGCTCTGATACATGGAAGATTTTAAGGAGATTTAAGGTCAATGGGATTAAGAGTCTTGAAGTTTTGCAACGTTGCAAAACTTAAATCAGGCTGAATCGGGCTGATTTTATCTTTTGGTGGTGGCACAAAATGGCCAGCAGCAAATTGGCCACTGGAAAAGGCAGGGTGTATAACAGGCTGACAATCTGCAATTGCCTGTTTTCCACAATCACTAATGCTTTTGAGATAATGCCTGAAAATTACAATATATCCTAGCTTTAGTAACAGGACCAAGGAGTTAGAACTATTTTTCTTTAAGGTATTACTCACTACTTTATAAAGTGTATCAATAGTGGGATTTTTTTTCCCGAGCTGTTCATAATATTTGTTTCATCTAAGTTTCTGCCAACTAGTAGACAACTTAACGGTTATTCAGTCTTATGAGAGTAACTTAATCAGTTTATGACAATCCGAAGATAGGAAAGGTAACAGAAATTAGAAGGTCACTTTGAGGTTTTTATTTTAAATATTAGCATATCTCCCATTATAACCAAGCATGACATCGCAAGTATGAGGTCTGAAATATGACATTTGAAGTGTGACAGATTTGTGCAGGCAGTAAGAGCTAGGATTTTCTGCTGGAGGTACAGCAGGAAGTTAATGTAACTCTAGCAGAATGTGGTGACGAATGCATCGCGAGTGATTTGGAGGCTTCCTTTGTGCCCTGCTACTTTCTCACCACAAATGATAGGGGGAAGGTCGTATGATACATTCGCTCATATATGGTGCATTAAAACTCTATACAAACGACAGTAATACATCATTTGATGTACTTTCGTCATTTGCACTGTAGCACTACTGGATGCAAGGTACATTTGTTCATCCTTGATGTCCAGTGTTGCTGAGGGTGGTACAGGGGCCTTTTAAAATTTAAATGCCCAAATGGAAGAGTGATTGATTGCAAAAACTTGGGTTCTGGTTTTAAAAAATATTTTCTTTTTTCAATTTAAACTGGCAGCACAGAGATTACTGGCCACTGAGGCCTGCTGGAGCCAATCTTCTCCATTTCAGGTGCACTCCCCAGCAGTGGCATTGGACCCTGCTTGGAAAATGCAAATGAACTAGAGGGCGGAACATTGGCTGGGGTCAGGGGTGCATCTTTGTGGTGGACGGCAGTCCCACTATATTGCTCTTCTATGTATATATATTGTCTGGTAGCTCCATTGTGGTGATGCTCACAGATAGCCTTGGCGGAGAATTTGCTAATGGTTACCATAGTCCCACAGTAACCTAAATGAAACAGCAATTTGTCCTTAACTTAGCAAATTTACTGAAGCAATCTATCACATAACTGGCACAAGGGGTCTAATTTTAACTGCCGGCAGTTTTTGGGCAGGAGGGTAGTGGGGTAAATTGGAAACTCACCCGTTCTCCTGAAATGAGATCTGGGCTATTTTGACTCCCAGGCTTCATTTAAATCCCGCTGATCAACTTCCCACCCATTCCAGGCGGAAAGCGATGGAAAATCGCGTGGCCCAGAGGCCGTCTCCCTACATAAAGTCGGTGGTGAGATCAGGGGTCATCTTATGGGGTCACTCGATCGGGGAGGGGTGGAATCCAAGTCGGGGGAGGCCTAAGCTTTCCTTGTGGGGTCAGGAGAAGCCCTATTAGGTGTTGGTTTTAAAAATGCTAAAAAAAAGTTTAAATTTAAACTAGCAACACAGTGGCCACCAGCTTCACTAGCACCTAACAAAACGTTTAAGATGTAAAGATGTTTCCAGTTAACACAATGCCTTTCCTCTGCTGCTACTTTAAAAAAATTATAATAGTGCCCCCTATCTTTTATTAATCACATAGTGGGTTCAATATTAATGAAAATAGAGGTGCTTCTTTGAGCATAGCAACTACTGTGCAAATTGAGCTTTAGCAGCACCTTTGTGTATTTTATATTTCTTACCATTTATTATTGAGCAGGTAAAGTGCTTGGGGAATTATGATTTCTTTTTGTGAGAATCAACAACTTAATGTTGCTTTACTGTCCTATTGCTGGTGCTACTATTCAATGACTTAATTTTTTAGTTAGATCATTTGATTATCCTGGTGGTTGGTCTATAGTCATGTATTTCATTTGGATCACAATCCAAAGCTTAATTTGGGACTACAGGCCAGAAATTGGGCCGTGCAGCACCCTGTTGCTTCGGTGCTACACAGCCTCCTGGAGTGCCAAGATGGCGTTTCGGCTGCGCACGCACGTTTCCAGCATGACATGCGCCGGACACCATCTTGGTATAGATATTAGCGCATGCACAAATACCGAAGATTGTAAAGTAAGGAGAAAATGGATACAATCAGCATGCAACGCTGATTTAAAGTGATAGACACCATTTTGGGACTTAACGTTCAGCTCAATGCACAGTCTTAACCACGACCATCTGAACATGTCTAAGAGTGCCTGGAGGACCTCCCACCAGTACTATTTAAAGGGACCATGCAGGATTTACAAGTTAGTTGCTGGATTATTGCTTCTGGATGCTGATGCATTTGTATCTGTTTTTGGAGGTCTCCTGGACTTGAATAATAGGACATGGGGACATAGCCTAACATTTAGAGTCAGGAATGAAGTTAGGAAACGCTTCTACACGCAAAGAGTGGGAGAAGTTTGGAACGCGCTTCTGTTAATGGCAGCTGATGCTAGCTCAATTGTGAAGTCTACATCTGAGATTGATAGATTTCTGTGAACTAAGAGTACTATGGGATATGGGGCTAAGGCGGGTATATGGAGTTAGGTCACAGATCAACCAGGATCTCATTGAATGGTGGAACAGGCTCAAGGAGCTAAATGCCACTGCCATTTCCTGCCTCCTGTCATGTGCCACCTTCTCCTGCAAGAAAGCAGGATGTGTGTCTGTGCCTGCCCTGGTTGAATAGCTGCCAATGTGCATAGCCTGTGAGTTGTGGGTGGGCGGCTTGCAACAGTGGTAATGCGGAAAGGTGAGAGGAAGTATCTGATTGGAAGAGTTGAGTACTGAGGGAAAGAGTTTGTTGGTATGCGGGTGATGGGGTGTAGTGCATGGAGCAGAGGATGCGGCTAGCGGTGCAGTTGGTAGGAGATGCCACTTGGTGCAGTTAGTAGGAGATGCCACTTGACAATTGACCTCACTCACCTTGACCACTCATGTCAAAGCATTGATCTTCTTCCTGCACTGCATCCATGATCATGGTGCTGTGCGCCTGGCATTAACTTTGTCCCCTGTTGCCTCCCACTGCCTTTTGGGCACATGTCTGGAGGGGGCCTCTTGCCCCCCCCCCCCCCCCGCCACGAATATAGGATGTCTCTCTTTCTGTCCACATCTTGCACCAAGGTGTCTAGTGCATCAGCAGAGAACCTTGGTGCATGCACTCTTGCAGGCCTGATAGCAACTCAGATCAGCAGATTGGTGAGGTCTGGCATGCAGATTAGAGGATGCGGGAGTTAGTAGTGCACAACCTTTATTCAATGTTTGAACATAACTCATCAGTTTGTAAACATAGGGATGGGATCTGCATCTGTGTGTTACGTGTGCAGTGTCTGATCTCTGTTCAGACTCCATGTTATTTTGAGCAAATAACAGGCACCGGCTACCTTTAAGAGACATCCTCCCTTTAAGAGAATGGGGCTCCCCCTGCTGGTAGAAAGTGTGCATTTACTTGAATCGATATGTAAGGCCTGGATTTCAACGCTGCTTGAAGTTGAGTACTGAGGCCAAACGAAGTTCTCATCCTGCTTGCACAGGGATCATTGGGCACGGGTTAATAGCAGATTGCGCTACCCGTGCCCAATAATAGGCCTTATCCAATTTTTTTTTCCCCCCTACTTTTCTCCAAACACTGGACTTCTGTTCAGGGACTGGCCTAATCATAAAGGGAAAAAAGGAAATCACACCACTGACAAATCTTGAAATGAAACTGCTAATGCAGATCTATCATCATAAAACATGGGAACATCACAGAAAACCCACTCCTAGGATAATTCGATTAACGGGCGATAAGTGACCGGACAAAAATAGAGAGATTTCTGCCCATTTATTCCCCTTCCAACTTTCCAGTCAGGGTTTGTTCTGCTGACAGAAGTTCCCAGTGATTTTCAGTTAATTATATTAAAATTAGGCCCTGATGACATAATGTGGATGTCCACTCAATTTCCTGGCACTTATGCTGGTATGGAGCTCAGTTGAGCTCAATCATCTACTCACCCATGTAAATGTGGGCATCCCAGTACTGCTACAACGTGCTGTTTATGAAAGTGCATTTAAAGACCCCCATAGTAAGATTTGTAGCAGCATTTTGAGGCTATTTCTGAACACTTTTTCTCCTGTTTTTTGTTACCTGTTTCTACGTAGTTGGTCAGAAGATTTTGTGCCAAGGGTTCTAGCCTTCCAATTTTTTGGTACATCAAGGTTATTAGGACAATGTTATACCAATGGGAATCTCCCTTTACTTATGTTGTTTGGAAAAGATGAGGAAAAGTAATGACTATGCAGAACTGGATACACTGGCTCTAGGTCAACAAACAGCCAGACACAGAGCCAAGCCATCTGCTACAAGGATACCTGGAGCTAACATGCACCGTAGGGCTAGCAATGGCTAGTGGCAGTAATGGTTGTTTGCATGAGTCCTCTTTCTCCACCTCCTTCCAGGCATGCTGCAAAATTGTTCTATGGAGAGGGTGTACTTGAGTTACAAACAGGGCTGCCCCTCTTGCTGCCACTTCATTGAACACTAGTTCCACCTTTCTAGCCATGAAACAGGGGGGTGGGGGTTGATTGTTGTGCCACTCCAGCACTTAGCCAAAGATTCAGTTTCTGCTGCCTCCACATTTATTGTGCCAGCCAGTAGCTTTGCCGGCCATTTTATTTTTGATCAAAACAGCCTTTGAAAGGTTAAAACATACCTCAAAAATATTAGCAACCTTAGTAAAAGGCTGCCAACATTTTTGTCCCCATTAAGTTTAAGTGCCTGCATCACTTTAAATGAATTCATCACCTCCTTTAGCAGCCATTTAAGGGCTGCTTACACATGGTTTTCTTCCTCCTGGCAAGCTCCTAACATCGGGTCTAATTTGGCCTGGGAGTTCACCAACATTATGTAAATGAAGCTGACCCTGCAAAATCAGGTGGGATCAGCACACTAACGGTCAGGCAGGTACTAATACATATTGCCTGACTAACGCCCAATCAGAGGAATAATACAAAAATCTACTTTAATATTTCTGTTGTACTAGCTATAGAGGGGCAAATTAATTGTAATTTAAATTTTTTCACAAACATTGCTTGTGTTATTTTTATGGTTTCTATTCATCTGGTTTGTCCGAGGAGAGGCTTGAGGTGCCTATTTCCTTGAGATCTGGAGGGAGAGGGAAGGTGTATGTATTTAGAGATGTTTATTTTCCTGACTTTAAGGGAAATTGTTTCCCACTCCACCCCACGAACCTCTCCTTTGCTCTATCATTTTATTTGCTTTATTCCCATTGGATTCAGATTTTTTTACCTTTCAAAGAAGCTAGATATATTAAAAAAAACTCAAATATTCTTCCCTTTTGAGGACAACTTCTCTTAGTTTTCAGGTTTTTTTCCCCCTTCTCTGTGCTGTTGGTCTGAAATACAATTTCCAGTCTAACAGGGCAGATGGATGACCTGTTCCCAGGCCTCTGATTTGAACACTTTGAACAGAGCACTAGGTGCTGCACAGGAGCATCATTGGTTGAACTGTGTTTCAGTTTTCACTTTGCCACCACTCACCACCCACCAATAGCTCCAGCTTAGATTAGGACCTGACCTTGTGAAAAATTGTGATGGTGAATCTGCATTCAACCAGTCCATGGTGCAGGGAGGGAGTCAGTATGCTATCTGATGGTACTGAAAATGACTTTGAACTGCCTAATCAGTTATGCAGTTTGATTTCAGATTCAATCTTATTTTTCTATAAAGAAAACTTTTCAAGATTGAGCAGAGTTTTGTTGTATATATGACAATAAGCTACAATATTAAAATATTTTGAAATAATGTCCAGATAGACTGCTAGGCCCCGATATTAGCGCAGAGGTGGGATGGCAGCGGGGGTGGGGGTGTGTTGGGGGGGGGGGGGCGATTGGGCGTGTGGCAAACCCGCATGAACCAAACTTACCCTTGCCGACGCGATCGCACATTGATTGATCGTGGTTAATGTCCTCTCTGGGTTTCACGCCCGGCAGCTAGCCTGATTGACAGGCTGGCTGCCATCAGGAGCTGCAACACGAGGGGGGGGCAGCGGGAAAGAGAGAGAGCCAGACGTCATCCGGCACTGGACTGGAAGAGGGGGCGGGGGGTGGGGGGAGAATGGAAGATCCGCGCCGGACTATAAGGTCGGGGGGGTGGGGGAGAGGGGAAGATCGGTGGGAGAGGAGGAGATCAGGGGGAAATCGGGAGGGTGTCATTGGGGTGACATCGGAACGGGAGACATCGGACACCGGAGCAGATTTCAAAGGTAGGTGCGTTTAGTGTTTTCACTTCATTGCATGTTTTCTTATTTAATTTATTTTGTTTCTTGTTCTCTGATCCGGCCCTTCACGCCTGGTTTCACCTTAAGTACCTTAAGTACCTCAATGAGGTACATTTGGCTTTTTAACTAGCCGGCGGGTTGGAGTCGGCTTCTGAACCCGAACGGAATTTGCGCGATTTTCGGAGTCCCCCGCCCCCCAATGCATCCACATTTGCCTCCTAAAATCACCCCCCTAATGTTGCACGTATAGAAAAATCATACTGTACTAAATTCAGAAATGCACATTAACAATGAATGGGAAAATGGGTTTATATATTAAATATTGATGTATGCAGTTAACACATAGCCATGCAATTTCATCTAGCAGTTAGATCAGATTTTAACTCCTTCAGTTGTGCAGCTTTTGTGTTTTAAGTAACAAATGCCTATGAAATACACTTTAATTGAACTATATTGGTGACAAAACTAGCAGATGTGTCATATCACAAGGGTTTCTTGTCCTTGATGATATTTATCATAAAGGATAGTTCACAAACTCTTTAGCAGTAACAAAAATTACGTTAACCAAGATCCCATTCTTTGACGCAGTTCTGAAAGAATGAGGGAGCAAACGTTCTTTCTGTTAAAATCACATTGGCTGGTGTGGTTCAGCTGATTTTATCAATTCTAGTAGCTCTCTCTATTTGCACACTGTGCAAAAACTTCTTTCAGTATGTAGAAATAACCATGTTTATGCTAAATTGCACAAATCACACAGAGCTTTGATATTTTGACATTTAACTAAAAGAAACTAATAGGAGTGATTCTATTTAATTACAGTTTGAGAGATTATTGCCAACCTATTGCTAACCATTAATAATTTGCAATAACAATATTTTTTCTCTTATTTTATAGGAGTCTTCAGATAAGTTCCCCCTTTATTCTTGTATTTTCATTCTCAAATGTTCATCTGCCTGTTCTATTGGCTGAAGATGAACAGGGAGATATACAGCCTGCTCCAGACCATCACCCATTGCCTCCTGCAACCAAACATTGCAGGCATAGCTTTTCCCCTCTGATTTTAACCTTTCCCCCCTGCTGGCAGATGCATCAGCTTCCACTTGGTGCCTACATACTCAATATAGCTCAGATGGAGAACTGAGCAAAATAAGAATTTGGGACTTATATCAGAATATAAAAATATATTATGTACATTTCAGCAGCCCCAAAAAAACTTAAACTGTGTTCCCAGAACTAGAGGATGAGTAAATAACTGGCAAACCTAAACAAGAGAAGATGTACATTTTTTGCCCACACAGACTAGTGGATGTGTTGAATGAATCTCATCATAACCAGTTACTGTTATGTTGATTGACTACTTTAGAAAAAGTAAAGCTGGATAATTATTTGACTGGTAGGACAGTTGACGTTTACAAGGACTGGCATAGACCTAGGTTGTCAAATATTCTGGTTCCATTCCTATTGGGAACCATTGAGATACCATTAGTGGCATTTATATGTTCTGTTGGGATTACAAGGGTCATTAGAGAGATTACAGATATTTCTCTGACAGCTGAGCATAGTGCTGAATCTGAAAGGGGTTCAGTAATGTAAATTATATCCAGGAGTTCAATTTCCTTTGGGAGTTAGGAGAAATTTCAGAGTTTTATCTACTGAGATGCTTTATCTATGATTATGCAAACTCCTTCAACAAACTTGTTAATTGAAAAAGGTTCATGACAGTGCATATTGCATATGACCTTTTGGTAGAAGTGGGTCTGTTGCACCTAATGGCTTTTTTTTGTTCCATACTTTATTCTGTTTTTATCTTTCATCATGATAGGTTTCTTCATCTGTTCATTTAATCTTTTCTTCTCATGCTGTGTGAAGATTTTATTGGATTAGCTCCAACCATCTATGAATAAAGGTTATCCAATTAAAGTGATGGTTCCCTGAACTTCAACTAGATGCTAGATACAAACCTTTTGCACTTGTCACCAAGCTCTTTACCTTAAATCCATTGTTTTCAAGCAAAGCAAATAGTCTGTGTTAAATGTTCTCCATTTGTTTTATAGTCAATACATATTTGTACATGAGTAATGCCTTGCTGCCTGATTATAAACAGCTACGGATATCATCTGGTGGCAGCACATATATTTCAGCTCAACTGCTTGTTGCAGTAAATATCATTTAAAGTGACTAGCCACATCTTATCAATAGATATTAAAAATACAGAAACTTTCTTACGATTTGAGATGCGATGGATCTCCCTATCCATCACATTGCCTTCTCTTACTGGAAATCAAGAATAAAATAGGAAACTGCATTGAATCTCAGCTCTGACAACATCCTATAGCCCAGCATACCATCGTTGGAGACTAAGAGGCACATGAAGCAAGTTTGCCAAGGGGAGCATGTGATAGGGGGATGAGACTTAAGTGGCCTTATGAGCAACACTGTATTTAATGTATTTCTAAGGAGAAAGATGTTTGGGGTTCCTATTACGCTATCAGTTACTATCCATCCCTGAGAAGTCAAATGAAAATGGTCCATTATATTGATTACATCCCACATATTTATCTGGATAGAACCTTGTTTTTCTGTTGCTCATCTTGACCTATCAGAATATGTTCTCTATTCATCCTTACCATTTGAGAATTTTACAGTATATCAAGGTTTGAGGATAATCACCATAACGGGACAATGACATTATATGATAACAACCATAAGTATTTCATATCATAGAGTACTACTGGTGAAAAATCATGTGAAGGTTTTGCATTATGTGCCTTCGGTGATATTATGATATCTAATAGTATTAACTCTGATACCATACTGAAATTAGTTAATAGCATTCAATCTTCACAGATAGAATTGTGGATGTTTGAGTGAGTGCTAAGACTACAATTTACTCAAGGAATTCACATAAAATGATAAACCACAACAGCAAAGGTTAGAAGGAAAGCTGTAGATGAGCACTCTATCAGTGATCAGTTTAGCAGGATCAGCATCCTTCAGATTCCTAAATACCAGGATGACATGGCCAGCATTTGGATAACTGACTACCAGTTGAGCACATAAATTGAACCGTGAATATCAATTTTAAAAATATATTGTTCACTTAATATTTCATACAGCTCCCAGAAAATTATAAACTAACTTCTCTCTCATAGATATATTAGGAAATCATCTTACCAGCAGCAAGACAACAAGTGTGAGTCATCAAGTTCTGAAACAGTAGACAGGCAACATGAGAACTCCAGCTCCAATAACAGGCAAAAGAGAGGTAATGAAATATACATATGTTTTACTTTGCTAACTATACAAAAGTTATCCACAGAGAACAAGTATTAACTTTGAAATTATATGATGCAAAAATTTATGCTTGCACCTAAATGTTGAACCAGCTATCAACTCCAAACTTGTAAGTTCCTTTTCAGATGATCTATCATAAGGGTGACCACATGTGGTGTTATGTGTTTGCACCTTGTAAATTTTCCCTTGAGTACTTTGTGACTGTGTTGTATTGGTACCAAAGCAGATACAGAAGCGATGAATCCTCTAGTTAATTGCATATCAATTAATCCTGGGAGTCTGTAAATGATATTGGTGTCCACTGTCCTGTCCTGCTCCAGTGAATGATATCATTCCCTTGATGTTAACCTCTGTTATCACAAATTGAGTACACTGTTGTAAGGGTCATAGCAGATTTTACTAGTTTAAATAAAGCAATATAAAAGTGTATTACACATTATAACTACAGTCAAAATGTTAACTACTGTTGTCCATTTTTTAATCTTTTTGCTTCATTTTTGTGAAATACTTTTCATTTTTGCACCCAGTGTTGAAAACAAGCATTTAAATGCAAGCTGCTGCATGGGCCAGATACAGAGTAAAGTTTGATTTACTCTTCTTCAACAATCGCCAGTATAATATTTCCATTTACCTCATCCTTACTCAGTGAAATTGCTGGTGCCAATTTGTGCTGGACAATGAAGAGTTTTGTGCTCTCACCCATACTCACTACGCACTGAGACTGCTTAACTCATTTCATTTTTGCCATTTCCATCTATCAAGTAGTGAACAATTAATTTTGTTGGCCTGGACCGGATTCTGGGGTACACCATTTCCAAGCCTTCTCAATCCAAGCAAAACACATTAATCCTAACCCTTTGTTTCTGGTCCATCAGCAAACTTTTAATGCATACTGCTACATTTTCTTTTATACTGTAGACTTGAATATCTATAACAAACCTTCTATGAGACATCTTATCAAACACCTTCTGAAAATCTAGAAACGTGACATCCTACGCAGTCCTTTTATCTATACAATCAGTCACTTTGTCAAAAAAAACTCTATGACCAGGATATTCTTTGGAGCTGATCCCGCTCCGCTGGCAGTACTTTGGCATGAACAAGATTTCCGCTGCACTTCCGATGAAGTAACCCTGGAAGAACCTGAGCAGCTCCCAGGAATTTCCCAGCCTTTTAAATGTATCAAAACCAACTTGCTTTTAACAACTTCATGCTGGCTGTCCTTGATTATTCCATACATTTCTAAATGTTCACTAATTTAATCTCGAATTATGGATTCTAAGAGTTTGCGCAGAACTGATGTTTGAGTAACTGATCTGTAGTTACCTGGTTTATTCTTCTTTCCCTTCTTGAACAGAAGTGTTACAATGAATACCCTCCAGTCCCTTAGCACAACTTGCATGTCTAAGGAACATTGAAAAATGCAGTCATAGCCTCTGCTAACTCCTCTCTGATTTCTTTCAACTGCCTAGAGTGCATGGTATCAGAGGCCAGTGACTTGGTCACTGTGAGTTCTGTTAATTTTTTCATAACCAATTCCATTTCTACAATTATCTCTAACAATTGTTTCATATCCTCCTCTCGTACACCTACATTCTCACTTCCACCATCATTTGTAAATACATAGAATTACATAGAATTCCATAGAATGTAGAGCACAGAAACAGGCCAATCGGCCCAACGGGTCCATGCTGGTGTTTATGCTCTACACGAGCCTCCTCCCTCCCTACTTCATTTAACCCTATCAGCATATCCTTCTAGATGTGTTTATCTAGCTTCCCCTTAAATGCATCTATGCTTGTCGTCTCAACTACTCCTTGTGGTAACGAGTTCCACATTCTAACCACTCTATGGGTAAAGAAGTTTCTCCTGAATTCCCTATTGGATTTATTAGTGATTATCTTATATTTATGGCCCCTAGTTTTGGTCTCCCCCACAAGTGGAAACACCTTCTCTACGTCTACCCATTCAAACCCTTTCATAATCTTAAAGATCTCTATCTTTAACCCCTCAGTCTTCTCTTTTCTAGAGAAAAGATCCCCAGCCTATCTTTCCTGATAGATATAACCTATACATTGTCTATAGACACTGGGCAGTATTTTTAACTGGAAGTCTTCCCCTACACTCTCTTTCCTATTTAACCATTGTGGGTTCTTTCCTTTTTAAACTTACAGCAGTTGGCAAAATGTTTCTGATATCTACTTATTGGCATTGTTGTTTATTCAGGTATCAGAGTTTTAAAGTACCTAATGTTACATTTTTACTCAAGTATTTCTCTCAGCAGCATGATGACTCCTGTAAGCAAGCTGTCTGTCCCTATGAACCTGAGTGTGACTTTATATGCACAATATCTAATAATGTAGCACTGCCAGAGATTGAAAAGAACAACTTTGTTACTGTAATAGCTTTCTAGAATTGACAAGTTCATGAGTTCGCCTAGTCTTTGGAGAGTGTAAGTAAGAACATTGGGGCAGATTTTTGTTTGATCTGGCAGGGCAGATTGCGTGTCCTTTATAGAACCCGCCTGATTTTTATTCCATTAATTTCAATGGAATGAAAATCAGGTGCGTTCTATAAAGGGCAGGCAGGCGGTCCACCCTGCCAGATTACAGCCCAGGCGGAGAAGATGAAAATCTATCCTAGTCTGTTAGGTGGTGTGACTCAGACTACAAACTACGAATCAGGTTTATTAAGAAGTAGACAGTACTCGAAAATCAATACGGCAGACTTCACTGGATACTAGAAAATCCTCTAGATATAAATAGCTTGCACCTCCTCTAGGTATAAAAATAACAATTATGTGGCAATTCACTAACTCGCTTAACAATACTTGTACCATAGCTTATATGTGAGGTTTCATCCACCAAGATAGAGACGGCAATCTCTTTCTCAGTGGGTTCAGATGATAAACAACTGGCTGCACTGTATCTGTGATATAACTTTCATTCCTTCTAAGGTTCAATACTGGGATCCAGAATATCAAACAATGTTTCCACAGCTGAATTTTACTCTGGCTAGCAACCTGCCAGATTGTTTTAACTTCTTGTAATCTAGATTTTAAGAAATTAGAAAGTTTTATTCGCTGAGTGAGTTGCAAGACAGCACATGATTCTTACTGTGCAATTACCTATAATGTTGTATACTGTTCAACAAAAGCAAACATTTAATAGAAGAAACTGGAAATATGAAAAGGCCATTATGAAATTATCAAACCGTTAGGTGCAGACAGCACATCTATTTGCCCCTAACTAATAAATGTATATAAGAATACAAAAGTAATATTGTGATTTGATATGACTAGCCATGTTTCTGCTGATTTGTAGCTTACCTGGAATGCTGTAGTATTATTATCTGGATGTATTTTGAAAAATCCCCTTATGCACACTATTTGGGCTTACACACGAAGAATGACTACTTAGATGAGGCACTAGAGAGCTGCTATCATGCATGGAATCATATCCTAACATGAACCAGTATCTTCAGGAGAGGAGAGGGAAAATATTCCCTTTTGTAAAGGTTTTTCTTTTTCATAAAGGCGATAAGAACAAAAGTTTATGTTACCATGTAAAGCGCCTGAGTTGCAGTACTTGATTGGTCAGCAGAAATAGTACATCATGAAGTAGTGATTGGACAACTTAAGCTTTCTCATTGAAGAGCTACAAGCCTCACATACAGCTCAAATTCCAGATAAACCTATACACCCCTCTATCCCACAGCAGCTAAGAAGGCCTGAACTTTGAGGAAATCCACCTCTTCCGAAGCCCCCATGGCACCAACAAAATCTCACTCTCCTCACTCTTCTTTAACTGGGAATATGAGAAGCTAAACTGTTCCATATGATTTAGAGTTGTTGTTTGTCATCAGGCTCATCGTTCCTAGGCAGCTCCTTTTCCATTATCTACTGAAGATGGCAGTTCTATGGTGGAATAGTGATCATGATACTTCTTACCTGCCTAGTTATTTGTTATTTGGTTGGGTTTAGTCACTGTTATTTCCTTTGAACAATGATATCTTGTCAAGCTATGTGGGCCTATGATCATGGTTGCAACGCGAGAACAAAACTGAGCAACTTCCACTATGTGTAACAAGAGACATACAAGATTGTTAAGCCAATGGGAAAAGACAGAGGCCATATGGCAATGCCACGTCATTCATTTACCTCAGCAGATTGTGAAAAGCATTATTGATAGTTCTAAAATATAGGTTTCCCTGCAATGTTTAACATCTCTCAGTTACAATAGGCAGTAAACATGGCCATAGCCTTTTACTAACCACTCACTGTAATTTTTTTCACACGCAGCCTCAAGGTAAGTAGTACTATTAGCTTTATTAGGAACATAGGAACAGGAATAGGCTGTGTTGTTGGAAACAGCTAATATGCTCATAAGAATAAACAGGTATAAAAAGGTGTGTAAAACCCCAGACAGTATAGAGTTCAACCATGTACTGTAGTTCCAGAGAAAACTTCTTTTCAATTTGAATATGTGTCTTTCTTTATCCAAATGCTGATCTTGCTACAATCAGATCAGCTTGCTTATATTTACAGTCTGTAGTGTTCATTAAATATGCTCCAGTGCATCTACATGGGGAAAATGCTGATGACAATATATTTAGTACTGGCAGTCTTAGGTAAGCTTTGTTTGCATACAGCACTGGATTTACTACCATTCAGTCATTTAGCATACATCAGCATTCTTTGCTTTGTTTTTTTTTTAATTTGATGTTCCAAAATCCTTATTTAATTTCTGAGGTACCAAGTTGTACTTTTTATGCAGTTACAAACATTTTTGGCAATATTCTCTAGCGATGAACCCAACTGCAAAACACCTTGTGAACAATTTATCTCAATCCAAATGGAAAATGAATCAGTAACACAAGAATATCTCAATATTTGATAAATTATAATGAGAATGAAGGATGGCTTGGAGAGTGAATTACGTAAATGTAATTTAATTCAGCAGTTGAGATCATAGGGTAAATTTTCTGTGCCCATTCAGCATGTAAATTTCCAGCCAGACTTTAATGTGGGCCTGAGGAGCTCTCACTAAAAACAGATGAGAGTTTCATTTTAATATTTAAATCTGTTGTAAAGTGATGCATTTTAGTAAACATGCAATTATCTGTGACTCTTACGGGAATGCGAAATGCACTGAATTCAGCTGTATAAAAAAGGGGGGATAGGCAGATTCAAGGCTGATAGGAAGTGAGCATTTAAAGGGTTATTGTATTAGCCCCATAATTCCACATGGTGAATTGTGCCAGGTTTGTGCCAATGAGTCATGAGTTGCACCTGCTGATGCTCTGCCAAACTAAATCTGTCAGAATTTCACGGGTCAGCTCATTGACGTATCCATTGGAAGATCTATTAGCACATATCCTGTTTAAAATTAGATTAATGTTTTTGGGCGACTTGGAAATTAGAGTGCAGCTTTTAAAAAGCCAATTCTGTCAAAAGATTGCAGTAGTAGGCTAGGGGAGCAGCAGGTAAGTATCAAAGTATTTGGATCACTCAGCTCATTGTCAGGTAGCTGCACTGGATGGCTCATGTGCTTTTTATCCTACTTTTCAAGAACGTTTCCCACTGCAAGAACCGGCACTGAAGGAGGGACAAGGGTATGGAGCGGAACAGAAAACCACACCCTCCAGGATGAGATTAGGCAAAGGAAAGACAGACTGCTGGGTCTCCATGGGAGGAGGCCTCAGAAAAATGTGCCTCGTGCCATGTGGTGGAAGATAGCACTGGCACTAAGTGGCAACTCTCTCACCCTCAGAGCTGCAGACTAGTGTCGCCAGATGTTCAATGGCCTGATGAGGGCAGGCAAGGTAACACACCGACCACTCTCCCTCTTTTTCCTTGGAATACCAGCGCACACTTCACTTTCTAAAATTAAAAGCTGCACAACTAACCCTTCTCACTACACTCTGGTTAATGTGGCACTATGTGGGAGAACCTTCACAACACGGACTGCAGCGGTTCAAGTGGCTCACCACCACCTTCTCAAGGGCAATTAGGGATGGGCAATAAATGCTGGCCTCGCCAGCGATGCCCACATCCCATGAACGAATAAAAAAAAACTAACTTGGGAGGTTACGGTATGTGTCATCATCTCCCCAAACAGAAATTACTTCCATGCAGAACCATTAAACTCGTTCCTCCACTTTAATAAGGTGATACCAGCAGATCTCTTACATCAGTTGTTCACTTGGGAGACAGTCAATTGCTAGCCTTTACCTAATTCACTCAGCTTTGTTGAAGGAATAAACTTGCACACTATGCCCTTGACAGGCAGAGCACCAGAGCGGGCATTCCTGATATTAAGGAGCTCACCTCCTTTGAGGAGCAGGCCATGGTGCTGATGGGGAAGCACTCTGCTTGCCGTAGGTGATGGCGAGTTCGGGAGCAACAGATTAATGACTGCACATCTACACAGTCACTGTGGTATCCTTGTAAAGCACTACACAATCACAAGCTTTCACCAGGATTCTTAAGGCAGTAATACTCATCAATACTTTGCTTGTACCTTTCTCTCCTGCAGATCCACTGCAGGGTCACAAGAATGGAGGAGGATGGGGGCCGGGGCGGGGTGCTCAGACGATAAGGAAGATGGTGAGGAGGAGGAGAGACAGAATCTTTTCCTCGTGGATTTTTTAAAAATTTGTTCATGGGATGTGGGCGTCGCTGGCGAGGCCGGCATTTATTGCCCATCCCTAATTGCCCTTGAGAAGGTGGTGGTGAGCCGCGTTCTTGAACCGCTGCAGTCCGTGTGGTGAAGGTTCTCCCACAGTGCTGTTAGGAAGGGAGTTCCAGGATTTTGACCCAGCGACGATGAAGGAACGGTGATATATTTCCAAGTCGGGATGGTGTGTGACTTGGAGGGGAACGTGCAGGTGGTGTTGTTCCCATGTGCCTGCTCCTCTTGTCCTTCTAGGTGGTAGAGGTCACGGGTTTGGGAGGTGCTGTTGAAGAAGCCTTGGCGAGTTGCTGCAGTGTATCCTGTGGATGGTACAAATTGCAGCCACATTGCGCCGGTGGTGAAGGGAGTGAATGTTTAGGGTGGTGGATGGGGTGCCAATCAAGCGGGCTGCTTTGTCCTGGATGGTGTCGAGCTTCTTGAGTGTTGTTGGAGCTGCACTCATCCAAGCAAGTGGAGAGTATTCCATCACACTCCTGACTTGTGCCTTGTAGATGGTGGAAAGGCTTTGGGGAGTCAGGAGGTGAGTCACTCGCCGCAGAATACCCAGCCTCTGACCTGCTCTTGTAGCCACAGTATTTATGTGGCTGGTCCAGTTAAGTTTCTGGTCAATGGTGACGCCCAGGATGTTGATGGTGGGGGATTTGGCAATGGTAATGCCGTTGAATGTCAAGGGGAGGTGGTTAGACTCTCTCTTGTTGGAGATGGTCATTGCCTGGCACTTGTCTGGCGTGAATGTTACTTGCCATTTATGAGCCCAAGCCTGGATGTTGTCCAGGTCTTGCTGCATGCGGGCTCGGACTGCTTCATTATTTGAGGAGTTGCGAATGGAACTGAACACTGTGCATCAGCGAACATCCCCATTTCTGACCTTATGATGGAGGGAAGGTCATTGCTGAAGCAGCTGAAGATGGTTGGGCCTAGGACACTGCCCTGAGGAACTCCTGCAGCAATGCCCTGGGGCTGAGATGATTGGCCTCCAACAACCATTACCATCTTCCTTTGTGCTAGGTATGACTCCAGCCACTGGAGAGTTTTCCCCCTGATTCCCATTGACTTCAATTTTACTAGGGCTCCTTGGTGCCACACTCGGTCAAATACTGCATTGATGTCATGGGCAGTCACTCTCACCTCCCCTCTGGAATTCAGCTCTTTTGTCCATGTTTGGACCAAGGCTGTAATGAGGTCTGGCGCCGAGTGGTCCTGGCGGATTATGAGGATTACAAAGGCGAGAAGGATGATGATGGAGGGAGAGGAAGGTGAAGCCCACCCATGAGTTCCTGCACTGACATCCTGTCCCCTGTTGTTCTGTCACAAGCCCCTCGATTTCACTCTGGTGTCACTTGCTTTTTTACTCCCATGCACCAGGTTAGATAATTTCACCTGGGGTAATTAGATAGTGTTAATAAGGATGTTGCAAAGGGTGATTCACAGAGCGCGAAGGAGCTGGAGGATTGGGAAATGGGTGAGAATGTGCCACCTTCCCAGCGGAGGTTGAGGATAAGGCTGCAGATGTTTTCAGAGTGGTGGGACCCAGAACTCATGGTACTCATTTGAAAAGAAGAACATTCAAGGAACATTGGCGCTAAATTGGGCCGTGTAGCACCCGTTGTTTCAGCACTATGCGGCCTTTCCAACATCCAAAATGACGTCTTGGCTGCATACTCACGTTTCCAGCGTGATGTGCACCGGATGCCATCTTGGTATAGGAGTTAGCGCATGCACAAATATCGAACGCCGGAAGCATGTAAAGCAAGGAGAAAATAGATACAATCAGTGTGCAACGCTGATTTAAAGTGATAGACACCATTTTGGGACTTAACGCTCAACTCAATGCACAGTCTTAACCCTCACCATCTGAATGTGTCTTAGAGTGCCTGGAGGATCCCCACCAGTGCTATTTATAGGGACCATGCAGAATTTATAGGTTAGTGGCTGGGTTATTGCTTCTGGCTGCCGAGACATTTGTGACTGTGTTTGTAGGTCTCCTATACTCCTATACTAGGACTAGGGGACATAGCCTAACATTTAGAGCGAGGACATGCAGGAGTGAAGTTCGGAAATGCTTCTACACGCAAAGGGTGGGAGAAGTTTGGAACGCTCTTCTGCAAATGGCAGTTGATGCTAGCTCAATTGTGGATTCTAAATCTGAGATTGATAGATTTCTGTGAACCAAGCGTATTAAGGGATATGGAGCTAAGGCGGGTAAATGGAGTTAGGTCACAGGTCCACCATGATCTCATTGAATTGCAGAACAGGCTCGAGGGGCTAAATGCCACTGCCACTTGCTGCCCCCTGATATGCACCACCTTCTCCTGCAAGAAAGCGGGACGTGTGTCTGGGTGATGTGCCTGCCATGGTTGAATAGGTGCCAGTGTGTGTGGCCTGTGAGTTGTGGGTGAGCGGCTTGCAACCATGGTAATGTGTAAGGGTGAGAGGAAGCATCTGACTGGAAGAGTTGAGTACTGATGGAAAGAGTTTGTTGGTATGTGGGTGATGGGGATGTAGTGCATCGAGCAGTGGATATGGCTAGTGGTGCAATTGGTAGGAGACCCCGTTTGACAGTTGACCTCATTCACCTTGACCACTCATATCAAAGCATTGAACTTCTTCCTGCACTGCATCCATGTTCATGATGCCATGCGCCTGGCATTGACTTTGTCCCCCGCTGCCTCCCACTGCCTTTGGGTATATGTCTGGAGGGCCTCTTCCCCCCCCCTGCCCCCTGCGGATATGGGATTTCCCTCCTTCTGTCGACCTCTTGCACCAAGGCTTCTAGTGCATCAGCAGAGAACCAGCTACCTTTAAAAGATTTCTAAGAAACATCCTCCCTTTAAGAGATTGGGGCTCCATCTGCTGGTGGAAAATGCAAATTGCATTGAGTCGACATGCAAGGCCTGGAATGGAGCATTGAGTTCTCAGGCCAGACGAAACTCTCGGGGTACTATTGCATTATGCTACCCGCGCCCAAAAACGGCCCTTATTCAATTTTTTTTTCCTCCATTTCACCTACATGCAGGCTCTGAGGTCAGTCTCCGAACATGTGCAGCAACTGACCGGTATGACTTTTGTGTCTACCGCCCTCATTTGTGGCAACATCAGGGAAGCTTTATCTTCGTTGCAGATATCAATGGAGCTTGCGGTGGCAGAATTGAAATCTGCAGCAGACCACATCTAAGGAGCTACCAGGGACCAATAGTTGTTTCCACCTCCATGGAAACACAGACTGCAGCTCTAGTGGCAGTAGAGGACAGAATAAACAGTACCCTGTATACCAGCTTGCAGACTCTGGTAGCCAGGATGCAGGTTGGTGTCTCCGGGCTTCCAGGATCTAATTGCTGCCATCAGACCAGCCACCTGCTAATCAGTGGGGACAGAGGTCCAGGGCCCATTGGAATGGCGATGGCTGGAGATGACCTGCTTGATACCGCCATCTGTCAGGACAGCAGCGCAGGCCCCTCGACCTCCCCCTCACAACACTACACCAGTGGCACATAGGAGGTGACACCAGACTGCCCAGGAACAAGCTCCAGAGATGCAGCCAGTTGTCTCTTGCAGGTAAAAAATCCAGTAAATGGGAGGACCATCACAGTCCCATGACAGCCAACCAGCTGGCCTTCAGCTTTCATCGAGGAGAAGCACTGGATTGGAGGAAGAAAGGCAAATTTAACCACACAGCAGAATTACAGTGTGAGGAGAAAGTAGAATGGCTTGTGTTCACTTTGGAGTTTGTTGTAGTTGCACTTATGTTGTGCTTTGTTATTTATGGAGATTAGAATCATTCAAGTAAGGGTGCACTTAATTTGTGCTGACCTATTCAATCAGGTGATGTTATTGGCATATCATGTAGGACAAAGAAGTCTGATGTGTTGTCATGTTTTAGGATGGGTACTGGATTGAAGGATTAGTCCAGTGTTGGCAGTTGGAGGCAGAATAGACAGCACCCTGCATACTGGCTTTCAGACCCTGCCAGCCAGATTGCTGCTAAATAGACGAGAAAACGTCATTGATCACTTGTGCCCTGGTGCCCCTTGCAGCAGTGACTGAGTAATCCTCTGAGTGACAGTACTGAACTTCATCCTCCACAGCTATTAGGGACACCCCGCCCCCCCCCCCCCCCCCCCCCCCAGGAATGTCCAATTTGAGGCCTTTTTGCATGACGAAGTTGTGCAGGCATAGCAGGCTATAACTTCTGCGGGACCCAAGAACTGGAGCATACCACAGCACCCCTCCTGACCTGTCAAGGCAACAAAAACGCTCCTTTGAGACTGCGATGGTCCTCTCAATGACCATACTGGTAGAGGCATATGCCTCAATATAACGCTCCTTTGCTGCTGGTTTTTGAGGACTTAACATAAAGCCTAAATCAGAGATAACAGGGTGGGAAGAAACTTTTAGTGTTTTGCATACTTTGCCCACCTAATTCAAGTATGTGTGATGCTGGCTTACCTTATCTTGGCAGACTTCCTGAGACCATACATCTTTTTTCTCATCTGTTCCTACATCTTCTGGATGTTTATCACTTTGTTCACTCTGGTAGACATCTCCTGCCAAGTAGCCTTGACATCTATTTTGCCAAGGAATCCTCCTTTACTGCACTTCTACCATTAGCATCTAATGTGTTTCGCCTCTTTATCCATCTATGATTCATTCTCTGCACAACAATGAAGCAGCCACCTGAAATAGCAGCTGCAGCCTTTATGAATTGCAGCTTTGTGCTATTCCCTGCTCCTCTCCCCTCCCCCCTCCATTGACCTCGAGTTCTGCTGGCAGGCCAAATCCAGGCCAGGAGCTCACTATCAGGCTGACCTCTCAAAATCCTGTAAGCTCAGTCCAGCACAATATCAGCGAACACTAAGCTTACTGCTTGGTGATCTCATCGCTTAGTAGCTATATTGGAAAATTCACTCTTGCATTATAAACCGTAAGAACAAAGCTCAAGCTGCTGAGCTCTAATATTAGATCAAAGATTTGAACTTGCACCCTGGTAATTTTTTAAATGAATACTATTTTTTTTTTAACTGGCTCATTTTGTTAACACTGCTATTTTTGAATTGTGTAGGCTGAGAAGAATGCATTCATACTGATGTCTTATGACATCACTAAAAGATATAAGTGATATTTAACTACGGCCATATTACAGTATATTATTTTGGTCCACAAATACTACTATGGAGTCGATTTTAACTCCTAACAAGTTTCGGGTGGGCAGGGGTGGGGTGAGTGCCTGTACGCAATGGGTGGAAAGTGGCAGATGGTCGGCAGGCGGCAGTGGAAGTTTTGCTGGCCGGAGGCAGCCATCCGGCACCAGAGGAGGGCTCGTCGACAAGAAGGTAAGTCGCAAAGTGGGGGATTTTGGAGGGAAGAAGGGGGAGTCCAGGGCAGGGCAGGGGAGGCCGGAACTTTGCTTGTGGGGCCTGGAGAACCATTCCTGCTCCTCTCGGCCCCACAAAAAACTTTCCACTTACCTTGGAGGGCCTCCTCCAGCTTCTGATCTGGCTTCATCTGGCGGGAAAGCCTAGATGACTTTCCTGCTCAGGCCCGAGTTAAAATAGTTGGGGTCCCATTGATGTAATGGGACTGCAGTGAACAGTTAAAATGGTGGCCAGCAGAATTCCAGTGGTAACAGGGCGGTAAGGCTGAACCTTCCATTTTAGAAGCTTTTCTGTCCTGTCCCGGCGGGCAATGGGACTTAAAATTCCTGTCTATATGCTAAACAGGAAAAGCCTAGGTTTTCTATAATCATGTATTCCATCTAGTATTATTAAGTGGGAAAATGTTGAAATGCAAAGCTGGTACACATCAGCAAATATACATTATGTTAACACATTATTATGTGAAAATTGATAGCTATTTGAAATGAATACCAAGCTGTAAAAATCATAATACGTGGATTTACTTATGTGTATTTAAGAGTTAGTAATTACACTAGCAAGTGAAACTGTGGTTTTAGCCTTGAACCCACATTAACAATCCTAGCCTAAAAGTTCAATCTCCTCATTCAATTACAATTTACATTTTAGTCCCTGTTTTTTAATTGAATAATGAGATAAAATAATCCAGAAATACATGATGTGAGTAATGCTGGCTTAAACTTTCCAAACTGAACAAAGACCATTTTGCCTGTTTTTATGCCACTGCTGTCATATTTAGTCTGGAAAGGACTAAGAAATGTTTTGATGAATCACTGAAAAAAAACGTGTTTTGGTGCAAAGATAAACTATGTGCACTTAAGGATATTTCAGTTTTCCTCCTTACCTCTTCCTCTTCCTCTTTCCTAGCTGATGTTCCTTCCAGTCATAACCTTGATCGTTCATCTCTTGCTAAAAAGCGATTTACATTGCAGGGTCTTTCCAATCGCAGACCTCAGCAGAAAGGTAAAACAACTGGTGTAACTTCAGTGTCCGTCTTATACCTCATGACTCTTCACCTTTCCAAAATAATATCTTCCATACTTTCTCCATGTGTAATTTATAAGATATATTTACTTGTGTTCTATGTATAAGTTGTGTTGCCTAATTTTGTCATCTGATTTTCATTGGACTTCTGTCAGTTATTTTATAAAATCTCTTAATGCTCACAATGGTGAACATTGCTGCCATGGGATCATAAACCCTAAAAGTTGAACAATTAGCTGTTAATTTGTGTATCATACAACTCATGATATTTTGTACTTTATCACCATCAACTCTGGTAAAACAGAACTTTGCAAGGGCAATGTCTTCCCTGTAAAGTCACATGAAACCTTTTTTGCTTAAGTTGATAAACACGTTGGGGGTAATTCTTCAAAATCAGGTGGGATCACAGTGCGGAATGATGGAACATTTGACCGGAAAGATCTCACTGCCAGAGCAGGACTACCCCCCCCCCATCCCCAACCACTTCCCATTCCTTTCCTGGCCGGCCGCATGTAAATGGCAGTGGAGTGGAGGGAGGGGAGGGGGGCGGACGCCTAGGGTCACAGCGGATTTCCTTGCTCTCTGCCACACTTACTGCCGCTTCCTGGGGCTATGTGGTAATTGGTGATAAGCTATGAAGAAGTTGGGGACAGCCCCCAGGAAGCCACAGTTAATACTCAAATGGAAGAAGAGAGCCTTATAGCAGCCTCCTCTCCCTCCAGACAATCCAAAAGACTTAGCAACCGAAGACCTAGGTCTCGACCTCTCTCCAATCTTCGGGTCACTTCTGCTCCTTAAGTCGCTTGTCGGATCTTCTGAGGCAGCAGCTTCAGCGTTTCCTTGTTGACACTGGCAGGGTGTCTCTTAACAGCAGAAAACCCTACAGGAGCCCTGACCAAGGAAAATGGTTCAGGGCCGGGATAGATACAGAAGTACTGCCCCATCGAAACTCTGCCCTGCAAAGGAAAATCCAGGCCATTACTTGTGTTGCAGAAACCGTTATCGTGATGCATGGCTCTTCTGGGCTTTCTGTCCTGCAAACAGTGGCAATCCCTTTAACCTTTTTCAGATATGCCTGTATAAGTTACAGGTACTTACACAGCAATGTGATTTTTCAAAACTGGATGTGATTTAAGGACAAGAGTCAGGAAGTGCTTTGCAAGTGACTGCACCCAAAATCCAAAAAAACCATTAAGGGCTAGAAAGGCTTATGCTTTAGTCCATTAGTGAACTCTCTTATTTAAGCTGGCAGATGAGCAATTCCAAGAGCCATATTATTTTCAATTTACACCATTTACATGGCGGGGTGGGGGGGGGAGGTGGTTGTTCTACAAAATACCACAGATTCTATTCAAAAACCTTTGTAATTGTAATATAAATTGTACAAATTAAGTGAAAATTTCAGACTTGCTCACATTTGTCAGTGGATTAAGACCAAATTATTCGTGTCGACCTACAGTTTAGTGCAGAATCAAAAAGCACATCTAAACCACAGACGTACAGAACAAGCTCGAAATCAATGTAAAATATCAATAAATCCACCTGAAATAATGCATAAATACTAGTGAATCAGTGTGAAATGCTGGTGCAACTGCATGAAATATAGAGGACCACACAAAAGGTAATTTTACAACTGTAATAATAATTTCTTTCAAAAACTTTGAACTAATCCATAAGACCAGATTGATTTTTTTCAGTTTTTAAATCAGTGTCCGTCATATATGTAGTATCAGTGACAAGCTAGATTCTAAAATCGTTTATTTTTACTGTTTGCATGTATCACCTGTTCAATCTGAAAGATTATTTGACAAAATGAATTGATTTCCTCTTAATTGTAGGTAACACGTCACCTATTTCAATTTTAGTCACTCAACCAGATGACAAATTTGATGTTGAAAGCTTTTTTCTTGCTATATGCGTTTATCACTTGGTTGAGTGCTAAATTACAGGTAATTTGTGGAATCTTGTCTGACATTCATCAATTTAGGAAGTGAAATAAGAAAGGAAAAACTGCATATGCTGAAAATTTGAAATAAAAATAGAAAAAGCTGGAAATACATCAGAACCGTTCTGTTGAAACAGAAACCAAAAACACCATCTCTTCTCTTTACATATGCTAACTGACCTGCTGTGTAGTTCCAGCTTTTTCTGCCTTTATTTTAGAAAGTGAACTGGGTTAATTTAAATAAGGAGATCAAAAACAACTTGTTAGGTAAGCAGAATGTGAAAGACAAAGGAAATAATGGGTAGTGAAGAATGGGAGTTCTACAAAAATTAGTTGAGGATAATAAAAATTAGTTTTAGAAGGGTGTAGAAAGACAATAGAAAGTCAAATTAAATAAGTAGATTGAGAGCCTGGTTGCTGACGGGCAGGAAGGCCGCAAGCCGGGGACGGGGGAGAAGGGAGGGCGAGATCGCGGTGGGGAGAGAGATCGCAAGACATCGGATCACAGGGTGGGGGGAGTTTGGCTGATCGCATGGGGCAGGACATCGGATCGCACGGGGGAGGGGGCGGCCGATCATGGGGAGGGAGGCAGATCATGGCAGGTTTGCTTGGGGGGCCGGGGGTAAGCACACCTGCTCCTCCTGGCCCACAAGCAGTGCCGGAAAAGCACTTACCTGCTGCAGCCAGGAGTTCTCGCCTCCCTTTAGCTGCCAGGTTCCCTGAGTCCGGGAAAGCCTGCCTCCAGCCGTTAAATTCAAATGGCTGCTAAAATCTGAGGCACGCGGTCTCATTAACATATTCTAGTTACCAACCTGACTCTCGAGAACAGGTTACTCACCCGCCCCCCCCCAACCAGCCCTGGTTAAACCGGAAGTAGGTGTGTTCACCGCGGGTTGGAGTCGGGTTTCCCATTTTTAAGAATTTAACCCCCTCCCCCACCCCTCTCCTGCCCATTCTGGGGGGTCAACATTCCCCCCATAATGTGACAAGCAGCCCTGGATGTTCTCAAAAGTGGTGAGTAGGATGATGAAGATATGGAATGGACAGCCAAGGGAAGCAGTGCAGGCTGATGATATAAGCAAATGCAAAAGAGAGTTGGAAAAGTACCTGGAGAAACTTTTAATAACAGAGTTATGACTGGTGTTATGAGTTATGATATTTCCATCTTTCGGATGAGACGTTAAACCGAGGTCCTGCCTGCCCTCTTAGGTGGACGTAAAAGATCCCATGGCACTAATTCGAAAAAGAGCAGGGGAGTTATCCCCGGTGTCCTGGCCAATATTTATCCCTCATCCAGCATCACTAAAACAGATTATCTGGTCATAATCAAATTACTGTTTGTGGGACCTTGCTGTGCACAAATTGGCTGCCGCGTTTCCTAATTACAACAGTGACTACACTTCAAAAATACTTCATTGGCTGTAAAGCGCTTTGGGATGTTCCGAGGTCGTGAAAGTCTTTCTTTCTTTCTTTATGATATTTCCGAGACACAGAGACTGGCCAGATGGACTGCAATGGCTTTTTCTGGCCCTGTACATTCCTATATTCTTACTTCAGGAATCTTCGATTCACATTTTATCTGCCCCACTGTGCTGTTTTGTGTTTCACGTTTTTAATATACTTCTATATAGGTTTTCTTCTCACCTTTGTATCCCAGGAAGTTACAGTTTAATGGCAGTTGTGATACAATTTTATATCAATAATTGTTGTAATAAATTCAGAACTATACATTGTGATACAATAATTTTGTTATGAATATTTGATTAGTGCCTTCTCGATAAGTCAGTACTAAATTGTCATAGCTTATAGGAAAAGATAGCTGCAGGCCAAATACTGGGACAATTTGTTACATTTAAAGGCACTATATAAATGCAAGTTGCTTTTGTTGTAAAGTATTTACCAGCTTATTCCAAGGCTTTTGTTTATTTTTTTATTATTAAGTTACAGAGTACATAGTCCAAGAATAATCATGTAAAGAAATTATGTCAGAGAAAGTGCATTTCATTTGCCAGCTGCAACTGAATGCCACACGTTCAGCCTTCGTACACACTAATAAGTTCACCTTGCCTATCTTATAAAGGTGATGACTCATGCTGTTATATGATTCCTTGGGTGATAATGATCCTCCAGTTTCTCACTCCATGGGGGTGATTTTAAACCCCAAGAACGGGTGGGTGGGGGCGGGTGGGAGTTGAAAATAGTTGTTTTTTTGGGTCGCAACCGCAAAATCTTCGGACTTTGCATTCCCAGTGGGAAGCCTGTACTTTTACGCGCCAACGTTAAACCTGGAAATAAAGCCGGGTTGCCGACGTGACCCAAAAAACAACTATTTTCAACTCCCACCCACCCCCAACCGACCCGTTCTTGGGGTTTAAAATCACCCCCCGTATGTCTATTCTAAATGCACTGAGGGCATCGCACCCAAGCTTGACCATGCCCTCACATATACAATATTGCAGTGTACACTGCTGGATAACAAACAAGAGCAGAAATACAGACCAGTTCTCTTAATAGCCCCACTAATGCTCCAGCTGAGACCAGCTAACTCAGTACAAACATGGCGAGGCCATGACAGAATTTGAAGACCAGGAAGAGAATCTTGAAGTTGATTCACATTTGTACAGTGGTGGGTATTCTTCTGAAGCCGGAATTAACACCCATTATTGGGACAAGTACAGGGTGCATCTGGCCATGCGATATCTGGTCTGGAATTGTTTGATGCTGACATTGATAAAATTGATAAAAGTGTTCTTTTTGCTGCACTCATACCCCTTGAGTTAATGAGCACAAAATTCCAGATTATCTATCTAACCTTTCAACCTGCATTATTTAGCTTTGATTAGCTGCTTTTTTGGAGGAAATTTTTCAATGGGCAATATTTTGTGAGTGCTTAAGATGCTCACCCTAAATTGCCGGCAACATTGTTTTAAGGCCAGTGTTAACTTATTTATTTTAAACAGGTTAACACCTGCCTTAAAATAATGATGGCAGGGATTTGGAGGTTGCAGCTTAAGTGCTTGGATCAAAACATTACACATTGGAAAATTCTCTTCCACCAACAGCCACTACCACCTATAACTGCAAATACATGGTTAAGAAATTACATTGAAGGTTACAAGGGTAATTACAGAGAGAGCAAGTGAAAAATAATGGTGCCTGAAATAAAAACAGAAAATGCTAGAAATACACAGCACATCCTTCAGCATCTAATATCTCAGGTAAAATATCTCAGGTTAATATCTCAGATAAAAACTCTTTATTAGATATTCTGTACTTTCTGATTTTGGATTTGCAGCATTTGTCATTTTTTTTCTTTTAACTTTACTTGGTGGTTCTGTTGGGGTATGAGCAGAGGCAGGTGATGTTGTAGGAATTGGAAATAAGCGGTCTTGCAATAGGAAGGATATGGGGGTTAAAGTTCAGCTCAGGGCCGAACAGGACAAGATTGCAAATGGTCTGGTTCAGCGTGAGTGGCTAAGAAGGGTGCTGGAGTCGGTGGTAAGAGAGCAGAGTTTGTGGCAGGGGCTGAAGACAATGGCAGTGTTGAGCTGGAGGAAGTTGTGACTCATCCAAAGCTTGATGTTGGACAAGAGTCCAACAGAACAGAGGCAGTCAAGCCATTTAGAGAAGTAGTGAAGATGTTGAGCTGTAGCCAGTACTGTACCTACTATGATACTATGATATCATCAGTGCAAATGTGGAAGGTGATCCTTTGTTTGCGGAGATGTTGCTGAATGGCAGTATGTAGATAGGAAAGAGGAAGAGGCCAAGAATAGGTCCTCCAGGAGGCTCCAGAGGTGATGTTGTGCTGAAGGGAGTTAAGCCATTGCTAGAAATGTACTGGCTGTGTTCAAATACATACAGTGGAGTCATTCAAGGGCATCCCATGGAGATAGATGATAGAGAAGAGACATTAGAGGAGGATGGTATGGTCAATCATATCAAATGCTTTGGAAAGGTTGAAAAGGACGAAGAGCAATAATGCACTGTGTCATAGTCACATAGGATGTTGTTAGTCACTTTAGCTAGGGCTGTTTCGGTGCTGTGAGAAAGGCATATGCCAGACTGCAGGCATTCAAGAGGGGAATTATAGGAGAGGTAGGAATAGGGCTGGGAGGCGACAACAAATTGAAAACCCTTCACTGCTGAAATCCTTAAACATGCCTTTGTCACCTCCAGGTGTGATCTTCTTCTTCCTGGTACATCCTGGGATACTTTATTACATTAAAGGTACTATATAAATGCAAGTCGTTGCTTTTGCTGCTGGGACCATAGAAATGTCATATGACAGAACACAATCAATTAAGCATGTATATTGCAGGGTGCAAGGTTAGATAAATATTCTGGAATTTCACCTGGTTTATTTTTGGGGACACCAAAGTAGAATTTTGTCTCATGAGATTAAATAAATTAGGTAGAGTCCTTGGTAAAGCAGATTGTACATGACCTGTGGAAGGTCAGATGGCCTTTTCTTATTTCATGTTTTCTTATATGTTCTTAAATTATGGTAATATCAGTGCTATGGAGAAAAGGCAAAGCTCCTTTCCATACATCTGTTTTTGTTGTGCCTCCCTAAATATTTTAATCATCTTCTATGTTGTTCTGTTGTACTGTCTAAATATATAGTATATGTTATGCCTTGTGAAAATACATTTTCCCCCAACCTTTCTACTAATTGACTTTGTGCAGGCTGCTTAAGTGAGTGGTACCATAGGACAACAATTAACTCAACTATGAACTGAGACTAATGGTTAACAAGTCTTATCTTTATGTACTTACACTGCTAAGTTGGTAAGAAATATATTTAAAACAAGTCAAGAGAAAAATGCAAGCAAGGCAAATGAATAAGCCTACAAATCAGTTTGTGTCTCGTTCTGCTGTTGGATCTTTGTGTCCCTTTTAATTGATCTTGAAATTGTACAAAGGAGTGACATCAGAACCTCTCAAGGAAACCAATTAATACAGAGAAACTTCCTCCCAGAGATCCAGTATATCAAGAATCATTAGTGCACACTTACAGAATCTTTTTGACTAAGTGTTGGGAACGAAATGTTCAGCTTAGTCAATCTCTGTACAGGCATGAAGTAACAGAAGCATCTTATTAATTCAGGCATTTTCCTTTTCCATAGAAATTTAATGCTGTATTATTTATAAAGATTTCTGATATTATTTCTAATTTTGTAGTTTAAAACTAACGAATAAAGAAAAATAAATGGTGGAATTGTCATTGAACTTAGTAAGACTTTAAAGATGTTATTTTGTGATATGAAATTTATTGCCTCTTGTAATAACACCTTGAGCTGCTTACCCCACTTTAAACCACCAACTCCACCCCCCCCCCCCACCCCCCATCACCACCACCACGCACTCACTAATGCCTAGTTCATTTTCCAAAAACAACCCAGGCCAGGAATTATGTTGTTGTTACATGTCCCAATTCCAAATTGTTTTGCCAATGAATCACAGTGGTACCACAAATGCAGTTATTTGATTCATGTAGATATAAGAAAATGGAAGCTTTTTTAATGATATTTTTGTCTTTTTCCCCTTTGCTGTCTTTGTTTTTCCATTTCACACACTCTCAGCAGCTGGGAAACAGGCATTTCATCTGCCCTGTGCCAGTGTTAAATACTAACTAGCTGCTAAGAGGTGTCCAAGAGAGTGGTCCAGGATGACTCATTCTTCAGTTGTCCTTTCTTTCCTGTGGGGAAGCATACTTTAAGATCATCATATGATAGAGATTGGGAATTCATTGTGTGATGAATCAGACACAGATGTGTTCTATTTGGTAAAATGAGTTGAGTCACCAAAGTGCTGCACCACCTCATTTCACCTTTAATTATCTTTTCAAATTCACTATCAGCTATCCACATGAAAAGAAAAACTACTCTTTCCTCTTGAATTCCATGCAACTACAACTCTAATGTATTGAGTAAAAATAGTCAATTGGAGGAGGGCCAATTTCAGTGGGATGAGAACAGATCTGGCCCGGGTAAATTGGAATCATAGATTGGCAGGCAAAACTGTAATTGAACAGTGGGCGGCCTTTAAAGAGGAGATGATTCAGGTACAGACAAGGTACATTCCAACGAGAGAGGAAGGTAGGGCAACTAAAGCCAGAGCTCCTTGGATGACAAAGGAGATAGAGAATGAGAAGAAGCGGAAAAAAAGTGGCATATGATAGGTGTCAGGTTGATAGCACAAGTGAGAACCAGGCAGAATACAGAAAGTTCAGAGGGGAAGTGAAAAAGGAAATAAGAGGGGCTAAGAGAGAGTATGAGAATAGACTAGCGGCCAACATAAAAGGGAATCCAAAAGTCTTCTACAGACATGTTAACAGTAAACGGGTAATAAGAGGAGGGGTGGGGCCGATTAGGGACCATAAAGGAGATCTACTCATGGAGGTAGTGGGCATGGCTGAGCTACTAAATGAGTACTTTGCATCGGTCTTTACCAAGGAAGAAGATGCTGCCAGAGTCTCTATAAAGGAAGATATAGTTAAGATACTACATGGACTAAAAATTGAGAAAGAAGAGGTACTGGAAAGGCTAGCTGTACTTAAAGTAGATAAGTCAGCTGCTCCAGATGGGATGCACCTGAGGATGCTGAGGGAAGTAAGGGGGGAAATTGCGGAGGCACTGGCCATAATCTTCCAGACATCCTTAGATACGGGAGTGGTGCCAGAGGACTGGAGAATTGCAAATGTTACACCTTTGTTCAAAAAAGGGTGTAAAGATAAACCCAGCAATGATAGGCCAGTCAGTTTAACCTCAGTGGTGGGGAAACTTTTGGAAACGATAATCCGGGACAGAATTAACAGTCACTTGGATGAGTGTGGATTGATTAGGGAAAGCCAAATCGTGTTTAACCAACTTGATAGAGTTTTTTGATGAGGTAACAGGGAGGGTAGATGAGGGCAATGCAGTTGATGTGGTGTATATGGATTTTCAAAAAGCATTTGAAAAAGTGCCACATGGTAGGCTTGCTATTAAGATTGCAGCCTATGGAATAAAAGGGGCAATAGCAACATGGATACAGAATTGGCTAAATTCAGGAAACAGAGAGTAGTGGTGAATGGTTGTTTATCGGACTGGAGGGAGGTGTACAATGGTGTTCCCCAGGGGTCGGTGCTGGGACCACTGCTTTTCTTGATATACATTAATGACTTGGACTTGGGTGTACAGGGCACAATTTCAAAATTTGCAGATGACACAAAACTTGGAAGTGTAATCAACAGTGAGGAGGATAGTGATAGACTTCAAGAGGATATAGACATATTGGTGGCATGGGCGGACAAGTGGCAGATGAAGTTTAATGTGGAAAAATGCGAGGTGATGCATTTCGATAAGAAAAATGAGTAGAGGCAATATAAACTAAAGGGCACAATTCCAAAAGGGGTACAGGAATAGAGAGATTTGGGGGTTTACGTACACAAATCATTGAAGGTGGCAGGGCAGGTTGAGAAAGCCGTTAAAAAAGCATACAGGATCCTGGGCTTTATCAATAGAGGCATAGAGTACAAAAGCAAGGAAGTCATGATGAACCTTTATAAAGCACTGATTCGGCCACAACTGGAGTATTGTGTCCAGTTCTGGGCACCGCATTATAGGAAGGATGTGAAGGCTTTAAAGAAGGTGCAGAGGAGATTTACTAGAATGATTCCGGGGATAAGGGACTTAAATTATGTGGATAGACTGGAGGAGCTGGGATTGTTCTCTTTGGAACAGAGAAGGTTGAGAGGAGATTTGATAGAGGTGTTCAAAATCATGAAGGGTCTAGACAGAGTACATAGAGAGAAACTGCTCCCATTGGTGGGAGGGTCAAGAACCAGAGGACATAGATTTAAGGTGTTTGGCAAAAGAACCAAAGGTGACACAAGGAAAAACTTTTTTACACAGCGAGTGATTAGGGTTTGGAATGCACTGTTCGAGGGACTGGTGGAGGCAGATTCTATCATGGCCTTCAAAAGGAACTGTATAAATACTTGAAACGAAAAAATGTGTAGGGCTATGGGGATAGGGCAGGGCAGTGGGACTAGCTGGATTGCTCATGCATACAGCTGGCACGGACTCGATGGGCTGAACGGCCTCCTTCTGTGCTGTAACCTTCTATGATTCTATGTGCTATATTGCCTGCTGTATAGAATAAAAATCGCTTTTTTTATATTGAGTTTATATCAGATCCAGGATTCACTGGTAATATTTGGAACTGAAATCATGAATGTGATATTTAATTTTTTTTTAAAAGACTGCTTTCAGTTCTCTCTGGAGAGAAGTGAGAAACAGCTTGCATGATACTTAAATTACTTCTTATAAAACTAAATACAAAGTAAATAGATGTATATATATATATATATACATATGAGCAGAATTATTTCATTATCTTCACCCATAACCACATGCACAGACTGCACAATGGAGGACAGTGGAACAGACAGTTTATTCCATTGCTCTCTCTTGTGTATTTTCTGCATAATGCATCCCCTCATATTTAATAACACATCTATTGTTTTCTTTATTTGATGGAAAACGTTTCTGACCCTTCAGTGGAGTGTGTCTAATGCTAGCAAACAGCAATTCCAACATTATTCATTACTTTGCTGTGTAAATACAGCTCAACTGAATTCTCCTCAGTTAAAGCAAAATATTGAAGAGTAAAACACCTGTTTGTATCTGCAAGAATTGGACCTCACGTGGTAGGAAAGAAGTCATAAAATATGGGTTTAAAAATAATGGTATAAAACTGGAGAAAAGAAAAATGTTTTGAAGAAAAAAATGAATTTTGTAGATGAACTGTAGAAAGTAGTACATGCAGAGCATTCTGGTTTTATGTACTGTATCTGACCAGTGCTTGACTATTATTTTCCTGCTGCTCTTCCTAGTATACTAACCAGCCTCTTTTCTAACCCTGGCATGCATTGATTTTCTGTATTCCCAGAGTCACAGTCTAAGGAGCCAACTGTAATTCGCCGCATTTCCTTAGCTTCCTCTGTCAGTGCTTCACGAAGTAAAGGTACATTACAATAACCGTTCCATGCTGCTCTATTCCCGTTTTTTGACTAAATTAAGTTATAACACCAGAAGATATTACACTTCTAAAGCCCTGTATATATCACAGAAGAAAACTCCAAACTTTCTTGCTTGATTTTTTTTTATTTAGAGTCATGTTTACACAGGAAAAAACTGTCTTAATAAATCCATAATGCAATTGGTAAGACATCCCCTAGACCAGACCAGACGTTTGAGGATCATATTCTAGTTCCTGCCATTCAAATCTAACTGATACAATTGGGTGTTTCATAGCTGGGACAGTGGATGAGTAGCACTTAGCAGTAAGATGTTTTGTGTTGAGAGGGAAATTGTTATAATGTGTCTCACTGAATCTGACCTCTCGTTTGTTGGCGACAGAATGACGCTGTCAGTCATATTATCCAGGTCCACAGCCCAGAATGTTCCATCCTTTACACTGGAGTACAGTGCATAGTGATACACTGTGGAGAGAAAAAAATGAAAAATACATATGATAAAGACAAAAGAAAAAAAGCCTCTGATAAAGTGTGTATTGCCCTTACACACCATTGCTGCATTTGTGTTTTGTATATTTTCCACAAATTGAAATTAGGAATGCCAATATCACATTATAGGGGCAATTTCCAAATGAAAAGAAGAATTCAAAGCTTTTGCTTCCATGGCATAAATCAGATTAATGTTGGAGTTCATTTGGAATTAATCCAGCATGGCTCAGGTTGCATCGTTAATTAAATTTCACTCTGTATTTACTTAATTCTTAGTTACTCTTTCCAATTTTCTTCTCTTTTCTCTCCTGCTATCCTGAAAGTGCTGACTCTTGCTCGTGTACGGTTCCACAGGTGCTGGCAGCTTTCTGGTACATCTCCCAAGTGGCCATTCTTCTGTGTGAGCCTAAACAGTGAATGTCAGCAGGTTTTTCACTCTCCTCTGAAACCAATTGTAGCACTCCAACTGTTCCCCTGGCTGAGATCAGCTAACCCAGCACAGCCTTTATATGGAGTTTCGAATCTGAATTAGCTATTAATTTGAATTCATGTTGTATTCTCAGCATAAATTGTGCTTAAATGTTGTTTTATCAGTAGTTTTCTTTATAGCTAGCTGATTTCTTATTTCTTCAGTTATATAATTGCATGTATCATATTTCACTTTATTCTGTGACGTTTGCACAGTGAATGTTCACAAAATGTACTCATAATGTGGCTCTAAATTTTAACTAAATTTGGAGGTTATTATTTCAATTATATATTCACTTGAAATTTGTGGCACTAAGCACTTGAATTCAACTCACAGCTCTATGATCATGTGGTATGTGCACTTGCAAAGTTTGACATGAAATCAGCTGGTATGTGGTGTGACATGAGAACATAAGAAATAGGAGCAGGAGTAGCCATACGGCCCCTCGAGCCTGCTCCACTATTCAATAAGATCATGGCTGATCTTCTACCTCAACTCCACTTTCCTGCCCTATCCCTTGATTCCCTTAGTGTCCAAAAATCTATCGATCTCAGTCTTGAATATACTCAATGACTGAGCATCCACGGCTCTCTGGGGTAGAGAATACCAAAGATTCACAACCCTCTGAGTGAAGAAATTTTTTCTCATCTTGGTCCTAAATGGCCAACCCCTTATCTTCAGACTATGACCCCTAGTTCTAGCCTTTATTTTTAACTTTTTACTATTTTTCCCTGAGGTGACCTTAGTCACTAATGCCCTCTCTGTCCCTTCCTGATACACTCTGCTTGTTTTTACCCAAATCGCTACTCTGCTCGACAGCCTTGACTTTTCTCTTTAGACTTATAAATTTACCCTTACCTGCACCATCCCCCATTCTTGTTAGTTTAAAGCCCTATCTACCGCTCTAGTTATTCGGTTCGCTAGGACACTGGTCCCAGCCCGGTTTATGTGGAGCCCGTTCTAATGGAACAGCTCCCTCTTTCCCCAGTACTGGTGCCAGTGGCACATGAATTGAAACCCCTGCTTCCCACACCACTCTTTCAGCCGTGCTTTTAACTCTGTGATCTGTTTGTCCCTATGCCAATTTGCACGCAGCTCAGGTAGTAATCCAGAGATTATTACCTTTGAGGTTCTGCTTTTTAATTTGGACCCTAGTTCCTCAAACTCCCTCAGCAGAACCTCATTCCTACTTCTACCTATGTCATTGGTTCCCGACGTGGACCACAACAACTGGATTCTCCTCCTCCTGCGCCAAGTTCTTCTCCAGTCATGAGGAGATGTCCTTAACCCTGGCACCAGACAGGCCACACAGCCTTCGGGACTCCCGATCATGGCTGCAAAGAACATTTTATTCCTTCTGATCCGAGCTGCTAGATAGATAACGTAACTACAAAGACCACAACACAAAATACCGTGTACAACTCTGGCCATGGCCCTGAGGTAAATTGCTTAAGAAAGAGTGCTGTAGTTTTGATTCCCAGTATGGCTTGACTCATCCAGAAATATAACAGTGATCAAAGGGGTAATTTTAACCCCCAAGAACGGGTAGGCTGGGGGTGGGTGGGCAGTAAAATAAGTTGAATTCTTCAGTGGAACCACATCCAGGTTCCAACGCGTCCACCTCCGGGTTTAACCCAGGCGCATTAGGATACATGCGCACAACAGAAACCCAGAATTCCCTTCCCCACTTAAAGACGACGGGCCAATAATTAAAGGGGCAATGGACCTCATTGCGATAGGTGAGGCACTTAATTTTTTGTGCATCAGAAATGTAAAACAAATTTAACCTTACCTGTTCAGGTTTCCAATCGCTTCTGATTCACATCATGAAAACAGGTGAGAAGGGCCAGATCCATGAAGTGAGTGCCTTTATTGCATTGCTTGTGAGCCGGGGGAGCAGGAGTGCTTTATCCAGACCCAACAAGCTTACCTGGCTTGACAGGACCCCTGCGATCGGCCAACCCCCCTGATGGTGGCAGCCCCCCGATGGTGGGCCTCCCTGATGGTAGACCAACCCCTCCCATTCGGTCGACCACCCCCCCGATGCTGGACCTCCCCCACCCGATGGTGCCCCCCCCGCCGATCTTCTTCCACGGCCCACCCAATACCGTCCACCTCCTTCCACCCCCCGCCCCCTATTTCTTCCACGGCCTACAATCTCTCCCATCCTCCCTCCTTCCTCTCTGATTTGCGGCTCCTTTCGCTCCCAGCAGTTAGCCAGCCTCAATCCGACTGCCTGGCATGTGGGAAACCCGGAAGCACAAATACTTACCTTCAAGTCAGCTGCAATCGCTGATTGCAATGCACTCATTTGACTTCCGGGTTCCCCACGCGAATATCTACGCACGCGCTGGGTTTCCAGCTCCGAGCTAAATTCATGCCCCAAGTCTCCACAAAGGTTAGAGCCTTACATGTACCATCTACAGTTGGGCTCGTGCGGCATTAGTTGACATCATGCATTTGATTCCTATTCTGTACATGCAAGACTTTTGCGTGATTCTGTGGTTACTGACTAGCCATAACTCAAAACTTTAACTAGCAAGGCTCAGTAACCCAGATATGTGTCCTTCTGAAAATGGAACAGTTTATTATTCTGAATTCCAATTGAAGTAGAATATATACAGAAAACTTAACATGAAGGCGAGGGATAAAATTGGAAAAGTGAGGTAAAAACAGAATTAAAATGAAAGTTCTTCCCATTTGGTCGTGCACCCCTTCCAGTCAATCTATGGGGAAGAAATAGGTCCAGTCACGCCCGATCTCTGGGTGACAAATAGGAATCGGCAGGACCAATTTCTGGGCACAATCACCCGCACCTGATCCATTTCCGGAAGTGCCAAGGGCGCCCACCTAAAACAGGCAATAAGCTCCTTGAATATGCTAATCAGGGACTTACTGCCTGTTTTAGGACCCCGATGCTAAATTCGGCACATACTGGCTCAGTTTTTCTGGGTCCACAGCGGCCTAACCAGCGGCTGTTAAAGAGACCGCTATAGGGAACTGAAGAGAAGGTAATTTTCATTTTTTACTTACCTTGCTGTGGAGCCAAGAGGATCAGGAATGCTCCTCCTGCTTCCACAGCAATACTGCTGGCCAGCAATCACCCACCTCCCACTCACCTCCCCCACCAATCCCAGGACTTAGCTGCGGGCCGGCTCCAAATTGGCGCTGGACGGATTTTCCAGGGCCCCAACCGATGGTCTGCATTGTAACGCCCATCGCAACTTACCGGTATTATGCAGATGATGCCCGAGGAACAATTTCCAGACAGCCTCGAGCCTTCATCTTTGGGCGCACATTGCAGAGGCCGCCCTCTTTACGCCGGTTTTTGGCGTGTAACCAATTTCCTGGCCTATGCAGCACTAGAAGCTGTGACGGAGATTTGAAATTCATTTGATTTGATGTGTTAGGCATCAATTAAGGGAAGTAATAGTGGAAATAAACATAAACAAACAAAAATTGGAAATGAAAAATAAGAAGAAACAATTATGTCTTTCATCAGTGAGGGTTTTCAGAATTCTGGGATAAAATATTGTTTCCAGATGGGATACTATGAACCTTTTCCCCACAAGATGTCCCTATTAGGTAGTGACAGCTCAAGTATGGGTCATAGCAGTGCATGGACTCAAAAGAGGATTCTTATTTACAGCAGATGATGTTATTCTTCTAATAATGTGGTTGACATTAAAGTGTTTGCTTTTTCAGACATTCACCAAAAACAAGAAGCACTCTACCACTGACCAATGTCTTAGCTAAAACGTCTCCACTAAGGAATAAACATCAAACGCAATGTACTGAATTTTGATCAGTTATCTTTCTTAGTTCCAGGTTATAACTCAGACAATGCTCCTACTTATATTAACTGAATCTGTGCTGGTTTACTTCTTATAAGGAATGAATAATAAAAGAATGAATTGTGGAGTTATTATTTTAGGCTGTTCTTAATGTGTTTTCCTGCCTCTGCAACAGGATCACTTTCTGGCCTAGATGTTAAAGCTAAGAGATATGAAATAAAGAGTGACCCAACTCCACTGGGGTTTGAAGGTACAGCTGCATTTGATGTGGGAAAGTGCATGCTGCAATGTAGTTTGCTGAACAAAAGAGCTTGTATGTTCTTATTTCGGGTGAAGCTCTTCATTTCATTGTGTGCCATGGCCATGTAAGAGTTGCCTGTAGCATGTTTGTGATTGTGCTTCAGGTGTTTGTGACTGTGTGTCAGGTGTTTGTGATTGTGATTCAGATAGCTTGTTCAGCCAAATATGTTTTCACATTATCAGTGGAAAAGTTAAATTCGAAGAACCAAATGAGATAGTTTGACCACATTTTTAAAATTCTTAAAACATTTATAGTCTCTCATGTACAGTTTTGATTCACAATGCATTATGCGGTCAGATAGATAAACCAAATTCAGAAGTTCTTGCAGTAAAGTATTGGACTCCAATCCGCTAACCTCCATATTTGCATCCAAGTCTCAAGTGCCAATTTCTGGTACACAATGCGGGTGAAGCATTTTCACTCTCCAGAAGAGCATGTTCTGTGGACAATTATGGGGCTGCACTGATGATGACTGTGGCCAGTTTGAGCCTCACAGCTCACCCTCACAGCTGAAGGAGTAAACATGGCAACAGCAGTTAAAGTCAAAGAACTGGAGGAAGAACTTTTACAAAAATAAGAATAGAACTAACACTATTTTGCATGTTTTATTTTGAAGAATCAAATAGAAGCTATAAATGTTTTGCATTCATTTTTAGTCTAAGGTACTCTTAATAGTTGCAGAAAAATTAAACCTGCAATCTTACAATACCTCAGTCAATAAAAATACCTGGTGGGTCAGTCACCTTCGATGGCTTTTGCTCTCCTTCTAGTGGCTGGCTAAGAGCTATACCGCCAAAAGTCTGAGAACATGCTTCCTTCTTGATTGGGGAATCATGCTCGACCTGAGATGAGGGGAGGGAAAAATAAATTAATAAAAATAAAATTTAAAAGTGAAGCCAGAAATATTTATCAAAATATGCACAGAATGCTCTTGTTGAACGAATAAGAAATGAATAAGAAATTATTGCAGTAATCAAGTGGAGAGATCAGTGATAAGTATAATAATTGGAATGATTTCATTATATTTACTTCTTTAAGTAATGGTCTACAAGAATAATGACTCTTTGCTATGGAATTGTATGTGTTGTAACTGGAGGACAAAATTCCACATATGCTTTTAGTGTTTACATTAGCACAAATGTTTGTATTCTTTGCGCCTCTAACTGTTTTATACAGTAGCATATTAGTTATGTGTTAAAATAGGGATAATGTCACTTGTACTATGCAACCAGCATTTTCCATCAATGCCAGGAAGGATGGCTAGTCACAGCTCCGAGAAATAAACCTCTGCCAATCTATATTGTGTAAACGTGGGGAGGCCTTGGTACTTTAAAAGGACTCTTGTCCTAATGGGCACAAGAGCCCATTCCTTTGTCATCCCTTTTTTCAATATGTCTCTACAGAAATTATGTACTTTAGCAGCTTTACTGTGTCAATTAAACTGATTTCATGAGTTCCTTTGAGCTAATTCCCTTATTTCACAAAAAATACATCCAGAGACAATTTATAAATTCTACTCATTATTATTATGGTATCATACTGGTTGTGGGATTTGTAGACCAGTCAGAAGTATAAACAGGCTTTGACTTTAAAAGTCACCACAACCACTGACCCATTAAGGCAGTGTAATATCCAACAACAGTTTTAAACTTATTTCATTTATCAAATATTATAAAGTGAGATTATTAATTTGTATAACATAGTATAATAGCAATGGTCTCCTGATTTGCAGGAGTATATTCGGCAACACGCAGCTACTGTTTAAACAACTTGGGCTGCAGTCAGTACGGGAACCTGAGATATAAAAGTTATCATTTCACTTTTAAGTAGTAAAGTCAGAGTCTAGTTTTTGAAATTTAAGTTGTCTTTTATTCTTGTGTAAAAGTGATTAACCACTAAAGAATATACCACCTGAGATAAAAAATATTAAAAGAAATTAACACAATTATCTTCTTTGTTCGAAATGTTTTATTTATGAGTAACAAGGTGACATAAATTAGCATGTATAATATGAAGGAGCCAAAATCATATAAAAGACATGTTTCTTTGTGCCAAATTTGGAGTTCATTCATTATTCTCAAATTCATGATAAACAATAGCTTTACAATAATAAAAAATATTCTGCTTCTTCTTGCAGATTCACTGCCTGATCCTTTCATGATGGCAAGCAAGTGTCACAGCACTACCAGTTATGTAACAAGATCGATTTCGCAGACAGGTAAAGCAGATCTAGGAGCATATGTGTCTGATTAGTAATTTTTTTTCTTAATACTGAAAATGTTTCCAGAAACTATTGTTTTTTTGCTTTTTATTCTATGCTTTGTATGTTGCCTACTCCAAACACATATAGGGTCAATAATGCGATGACCATGCTGGTGCATCTGGTGACGGTTCCTTGTAATATCAGGCACAGAAGCGCAAGTTCTACCATGCACCCAATATGCTCTGCATCTCCTAACGCGACCAACAATGCACAGCTCCCACAGTGCCTGTTAACAGCAAATGCTGAAGAGAATGCCTATATAAAAAAATAATGGGGGCGATTATTGTTTGGTGTGCTTGATTGCACCAGCAAGACGCTGGAACCACCTTGCTGGTTGGGTCTCATTAACATTCAGTCAGTGAGCTGCGAGTGCCGAACAGGCGCTCCAAAGCAGCTCACCGGTCATGGAGGGTGGGGGCCACACAGGAACTGGACCAGAGTATTTCTGTGGGGCCAGGAGGAGCACTACTGCTCCTTTTGGCCCCTCAAAAATAAAGAGGAAAAAAATTTTGGCCCATTTTTGGAGTGGCTTGGACTGGTCCCTTTAAGGACCACTGGTAGGCTGCACCATAGTACAGACCAACAGGAGATGCATGTGCCACGCATGCCCCATCCATTGGCACACAAAAATTGCATTGAGGTCCTACAACGGGCCTAGGACACCAATCTAAATAGTGAAATAAGACTCCCGTCTGTTTCAGACAGGAACACTGGCCACCTATTTCAAGGCCTGTTTGAAAATTGAGTCCATCAGGCCTCGGACAGCCAATGGACAGGACTTGTTTTTTAAAAATTTTCGTTTGCCTACTACCCTGTTTTCCAGCGCAAATGAGGCGGTAGGCAAATGAAAATTACCCCAAATTTTTTTGTTGGCTGACCCAGACCTTGGCACAATGGCCACCCAGCTTACTGTCATGCCAATCACAGGGACGTAAACGGCCAATTTTCCGTTCTCCACAACAAGGTTCTGTAAAGATGGTGGCATCAGCATCCACATGTATTGCTGGTGTCCAGAGTCCCACACCTGCAAACTCTGCACATTCCTATTATTTTAAGATGATAAGGAGCTGACCTTGCATTATGGGATGAATGGGCTCATTGAGGCACAGGTGCATCCAGCAGGTGCGGCATCTAACTGACTTGGGCATACCGCATACCCATTCTCTGCCAATAGTTAAAATGAGCCCTATTAATACTGCGAGTGCACCAGAGGAGAGAGGTGATGTATTCTACGATGGTCACCAGATGTTGAGATTGGTGCCTGACAAAAGGTTCTGACATACATTAATGCTAACTGCACGATTCAGCAGGTATGGCTGTAATGCCACAAAAGTTTAATGACCTCACCAGATATGCATTACCTTATATTAATGTTATGTATTAAGTATGTTTAGCTGGTACAGTTACCTCCTGCACACACAGTCTTACAGTATTTCAAATGTTTCCCATGAATTGCCATGAAACTAAAACCACCATGGCTGACTTCTCACCTCCAACAATGATCGACTTCTCACCTGCCCCGAAAGCTGACTTCACACCTCCCTCACTGGCTGACTTCTCACCTGCCCAATGATGACGCAAAACCTGGAAGTGAAGTTGGCTGGTCGGAATCTGCGATCGCAACTTAATTGAAGGATAAAATGTTACTTCTGGGTTCTTGGGGTTAAAATTCCCCCCAAAGTATCTGAAGGCTGCAAAATGGGCTTCCCAATGGGAATTCCTCATTTATTAGTCCATACGAAAAGCCAAGTTGATCAGGTAGCCCCAGAAAAGAACCAAACCATCTCAGTGGTAACCATCGAGCAGGATGTATTGACCCATTCAAAGATCTCTCTCGTCAGCTCTGCCTCAGGAAGATTTACCTCAGTCACGGAACTCTGTTCGCTACTGAAGCCAAATATGTAAACAAGGTCCGTCAAGTGGACAGCTCTGTCTGTGGCAGAGAAAGTGACCACAGTTCTGAACATCTAATCTACATGCTTATTCCAAGGAGACAGAGGGATTATTTGCCAGATCAGCCAATTCGGTGTACATTCAGGTATAAGGCAAATCACCAATACTATCTTTGCCAGGGCAGCTCAATTTATACACTTCAACAGTAGTCCCAGATGAGAGAGAGGGCAATAAATGTTTTTAGAATCACCGGATTCTTCAGGTTTGTGAAGGCTATTGATTGCACATATATAGCATTGCATGCCTCAAATGTAAACTGCTATATTTACATCAACCACAAAAGATATAATACTCTAAATGTTAGTCATTTACGACCATTGGCACAGCTTCTTGCCCGTTAATTCATCATATGCAGGGAGCTGTCATGATACTTTAATACTTTGCTGGTTTAGAGTCCCAGCTCCATATCAACAGCAGAGACAAGGGGCAGGATGACTACTAGGTGACAAGGTGCTCCCATGGCTCATGATGCTACTTCATAGGAGAACCAGTGCTGCAGAGAGGCACTACAATGAAGCACCCAGTATAGCAAAAATTAGAATTGAGCAAGCCATTTGGACGCTTAAAGGTAGGTTCTGGTGCCTGGATAGGTTCAGGAGTGTGCTGTAGTATGTGTCAACAACCATTTTGCAAATTGTGGTAGCATGTTGTGTGTTCCATAAATTTACTGTCCAGAAAGGACTGATGGTAGATGTCCAGGAGGATGCCAGAGAGGTCAATGACATCAAAGCCCACACCCATGAAGAATATAAAGCAGGTGCAGTGGTTTGTGCTGCTAGAGAGCTGAGAGCCAAAATCATTCAAGTCACCTTGACAGATTTATAGACCAATATTTTTTTGAGGTCTAAGCCCATCAAAGAGCAGTCCTCTCTCACCAACCTCTCTCTGGTCTAAGTAAAATCCTTGCTGCTCGTAGCTGGTCATCACACCATAATCATGAGCCTAGACATCAGTATTGTACCTGTTCCCTATTGTCCTACAAGATAATCAAACACCAAGCTGTCATTGCATCAGTAACTCCAGTGATTTATTACAGCTATTTACAAAAAACATGACATTTTTTTCATCGTGCACATCCCATGTGATCGCACAACTTTTTCTTTGCCCATTTTAACACTTTTTCTTTTCTCCACCTGAGGGCCTGAAGTTTGAGATTTAGATAGTTGCTCCAAACTACTATTAGTCTCTTGGGATAGTGGTGACCCTCCTCTCAGCACTGTCCTGTGGTGGATACAAAACAGGCTGACTTTTTGTTATGGGCTCGTGACAGCCTGGTCCTGTTAAAGTTGAAGGCTTCTGTACGGAGCTACAGATTGCTCCTCTGTGCTGCTGCTGAGAGGAAAAGCAGCCTCATCAACACACACACCAGCTACTTCACTGATACTGGCAGAAAGATACATAAATACCCGGGAGAGAGTAAACAAAATATCCTCTCGAACTCCCAAGATGCTGCCCTTCATACTTCGCAATCTGGTTGACATGGACGTCTTCAAATGGTCCACCAAGAGCTGCAGTGCTTCATTCAATGCTTCCACATTGAATTGACTAATTTGCCTAGATCCCACACAGAATGAGCAAAGTTTTCAAGCAGTTCCTGGAGCTGCCACTTTCTCTAGGATGCACTGTAATGATGTAAAACCCTGTCAGATATTGGCTCACAGCAGGCCAATGGACTACACCACTATCCCAGCCATCTGCTGTACATCTTGAGAGAAGCTGCGCAGAACCTCCGTATGGGTTTAATGTATGCTAGCATCCTTCATACAATGCATGGACCCAATGTAAATGTTTATCTGCTGCACCCTTCGAGGGAAAAGCTGAAAATCATGCTTGAAATATTGACTCCTTTTTCCAACACTCAATTCAACAGAAGCTCCATGTCACATTTGTACTGGGAGACAATAATACAATAGCATAAATAAAGAGGGATTCCCATAGGGACACCCATTGTCCCAAGGAATAGCTTGTTAACAAAAAAATAATGCATCAAAGCCTGTATATAAGCCCCCTTCAAATGCTGAGTTGTCCAAAAAAAAAGAACGGCAAGCGTACCAAAAATGCATTTAAAATTGCACCTGAAACTTGTAAGCTGTCCCATTAAACAGGCTGGCAACCTTGGACACCTCATTTATTTGGAAAAAATTAAGAATCAACGTACTTCCAGCGTAAAAGTTGGAAAATGGCATGGCACCTGATTGACTTCACTTCCACTGCATTATCATATTGAAATGTAGCTCCCACATTTTTTTTCTCTTCATAGAACAACCTGGATTATCCAGACTTCAGAACACAACTACATCACTCACCACACCAGAAGACACTCAGACAACCATCACTACTGTGGTGTCTATATTGTTTTAAATTTTTCTACATTAAAATAAATAGAGGAGGAAGGAATTTCATACAAATGTGTTAAACATTCAAATACTCATATCTGTGAAATAATGTCAAGGCCACTATAGTCACCGTACATAGAATTCTTTCACAAATATAATTTTGGATTGCACTGCAATTTTAATTTGTATACTATAGGTTTTGTGGTCGTTATTATAAGTTACTTCATGATGTTATTCTTTGTAATTTCTTTGTCAGTTATGCTGTATATAAGGTATAACTTATTTTTTCTAGACAAACTCCTAACTCTTGAGTTTATGATCAATCCACAGTAATCCTCAAAATTATTTTCCATAACACTGTGGCCCTGATTTCCATCTTATAAATATGCGCATTTGGGCCATTACAAAGCAGAAATGTGGGCAGAAATTGTTGATGCTGGATCTGCACGTGACATGTAATTCTGGTAGGCAAAATGAATGGCACAGGAAGCTCCCTTCAGAGTAACTTCCTTGGACTTTCTGCCGATGCACTGCCATAACTTTGTCAAAATTGTGGTGGAAACCTCGTATATGTGCATAAACAGGGTTTCTGCTGCAGGTAATTAGGAAGGCCAAAGGTATGTGCCTTTGTTGCAAGGGGGCTGGAGTGTAAGAGTAAGGAGGTCTTGCTGCAATTATATAGGGCTCTGGCGAGACCACACCTGGAGTACTGTGTATAGTTTTGGTCTCCTTATCTAAGGAAGGATATACTTGCCTTAGAGGGGTTGCAACGAAAGTTCAGTAGATTGATTCCTGGGATGAGAGGGTTGTCCTTTGAGAAGAGATTGAGTAGAATGGGCCTGTGTTCTCTGGAGTTTAGAAGAATAAGAAGTGATCTTATTGAAACGTATAAAATTCTTAGAGGTGTAACAGATTCGGAGGTAACACCAATTGGTAATCAATGTCTCATTTTTTAATAGTCAAATCAAACATGTAGAGGTATCAAATATTTAGACAACAAATATCAAAACAATATTACCCCGTTTGATCTCTGGGCAGTAGTTGTAATTAAGTTGGCAACGTGGTCATTTCGAATTTTCTGACAGTGAGGTAGTCTTCTGATAGTCAACTGTTCTTCTGACAGCGGTGTCATCTTCAGACAGCTAAGTGTTCTTTCGGCATCTGGATGGTCTTCGCTGATTCCTCTGTGCTGAGCTCAAAAGACGTTGGGTTTTTATGTCCCCCCACACCCCGGCAGGAAACTCCACCATCTATGGAACAATATTCATAAGACCCTTATGGATTAACAAAGTTGTTTTTCAAAGAATTCTAGATGGTCAGCTTGTTTTAACATTACTCATTTAACCACAAGACCCTTTTCAATGTAGCATTGTCTAGCTATCTAGCCACGGTCCTGGTCTTATTGTTATCTTTGGATTATTGTTCTGCTTTTTTGGGTCATTGTTCCGCTTATCACATAACTGCCATGTCTAGCAAGGAGGGTGACAGGGGTCAGTCATTAGTCAAAGATTAACAGTTTACAATTCAACAAAATAAGCCACAAACTCAGCCAAATATGCAGCACAGCCTGCAGAGCATGATGGTTAGTAGCTTAAAGAAAAAGATGTCAATTTTTCCCTATTTCCAATATTTTTACAGAGTATTTGACTGGGTAGATACTGAGAGGCTGTTTCTCCTGGCTGGAGAGTCTAGAACTAGGGGTCATAGTCTCAAGATAAGAGGTCGGCCATTTAGGACCGAGATGAGGAAAAATGTCTTCACTCAGCGGGTTGTGAATCTTTGGAATTCTCTACCCTAGAGAGTCATGGATGGTCAGTCATTGAGTATATTCAAGATTGAGATTGATAGGTTTTTGGACATTAAGAATCAAGGGATATGGGGATAGGGCAGGAAAGTGGAGTTAAGGTAGAAGATCAACCATGATAAAAGTAAGTGCCCAAAGTATTCCTTGTGTGTGCCTGCTACAAAGTAGATGAAGAGGCCAACTTTTATCACAAACATTTTATCAGGCATTGCTGCCCTCCTAGGCAGTACCTCTTGCACTATTGAATTCATCATTGCGTCTGTGAAATGTGCCTTTCTGGTCAATTATCCATCCTGAGTCTTAAATATCTACTCAGCAAATCTGTATTTACAAAAAGGGTCAAGAAGTGCCTGCCACAACTGGTTCCAAACTGTTTTATACCTTTGACAAATAGTGGACATGGGCAGCATAGAAATGTTGAGGAGAAACTTCAGTGTTCTTTGCACTGACAGCAAATAAAGAAAGAAAAAAAGAACTTGCATTTTCTAGCACCTTTCATATCCTCAGTGCATCCCAAAACACTTTACAGCTAATGAAGCACTTTTGAAGTGTACTCACTGTTGTAATGTAGGAAACAAGGCAGCCAATTTGCTCACAGCAAGATCTCACAAACACCAATGAGATAAATGACCAATTAAACTGCTTTGGTTCACAGACATAACTTTAGTGTACCAACTTGAAAGCACACCAGAGATGTGTTAAATTACTTCGTGATACTTATTTGGCAATGCAAAAAGGCATTTCATTTGCCCAAATAAAATGCTACTTTGAAAGCTGTCCCACATATGCACAATGTTTTGGCAACAGTAGCAATGTTCTGCTAAGTTTTATAATTCTGTTCACTATATCTAATCCTATTGCAAATTATCATGTCCTCTAGGGAGACACAAAAAATAATTCACTCTGCTTTAAGGACTGAGACTGACCAGTATCTAAGCATTACACATCTACCAAACATTTGTAGAAAATCCTTTAGGAAGTATGGCTGCGCCATCTGCTGGTAAATAAATTGCACAAGATAAACAATAGTTCCTGGATTTGAACTTGCCTGACTAGAAGTAGGATGACACCACTGCAGTTTCCAACGTCAGTCCGGTTTAAATAATGATAGTCCGGTTTAATGCGTGCCAGTCGTTGGGATCTTGCCATTTTGGGGGTTGGGAACTAGGATGCTGCAGCAGGATTTAAAGACATATTACAGCTTAAAGGAGTCATGCCAGCTAGAACTGTTTTGCATAATATCTCTGATGTTGACTGCTATGTCTCTTTCTATTATGTCAATGGCCGCCTCTTCCAAGGCTGTTTACTGAGTGGCAGGACTCCCCCTGTGCTAGTTGTCTCCTTGTATTGCAAATGCAGGCATAATTTTCCAGCCATTTTAGTTAAAGTTGGAAAGGTTGGAAAATCATGTGCAGCAAACCACCAATATGTGCTCCCAGGTTGAGACACCCTGCCAGGGGAATGAAATTGTCAGCAAACTATATCATGAATCCTTCATATATATGTATATATATATATATGAATATCAAAATATATAATAATCAACATATATAAATGATATGGACTTGGGTATAGGGGTGCAATATCAAAATTTGCAGATGACACGAAAAAAACAAAGCATGGTTAACTTTGAAGAGGATGGTAAATGATTTCAGACAGACATATTTCTGATTTGCTACATACAACACAAAACAATAACGTGGCTTAAGTGTTACTAGTTACGTTCAACACTTTTAACCGCCACCTCGATGTCCTTGTCATCCGTAAAACTTTTACCCTCTCCCATCCTGGTTATTCCCCTTGATTTAGCCCCCATCTTTGCTCCCTCAAGTTCCAGGGATCCAGACTTGAACATATCAGGTGCACAACTGGTTTAGCCATCCAACGTCAGATCTGGCTGAATAACATCAAGCACCACCACCACCACCAACAACAACAACTCGCATTTATATAGCACCTTTAACATAGTAAAACGTCCCAAGGCGCTTCACAGGAACGTTATCAGAGAAAATTTGACACCGAGCCACATAAGGAGATATTAGGACAGGCAACCAAAAGCTTGGTCAAAGAGAAAGGACTTAAGGAGCATCTTAAAGGAGGAGAGAGAGGTTAAGCAAGGGAATTGCAGAGCTTAGGACCTAGACCGCTGAAGAGACGGCTGCCAACGGTGGGGCGAAGGTAATCGGGGATGCACAATAGGCCAGAATTGGAGGAGCGCAGAATTCTCGGAGGGATGTTTCTCTGCACTCTATAAATGCAAGTTGTTGTTGTTAACAGATATTAATTAACAGGACATGTTTACTTGTAATTGCAGGTTGGTCATGTAAACCTATCCCATCATTGGACACTTCCGAGGATTTTGAAACTATTCCTTCAAGTATGGATGAATTTTCCAACTCAGATATGGATGAAGAAATATCTAGTAAAACTGTAAGCATATTTTTGTCACGATAAAAAATAGAATTGATCAGCCAACCTCACTTTTAAGTGAGATTTTTCAATAAATGTCATATTGTTGTAACTTCACTCAAGATGTTCTTGAATGGCACTCACTATTGTCAGATTTGTTCAGTAATTTGGAAGGGGTTCTGAATGAGGACAAAGGTCAACGTGAGACCTGATTGGATACCATGTCATGTTTGTATGTGTGTGTTTTGGTAGAATTGTCAAATAGCCTTTATTTAACATATGGGCCCTGAAATTGCACAAGGACTCTCCTGGGTATAAGGCTGAAGTGTCTGAGGCTGAAGCAGAACTAGATGGTTCGCAACCCTGAGCCGAGCTTCCGACCCCATATCTGCTCCATCACCAAGACAGCGTACTTCCACTTCCAGAATATCGCCCATCTCCGCCCCTGCCTCAACTATTCCAATGCTCTCCTGCCAGCCTCCCATCTTTCACCCTCTGTAAACTTCAGGTCATTGAAAAATCTGCTGTCCGTATCCTAACTCGCATCAAGTCCCATTCACCCATCACCCTTGTGCTCGCTGACCTACATTGGCTCCTGGTCCAGCAACACCTCGAATAAAAATTCTCATCCTTGTGTTCAAATCCCTCCATGGCCTTGCCCCTTCCTTTCTTTGTAACCTCCTCCAGCCGTGCAAACCTTTGAGAACTCAGTTTGGCATTTACCCTTGTTTCCTTTGATCCACCCGCCATACTATATTCCTTCGTCTACCTTTGAAGTTTTACAGTCTAGGTTTTTGTTCCTGACCTGATGCCTTCTAGGAGTGTTGTTGCCGGAGAGCGCTGTGCTACGGGGGTTTGCTGGGAGGGTCTGGGCTCAGCTTCTGACCTTTTTTGCAATTCTGTGGAAAGAAAATAAGCGACACTTTGAGTGCATTATCTCAGCAATCCATATTGTGGCATGCTGTAATCTGTGGTGTTGATATGTGCTTGCTAGATGATGTTCCAGTAATGACAAGTTCGTATTATAGTTCTAACCTGGACTCCTGATGCATCCTCCTGCTTTGTCAGTCCCGTGCCTCCTGGGTGTCTTGGTCTATGACCTTCATTATGGCCACATCAAAGGCAGTAAGCTCCATAGTTTGGCTGGTCCCACCCCCTGTCCACATTTGTTCACAGCAATTGAATGCCATTTTTGCTTGAAAGGAGAAAAACATTGTGTATTGTTAACAGTGCTTTTGACATCATGTACAGTGAAAGAAGGTTCGCATTAATATACTAACAGCACTTTCAGGGTGTTTCAGCTTAAAATGACATTGCCAGCTCTTGCTTCCATATTTTAGAAACAAATCCCTTTGGTTAGCTGTGTGCTTTTGAACACTCCTTCTACAGATCGCAGTATCACTGCACAATAATCTGCATAATGAAATTCCTTTGCGTTCTTACATAGAAACATAGAAAATAGGAACAGGAGTAGGCCATTCGGCCCTTCGATATGATCATGGCTGATCCTCTATCTCAATACCATATTCCCGCTCTCTCCCTATACCCCCAGATGCCTTTTGTGTCTAGAAATCTATCTAGCTCCTTCTTAAATATATTCAGTGACTTGGCCTTCACAGCCTTCTGTGGTAGAGAATTCCACAGGTTCACCACCCTCTGAGTGAAGAAATTTCTCCTCATCTCAGTCATAAATATCCTACCCCATATCCTGAGACTCTGACCCCTCGTTCTGGACCCCCCAGCAAGGGGAAACATCCTCCTTGCATCCAGTCTGTCTAGCCCTGTCAGAATTTTATATGTTTCAATGAAATCCCCTCTCATTCTTCTAAACTCAAGTGAGTACAGGCCGAATCGACCCAATCTCTCCTCATACGACAGTTCTGCCATCCCAGGAATCAGTCTGGTGAACCTTCGCTGCACTCCCTCGATGGCAAGTATGTCCTTTCTTAGGTAAGGAGACCAAAACTGCACATAATACTCCAGGTGTGGTCTCACCAAGGCCCTGTATAACTGCAGTACGACATCCTTGCTCCTGTACTCAAATCCTTTTGCAATGAAGGCTGACATACCATTTGCCTTCCTAACTGCTGGCTGTACCTGCATGTTTGCTTTCAGTGACTGGTGTACAAGGACACCCAGGTCCCTTTGTACATCAACATTCCCCAATCTATCACCATTTAAATAATACTCTGCCTTTCTGTTTTTTCTTCAGAAGTGGATGACTTCACATTTATCCACTTTATTCTGCATTTGACATGTATTTCCCCACTCACTCAACTTGTCTAAATCGCGTTGAAGCCTCTTTGCATCCTCCTCACAACTCACGATCCAACCTAATTTTGTTTCATCAGCAAACTTGGAAATATTACATTTGGTTCCCTCATCCAAATCATTGATATATATTGTGAATAGCTGGGGCCCAAGCACTGATCCCTGCAGTACCCCACTAGTCATTGTCTGCCACCCCGAAAAAGACCGTTTATTCCTACTCTCTGTTTGCTGTCTGTTAACCAATTTTCAATCAATGCCAGTATGTTACCCCAATCCCATGTGCTTTAATTTTGCACACTAACCTCTTATGTGGGACTTTATCAAAGGCCTTCTGAAAATCCAAATAAACCACATCCACTGGTTCTCCCTTATCTATTCTACCAGTTACATCCTCAAAAAACTCCAGCAGGTTTGTGAAACATGATTTCCCTTTCATAAATCCATGTTAACTTTGTCTAATCTCGTTGATATTTTCTAAGTGTCCTGTTGTCACATCCTTTATAATAGACTCTAGCATTTTCCCTACTACGGATGTTAGGCTAACCAGTCTGTAGTTCCCTGTTTTCTCTCTCCCTCCTTTTTTAAATAGTGGGGTTACATTTGCCACCCTCCAATATGCAGGAACTCTTCCATAATCTGTAGAGTTTTGGAAGATGACAACTAATGCATCCACTATTTCCATGGCTACCTCTTTTAGTCCAGCAATTTTATTTTAAATTCACAAGCTTTCGGAGGCTACCTCCTTCCTCAGGTGAACGATGAACCTGCTTCATTTCCACATCGTTCACCTGAGGAAGGAGGTAGCCTCCGAAAGCTTGTGAATTTAAAATAAAATTGCTGGACTATAACTTGGTGTTGTAAAATTGTTTACAATTACCTCTTTTAGTACTCTGGGATGCAGATTATCAGGTCCTGGGGATTTATCGGCTTTCAGTCCCATTAATTTCTCCAGCCCTATTTTTTTACTAATACTAATTTCCTTTAATTCCTCATTCTCACTAGTCCCTTGGTTCCCTAGCATTTCTGGGAAGTTATTTGTGCCCTCTTCCGTGAAGACAGAACCAAAGTATTTGTTTAATTGCTCTGCCATTTCCTTGTTCCCCATTATAAATTCTTCCATTTCTGACTGTAAGGGACCTACATTTGTCTTCACTAATCTTTTTCTTATAAAAAACACCATTTGTTAATTTCTGCTTTAGGGCTTCAATTGAAAAGTTCTACATGCCAATGCTTGTCAGTCACATTAATATTCATTGCAACTTTCTTCAGGTCAAACATTTTTTTTTTACTTCATCCCATGCCTGTTGAGTATGTGACATTGTATTGACCCACGCAGTTATTTTTCCCATACCTGCTTTAGCCACTGTTTATCGTGGGTGGATAAATATCTGTGCTAAGGATTAATTTTGGATGTTTAATGATGCCCTGAGGATGGGCTCCAAAGCCTTGTCGTTAAACCATGCTTTCCACTAACTCCTCCATACATTTAATCCAGTAACAGTTAAATATAAAGCCCATGTACTAAATATACCAGTTAACTGGCTACTTAAATCATTAAGCACTGCCTATACAGCATTATGCCATGTGTAATATGAAGGGTTGTTCAGTAGTATGCCCATCATAGCACATTCAAGCACTCATGAGTCCAAAAGAACAAAATAGTGTATTCCAGCATGTGAGTTATAACTTCTGCTAATGAAAAGTGACTCACCTTATACCAATGTTTAGCAAATCGAGATAAAATTTTAACCACTGGCCAACCAGAGCCCTAGATCTAAAAGGTTAATTACTACTTGTCACACTGATATGGGCTTGCAACTTTGGAAATATTTAATGGCAAATGTAAAAATAGTTTACATATTTCTACAGTTGCAATGTCACAATAGATGATTTATAAACAAATTGTTAAAAGAAAACTTTTGATTGTGATTTTTTGAGCCACAAAACATTATAAACATGATAGTAGATGGCACTCCATCAAATAACTTGTTTTATTTCCATTCTTAAGGCTATACACATGTCACTTATCACTTTGTTGCTTGTGAATTGTCCAGCAAACCTGACTTGAGGAAGTAATTAACCATATTTCCTGTTGTAGCACTGAATAACCTATGTAAATATTTTCAAAATTTCAGTCTATTTTCATATTATACATTATTTTTGTAACTCTTCATTCTGCAGTTTGGATTCTTGTCGCCTGTTTACACTTTGCACATTTCTTCATTTCAGACTCAAAGTCTGTTCCGAGTAGAAGGCATTTATGAAACTAAATCCATTGAGGAACTTTCAGTGCAGAATGGCGAAGTGGTTGAGGTATTGCAAGAGGGAGAAGAGGGACAGTGGTGAGTTCAATCATAAGTTTAAAAAAAGGGATAGAAAATAGTCACTATCACCAGCACTTTTCAGTCTAAATTCCAAGTCACTTCAAAGTTAGATTGATTCAGACAATGTGAGAAAGAAGGGTGGAAAATACAGAATTAAAGCAAATAAAAAATCTGAGGGAAAGCAACGATAGTTAACAGAAAACAGAGAATGAAAGGAGACAGATCAAAATAGACACTAATGGAAGGGCAAGAAAAAATAGGGATAATTTTGTGAACTGCCTTGGATCCTCCAAAATCAGGGCTATATTATTATAAACATCAGACAGGTACAAAGTTAAGGAATATTTCTGCTTCCCATATTGATGCTATAGATTAACCTGTAATACACACTTTGAGCAACAGTCTTATTAACTTAATTGTAACAGTTGTCAAATTACAATGCCTTAATTGAAAACTGAGCACTACTTAATGCAGACAAGAACAATTTTGAAAGATGATAATTGAATGAGCAAGCAGATAAAGTTAGAGCTGGGAGTAAAATTTAATTCTACTTTCCATTGAGTTTAAAAGCAACAAGGTTACTTTATTGTTTTACATTTAACTCCTTTTCTACATCCCGCTCCCTGTGTATAGGGCTCGAAAAAGAACTTAAGACTAACATTTTGCAACATACCGAGGTCCCAGCTTAGTTTGCAGCTGTTCTATCACGCTCCTGCTGTTGTTATGGCTGGAGTACCCTACATAGGCCAGGGATTATAGGTCCCAGAAAGTTTTATTATGCATGTAACCTTCCTATGCATATCCTAGTAGTACATGACACTGAATGTATAAATGGAAGTGTTCACTTACCTAATGCTAACATGCCTGCTCCTTGATGAAAACAAAACTTTATTCCAAAAAATAAAAGAATTAAGGTAGAATTTCCTGTGGTTCTTGCAATGTGTGACCACGTAACTAAAACTATCAGCTTTGCTTCGAGTCTGCATATTTACAAATAGTTCGCTGGCATTATTTCTGCATTTCGTGTGTTTCAGGCAAGTGAGAAGTCTGGTAACTTATAAAACAGGATGGATTCCTTCCAGTCTTCTACAACCGGTTGGTTCAGATCTTAAACCTGATCAGACTGATAATAATTCAGGTCAGAACCAGAGTTTTTTGTTTCATTTAAAAAGTGATGAGCTGATTCTGATAAATATGCTTTCAGAATGCAATTAATAAAATGTAGGGTAATAAGCATTTAAATGCTCACTTCATAACCAAAATATAGTATGGAAGCAATATTCCTTACATAATTAGATACATAACATACTTTCTTGAGAGCAACAATGTTCCATTATGTTATGGTTGTTTCTGTGCATTAAATTATTCATACCAGGATTTCCACAGGTAAAAATTACAGATATAAGTGAAATAAAGACCGAGGCTGGAAATTTCCTTGGAGATGGTCCTGCTCTGACATGGTACCTTCGCCAGAAGTACGGCGGAAACCCGTTTACGTGCAGGAGCAGCTTCAAGGAAATTCCTGGACCTAGATTTTCTGCTTGGGTTTTGTGGGCTCCTGGGCATAACCCGAGTGGAATGGGTCAGGCAATCCTTTGGGAGCCACACCATCACTGCCAGCTCATCCCTGAAAGTGATGTCAGACATTTAATACATCTGCCCAGATATGGGTGGACATATTATAATTAGACACAAATGCATGGAATGCATCGCAGAATTTATTTCTTGTTAGTTGAACCTTAGGAGCATGAGCGTAAGGGATACTGGCGTGTTCCTGTCTTCCAAAGTTGCTATGGGTGTTGTGGGGAGAGGGGAGGTGGGATTAAAATGAAAGGGCTGGGAAGCTTATGCAATTGATTGCAACATAATCAATTGCATAAGCTATGAAAACGCAACCCCAAGGCTGCCAGCCAAACTACAAGGCTGCAAGCCATTCTCTGCCTGCTCCAAGGCAGGCTCACAGGATTTTGCAATAGCTCTTCCAATGGCATAGTGGGTAAAGGCACCACCCAGTGTTGTACTGAGTTAATCCCTGGTCTCAATAACTCAGTACAACACTTTTACCCACTATACCATTGGAAGAGCTATTGCTAAATCCTGTGGCATAGATCCTCCACTTTACTGTAACGCTGGTGGAAGTAAGAGATGCACCCCAACCCCTTAAAATTTCAATGGTCATTTAAATAATATTAGTGGACTCACTGGCCTCCACCTGGGAGCTGGCAGATTTTTTCCTCCGTAGCATCAGGCTGCTAACACCAGCTGTAGCTCCCTAACTGCTGCTAGCGTTCTTGCACCTGACTGCTCTCAAGTGACTCTTGCTGTAGACATTGGGTGAGAATATAATTGAGCTCAGTTGTAATATTCTACTGTGAAACTATATCCCAGTAACAGTCAGTGCCTTCAGGGTAAGAGGATAAAAGGGAAGAAAACTGGAACTGTTAATAACTTTGTGCTCAAATCTGTCTCCATTTTACTAATTCATTTCAGTTTATGCTATGTGTTTGACAAAGAAAACACTTTAAATGAGGTTATTAATGACATATTGCTTATTTCAGATTTTTACAGCGATATGTGCACAGCAGCACTTGCTGACAGTGAAGATAAGGAGAGTGTGCACATGAGAAGCTATACCTCAGGGACCAGGACTGAGAGCTGAACTTGTTGCTTCCCTAAATCATCTCTCAAACTTCAGGCTTCAATCAGGCCTACAACAATCATGGTCCTTAGGACACTTCAGTAGCTGGGCACATGAAGTGGGAAAGTACTCCTTACTGCTGAAGAATCGTGTAGTTGTGTATAAAGAATTGAGTTTCTTTGTTTGTAATGGGTTCATTTGTTCATAACAAATGCTCCTCAATGGTATAATAGAATGAGCATTAGCAAGGGCCAGGTTTTGAACACATATCCAATTCTGTTTTTGCGGAACCTTTTGGCTCTCTGGTTACCAACGTTGTTTGATGGAACAGACCATATTAAATACAGTTCAGACAGCATTAATTAAAAACTGAATACAAGCTCCTTGGCATGTCGTGACTAACCAAACCAGTATTTCATGCTTTTAGCTCTATTCCCATCTGTTTCCACAAGCATACAAGCAACCTTATTCAACTGGCCACTAATCATTATATGACATCTAAACCCTGGTTGCCAGTGGAAATTGCCCATCAACAAGATGTGAGCATGTACAAAGATGTCAAGAAAAGAGGCTATGCACTCACTATTGCTCCACTGAGATTGAGATTGCTAATGCCATTTGAAAAGATAATGTTCTCAGGAAATGGTTTCTGATCTGCAGGGAAAAACAGCAGTCCTTTACTCATGTAAAATGATTGCATTTTCTTTTTATCAACATCTGCTTTATTAGCAGTGACCTTTAGCTGCTTCCTTGAGACAACTACTGTGGGAAAAACATGGATTATATAAAGATTGGCATGAAATATAGGCAAACCAATGTGGCTGGTAAAAGGTGTTGCAGAATGTTGCTGATACTTCAGTTTAAAGTGCTATATGAAAGCTGTATGTTGGTCCAGGTTGCATGCTGTAATTGTATTTTATTGATATTTGGACCACTCAAGATATTTATACTTGCAAAAGAATGTTTCAACAATCTTCAAACGCATAGTGGACCTCCTAAAGTATAGGACTGATTGGTGTGAAATGTTTTATGTACCTTGAAAGGAGGCAGATATCAATTTGTGTAAGAAGTGTTTTTTTTATGATAAGGATGGGTCAAATATAGGGGGGATATCAGTTAATTTATGACTACTAGTGAATAAAAGACAGGAAAATTATGTTTTAACATAAAGTTTGGACAAACCATGCAAGAAAACATAAGGGCAATTTTAACCCCCCACGACAGGCGGGAGAGGGTCGGTGGGCGGGGAGGTTTAAATTGCCAATAATGTGAAACCTGACCCCAATCTGCTGCGAACACGCCTGCTTCCGGTTTTACCGCGGTGGGTTTGGGGGCGTCTGAGTAACCCGCTCTGGAGAGGCGGGTCGGTGATTATAATATTTAAATGAGGCTCTGTTCCTCAGATTTTGGCAGCAATTTAAATTTAACGGCTGCAGTCCGGGTTTCCCAGGACTCGGGAAACCCAGCAGCTGAAGGGAGGCGGGAGCTGCCAGATCCAGCAAATAGCTTTTCCAGCACTGCTTGTGGGCCAGGAGAAACACGAGTGCTACCCCCGGCCCCTCAAGCTCACCTTCTGCTGCAGTCTCTCCCACCCCACGATCGACTGATTGCCCCCTGCGATCTTCAGACCCCCCCACGACCCGCAATCTTCAGACCTCCCCGTGATCTCTTCCCTCCCTCCCTCCCTCCTCGCTGCCGCGTTCCAAGCCCCTCCCCCCCATGATCCCCGATCTTCTGGATTGCCGGGGACCATCCCCAGTGGTCCCCGGCTGCTGCCTTCCACAGCAGGCTTTCCCACCCGGCAGCCAGCCAGTCTTCAATCTGGCCAGCTGCCGGCCAGGAAACGGAGTAAAAAAATTCTAATGAGGTCCTGCCATAAATGTGGAGGACCTCCGCCTTCCCGGGATTTCTGGTCTTCCCGACCCCTGACACATGCCTCTACTCCCTCCCCGCCTCCCCGTAAATATCGGGGTCATAGTGTTTCATGATCATGTTAAGGTGAAGTAGATATAGAAAGACTCATCTCTGGTGATCAGAGTGTCAGTTACTGCAGTCAGTGTTTAATTAGGATTCAGAGTCTAAAAATGTTTTCTCACAAAGTGGAGTTGTTTTCTTAACCTCCAAGAAAGGTAAAATTTTTAATCTAGCTATTGTTGAAAAATTCCAAGAAAACACTTTTTGATAATGTGACAAAGATAAAGATGCAGCACGGGTTGTGAATGAATGTACTGCATTTCTCTTTCAACTTGAGGCATCTGGCAGTTTATAGTCATGCTCTGCAATTTTCTCTTAATATTTCAGAGTCTGAGCTATGCCAGAAGCAAACACTGAAGAGCTTCTGTGATGAAGCAAAAGTAAAATATATGAAAAAATATAGATATATGAAACAAAGGAGAGTTTTTTAAAGGCTTTGGACTTGAGGCTTATTCCAACCAATATTTTTGATGCCAATAGAAGTAATTGTGTCAAAATCTTGCTCTTTGCTTTAATGTTGATATTAATTTCCTAAACACTGAACCCTGCTTCTGAACTCCACCAGGGAGCAAATTTTTGAGTTTATTTTGCTAATTGCTTGGAAACTTCTCATCCAAAATTCAGGATGAAAATTCATCCACTCCAGAAAAAGGGGTTTGTTAAACTTCTGATTTGTTGAAGAGTGAGAAGAGCCAGAGCAGCAATGTGTCAGTTTTCTTATAATGATGTCACATGTGCATGAAGGGAATGATACATTTTGACAGGATTTACACCTTTCTGTTGTGTGAAGGAAAAAATTGCCAATTTTTTTTTCATAAAGACAGTGCCCCTTGAATAGCAAAATTGTAACTTTAAAAAAAAATGTTTCCTCCCTTAATTTAGTTTCCTTTCCAGGAGCTCTGTTCCATTCCCGAGCAAAGAGGTCTTGCGTCCTGGCCTCTATCAATACCCTGAAACCAAAAACTAGGAGATGCACGAGTAGTCCAGAAGTGATCTGCCTGTCATTTTTTTCCTGCCTGCCTGTGACCTGGGGGGGGGAGTTTTAACCCCCAAGAACGGGTAGGTTGAGGCCGGGTGAAAGATGAGAAGGGCTGGATCATCAGGTGAGTGCCCTTATTGTACTACTTGTGGGCCAGGAAGGGCAGGAGTGTTTTTTCCAGGCCCAATATGCTTACCTGTCACAATCTGACCCCCGCGAACGGCTGACCGCCCCCCCCGCCCCCCGATGTGCGAGACCATCTCTTCCAACGGTCCGATCACCAACTCTTGCCCCTCCGCCCCCTCCACCCCAATCTTCTCCACAGCCCACGATCACTCCCTCCCTCTCTCCTCTCCAATCTCCGGCTGCGGCCTGCAACTGCAGGCCTTCACGCCTGACAGCCAACCAGTTTGTCAATCAGGCTGGTTGCCGGGCACGAAACCGGGAAGTAACATTTTTATTCTTCAATTAGGTCGCGATCGCAGATTCCGACCCGCCAACTTCACTTGTGGGTTTCGTGTCTGATAAACTTCCCCACCCCCCGCTCTCTTCCTGGCTCCATGTTAAAATCCAGGCCCTGGTCCCTACTCACTAACCCCTCCAGTGATCCAGCTTGGAACTTGCATATGGGAAAAGTGCAACCACAATGTAGCATGTTGGCACACCAATCCACTCTTCCAGTAACATTTTTTTCTCTTATCAAGTTTTCTCATCCCACTCTAGTATCAGACAAGTACCTGTGAGACATAGGAGGCAGTGAAATCATAAGGAATTAGACATCTGGAGCCAACCTTATAAAAATCAGCCACAGCAATGCATAGCAGTCTTTTCTGCTGACCACAGACTCAGGAAGCAGTGCATGGTTTCCTCCTATGTTACTTTCTATTTGCTTTGTACTTAATTTTTTATAATATGAGAAATATATTGTTTTACAGCTAGAGATTATTTCTGCTGTTTTTTACCCGCATTAGCAAATTTCTGCCTGACTTGGTGGAGGCAATATTTCCTAACTCATTATGCGGTATATCGCTGGCAATCCAACGTCCAGTGGCAGCTCACAGACTTAAATGAAGTTATAAGTGTTAGCAGTTCTAAGATATGAATGAAATAAATGAAGTACTCAGAATGAAATGAAAGAATTTGTGGCTGCCTTATCAGCATGAATTTATTCATTTCAGTGTGTCAGTATTTTATTTGCCATCATTTCATCTATATCTTAAAAACACTGACATTTATAAGTTACTTTCCATACTAGTAGATCTCCCGTGGTATTGCTAATGTCAAGTCATAGAATACAGAAAAGTATGATCTCTGAAGTGTGTTGGCTAATGTGTGGGAGGAAGTACGTGACATTTACAGGAAATGCATGCTATATGCAAGATTTTTAATATAGATATGTCAATTGCCTCCATACTGAAAGTGGTGAACTTGTCAGTTGGAAGTTCATTCATTTGAGTGTGTGAGCTACTACTGCGAGTTGCATTGGAGTCAGGAGTGGCAGAGGGAGTTAGGTCAGGGCTGCTGGTACAAGGGTTTAGGTCACGGATACTAGTAGAAGTTGGGTTAGCCTTGCCAGCATAAATTGAGTTAATTAGTGAGATATTGGCACATCTTCTGACTTCCCTATATGCACCACCACTTTTGTTAATGCTCTGTTTAAATCTCAACATCTTGCCCTTTCTTTGAAAAACATTTAAAAATATGACTGTGCTTAATGAACTCGGGATCATTTTAACCTAACCCGATGGGCAGGAAACAGGTGGGATTATGTCGAACACCCGTTTTACACCCCGCCCGATTTTACTCTGCATTCACTTCAATGGGGAGCAAAATTGTGAGGGGTGTAAAATGAGCGGCTAGTCTGATCCCGCATGTTTCCTGCCCAAATAGTGATGTTAAAATTAGGGTTTCAGTGTCTGTATTTATCCCACTCTAAGTAGAACTTCTTTAACAAGGACTAATACTTCTAAACAAGTTTTTTTTTTCTTCTTAGTGGGCTAATTTTAGTTTGGCAACAAGACTCTGAGTGTAAAATATAATGGAAGAAAATCACACTACTGGTCTTGCTTATCTATTTACTCACATTTACTTCTCATTAAATCTTACCACAGAGGAAACTACAGCCCTATCTGCTTAATTCCACCTGCTGCTAGGGATGGAAACCACTAGTTGATATATCATTAGCTTTTCCCGACTGGTGATGGTCAAGGCCTTCCTGAAACCACAAATTCGGAAACTTAAATCAGCTTCTGTACATGCTCTCTCTGCATAAATCCAACAAAACTAGGAAGTGAGGCAGCCTGGAAAGAAATTTTCACATTCATTTTGTTAATTAATAAAAATAAATAATAATACTTGTATTCATAGAGCACCCTGTCATAACAAAATGTCTCAAACCGCTTCACCCAATGAATCATTGTTGAAATGCAGTGTTGCTTGTTATGTACACAAAACAGGTTCCAGAGAGTTACTTGTCAGAGGATAGCAATTGTGCCTGATATTATAATGCTTCTAAATAAAGAGGTGAGTACAACATGGTCTGAGCATTTTAAAATTCTTTCTTTGAACTTTCCAGTTTTAACTTTTCAGCTCGAATTTAGGTTCTCATTGAGGAGGATACCAAAGTGTACCAATTTTCTTCAGGTTAAATTATTAAACTGATCATTACTTGCTCAATGTCAATGCTTCTAAACCAGAAGAGAAAACAGAGAGGGGTATGTTTTGGGTTGGAAAAACCAATGCATAGATGGTGTGTTCTTTATCCTTCTGTCTATATGTAGTCAAATGAGAGTGGGAATAGCATGGTTTAAAAAAAAGGCATCTCTCGTTTTTACTTAGATGAACTGTATAAGGATAGATGTCTGGATAGCTCTAAGATTATTGTAGCTGCAATTATTTCATCAGAAAATACTATGATCTTTTAATGCCCTAACACTAGTAGATATCACAGAGTTAAATTTACAGACTGTGAATACGAAGGCCTTTGACGAATCCTTTATTAGTTTACACATTGACACATTCCATTTATAACACTTTTTTATGTCTCTGAGTATCTATCACTGGTGCCTTGCTCTGAGGGGATTAGGCACAATGTGACTTCTGTTTTTCTCACGATCCAATGCAGCATTTGATAGTCTAAGGGTCATACATAGTGATACTACTCTGACTGCAACATTGAGCATGTGACAGAGTTCTGAGCCCATCTACCTTTGAATCATAAAATCATTGAATGTTACAGCACAGAAACAGTCTTTCCAGCCCATCAAGTCTGCACCAGTGGTTTTCTGCACAAGTGACCTAGTATAATCTCATTCTCTTATTCATTCCCACATCCTTTAATGTTTCTCTTTTTCAAGCAACTGTCAAATTCCCCTTTAAAATAATTTATGAACTCTGCTTAAATTATGGTTTGAGCTAGAGAGTTCCAACTTTTGGTAAAGATATTTTTTTTAACCTCCCCTTTTGTTGTTTTATGTGAATATTAAATTTGTATCTTCTTGTTACCATTTGCTGAGCAGTGAAAATAATCTATCATTATTTATCTTATCATAATCCTTCCTAATCTCGATTTGCTCCTCCCCTAACTTTCTCAGTTTTAGTGAAAAAAGCTCAAACTTCTCAACATTCTAGTGAATCCATGCTGCACCTTTTCTTTGCACCCTTAGAATTGGAAGAAAAAAATTCTACACAATATAGTTAGAGAACTGTAACCTATCCAAGATCCTGTACTAGTTCAATATTTCATCCTTGTTTTTGTGTTCTATGCCTCTCAATTCATAACTAGTGATTCTGTTTGTTTTTATTATGGTCTTACTTGCTTATGCTGCCAGCTTCAATGACCTGTGTATCTCTACATCAAAGTCTCTCTGCTCTTCTGCTCCATTTTAAAATCTTACTATTTAAAGTGTTCCTTTCTTATAAATAAGGAAAATAATAAACCACATCACTGTGTCCCAGTTAGTGGGCTAAGTATATTTGTTTTTGGTCAGTCTTAGCATTGAATCAGACCAAGGTGTATACTGGGCTTAAGGTAGCCTGCTTGGGTCTTACTTGCCTCTCTCCCAACAGACCTTACCACTTGAACTCCAACAAGTAGGTTTATATTCTTTTGTTCCCTGTCCCACAAGAAGTTGGGGGAGTGATTACTGATCCTTGCGACCTTACCCACCCCTTTGAAACTAGTTCCATGCCAGGCTCAACAGGAAAGGACATTCCAGCCCCTCCAACGTATGAATGTTTGCTGGGACCATCCGAGACGAGATAGCACGCCTCCACCCCCTGCTGTCCCCATTCTCCCGATCGTCGTGGGCAGCAATTCTCTCTTTCTCCCAGAAGGTGGCAGTGAGGTGCATTTTAAACTTTTGTGAAACTGCTTTAATTTAAATGTAACACTTTAACATATCCAAATCCTTTCCGTGGAAAGATGGTAAAAAATCATGAAATATGATAATTGTAAATAAGAGCTTCCCCAACACAGACCCATGTGTAACACCACTCACCACATCTTTTCAGTCCAAGAAACTTCCTTTTACTCCAACCTTTGCTTTCTGTCTTTTAACCATCTCTCTATCCATTTGACCATATTCCTTTAATTCCATGTGCCATTATCTATGCCATAAGAGTCTTATTCTGTATTCTCTGTATTCTCTCGAGTTTCGAAGGTTAAGGGGTGATCTGATCGAAGTTTATAAGATATTAAGGGGAACAGATAGGGTGGATAGAGAGAAACTATTTCCGCTGGTTGGGGATTCTAGGAGTAGGGGGCACAGTCTAAAAATTAGAGCCAGACCGTTCAGGAGCGAGATTAGAAAACATTTCTACACACAAAGGGTTGTAGAAGTTTGGAACTCTCTTCTGCAAATGGCAATTGATACTAGCTCAATTGCTAAATTTAAATCTGAGATAGATAGCTTTTTGGCAACCAAAGATATTCAGGGATATGGGCCAAAGGCAGGTATATGGAGTTAGAACACAGATCAGCCATGATCTTATCAAATGGCGGAGCAGGCACGAGGGGCTGAATGGCCTACTCCTGTTCCTATGTTCCTATGTTATCAGATGCATCTGAAAAACCGTATAACCACATTCACTATGGGCCGGATTTTACTGTGAGCGGCAAACGAACGTCGCCAGCCGTTTGTTAGACTTTCACTTGCCCAGAGACTTTTCATGGGCTTTTGCACAGCAAGTTCCTCTCATGGGGCACTCGATCCAGCACAGCACCCTCTCCCGGGCATCTGGGAACTGTGTGATCAGGGCAAGCAGCTGTGTATCCCTTTAACCAATCAGATTGAAGCATGTTAATAAGCAGCACACAGTCAGAACCAGGAAGTGTAAGTTAGAATAGTGACTTCAATGTCAAATCAAGTACAGAAATTGAAATAAAAAGAAAGTAAGAAATATTGAATTAAGAGACAGATATAAAAGAGACAGAAAGAAAAAGTAAAAAAATAATTAAAATCTGAAGGAATGAGACTTGAAAAAGTTAATTTTCAGTGCAAGAGAGGTTGTTTGGCAGCAATTAAGACTTACCAAGCTGTCAAAAGTGTGCTTACACTTAAAATTACATGATGTACCTTTTTTGGCGAGATTAGGTCATATTCATCAGGTCAAAGCAGGAACTTCACGTCGTTCCATTCATTTGAATGGAGAGCCAGCTAGCGAGAAGTCGTTCTCACGGAATTTACAGAGCTGGGTCGCATCTGGCACAGTAACTTGCGGATTTCTGCGTTTGACTGCGCATGTGTTGCTGTACCAGATGCACAGAAATAATGGTGAGCACTGTTAGCCTCGTCATTATTTTCACAGGAAAATTCGGCCCATTATTTCCTTTATCCCTCTCTGTTATTTCGTCAAAGAATTTTATAAGGTTGATCCACCTTTTCTCATGGATTCGCATTTATATTTGAACCTCATTGTCAATTAGCAAAGAATGTTTCTTTTAGCTCTTAATTAAGATAGCCCATTGTACTAAAAGATTTAACAGGAAGACTAACAGAAAGGTTGATATCCAAATATACAATCCATTTCCTAGCCCATTCTGGACCTTCACAACTTAGGCATGTATAGGTAGATAATTTTGGATTGAAAACCTGGTCACTGTAAAGTTTCTCTTGCCTTAGAATTCGGCTTTGGTAAGTGTAGCAATAACTTGGCATTTGGATGCTTCTGCAAAGTACTTTGAATCAGGATGCTCTTTGTCTCAATCAAGTGGTACGGATTTTGTATATATTAATAGAGCAGCACACTGTGCTGTGGTAGTACCTTTTATTCACTCTCTTCTGTCATAATGACATATGCTTAATGAATTTTGGGATACTTAGCTACATAAATTCATCAATAGTACTTCAAGTTCCTTGAAATTTTCCATTGTTTGTAAGCACTACCAATATTGGACTTAGCACTTAGGCCTAGTCTTAGCTTCAAAATTTCTCAACTTCTGTGGCGGTTTCTCCTATTAATCAATACTGCTATGGGTGGTCCCTACAGGGTTTTAGTCCTTTATAATGTTATTTCTGCCCACGACTTTAATGATGCATTTATACTGTAGCTAGTAATCTGCCACCAGTAGTTCCATTATCAGTTCCAGTCAGGCAGTACCTTATTTATACTGCCGATCTCCAGCTGGAATTCTCTGACTCAAAAAGGGCCCTTTACATGTGTTGTTAAAGATATGTGCACAGTTCTGCTCCTGGCCATTACAATTTAAATGTTTTGAGAACCTGGGTGGGAATGTCTACATTCTCTAAACATTTAAATCAACTTTAGGTAAGTTTAAAAAGTGTCCAGAAAGTGCAAGGGCTCATTGTCTTCTTTTTAAACACTGGGGTTATACTCGAACCCGAATGGCATAGGATTACTTCCACCAGATGTTCTTATACCACTGGGCCATGGAAGCAGATTAAGCTCTAACTCCTGAGTTATGCTGCAACTTTAGCATCGCTGCAAAGTTAAAACCTTGTATTCTCGTCTGACCTCATTGGTGAAAATCTGTCTCAGGGAAGAGAGAAATTCATAATATTCTAAGTAAATGAAAATCTAGTTAAGGCTCCATTTTCCCTGGTGTGCGATGAGGCAGATCACATACTGCATGTCCCAAATGTACAGGTTACAGTTCTGAACTATAGAGAGAAAAGGGAGTTTTATATATGTGATGAAATGAAAAGGGTGGGAGATCGGAAAAGAAAGGAGAGAAGGACAAATATATAATCCAGAACATATCCTGAATATATACACCCATTTTACCAAATGATTGGATTATATTAAAGTTTGCTGTCTATATTAAAATTATTTTAAAAAACAACGTTTAGCAAAAACAATTAAGCCTTCTTGTATGTAATAGCAACTTGTTATGTTGTACCTCTCAAAAATAGTTACATACAAGCCAGCTTGTTAATTTGTGTTTTATTTCAATGGCACTAATGCTTATCAGTGCTTCTTAGCATGGACTAAAATCCTGTAGAGAGTTTTTGCCTATAGTGAGGATTGCAATATTCCTGTTATTTTGAATACTGTAATTTAATTGGGATGAAGACTGAAGTTTTCTTCTATACACGATTATCAGATGAATTATTTATGTGCAGCCCAGGAAATTCATACATCTGAATTGAAAACAAGTAGACTTGATTGTACATCTCTCTTTGTTTTTAAAATTATTTTTAGGGTCCTTTCATGTGGTTACCCCAAAGTAAAGTTTTTGCACTTTTCAATTATCCAGGAAAGAGTATTGATCAATTGAAAGGTCTGATCTTACATGTCATTGACACTTGCGAAGAATGCTACGCCCAGACATTTCTGGAACCACAGCTAGACAAACTTAACAAATCCTGGTCACCTTTCCTAACACTTATAACTAGGCAATCAATTGCATGTCCTACAGCATCTAAGGCAAATTTCTAAGACAAGATCTCTCAAATATCCCAGATTGCCCGGTGGTTATGAATTTCATTTGTCCTGCTTGAAGGAACTGCGTAGTCGTTCCAGTTTTGCAGTCTGATGTTTTTTTCTCTTATTGCCTACTGAAGGACAGCAGCGAAAAATGCAGAGAATGCTAAGGCGGCAGGGCTATCCCAAAACTCATAAGGAAAGTGAAATATTTTATTAAAACTATGATCTCTATAGTTTTGATACAACACATTCACTCATGCAATGGATGCCTGGTTAGCCTTGCCTCTAGTAATCTCTTGCTGGAGAGTGAAACAATAGGGGCAGGGAGCGGGGAGGTGGCCGGAGCATTGGCAAATCCCAAAGCCAGGTGGAATGTGAAGGGAGAGAAAGTGTGAGGCGAGGCTAAAAAGAAAAGAGAAAGTTCATATTAATGCTACTTTTATACTGAACTGAATGATGAGTACCAACTCTATGTCTTATGACTTTGGTGTGTACATTGCAACAAATGTCTCAATGCATCTGCCATCATTTACTGGGAATCATGGGATATAGGGATCGGGCAGGAAAGTGCAGTTGAGGTAGAAGATCAGCCATAATCTTGTGAATGGCGGAGCAGGCTTGAGGGGCTGTATGGCCTACTCCTGCTCCTATTTCTTATGTTCTTATGTACTGTATTCCACGTTTATATTCCAATTACAATGGTGGAAGATAGGAGACCAGCTGCTATATGTGTATGGGGTCACAGTAACAAAAATACTTTTATTCTAATTTTATGGGATGAGACGTTTGTCTGTGTCCCCACGTACTCTAAGGATGCTCTTGTGCCAACCTGCATTTTTAGACTGGATTTTGGCTTCATAAATGTCCAAATTATAGGCCTAAATTCAACAGAGAAATTTTAAATACCTAGCAGTTATATTCTAACTTATTGTCACTCATCCCCAAACAAAACAGGGTAAACTAGCAGGCACTGACCAAACTACTCTTATTTGCATAACAGTGTTTATCCTTACTATGTGAAGTATAAAGTGGCAGATGTCTCTCTGGTATTTTACTTGTTACAAACAGGCTTATGATTATATCTGGCAGGAGATGAATGTTATTAAAATTCAGCATCACTTACCATCATCTATTTTAGTTGTATGGTAACTGTATTGTTAAACAATTCAAATGTAATCATAGCGATGATTTGTACAAGTTTTGATTACAATGTATCATTTTAGAATGTTCAGCACAAAATGTCCGTTAAAGCTCAGATTTCTGTTAGCTCAGATTCCTCTGTTATTTTAACATTTCTATTATTATGCAACAATTTTTGTGTTGTCTGTCTGATGTAAATGTACAAAACTAATGAAGATATATTGAGTCAAACAAATTTATTATATATATATAGGGGATCAATCATTTTTCAAAAGGGATCTCATGGTTTTAAGAGGAATCGTGTTTATTTTTTATGCTTGGTTGTGCATTCAATGTATGTGTAATCTAGCTTCAGTGTAGAATTGGTGCAACTGTACTGCAGACATTTTATACATCACAGTTATACATGTATGTTGAAGTATTTGTATATGTTGTCTCATGTTGTTACATGCTGATATGTATGTAATGATTCAAAAGCCTGGAATCCTGCTGTGGCAAGGGCTGCTTGTATTTATCACGATAAAAGCTCAAGGCTTACTTTGGAGTCTTCAAGTGGGACAAGCTGGATTTTGTAAATCTAATCCATATTGGCACCAAACAAAAATCATTGTTAAATATCTTATCTGTGTACATTTTTAAACCGAATATTGTAACATTAGCAGTAAAGTGAATTCTGATTATTTAATTTGCTTGTGAATTTGTCTAAAACATGATCAAATGACAGCAAATACAAAAACAAATATTTGAAAAGCCTAAAATTGAATTTGGATTCTGGACAAAAATAAAATGTAAAAGAAAAATCAATTGGATTACAAAGGATTACAAAACTACAAAAATACATAATGAGTAGTACTGACACTGCATACAAGTTTAGTGAAATGTCCAGAACTTTTGTCTTGTGTTGTTTCATCTATATTGCTTCCAAAATCAGCAGAGCCATAAAGCACAAATTTAAAATAAAAAGTTATTCCTAAGTACCTATTTAAATTATCAAATCCAAAATACAAACACACTAACATAATATACAAAAAAGGATGGGAATTGACCAAATGGTCCAACAGATCTATCCCACCCAGACACAGTGCAGTCTGCACACACCATCAACCCTCCCTCCTGCAGTCATGCAATCTCCTGGGAGAGGCAGACAAAAGCTTTAGGCCAATTTAGGAAAAAACTCTAGGTAATTCCTCTCCAATCACCAAAGGCAATCAAGCAGCCTCCAGGAGACTGCGGTCACTGATATCAATAAGTTCAGCTACACCTCCAAATACCTTCTATAACTGGAGATGTCCTTGATTCCCAGGAACTCATCCAACCAGTTTTGAAGGACTGCAATGAATCCATACTTAACCACATTTGGTAATCTATTCCAGAGGTTGAAGACTTTCAGTGAAAAGAAATACTTCCTGTCATTCAACATAACTTTATGCTTCTGTATTTTGTGCTGAAGGCCCCTATCCCTATCTAACTAAAATAACCTATCTGCCCCAACAGAATCTATTTCCTTCATCATCTTAAAAACCTTAATCAGATTACCTTGAAGTCTATGCTTCTTCAATGAAAATAGCCAGTTTCCTGAGCTGTCCTGATAGCTAAGATCCCCAGAACTAAGTATCATTCTATTGGCCCTTCTCTGGACCTTTTCCAGGACCCTTGGGGCAGCATTTTAGCACCCGCCAGCGGGTGCGTTCCTGGCGGGGGGGCCCCGAAAATCGGGAAATCCCGGAGCGGGACCGGAGCCCGCCTCGAACCCGCGCACTTCCAGGTTCCCCGCTGACGCGCCGGCGTGCGCGCGCAGCCCCCGCTGGTGGGAATCCCGCAGGCAATTAAAGCCAGCGGGGTTCCACTTGACGCTATTTATTTTGCTTGTTCAGGTCATTAACTGACCTGATTAAGGGATTATGTGCGGAGGGGTGAGATTTTAGAGCAAACTGGGACTGTTTCCCACACTGGGGGAAACACTCCCAGTTCAAATGGACCTGTTGCAGCTGTCAGCCTGTGGCAGCTGCAAAGGTCCATTTGACAGGTGGGGGGGGAGGGAGACCCTCACCCATTGCAGGAGGCCACTCTGTCACTTGGGACAAAGTTTGGCCTCCACCACCCTCCTCCTGACAATCAAAGTCACCAACCTGCACACTTACCCCGGGGTCCAGAGACATGTACCTACCTTGCGGACCCCCTCGGATGTGCATCTTCCGGATGGGGGCCACCGTAGCTGCAGTCTTGACCTCCTCGGAGGGCGAACAGCATCACCAGCCTCACCAGCCTCGCCATCCATGCTGTCCACCTCTGACACGTGGAGCTCCACAGTAGAGTGCTGTGACACATCCACCTGTACAGCAGGAGGGAGGGCTACCGCCGAGAGAGATGCGTCGCAGAGGGCACTACCCTCGCCACAGGGTCCACAGACCGAGGCTCAGCTTCCTGGACCTCTCTGAGCAGCAGTGCACACGGAGGCTCAGCGTCACTCGACATGTAGTCGTGGACATCTGCAGCCTCCTTCATGCCGAGCTGCTCCTGGCTGGCCCGAGCACCATCTTCTTTCCTGTCGCTGTCAAGGTCACAACTACCCTCAACAACTTCTCCTCCGTATCCTTCCAGGGTGCAACCGGGGACATCGCTGACGTCGCTCAGTCGTCTGTGCAAAAGAGCCCTGCAAATACACCTACACCCACTCTGCAGTGACACAATGGGTGGCATCAGTTGTGGGTCTTCATAGTGATCCTCAGGAGAGGGCATTATTGTACAAACAAGACAACATTCGCAAAGACATGGCAGTAGTGGTGCCAATATAATATGTAATGTGAGTTGGTCAGAAATTCAGATCTATTTGCCATGGGTGAGTTCCAAATTTAGCTAGATAATGGCTTAGATAGACTAGGTTGACTTCTTGATAAAGGTCAGATTATACCCTTCCAACAACTGACAGACACAGTCCAACTTGCCCATGTCCTCCAAGACTCACACCCATAAAATTCCAATATGAACAGACCCTCTTGGAGCTGTGTCTTTACTCCCCAACAAACTGGTATAGAAATGGTGCCACACTCCATCACACTTGCTTCCAGGTCAAAAGACAACACAAAAAACTTTGAAGAGGCCTGGGAGCAACACATACTCCTAGAAATTTGAGAGTGGCCATTTTTTCATACCCTGCAATAGAGAGGTCCAAGGATCCCCAGATATTGGGCCTCGGACCTCATTAGAATGAAGACGGCGATGCAGGAAGAGCCCAACAAAGGGGAGTGCACGATGATCGGGTCACTGCTGGTGCTGCAACAGCCTACAGGTAAGTGGTCTCGGGGAGGGATTGTGGCTTCGGGGAAGGGGGTGATTGCTGGACACGGGATCAGTGATTCGGGGGGAGGGAGCAGTTTGCTGGACTCAGGAGGGTCAACGCAGATCCCGGGGGGAGTTGCTGGACACGGGGATCAGTATTCTTGGGGGGGGGTGGCGGTAGCCACAGCCGGCAGCGGGCCACAGAGTCGGGGTCTGGGTTGGGGGGGAGGGAGATCTCAGGACTGTGGGGGAGGATTGGGAATCAAGGATCTCGGGAGCGTGGCGGCCGTGAGCTTCGGCGATTGGGAGAGTCCTTTAATGTGGGGTCGGGAGGAGCAGGAGTACTCCTCCCAGCTCCATATTCAGATAAGTAAATTACCTTTTTTGTTGCAGGTGTTCTGTAGGGTTGGTTTTCCTGAGTGCAGCCAATAATGACAGTGCGCTAGAGGGACATCCCCAACATTAAAGAACACCCCCTACAAGGAGCAGGCCATGGAGCTGCTGGGGAGGCACTCTGCTCTAGCTGTGGGAGATGGCAACATTGGTGACACAGTGACAGTGCCAGGTTAGTGAGTGCAGTCACTACAGAGTCACCACTGAATCCCTCAGCCACACGTTTCCACACCCATCTCTGTCTCCTTAATCCCATTCTAGGTTTGTACCCGCCCCCCCCCCCAACTCCCCGCCCCAGCCACTTTCTTACAGATCCATCATAGCAACATGGTGGAGGCAGATGATGAGGAAAGGAGGAAAATGAGGAGGAGGGAGAGCAATTGGAGGAGCAGGAGAGAAGAGAAATCATCCTCATCGACTATGATAATGATGATGCCAAGGAGGATATTACCACTAATTGCACAAGATTCTATCTTGTAGAGTAACCTCTTGTGAGGTACCTTATCAAAGGCTTTCTGAAAGCAGGCTGACCATGTCTACAGCGATGCCCTTATCTACTAACTTAGCAACTTCTTCAAAAAATTTGATCAAATTATTAAGACAGGGCCTTCTTTTCCAGAAGCCGTGTTAAGTGTCCCTGATGACACCTTCTCAATCTAAGTGGTCATATAGGTCATCTCTTATGGTACCTTTGAGCACCTTGCGTGTTATTGAAGTCAAATTAATGGGCCTGTGGTTACTCCAGTTCTGCTTTATCATCCTTTTTAAAAATTGGGACTTATATTAGCATTTTTCCAGTCTATGGGAATAGTCCTCGAATCTAGTGAGCTAGTAAAGATGCGGACGAGGGGCTCGCATAGCACTGGCCCATTTCTTTAAGAACTCTTGGGTGAATGTCATCTGGGCTGGCATCCTGATATATTTTAAGTTTTCTTATTCTGTCTAAGATGGTAGCCTCATCTATATTAATATTAACAATTTTGCTGTTAGTTGAACATCGCCTTCAAGAGTAAAGTCTGATGCAAAGTACTCATTTAATATCTCTGTTGTACCCTTTTAATCTGTCCTATAGAATCTTTCAATGGCCCTATACAGGAGCAAATTCAACGCCATCTAGGCGCAAAGCAAAAAAAAATTGCTGAAATAACTTGTGCAAGCTGCAGTAATCACCACTCAAACATTCTGCAGACTTCAGGTTCGAAAGCTCTTCACTTCTACCAGTCTCAGCTGATCCTGGCTATAGATCTGCCTTCTATTTCCCATTCTAACTTATCGCAATATATTGTAAACATAAAATCTGGAGATTTGAAGCTCCAGCACCACTGGCCCTCATTTACTTACATTAAAATCAGCTGCATGGGGACTTGGGAGGGTTGCAGGAAGCGTCAGGTCATGACTGCAAATTCGGATGCATTGTTTTTGGTTGGAAAACCAGCATAAATGTCTTCTGCTCCCATTTGCTGGCCAAAAAAATAATTAGCCTGGTTGAATACCCCAGAAATGCCAAAAAAGTGCAGAATTTTGAGGTTTGTATTTTGTAAAATTGCTGTGCCCATATATATGAACACACCCAGAGCCACGGCTCAAATGTGGATCACACGTGTAAACTAATATTGCCTAAAGATACATGAACTGCAGCCAGAAGTTGTGGTCACAAGCTTACAAGACCAGGGAAAATATGTTGGCCCAAATTTCAACGTAAAGTGACGGTTTCAAGATTCCCAATGCAATTTTCGGGCTGCCACTGCTACTTCCTCGACCCACCCACAAACATTGGGCAGTACAGTTCCAGAGGCGGCCATTTACAGTGCTACTCAAATGGATTTTTAGCTGTAGTAAGGAAAACTGGAAGCAGGTCTGACACTTGTATCTTCTTCATTCCTTTGGGAGTTTTGAACTTAAAGGCTTCCTTAAGTTCATAAGTTCATCTCCTCACTGCTGGGTGTGCTCTTTGGATGCCTTTGATACTGAAGTAAGCTGCTCCATTTGTCCCTCCCCACCAATCTTTCCAGTCCTCCCCTTTATGGTGTTGCTGCATGTCCATGATAAGTGCCTATCCTGCAGTATTTCTCACCCTCCCAAATGGCAAGCTGCCTATAAACAGTGCAATTAGCTCTGGCAGCTCACCTCTTGTATGCTAGTGAGGCCCGACCACTAAAATCGATCGGGCCTTCCATCCACATCATAGGATGAGCAGAGATCTCACCCTGGATCCATCACCTGGCCTATGTATGCTCCACACAAAAATTGACCCCGTAGTATCACTCAATTCTTCATTCTCCAGTTGAGATGCATTAATTTTCTAACACCAATAGACTTATTTTTTACCTGCTGTGTATTGCCAACATTTACTGTTTTCATGACTGATTTATTCAGTTTGACATAAACCAAATTGAACTGTGTTTATACAGTAAAACGACTAAGGTACAAACTATTGCAATTGTTGTTGACGAGACACATAAATTGAATCTGAGGACTCCGTTTTTGTAATGGAGATGTAAAAATGCATGAGTCAGTGAACTTTTGGCACTAGGTTCAGTTTGACCCTCCTCCATTCAGCTGAACTCCAACAAAGCCAATAGCTGTGCTTAGTGTTTTAAAAAAAATGAAAATGTGGCCTTTTGTACAAGAGAACAGTGGTATGGCCACTTGTTCTTTTAGCAACAGTGATTAGGTTTTAATTAGTTTAGTGTAATGCTATTCTATACCATCCTACTTTGTGCTTGCAGTCAAATTTCAAAGGCTGATAAGCACCCTTATGAATTAGCTTTTTATTATTTAACTCTCAGGTTGATATTTTAAGATGATGTTGTAGAATAAGGCATTTTGAATACATGGAAAAGATAAGAACAAAGTTGTTGATTATCTCCCTATAATCCTATCTATATGAGACCATTGTATCATAGCAGATTGGCTACAAACTTGCCTAATGACTGGTATTTGTCTAATAACTGATTCTTTGAATTATGCAGCACAGTGAGAGAGGATGGTTTATTTGTTAATTAGTCATCTGCATCGGGCAATTTGCTGACAAATTCTGAAAACTAATTACAAAAGTAGGAATTAAACTTAGTTGACAAAATACAGATACTTAATTTTATATGGTGGTGATAAACCAGGGCATTAGTCACTAAACTAATCAACATGTACCTAGCAGGTATCAGGAAAGTCCAAAAGTAGCCGATGTTTTAATATTTGCTGGCATATGTCACCTGATTCGCTGTCAACATAAAACTAGTGGAAAACACCAGTTACATGCAATTGGGCTTGAATGCAGTTTCTAGCAACAAGATTTAATATATTAGTCTAAGAAACTGTATCAAATTCATGTGTACATGACTTACGTGAAATAAGCTAGTCTCTTGATCTTTAATTGGAATGAGTTTACAGCACCCTCTCCATGTTGCCCAATCTATATCAATTTTTAATCCTTTCACTTCTTTGTTATATTGAGGTGTAAATTTTTGGGCTCATTAAGGTGGGAGATGCTAATTCTGGGGAATGGAACACTTTCTATTTTGGACACCCAGTGTCAGTATTACTCTGCCTCAACAATGTGCTTCAACCCCAACCTCAGATAAGCACTTCTTACACTACCATTTTTCTATTCTTCCCTAATTGCGATTGTCAGGTTAGTGTCAAATCATAGAATCATAGAAAATTTACGGCACAGAAGGAGGTCATTCGGCCCATCGTGTCCGCACCGGCTGAAAATGAGCCACCCAGCCTAATCCCAGTTTCCAGCACTTGGTCCGTAGCCTTGTAGGTTGCGGCACTTCAAGTGCACATCCAGGTACTTTTTAAATCAGTTGAGGGTTTCTGCCTCTATCACCCTTTCAGGCAGTGAGTTCCAGACCCCCACCACCCTCTGGGTGAAAAACATTTTCCTCAGCTCCCCTCTAATCCTTCTATCAATCACTTTAAATCTATGGCCCCTGGTTATTGACCTCTCTGCTAAGGGATATAGGTCCTTCCTGTCCACTCTATCTAGGCCCCTAATAATTAGGTGCAGTTTTATGCTATGGGTCCATACTGCACAAACTTGTTCATATAAGACCATTACAGGGAGACTTTTATGCCATCATTCTAGGCTAGAATAGGTTCCAGCAGTGCAAGGTCTAGCCCAATCTATGACTCAGTCCCCCTTAATGTTTTCAAATTCATCAAATCGACTTTTCCCTTCAATGCCACCCAGCCTAAGAGGGCAGGGGGTAGTGGCTTTTGCCTAGGCCTATGCCACCCTTCAGCTGGTCACAAGTGGGCTGATTTAATCACCCTTTTTTTAGGGAAGGGCCAAACCTAATGTGAGATCTCTCCATTAATGTAGCTTAAATCAGAAATTATAACGCTCATTTCCAATACAGATGTGAAAAATGTTGTACTTAGCCATATATTGTGGGTAACTTGGCAAGGAGAGCAAAATAGAGATGGGTGGAGGGCAGTTTAAGGTACTGTTAATGACTTTAAGTAAATTGTATTTGCTACTCAATCGTATCTCTTGCTTTATTCCTGCTCGATAAACATTTACGCAGCTATGACTCGTGAGAATTGGCTGCCTAATTTTTGATCTCACTTCCTACCTGTCCCCACCCTTCCACTGCCTCGTGACTTAAGCCTTTATTAAAGCTGCGCAAGTAGTTAAGTGAGTAGGTTAACATTGAAAACATTTTTTAAAAAAAAACAGAATTAATTTGTAGCCAAACATGAGGAATTTGGTGCTGGTTGCTGCCTTGGCTCTTTATGGTAAGTCGGTTTGAACTTTCTAAATTTCTAGTTCTTACTGAAAATAAAAGTTTTAGTTGTGACTTCCGGGTAAAGTGGGTGAATCCCGGTGTTGTCAATTGTAAACAATTTTACAACACCAAGTTATAGTCCCGGTGTTGTCAAATACAGATGCCAAAAATATTATTGTTAACCTTATATTTTGAGTAATAGATTATAGAAAAATTGCATTTCTTTAGCGTTGCTAGGTGAATTGATTACTAAGTGAAATTCGCTGATTCCTGTCTATTTCAGTGGCTCCTTGTCAGTAACTCGTAACTGAGTTCTGACCTGAAGTTTGAGTTAACTGGTTAACGCGATTAGCTTTTTCCTACTAATCGAAGTAGAATCCGGAAAATGTTGGCGATGGACTGCCGATCCGTCAGAGTGTGAAAAACCACAATTAGTTTTAGCGTGGTCCCCAGCATTTAGGTTTTTCCTTTTTTGTTTAATAGTCCTTTTTTTACTACTTTAAATTTGTTGTAGAGAACAGACTTGTATTTAGAGAGCGCCGTTCACGTCCTCAGGCTAAAGTTCTTCTTTACAGGTAAATAAAATTACTTTTGAGCAACAATTCTGGCAAATATGCTAGCCCATTTGTGCATAGCAAGATCCTGCAAACAATTGGGTAAATGACGAAATAACTTGTTTTGGTGGGGTCAGCTGAAGAATAAATGCTTGCCTGGACACTGGAACACTCCCCTGTTCGTTAAATAGTGCCATGGGATCTTTTAGGTCCACCAGATTAGGCAGGTGTGGAGTGGCGGTTTTTGTTTAATGTCTTAGCCAGAAGATGGCAGCCCTGACTGTACAGCACTCCCTTGGTACTGTACTTGAGTAAAGTAATTAAATGCTTGAATGTAATTCCTTACAAGAGTTAGTTCAGGGGTTTGCAGTCAATCCTTATAACCTGACTTAATTTGGGATTCTTGAACCTCAATCAACTCAAGCTGTTTCTAATGGGGATGAATCTGTTTACATAAACATGCTGGGCCAGTTAAGATGTGGAGATGCCGGTGATGGACTGGGGTTGACAATTGTAAACAATTTTACAACACCAAGTTATAGTCCAGCAATTTTATTTTAAATTCACAAGCTTTTGGAGGGCCAGTTAAGTCATGGGTGTGTTAAATGACCTTTGGGCCACATCCAGCTGATAACCCAAGTTACAAGTGTTCAGTTTGAATGTTGTGGGTTTGGAGGGAAAGGATTGTTCTTAACACAGTTGCCTTGTGGCTAAATCTTAAATCACAACTATAAAATCTGTTATATCTACAGCTGAAACATTTATTTCAAGTTAATGGAAATGTTGATTTTAAACTTTGTGGGCTCTGAGGAACCTTAGAGTACAGCCATGCTTGCCTTAAATCATGTCTTTCTTTAGTTTACCTTGTAATTGAATTGTCTTTTTATATTCACCTGGGGAAAAATGTACAATAGGGCACTTGTTGATATCCAAATATGACATTGCTTGAACTGTTCAGACTAACAAATGCAATTCATTTAGAAAGTGAAATGAAGTCTTGTAATTCTCATGAGATTGAGTCAATGAACATTTGCAAAAATAACCATCCAGATAATGAAATTTCCATTGTCACTTCCCTGTACAGCCTCTTGGCAAAAGTTTGTACTTCTGGTCTGGCAGTTTTTGCAGTACAGGCAGCCAGAAATATGGCAACTGCTCCGCCCTGTATTGCTAGTGGAGTTGTTTCACTGTCACTCACCTACACAACACTTAATGGTTAGTTCTTTCTCCCACTTTATTACAATTACTATATCAATGACCTTATCTACTCGTCAGTCTAATTCTATGTTAATTGCCTTCCTTTGCAAACAATTTTTGTACTGCACACCCTCTGTACAAATGACCTTCACTTCTTGCATTACAGTAGTCGAATGGCTTCCTTTTTAATGAGGCAGTGAAAAATTTATTTGAATTCTTAAATCATCAACTGTCACTAAATCTTTTGGCTCTTGTTTTAGTTTTTAACTATTAACATCCTCAACTTTGTCTCTTGTATGCAATTTCCTGCATTGCTAAAGCTGTTTTATAAACAAAAAAGTGCTTCCCTCTCGCATGTGCCAAATATGCCGTCTTATATGCTTTCCCCCTCAATCCTTTCAGTCAACTTCTCACCTACTACTCTTAACTCTTCCTTGCTCCAGAGGTCAAACTCATAGCTATCCTTATGTTTTTGTTCTTTCCCACCATCTGTATGATTTTGAAGGTATCATCTAATCACTACTTCATTAATGTAACCTTCAATCCTGAACTGTGGCCAATGATCCTTTTTTATGTACAGCAGAAGCTTCAATTAAAGCCCTTTCATTAATACCTTAAGAATGTATCCCTTGAGGCTTCAGTGGTAGGAAAATGGTTAAATGCTATTGGCTACAGTGAAACTATATTTTTTGACTAGGAATATAATCCAGTTTGTGTCTTCCTCATCGAGGGCTTTGGGTTTCAGGAAGTACAGCAATGTCACCATGCCTCTGGAAGTTTCTTTATTAAAATCCAGCAATTTGACTGAACAGGTGGTTAATGGCAGTTTTAATGTGTTCGAAGAACATAATGTGGTGTTGGTAGAAAGTGTGTTCTAACAACCTATTTATACACACCTTTTTTATATTATGGCCCACCTGTTTACTGGAGCACTGCACCCATGAAAATGTTCGGCTATTACATTTAATTTCTCTTGGCTTTTCCAAATACTTAGCCAATCAATGGAGCTGAACACATTTCACCAAGACTAATATTTTAGGCTATGTTCTGTTCAATAAGGGTTGAGTCAAACTGCAATGAGTACTTTTTATATTTTTTGAAACAAATCCATCTTTCAGCTCTTTTTAGTACTTTATTATAATTAAGCCCTAGAAGTTATGTTAACCCTTATTATATTTATAAAAAGAAACTGATTAGGCCTCAGTTGGAGTATTGTGTCCAATTCTGGGCACTGCACTTTAGGAAGGAAGTTAAGGCCTTAGAGTGGATGCAGAAGAGATTTACTAGAATGGTGCCAGGGATAAGGGACTTAATTATGTGGTGAGACTGGAGCATCTGGGGCTGTTCTCCTTTAGAACAGAGAAGACCAATGGGAGATTTGATAGAGGTATTCAAAATCCTGAATGGGTTTGATAGTAAATAAAGAAACCATGTCCAGTGGCAGATGGGTTTGTTGACCGGTGGTCACCGGTTATTGGCTTAGTACAAAGAGAAGAGGAGCCAATTCTCTCAACTCTCAATTCACTTTATTCACGCCGTTAGATCATATACATATAGCTTATACGTCTGGTTAGATATAAACATGCAGTTTGCACCAGGTTATACAGTTTTATACCCAAACTAGGATCTAAACGCACACCCACTAGGTTTCTCTGACACTCCGAGTGGTCACAGAATATAAAGGATAATACCCGAAAAGGAGAGCTGACGCTGGCCAGGCGTTCCTTTTTTTTCTCTCTCTCTCGAAGTCGTCTCTACCTCCCTGACGTAGGTTCTTCCACTTCCGCGATGGTTGGTCTCCGGAATCTTTGCTCTGGCTCCACGCCCCAGATTCTTCATTCTTCTTCCAAATCTTATCACTTCAAGCTGTGCTGTCTCTCTCTCCCGTTGGTTTAGGCTTGCTCGCCTAGTCTGTGTTTTCTCCTCATTGGCTCTGTCCCAAGGACTTAGGTAGCATTACCTCATTACTCCTTTTCTAAATAAGGACTTGTCTTATCACACCTCCTTTGTCTTTCACAAAACTTCGCTAATTCAAACCGGTTCCAGCCAGCTCAGGCCAGCAACTGAACTCAGGTTACTTCAGTTTAAAAGTTGCTTTAGCCTGTCAGCAGTTTGGAATAAACTCAGTTTCTGCAGCCCCTGGCCAACAGGTTGGTAACCAGAGGTCACAGATTTAAGGTGATCGGCAAAAAAGCCAGAGGCGACATGAGGAAACCATTTTTTTTAACGCAGCGAGTTGTAATGGTCTGGAGCACTGCCTGAAAGGGTGGTGGAAGCAGATTCAATAGTAACAGGATTATGGAAAATTAGTTTAATTGGATAGCTCTGACAAAGAGCTGATGTAGGCACGATGGACTGAATGGCCTCCTCCTATGATACTTCAACTGAGGATTTCATAAAGTGGCGTTGTCTTCCTGAAGGTGTTACACCAATATTTTTTTGCATTGGAAAACTAAAGTAAATTGTGGCTTCTCATTTCCTTTATTGAATGAATATGCAGGCTCTCCGTTCCATCACATGATGGCTTAATTAGTTTGTCCCATTTTTCACCTCAACCTGCATATGCCTGAACCATTAAAATAGAATGTGTCCATTGCTTCAAGGTTAAAATTCTTGACTTGGTCTATTCGTCTTGCTGCACTCTTGTACAATTTTCAGATGCAAGGGTGCTATTAATAACCACTTCCTTTCGCTCATAATGAGGATGAGAGTGTGCATAAATTACTATTGTCGATCTGGAGGCAGCTTCTTCCCTCTCCCCTGAAGGCTGTTGTTCAGTTCCACTAGTGCTGGCAGCCCTCTGATACATTGCCAAAGTTGCCTTTCTCAGTGTTTGAGCCTTAGTGGTGACTATCAGTGTGCTGCTTGGCTGCAGAGGGCTTGATCAGCTGAGCTTGATTCTGTCCTTGCCTAACATTTCAGCAGGAGTTACTAGATAACAACTGAGAGCTTAGTATTAGACTGCCTTTACCCATTAGGCCATTGGGGAACTTTCTTAAAAATACAACCACTTTGTTCAAAGTGGTCTATAGCATTTGGTTAACTGTTCTTGTTTTCTTTTACAGGCTTGTATACAAGTTATGCCGTTTCAGCAGAAGGTGTTGCATCAGCAGATGCTCCCAATCTAGTTGCAATGATTGCCACGACTACCACACGTCCTACAACGACTGCACATGTGACTGCCACGACTACCACACGTCCTACAACGACTGCACATGTGACTGCCACGACTACCACACGTCCTACCACGACGGCCACGACTACCACACGTCCTACAACGACTGCCACGACGGCCACACGTCCTACAACGACTGCACATGTGACCAACTTGACGACCACACGTCCTACAACGACTGCACATGTGACCAACTTGACGACCACACGTCCAACGACTGCACATGTGACCAACATGACTACCACAAATCATACAACAACCATGCATACGCTGACAACGGTGCTCCCTACCTTATCACCCAATTGTTCACTGCCAAAAACTGGACACTACAATGTTTCTATCAAGAACACTACTTGCATCAAGGCAGCAATTGGAATACAGCTTATTATCAAACAAAATGGAAAAGTAAGTTTTATTCTTTCAGCTTCCATTCTCTCTATCACAGAAGTTGGAAGGAGTTTTTTTACACATAGAGCAAATAATGTTGGTTATGGATGGGGTGTGGTGATATTGCAGGTAGGCCCAATCCTCCTTCCCCAGGCCTGGAATTTCCTCCACATTTGCACCCAGCCTGTGTAACCTGGGTGCAAACCAATTACGTGGCTTAAAATATTGTGGCATTTTGGGTGTGAGTGAGTTGCGCATGTAATTACAATACTCCCAACTCTTCAGTCTTTTATGGCTGTATTTCAAACCCATGGTCCACAAAACTAGCCACACCCCCAACTCAAATGTAAATATCCTCCAATTGTTTGTTTGGAGGGTCTCTTCACATTGACTAGATTTTCAGATGCAATGTGTTCTAGTGCATATTTTTGAGCATTTTATTTTTTAAAAAAAAATAAATGTCCTCTCAGATGTGCTCCTGTATTTTCTGTTTCTTTTGAATGATGTACTTATGCCATAAAAATCCAAATTGAAAAGCTTCCCTGATTGCAGGTTCCAAAACATGCTGTGCATGAATAATGGTTTAAATGAGTTGAAACTTAAAATTTAATACTTAAAAGATGAAATATATGGTGTAGGCACTTTCCTTGGTTTTACAATTTCAAGCCTACCCATGTTTGTTTTGTTCAAAAGATAAGCCTTATTGAACTTAGAATAGCAATGTATTATCTGTGACTGCTTCAGTCATGTGGCAATAACAACCCATTAGATTCTTGCAAGATATGCTAGAAGTCTGACTGCACTTTCCCTGGCAAGAAGATTGGTGAAATTGTCATTCCTAATGAAGTTTGCACCCTACTGTGAACATAGTACTCATTTTGCTACCTCACTGAGCGCAGACATAGAGGAAAATCTTCATCAAATTATACAATTTGAGGTTTTGATTCAGCTCTAGAGCATAAACCTGATGTGTCTATCTTTTGACTGGCTGCTCTTGCATTTCAGCCTAGGTCTTGGAGAGTGAGCTGATGAGCCATTCTTTAGCATTTATTTTGTAATGGGCAATTGGCTAACATTCTCTGCAGTAATATTTTGGCTACAATGCATGTGGTGCAATTTTTTTTGATGTCATGACATCACTATGAAGCTAATGTGCAATTAATCTGAGGTGACATGACATCCCCTAAATTTGTCCAGATTTGTTTTAGATCACCAGTCCCATGCTGTGGAGCCAGTGGCTATGGAGCAATTTAAGTCTCATTCTAATCAAACATTGACCTTTTTTAAGAATTTCCTATAGTTAGCTGTTGCATACCTTATGCAGCTTTTTCAATTTTTAAGATGGCAAGCTTTTAATGGTGCTGCACTGCATTATTTTTAATCAGTTCAAATATTAATATGTAGAATGTTTCATTTGAGAGCAAAAAGCTGCTGAAACCTGAAACAATGCTAAGTAGGGATCATCAATATATTTATTAACAATGCTCTCTTTTCACAGGATATGTACTTCAATGTTCCACTAGCAGAGACAGTGGCTTCAGGGAAATGTGGAAATGTTGCCTCCTGGATTATCTTAAAATTTAATTCAGGATTTGTAAACTTCACCTTTGTGAAGGTGAGTTAATGTACACAGCCAATCATAACCTCACTATGACTCTCTCATACTTATCTTCCAGAGTAGGCATAGATAACCACAGCTTCAGTTGATTTCATGGAGCAGGAGGGGTGAATCTGTGGCCCACAATGAATTTATGTAGGAAAAAGGATGCTACTAAAGTTTGATGCATATACATTTGGGCAACATGACACCCTGAAAAGTAGCACACTTCCTGTCTTGTACAATGGTTTTGAAATAAAGTAGATTGTGACAGATTAGTAAAAACTTCATTCATTGAGTTGAACTCAAGGCAACTGGCTTAATAAAATGTTTGAATAACTATGGAGCTTTTCTAAAATAAAATTTTGAAAACCCACACGTCGTTATCCAAAAGATTTATTAGCCACTAAAGCTGTTGGTGCAAAATAGGTTATCAACATGTTCTGTTTAAAGCTACTTTTAAAATGTGTTGAGATCTGTGCTAAAGATAGAACTTGCATTAATATAGCACCTTTTCACTACCTCCAGCAGTGCCAAATCACTTCACAGCAAAAGTACTTTTGACATGTGGTCACTGTTGTAATGTAGGGAAATACAGCAGCCAATTTGCACACAGCAAGGTCCTGCAAACAGCAATGAGAAATAACCAGATAATTTGTTTGGTTGAAGGATAAATGTTGGCCAAGACACCAGGAGAACTCCCCTGCTGCTCTTCAAATAGTGCCATGGGATCTCATCTGAAAGACAGCACCTGTGCCAGTGCAGCACTCCCTCAGCCTAAGTTAGATGGTGAGGGGGTTACAAAGAAATATCCTAGTCAAAGGTGCATTGAGAATTTTTTTAAAAGGACCAGCTAAACCATGCAGTTGTGCACTCTTGACCTAGATGACTAATTTTTTCCCTCCATCCCTCACAATAATTCAGGGTGTTGCTGTAAGCATTACATCTGCATTCCACATTTTTCATGGTTCCAGCAGAACAAATTATTGTATTGCAGAGTCTTATCACTTTTTATTCTGAACAAGATATTTTTGCGGGATCTTTTTAAAGGAACTGATTGCTGTATCTTTGAATTACTAAGTTGGGGGGGGGGGGGCTGGAGAAAGAGAAAGAAAAGGACAGGAAAGATAGGAGTGTTCTAATCTGTCTTAACAGTAGACTTATATTCTTTTCACATCCTGTAATGCTGTGATCAATTAATGCATACCCTACTTTTTCAGCATTCTGAAGACTTGTCATGTTGTCTCAGATCCAGTTATGCTAGCTTGCATCAGTGTAGCATGAAAGTTGAATTACATTGATGTAAAAACTGTGGTATATGTCAGGATCAACACCAGGACAAATTGATCTTTTTGTGTGACCACCTTGAGCCAATTTTGTACCAGCCAACTAGTGACAGTTTGGTTTCTTTGTGCTCATCAGAATGAAAGATTTTAGTGCTGGGGAATAAAACTGTCTCTTTTTAGGCACAGTGCCTGTACCCTTTCTGAATTACATTTTGCTGTAAACCCTAAATGGAAGTGCCAAGTACAGGGAGCATCAATGTGCCTCAGCCTATCCACAGATGAGCTACTGCACCAGTGGTTTAGGAATGTAGGGAAGTCTCATTGAGAAGGGAGTTCTGGAGGAGGAGAAGAGGAGGAACAGTTTGGCAAGAGGGCCAGTAAAATAGGACCCAAATTGCCCTTGGCCCCTTTAAGATCATGTGACATGTTATCCACAATGTTTCCTTTTGTGTTGCTTTCCAAATATCCCCACCAGTGACTTTAATTGCACCTTTTGGTTTCGATGCTGTCTAATGGTCTTGTGAACTGTTCAAAATGGCAAAGGATTAATTGTTAAATTAAGTGTGAAACCTTTTTGGAATTCAATCTCCTGATCATTGTGGATATCCAGGGACCCTTGTTTGAAAAGCTGTTTTTTCAGTGTATGAAATGTGATCATTGGCAAAAGTTGTATCTTTCTTGGGGGAGGAAAGAGAGAGTGTGTGTTGGATCACATCATATTCTGGGAGAAGGATGTGGGTTACCACTGGTTCTAATGATCTTAACTGGGTTTTAAAGTGGACACTTAAATGTGGATTTGTACTATATGCAGCTCACTGGAAAACTTACAGCACCTCCTGGGTTGGGAATTGTTTCAAGCTCCTGCCCAGCAGGATAAATGGAGTTTATTGTTTACTTGATGTTCTGTTGAGGGTTTTTTTGTGATGCAGATCCACTCACCTGGTGGTTAGCTCTTTATCCCCACTCCTCTCTCTCCAATCTGGCGACTATATCCATGGGGTCTGGAAGGGAGGCATGAAGTCTACAATTGATCCCACCAGCACAAACTATAAGGAATGGACATTGCAAGGTGACCACCAATGAATTGGCTCTGTTTGCCAAACAGAGTACATCCTGTGAATACCAACTTTCTTTGGTTTGCCACATAATTCCACTCTGGCTCAGATGATATGGCTGATGATGGGAGTTTGGACCAGAGACCCTCCTTTCTTTCTCATACCACCTGCTTTCTCTTCCACCCTCAAGTCACTGTTCCACTGTTAGTTTGAACCCCTGTTAAGTGAGTAATGTATCAAAAACTCAGCTGCACAACTCACTACAAATCTGCCCATCTTTCTGACCTCAGCTTGGGTACACAGTGCATACCCCATCAATTATTATTCCACTAGTTCAAGGTCAGAGCTTCAGCAGTAACTGCAGTGCCGTTCTACAATCTAAGCAAGGTAGGATTGAACTTTGCATGTCTGTATTTGCATAGTGGTATCCAGGTAATACCTTCAGCAACCTTGTCTGCTCTCTAGCTAAGGGCCTACACAGGACAGCATGTGATCCATCAGCTACCTCTTTTGATTTTTCTAGACTGACAAGTCTTTTGTTGTGAACTGAACTTGTATGGCACCAACTGCTTTAACCCAGGTCTTCTGAAACATGGATGCCAATAAGGCAGGACCTCCCTCCCTCTCTCTCCCTTCCATTGCATGCCTAGGCGCTCCAACCATAACCAATTGTGTATGCACATATCATATGCTTAAGAAAGCCTGTGTAGTTAATGAATACCGGATATCACCTTTTCTGGATCCGTTGGGCCTTCATCCCACCAAGAGGACTGACTTGTAGGGGAGTAGTTCTAAATAGCATTTTTTTCCCCCATGCATGTAGAGACTCTTGTGCTGAGTTTTTTTTAAACTTGTGGATGACTGTTGTGTTCCTTCAAATAACTAATCCTACCTTTTACTTGCAGGATGGAAACCAGTATTACATCAGTGAGATAAGTGTTGCTCTGCGATCAATGAATAACTTGGGTAACTTATAATTAATACTGTAAAAGCTAACAATATATTTGAAATTAGATTTTAGTACTTAATGTAGTTCATAAAATGATCTCTTGATCTGAGCTGTGTATAAATTGACTGGACTTTGTCCAGCTGTATGATAATCATTACCTTATGTGATTACATTCATATGTGAAAAATTTCATTCTTCCTGTTTGTAAAACTTAAATAGCAACATATGCTGATCACATCCTGTCAATTATTTTTATTCTCTAGAATACTTTCCCTGAATTTAGTCTGACCGATAGAGGTTGAGGTTAAATTAGAGAAGGTATTTGAATATTGCGTTGTATAGCATGTAATTCTAACTGGGAACTGAACTCAGTCTATAGCAAAATCCATTCATATAAACTGATTTTTGTATGCTTGCATTTTCTTCTACATAACTTTTGCCTCCACACTTAGTATCTTCAAACTTTGAGATATAACTCATTTTTTCTAATCTTTCATCCAAGACATTGATCTATGTAGTGAAAAGCTGAGGCTCCAGTACAGATCCTTGGTGAACACCACTTGACACATCCTGCCAATCAGAACATTCCCTTTGTCCATACATTTTGTTTCCTACCTCCCAACCAATTACTGACCCATGTCACAAGGTTACCTCTGATTCTGTGTGCCTTCATTTTTGCTAATCGCTTGTGTGAAATCGTATAAATTCACCAAATATCTTCTGGAAGTCCATATGGACAACATCCATAGATACTCCCCTATTCGCTACCATAGTGACCACCTCCTCCAAAAAAATCAACTAGATTAGTCAGACATAACCTACTCCACAAATCCATGCTACTTGCTTTGATCAACTCATTGTTCAAGTGCTCAGTCGCTGTCTGATCAATACCAATAACTTCCCCACAACTGATGTTAAAACAGGTCTGTAGTTATCTCGTTTCTCCCTCCTTCCTCTTTTTAAATAATGGAGTGATGTTTGCAGTTTTCCAATCCAAAGGCACAATTCCTGAATCTAGAGAGCTTTGGAAAATTATGATTTTAGTGCATCTGCAATTTCCTCACCCATTGTTTTAATACCCTGAGGGAGAGGGCCTATTAAACATAAGTTTTCAATTCCAGATTTTGACAGGTTGCATAATATCAGCAATACTATATAGTGTTTTACCTCCCATCCAGTGTTCTTTTTCTTCCCCACCCCCCCCCCCACTTTTGAAATGTCTTTTAAAAACTTAGTATTGTTGGAGCTTGAAGGGGAAGAAATAAAATGAGGAGACTGTCAACCATTTCCTTTTTATTTTGTTCTTTATTTTCCAGTCAATTTTTTTCAATATTGGGTAAATGATCAAGTGGACGCTACCAGTTTCACTTAACACTGCACCCAATTTTCTAGGGAGAAAAATCTGCTATACACAGCTAAACATTTTTCTATTCAAACATTATAATGGTGGAAAAGACCTGGACTTTAAGCAGTGGTAGTTCCACTGAGGGCAAATTTACTGCTGCCTATGCTGAGCAAGTTAGGGAACACTTCTACACACACAGGATGGGAGAAGTTTGGAAGGCTCTTCCACAAACGGCAGTTGATGCTAGCTCAATTGTTAGTTTAAAATTGGAGATTGATAATACCTTTGGTTAACAAAAATCTAAGGGATATGGGGCTAGGTCACAGATCTGCCATTAAATGAGATCATAGCTAAACAGGCTTGAGGGACTAAATGGCCTACTCCTGTTCCTAGGCAAGTTCATGCCATCATTGTGTTTCTGGGCCTTTTTTTTGCTTTTACAGGATCTTACTATCATGGCATGGTGAAGAATGTGAAGCTGTTTACGACTACACTTGGGCATGCCTACAGGTGCAAGAGCAAGCAGGTTGTGGCTTTGTCACCTAATTCATTACAGATTCTGATTGTTGATACGCAACTCCAGGCATTTGACATTCCAGGTGGAAAGTTTGGTAAAGGTAAGGTTCTTTTCATAGAATCATTAGAAATTTACAGCACAGAAGGTGGTCAATCAGCCCATTGTGTCTGTGCTGGGTGAAAGAGCTCTCGTGCCTAATCCACTTTCCACAACTTGGTCCATAGAATCATAAAAGTTCTGCTATAATTTCACAAGGCAGGAAATAGTTTTGAAAAATTCTTGAACTTGTATTACCCCTTCTTTTGCAAACCAATTTCCTCCCCAGGATAATCTAGAATAACTAGTCTGTCAGCTATCTCTTGCGTGAAAGAAACTGTAGAATTGAAGGCTGTTGAGCTCCAGTGGATTGGTAATATAAGACCATGTATCTATTGCTATCCCTGGATTTCTCATAAAACCACCGTCCTAAGATTTCATCTTTATAATCCATTCACTATTAGTTGTAAACACTTTTTTTTAAACTGGGAGAGGGAATTGAGTGTGGGGGCTTTAAGGGTGGTAGGGAGGCTCTGGCTGGCAACCATTCCATTGGTGCCAACAACAAGGTAATTGGTAGGGAAGGGGTTTTTGAAGGGTCTTACAGGAGGGGAAAAAGGAAAGGGGGTGTTTCTTGGGATGTCTAAATGTCCCTTGTAGGGCCCAAAGGAACACTCCTGGCTTTTTTTAAACATGCCGCTTCTGGCTCTCTATCCTTTTCCACAACAGTTTCCCTACTCAGGCTGCTTAAAATTGCAGTCAAGGTCCAATGAGGTCATTGGTCTCCAATCTGCATATTTTAAAAATGGACTGCCAGCTTCAAGTTGGCGTTTTTCTTAAAACAAAACAGCAGGATCACCGCAGAACGTCTGCGGGTAGGTCACCCAGCTGATTTGAACTGCCCAGTTCTCGCCAGGCAGATAGGGTTAAAATTGTCTAATTCAAACATGAGGGCAATCGCTTTGTAAGTTAATCAATGCAATAAATATTACTTTAACTATAAAGGGAAATATAACACTATATAAGGCTTGTACCTAACCACAGAACATGCCCAGGGTGTTTTTTTTTCTCTTGCCCCTTTTAAAGTTGTTTGAGGAAATGTCCTGGATACAGTTCCTGGCTACAGTCTTAATGGATAAGTTCCTGATCTAGATATGTCTTGGGAGAGGGGACAGCCCAGTTGAGGCGAGGCAGCTCCTGGTGGGAGGAGCAATTGGTGGGGGAATTACCACATTCTGCGTTTGCATACCTCTTGATGGCTAATTGAAGTGACATTTTAAAGACTTAATGAAGATTTGCAGGCAACATTAAGGGAATGTAAGATGGAGAAATGGGGTATCCATACTATTTTTTTAGAAGAATGTAGAAAAAAAATCACTTAAATGTTTCCAGGCAGCTGGTTCATGTAGCAGATAAGGTGGTCTGTGTTGGAGATGTCAGGTCACCTTAGCCTTGGCTCAGCACCTCCTTGTTTTCAAATGTGGTGACACTAATTTTTTCTTTCAAGTATCCAGTTTAAAAATTGCTCTTAATACTTTTGCAAGATGTACCATTAACTGTATATTCTAGACATATTTTAAAGATTTTTACCATGCCTGAACACAAGCTTTGATTAATTGCCTGGGGTTATTCAACCCGAAGGTAACTGTCTTTGTTGCAATGCCCTGTGTCTACTAACTACTGCTGAAGGCTCACAATACTTAACCATGGTGCCCAGACTTCCAATTTGAATGAGACTTGTAATGATGTATATGGTGCTACAACCAACTTTTCTTTGGAAGAAAAGCTCCATGATTAGTGACACAAAACATAACTGGGCTTTTGAATGTTTACTGGGGTCTGTCCTTTAAACTGAATAGTGAGGACAAATACTGTAAGTACCTTGACAGACTGTCCTGAGTCACTTAATTCATATTCCCTCGGTGATATTTAATAATTTTAAATTGAGCCAAGCTGCTATTTTTTCTCCCTTCCCAAAGGCCAAAATCTAATCTTTCCACTGTCCACTTTTTTTTATATTGCTGTATTATTTCAGAGCTTCAACATAGTGCTGCACAATGTTTGAATGCAAATTTGCATCGGTGTTCGATATTTGCCTTGTTGGGAGGGATTGAATGATGGCCGGTTGTTTTCTTTTTATAGGGAGGGAGGTGCCTTTCCTAGTGACTGCTTCAAAATTGACATTGGGGGGGGGGGGGTAGATACTTCAATTGTTCATGCACACTTCGCTGTCTTAAATGTATGACTCTGGAAAACTGAGACAATTGGGGTAGTTTGCTTTTTTTACATTTTTGTAACTGAGTTTCAGATATTTTCCTAAAGATAAGTGCACAGATTCTATGACAAGGCAGATGGGAGTACAAATACTAAAATGCTGAAACACCCTGTTGAATTCCCCCACTCCCTAAATAAGTTAACAATTTCAAATGTACTTCTAACCCCCACTTTAAAAAGTGTGGATTAGAAGTACATTTGAGATTGCTGACTTGTTTAGGAGTCGGTGCGGGGTGGAGAAATCAAGTGTTTTAGTAATTGCATTCCTATCTGTTCAGTTATAGAATCAGTTTCTTTAGAAAAATATTTAACTCAAAAGGCTACTTCATTTTGGGTTTAAAGTATTGCACATAAATTCTTTTTCATCACAATTTAATCAGGGTAAAAGCTGTCACTTGCAAATGATTAAACTGAAGCTAAGACTTGGCTCTGCATGCTGTTCTTGTATGAACATGTACCACACTTGATGTGTAGTTTTTGGTATTTTCAGCCTTTATGAGCATATGTAATCAAGATGTTTCTGAATGTTATACTTTGCTGTTGTAGCAAATGGGTAGTTCGTTGCATGTATTAATGGTAGAGTAAAACCATTTTCTTGCTTTGCATTCTTTTAATATTTCCAGACTCTGCATAACTAACTAAAATTGACTTTATTCCTTATCCTAAAAGTTAACGGCTGACCTTTGACTCTGCTTGTAGAGGGAAAATGTGAAGCGGATGCTGAGAGTAAAGTAATTCCAATATTAGTGGGAATCGCTTTGACAGGATTGGTCCTAACCGTGATTATTATGTATACAATTGATCGAAGACAGAGACCTGAAGGATATGAAGCTATTTAAGACTGCTGAAATTATTCAGCCAGATCATCGACATGTAGCAATGAAATGAAGACTTGAATAAATTCCGACAATTAAATTTTACTGTATTGAGGGCTGCAGCATTTCTGTAATCAGTTCTATCAATTTGGCAAAATAGATTCTCTTTCAGCAGTATTGGTAGAAAGGTATGGAAAACTTTCCTGTGGTGTTTTTAGGGAGGAAAGCTGTCTTGAGAACAAGTTTCAAAATTGTGAGCAGAAATAACAATGTTGACCAAGAGCTGGATTTTTAAAATTTTTAAATTTGTTGAACCAGATGTACCTCCGGGCTTCCATGTAGATTCATTTTTTTTGTTCATTCCTAGTTCTGCACATTTTGTCTGTTAAACCCACAAATGCACTTAAAATAAAGTATTTTACCACTTGTCTATTTGTGGGGAAAAGCATTTTTTTGCAAGAGGGTTAGTTATGTGCATTGCATAAATATTACACTTGTTCCATGAGTTAACTGTGGTACTTGTTCAGCCAGCAATTTGTACTGTTACCAAATAGTAGGAAATTGGTTTGATTCCTGGCAGCACTTTATGCAATTTGAGATGGGGCTCCCAAGTGTTTTTTCTTTTTCCTCCTCTCTCTTCCTTCCCCCCCCCCCCCCCCCCCATATTTTCTGAACAGGAAGAACTTGTAGAAAGCAGACTGCTCTATGCAGTTTATAGCAACTGCTTGTTTTGAAGCAGGGTTGGCAAGGGGAGTAAATCCCTTTTTGTTTGGAAAAGGGAAGCAAGTGTAGTGTGGGGTCCTCTTCCTTTTTGAAGGAGGAAAAAAAAAGAGAAGGACCAAATATTCAGAGGTGGGGAGGTCAGAAGAAGGAAGAGAAACTAATTGATTTTTGAAGTTTGAGGAAAGCTAGTGTCTTAGCTGTCAAATTGACCCACTGGTAATTTTAACCCATAGAAAAAGAACTTTAGCACTTTTCATAACCTTAGCACATCCCAAAGTGCTTCAGTCAATAAGTACTTTTGAAGTGTAGTTGTTGTATTATTGAGATGTACAAGGCAGCCTATTTGTGCACAGTAATATCCCATAACTGATGAGATCATGACCAGCTAATCTGTTTGTGATGGTGGTTGAGCAATAAAATAAGTAGTTCACCAGAGTTGTAGCAAATAGAAAACTATCCATTCATGTTAGGAGCCTGATCCAGATAAGATGAAACTTTGATTGGTCTCTGGCTACATAAATAACAATCAGATCATGGCTGCTGTTCAACCTCAACTATGTTTTCCTGCCTGATTCCCATATCCCTAGAGTCCAAAAATCTCTCTCAGCATTGCATGTACTCAATGACTCAGCGTCCACAGCCCTCTGGCTCAGCTCCGGGTCAAATTCAATTTTATTTGTTTCTTTGTATTTATTGTTTTACTAGCACACTATATTGCATGCAAATTAAATTAAAATAAATATGCCACGAGAGTACTGTCATCCTTCCAAAGATTCACAACCCTCAGTGGAAAAAATGCCTCCAGTCTTAAATGGCTGAACACTTTTGTACTATACCCCTTGGGTCTAGACTCCAACTAGGGGAAAACAACTTCTCTGAATCTTATGTTTCAGTGAGATTGCCTCATTCTTCTAAACTCCAGAGAGTATCTGCCCATTCTCCTCAATTGTTCCTCCTAGGACAACCCTCTTATCCCAGCAGTTAATCTAGTGAACTTTCATTGCACTGCCTCTAAGGCAAGTATATCCTCCCTTAGATAAGGAGACCAAAAGTGTACACAATCTTGTACAACTGTAGTAAGATGTCCTTGCTTTTTACTCTAACCCCCCTGCAATAAAGGCCAACATGCTATTTGCTTTCCTAATTGCTTGCTGTAACTGCATGCAACTTTGTTTCTTGTATGAGGATATCCAAGTCTCTCTCAGAACCAACATTTAATAGTTTCTCACCATTTAAAAAAAAAATTCTTTCTATTCTTCCTACCAAAGTGAATAATCTCAACTTTCCCCACATTATAATCTGCCACCTTACCCACTCACTTAACCTGTCTATATCCCTTTGCAGATTCTTTGTGGGCTCCTCACAGCTTACTTTCCCATCCAGCTTTGTATCGTCAGCAAACTTGGATACATTACACTTAGTAGCTTTGTATAAATCATTAATATAGATTGTAAATAGCTGAGGCCTAAGCACTGATCTTTGTGGCACCCCTCTAGTTACAGCCTGCCAACCTGAAAATGACCCGTTTATCCGTACTGTTTTCTGTCTGTTAATGAATCCTCTATCCATGCTTATGTTACCCACCCCCACCTCAAAAAACAATTTTATAACCACTCAGCTTTCAAACTGCAATCCACAGATTCATTTAGATTTCATACCATACAACATGTATTTATGTAGCACCTTTAACATGGTAAAAGCTGCAAGATGCTTCACAGATCCATAAGTGGACAAATGTTCTCTCTCTCTCTCTCTCTCTCTCTCTCTCTCACATTCACACACTCGCGCACACACACACACACACACACACACACACACACACACCCCCCGAGCCAGAGAAGGAGACATTAGGACAGGTTTCCAAAAACTTGGATGACAGTGGAAGGTCTTAAAGGAGTGAGTGAGCTGGAGAGGCAGAGAAGTTTAGGGAGGGAAATGCAAAATGTATAGCCACCAATGGTGGGGCTAAGGACATGGGGGATGCACAAAAAGCCAAAGTAGGAGAAACGCAAAGTTCCAAGAGGGTTGTTGTGCTGGAGGAGGTTACAGAGATAGGAAGAGGCAAGGCCATGGAGGGATTTGAACATGATAATTTTAAAACTGGCATTGGTGGACCGGGAGCCAGTATAGGTCAGTGAGCACAGGAGTGATGGGTTATGGGACTTGGTGCGAAGTTTTGGATGAGCTCCAGTTTATGAAGGATGGAAGATGGCAGGCTAGCTAGGGGAGGATTGGAATAATTGTGTCTGGAGACAGGCCATATTATGGAGGTGGAAATAACAGCCTTTGTGATGGAGAGGATATGGGGTCGGAAGCTCAGCTCTGGGTCAAATTCAGTTTTATTTGTTTTTTTATATTTATTGTTTTACTAGCACACTATATTGCATGCAAATTAAATTAAAATAAATATGCCACGAGAGTACTGTCATCCTTCAGTTAGCTGATGCTGTTCTTTTGGGTTAGGGTTCCCTGGGAGTGGATTTGTTACAGGACTTTGCCACAGAAAAGATTGAAAACTACACAAGTGACCTAAGCAAAATGAGCAGTGCCAGTCACAAGTTTTCTAATGTTTAACTCAGTACCAAATGGGAATCTTGCTGAGATGCCATGAGGATAATCAGTTTGGGAAATACCACTGGTGCTGTGTAGGGAGTGGTCTGCTAAAGTTTGAGAAGGTATATTACTGGAACACAGTAGAGGGAACCTAGTGTATCTGACAAGTGCAAAAGTTGGAAAATACCCAACGACAGCACTAATTTTGTTTAAGCATACAATTCATCCAACTCCATATAATTTTTTCCCTCCTCGCCCACCCCCCCTCCTTCCACAAAGTTTTCTAAACCATCTTTTTTCAGGTCTATTTTGAAATATTAGGTTTTGGTAGATCCAAGGAGCACTTTTCGGCATTAGATAATTGAAGGTCACTGTTGAGATTGCAAATAGATTTGTCACCCAAAACATGACTATATAAACAATTGTTTTCTTGATAGTTTTTCTCCCTCCTACTTCCTGAAGATGTTGAAGTGCGGGAGCTATGTCCTCATGTCTGAGGCTTGATGTTGAATGTTGATGGGCTGAACCCAATCTGTCCTTAACTAGCATCCAAATGTGCACTGTTGCCATGGGCTTACAAAGCCATTAGGCAAATTAATTTTCCTCTTCCTAACCCAGTCGCATGGAGGTTATTGTTGCTGTGGCTGAGATCACCTTACTCCTCATTTGCCTCGAGATCGTACCTGGGACTGTCCTGATTTGTGTGGCTTGGCTACGTGCTGGATAAGATCATTGAGCCAAAGGATGATTTTTAATATAAAAAGTTAATAAGCTTTTACATCAAAATGATACAGTACTTTATTTCACAAAGTACATTTGAGTATGAATTAGGACAACCAGGACAGAGCGATTTCCATTCCACTGGCCTGAGCAGGCTTTAGCCAGATCCCAAATACCTTAAGTTTTGCCAGATATATCCAAGGATTACAATATAGTATGTTCGTTTGTAATTGAACTGGAAACACCTTATCTTACCAGTTTGGATTCACCTTAATTTCTGTTCCATGATCAATATCTTATTGGGCAGTCTGTAAAGAGGAAATGACATTATTGTATCTAAACAGCATAACCCACATGTATTGTTGAATTATTCAATTTATACTTACAAGCAAGTATTATAGAGCTCTCTTTATTTTTTGTGCCTGCTTGTAACTGACTACAGTTTTAGTTAATGCAGTGCTGGCATCTTAATTATTTTGATTCATTCTCTGGATGTGAGCCTTACTGGCAAAGCCAGCACTTATTGCCTATTCCTAGTGTCCCTGAGAGGTTGGTGGTGGGCCATAACTGAGAGGACAGTTTAGAGTCAGCCACATTGGTGTGGGATTGGAGTCACATATAGGCCAGATTGGATAAAGACTGCACATTTCCTTCCCTAAAGCATGTTGGTGAACCAGTTGGGTTTATATAGCAATCCCAGAACTTTATGGTCACTTTTACTGTTACCAGCTTTTTTTAAAACTGAATTCAAGTTCTCAAACTGCCATGGTTAGATTTGAACTTAAATTCTGCGGCTTATTAGTCCAGGTCTCTCGATTACCAGTCCAGTAACATAACTACACTACTGTACCCATTTAACGAGCAAAAGGTTCACACGCACGTGAATCCCCTATCAAAAAGGTCACTGTTTTACAGTGGATAAGTCAAATACAATTTTTGTTTTATGGGATTTTTAATCATGATTCCATCAGTTTGTAATCAGTCCCATTGATTCATTGTGACTGTTGAGGACCTGAGTTATAGTGAAAAACTGGGTTATGTTGCCTAGGTGAGAGGATTAAGGGTCATCTGCGTTTGAAATAATGAAGGAAATTGGTGAGGAATGGAGTCCAAAATAAGTAGACATAATCTTAGAATTCAAAGTAAACTGGTTAAAAGTGAATCTGGAGCACACTGCCCTATTGGGCCATAAATGTAAGATCACTTGAGGTGTTTAAAAGTAAGTTAGAAGCAAGGGTGGAGCAGACTTGATGGGTCAAATAGCTTACTCCTATTCCTACTCATAAGTCAAATTCCATCACTTGAGATTATGGTACTTTTAAGTGCTTTGAGGATCACGATCTGCAAATTTATCCATTTTTTTTAGCAGAAAGCACAAATCAATGATTTTGTCTGTTAATAAAATGGTAGGAAGTTTGATCTGTTGAAAAAATGGTCTATAGTGACATTTTAGAAACACTTCTAATGCTTGATTTCTGCAATTAAGAACTTTAGTTTATTCTATTTTCCAGCATTCTTTCTAATACTGAATTCCTGATGGACCATACAATATCTCAGTATTTGATTGTAAATTATTAGTTTTCTGTTCTGAAAATAACACAAAATTGAGCTTTACTCTCATGTCCTTTCTTTTTACAGTGGAGGATTGCTACATGGATCATAGATTTATTGTACCCATCATCTTTGGAGTGGCTCTTTTTGTGTTGATCATCATTGTAATCATTGTGTACTTGGCTTGTCGACATCGAAGAGCTATGGGCTATCAGCGAATCTGAGGAAAGAGACCGGGTTGTAGTCAGAAAATGCTTGCTTGGTGGTTAACTTTGTCTTAACTTCTCATTAATGTTGAAATAATCACAAAGCCAGTCAGAGGAAGTTGAATGTGATTATTTTAAATGTACATATTACAATACTGGTGGAGAATTAGATTCCCATTTCAAGCTGGGATGTTCAATCATATTGTACTTTAGTACAGTATTATTTTTTGTGCATTCCTTTATTCCAAAATTATTGAGAATTAAAACCATGTAGTTTAATGCTTTTTGGAAAAGTCCCACATCCTTTTGTAGAGACTGGATACAAACGTCCTCGTGTTCAGGCAGGGTTAATGGCATTACAACATTGCTTATTAGATCTTAGCACTTATGATTTTGAAATATATGTTGTAAACAAATACATTTTGAAATTGTTCCTTGAGTTATTATCTGAAAGCAAAATAAAATTACATATATTCCAACATTTGCCAAATAAAAATGAAATAAACTCCAATTTTACTAAATAAAGTGACTGATATAATAATGCTCTATATATCAGTTTCAGTATCTGGAAATATACTGGTTTCATTCAAAATGTAATTTTCTAAAATACTGTGAAAATATTGAATTCCACAAGCTGCGAAAAGATGTGGAAAATACCAATAACAAGTACTTAATGTACTTCAACCTGAGTAGAATCCAATCCTCAGTGAGGTAGGTCTCCAGCAGAGAATTTAAACTACAGTCTATTGAAGGTGCATCAAAGAAATTTCCATTTTTTCCCCCCCAACTTGACCTGTACTAGGCATACATCCATACTCTGAATGCCCAATAAATAATTGTCACTTTTCTGGATGACACACACTTAAAACAATGCATAATTGTTTGAATATTCCAGCCTGGTGGTTACTAGCAATTGTTGAGAACGGATCAGGCTATAGGCAAGCAGATCTACTGTAGAGAATAAACTATTACTGCCTACTCAGGCAGGTTTGCCTCCCAGCAATACAACAATGCTCATTAAACTCAATTTATACTAAGTTTAGAAATACTTTTGGTAAACATTCTAGTTGAATATCACTGTGTTGTTTTAACAGAAGATTTTTGCTGCTGTGATTTAATCTGTGAACCTTTTCTATGTTTGACTATGACTACTTTTTCCTTGTTACAAAAATCTACTTTGCTTGATTTTTCATATCTGTAATTAGTTTAACATTTTTAATCAGTGTATATAACAAAGATTTGATATACTCTAAACATGCTAATAGATTGTATTATTGTTTCTGGTATTTTCTTTTTTTTCAATAAAGTGCTATCCAGTCATTCTCCTTGGTGTCAACACTGTATGATTATAATGCACAATTTATATCCACAGTTGCACTATGTGGCTAATTTTTAACTTCACACAAACTTATTTTACTTGCTCTGATACTGCCATTTTCATTTGGAAAATCATAAATATGACTATATTTTTTGCTGCAGCAGCAGGGAAGAATGATGATCCACAACATAGGTAAATCCAGGGCAGTTCTGTTTTGGTGTTGTATGGTTGTATAAATTACAAGGACAATGGTTGTTGCGTTTTTGGACTGTAGGGATCCCCTTTGTGCCATGACTATTTTGTTTTTAATCAAAAATTAGTGGTTACTGTACCAACAAAAAAGTTATTTTTGTCATTGAGGCAATGCTAGAAAAATATTAGATCGCTTTGGGATTATGAGTAGGATTAAATCAAATCTGATTTTCCACGATCCCACCCCATCCAAAGTATCCTGCTCAGAAACACAGCTGGAATGTGAAATAGTTCACTGTTTTAATTTGTAAGAGTAATAAACAATGTTTGCATCACTATACAGAACATAAATAAAACAGACAAAAATAAGTCCAAGATATGTAATTTACAGTAATAATACTGATTTGCAGACATTTAGTTGTAGTGCCTGTGAATCCAGAACAATGGATATTTTTATTCTGCAAGCTTCAAACTATGATCACCTAATAGCATAGGTTTGGCTGGTTTGATGAAATAATTACAGTGCAACTATTCATTTGGTAATGACAGCCACCCATGTAGTCTTGTGAACATGATTGATTCACTTTTAGGGAAATAAAATTAAAACAGTTGGCAAAGATGTGAAGAATAGTGTGGAGGTTGTGAGGGATTATAGCCACTTCTTGCAATAGTAAACTGCCTATTTTAGAAAACTTTAATTGGTGACTAGTCTAAAAATGCGCATTTGAGGATGTTCAAAATGCAGGAGTCTTCCACCTAATGTTTGAGTTGATGCCTGATACTACCACATACGCCCTTTGCTGATAACTAAAATACCACTATTTAAATAGGAAACGGAAGCAGAGAAAATGGAATTGAAATTCTGAATCCAGTGACCAGATCAGTTAAGGAATGTTGTCTGAAAAAAAAATTAAGTTGACCATTGCTTATGGTCCAACATTCAAAAATAAATTCCTGTCTAACGAATTGTTGTTGCTTCTTTGCAATCTAGTTCTTACTGTTTCTCATGCTCTGTTTGCCTTCCACTCTTTCTAGACCGTTACTCTCTGACTTATTTTTCTCACTTATGTTTGTATCTTCGCCTATCACAAATGTTCTCCATTTCTATCTGTGCTTTTCTCTCCTTTACTCTTCCTTACTTAGTAGCAGTCTTTTTTTAAGTGGTTGAGCCTCTTAAGGAGCAGTGCAAAATAAATGTTTTTTTCAAAAAATTGATGCAAAAGATACAAATGAAAAGCAGTACTGCTGATTTGTGGGAACAGCACTAAAAAGATGTTTAAAGGATAATTAAAAATAAAATAATTCCTCTCCTGTGGCCTAGTTGTCAGGTATCAAACAAACCTATCACAGGCAAATAATTTGCGTCCATCCCCACTGTAATTACATAAATAAATCTGTGGACACAGCATGATCTGTGTATGTAGCAGTGTATTACATTGAATGGACAGCACAGAAACAGGCCATTCAGCCCACCAGGTCCATGCTAGTGCTTATGCTCCACACGAACCTCCTCCCACCCTTCTTCTAATCCCATCAACATGTCCTTCTATTCCTTTCTCCCTCGTATGTTTATCCAGCTTCCCTTTAAATGCATCTATGATTAGTCGTTTCAACTACTCCTTGTGGTAGCAGGTTCCACATTCTAACAGTTCTCTGGATAAAGAAGTTTCTCCTGAATTCCCTATTGGATTTATTAGTGACTATCATATTTATGGCCCCTGGTTCTGATCTCCCCCACAAGTGGAAACATCTACTCTACATCTACTCTATCAAACCCTTCCATAATCTTAAAGACCTCTATCAGGTCACCTCTCAGCTAGAAAAAAGAGCCCCAGCCTGTTCAGTCTTTCCTGATAGATATAACCTCTCAGTTCTGATATCATCCTAGTAAATCTTTTTTGCACCTTCTCCAGTGCCTCTATATTCTTTTTATAATATGGAGACCATAACAGTTCACAATACTCCAAGTGTGATCTAACCAAGGTTCTATACAAGTTTAACATACCTTCCCTACTCTTCAATTCTATCCCTCTAGAAACGTACCCTGATGCTTTGTTTGCTTTTTTTATGGCTTTATTAACCTGCATCGTTACTTTTAGTGTATTTTTGCCCTCAGATCCCTCTTAATTTCCAAGGAGTAAGTGGCCTCCTTATTCTTCCTACCAAAATGTAATACCCCGCACTTATCTATATTGAAATTCATTTGCCATTTACGCACCCATTCTGCAAGTTTATTAATGTCTTCCTGTATTTTGTCGCTGTCCTCCTCAGTATTAACTATACCCCCCTGTTTGGTGTCATCTGCAAATTTTGAAATTGTACTTCCGATTCCTGAGTCCAAATTGTTTATGTAAATAGTGAACAACAATGGTCCCAGCACTGATCCTTGTGGAACACCACTTCCTACCTTTTGCCAGTCTGAGTAACTACCTTTAACCCCTACTTTCTGTTTTCTGTTTTGTAGCCAGCTTGCTATCCATTCTACTACTTGTCCCCTGACTTCACATGCTCTGACCTTATGAGTCGACTATGGCCTTATCGAAGGCCTTTTGAAAATCCAAATATATTACATCTTCTGTAATACCCTTAGCTACCCATTCGGTTATTTCTTCAAAGAATTCAATAAGGTTAGTCAAGCATGACCTTCCCTTTTGAAATCCATGCTTACTATTCTTTATTATATTTTCGGTTTCTAGATGTTTTTCTATTACATCTTTGAGTAAGGATTCCATTATCTTTCTGAAAAACGTTAAGCTAATTGGTCTATAGTTCCTTGGACTGGCTCTATCACCCTTTTTAAATATAGGAATAACATTAGCTGTCCGCCAGTCCTCTGGCACTATTCCCTTTTCTAATGAATTTTTATATATATGTAATAGTGCCTCTGCTATCTCTTCCCTTACTTCTTTATTAGTTCACAGTGTGTCATTACTGGCTTGTGTGTTCTTGCTTTTTAGTGGGATATATGTTTCCCAGACTCTATTGATCACCATTTTAAATGTTTCCCACTGCTGTTCTCTTTGTTTGTCAGTAAATTTTTCCAGTTTATTTTCCTTAATTCCATTTTCATCCTCTTAAAATCAGCTTTTTTCCAATTTATTACTTTCGCCTTTGTCTTACTTATATCCTTCTCAATCTTTATCTTAAACTTTATTATGTTGTGATCGCTATTGCCTAGATGTTCCCATATGCTTACTTCCCTTATCTGTTCTGGTTCATTTCACATTACTAGCAGCAGTGCTTCCACTTTTGTTGGCCTTTTTACATACTGGATAACAAAAGAGTCCTGCGCACATTGTAAAAACTCCATTCCCTATATCCCTTTACCTACTTCTTCTTGCCAGTTTATTTGGGGGTAATTAAAATCTCCCATGATTATTAATCTATGTTCTTTACTCATTTCACAAATCTGCTTACATCTTTCTTCCTCCATCTCCTTTCCACTATTAGGTGGTCTGTAATATGCCGCTATTAGCGTGATCAGTTTCTTATCTTTCATTTCAATCCATATGGATTCTGTTTCTATCCTTTTGTTAGTTATGTACCTTTTTTCTACTGCCATTGTGTTATCCCTAATTAGTACAGATGCTCCACCCCTCCTCCTTCCTTCCCTATCCTTTCTGATTATGTTATAACCTGCAATATTTAGTTGCCAATCCTGTTCTTTATGTAGCCATGTTTCAGCTATTCCTACTATATCTGGTTCTTCACTATGGGTTATTGCATTCAGTTCCCCCGTTTTATTTTGGACGCTGTGTACATTGCTGTACAGGCAGTTTAATTCATCCTTAATAGTTGTTCCTTTTACTTTATTTTTAATAGTCCTTTTATACTTCTGTTTTACAACTGTATTTGTTCCTTGACTGTTTATGTTATCTTTATTCCTTATCCTAGTCTGACCTTTACACTCATCTCCTGTTTCTTTTATCTTTAGGCTTTTGTTATTGCTACCAGTTCCCTCCCCCATCTTGCTAGTTTATAGCCTTATCCACCGCCATTGTTATCCTTTCTGCTAGTACTCTGGTCGCATTCTGGTTCAGCTGGAGCCCATCCCAGTGATACAGCTCTTTCCTGTCCCAGTACTGGTGCCAGTGTCCCATGAAATGGAACCCCTCCTTCCCACACCCTCTCTTTTAGCCACGCATTCACCTTTCTGATCTGCCTATCTCTATTCAAATTAACACGTGGCTTGAGTAGTAATCCTGAGATTATCACCCTTGAGGTCCTGTTTTTTGATTTAGTTCCTAGCTTCTGATATTCTCTTCGTAAGACCTCCTCCTTGTTCTTCCTTTTGTCATTGGTGCAGACATGGACCACAACAACTGCATTATCCCCCTCCCTTTCCAAATTCCTCTCCAGTTGCTCTGACATGTCCTTTACCCTTGCACCAGGTACCTTCGTGGCTGCAGAGGACGCTATCTAGCCCCCTGATTATAGAATCCCCTGTGACTACAACCTTCCTATCCAGCTACTTCCCGTCCTTGCACTGCCTCATGCCCCACGGTGCCATGGTTAGCATTCTGGGCATCCTCCCTGCAACCTTCATCCTTATCTTCACAAGTATCAGGTACCTCATACCTGTTGGATAGGACCAGTGTCCGCGGGACCTCCTTCCCTACCTCTCCTAGGTTCCCACTACCTTGCTGACTAACAATCATGCTCTCCCCTTCCTGCACCTGTGCTTTTCTCTGAGGTGTGACTGTACTCTGGAGAAAACTATCTAGATATACCTCCCCCTCCCTTATGTGTCGGAGTGTCTCTAACTCGCACTCCAGCTGAAAGTGCCGGAGTGTCTCAAGTCAGAGACATTTACTGCAGATGTGGCAATCTGGGACTGTCTCGCTGACCAAAACTCCCACATATTACAGTCCTGACACACAGCCTATACTGTCATTTCTAGTTTTTATTTATTTATTATCAGTAGTTTAATTGTAGGACTATAGAATCACTTGAGATCTAGATGATATTTAGTAAATGGATTTAGCTTGATTTTGATATAATTAGTAATTATTTAGTCTTTTTTTATTTTACGTTTTTTTTATTTTAAAAGTTGATAGATTAGTTTATAGTCCCTTGGTTTAATTCACTTAATACTTCCTTCCCCCTCTGCACCTAATTCCCACACTCACCAAATTCCCAGTCCTCACTCTGTTCGCAATTCACTCCTAGAATTTCAGTCTCTGTCCTTACGAACCTCTGTGCTCAAGCTCAGTGTAGTTACATAATTGTGAGTGGCTCATACATCACAGTTACAGGTATTTCTGGTATTGAGCTGAAACTGCAGTACTTCAAGTAAATGTTGGACAAATGTCATCACTGGAAGTGGTTCAGTTCTTTATTCTCTGTTCTGGTTTTAGGAGGTGCGTGTAATTTTTTTTAATAGTCAGCAATTTTTTTCAATTTGGCAATACTCAAAGTGTGTAACAGGAAGCACTGAGATGATTCCTAGTGTAGTTAAGCCTGTGGTGATGCTCACTTAGTTGCCTCCCTGTAATTAACCTGCCATCAGAGTTTCATGTACCTGTTGTTCAGGCATGCAAAATTGAAACATTCACGTTGTTGTCATGTGCACCCAGCCAGAGCTACCAAAAACATCACCTGTAGAACACAGTAAATATTAGCAATGCCTTGTTCCACTTGAATGGCAACACGTGTTTGCAAAGAATCAGGTTGTTAATGGCTGATTAGCAAAATAACTGAATCTGTTTGAATGCCCCAGTAAAATTACATTTTCAAACTAATTAAACAATGAAAAAGATTGAATGATCCTACATCTCAAGACACACCCACCACATGTAACACTAACACAATTCTTCCATTTTTGTTATTTTTGCTCAACACACGCAATGGCAGACAGGTCATTCACTACTCTATCAATGATGCACATGAATTATGCACTTGGATATGTGTAACAGCAATCTCGATTGATCTGCCTTCTATTTCACCTCTGGTTTCTAGCTTTCCTGACTGCAATCCTGAGATCAGAGGCTCACCATGTAGAGAATCTTGGTAGCCGGCCTCACTTTCCAACCAGACTCGATTTAAAGATCTGAACCTTTAACGTTAGACTAAAACAAAGCTCATCATACTCTTATCCCACTGTATTGAGCTCCCCACCGCCTAGCCACACATATGTTCTTAAAAACTCATGATTGTACAGAAAAAGAAGACAACATAGATTCCCACCTCCAAAAAAAAGAAAACCACTCACGTTTGCCAGAGAGTAGGGTGCACCTAAAAGGTATGATCAATACAAAAAAGTTACACAAGTACATCTGTGCCTTCAGTGTCACTGTAATTAATCACAAATATTCAATGAATATCAATGATAATGGGAAAAATAATAAAGGATGCACTCCAGAAGTTATTTAAAATTGTAGAGAAATGCTTACTTAAAATCTAGTATCAGCTTGGGTCAGTGGTAGTGCTCTTGCTTCTGCATCAGAAGGTTGTTGGTTCAAGCTCCAATTCAAGACTTGAGCACATAATCTATGTTTTTTTTTTCTATTCGTTCATGGGATGTGGGCGTCGCTGACGAGGCCAGCATTTATTGCCCATCCCTAATTGCCCTCGAGAAGGTGGTGGTGAGCCGCCTTCTTGAACTGCTGCAGTCCGTGTGGTGACGGTTCTCCCACAGTGCTGTTAGGAAGGGAGTTCCAGGATTTTGACCCAGCGACGATGAAGGAACGGCGATATATTTCCAAGTCGGGATGGTGTGTGACTTGGAGGGGAACGTGCAGGTGGTGTTGTTCCCATGCGCCTGCTGCTCTTGTCCTTCTATGTGGACTCAAGTGTAACACTGAAGGAGTGCTGTATAGTCGGAGGTGCCATCTTTCAGATGAGATATTAAGCTGAGGCTCTATCTGCCTGCTCAAGTGGATGTAAAAGATCATGTGGTAGTATTTGTAATGACCAGGATAGTTCTTCCAGTGTCCTGGCCATCATTCATCCCTCAACCACTATCACCAAAACAAATTATCTGGTCATTTACTGTTTCTCATTTGCTGTTTGGCTGCCATGTTTGCCTACATAACAACAGTGCCTACACTTCAAAAGTAATTAATTGGCTGTGAAATGCCGTGAGACCTCCTGAGGAGGTGAAAAGTGCTATATTAATGCAAGGTCCTTCTAATCAAATGCTTATTGTCTTTATTAATGTATGTTTTCTGGTTTCAGTAATGTCTGACATTACTCAGAAAAGAACAATTTTTGCCCTCGTGTTTCTCCCAGTTAATCCTCAAATGGTATTAACAATCAAATCAAGTATGGTTGTGATCAGGTGCAATGCAGGCCGCATTTATGTTGCCCTAACTTCATACCTGAATGCTGATTCCACTTCTGCTTCATTTCTATCACATTTTGTATCATAGTTTTCTTAAATAAATATATTTTCCTAATTTTACTGAAAAAGCATAAGGTGAGAAAAATTAACGAACAGCATAAAATATACCTTCATGACAAACTAGTGTCAATCCATGGAATGGAATTATATTTGATAGTACTCAGGCTAATTGAACTTTCCCCTTTCAATAATCTGCAGGGAAAGATATTTAATTTCTCTGGGATGAACTTATATTCCAGTAGCAGAGATGAATGCAAGATCACAAGATAGATGCAGGTGAGGGGTGTCATTTGGCATTTGTATTTAATCCCTCTGGCATAAAAGACCCAAATTCCCCACATCATGTTATCCAACTGACTCAACGGAGTCTACGGTTTTTGCCTCTATTACCTTTCCCAGGAGGCCATTCCAAGTGTTGACCATTCTTCGTGTGAAAAAGTTCATTCTGATATTTATCCGAAATTTTCTTTTCATCAGTTTTGACTTGTGCCCCCTATGTTCTACAATCCTGGCATACCTTGAAGTAGTGCTCTTGATTAAACTTATCTATGCCATTTAATATTTTGTATACTTCTATCAGATTCCCTCTCTGTTGCTTCCTTTCAAGGTTAAAAAAACTCCAGTCTTTCCGCATAGCTCAAGCCTTTGATGCTAGTGATTAGCTTTGTGGCTCTTCTCTGCATTGCCTCCATGCCTTAAATGTTTCTCTTAAGTCTTGCTGTCCAAAACCGAACACAATATTCATAAAGTGTTGTCAAATCAGGATACTGTACAGTTTTGATATAACACTTTCAACAGGCCTGACAGTATAATGAAGCATTTTATATGCTTTGTTTATTACTGTTCCGCAGTGATTTGACGTATTAACTGCCAAATCTACTATCAACCCCAGATCCCTTTCTGTTTCATTTCACCAATTTCCAGACCATCCATAATACTTGTCCCAGTGTTTAATCCTTTCTCTCTTTCTATTCCAGTAATTGTGTTTATAATATTACTGGTTGGAGGAGAAATGGATAGTGTTAAGCATGTAACAATGCTGCTGTGTGATAAGTAGCCATATTAGTACTTCTTTCAGTCAAAAGCTAACATGCTATTTGGTTTAATCTACAGTTCAACTGACAGCAGCCTATTTTCTCCTCACAGGAATGTCAGCAATCTCGGTCTAACATTAGCACCGAAATATCACGTGGTTCTGAAAGATCGTGACAGTGGCTGAAGATAAAGTACACCTGATGTTATCTGGTGAAGTTGTTTATGCTGTCAGGAGTTGCACTTCACATTCCACTGCACCTGAGCAATAGATACTACAAATACTTTGCAAGCTGTAAGATTCATGTAATAAATGTAACTTTAAACAATTTTTCAATATTCTTTTTACATGTTAAAATATTGAAGGAGAACTGTATTCTTGTAAGGAAGAACTGAGAGACATGAAGACGTGTACAGTTACCACCCCCCCTCCCTTGGATTACAGAACAACTCAAATATACAGAAGATAAATGATTTGAAAATAGTACTGTGAGCTTGCCAAACATTTTATTACATAACTTTTTGGTTTCCGTAAGAATTTTCTGGTATATTTTCCAGCTATGGTGTAGGAGGCATTACAGAACACATAGTAGCACTGACAAAATATTGGTGTACACAAACATAATTTTCTACAATGTTTATAATGTAAATTTCCACATTTTATTGATTTTTACACATATACCTTCAAAAATAATTGAAAACATTAACACTATCATCTGAAATATTTTATTTTTGTATATGAAATTACATGCACAGAAATATTCTGTCTGCTAAATTCAATGGGTGTATTTTTTGGCAATAGAAGTCAATAAATGCTTGAGAATGTTGAGTTTTTTTGGAAAAATTATAGTAAAAATTGTACTGCTTCCATTCTCACTGTAACCCAAGCCTGACCTGTACCAAACTGAGAGATTGCACAAAGGACAGTGGGCTCGATGATTGGGGCACTTCATCCTAAACTCAGCTCAACACCAAAATTTCTAAACCACTTCCTGGTCTTGGATTCAATAATGAGATGTTTTCATAGAATGATATATATTACAGCTCCAGATGAGACCAAAGCCCCCATCCCTCAGTCTCCATCCCCAGTCTCCCACTCTTCCCCAAGCCCCCATCCACTGACGCCCATTCCCGATCCCAAGTCTGCCGTTACACTCTCCACCTGCCCTGATCCCCAGTCCCCAACTTTCTCCCCCCCAAGCTCGAATCCCATGCCACATATTCCCTGTCACCCTAGTCCCGCACCTCTCCCTACTCTGTCTCTCTCTATCCCGACTTGACTCCCATCTCCCTCCCCATTCCAGCAGGTCCTGTGTCCGGTCACCTTTAAACGGGGGCCGGCTCTCACCCAGGGGGCGATGACATCACGGAGTGAGGAGTGGTGGGGGAGGGGCTGCTGCAGCGGGAAATTTACATTGCGAAGATCATGCCCCATTCTGGGAGACTCCCCGCCCCCCGCCCCGGGCAATCTGGTAGGGCTGGCAATCCTACACCCCTGTGAAGCACCTTGGGATATTTTTCTACATTAAAGGCACTATATAAATGTAATTGTTGTTGTTGAAACACCAAAAGCAACAGTTTGAAAGCTTCAACCCCTCTTCTCAAACACCTAAAATCAGCTAAAACTAAAGCAAAATACTGTGGATGCCGGAAATCAGCAATAAAAACAGTAAATGCTGGAAACTCTTAGCAGGTTAGGCAGCATTTGTGGAGAGAGAAACAGAATTACCGTTTCAGGTCAATGACCTTTCATCAGAACTGGAACCTTTAATTGGAACTGAAGGAGAGGATTGGGCATCGTCTGTGCCCAATCCTCTCCTTCACAGGTTAGTAAGTATTGCTCCAAACTGCATTGAAGACAGGGCACTCCCAAAACACGACTGTTATCTACCCTGTCTGTTTTGAACAAAGGTCATGCTACTCGGTCGGTGTGTTTCCATCTGTAGTGAGTGGGTGCTAGGACCCGGTGTGTTTCTATCTGTAGCGAGTGGGTGCTAGGACCCGGTGTGTTTCTATCTGTAGCGAGTGGGTGCTAGGACCCGGTGAGTTTCTATCTGTAGGGAGTGGGTGCTAGGACCCGGTGTGTTTCTATCTGTAGCGAGTGGGTGCTAGGACCCGGTGAGTTTCTATCTCTGGTGAGTGGGTGCTAGGACCCAGTGAGTTTCTATCTGTAGTGAGTGGGTGCTCGGACCCGGTGAGTTTCTATCTCTGGTGAGTGGGTGCTAGGACCCGGTGAGTTTCTATCTGTAGGGAGCGGGTGCTCGGACCCGGTGAGTTTCTATCTCTGGTGAGTGGGTGCTAGGACCCAGTGAGTTTCTATCTGTAGTGAGTGGGTGCTCGGACCCGGTGAGTTTCTATCTCTGGTGAGTGGGTGCTAGGACCCGGTGAGTTTCTATCTGTAGGGAGCGGGTGCTCGGACCCGGTGAGTTTCTATCTGCAGGCAGCGGGTGCTAGGACCCGGTGAGTTTCTATCTGTAGTGAGTGGGTGCTCGGACCCGGTGAGTTTCTATCTCTGGTGAGTGGGTGCTAGGACCCGGTGAGTTTCTATCTGTAGGGAGCGGGTGCTAGGACCCGGTGAGTTTCTCGCGGAGAATCTCTTAATCTGATTGGCTGCACTGTTTCGTCCCCTTGTATTTCTACTCCAAGGTGATTGGTTACGTCACAATGACGAAGCTACGGGTCGGCGGGAGGGCGCGAGTGGAATGAGATTTTTTTTAACATCACTGGGGGTGTGGGAACAGAAAAGAAGCGGTGGAGTCCCAGGAAATTCAAGTCTCGGTTTAAAAAAAATCAGCCGTCGACGCGCGTAATATCATAAAGCAGAGCCATTTGATTTCAAATATTTTGAATTTAGCGATTCTGATTGTGCGTCCGCCCCCCGCCTCCCACCCCCCACTTTCCCAGACAGGTTTCAAGTATGGCGGCGGCGTTGGTGAGTGAGCGGGGACTGCACTGGGTGAGGAGAAGCCTGAAACAGTGAGTGTTGTAACCAGGACTTTGGGAGGGGGAATGGTGCCGGGATCCACGTTCGAAATTCTAGAGTCAAAGTTCCAAATTCTAGAGTCAAAGTTCCAAATTCTAGAGTCAAAGTTCCAAATTCTAGATTCTAAGTACCAGATTTCAGATTCTAAGTTCCAGATTTCAGGTTCCTGGTTCCAGATTTCAGGTTCCAAATTCTAGATTCTAAGTTCCAGATTTCAGGTTCCTGGTTCCAGATTTCAGGTTCCAAATTCTAGATTCTAAGTTCCAGATTTCAGGTTCCTGGTTCCAGATTTCAGGTTCCAAATTCCAAATTCTAGATTCTAAGTTCCAGATTTCAGATTCCTGGTTCCAGATTTCAGATTCCTGGTTCCAGATTTCAGATTCCAGGTCCCATGTTCACTGATTGTGACCAGTTGCCCTGCAGCCACCGGTTTCGCACCATGCCCTCCACATGCATTCACACTCCAGCTCTGATTTACATCGAAGGTACAGTTATAGCGTAAATGCACTGCATCCGATCTGACATCGGACTAGAGGAACGGGACTCTCTGGAGGAGGTGGTCTCACTCCACTTGGCTTCAGAGTCAGTTTGGGCCTGATTTACATCTCACAGGTTTAGCGTTGGTGATAAGTCAAAACAACTTTGCATGACGTTGAAGCTGTAGTGGGAACTCATCGCGGAGCCAGTGGACAGCACCAAGTGACACTACCCTCACTTTCAATACCCCCTGATGAGGGGGAAATGAAAAGTTTTAACCAGGCGTGTGCAGAACTCTGCTCACTGGCCTCTGAATGCCAGTGAAACTTCAACTGTTGGAAAACTGTTAGTGAGGCAGCCGGCGGTTCTCTAATGGTGCATTTGCACTAATATTAGAATGAAAGTTTAAAAAGTTGACTTTCCACCAGTTGCAGTTTTGCTGTGATCTGCAAAAAAACCAGAGTGGTGTGAAGCTACCTCCTCCAGATGATTTCTCACCCCATGCAAAATGCCAGATTAAGAAAAGAACTTATATTTATATGGTGCTTTGTATGACCTTGGGATGCCTCAAAGCACTTATCATAGTAGGTACAACATGGGAGGAGGCCATTTGGCCCATCGTGCCTGTGCCGGCTCTTTGAAAGAGCTATCCAATTTGTTCCATTCCCCTGCTCTTTCCCCATAGTCTTGTGATTTTTTTCCCCTTGAAGTATTTATCTAATTCCCTTTTGAAAGTTACTGTTGAATCTGCTTCCACCACCCTTTCAGGCAGTGCATTCCAGATCATAATAACACGCTACATAAAAAAATGTTTCCTCATCTCACCTCTGGTTGTTTTGCCAATCACCTGGTTACCTCCCCCTCTGCCACTGGAAACAGTTTTTCCCTATTTACTCTATCAAAACCCTTCATGATCTTGAACACCTCTATCAAATCTTCCCTTAACCTTCTCTGGTCTAAGGAGAAGAACCCCAGCTTCTCCAGTCTCTCCACATAACTGAAGTGCTTCAACGCTGATACCATTCTAGTAAATTTCTTCTGCACCCTCTCTAAGGTCTTGACATCCTTCCTAAAGTGTGGTGCCCAGAATTGGACACAATACTCCAGTTGAGGCCTAACCAGTGTTTTATAAAGGTTCAGTATAACTTCCTAACTTTTGTACTCTCTGCCTCTATTAATAAAGCCCAGGATCCCGTATGCTTTTTTAACAGCCTTCTCACCTTGTCCTGCCACCTTCAAAAATTTGTGTGTGTGCACCCCAGGTCCCCCTGTTCCTGCACCCTCTTTAAAATTGTACCATTTAGTTTATATTAGCTGTCCTCATTCTTCCTACCAAAATGCATCACTTCACACTTCTCGGCATTAAATTTCATCTGCCATGTGTCTGCCCATTTCACCAGTCTGTCTAGGTCCTCCTGAAGTCTGTTGCTATCCTCCACATTATTTTCTACATTTCCAAGTTTTGTGTCATTTGCAAACTTTGAAATTATATCCTCTATACCCAAGTCCAAGTCATTAATATATATTAAAAAGAGCAGTCGTCCTAATACTGACCCCTCGGAAACTGTATACTTCCCTCCAGTCTGAAAAACAACCATTCACCACTACTCTCTGCTTTCTGTCCCTTAGCCAATTTTGTATCCACGCTGCCGCTGTCCCTTTAATCCCATGGGCTTTAATTTTGCTAACAAGACCATTATATGTTACTTTATCAAATGCCTTTTGAAAGTCCATACGCACATCAACCGCACTACCCTCATCAACCTGCTCTGTTACTTCATCAAAGAACTCAATCAAGTTAGTCAAACATGATTTTCCTTTAACAAATCCATGCTGACTTTCATTTATTAGCCCATACTTTTCCAAGCGTCAATTAATTTTGTCTCGGATTATTGTCTCTAAAAGTTTCCCCGTCACTAATGTTGGGCTGACTGGCCTGTAATTGTCGGGTTTATCCCTGTCCCCTTTTTTGAACAGGAGTGTAACATTTGCAGTCTTCCAGCATCATACCCATATCCAAGGAGGATTAGAAGATTGTGGCTAGAGCCTCCGCAATTTCCATCCTTACCTCCCTCAGCCAACAAAATACTTTTGAAGTGTAGTCATTGTTGTAATGTAGGGAAAAGTGACAGCAAATTTGCACAAAGCAAGCTCCCACAAACAGCAATTAAATAAATCACCAGATAATCTGTTTTTGATTCTGTTGGTTGAGATAAATGTTGACACGGACACTGGGAGAATTCCCTTGCTTTCTTTGAATAGTGCCATGGGGTCTTTTACGTTCACCTAATAGGGCATATGGAATCTTGGTTTAACATCTCATCATAACATTATCATCATATTACATCAGCACCTCTGACAGTGCAGCACTCCCTCAGTTTTGCACTGAAGTGTTAGCCTGATATATACTCAAGTCTCTGAAGTGAGCCAAAGCTGCTCTGTTCAGGAAGGTTATTTATGTGGACTCCCTCTCACAAATTAGCTCAAACAGTGGTGTGTATAAATTACAGTAAGTATGTTTTATGTTGCCTGTCAGCTGGTAGACCTGCTGTGTATTGGTTAGTTTTCAGCCCTGTGACTTTCTAAAGCATATTGTATAAGATTTCTTCAAACACCTATCTGAAATGAAGTTTGTAGCATGTTGTGTTGAAATCTAAATAGGGTTATAAATGCAGAATCTTTAATAATAGTATGGTAACTCTAGATTTAGAGTACTAGAAAGTAGCTTTTAAATTAAGTAAATTAGTCAAATGGATTCGTATTTGTGAAGGTGAAAGCACGTGAAAAGGCACTCCAATGAAAGTCACTGTTACTATACCCTTAATATAACAGGACTCCATATAAATGAATAGGGTGACATTTTGTTTTTCTAAAATAGAATGCCATACAACACTTAAATGCAGACTGTCATTTGTGCTCATAAAGTGGAGATGACCGTATTTTATTCAGCGCTGGGCTCTGATGATATTTCCTTTTTACATGAATGAAGAGTAGTGACATTGAAGAACCAGCTGTGAGTATGGGGTCTGTTCTTTAATTACCCAAGCCTTGTCCTGTCGGTAGCATAAGTTCGAAAGACAATTCTGGAGTACAAAGATGCAGTAATGTTATTTTGACCCTTCACCTGTTCAGGATTAGAGTTCATATATAGTAGTTATCCTATGTAGATTGGGGATAATTTAACGTTGAAATCTAACTTTCCCCCTCACTTTTGAAACCAAATTATACCAGAGTTATAGGCCTTTTCTCTGAAAATGAGTGTCATTTTTTTTTGTTGGCTTTGTGTAATATTAATACTTTACAACAAGAACAAGAAGAACATTTATATAGCGCCTTTAACATAGTAAAACGTCCCAAGGCGCTTCACAGGAGCGTTATCCATCAAAGTTTGACACCGAGCCACATAAGGAGATGTTAGGACAGGTGACCAAAAGCTTGGTCAAAGAGGTAGGCTTTAAGGAGCATCTTAAAGGAGGAAAGAGAGGTGGAGAGGCTTTGGGAGGGAATTCCAGAGCTTAGGGCCTAGGCAGCTGAAGGCACAATTAAGAACAAACATGATGGTAGACAGATTCAAGAAAGTAAAGATTTTCTGGGAAGTTTGGTTTAAAGTGACTGCTTGTATGAAGATCCTGCTTTCAAATTTGTTCGAACTATATTTAATATACACCGATTGTAAGTTCAATCTCTCGCCATCATTTTTATGCTCTTGAACTAGTTGCTCAATGAGTAGTACTGCTGCAATCCTAAAATCTTTCTAAATAAAGGTTTCTGGTTTGCATGGCCTTTTAAGAAAATAAGTAATATTTGTATTGTTTCTAGTTTATTAATTTTTTTTCTTTAAACTTCACAGGCAATGGTTTCGTGCACTGACTTTTGTAAGAAATGCTTCATCAGGTACTGTTTTTTGTAAATTGTGTTAGTTATCTATGCTGGCTTCACTGATGCCTTGTGCCAATTTGTAACCATTCTGTAGTTTACATCTGTCCTCCTGGTTAGATACACTAATGTGTTAGGGAAGCAGTCATTCCGTTTGGAACATCGACATCCAGGATTTGTAAACAAGGAGCAGTGTCAGTGCACTAGTCTACAATATAGTAAATGATTATTGTGTTAAGGAGAGGTGTTACTATAGTTGATGGACTTTTTAATAATGTTTAAATGCTTTATAAGTATTACAAACAATATTGAATAGGATAATGCACTTCTGCTTACAGAAGGAAGTCTCTTCAGGGGCAAACATATTTAGTAAGTCCCTTGTGAAAACCTGACAGCCATGTACTCACTTGGCAGGTGTCTACATCCTTTTCAAGCTTGCTTGCTGATCTAAAGCTATCAATCTGCTGGTATCCATAATAGCAGTTTGAAGTTTGATTTTAAAGGAATGCTTCATTTCACAGCATTTTCACAAAATTTCTCTTATTAGAGTACATCCCTTTTGAAAAAAAAATCTGTAGTACATATTTTGTCTAAAAATGCATTTTCTGTTGCTTAGCCTTCTGATTAGAGTTGCCACATCTGTACAGTTTCTGATGCTGCGAGACTGAGATGGGATGCATCAGTATCTAACTTGAGCTCTCAACACTCTTGCGACTCAGTGCGATCAATATACCATCTATCCACCATTTAAAGATCAAGAGCTTTCAAAGTTGTTTGTATAGATCATATAATGCTGGTATAATCGGAAGGTAGAAAATGTAACCCCGCTATTCAAGAAAGGAGGGAGAGAGAAAACAGGGAACTATAGGCCAGTTAGCCTGACATCAGCTGTCGGGAAAATGCTAGAATCTATTATTAAGGACGTAGCAACAGGGCTTTTAGAAAATCGTAATATGATTAGGCAGTCAACACGGTTTTATGAAAGGGAAATCGTGTTTGACAAATCTATTAGAGTTTTTTGAGGGCGTAACTATCAGGGTAGTTAAGGGGGAACCAGTGGATGGTAGTACATTTGGATTTTCAAAAGGCATTCGATAAGTTGCCACACAAGAGGTTGTTACACAAAATTAGGGCTCATGGCAGGAGATCCCAGCGCCGTGTCATGTTCCTCTTGTGAGATGTGGGAATTCAGGGATCCTTCCTGTATCCCTGATTCCTTCACCTGCGGGAAGTGTGTCCAGCTGCAGCTATTGTTTGACCGCTTGACGGCTCTGGAGCTGCGGATGGACTCACTTTGGAGCATCCGCGATGCTGAGAAAGTCGTGGATAGCACGTTCAGTGAGTTGGTCACACCGCAGATAAAAATTACTGAGGGAGATAGTGAATGGGTGACCAACAGACAGAGGAAGAGTAGGAAGGCAGTGCAGGGGTCCCCTGCGGTCATCTCCCTCCAAAACAGGTATACCGTTTTGGATACTGTTGGGGGAGATGGCTCACCAGGGGAAGGTGGCAGTGGCCAGGTTCATGGCACCGTGGCTGGCTCTGCTGCACAGGAGGGCAGGAAAAAGAGTGGCAGAGCTATAGTGATAGGGGACTCGATTGTAAGGGGAATAGACAGGCGTTTCTGCAGACGCAACCGAGACTCCAGGATGGTATGTTGCCTCCCTGGTGCAAGGGTCAAGGATGTCTCGGAGCGGCTGCAGGACATTCTGGAGGGGGAGGGTGAACAGCCAGTTGTCGTGGTGCATATAGGCACCAACGATATAGGTAAAAAACAGGATGAGGTCCTACAAGCTGAATTTAGGGAGTTAGGAGTTAAACTAAAGAGTAGGACCTCAAAGGTAGTAATCTCAGGATTGCTACCAGTGCCACGGGCTAGTCAGAGTAGGAATGACAGGATAGCTAAGATGAATACGTGGCTTGAGAGATGGTGCAAGAGGGAGGGATTCAAATTCCTGGGCCATTGGAACCGGTTCTGGGGGAGGTGGGACCAGTACAAATTGGACAGTCTGCATCTGGGCAGGACTGGAACCAATGTCCTAGGGGGAGTGTTTGCCAGTGCTGTTGGGGAGGGTTTAAACTAATGTGGCAGGGGGATGGGAACCGATGCAGGAAGTCAGTGGGAAATAAAGTGGTGACAGAAACAAAAGGCAGTAAGGGAGAGTGTACAGAACATGACCGGACAGATGGTCTGAGAAAGCAGGGCAAAGACCAAGGGAAGTCTAGATTAAACTGCATTTATTTCAATGCAAGAAGTCTGATGGGCAAGGCAGATGAACTCAGGGCATGGATGGGTACATGGGACTGGGATGTTATAGCTATTACTGAAACATGGCTAAGGGAGGGGCAGGACTGGCAGCTCAATGTTCCAGGGTACAGATGCTATAGGAAAGATAGAGCAGGAGGTAAGAGAGGAGGGGGAGTTGCGTTCTTGATTAGGGAGAACATCACGGCAGTAGTGAGAGGGGATATATCCGAGGGTTCGCCCACTGAGTCTATATGGGTAGAACTGAAAAATAAGAAGGGAGAGATCACTTTGATAGGATTGTACTACAGACCCCCAAATAGTCAACGGGAAATTGAGGAGCAAATATGTAAGGAGATTACAGACAGCTGCAAGAAAAATAGGGTGGTAATAGTAGGGGACTTTAACTTTCCCAACATTGACTGGGACAGCCATAGCATTAGGGGCTTGGATGGAGAGAAATTTGTTGAGTGTATTCAGGAGGAATTTCTCATTCAGTATGTGGATGGCCCGACTAGAGAGGGGGCAAAACTTGACCTCCTCTTGGGAAATAAGGAAGGGCAGGTGACAGAAGTGTTAGTGAGGGATCACTTTGGGACCAGTGATCATAATTCCATTAGTTTTAAGATAGCTATGGAGAAGGATAGGTCTGGCCCAAAAGTTAAAATTCTAAATTGGGGAAAGGCCAATTTTCATGGTATTAGACAGGAACTTTCAGAAGTTGATTGGGAGAGTCTGTTGGCAGGCAAAGGGACGTCTGGTAAGTGGGAGGCTTTCAAAAGTGTGTTAACCAGGGTTCAGGGTAAGCACATTCCTTATAAAGTGAAGGGCAAGGCTGGTAGAAGTAGGGAACCTTGGATGACTCGGGAGATTGAGGCACTAGTCAAAAATAAGAAGGAGGCATATGACATGCATAGGCAGCTGGGATCAAGTGGATCCCTTGAAGAGTATAGAGATTGCCGGAGTAGAGTTAAGAGAGAAATCAGGAGGGCAAAAAGGGGATATGAGATTGCTTTGGCAGATCAGGCAAAGGTGAATCCAAAGAGCTTCTACAAATACATAAAGGGCAAAAGGGTAACTAGGGAGAGAGTAGGGCCTCTTAAGGATCAACAAGGTCATCTATGTGCGGAACCACAAGAGATGGGTGAGATCCTGAATGAATATTTCACATCGGTATTTACGGTTGAGAAAGGCATGGATGTTAGGGAACTTGGGGAAATAAATAGTGATGTCTTGAGGAGTGTACATATTACAGAGAGGGAGGTGCTGGAAGTCTTAACGCGCATCAAGGTAGATAAATCTCCGGGACCTGATGAAATGTATCCCAGGACGTTATGGGAGGTTAGGGAGGAAATTGCGGGTCCCCTAGCAGAGATATTTGAATCATCCACCGCTACAGGTGAGGTGCCTGAAGATTGGAGGGTAGCAAATGTTGTGCCTTTGTTTAAGAAGGGCGGCAAGGAAAAGCCTGGGAATTACAGACCAGTGAGCCTGACATCTGTAGTGGGTAAGTTGTTAGAGGGTATTCTGAGGGACAGGATCTACAGGCATTTGGAGAGGCAGGGACTAATTAGGAACAGTCAGCATGGTTTTGTGAGAGGAAAATCATGTCTCACGAATTTGATTGAGTTTTTTGAAGGGGTAACCAAGAAGATAGATGAGGGCTGTGCAGTAGACGTGGTCTACATGGACTTCAGCAAAGCATTTGACAAGGTACCGCAAGGTAGGTTGTTACATAAGGTTAAATCTCATGGGATCCAAGGTGAGGTAGCCAATTGGATACAAAATTGGCTTGACGACAGAAGACAGAGGGTGGTTGTGGAGGGTTGTTTTTCAAACTGGATGCCTGTGTCCAGCGGTGTGCCTCAGGGATCGGTGCTGGGTCCGCTGTTATTTGTTATTTATATTAATGATTTGGATGAGAATTTAGGAGGCATGGTTAGTAAGTTTGCAGATGACACCAAGATTGGTGGCATTGTGGACAGTGAAGAAGGTTATCTAGGATTGCAACGGGATCTTGATAAATTGGGCCAGTGGGCCGATGAATGGCAGATGGAGTTTAATTTAGATAAATGTGAGGTGATGCATTTTGGTAGATCGAATCGGGCCAGGACATACTCCGTTAATGGTAGGGCGTTGGGGAGAGTTATAGAACAAAGAGATCTGGGAGTACAGATTCATAGCTCCTTGAAAGTGGAGTCACAGGTGGATAGGGTAGTGAAGAAGGCATTCAGCATGCTTGGTTTCATTGGTCAGAACATTGAATGCAGGAGTTGGGATGTCTTGTTGAAGTTGTACAGGGCATTGGTGAGGCCACACTTGGAGTACTGTGTACAGTTCTGGTCACCCTATTACAGAAAGGATATTATTAAACTAGAAAGAGTGCAGAAAAGATTTACTAGGATGCTACCGGGACTTGATGGTTTGACTTACAGGGAGAGGTTAGACAGACTGGGACTTTTTTCCCTGGAGAGCAGGAGGTTAAGGGGTGATCTTATCGAAGTCTATAAAATAATGAGGGGCATAGATAAGGTCGATAGTCAAAATCTTTTCCCAAAGGTAGGGGAGTCTATAATGAGGGGGCATAGATTTAAGGTGAGAGGGGAGAGATACAAAAGGGTCCAGAGGGGCAATTTTTTCACTCAAAGGGTGGTGAGTGTCTGGAACGAGCTGCCAGAGGCAGTAGTAGAGGCGGGTACAATTTTGTCTTTTAAAAAGCATTTGGACAGTTACATGGGTAAGATGGGTATGGAGGGATATGGGCCAAGTGCAGGCAATTGGGACTAGCTTAGTGGTATAAACTGGGCGACATGGACATGTTGGGCCGAAGGGCCTGTTTCCATGTTGTAACTTCTATGATTCTATGATTCTATGGGATTGGGGGTAATATATTAGCATGGATTGAGGATTGGTTAACGGACAGAAAACAGAGAGTAGGAATAAACAGATCATTTTCGGGTTGGCAGGTTATAACTAGTGGAGTTCTGCAGTGATCAGTGCTTGGGCCTCAGCTATTTACAGTCGATATTAATGACTTAGATGAGAGGACCAAGTGTAATGTATCCAAGTTTGCTGACGATACAAAGCTAGGTGGGAAAGTAAGCTGTGAGGAGGATGCAAAGAGTCTGCAAAGGGATATAGACAGGTTAAGTAAGTGGGCAAGAAGGTGGAAGATGGAGTATAATGTGGGGAAATGTGAAATTATCCACTTTGTTAGGAAGAATAGAAAAGCAGAATATTTTTTAAAAGGTGAGAGGCTAAGAAATGTTGGTAGTCAGAGGGATTTGGGCATCCTTGTACACGAATCATGGAAAGTTAACGTACAGGTACAGCAAGCAATTGGGAAGGCAAATGGTATGTTAGCCTTTATTGTAAGGGGGTTGGAATATAAGAGTAAGAAGGTCTTGCTGCAATTATAAAGGGCTCTGGTGAGACCACACCTGGAGTACTGTGTACAGTTTTGGTCTCCTTACCTAAGGAAGGATATACTTACCTTAGAGAGGGTGCAACGAAGGTTCGCTAGATTGATTCCTGGGATGAGAGGGTTGTCTGATAAGGAGAGATCGAGTAAAATGAGCCTATATTCTCTGGAGTTTAGAAGAATGAGAGGTAATCTCATTGAAATGTATAAAATTCTTAGAGGGCTTGACAGGGTTGATGCTGAAAGGCTGTTTTCCCTGGCTGGAGAGTCTGGAACTAGAGGTCATAGTCTCAAGATAAGGGGTCTGCCATTTAGGACTGAGATGAAGAAAAATTTCTTCACTCCGAGGTTGTGAATCTTTGGAATTCTCTACCCCAGAGGGCTGTGGATGTTCAGTCATTGAGTGTATTCAAGACTGAGATCGATAGATATTTGGACACTAAGGGAATCAAGGGATCTGATGATAGGGCGAGAAAGTGGAGTTGAGGTAGAAGATCAGCCATGATATTGAATGGCAGAGCAGGCTCGAGGGGACATATGGTCTACTCCTGCTACTATTTCTTATGTTCTTATAACAGCCACGAGATCAGCCAGTGAGTGTCTCCCATCCATTTCATTTCTGGATGCCAGTGGAAAGCTTTGAACCAATTTATAACCAGTTTAAATAGTGTATCAAAAAGTCGCCCTCCGCATTCTACCAAAAACAAGATAAACTTAGTGAAGGGAGATTCATCCTTTTATTACTCTGAAATCAGAGTTTATAAGGTTATTACCAAGGATATTATTGTTTTCTTCATAGAAATTGTAGATGATTATTAATTATGAAGTAAGTTCAGAGGCTGAACTGCATCTTGTCACTTGTCATCATTCTTGAACACTTGGATGCAGGAAAATACCATTATTAGTCCTTGGTAGCCAAAACTAGAACAGGAAGGAAAATGATCTTTTCCGTAATAGTTTTATATGGATTTGTTTTCTAAATGTTTGCTGTGCTTTAATGAATATATACAGCCAATTCATTTAAAACCTGAATAGATCCTTAATTTGTTTTGCAGGCAGTTGCAGAATCGAGAAAGTTCTTATTGCGAATCGAGGCGAGATTGCCTGCAGGGTAATGCGGACAGCGAAGAAGATGGGTGTTCGCTCAGTTGCTGTTTATAGTGAAGCAGACAAAAACTCCATGCATGTCACAATGGTATGTCATGATATTGGGGCACATATTACATGAAGATGTTTCAAGCTTTATTCTTTATATGGATTTATTCTTTATATGGATTGATCCAATGGTATGGTGTTATGTTTGCTCATCAGAGTGAAGAATGCCAGTGATGGGAGATAGAGGGAGTAATATTCAACTTCAGTGGAGGTGCAAAACAGGCAGTAGTGAATTGGCCGCCCGTTATACACTCCGTCCCATTTTCCTTTTCATTGAAGTCAATGGATGGGATAATCAGGCGGGGTGTTTAACAAGCGGTCAAACTATTACTGCCTGTTTTGCGTCCCTGCAGAATTTGAATTTTGCCCTCAGAATCATTTTCTTTTATGCACAACTAATGGCATTAAGCACTCCCAGTTCAGATATTATGTATTGTATTTCATGGGATAGATTCCTTCCCTCATCTTCCTCCCCACCCCCCCACAAAAAAAAAGCAATGTCCATTTACTTTGGATCTTACAGCTATACAGAGTCCCTCACCTCGGAGACCTGTCCATTACTACTGTATCCTTGCTCAAGGGTGTGTGTATATATATTTTTTTAAACATGGTGTCAGTCAAGAATTTTGCTTACCACAAAGTAATTTGTATAATTGAAAGACGATTACTTTTTTGTTAATGCACACATTTTTGGGGGGTATATGCAAATATCTCTGGTGGCATGCTAAAGTGTGTAATAGTAACAGACACCAGTGGACAAGAGAAATTAAAGTTGTCAATATATACAGTATTGGTATATCATTCACACCTGTTGTATGAATCAGACAGAAAAAATATATATTTGAGAATCATATGTTCAAAGCCCATTTTTGTTTCTTCAGAATGTTACCATTGTTCAGACTTTGGGTGAGCGGGTTTTGTTTTGATTCCTATACACTATAATATACTATTCAAGATCATTTTGAATATCCTAAAATGTTCCAAAGTGCACAACAATGAGTATAATTTATGTTCCTCCAAGCACTATTTTACTTATAGCGATCCAGACACCCAGGGTTTTGACTCCCCCAATGTGGTTGAAGTGTCGAGTGAGGTACTGTAAAAGCCAGTATACTTTGTCAGAATATTCATTTAGAATTTCATTCGATCTGTGTGTGTACATCTCTTGATCCTTCTACTGGTGTGACTGATATTTGTTTTTAGTACTAAATCTGTTTTCTTCGCTTAAACAAACATTGTGCAGAAGCTGAATAATTCAGTGTCTCTTATAAACTCTTAGGGCATTAGATCACGTTTTTAACCATGTCAGTCATCACCTTGTATGATTGTTTTAACTTTGCATCCCGTGTAAAGACAATGGCTAGTGTGGTGGACCCGAATATGTGCATAACTTGGAGGTTATTATTTCCTAATTCTAAAATGTGGGCTCTTTTTGTAAGATATTATGCTTTTTCATTTGAGGCGAACAACCCGTGAAGAAATCAAAATCTTAGAAAGCTACAGTAGAAGAAATTAATTTTAAGGTAAAATTGTATTTTTTTGCTCTATAGAAAGTTGGAAGGGGGGAGCTGACCCCTGTGCTTACAGAGTTAGCCCACGTTAATTGACCCTTTGTCATTTCTACGTTTGATGCTTTTCTAAAACAAAAGATGCATCTCCCTTTTACCAGAATAGTTTGCCACCAAGAGCCAAGTGATGACACAAATTGTTGCTTTAGTGTGTTTGGCCAAGTCAAAAACAATAGTAACTATTAGATTAAAATGTATCAAAGATATTTCATTATGCACTGATTCTTTATTATTCATTAGGCTGATGAAGCTTACCACATAGGACCAGCAGCCTCCCAGCAGAGCTACCTAAATATGGAAAAGATCATCCAGGTAGCCAAAATAGCTGCGGCTCAGGTAATTTTGTTAAATAACTTTGTGATTTCTAGTTCTGGATAAAACTGAGAATGCATGTGTGGAATTCATTCTTGCTTTGCTTTGAACTGCATAAGTCTGAGTGTGAATTTTTGAGAACCTTTTGCAAGTGGAATATACCCAGTATTACATTGGTAGCTGTGAAATATACTATTTATATTATATATATATATATATATATAAAATAGTAAATATATATATTATAACTCCCCATACACTGACAATGCAGGACAAAAACCCCATCGCTTGAAGAATAGATCCTGAAGCCACATCATTATGTCTTTGTATTATAGCACATATGATTTATAATAGTAAGGAATCTTACAACACCAGGTTATAGTCCAACAATTTTATTTTAAAATCACCAAGCTTTCGGAGATTATCCCCTGGTGTTGTAAGATTCCTTACATTTGTCCACCCCAGTCCATCACCGGCATCTCCACATCATGATTTATAATAGGTCATTGAACTATTCCATCTGTCAAAAATAGCTTTTGATCATCATTCTGTAAGATAAACTCAAACTCATGCACGATAAATAGTATATTTCACAGCCACCAATGTAATACTAGGTTTATTCCACTTGCAAAAGGTTCTCAAAAATTCACACACATCTGCAGTACTGATGAATTATGGATAGGTTTTTGGTGTTTATTTTAAATTATTTTTCTGTTTAATTTAGCCATTTTTCGGGATGGACTGCATCTGGATTTTACCAGTACTTTATGTGCTTTTCTGTATTCATTTGAATTTAGACGGTTGAGGGGTGATTTAATTGAGGTGTGTAAAATGATAAAATGATTTGATTGGGTAGATGCAGAGAAACTGGTGGGAGAATCCAGAACAAGGAGGGGCACAATCTTAAAATTAGAGCTAGGCAGTTCAGGAGTGAAATCAGGGGGAACTTTTTCATACAAAGGGTAGTGGAAAATCTGGAACTCTCTCTCCCAAAAGGCTGTGGATGCTAGGCCAATTGAAATTTGAGATCAACAAATTTTTATTAGGTAAGCATATTAAGGGGTATGGAGTAAAGGCAGGTGAATGGAGTTGAGGCACAGATGATCGATTGAATGGTGGAATACACTCGAGGGGCTGAATGGTCTACTCCTGTTCCTATATTCCTATTAATCTCTCAGTATCGGTGACTTATTAACTATAATTGAGTGATAACCTTGAGATATCATCCAGGTTCATAAATCCTCAATATTTAAAGATACCTTTTCAATTAGTTCTTCGTATTCCAGTTAGTTTTTTTTTTGTAGTAATTTCTTGTGCACTTAAAAGCATCACTTACTTTTTAAAAGTTTATTAATTTAAGTACAGTACTGAATCCTGACACGGTTTTGCTGTTGTGATCTGACTTTTTTGTTTTGTGGCTTATCTTTTGTAGGCCATCCACCCAGGCTACGGATTCCTTTCAGAAAACACAGAGTTTGCAGAGTGGTGTAAAAAGGAGGGCATAATTTTTATTGGACCTCCTTCCTCGGCTATTAGAGATATGGGCATCAAGAGGTAGTAGATTGATCTATGCTTAGCATTTATTGTATAAGTAATTAAATAGAAACAGTCATAGACAATGTTTTTTTCTCACATGTAGAGAAGTAGTGGTGGTGCAGATTTAATAAATATTTATCATTGACCAGCAACAATTTCTATGGCACTGCCCAATCGCCTTGCAGTTATTTGTGGGGCCAAACAGTTGTAAAATGAGATGGTGATACGGTTCATTAGCATACGATAACGCTGTGATTTAGAGTGATAGCACCTGTGATTCCACAAAATGGAGTAAAGCGGAGAACTGGATATTCTCCTGTGCATCTTCTAGTAACTAGTTCAGAAAGGTGACCAAAGGCATCTGAATGGTTCAGATATCTGTGCTTTGTTAGAAAATTCTGTGTAACGTAGTTTGACATGAGAATAAGGAACGATTAAATTTATTTTCTGGAGGATTACGTAGTGACTTATGTTGCATTGTCCTTTGTAACAGGCGAAATGAATGTACCATGGGCAGATAGATTGATCCCTACCCAGGTTTATTTTGCTGTTGTGTATGTAATGCCTTATTCAAAAACAAACAAAATTCTACACTTTTTTTAAAAAATGGTAACTTACAATGCCACACATGGGTAATTGACTTTCTATTTCATGCCTTTTCACTATATTTTTTGCGATTTATGGAGATATGTATGTGCTGGGGAATTAATCACTTTTCCATTTTCAGCACTGTGCACACCCAGGTCAGTTTAGAGCACAGGTAGATAAGGAATAAAGCTCACTTTAGTCTGAACTATCGAATATATTCCCTGTGTCTATGTCTAGAAGAGCGCCACCTACTGCACCAATTTTTAATATTCCAAATGAGCAATCCATTGACCAGTCTGATGGAGATTAGCAACTTAATTGCAATTGTGCAGCTTTGTGATGTGGCAAAAGTAATTTTGCATAGAACCATTACAGCCAACAGTTAGAGGAGACTTTTTAAATTCCTATCAGTCTAGGCTGGATTCATATCAAGGTCATAGAAATGAACTAAAAGGATGAGAAACTGGGTGGACGCAGAGGATTAAAAGCTGGGGTTTTAACTTCAGGAACCTGGCTCGAAATCCAGTCCAGACTAATGGGAATGAAAGTATCTTCTGCTGGCTGTAAGGGTCCTAATTGAAACTAGCCTCAGTCCTGCTACTAGTAGATATAGGCCTACAGCACAAAACTGCGTCAAGTTTGGCAGTCTCAGAGAGGTCACAGGATAAGTTGATGTGGGAGATGGAAAAAAAAGGTCCTACTAATGTAGTAAGGGTGCTCTTCTGGGATTGGGACTGAGGGATGCTGTGAGGCAGAATAGGAGCTTTTTGGCCATACTGTGACCTGAGAGTGCTGGATGGGGATACTGAGTGCCTGAAATTAGAAGCGTTCCATTCTCCAGCACTAACGTGCCTCACCTGGATGAGCACAAAAAATTAACAAAAACAAGAGATGAAAGGACGATTTGAACTGGGGCTTCCACACTGCTCTACCCAGTGCTCTTTACTGCAAAAACCTTTCGTAGCAAGCAAATTTTATACGGTTGTTTAAGATTACAACCATATTAAAAGGCACTGGGAAATTTGTAAATGAAATGTAATGTATAAAATAATTTGCCTTTTAAAAATTTTTGTTCAGCACATCAAAGGCCATAATGTCAGCTGCTGGGGTGCCTATAGTTGAAGGTTACCATGGTGATGGACAATCTGATCAACAATTAATGGAGGAGGCCCGTAGAATTGGTTATCCTGTGATGATAAAAGCAGTTCGGGGTGGAGGTGGCAAGGTAAGACATTCGCAACTTGCATTAATAACATAGGTTAAGTGGTGTTATAGATTTCATTACTTGCAGATGCTGAATGTGCAATAGATTCACATGCTATATGCTGGAAATGCAAATGTTAAGTTATTGTAGAGAATAACATTTGTATATTTAAAAAAAACTATTTTGATCAACTATGACATAATTTTATTGTCCCCTTCTGTGCAGTTTCCCATTCAGCATAAACTGTATTGCAATTCTTTAGGGAGAAATTGGATTGGATATAAAAGGACATAGAGGGGTAGAAATTGGTATGCGTTGCACCATTTTTCACGCATAAAATGGGTGCAGCAATGACTAATTTTGCAGTGCGATAGTTCACACCCGATCTGCGCGTGTGTTCGGGCCAATGCCAAATTCGTCAAGGCCTTTTTTCAGGTATCCCTGGTGGCCACCCAAAACAAGCATTTGATCCCTTGCATGTGTTAACGAGGGGCCTAATGCCTGCTTTAGGATGCCTCTGCCACATTGGGCTGTTCTGAGCGGAGGTTTTTCCTGCCTAGCAAGTGGCCACCACCAAAAAGGTAAGTTAAAATTTTTTTTTTTACAGCTTGATTTTCGAGCAGGAGGAGTAGGAGTGTTGCTGCCGGCCTGCGATCGACCGCCCTTCCCGCTGTCCTTCCCCTTCCCCCCAGGACTTTCCTGAGGGCTGCTGCCGGTGAGGTAAGCGACCCAAAATTGATCTGTTTGAAATGGGCGAGCTATCTCTCGAGGCACGACAGGTGCCAGCAGCTCACTCAAATGACTGAAATGTCCCAAGGTCCAATTTTGGGTGAGCCTCGGGCCTCCCATTTGGGGTGTGGACTGCCTGTGTACCATTGGTTATGCGCCCGAAAATGGGCCTTAACAATTTCCACCCCAGAGTCTCTACATACTCTGAGTTACCAGTTTATGCTATGCTTTTAAAAATTGAGACCAGTATCAATTAACTTTCTTTTAATTTTGAAATGTGATTGCCCTTGACCCACTAGTCACTCTCTTCTCCCTCATAATTCACTATCAGTTATTACTACTTCTTATGATATTGGTAGATTATGGACTTATGGTTCCTTCTGTCTCTCCATCCATGAATATTCACTTGTTATCTCAGTTACTTAGTTGTTTCATCAGATTTTAATCATTTGGGTTTATGGACACCAAACTGGGCTCCTGCATACTATTTGTGTTTGTAAAGCACAGCCACGTTTTGCTTTGTGCATGTGTACTGTGTGTCAGTTTGCAGTGGTTCCTGTTGTTGCATGTTACAATAGTTGATGTCAGCCAGGTTGCTGTCAATCAGATGCGGATTTGCTCACTGCCCTAAACTTTTGCATTGATCACCTGCAATATAATGTCTAGATTTCTGTATTTTTTTCATTTCCTTGATTGAGACTGACCCATATCACTTAGGAGCTACGCAATGGGAAAAAAGGGTTTGATTCACAAGTGGACAACTATATGACTCATCCCTTCTGTCTGTCACTATCATATTGTGCTTTGTTTAAAGATAAAGTTATTTTACTAAAGAAAGCTGAAGTGTACCATTCCTTTTCATTCTGCATCCTTCCAGACACCATATAGACCAGCTGGATAGGTTCTGTGGAAACCATTTGCTAAGAACTCACATGAAAATGTCAGTGGTGTTGCAGATAGACTGCTGCTCGTGGTCTTCTACTCCCTTGTGGGCCTGCACTGGACCTCTTATTGTCAAAGTTGGGACAAAATTCCCAGCTTCTCTACAGCAGTAAGTTACATTACACCTAGGTGAGATTTAGACAAAATTTTCACATGGTTAGAACTATAACTCAAGAAATTCAATACAGATTAAGTGCAAAGTGTTACAGATTGAAGAAAAAATGGGGAATGTAATGAATGGTGTTGAACTACGAAGAGGAGAGGTTGAAAGAAATCTGGGAGTGATCGTATACTCAGCACTTAACTATGTCCAGTCATCGAAGAGCATCAAACAGAATTCTGAGATATATTGTTAAATTAAAAGGAGAAGTCTAAGCTAGTCATGCTGAAGCTGAATATTGCATTCAATTCTGGTCATTAAGGCACTAGTGAAACATCCAAGTCCTGGAAGCAGCGTAGAGAAGTACAAATCTCTATTGTGAGAAGGGTGAGTTATGAGGAAAAGTTAGAAAAACTTCAACTTGTCAGCCTTGAAAAGAGGTGTATGAGAGGAATGTAAGATACTAAGTAGAACAGAAGAGATTAATCTGGAGCGCTATTTTGAGTTAAACAGCTACTGCAGGACAAAGGAACATAGGTACAAACCGGTAAAAGGCAAGTTAGGATTGGAATCAGGAAGCACTTCTTCATACCAAGAGTGATTTAGTATCTGGAATAGTCTTCTGGGTAGAGTAGTGGAGGCAAATACTCTGTAATGATTCAAAGGGCAATTAGATGCTGTAGTGTAGGTCTCAATAGAAGAATGAGTTAGATGGGCCAAACAGACTCCTTCCTCTGTATTAACCTTTGTGATCTTACTTTTGTGATCTTAGGCAGATGGTAGAGTATCACGTATACTTTTATCTAAACTGGCCAGTTGAGGCTTTGTTATCTTTTTCCAGTTTTCTACGAGACCTACCAGTACCACTCAACATTGAGCAACAAACTTGCAGGAAGTATCAAGGTCTCCTTTTTTTTCTTTATTCGTTCATGGGATGTGGGCGTCGCTGGCAAGGCCAGCATTTATTGCCCATCCCTAATTGCCCTTGAGAAGGTGGTGGTGAACCACCTTCTTGACAACTGAGTGGTTTGCTTGGCCATTTCAGAGGGCGATTAAGAATCAACCACATTGCTGTGGGTCTGGAGTCCACATATAGGCCAGACCAGGTAAGGATGGCAGGTTTCCTTCCCTGGAGGACATTAGTGAACCAGATGGGTTTTTACGACGATCCAGTAGTTTCATGGCCACCATTACTGATACTAGTTCTTTTTATTCAAGATTTTTTTTTGTTCAATGCTGTTCAGCATTAGATACATTATTTAGCACCTGCAAGGTGTCCATTAATGAATGGAGCTTACAACACAAAGTAGAAAAAGTTTGTTCAGTGGTGTTCTACAAAATTGGTTAGTCTTATTTCATGTGGTGTTCCACACATTCTGGTGTAAAATCGAGTTCTATTCGGGTTCGTGTAGCACCTGTTTCAGCCTTTCATGCGTCATTTGGGATTAGATTTTTGGGGAACTACATGTTGGCGTCACATTTTATGCAAGCTGTTTGGAAATTCTGCAGCAGTCCTGAATTAAAACAATTCGCGCCAGACAAGTGCCAGGCAATGACCATCTCCAACAAGAGAGAATCTAACCACCTCCCCTTGACATTCAACGACATTACCATCGCCGAATCCCCCACCATCATCATCCGGGGGGTCACCATTGACCAGAAACTTAGCTGGACCAGCCACATAAATACTGTGGCTACAAGAGCAGGTCAGAGGCTGGATATTCTGCAGCAAGTGACTCACCTCCTGACTCCCCAAAGCCTTTCCACCATCTACAAGGCACAAGTCAGGAGTGTGATGGAATACTCTCCACTTGCCTGGATGAATGCAGGTCCAACAACACTCAAGAAGCTCGACACCATCCAGGACAAAGCAGCCCGCTTGATTGGTACCCCATCCACCACCCTAAACATTCACTCCCTCCACCACCGGCGCACAGTGGCTGCAGTGTGTACCATCCACAGGATGCACTGCAGCAACTCGCCAAGGCTTCTTCGACAGCACCTCCCAAATCCACAACCTCTACCACCTAGAAGGACAAGGGCAGCAGGCACATGGGAACAACACCACCTGCACGTTCCCCTCCAAGTCACACGCCACCCCGACTTGGAAATATATCGCCATTCCTTCATTGTCACTGGGTCAAAATCCTGGAACTCTCTACCTAACAGCACTGTGGGAGAACCTTCACCAGCGGTTCAAGAAGGCAGCGGTTCACGAAGGCAGCTCACCACCTTCTCAAGGGCAATTAGGGATAGGCAATAAATGCTGGCCTTGCCAGCGATGCCCACATCCCATGAACAAATAAAAAAAATTACATTTTTTTCACAATCGATCATTAGAACTTGTTTGAACATGAGTTTAAAATAGTTACGTCAAGAGTTGCACCATTAGGATTAATTTTGGCTTCAAAAGTTGGTGAACCTCAAGTCCAGTTGTAGATCAGTTCTACTTGATTTGCCTTCTGAAAGTGTCGTTTTTAGAGCTTGCACGGATTTTTTACTTAAAGTCACCTCCCAGTTTAATTTGGGACAAGAAATAGTCCCATTGTTTGATATGCCACTGTACAAGTTGGAACTACAACATTTCTTACATTGTGCAAATACTTGCAGAGCCGTAAATTATGTTCTTGTTTTTATATTTCTTTTGGGAAATCTCAACAATTAGTCATTTCCATACAAGATGAACGGGTGCCTAAACAGCAGAAAGCTAAATGAATGGATGAGTACATCCTGTACTGCTACCATCTTGTTGGGAAGAAGTCCAAGGAACAGATGAATGGTCATTACACACATTCCACAGCTGCTTCTTGAGTATTTCTGAGGCATGGTTCAATTGAAAGCTCAAAGTGGGAGATCTGAAGAATGCCTGGAGAAATGATGTAAACAGCTTAACACAACTATTTACGCCATTTCTTCAGAGGTTCCATCAATCTCCCGCTGAAGTTACAACCAGTGGTCAGGAGAACCTTGTAGATATGGCCAACACATGCAAAGCTGCCACATGTCACCATTCTCACATATTTATTAACCAGAAATGTTTAGATTGAACGGCAACATGTGATGACTTTGGCAGATCATTCTTGACAGTTGGTGATATGGTTCCTATACAGCCCGATCCCATCATAACTTTGTAGTATCTTGATATGTGTGTGGAGGATGCAGAATGCAGAAACTAGATGGGTTACCTACCTGTATAGGGCCATCTTCATTACACAAATGATAGTATCCTCCAGAACACCGTGATCCCCATTCATCCATACCTGCTTGTCTTGCAGGGTTATAGATTTGGAAGGAGGAAGGTGGTGGTAAGTAATTAATTAGTTTCAGTCTAGTTTTGAGGTCAGAATGAACTATTGATTTGGCCCACGCCTTGCAGTTTAGCACACGCCTGACTTGAATTTAATAGAACCTGGGTACAACTCACGTAATGTTGGGCAAACATAGGGTGGAACTAATACCTGGGAATTGGACCCTGTTCATGATAGGGGGTGGGAAGCTATATGCTGCCGTAAACCTTAAAGCTTATAACAGCTTAAACTTGAGCCAAAATTTAGGCCTGCTGGCTGCTGTTAGACAGCAGCTAAATGGCCTCCAGCCCCACAGTGCAGCCCTGTTTCCCCAATAGTAATTTTTTTTAAAAGCTTGACTGGGATCCCAGGAAGTTGCTGGCTGACTCTTTACAGATACTTCAATTTGTAAGGGGCAGCCTAGTTTCTTTAGGCATTCTGTTGCCCAGGTGTCTGCCCAACGTTAGGCTTCGAAAATGATATAGGAGGCAATATTATGCAACTCTCGCATCACTTGAGAGCTTCCCACCCATGCTGGAAATACCCAGGAAAAATATGTCACGCTCAAACAGGGTGGAGACCCAGCATTACAGATCTTTACCCCTTTTTCTTCTCCCTTACTTCCAGGAAACAGGTGCGCTGGGACATTAGGCTGAGGAAAATGAGGCAGTCTCTCTCTATCTGTAGTGTCATGACGTTATTTTCATGTGTGTGCTTAGATTCTGGGAAAACCACGTGTCATCGCACTAAGGTATAGTCTTATGCTGTGTGAAAGATGCGTATCATTCAAAGAATGCAGAACACCTTGCAAGATATGTAGTCTACTTTTTTGCAGTGTTAATGGAGAAATGTAATTTTTGCAACACCCTCTCAGAATGACTCTAATTATATATGGAAATCTGACAATACAACTCATTGCTTGTAACATACTATACCAGATTCATATTTTGAATGCATTTTGTTCTGTATTTGTGTTCAGGGTATGCGCATTGCTCAAACAGAGGTTGAGTTCCTCGAACAGCTAGAATCTGCACGAAGAGAAGCACGGAAGTCCTTCAATGATGATGTTATGCTGATCGAAAAGTTTGTAGACAATCCAAGGTATGGGGCTTCCATTCTGAAATGACGCACTTATTTTTTTGCCTTCCTTGAGCCTTCTGAATGACACGAATTGTCCAGTACTTTGCAAGCGCGTTATTTTAAATATTACCTACATGGGACTCATTGCTGGCATTCTCATAAAAATGGTGCGCAATAAAATCCAGTTTGCTAAATGCAACAATTTATCAACTGCTAACAGCTAGTATAAGATTTAGCAAGAAGAACAGTGAGATTGTGCAGGATCTTTCATGTTCTTGTGGCTAATAGACTCTAATTCTTTGTTTTGTTGTAGACATGTAGAAGTACAAGTGTTTGGGGACCAGTATGGCAATGCTGTTTATTTGTTTGAAAGAGACTGCAGTGTACAAAGGAGGCATCAAAAAATTATTGAAGAGGCACCTGGGGTAAATGATTTCAATATATAGAAATTTGCATCATGGTAGTTTAAATATAATAACTTTCTTTAGCATGTTTTTTAAGACTCTGATGATGCATTACAATTGTATTTTATTCAATGTGGTTTTATAAATAACAGTTTCCATACATGATCCAGGTGCAGTTCCATTGTACCAATCTGTTCTTCTCTGGATTCTGTAAGAAATCCTTTTGCTTCCATTATATAGAATTTAGGAGCTAGACATAACCCTTAAGCGTATACAGTCCCCACCGCTTATACTGGGCGCGTTGGTGCTAATGCGATTTGCCCACTGAATGCGTTGGATGGTTTATATTTTAAAATGTCCCGTTTAAAGCCTGTTAACCTCCACCATCGCTGACTATACCTGAACTCTCCTGTACTACTCAAGTACATGGGATGTGCTGCTGGAACTCAGCACTGTATAATTCTGACCCGCTAATACTTTTCTCTGGTGCAATGTACAGCATAGTTATTGTGTAATTTCTGCATGTCTCTCACATATGAAGAACATACTATGGAGTGATTGGAGTGTTGCGGAATGTGGGGTATCCATTTGCCAATAGTCTTCCATGCACTGAGTCACTGGGCCATGCCACTTGGGGAAGCCAGTTTCTTCCCCACTGGAGGGAGGAGAAATGGGAGGTGTAATCATCCTGGTCCACTCACAACCAGCTCCAAGCAACCGGTTAAAGAGTGGTTTTGATGGAGGTCTGGGAGTAGGTCACCAATCTGCTCTCCTTTAGCTGCAGATGTGTGGTGTGGCAAGATTGGGGCAGGGAAGAAAAATGTACCCTTAAGGTAGCCACACCCTCGAAAAAAAAAATTGTAAAGATTAAAAAAGCCAGTCCTCTAATTTGGTTTTAAATACATTTTTTTTTCTGGCAAGTGTGTATAGAAATTATTCTTGTAAAACTGATTATGCCCTTATTGGGGTTCAAATGTGCCTATATCTCAAAATACTATTTTCTAAACTAATTTATAGTTGTTAAAGTTTTTAAAAATTCATTCTCACAATGTGGCATCGCTGAAAAGACTGGCATTTATTGCCCGAGTCATGGTTTGATACAACCTAGTGGCCTGATAAGACACTTCAGAGGGCAGTTAACAGTCAACTATGTTGGTGTGGGGCTGGAGTCACATATAAGGCCAGACCGGGTAACGATGGCAGGTTACCTTCCCTAAAGGACATAAGTGAATCACTTGGGTTTTTGCGACACTCCGACAGCTTCGTGGTCACTTTTAAAGATTTTTTAATTTCCAGATTTAAAAAAAAAATGATTTCAAATTCTCACATGCCAAATTCAAAAACTTGCTTTCTCCGGATTATTAGACCAGGCCTCTGGATTACTAGTTCAGTATCATAACCACTACACTACCATACCCACACTTGAACTTTGGTAAACTAAAACTTACAGCAAAATGATTTTGTTCTGTTAAGTGTCATGTGGATATAAAATCTAAATAATTTTTCTTGCTCTTGCTGCTTTATTTTTGTAGCCTGGAATTAGTCTTGAGGTGAGGAGAAGGCTTGGCGAAGCTGCAGTCCAAGCTGCTAAAGCTGTTAGTTATGTAGGAGCTGGTAAGTAAACATTCTCCATTACAATAAGGATCAGACTCTCACTGATTTAAAGACGCCTAGAGCCCCAGGGATACCATCGAGAGCCAAGAGGATGGTGTAGGCAGCCTGCTTCCCAAACATTGCTGATGCCACTCTGGGCCAGCTGCCCAGAGGCATGCAGAAGTGATTTGGTGGAAACTTCTAACCTGATTTTCTCCTGTTTCTCCTCATCTAGGCCCTAAGCACTGGAAATCCTCCCTAAACCTCTCCGCCTCTCCACCTCGCTCTCCTCCTTTATGTCGCTCCTTAAAACCTACCTCTTTGACCAAGCTTTTGGTCACCTGTCCTACTACATTAAATGTGCTATATTAATGCAAGTTGTTGTTGTTGTGTCACTTGCATTTTTACATCAGGCTGATAGAAAAATGAAAGGCTACATAGATAAGTTTATATACCAGTTTTGCTTTTTATATCAATTTTACCATGGAATTCCCTATTGTTGCACTGATTATGGATTCTGTACAGCTTCCATTGCAGCGTATAAATACCATAAATAGGGGCAGCTGATTCAGAGTCGAGGAACATAAATAATTCACAGATCCAGCCTGGAAAGTTAGTGAACTGTGTGAGTTTAAGTATCAGTAATTAGCTCCTAAAAAATCATGTTAAGTAAAAAGACAGGTTTGCCTCTAATATTTTTTCATTAATTAGAAGTTTTAAGTTAATACTTGACTCTCTATAAAGCCCAATTCATCCAAGAATTGGAATAAAGTTTCCACATCTTGGGAGACTCTTCCAACGCTTTTCTTGTACTCCTGGACAGGATACATGATAAACTTGGTCATCTGATGGACAGATCCTCTCTCACTTCTAGCATCCAAGTTCTCTATTGATAGCTTCTTATCTTTACTTTATCAATACTGCCATGGTTCGTGCTCCCTGGACAATTCCCCTCTTGTCCACTTAAATTTCAAATACACCACCGGACATGCTTTTCTTCCTTGTATCCCTAGTGTGTTGAAATCAAGATTCAGCACACAGTCTGCTACTCTAACTCATTCTTTCCCAAGACCTCAAAACTGTGGAATCCTTACTTGGTTCAGTCTTTCCTTCCTTTTAGAATCATCAGGCTTTTTAAAGCTCCACAGTTGACATCATTTAATCACCAATTCCTAATGTATTTCATTTCCTCCATTACTCATTTCAGTCTTGATAGTGTTATGCATGGTGGCTTAAGACCTTGCCTTGATTTCTCAATAATGATTATTTATTTAAAAGTTAATAGGAATTCCCATCAATATAAGGGAAATTGTATGGTGTAGCAAACATTCGGACTTATATTTAATTGCAGTGAAAATATTTTACGATGTTATACATTGTTTCCACTTTTATAATTCTTCCTGTGCATGTAAAAAATCAGTTAACAGCAAACAAGATTCAGCAAAGTTTAGACCATATGGGTCATTCCTAAGAATGGCCTATGAATTTTTTGAAGCTTAAAATGAATGGACTCTTGTAGGCTTGAACGGTTCTAGAATCATAGATTCATAGAAAGTTACGGCACAGAAGGAGGTCATTCAGCCCATCGTGTCCCTGCCGGTCGAAAAGAGCTATCCAGCTTAATCCCACTTTCTAGCTCTTGGTCCGTAGCCCTGTAGGTTACCGTACTTAAAGTGCACATCCATGTACTTTTTAAATGAGTTGAAGGTTTCTGCATCTACCACCCTTTCAGGCAGTGAGTTTCAGACCCCCACCACCCTCTGGGTAAGAAAAATTCTCCTCAGCTCCCCTCTAATCCTTCTACCAATTTAAATCTATACCCCCTGGTCACTGACCCCTCTGCTAAGGGAAATAGGCCCTCCCTATCCACTCTATCTAGGCCCCTCATAATTTTATATACCTCAATTAAATCTCCCCTCAGCCTCCTTTGTTCCAAAGAAAACAACCCCAGCCTTTTTTTTATTTGTTGATGGGATGTGGGCGTCGCTGGCAAGGCCAGCATTTATTGCCCATCCCTAATTGCCCTTGAGAAGGTGGTGGTGAGCCGCCTTCTTGAACCGCTGCAGTCCGTGTGGTGAAGGTTCTCCCACATTGCTGTTAGGAAGGGAGTTCCACGGTTTTGACCCAGCGACGATGAAGGAACCACGATATATTTCCAAGTCGGGATGGTGTGTGACTTGGAGGGGAACGTGCAGGTGGTGGTGTTCCCATGTGCCTGCTGCTCTTTTCCTTTTAGGTGGTAGAGGTCGTGGGTTTGGGAGGTGCTGTCGAAGAAGCTTTGGCGAGTTGCTGCAGTGCATCCTGTGGATGGTACACACTGCAGCCACTGTGCACTGGTGGTGAAGGGAGTGAATGTTTAGGGTGGTGGATGGGGTGCCAATCAAGCGGGCTGTTTTGTCCTGGATGGTGTCGAGCTTCTTGAGTGTTGTTGGAGCTGCACTCATCCAGGCAAGTGGAGAGTATTCCATCACACTCCTGACTTGTACCTTGTAGATGGTGGAAAGGCTTTGGGGAGTCAGGAGGTGAGTTACTCGCCGCAGAATATCCAGCCTATGACCTGCACTTGTAACCACAGTATTTATATGGCTGGTCCAGTTGAGTTTCTGGTCAATGGTGACCCCCCCGGATGTTGATGGTGGGGGATTCAGCGATGGTAATGCCATTGAATGTCAAGGGGAGATGGTTGGACTCTCTCTTGTTGGAGATGGTCATTGCCTGGCACTTGTCTGGCGCAAATGTTACTTGCCACATATCAGCCCAAGCCTGGATGTTGTCCAGGTCGTGCTGCATGCGGGCTCGGACTGCTTCATTATCTGAGGGGTTGCGAATGGAACTGAACACTGTGCAATCATCATCGAACATCCCCATTTCTGACCTTATGATGGAGGGAAGGTCATTGATGAAGCAGCTGAAGATGGTTGGGCCTAGGACACCGCCCTGAGGAACTCCTGCAGCAATGTCCTGGGGCTGAGATGATTGGCCTCCAACAACCACTACCACCTTCCTTTGTGCTCGGTATGACTTTTGTGAAGACAGAAGCAAAGTATTCATTAAGAACCATACCCGCCTCTTCCGCCTCCACACATAGGTTACCTTTTTGGTTTCTAATAGGCCCTACTCATTCCTTAGTTATTCTCTTGCTCTTTACGTATTTATAAAATTTCTTTGGGTTTTCCTTGATTTTACTTGCCAGTATTTTTTTCAAGCCCTCTCTTTGCTTTCCTAATTTCACCCCTGCACTTTCTGTATTCCTCTAGGCTTTCTGCAGTATTGAACGCTTGGTATCTGACATAAGCGGCCCTTTTTTTACCTGTTTATCAATGCTAATTGTTAATTGGAAAACAGGTAAACCATTTCTGTTGCGGAATGTGATGCAGAATATAGAGTATTCTGATTGTGCAAAGAGCAGGCTTGGCTTGAAGAGATTTTGATCTTGAGAGGGCATTGATTGAAGCTGCTTGGAGTTACAGCAAAAGAACCTTAAGCAGCAGTCCACTTATTCGGAACAGGACTGTTTTGTGACATGCAAATACTAATGTGCATCTCTTATTCTGAGGCCTCCAATTCCTCAACTGAACAGACCTATTCTTTAGATGTGATGATTTATCCCATATTTATCTCTCCCAAATGGCAACAGCTTCTCAACAACAACACAGACTTTTTGTTGGTGAATTTATGCCAATTTTAGAATGCAGAAATGCATATTGTACTTGTTCTCTGAAACTTTGAAGATCTATCTCTTGTCTCTTCTCTCAACCCCTCCTTCCCTATTTCTGAAATAGCAGCAATAGTACCAAAAATCAGTAGTGGAGAAACTAATTCTGCAGTCTCAATAAGTGAACATGATGACCTTGCTTTTGCTGGTTTCACAGTTAGGTTTACATTAAATGGAAACTGAAATTGCCCATTGCTGATAAAAATGTGACGATTGATATCAACTGAGGCAACTTATTTTAGATTATAGCCTCGTCATCCACTATCGTTTTATTCGAAGTGTACCATATGTTTTGATAAGCTATGTACAGTAGCTCCTTGCTGTCTCACTTTATGTACTGCGCCCCTCTGATAGAACATAATGTTTATGGCAGCCTGAGTAATTGTGAAATCATGCCAGATGCTCTCGCTGTCTCACACTTTTTGGATAGTTCCCAAAGAAAACATTTTGACCTGAGTCTGCTGCACATATCTAACAACACCTCACAAAGAGGGAGATTTCCTTTACTTAAAGGGGAAGGTAACTGAGGCAAATACATCAGATGAGTCCCAGTCAGATAACATTTTTGTTTCATTCATTTTCCAAATAATCCCATTTATAGGTTCCTCTATGTAGACCTGCATTCATCGATTTCATCAATGCAATGGATGACCTAGGATGATATTAGCCATAGAGATCCTCTTGGAGTGCATCTACTCCTTATTATAGTGATGGATAAGTTTTTTTTTAACCAATTGCTTGCCTTATTTTTTCAGTTTCTGCTGCTTGTTTCCCAATGAAAAACAATTCATCTTGCATAAAATGCCCATACTTTTGAATTACAGCTTTAAATTGTATTTTATGGCTGTATTTGTATTGCATTCTTTAAAGTATTACCTAATTGATTCTACAAGTGTCTCTGTTTAATGTTATGGTTTTTAAAAAGTTATCTTTAACTGAATTTCTCAGTAATATTTCCTTCAGTTTGACTATTTTCCCAGCCTTGTTTTACCATGGTTGTTCTGTTTACCTTAATCACAACTACAAATAGGCATTGTTGTATTTGTGGAAAATAGAGATTCCTGTCGTCTTTATGTGAATGTGAATCTAAATAAAATAAATATACTGTGTTATTTTGCATGCTGCAGATGAATTGTTTAAGGAAATCTTGTGCTGAATAGAATGATGAATAATTTGCCTATTCAAAGCTACATGCCTGTTTTGTCATGACTCTATACTATAAGTGTAAACAGTGGCCAAAGTCAAATATTGAGTTGTATTGAAAAGGTCTGAATTTGCAATCTAATCATTCTTTTGGTTTTCAGGGACAGTGGAATTTATCATGGACTCTCAGCATAATTTTTATTTCATGGAAATGAACACAAGACTGCAGGTGGAGCACCCGGTTACTGAGATGATAACAGGAACTGATCTTGTTGAATGGCAGCTTCGGGTGGGTGAGAGCAGTTGTTTCCCATGGTTTACATTCTACTGGGCTTAAACCTGTAGGTCAAGACTACAGTAAAGCTGAGGGAAATAGTAGTTCAGCATTTTGGTCTCAAACCACAGCTACATTAATGTGCCTGAACATATTCTAAAATATCTAACGGTTTCCAATTTCACTCTGTGTTTAGTAGTTAAAGGGACATTGTCCTTTCAGTATAGTGTCATGCAAGACTCTTTATAACATTTAACCAGCTGTGGGCATGGTGGTATCAAGTGCTGAAAGATATCATAACACCTTAAAGATCTGGACTTGAAAGAAAAAAATGTAAGAGCTAGGTAAGAAAAGTGCGAGCTTGTGCTGTAGCAAGTTGCAGTATATGCATTTCTCTAGGAGCCATTTCAGTAAAGTGTCACAGTAGCTGATAAGGAAATGCATCCACGTCCTATGTGTCGAAAAACAAACTTTTTCTTGCCGTTTTCACACCAATGCCTTCATCACAAAGTGTTACAATCCAGACCATTGGAAGTGCCGAGATGATGGCTCATGTTCTTGTGTCTTGTATTACATTTTCTGAGAGGATAGCTCTCCTTCGGTAACTGCTCCAAAGTTTTGCACGTATTCCAGTTTAAAATCTTTTTACATGTATGACAAATAAAATTCCTATGTGTATGGATGTAAACTATGTATTTATTTTTACATTGTGTAATAAATTGTGAAGTCGCAGGTTCTGTTTACTATAAAACAATCTAAAGGCCATCAACGTTTAATTGCTCCACCCCACTTTAAAGGTGACTATTAAATAAATGTAAAATAACTTTAAATGTTAAACCTTGTAACTGTGGTATAAATGGAATGCAAAGCCAGGAATACTACAAAAATGGGTAGCTCACACTTATAGCTCATGTGATCTCCCTACTCGGATAAAACTTGTGCCCTTTATGTTGTACTTGATATTGCTGATTTGAACTTCCACTTTTAGATGTACTATAGAATTTAGTTAACTAAATTTAATTTAGAGCTGAAATTGAATTTGAGAGGCTTGAATCTTGGGGAAAAGACCTTGGGCATATGCTAAAATTTTGTACTAAGATGAATTTAAGGCACCTTTATGTAGGAATGAGGGATGCCTCGCTAGTAACAGTTGCTTGGCTTGCACTAGTGAGAGCTCTGGCAGTCTTTCATGAGTTTTTAAAAATTATTTGTTCTTGGGATATGTAGTTGCCAGGGACGGTGATGATGAGCCTTCTTCATAGCAATTGTTTTCACAACTGGGTAGTTTGCTAGGCCACTTCAGAAGGCATTGGGAGACAATCACATGGTGTGGGATTAGAGTCACCTGTGAGCCAGACAGGGAAGCTTGACAGGTTCCCTTCCCTGCAGGACGTTAGTCAAACAGTTGGATTTTTGACAACGAAATTGCAGTTTTCACAAATTACCACATTTATTCAATTGAGTTTCACAACTTGCCATTGATTTGAACCCATGACCTCTAGATTGCTAGTCCAGTACCATAGCCGCTACACTACTGTATCCTTGAAGGAATGTTGATGAGTGAAAGAAAACACAGTAAGGAATTAATTCTATGGGACATGGTAGATCTTTAATGTGTGCCTCAAGTCACACAGAAGCACTGCATGTTGCTAGAGTATTATAATGGGGATCCTGTGATTAGTGAAATTAATAATCCTGCCTATGGATTGAAAATAAATAGATTTTTCTTTAAACTTCAGGTTGCTGCTGGGGAGAAGCTTCCTATGACACAGGAACAACTCTCCGTCAAAGGTCATGCATTTGAAGCAAGAATTTATGCAGAAGATCCATGTAATAACTTCATGCCAGGAGCGGGGCCTTTGATGCATCTGTCGACACCAGTGCCAGATGCTTTTGTAAGAATTGAGACTGGAGTCAGGCAAGGTATTGGAGTTATGCCAGATAATAGAACCTTTGACTTTAAATTCATTTTAAATAACTTCTCTAAAACTAGGTATTCATATCTTTCCATCATTTTTATTTTCAGGTGATGAAGTCTCCGTGCATTATGATCCAATGATTGCTAAGCTGGTGGTTTGGGGAGACGACCGCACAGCGGCACTAAATAAATTAAAATATTGCTTGCGTCAGTACAATGTAAGTATTCAGATGGTTCGTGTTTGTAAAAACTTGATTTCGAGTTGTATGATAAATCAATGCTGAAGAAACATCAAAAGGTTGTGTGAAAGTTATATAGTAATTGGTGCATTTTTGTACACCTCCAATTAAGGAAGGTAATCTGCTTGTGAGTAGCCATGAGTACAAACATTTTTGTTCACTTCAGGGTTTTAAAAGTAGGAATAGCTTTAGCACAAAACAAAACCCAGATAAATGCATCCCTTTATAGTAATTTGTTACCAATAGATTACAACTTTTCCCCTCCTCCTCGCTCGATAGCGGCAACTCATGGTAGGGTATAACCCCAGAAGAATGCTAGTCTATGCTGCCAGAAAGTACAGTAGAACAATATTCCAAAGAATGATCAGGGCCAGTGTGATGGAGATTTTGGCAACCACATATTTCCCCTTATTACATGAAGGTATGAAAGAGAGACCAGTGTGCTAGTAACTAGTTTGTTTCCCAGGATCTTGAACTTATGCCTAATTTGCTAAATTCTACCATGTCGTATAGACTTGATTTATTATTTAACTTTTCTAATGCCTCTGAATATTAAATCATGGTTAATTTTTTTTTAATGAATTAATCGTGACCCCAAAAAATGTTCATATACATTCACCTATTTTTTTACTGATGTACATACTGGTACTGTTCTACATTCTTGACAAAATCAATCTATTCTTCTCGGATGTGGAATTTCATAAAGAACAAAGACCTACTAATGTTAAGTCTTTACATATGTAAAATACAAAGTTGTCTTTTTTGTGGCTTCTGGAGTGTATTGTAGAATAGTTGCCAGTTTGATGTTTATTCCAAATCAACAACAACTTACATTTATATAGTGCATTTAACGTAGTAAACCATCCCAAGGCGCTTCACAGGAGTGATTATCAAACAAAATTTGACACCGAGCCGCATAAGGACAGGTGACCAAAAGCTTGGTCAAAGAGGTAGATTTTAAGGAGCGTTTTAAAGGAAGAGAGAGAGATAAAAAGGCGGAGAGGTTTAGGGAGGGACTTCCAAAGCTCAGGGCCTAGGCAGCTGATTTGTATACTATGTTATTACTGGCAGTTTGCCATTACAAAATTAGTGAACATACGATGAGTTGACAAATAGTGGGATATTCATTTTATTCAGCTGGAGGATGTTTACTTAGAATCATAGGGTCATGACAGCACAGAAGGAGGCCATTCAGCCCTTCAAGCCTGTGCTGGCTCTTTGTAAGAGAGTTAGTCCCATTCCCCCACCCTTTCCCCTGCAAATTTTTCTCTTCAAATATTTATCCAATTCCATTTTGAAAGCCACGATTGAATCTGCCTCCACGACCCTTTCAGGCAGCGCATTTCAGACCATAACTACTCTGGGTTCTCGACCCTTCCACCATTGGGAGCAGTTTCTCTTTATTTACTTTATCTTAATTCATCATGATATTGAACACTACTATCAAATCTCCAGTCTATCCACATAACTGAAGTCCCTCTTCCCTGGAACCATTCTAGCAAATCTTTTCTGCACCCTCTCCAAGGCCTTCACATCCTTCCTAAAGTGTGGTGCGCAGAATTGGACACAGTATTCCAGTTGTGGCCGAACCAGAGTTTTATAAAGGTCCACATAACTTTGCTTTTGTACTCTATGCCTCTATTTAGAAAGCCCAGGATCCCATATGCTTTTTTAACCGCTTTCTCAAACTGTCCTGCCACCTTCAAAGATTTGTGCACATATATCCCCAGGTCTTTCTGTTCCTGCACTCCTTTTAGAATTGTACCATTTAGTTTATATTGCCTCTTCTTGTTCTTCCTACCAAAATGTATTACTTCACACTTCTGTGCATTAAATGTCATCTGCCACATGTCTGCCCATTCCACCAGTCTGTCTATGTCCTCTTGAAGTCTGTTACTATCCTCCTCACTGTTTACTACACTTCCAAGTCTTGTGTCATCTACAAATTTTGAAATTGTACCCTGTCCAAGTCATTAATATATATCAAAAAAAAAGCAGTGGCCCTAGGACCAACCCCTGGGTAGATAGATAAAGCAAAAATGCCTTTGTGTAAGTGGAACCATTGATGACGATTAGACAGGTAAAAGTCTTGGGAGGACGTGTTTATTTGGGAAAGTGTATGTAAGCGTATTAGATGCTGAGAAAGTGGACTGGTGGGAAGACTGGAAACCCATAAGTAGAAATGGAAAGAAAGTTTTCAAAATTGATGGAGTAACTGAACTAGGAGGAAGGGAGGCTGTAAAAGACATGGGGGGTGGAGGGATGCTAAAAAAAGACAATAAAATATGAAATTCCATATTGGCTATTATGTTGCTTGTTCTAGTATGAAAACATGTCATTTACTAAGAAATAACATAATTAAAGTGAATAAGTGTGCAAAGATTTTTAGTTTTCTGTAACATTCTTCCCCTCCACCCCCACTCCCTCAAATGTTCACCTGTACTACAAGAACGGATCTAGACTAACACCGTCTATGTTCTAGTTTGGATTTGACTTCAATATAAATAAATAAGACCAAAAAAAATCTAATGCAAATCTTGATAGACTCAAATAGGTTGAGACTGAACTTAAGCTTTGCAGATTAATACCTTTTGATTAGATGTACTGTGCAGATCAAGGCCATGTCCGCCTTTGTTTTTGTTACTAGCGGTGCCTTGCATCTGAGTGTTTGTACCTTGTGCTGGCCTTACGATGATAACATGTAACCTGAACAATCAGGACAGTAGTTATGATACCTTCTTGTGTCTTTCTTGGAACAGACCTAGAAGTTGGAAGAATGTTACTTGACATCTTTATTAAGGAATTAATCCTTTTATGTTCTCCTTTTTCTATTTTTTAAATCATATTTCAAAACTAGAAGTTGGATCTACAAAAATATCGCTTTTATTCATGTAAGCTAGTTCTGTTTGATCAAAAAATATCATTGCTGTTAGTTTTGATCCAGAGAGAAACTCCATCTGAGGATTTGGTCAATCATCTTTCCCTATTAATATTTGAATGGCAAATTGGAAGTTCTGGATGCAGAAGTCCATATAATTTTGATTCCTTCTGTGTTGTGACAGATTGTAGGCTTAAACACCAACATAGATTTCTTGCTCAACCTGGCTGCTCATCCTGAATTTGAGGCTGGAAATGTGCACACAAACTTTATCCCTCAACACTATGATGGACTGTTCCCATCAAAGGAAGCGACTAGTAAAGATGTCCTATGTCAGGCAGCTCTTGCTCTAATACTGCATGAAAGGATTCAGACAAACACTTTCAGAGCACTTTCACATGGTAAGAACTCCTTGTAATCTACCTACATGCGAACATACTAAAAACACTAGTATGCTTATATGTGATCATATTTTTTCTGAATTATTTTTCAGATCCATTTTCTCCATTTGCAAACAGTAGTGGGCGAAGGTTAAATATTCTATACAGCAGAAATCTTGCCTTGCTTGATGGACAGAATAGTAAGTACTGTGTAGCCAGCAAAACTGTGATGCAGTTTCTTTACTTTTAGCTCTTGAATTGTTGCTTTTGCTAGTAATTTTTAAACGATTCTGCTCCCTAGTGATGCACATAGATAGAAGTAATAAAATAGTAATTTACAGTAATAAAGCTAGTAAAACATCAAAAATAGCTTTATTGCTATAGAATTAATCCTAAGGTAATAAACATCTAAAATACAATTTCACATCATATAAATTAAACACTACCTGCACTTTCCCAGCCATTTTTCTTCTATTCTCTCCGTGCATTTTTAAAATATTAACTTTACTTTTATTCCATGACTATTCTAACCCTTTCTTACCTTTTTGAAGTTTGAAATCATTTGCTTACAAACTTCTTCCCAACACCCAGTTTGGAAATGGAGAGAATTTTTTTAAAGAAAATCTATCTTCATTGGCTTTTTTGGTGTAGACTACAAACTAATTCACAGCAAAAAGTAACAGTTGAAATAAGGAATGGTACAGTGCCAAATTTGGAAGAAATAATTGGTAACCTGATTTAGTGATTATTTGCAAAAGATTAACGAGGTACATGTGTACCACAGCCAACAATAAAACTGATGTGCATAACTGTGCTTCATTTTGAATGCATGGTACCACAAAGCAATGTAATGTTACAGTATTTAGTTTACTTTTGCTCTAATTTCTGGAATGCTGTACAGAGCAGCAAACTAAGGGTCACAGTAGGAGAACATACAAAACACCCAGAAGACGAAGAGCCAGCAATCTTTTACATAATGTAAGATATATGTTCCCACGATATACCATGTCTCTTATCAATAAATATACAGATTCACACACTGGAATTTTTTTTTTAAAGTAAATTAAATTTTAAATATTACTAAGCTGATAAAACAAGTGCAAAAACCAACGTATAACTTCTAAATCATTCCATTACATGAAGACCTGGTGTGAATAGCCTCTCACTGTTCACAGCAGATTGCAGCACAGTCTTCAGGAAGAAGTATATACCTCAACAGTCATAATCAAAATGCCCTACTACAAACAGTAAACACCACTTAACAGAACCTAAAAGTGTAGCACTTCAATAGAAAAAAATCCTCTGCCTCCAGGTGTATTGGTTTAAAACATGTTATTTTAAGTTGCAGTAACACTGCAGTGTATAATACTTATGTGTTTGTTTCTTTCCTCTTCCTCCCCCCGCCCAAAAAAAAAGAGGTGAATATTGACGTTACATATAACTATGATGGGACTTATAGAGTTCAGGTAAGCTTATAATCAAAAAAAAATTGTTTTAAATTTCAAGTTAGACTCAGAATATTATTTTTTCTTGTGTATAGATAGTAGATACTTATGGAAGATTAATATACATCTCTCTTTGCAGTTATCCATACCATTTTCATTTTTTTTTACTTGAGTGCATTTCTTTTCTTAACAGTTTTCTCTCCTTTTTCCTCCCATACTGAAGGTGGTTACTGATGATGGGTTGTAGTTTCAGGGCTAATGGTAACCTCTGGTACCTCATCCAAGTAGCTGCTGTTTATGTGTATACTTGGCCAGTGAGCAATGGCATACTGTTCTGTCCTGCCCTTAGAGCCATGCCCAATCATGCACTCACCTGGGCTTCCAGCTGAGGCCAATTGTGTATACCTCCTGACACTTAACTGAGATCAGCTAATGCGGTGCAAACAAAGTGTGGACCTGAGATCTTCCAGCTTTCTCTAGCTTACTACCACAGCAGGCAGTGTATTTACCCAGTGAGACATCATAAGCAGTTTCCTAAGATGTTATAACTACAGTTTGTTGCATGATGATTATTCAAAGGACAAAGTCAGTTGTTTTTCTGCTATTTTCATGTTTTCTTTCTTTTTGCATTGATCATTTTTATTTTCTTGTAGAATTGATACTAATTCATGCAACAAAAGTTAACTGGTATCATTTTTGGAGCAAATCAGGAACATTAAGTTATATCTCCTCTCCAAGTAGTTTTGTCATGTATACCAAATGCAATTTAAAATAAATGATTTAAGAATTGCAATGGAGTCTGTTTTTTTTTTGTTAAAATTGTTTTCTATGTAACTAGAATAAGTTCTATGACATATGTGTACCTGAAGAAAATCAATGCTATATTAAGGACACCAGCAAGAGTTTAACATAACTATTGTGCTGTTATCTGCTAAATTTGATACACACGTGTTTTAACCTTCCTTTCAAAATCAAAAATCGATGGCTGTGTGCCACAAAATAGGAAAATTTTTGTACTTTATTTTATGATTTTAGACGGATAGGGTAAATCTGATAAATCATACAGTGTGAGGTGCAGTAGTAGCCATAGAATCATACATCACAGAAGGAGGCTATTTGGCTAATCGTATCTGTGACAACTCTTTGCTAGAACAATCCAAAACTAATTCCATTGTCCTGCGCTCTCCTATTAACCCTGTATCTGCCCCAATCGAATGGCTTGTGCCTATCCTTTCACCATCAAAATGTGAGAATAAATTAGCATTCCAGGGTAATCTTGGTCATCTGTTATGTATTCCAATGTTCTGATTTATTTGTTGTGTCATTATATGGTTTATGTTGTAGCATTATGTTAATTCAGCAAAACTACGACAACAGTTGTGGTTGGTGTATCAGTCTAATTCACAGGAACTTTAGAGCCTAGATTTATATTTTTGCATTCTACCTCAGATTGATGGACAGGTATTCCATGTATTTGGAGAACTGAATACAGAGGGAGATGCCACATACCTGAAGTGTTCAGTTAATGGGATGGTTTCCAAACCTAAACTAGTTATCACAGACAACAGCATTCACCTATTTTCAATGGTAAGATTCATTCCAGTTTTAGGTACAAGCAACACAATTCAACATTCTAAATATGATAATGTAACAAATGCTTAATCTTTATTTTAGGAAGGGGCTGTGCAGGTTAATAGCCCTGTGCCAAAGTATTTGGTTGGAATTGATGCCTCTGGATCTCGGGGAGGAGCAGTGGCGCCAATGACCGGAACAATTGAAAAGGTAATATTTTGATTTTGAATCGATGAGTTTTTCTTCAAGTGGTATCCAGAGAACACATTATGAGAAAGACCAGATTACTATCCAGTTACTGCCGCAGGATGGTACACATACATTGACATTGGGTGAGAACAGGATTGGGATCACCTGTGATGCCTTCCACAGTGAACAGCTTGGGAACATTAATTTCTTACGCTTAAAGATAAAGAATGGCCTCTTAGATGACATCGGAGGGCTGCTGGTTCCTTGAAACTAATCCCCAATATGAGTTGGTGCCTTCAGGAGATGCAAGATATAACGGGGAAAGAAAAGAAAGAACTGTAAATTTAAACAAATGTTAGCTTCTCAGGTGCTGATTTTTTGCTATTCTACAGTTTTAATTTTGATCAGAGTTATGGATTTTATGGAATGCCCAGGATTGAAGTGACATAAGCACTCCCAGCCTTTGTAAGGAACGAGTTCGTCAATTTTAGTTGAGTGAAGGAGATCCAGAAAAGGATGGATATGTTGCCCTGTCACTCAAGGCTGTGATTATTCACTTCTTGTATCTCTTTGTTGTGCTAGCTCTCTCACCATCTTTAAAACTTTCTTCAAGACTTATTTCTTTGATCTTGATTTTGGTTGCCTTCTCTAACTTCCTCCTTACTTGTTTTATTTATTTATTTGTCCTCTGGATTTGGGTGATGCTGGCAAGGCTGCATTTATTCCCCATCTCTAGTTGCCTCAATGGCATTAGGAGTCAACCACATAGTGCGAACAAGAGTCATGTGAATGCCAGACTAAGTAGGTTTTGCAGGTTACCTTCCCTAGAACCTTGAACTTAGGCTCTTGTATTATATCTAAACTTCAATGAACCAGCTGGGTTATTACAACAGTCCAGTAGCTTTCATGGTAATTTTTTTCTTGTCCTGTCTAGTGTTCACTGCTCTTTCTATAAACTGTCTTGGGACATTTCATTAAGTGAAAGGCCCTATACAAATATTAGTTGTTGTCATATAATGGATTAATTTGATGATTTTCAGGGATATTTATTGCTGGACTACTCAACCCCTGCCTCTAATGGAGAGTAGGTTGAAATGAGGAAGATAAAAAAGGAATTAGTTCAAATTAAAAATGTACAAAATTTGAAAAACTGTTTCAGAAATGTTGTGATCTACATTGCTAATTCTGGTTTAAGAAATAACATTGTTATTATGAGGCTTCTATTACATGAAATATTGAAATTTAGTGGGGGGCTGGCTACTATATACTTAACTGACAAAAACCAGCATAAAAGTGCAGATTAAAAAAAGGCTTAGCGATCATGAATGATTGAATAAATACATGTTATTTTAGTAGTTTCATTAACAACAATATTGTATTTGTTGAGAAGCAGTTGGAATTTTTGCCTTTACCATTCTCTTGAATTACTGTTTTCCCACCTGGTCTTTTTGTGTTGTAAAGCATTCTATTAATTGCCACTGTAGCAACAGAAGGATATTGTGTCAATGGTCAGTGACAGCACGTTACATAAAGGTCACCTTGAACTTAGGCTCTTGTATTATATCTAAATGCTTAACCCAATGGGAAAAAAATCTTTAAAAGGTAAGGCTAGTTACTGTTAAGTTTCAAGAGAAATTAAGGACAGTGACAGATTTGTTCTTTTTTAACTTCTGAATATTGTGCATGGATTTCTGTTGATGTCGGTGCAATCAAGATCATCAACAGTGGTGTCTTAATGCCTGCCAACATGAAAAAAAGAATAGTATCATTTAAAAAAAAATTTAAATATGTGAAGTGTATCTTTTAAAAAAAAAGTCTCTTTCTAAGTTTAGAACATTTACTGATTATTGTCATCCACTTAATTTCTACTGAGTACTACTAGTATTTCGGCAACCAATATGATGTTCATGGTTACATCAGCAGCTCTACCAAGTATTGTGTAACTTCACCAGAAATTGATATAAGTAATATGTGCATTTTAAAATCGTGCTAGCTGAATAATTTTCTTTTTAAAAAAATAAATACAAGATTAGAAAAGGAATCTCTAGTCATTTACTGGCTTATGATAGATTGAAACTCCATTTTATGTAATAGTTAAAAAATCTACTCAAAGCTGCTTAATGGGTGCTATGCAGGACCTCCACCCCCACCCTCAGCCTACTAATGTGCAAAGAATGGATAATGAAGTAGAAAGATTATCAACCTGGTCTTCTGCGTGCTTTAATGCACACCCCTCACAAGCCATGATTCCACCCTCCAGGGATATAGTATTTTTCCAGGAAGTTAGGGGGGGGGGAGTTTAGTTTCACTTTAGCGTTAGATCAAACAAACTGCCACAATACTGCAGGTCCTGCGGCTTTATACAGAACGGGAATAGGAGATCATGTGCGGCGCCATCTGTCTGCAATACTAGGATAATATTTTCACATGCGTGCTCACGATGTCTCAAGTTAGATTATATTAGATTTTACAATCCTAGTAAATCTTTATGCGTTGCAGAAAAGCCTGGGAATGAATTAAGGTTTTAGTGTGCAGTATGAAAGCTTCAGGAAGTCAGTCAGCAAATACATTAAAATGGAAGATAGAATGGCATAATTTAAGTAGGTACTGAATGTAGTACTGCTGTTGCATTCTGTGCTGTTGATGCAGATGATCCTGGCTATTTTTGGTGGTTGTAATAAATTGCTTTCCATATTTTCAAGGTGTTTGTTAAGGAAGGCGACAAGGTGCAGGCTGGAGACTCATTAATGGTAATGATAGCCATGAAAATGGAGGTGAGCAAACATTCTCTTCTAAAACAATACCTGTTTTTTCAAGAATGTTTCACTTTATTCAGCCTGTGCAATTTTAATTCTATAAGTTCAATTTATCCTTAATTGTCCTTAAAGGGAGTATTTACATCACAAATATCATGAAATGTTGCATTGCGAGCAAACATTATCTACACTTTCACACTGAAAGAGGGTACTTGTCTCCCATCAACATCCTGGGTTCTGTGCCCATGCAACTGTGAAATCATCTTAGTAATATCACCCCAGAAATGAAACGAAAAATACTGCAAATGTTGGAAATTCATAGCAAACAGTAAAAATATAGGTTAATGTTTTGGATAGAGATTCTTCATCCATTTTAAATACTTATAATTAAAAATCAAAAGTAACATTCAATCAAAAGCAAAATACTGCAGATGCTGGAAATCTGAAATAAAAACAGAAAATGCTGAAAATACTCAGCAAGTCAGGCAGCATCTGTGGAGAAAGAAACAGTTGACGTTTCAGGTCGATGACCCTTCGTCAGTGTTAACTTCACATTAACCAGAGAGTTGTGGTCATCACATGTAGCCAGTTAACAGTTAATTGAAAGGCACTATTATATATCCTGCTCACTGTAATAATTTTTTAATTGATCTCTTCCAATGACAGCATTATTTGGGGAGGGGATAGATACTGTCTTTTGTTTCTACCCCATTCTGAACCTAGATGTTTTGTTGCACCAAATCCTTGCTTATACTAGCAAAGGAAGTTAAGAAGCAGCTGAAATCCAGAATCTTTTCCTATAGTAACAGTCAAAACTGTTTGTATTGAAAGTGGTATTTCGGTCAACAAGAGCCACCTAAGGATTTGATTTCATACCTGAACCTGTTTGGATGTGAATTGAATAATGATGAAGGGTCTCTATCTGAAACACTGGCCTATCTTTTTATTATTTAAATGGTGATACATCCTTTGTGCATTTCCAATATTTTCTATCAAAACTGCCTATGTCCATTTTGGTACCTGGGTCAGTGATATCCAGTTTAGGATTTAATTACATTCCTGAGTCAATTTTGAATATGGATGGAATCCTGCCAGTATCAACCTGTAAGCAAACTCTCTTGTAGAATCTTACTCTTTGTCCAGACAAAATATTGCCTCCCAATCTTTGTGCCCAAACTGTCTTTACCTTCCAGCATGCTGAAATGTATTATTACAAGTCTGAAGGTGTATAATTAGACTACAACTCCCCATATGAATAGCAGGGACTCTTAACAATCAGAGCTCAACAGGCCAGATCAAGAAAAAAAAAGAACTTGCTTTTCTGTAGAGCCTTTCATGGCATGGGGTCATCCCAAAGCACTTCACAGCCAATGAAGTACTTTTGAAGTATTGTCACCGTTGTAATGTAAGGAAACGCAGCAGTCAATTTGTGCATAGTGAGATCCCACAAACAGCAATTGAGATAAATGATCCGATAATTTGTTTTAATGATGTTGGATGAGGGATAAATATTGGCCAGGACACCGGAGAACTCCCTTGATCATCATCAAATAGTGCCATAGGATCTTTTACGTCTACCTGATAGGGCAGACGGTGCCTCAATTTAATTTCTCACCTGAAAGTGCAGCATTCCCTCAGTACTGTACGGAAGCGTCAGTCTAGATTATGTGCTTAAGTCTCTGGAGTGGAGCTTGAACCCATGGCCTGCTGACTCAGAGGCAAGGATGCTACCACTGAGACAAGGCTGCCACTTAAGAGAAGCTTTACCCTTATTAATAGATCTTTTTCAAAGAAAGCTGAAACTAAAAGATGTAAATCCCTTTCTTTAAAAGAACATTTTGATTGGCATTTTTCTCCCTTTCCATTTGTGATGACTATTTTTGTTTAGGGAGTGAATGCCAATGACATATGAGAAATACACTGGGAGGTGTTATTGAGCATGACTATGTAAGAAAGCTAAATCAGCATACACATAGTTTAATCATGAGTTCACTGAAGCATCCTGGGTTAATGACAGCATCTAGTTGTTTCACATCTGTGGGTTTAGTAAATTCTCCAAGCCAGTCCCCCAGTAATACCAGCACGGCTTGCAGTTTAAATAGAACTTTCTTTAAAAAAAATCAATAGAAAAAAAACAAAATTGAATTTATAATATGGTAACTAACAATTGCAGGATATTTCATCACCATGCAATGCTCTGTTTAAACAAATTAGTAATTCATCTTTCTGATACATGTTGCTGGCCAGATTATTAGTTACCTTTGGAGGAGCATCATTTACAAAACTTAAAAGTTCACTATGTTAAATATTTTTGACTGGTATGATAAATAATATGGACAAGTGAAAATTACTGCATACAGGAAGAAAATAGGTGACGATGTACTTGTGGTGTCAAAATAGATATGGATTAAATTGAGATCAATCTAGGGCTCTTCGTAGACTTTGCACTTAACATGTCCAACCACTGCAGAGCAGCAGTTAAAGCAAATAGAATGCTAAACTATATAACCAAAACAGTAGAGTACAAGTCTGAAGAAGTCACTGTCAACCTGTGTATAGGCAGTAGTCCGATCACACCTTGACGACTGTGTCCAGTTCTAGTCACCAAGACACAAAGGAGACATGTAAATGCTGGAAGAATTTCAGACAAGAGCCATGAGGCTGATCACTAGGAAAGATGGGAGAAATTTGGACTTTATAGTCTTGAGAGGAGTTGATTGCGAGATGATCTTATAAGATAGTAAAGAGTATGGAAAAGGTAAATCCATAATACTACTTCAGGCCAAATTGCGAGAGTAAGTCAAGGGGCCACAGGTCCAAACTAGTAAATAGCAAATTTAGGGCTGATGCCAGAAGGTCATTATTTACACAAAATGTACGCAATACCTGGATGGATTTCCAAATAGAGTAGTGGAGGTAAAAATCCTGGAATCAGTTATATAAAAAAACCTCAAAGGGTACAATGGGGGAGAGTAGGGTCCATCTGGATGGACGAACTAAGATTGGCTGAATGGCCTTCCTCATCCATATTCATCTTGTGAACTTTAGAGAATGCCAAAATCTGAGTTCTTTCCATTTCTTTTGCAGCATACGATAAAAGCCCCAAAGGCTGGCGTGATTGAGAAAGTACTGTACAAAGAGGGCTCCCAAGCTAACCGACATGCTGCACTGGTAAAATTTGTGGAGGAAGAAAATTCAAAATGAATTCAACTCAGTTTATTTTGGTCAAATGTACACAAAGACTGAGATTTAAGAATACCTTATTTTTCATGTGACTATTGAATGAATTTAGGTGATCTTATTCCATATAAACTATTTGGACCACTTACTAAAAGGAAGTATTTATGTCTACACTTGGATCAGTCTTTTACAATACTGAAAGTGCAACAATAAATAGCATTTGTGTGCTGAACAGAGATTGAGCTATTAATTTTGATCATAAAGTTACCTGCTTCAGTGAATAAATGTGCTTTATGCCCTCCAGACAGAATCTCAATTACCTGGGAAAAATTGTGTTACATTTCATTAACGTGACAGCTACCGTAAATCCTGGAGGGAAGAATATTTATTTAGATTTTATCCATTTTATTGAATAGTTGTTGATGTGTCGCAATTCAGTATTTTTGACATTTTGCCCTATAAGAATCTTGGTTTTTTTTTATATTAAAATGTTACGATTAAGTTAAATTTAAAATCTCCCTCTGCAGGCTAAAGCAAGGGGGGAGAACCTGTATTAAAGCTGGTTTTTGGGATGTTGCTTCCTACATACCACTTTGACTTGAGACAATTGGGGTCGTTGTCATCTTCACTGTATAGGCAGTAAACTGCTGGGGCGGACTGCTGGTCCATTATAGAATCTGCTCGGTTTTTATTTCCATTGGTTTGCTGCCCAAAGAGTAAAGACAAAAAATATCCCCAATGAGTCATGTTCTCATTGAATGAGCTTTGATGCTCTTATTCCATAGAAACTAATTGGACCACTTACTAAAAGGATGTTTTTATGTTATTAACTCATCCTGCAATGGAGATTAGTTGATTAACCAGATGTGGCTTATTTCATGTGGGCCATTCAGACTCATTATGTAGAGATAGTCCTATGGAACGGCAAGACATAATTTCTATGGAATGTTCACCTGAGAGGGTGGTGTAACTTGTTTGATTGGCAGCCCTATAGGCCAAACCCCAGATAAAAGATCAGAAGTCAGGCTGCTGATTTCCTATGTAGCCAAGAATTAAAGAGGCAAATGTAAGAGTCTGGAGAGGCAAGCTGGTAAAGGGAGATAACACTAGAGGGACACTTTAGAAGAATAAGGCCAACCAGTCAGAGAAAAAATATTCGTTCAAAGTGTGTGTTCTAGTCAGCTAACAGAGACAGCATGGTGTTCTTTGTTGTCTTATGTGCTATGGCCAGCATTACAGAATAAGTTAAGAATCAGGATTTAATACTCCACTTGTAATATTTAATACAGCCATATATAATATTTAAAATAAAGTCAGCTGCTTGATTTTTTTTCCCCATTGGCCTTGTCTTACTAAAATATTAATCGTTCCACTCTTTGGAAAGACAGCAGTGCACATGGAAGCACATGCAAGATTAGAGTTGCTGGTTCATTTAATACAAGACTTCATTGTTATGGTCTCACATGACTAGATATTGAGCAGTAATGGTAAACTACTGATCGTAGATGGTACAAGATCTGCTTGCGGGAGAGACTGGTAATGCTGAATCTGACACAATATCTAGAGCAAACTCAAAATTTGTAACAACTTGTCATAACGTTTCTGTAAATATTGTTCCTGTCCAGCAATCTAGTGGCATAACAAATAGTGTGTAGTGCTATTTTTGGTTACTGTTTAAATCTCTAGTGTATGGCCACTTGGAGCCTTTGGGATAATGTCGAGTCTTCATTGTTTATATCTTTGTTTAAACAATTACGAGACAGCTTAAAAAAAATCAGGTGTTGTGCCTCAATTTGTGCAGCTATTCTCATATGGTGCCCAAGTAGCTAAAGCAGTGAACAGAAGGAAAGATGATTCTTCACATGGAGTGGGAGAAAAATGAGCAACTGTTTAGGATGGCATTGGGAGATACTTGGAGGATGTCACATCATGGCAAGGAAAAGTGAGCTGGCACAAGTGATCTAAAAATGGGAATAATTATAATTGTAAAGCCCATGTGTCATTAGAGTTTCCTAATCCAGAAATTCCTGTTATGAAAACTCATCATGTTTATTTTATGCATACGCAGCAGCCATTGCTAATGAATAGATTGAGTTCACAAAAATTTTTACAGATTATTTAAAAATTTATATAACTTAATGCTTTCTAAAGCGATGCAACAAAACTAGCTAATAGCCTAGATTAGATTAGATTAGACTTTTAGATTAGTGCTGTTATAAAGCATCCATTGATAACTATTTTTGTGTTAAATTGCTTAACTTTTTCTTTGTATCTTTTTTTTTTGTCTTGCCAGTTTTTTCCACCAATTCCCTCCCCATCCCCTCTACTCCTGCAGACATTGACTCTTTGCTGGGGTAAGATTCTCCAGAGCCCGGCCACACTCCAACGCTTCATCATTATTTATGTGAGAGTCTTGACGGTGTTGAAACCAATCAAGTCTGATCCTATTCCTATTCAGCATCCACAAAAATGCTTCCAGCTGGATGGCCATTAGCAGTGCAAACCATGGCTGATTTTTTTTCCCCTCTCCCCCACTTCATGATCCAGGGCACTAAGACTAATTTATAAGTTTCTAAGGCCACCCTATCTAAGATCAGCTAACTAAGCATAGCCCAGGGAATGATCCTAGTCTGTATACATCTTAGCTACTCACTAGATAAAATTTGATGAACAATTGATGGAACCCCACCGTAATTATTTTTATTGGAGAAACTGGATGTTGTGATTTTTGTTTTAAATTACAAAAAAAATCTTCATGCAGCCAGATCATACTAGACTATTTGAGTTCAGATACATTTTTAGGGAATATTTTTATTTAGTTGTAAAGTGAATTTTTTTCATGTAAACAAGAAATATTCCAATATGGGTAAAATAGCATTTTTTTCAGTTGTGTCTCTAATGTGGAATTAATTAACATTGGAACAAAGCTTGCATCATTTGCCTGATACCAAGATCAACACAGCAACTGCTGTGGCATGACAGTCACAACTAGAGGTAGTGACTTCAGAAGAAAATGGCCATGTGTCAGAACAGGTGGTTCAAAGCTGGATTTTTATCTTTTGAACCTGGACCCAATGTTCTAAACTAAGACTGCAAGACTGTTTGAGCTCGACAGGAACTCTTTGTTCCCTGTAACTTGTAATAAGGTAATAATAATTTTTAAGTGTGAGAGGACTGTGTTATGCTGTATTTAAGAAAATGACTAATCATGGGAAAAAATTTCCAAGCTATAAACACTTTAAGTTTGGCTTTAAAATCAGAGATGCCCATATTGCATGTGGCCTATGGTCCATATGTAGCCAGCAAGCCCTGGTTATCCACCCCACAATTCCATGTTAATATCTCTATTGTAAACAGATTCTTTGCTGCTCTGATATGAATCACCCCCCCCCCCACCCCCAGAAAGAGGCTAAGAAACTGTCTGACTCTACCAGCAAAATAAACAAAAGTGCTGATTGGACAAAGACATCAGGCAATCACCTGAGCTTGACCTGGACAATCTTCCACTTGGTGCCTTGCTCTGCTCTGAAATTCCATCTTTTACTGTACTTATAGAATTGTACAGCACAGAAGGAGGCCATTCAGTCCATCATGCCTGTGCCAGGTCTATGCAAGAGCTATCCAATTAGTCCCACTCCCCTGCTCTTTTCCCATAGCCCTGCAAATGTTTCCTTTTTCAAATGTACAATTCCCTTTTGAAAGTTACTATTGAATATGTTTTCACCACCCTTTCAGGCAATGCATTCCCGATCATCATAACTCACTGCGTTAAAAAAAAATCCTCCTCATCTTCCCCCGTGGCTTTTTTGCCAATTATTTTAAATCTGTGTCCTCTGGTTACTACCCCTTCTGCCAGTGGAAACATTTTCTCCCTATATCAAAACCTCTCATAATTTTGAACACCTGTATTAAATCTCCCCTTAATCTTCTGTGCTCTAAGGAGAACAATCCCATCTTCCCCAATCTCTCCACATAACTGAAGTCCCTCATCCTTGGGATTATTCTGGTAAATCTCATCTGGATCTAAACTTCAAGTTTTTTTGTACATAGATTTAAAACAGTATTTTCTGTATTGCTTTTCTGTTCTGATGGAGCTGAGAATAAACTCCAGTGAATGTTATTTTCAGGGATCTGGCAACTCTCACAGTGTTTTCCCATCACTTAATCAGTAAGTGATGTAATATGCAGTTATTTTAATTTTTGCACTTTCAGTGATCAACAAAAATGAGGTTCCACTTAAGTATTCCTTGATTTTGGCATTTTGTATAATAATTGTTCATATATGACCTGTGGGTCTCCATCGTAAGTAACTAAGTAGCCCCACTGTGACAATGGCTTGGGATTTCTGCCTCTATGCTTATCGGCCTGCGATTATCGGCCCATTAAAATTAATGGATGAAAAATTGAGTGCTGGTGCGCACAAAGGAGAAAACCCCAGTCAAGAAGTTTGGATATCACTGCTCTAAATGTTTCAATTTATATCTCTGTGACCAAAGTACACTCATCTTCATCTACTCGCATTCTGTCTGGGCCATCCTGCGGTTATTCTATTGTATCCCAAAGGGTAATCTGCAACTTCACCAATATGGGACCATCCTGCCATTCCATCTGCAGTGCCTTGGAGAAGGCTTCAAGTGTTGTCACAATGGTGATCTGGAAAGGATATCAGCTCTTGATGATGGATTCATCAAATCCTTTGGTGCCCTTCAAGCAAAATTCCAACGCCACTTTCAGATTCTTACAAATGAAGCACTGGTTGACCAGGTAGACCAGAGTGGCGCGCCAACTGACAAAGTCTTAACTAAACCAATTTCCATGTGCCCAGAAAATATTCATCAGCAAAAATAGTTGCAGAGAGACGCACGGAACAAAGTCTACCTGACGACAGTTTGGATCCTAATTGTGAAGAAACGATCATGGCATTACTGGGTGTATATATAAATTAAAATTAAAAATGTGTAATTGTTCTCATACTCCTGTTTCTCAAAGACTGAGACATACATATTTCCTTCAAAATTGCTATAGTAAATTAAACCTTGTCAACATTGTATACCAGCATATGAAAGAAATCACCAGTTTGCCTTTAGTCGAGTTTTTCTGCTGCAACCTCTGTGAGCTATTTAAATAAAAAGTTTTTCATCCAAGGACAAAAACAGGCACTTCAGCATTTTAAATTATCCTCCACAGGTCCTAGAGCAATATGCATACATGAATATTCGTGTTTTTGGCTCTGTTCCACTTGCTTTACTATTCAGTAGTGTTGCATTTTCTGCAGTGCACTTGAAACTTAATGACTGTATAATCGCTACATAATTTGGTGATTGGATCAAGGCAGTATAAATAGCACAGGCACATTTGGAATTTTTTTTAGCAGCTTTTGTTGACGCCAACCTCAAGTATTTAAGGATCAATGTGTAAGTGTTAGTCCTACATTCCATTTCAGGCATCCACGATCAGCGATAGGCATTCCCATATCAAGTATAGCAGTTAGGTACAGAATTTAGCTACCTCAGTACACTCATGCACCATGCTGTCTACGAAGTTGATTGAGACTGCCAAAATCCAGGAACTTACAACAAGCACAGAGAAGAGATTTTTAATCTATCAATCTGAGCTGATTTTGTACCCAGATGTGAAAACCTATTGTCTAACCCATTGTGTTGCCAACCCCATTGACATTCTCTTAGGTCAGGTCTGCATTTTTCTAAAATGCACTTTAGTAATGAGGCAATGTAGACAGCAAAACTAACCAGATTGGGATACAAATAACTTTGTCGGTCTCATAAAAGAAACTGCAACAAGTAAATGAGTACCAACACAAATTGCTCTTTACTACAGGAAAAACATTGCAAATCTTACAATAGGAGATAAAATGCATGAGCTAAATCAGAAATGAAAATGGGAAACGCTGGAAATACACAGTGGGTTGATCAACACTTGTGAAGAAAAAAGCCAGGTTAATATTTCAGGCATCGACCCTTAGTAAGAACTTTATCTCACAATTGGGTGGCTATGTTAATAAAGGAAGGAATCACTGTAATACAGAGAAATGATATTGGGACAAAGGATCAGGATAATGAAACAGTTTGGGTAGAAATAAGGAATATTAAGGGGAAAAAAACACTAGTGGGCGTAGTATATAGGCCTCCTAATAGTTGCAACTCTGCTGGAAGAAGTATTAATCAGGAAATAGTCGGGGCATGTAATAAGGGAACAGCTATAATTATGGGGGATTTTAACTATCATATTAACTGGACAAATCAAATTGGGCAGGGCAGCCTTGAGGAAGAGTTTATTGAGTGTATTAGGGATGGATTTCTTGAGCAGTATGTAACTGATCCTACAAGGGGGCAAGCAACCTTGGACCTGGTCCTGTGTAATGAGCCAGGATTAATTAATAATGTCCTAGTTAAGGATCCCCTTGGAATGAGTGACCATAACATGGTTACATTCCATATCCAATTAGAGGGTGAGAAGGTTAGTTCTCAAACAAGCATACTGAGCTTGAATAAAGGAGACTATGATGGTATGAGGGCGGAATAGATTAAAGTGGACTGGGAAAATAGATTAAAGGGTAAGATGGTACATGAGCAGTGGTGATCATTTAAGGAGTTATTTTACAACTTTCAAAACAAATATATTCCACTGAGGAAAAAAGGGTGTAAAAGAAATGACAGCCATCCGTGGCTAAGTAAAGAAATTAAGGACATATAAGGTAGCCAAACTTAGTGGGAGGATAGAAGATTGGGAAGTCTTCAAAAGACAGCAAAAAGTAACTAAAGGATTGATTAAGAAAGGGAAGATAGATTATGAAAATAAATTAGCAAAAAATATAAAAACAGATAGCAAGAGTTTCTATCATTATATAAAAAGAAAAAGGGTGGCTAAGGCAAACGTAGGTCCCTTAGAGGATGAGACCGGGAAATTAATGGTGGGAAACATGGAGATGGCAAAAATGCTGAACAAATATTTTATTTCAGTCTTTACGGTAGAGGACACGAATATCCCAACACTGGACAAACAGGGGGCTCTAGGGGGGGAGGAGCTAAATACGACTAAAATCACTAAGGAATTGGTACTTAGTAAATTAATGGGACTCAAGGCTGATAAATCCCCTGGACCTGATGGCTTACATCCTAGGGTCTTGAGGGAAGTGGCAGTGGGGATTGTGGATGCTTTGGTAATAATTTTCCAAAATTCTCTGGACTCGGCAAAGGTCCTGGCAGATTGGAAAACTGCTAATGTAACACCCTTATTTAAAAAGGGTAGTAGGCAGAAGGCTGGAAATTATAGACTAGTTAGCTTAACATCTGTGGTGGGTAAAATTTTGGAGTCTATTATTAAGGAGACAGTAGCAGAACATTTGGATAAACATAATTTAATAGGACAAAGTCAGCATGGCTTTACGAAGGGGAAGTCATGTCTGACAAATTTGCTTGAGTTCTTTGAGGACATAACATACAGGGTGGATAAAGGGGAACCAGTGGACGTAGTGTATTTAGACTTCCAGAAGGCATTCGACAAGGTGCCACATAAAAGATTATTGCTCAAGATAAAGAATCACGGGATTGGGGGTAATATTCTGGCATGGGTGGAGGATTGGTTATCTAACAGGAAGCAGAGAGTTGGGATAAATGGTTCATTCTCGGACTGGCAACCAGTAGCCAGTGGTGTTCCGCAGGGGTCGGTGCTGGGTCCCCAACTCTTTACAATCTATATTAACGATTTGGAGGAGGGGACCGAGTGTAACATATCAAAGTTTGCAGATGATACAAAGATGGGAGGGAAAGTAGAGAGTGAGGAGGACATAAAAAACCTGCAGGGGGATATAGACAGGCTGGGTGAGTGGGTGGAGATTTGGCAGATGCAATACAATATTGGAAAATGTGAGGTTATGCACTTTGGCAGGAAAAACCAGAGAGCAAGTTATTATCTTGATGGCAAGAGACTGGAAAGTACTGCAGTACAAAGGGATCTGGGGGTCCTAGTGCAAGAAAATCAAAAAGTTAGTATGCAGGTGCAGCAGGTGATCAAGAAGGCCAACGGAATGTTGGCTTTTATTGCTAGGGGGCTAGAATTTAAAAACAGGGAGGTATTGCTGCAGTTATATAAGGTATTGGTGAGACCGCACCTGGAATACTGCATACAGTTTTGGTCTCCATACTTAAGAAAAGACATACTTGCTCTCGAGGCAGTACAAAGAAGGTTCACTCGGTTAATCCCGGGGATGAGGGGGCGGACATATGAGAAGAGGTTGAGTAGATTGGGACTCTACTCATTGGAGTTCAGAAGAATGAGAGGCGATCTTATTGAAACATATAAGATTGTGAAGGGGCTTGATCGGGTGGATGCGGTAAGGATGTTCCCAAGGATGGGTGAAACTAGAACTAGGGGGCATAATCTTAGTATAAGGGGCTGCTCTTTCAAAACTGAGATGAGGGGAAACTTCTTCACTCAGAGGGTGGTAGGTCTGTGGAATTTGCTGCCCCAGGAAGCTGTGGAAGCTACATCATTGAATAAATTCAAAGCAGAAATAGACAGTTTCCTAGAAGTAAAGGGAATTAGGGGTTACGGGGAGCGAGCAGGAAATTGGACATGAATTTAGATTTGAGGTTAGGATCAGATCAGCCATGATCTTATTGAATGGCGGAGCAGGCTCGAAGGGCCGATTGGCCTACTCCTGCTCCTATTTCTTATGTTCTTAATTAGATCCTTTTGCCACTTTTCTATTTATTTGAGCTTAATCAGCCATTGCAAGGTAAGGAATATATGTTCATTTTTACAAATATCAAAATTTAAAACAAACACCTTCGTAATTAATCACAATTTTAAAAATGTTTTAAAAGGTCTTCCAAATACCAACTTATGATATCACTCTACAAAATGGGATGAAATGTGAGATAAACAAAGTGATATTTTTACACAGTTCCTTTTTCTAGCTGTAATTTTGCCACTGCTACAAATCATGACTTTAGATGCTGTTCTCGGGTTGATGAGAGCAAAGTGTTGTAGGTGTGGTCTACTCATGCAACATCCTCTGCTTGTTGCATTGATGATTGTATTTCAGGAACTTGTGTTTTTAGGTTGCTTCTAGCTAATGCAAGGTCACTTCAGAAAAATTATCAATGAAGTGCCTATACAACAACACCACCTTGCATTTACATAGCGCCTAATGTAGAAAAAACATCCCAAGCTGCTTCACAGGAGCATAATCAGACAAAAATTGACACTGAGCCAAAGAAGGGGATATTAGATGGGGTGACTGATATCTTGGTCATAGAGGTAGGTATTAAGGATGAGAGGCGGAGAGGTTTAGGGAGGGAATTCCAGGACAGATAGATGAAGGCACGGCTGCTGACTATAGGACGAAGTGAGTGGCGGATACATGAGAGGCAAGAGTTGGCGGAATGCAGAGTTCTTGGAAGGTTGTAGGGCTGCAGGAGGTTAAAGAAAAATGGATTTGAACACGAGGATGAGAATTTTAAATAGGAGGCATTGGGGGAGCGGGAATCAATGTAGGTCAGCGAGCTAAGTCCTAGTTGAACAGGACTTTGTGCAGGTTAGAATACAGGCAGCAGAGTTTTGGATGAGTTCAAGTTTATGGAGGGTGAAGGACGGGAGGCCGCCCTGGAAGGCATTGGAATAGTCAAGTTTGGAGGTGACAAAGGCATGAATGAGGGTTTCAGAACCTCAGCGGGGATGGAGACAGGTGATGTTACGGAGGTGGAAGTATGCTGTCTTTGGGATGGAAGGGATATGAGGTCAGAAGCTCAACTCGGGATCAAATAGACATTGAGGTTGCAAGCTGTCCAACCTAAGACTGGTTGAGGAGGGATGGAATCGGAGGCAAGGGTATAGAGTTTGTGGTGGTGGCCAAAGACGATGACTTTGGTCTTCCCTATGTTTAACTGGAGGAAATTGCGGCTCATCCAGGACTGGATGTCGGACAAGGAGGCTAACAACACAGGCAGTGAGGGGGTTGAGAGAGATATCAGGGAGATAGACCTGGATATTGTCCATGTGCATGTACAGCCTGACGCCACATTTTTGGATGATGTCGCTGAGGGACAGTCTGTAGATGAGGAAGAGTAGGGGGCCACGGATAGATCCTTAGGAGACTCGAAAGGCAACAGTACGGAGACAGGAAGAGAAGCCATTGCTGAAGATGCTCTGGCTACGACTGAATATGTAAGAGTGGAACCAAGCGAGGGCAATCCCATTAGAGATGGTTCACTAGGTTGATTCCGGGTATGGAAGGGTTGTCTTATGAGGAAAGATTGAACAGGTTGGGTCTATACTCATTGGAGTTTAGAAGAATGAGAGGAGATCTTATTGAAACATACAAGATTCTGAGGGGACTCGATAGGGTAGATGCTGAGAGGATGTTACCCCTCATGGGGGAATCTAAAACTAGGGGGCATAGTCTCAGAATAAGGGATCGCCCGTTTAAGATGGAAATGAGGAGGAATTTCTTCTCCCAGAGGGTCGTGAATCTTTGGAATTCTTTACCACAAAAGCTGTGGAGGCTGAATCATTGAAAACATTCAATGCTGAGTTAGACAAACTCTTGATCAGCAAGGGAGTCAAAGGATATGAGGAAAAGGCGGGAAAGTGGAGTTGAGATAAAAATCAGATCAGCCATGATCTCATTGAATGGTCTTATGGTCACTCAGCTGGACAATGGAAGAAAGGTTGGTGTGGTCAACTGTGCCTAAGGCTGCAGAGAGGTAATAGTGGAGTAGTGCACCATGGTACTTTGAGTAGGGCCGTTTCAGGGCTGTGACAGGGGCGGAAACCCGATTGGTGAGATTCAAACATGAAGTTCAAGGACTTTGGAAAGGAAAGTTAAAGATGGGGGCAGTAGTTTCCAAGAACAGTGGAGTTGAGAGTGGGTTTTCTGAGGAGGATGATGATGACAGTGGTTTTGAAAGGGATGGGGAGAGTACCTGAGGAGAGAGAATCATTTATGATGTCAGCTGGTATGGGGCCCAGGAAAGAAAGTTGGGTGGTCAGCAGTTTACTGGGAATGGGATCGAGAGAGAAACAAGATGAGCTTGGAGAGGACAAGGGGAGAGTGGAAAGAACTACTGAAAGACACGGATCCAGGGCTAGTGAAGGGAGGATCCTCGTTTGGACACAAGTTTGACTTGGTCGACAAGGGGAAGAGGGGGATGCAGCAGAAGCAGCTCAACAGAGAGTCTCAATCTTAGTGACAAAGAAGTCCATGTGCTCCTCACCATTGTTAGAGGTGAGAGTGGAAGGGGGCAGGGGAGAGGGAATTAAGAAGATGGTTGGTAGTTGGAGTCGAGATCATTGAACTGTGGGAGTCAGACTAAGCCAACAGTGCAGTTAACACAGGGGGGTAAGTTAAGAGAATTTATGGGACTGTTGGGTATAACTAAGAGCTGGTTGCTTGTGCTGATCGACTAAGGACAAGGAAGTGTCTACCAGATAGCTTTTTTTTTGTATCTGTCCCGTTATTTTTTTTTAACCTCTTTTTTTAACCACAGCCAATCACAAGATAAAAATTCAAAATGCCAATTTTTAGAAGATCCCATGTCTGGAATTTGACATGCTCACATTTTATAAGAATCAGAATTTAATCGGTCACTTAACCTCAATAACTCCAATTTTAATTCAGCAATCTCAGAATTAAACACAAGACAAAACAAATATATAAACACGTAAGACGCAGTGCAGTCTGGTTCTATAGTTTTATCAGTTCGTTATGAAATGTCCTTTGTATTCCCAGACTGTAAGCCAGTTCTGGAATGTACAAACTCAACACTTTTAACTGTCTTTCCCACAGTCACAGAATCCATTTTGTTTAATAGTGTCCATTTTGTTTAATAGTCAAGCGTTATATTTAAGCCTTTAATTAAGGTTAGTCTAATCTACACAAAGCGCATTTCAGTGTGGTTTTAGGGTAAATACCACTGTCGTGTACCCATTAGTCACTTCATCGTTGCCTTTAATTCAACAGTCCAAAATCCACGCTAACAGAAGTAGAGAAAAAAGCTGGGGGGTTTCTTTGTTTTCCAGGATGATCCTGGAGTAATGGATGGTTTTGGTGGAGGAGAGCAAGGCCTGATGGAGTCCAGCAAGATCTAGCGATGAATGGCAAAATCAGTTGTGTGCCAGGTATGTTCCAGTCTGCCTCCCTTAAACTTGAGGGAGTGAAGAGGGGAATCATAACAGGGATGCATTCGATGCCAGGGTGAGATAGATTAAGGGTATGTTATATATTGGTGCTTATTTTCGCATGTACTTAGTTCTGCTATTAATAATTTGTATTTGCATTTGTGAGCTCTTTTGATACAATGAAGTTGATTTTAGTTTCTGTGTAGTTGTATAATTGTATGGTAATTTGTGCTGTATTTTTATCCTTTATTAAGTTTAGAACAAAAAATGTAAGATTTAAACCTTGTTACTTTATATATTATGGAAATAGGGACATTATTGACTTTCAATAAGAAACTGGAACCTGGCATCATATATTCTGTATTTGACTGCACCAGCATTTAAGTGTGGAATAACTTGTGATTGATAAACAGTACAAATAAATGATAATTGTTGCACATTATTGCCAAAAAAAATAATTTGTCTAAATGTGTGGGCCACTTCTATGCTAATAATTATTAGTGCAATGCTAAGAGTTTATGGGTTTATATTTTTACACACCTTGTGCCACTTTCTTCTGCATCATGGTATGAATATGTTAATGATGTTATTATGTTACTTCTGTTAATCAGTTACTATTTTTCTAATCCAAGTTAAGAAGCTATGGATGCGGACAGCATGAGTAGTAGCAGGAATTATTTTCCTTGATTATTACTGCTTGCAAATCATATATTTGGGAGGAGGAGAAAAGACTGTTGTTAAATTAATTTTTAAAGTTGATCAATTTAGCATTAAGGTTATGGCACCAAAATGGTTGTCTTAAGGAAACATCAACTTCATGAAAAATAATTTGGCAAATCTCTGATTATAGAGGGAGAACAGCCTAACGGGTCATGTATCATTTTCATCTTAATGTGATCTGCAAATGACTGACATATTTATCTCCTGGTAATTTGTGGCATTGTGTCACGTCTGCACTCTTGAAAAGGCATTGGTTAAAAAAAAGTATGAAAGTAATGCTCCTTTAATGCTATCATTGGAATGAAGCCTTTGGGATCCAGCTGTGACTCATAAAACGCTTTAAAACATCCAAATAATGTTGCATAAATACAATTTTAGCACTGTTGCAAATCTAAGATTGAGTCCCTAATCCCAGTTTTTCCTGATATCACATCAATAGACTTTACTAAGATATTAGCTGACCTTCACATTCCAGAAATTACATCACCCTTTGTGCTGTAATCTGCCCATTTTTAGGGGAAATCAAAGCTTGTTGGCAGTGAAGAAAACTGTATAACATCAGTGGCCCTTATCAATACTCTACGGTTAGATTTTGAAACCACCGAAGAGTCAGCATAACTATATGCCTTGTATTTCCATGGTTTGCTTTTGTTAAAAGCTGTGTTGCCTGAACAATTGTTCTGTGGTGAGGCAGCACTCTCAGCATTGGTATCTTGATCAACAGCAGGAGGAGGTTCTTCTACAACTCTATGCTGTTTAGCTACTTTAACCGAATCCTTAGGTGGATTGAACATATCTTTGTGTTGACAGTCACCTTGTTTTATTTCTTGCAATTCATTGTCTGGCAGTGTCAGAATTTTAGTAGTGATAACAGACTGTAATTTTTGTGGAACTTCTTTTAGCTTTTGTTTTTCATATGAGTCGGTGAATGACTCAGGGCTTCTGGTTTGTGAAATTGTTGTTGCCTCTGTAATTTCCATTTGTGTTTTTAGAAGCTGTTCTTCTTGCACAACTGTGTGCTGTACAGCTGTGTTAACTGAGTTATTAGACTGATAGAGGATGTATTTGTGCTGATTATCATCCTGTTCCTTTTCTTTTGATTCATTGCCTGGGAGCATTTGAATTTTAGTGGAGATAGCAGGCTTTGATTTTTGTGGAATTCTCTTCAGCTTTTGCTTTTCACATGAGTCGGTGAATGACTGCAAGTTTCTGGTTTGTAAAATAGCTGTTTTTTCTGTATTTTCCTTCTGTATCTGTAGAGGTGGTTCTTGTAGTACAAGCATATGCTGTGTAGCTGTGTTGACTAATTCCCTAGTATAATTTAGGTGGTATTTCTTTTGAGAATCCTCCTCTTTCAGTTCTCGTAATTCATTGTGAGGCAGCATTAGGATTTTAAGAGGGGTCGCAGGCTCTGACTTTTGTGGAATTTCTTTTAAAGTTTGCTTTTCGCACAAGTTGATGAATGGTTCGGAGCTTTTTGTTTGTGAAATTGTTGTCTTTTCTGCATTTTCATTTAGTATTTGTAGAGGTTGTTCCTTTCGCACGACACTGTGCTGTACAACTGCATTAACCAAGTCTTTGGACTGATTGAGGGTGTATTTATTCTGATCATCATTTTGTTTTATTTCTTGCGATTCATTGATTGGCAGAGTTGGAATTTCAGGAGTGAGAGCACGTTCTGATTTTTGTGAAATTTCTTTTAGCATCTTACATGTGTCTGAGAGTAACTCTGGGCTAGTGGTTAGTGACATTGTTGTTTCCTCTGTATTTTCCTTCACTGTTTGTATTGGATTTTCCTCTGCGTTATTTTTCATAGAAAAAGAGTCTTCAATGCATTGTAATGAACAGTGCAGTCTAGCATTAGTCATAATATGGGGAAGGTCAATAATATTAGGCCTATTGGTCTCTCCTTTTAGAGGTGTCCCTGAGTCTTCATAATACTTGGGTATCTGGAAGTTGTTTTCATGGATATTGGTTGTATCAGAAGGAATTATTTCTGAAATAATGAATGAAGAGTTTGTAACTTTTTCTTGTAAAGGAAATTCCTGGTTTATATTTTCAGCAAAATTAACATTTTGTATACCATTTTCATCAACATCACTACTGGCCCTAGTTGATTTTGTGAATCTATTTTTAGTCTGATCACTTACTTGAGATTGTGTAGCTGGTCGTAACACTTCAGTGACCATTTGCTGTCCAAGAACAGCATCTTCCTTTTCACCAACTGTAGGCTCACATTTTCGTTGAACTACCAAATCAGTAGTTTTATGCATTTCGGTAAAGTTGGTGTGTCTGTTGTCTACTGTGGGAAATTTGGGAGTAACGCTATGAGCTGGTGGAGTAGCAGGACATGTGGCTATAGTATCATTTTCAGCAATTGGTTTTTCAAGAACAACGTCTTCCTTTTTACTATCTACAGGTTCACATTTTTGTTCAACTATCAAGTCAGTAAGAGTATGTGTTTCAGTAAACTTGGTGTCTCTTTTGTTCACTGTGGGAAAATTGTGTGCAATGCTCTGAGGATCTGCAGCAGTGTTGGACTGTTTTAAAACTGTTTTTTCCTTAGGCTCAGGAAGTTCTAGTTTCTCCAGTTTATTTCGAAGACTGATCTTTGTAAACCTTGACTGTAGGAGCTGAAATCTAGTTGGTCTAGGCTTTCCTTCAGTTTTAGATGTTTTCGCTTTTGTGCCGGCTTGTGCTGTAGCAAACATTTTTGTTAAGCATACGGACTTTTCGGTGCTTGTATTCTTTAACTTTTCCAGCTGAGCTATGTAATTGATCAGGTTGTTGATTTCATCTGTTGTGCGCTTGTTCACAAACATCCTGGCAATCTGACGCACGTCTATAGACTCATTTCCTTGAGTGTGATCTGTACTGAGACATAAAGATCAGCAACAAAATAAAAAGTTTGGAATTATAATCAGAAGAAGTCTATACTTTATGTAAGTTTTAAGTTTATATAATTAAAAGTCTTGCATTTAGCATACATCCACAATATCACACTTGAAAATGTGGCCCCAGAGGCATTATACCTCAAAGTATTGCACATACCTAGGGAAAAAGCTATGAGTTGCTCACATATCCATTTATCTCTTAAGTGAACACATCCAGCACATCTTCAGCAATGTAGCAGCGTCTTCTTCCATCTGTAAACTTACCTTACAGTTCCCCAAGGATCCAAAGCTGGGCCCCTCTTCCACATCTACATGCTTCCCTCAGTGACATGAACCACAGACAGGTTAAATCTCATGGGATCCAAGGTGAGGTAGCCAATTGGATACAAAATTGGCTTGACGACAGAAGACAGAGTGTGGTTGTAGAGGGTTGTTTTTCAAACTGGATGCCTGTGTCCAGCGGTGTGCCTCAGGGATCGGTGCTGGGTCCGCTGTTATTTGTTATTTATATTAATGATTTGGATGAGAATTTAGGAGGCATGGTTAGTAAGTTTGCAGATGACACCAAGATTGGTGGCATTGTGGACAGTGAAGAAGGTTATCTAGAATTGCAACGGGATCTTGATAAATTGGGCCAGTGGGCCGATGAATGGCAGATGGAGTTTAATTTAGATAAATGTGAGGTGATGCATTTTGGTAGATCGAATCGGGCCAGGACCTACTCCGTTAATGGTAGGGCGTTGGGGAGAGTTATAGAACAAAGAGATCTAGGAGTACAGATTCATAGCTCCTTGAAAGTGGAGTCACAGGTGGATAGGGTGGTGAAGAAGGCATTCGGCATGCTTGGTTTCATTGGTCAGAACATTGAATGCAGGAGTTGGGATGTCTTGTTGAAGTTGTACAGGGCATTGGTGAGGCCACACTTGGAGTACTGTGTACAGTTCTGGTCACCCTATTATAGAAAGGATATTATTAAACTAGAAAGAGTGCAGAAAAGATTTACTAGGATGCTACCGGGATGCTACCGGAGAGGTTAGACAGACTGGGACTTTTTTCCCTGGAGAGCAGGAGGTTAAGGGGTGATCTTATCGAAGTCTCTAAAATAATGAGGGGCATAGATAAGGTCGATAGTCAAAATCTTTTCCCAAAGGTAGGGGAGTCTATAACGAGGGGGCATAGATTTAAGGTGAGAGGGGAGAGATACAAAAGGGTCCAGAGGGGCAATTTTTTCACTCAAAGGGTGGTGAGTCTCTGGAACGAGCTGCCAGAGGCAGTAGTAGAGGCGGGTACAATTTTGTCTTTTAAAAAGCATTTGGACAGTTACATGGGTAAGATGGGTATAGAGGGATATGGGCCAAGTGCAGGCAATTGGGACTAGCTTAGTGGTATAAACTGGGCGACATGGACATGTTGGGCCGAAGGGCCTGTTTCCATGTTGTAACTTCTATGATTCTATGATTCTATGATATGCATGTTGAGACACCCAACTGTACTTTTTCACCACTTCCCTCAACCCTATGATCATCTTGGTGCTGGCAGACTTCCTGTCTGATATTAAGTGGATATGCCAGAATTTTCTCTGATTGAAATCGGGAAGACTGAGGCCGTAGTTTTTGGCTCCTCAAGAAAAATCTGCACCCTTGCTACCAATCCATTCTCTGCCCTGGCTGCTTGCTGAGGCTTACCAAACTACACAACCTCTATGTTCTATTCAATCCAGGAATGGGCTTCAAAATTTTACCTCTGCAACATTGCACGCCTCCACCTTACCTTCCAAAAAAGCTGTTTATCCATGTTTTTGTCACCTCTAGACTCCATTTCTCCAATGCCCTTCTAGCCAGTCACCTGACATTCACCCTCTATACTCTCCAAATAATTGAAAACTGTTTGCATCCTGCCCGGTATTAAGACCTGTTCATCCATCGCCTTGTCCTCACTGACCTACGCTTCCTGTCCCCCATACATTGAATATAAAATCCTTGATCTTCTCCTCAAATCCCTTCATAGGCTTGCCCACCCTACCTCATGCAACCTTCTCCAGCTTTAATTTCCTTCCATACTCTCCAGTCCTAATATTCTGGTCTCCTATGTATCCCTCCTCCCTCCCTCCACTATTGGTGACAGAGCCTTCAGCTGTCTTGGTCCTACTCTCTAAAATTCCCTCCATACACACCTCCACATAGCTACTTTTGTTCTACCTTTAAAAGCCTATCTCTTTAACCAAGCTTTCAATCATCACTTTTAATTCTTCCATAAAGGGTTGGCATCCACACCTTTTCCTCCTGTGAAGTGCCTTGGAATGTTGACGATGCTGTATAAATACACATGGTTAACGTCAACAATCAAATATCCAATTGACTGATTAAATATGAACAAATGAAAAATAGCAAAAATTACCAAAGAGGATAAAATAACCAGCAGAAAAATTGCGTTATTAGGAAAATTATTGAAAATCCAGCATAGGAAGTAGAGCTTAAAATAAACAGTTTATTCTGTAAATAACTGCAAATAAAAGGTTTGGGGATGAAAAAGCAAAGTTATTTGGGTTTTGAGCAAGTTTCTAAAATGGTAAATAAACAGTACTGCAAATACCGTGAGTGCTATATCTTTCAGTATCAGTAAAGTAAGTGGCATTTTGACCTCATGTCAGCAAGAGAATCCCAGGGTTCCGCAGGGTCGTCAAATTTCTGTATATGTTGACTTACTAGCATGTAATTCCTGTTGTACGCTAATAAAACTTTTTTTACAATGGTCATACTATTTTCCTTCAGGTAGTTATTGCCCATTTTTGGATGTACAGATTGGGTATCCCTGGGAATGTGTTTGAAAATCACTTAACTAAACTATATATAAATAACAGACAGAAAAGACTCCACATGAAGGCAGACCAGAGAAGTTACCTGCTACAACTACTGAAAATTAGTGTTAGCAACTTTAAATTGGCATCTTTTGGAATATTTGTGCAGCTAAAATGTTATTATTAGATTGTAACTCTAGACTTTGAATGACCTCCACGTCAATTGGACTTACCTATCTGCATTAGCAACATAGTACAGCTGCCTCCCCAGCTGTTCTAGATGGTGTCTAAACTCCAGATTCTGGTAAAGGCTTGTAGGTACATTGTCAAATCCATAGAGAATTCCATATAGAGAGCCCGCAATGGCACCTATTGTATCACTCTCCCCTGTAGAGTCATAATATAAAATGCAACATGAAATGATTAATACTTCAAGTAAGAGAAAGGTATTTTCTCATTGTGTCTGGCTAGGTGTCCAAGGGAAAGGCCAAGCCATTCAATTTAAATACAAGTAGCTTGTTTAAATATATATATATATATATATATATATATACACACACATGTTTGGCAGATCTTTGAGTTTAACAGATGTATTAAAATGCTAGCACTTCTTAAAACAATGCTTTGACATATACATTTTTTTAAAAATTGAAATAAATTTGAATATTCACAATAACAGTAAAAGACAATAGCAATTATAACATTCCACCCATAAAGTTCATTCTGGGGTTGTGGAAATATAATTTAAATCAGTATCTAGTTATGTATGTAGCTTGAAATTTTCTATTGCTGTCATCAATTTTGTTGGTCTGAAGCTTACAGATATAATTTAGGAAATATTTACCCATCAGTGACTAACACAAAATTCTAATCAATTCTTACCCCAATGAAACATGGCTGAATAACACAGCTTCTTCCAATCATTCCCAGCAAACAAGAGTGCATCATAAGTAATCAATGTTGTTTCAAGGCCTTTCTTCGTTCCACTTGATTCTGAACGCCAGCGTCTGTGCAGCTGTCATTTTTTTTAAAAAAGTGCAGCTGTCATTTTCAATCCTGTAGTATATTTCAAAGATGACACCTATTCAGAGTAATCTAATATGATGCAATACAATTTGCTGTAAGGACTATTTTTTGTCTTCTGGTTTAGAAAGCGATAAATAAATCTATAATTATCAAACCTGGAAGTGCTCAGCAAGTGAGGCAGCATCTGTGGAGAAAGAAAGAGTTAACGTTTCAGGTCGAAGACCTTTTGCCAGTTCTGGCGAAAGGTCTTCGACCTGAAACGTTAACTCTGTTTCTTTCTCCACAGATGCTGCCTCACTTGCTGAGCTTTTGCAGTATTTTATGTTTTTATTTCAGATTTCCAGCATCTGCAGTATTTTGCTTTAGATTTAGTATCGAATCTGATATTGATATAAGTTTACAAATATTAGCCTAGAAATTGGATCGCACTGTGTCTGTTTTACAGGTGTAAAATGGGCACCTAAAGGGACAATATGGTGTGTGGCGGTGCACGCTCATTCCACGGTGGAAGTGCGAGGCCCACCATATTGGTTAGGGCTCCTCCATAGGCACACATCTGCAACTGGCATTAGGCCCGTTGCACATGCAAATCAACGGCCTAAGCCTGTTTCATGCCCCTTTGCGAAAGCGGACTGCGAATGACTGCAGCAAACTCCGAGCCTGCTGCGGTCAGTTTCTTCCAGTGCTGAGGAGCCACCCCAGTGTTCCTTAAGGGGACCGCTGGAGGCTGCCACTCGAAAGGTAACAAAAGTTTTTTTTACTTAACTTAATGTGAAGCTAGGAGGAGCAGGAGTGCTCCTCCCGGCTCCACATTAAAACCGCAAGCCGCTGCCGGCCAGGGTCACCCACTCCCAGTTGCCTCCCCTCGTCTGAGCTAGCTGATCTTGCTGTCACCCCGTGACCGGCAAGCTGTCTCTTGGGCCGCGAGTGGCACCCGTAGCTTGTCGGTACTATCCTAATGAGGCCGGCAGATCAATTTTTATGTGGTCCTGCCACTGGCCTCATCGTGCCATGCATCGGGATTGCACCCTGATTTGGGCACGATCCAATTTCTAGGCCAGTATGTTTTATTGAACAGCTCTAAATGATCAGCACTGAAAACCAATTTCCCTGGGCTAGTGAGAGGAAAATCAGCTAGAGTTCCCATCCCCTGATCACTACCCAGTGTTACAACTTACATTTGTGGGTGTAGCATGAGGACAGGACTGAGCATGGCTATGTTATCCCCATGCTCAGTTTGCTCTTCCTCACAGTCTGGGTTTCAGTGCTCATGGAACCCGAGAAGAAGTGACCACAGAAGGGGGAAGGGAAAGAAAATTGATTTCAAATTTCTTTTAAAATTTTGAAATGCAGCTTACAAATTGTCAACAGGAACCAAATTTATGTTGCTATTTTAAAGTTGACATTGGTAAACTTAGTCTTGTAAATTTTCAAGATTAAAAATATAGTGTAGAAATAGTATAGCGATGCAGTAATCAACTTTTCTGTCACAGGGGAAAGAAAAGCTTCATTGCTGTGAATGTTGTTTGGATGAGAGTAAAGGTTATAGGTTATTGCATATACGTCATACCTCTGTGCCTCTGGTGTTTTAAGTCCCTGCTTAGAAATGTGCTGAGTTTAGTCAGCCATTAGCCAAGTCACTAAGTTATGATGCTGTAACACAGAGAGAATCTGATAACCCTGTCTGATTTGTACCATTGACGCCTGTTTACACTGTTGGAAAAGCCATGAAGTCACTTTGACTACTTTTTGGAAGCACCAAGAACCCAATTTTATGCAAAATTCATTAGTTGCATTTCTTCAATCTAATCAATTAATTTTGAAATGTTAACATGATTATGGCAATGACTGAGTAATGTGAACTCACATAGAAATTGGACAACAAACAATTTGGCACAAAACTGATGGCTAATAATAATGTATCTGGTTGAATGCAATTAATAATTTTCAAATGTATTATTTTTGCCTGTGATGCAGAAAAAGAAATTAAGGATTATCTGGCATGTCAAGTTAACTTAATTTGGCAAAAAATTGATCTATATGGAACAAACTGATAGAGGGTGACATACAAGATGTTTGGTGAGATAATGTGAAAAAATTAAATGTTGTGTTAAGAAGAGAAGAAAGAACTTGCTGTTATAAAGCACCTTATTCCAATGCAATTTACAACCAATGGATTACTTCTGAAGTGTAGTCACTCTTGTTAAGTAAGAAAACACAATAGCAAACGTCTGCACAGTAAGGTCCTTTAACAGCAAATGAATAACCAGATAATCCGTTTTTTGGGAATATTGGTTGAGGAAGGAATGTTGGCCACTCTACCAGGAGAACTCACTGCTCCTTTATGAATTGTTCCTTGGGATCATTTATGTCCACCAAACCAAGGCAGGCAGGGCCTTGGTTTAACATCTTATCTGAAGGATTAGCACATGTAACCCCTTTAGTACTGCACTGAAGTATTAACTTAGATTATGTGCTTAAGTACATAGTGGAACTTGAACCTACAACCTTTCTGATTTAGAGGCAAGAGTGCGACCACCTGAGCCGAGCAGACACTGGTTAGGTTTAACGATTCCAAGGCATTTCTTCAAATAGAATCTGGTGTCAGAAACCAGGGAGGAGTCCAAAATATCATTGACTCTTAATTGGACAAGGAATGATGCATATTGGAGCAGCTATAGAAAAGTGTCTGAATGCTGTGGGTTCCCTGAGAACTATCCTATCTGTTACAAATGAAACCATGCGAGTAATCAAAATCATTTTATCTCTAAATACTCATGCACACCCTATTTAGAATTTATAATACCATCTCAGAGATGGGTTTTAAGTTGATGTGTGGTTCTTTATTTCCCCTTCCAGTTTTCTCCCCTCCACTCCTGCAGGCAGCAATTTATGCTGAGACACTTGTTCTATGGCACCAGTGGGACTATTCTTAATGTTTTTATCCCAGAGAACAAATATGAGCAAGTTATTTGGCAACACAGCCGAGCCCAGTCCTGTACTTGCCAGATGCCAGCATGTCTACTTTCTAGCAGGGAGCTGGAATCGTGCATCATATTTCCCTTCAACATCCCAGGGACATAGAGTAATGCCCCCCCACTGCGCTGGCTGATATCACTAGCTCAGAACAAGCCAGGGATTCAACTTGAGACGTTGCCCACTGACTCATCCGAAGCCCCTAACTGTAGCTTTATTTTAAAAAAGGAAATTTCATAAGGTGTCCCTTTGGAAAAAAACAGCTATAAAAATATTGTTTTATTTTTATGGAATTGTTTTAATTTAAATATTGAGTAGCAATGACATCATTAAGCAGAACCTATTAGAGGAGCTATGGAGAATGACAGTAGTGCAAGGCAGATAAATGGTATGATCACTGAAGGGTGCTCAATGAACCTTGCATCTCTCTTAATTCAACTCCCTGACACTTCCAGGGTCAGTAACTCCTCCAGGCTGGTTGTCTTGGTGTAAACAAAAATATTCAGAAAACAAAAAGGCAGAAACAAAACGATTTTCATGTTAATGACAATTCTTTGTTTACTTTTTGGAAAACGTTATTGATGGTGAGACTCAGACTTCTAAGATGAGCTTGCATTTAACTTCCCATTTTAAAGGGTCTCTCTTGTCTAGTAGATTCGTGAGTTTGGAAACAAAAGCAGCACAGCGATATATTGACGCCATTTTATCACTGGTTTGATCCCCTTCAATAAATTTTCAATCTTAAAAAGAAAACAAAAAATGCAATAATCCATGCTGCAGTATGTAGAATATCTGCTACACCACAACATTGCAACTGGCCCACGTTTATATAGAGTTTTGCTACTGTGGAGCTTCCAGTGAAGCCATCAGATCCACCTCATGCTTCCTTAATCTCCTCCCCGCTCAACTCCTGTCCTGAATTTGCACTTACTAGTTTGAATCTGTGGTCCCTTGTTCTACTCTCATGATTTAATTCCAAGTAATTATCTGAATTTTCCTTTTCCAAACCGTTTGCAATCTTATATACCTCTATGAGATTACCTCTCAGACATCTCCTTTCAAGGTTGAAAAGTTCAAGTCTTTCCAATCTTTCCTCATTACTTATATCTTTGACACTAGGGGTCAGTATTGGGGCTCTTTGCCATGCCCTCAATGTTTGAATGTCTCCCTTGTGTCTTGGTGACCAGAGCTGGTCACAGTCCTCAAGGTGTGATCTGACCAGAGCAATATACAGTTTGATCACGACTTCCTCTAATTTGATTTCTACTGTTTTGGCTGTCTGCTTCAGCATTCTATTGGCTTTGTTGAATGCTGCGTTGCATTGGTTGGGCATATCATGTATAGTGTCTACTAAGACTCCTAGGTCTCTTTCAACTTCATCCTTAGCAATTTTAACACTGAAGTAGTACATGTGCTGACCATTTTTCTTTGTGACTTCACTTTACTCTGCATTAAATTCCATCTGCCATTGTTCTGCCCACTTACATATTTTGTTTAACTCATTCTTTAATTTCTGGCTTGCCTCCTTTGATACCACTGCCCTTCTAGTTTAGTATCATCTGCAAATCTGAACAATTAGCACTGGGTTTCTGAGTCCAAGGCGTTAATGTAAATTAGAAAAGTAGTGGTCCCAATACCGATTCCTGCAGCCAATCACCCCGGAATCACTTCTCAAACAAATACCCATTGTTTCCAATCCTTCAGCCAATGTTTTTATCCATAACTAAGATTTACTCTAAATACCCACAGCCTTCAGCTTAATTCATAACTTTTCATTTGGAACTTTGTCAAATGCCTTCTGGAAGTCTAGGTACAACACCTTGTAGGGTTTATCAAAGTGCATTCAGAAGTCAAGAAGTTTGGTTAGGCAGTATCTTCCCCTTCTAAATTTATACTGACTATTGTTTACTAAATTATTATAATTGTCAGCCTTGGCTCAGTAGTAGCACTCTCACCTCTGAGTCAGAAGGTTGTTGGTTCAAGTCCCATTCCAGAGACTTGAGCACATAATCTAGACTGACACTTCAGAGCATTACTGAGGGAGCACTGCACTATCGGAGGCGCCATCTTTTGGATGAGACATTAAACAGAGGCCCTTTCTACCTATTCAGGTTGACGTAAAAGATCCGCTGGCACTATTCAAAGAGCAGAGGAGTTTTCCCTGGTGTCCTGGCCAATATTTAACCCTCAACGAAAATAATTGAAAACAGGTTATCTGGTCATTATCTCATTGCTGTTTGTGGGACTTTGCTGTGTGCAAATTGGCTGCCGTGTTCCCTATATTACAACAGTGAGTATACTTCAAAAGTACAGTACTTCATTGGCTGTAAAGCATTTGGACGTCCTGAGACCATGAAAGGCACTATATAAATGTAAGTTCTTTCTTTTCTTACTTTATTGTTATACAAATAATCAAGTTTAAATCTCAATTCCATTATTTTACATGGGATCAAAATAAGACTAATGGGTCTGTAGTTGCCTGTTGCTGATTTATTGCCCTTTTCTAATATGGGCAGTAGGGTTAGCCTACTTCCAATGTACTGGTACCTTCCCAGTGTCCAGTGACTCCCTCAAAAGGATTGCCAATGCCTCACAAAATCTCCTCTCTATTCTCCTCTAGCACTCTGGGGTAATTCCTTTAGTTTCTATTTCTTCCCCCATCGCAATAAAATACCTTGGGATGTTTTCCATATTAAAGGCACTACATAAGTGCAAGTTGTTGTTGACTGGCATCATGCTGGTTTTGTTTTTCATTAAAAAAAACTTTTATTCCAAGTCATGTATTCTAGCTTTACATTCCATCATTTTTAGTAGACCATTGTCAAAAAGCATGTTTTAAGCAAGGGGTGTGCTTCTATGTTTGGAAACATTACAGTCTTGTATTTGCAACAGTGGCACCTGATAGCTGTAAGCCACTACTGACACAAACCATATGTGTGCTATAAAGAGATCACAGACACGCTATAAATGAATGTGACTCTTAAAGGGGCAAGTATGATGACGTCAGATCATTCATCCACAATCTTACTACCTTGTATGGCTTCATACTCTTGTGACAATGTGAGACATATTCTAATTGTAGTGCGTGGAATATAATTTGATATAATAATGCACTAAGACTGAACTAGCCACTTGAGAATTGTGTGGTATGTTCAGTAATGCCTGAGTTCTGATGAAATAGATTTGGCTCCAATAAATGCAGGTCCAGAGATACACTCCATTTAAAAGATGCAGAATGATTTATTATAACAATAATTCGAGGGACTAAGATTCCATTGCCAGTATCGTCCTCCACTTCATCCCTGCAATCATAATTGGGCACTTATTATGTCAAGTAGTCATTTAGCTCTATTCAGAGATAATTACGTGCATTCCAATCAGCACATACCTACTTTGTGACATGAAAAAATAATCTAATTAAAGTGCTTCAGACATCTTACATTTTTTTTAAAATGGGAGACACCATAGGCTTGAATGGAGGTTACCAATTATAGTGTTCATTTTTCTAAATGGAGGTAATTAATATCAAATACAGGTAATTTTTTGTCAGAATCATGATTTATCTGAAACTTTGTATTGTGGTCACAGAGCTGTAGACAGCCTCATGTTGCAGAGTAAATGACTCTGCAGTTATTGAAATATAAAAAGGAAGGATTCTGGGTATATACCTATGCCATTTTTTTCTAACAGGGTAGCTTTTTGTCAGTTATGAAACAACATTTTCAAAGTCGATGCACTGCAAATAAAAGTTTCAATCTCATTGAAACATACAAAATTCTTACAGGCTCAACAGGGTAAATGCAGAGAGGATGTTTCCTCTGGCTGGGAATCTAGAACCAAGGGTCACAGTTTCAGAATAAGGGGTAGGCCATTTAGGACTGAGATGAGGAGAAATTTCTTCACTCAGAGGGTGGTGAATCTTTGGAATTCTGTACCCCAGAGCGCTGTGAAGGCTCAGTCATTGAGTACATTCAAAACAGAGATCAATAGATTTCTAGATATTAAAGGCATCAAGGGATATGGGGATGGTGCAGGAAAACGGCATTGAGGTAGAAGATCAGCCATGATCTTGTTGAATGGTGGAGCAGGCTCGAGGGGCCAGATGGCCTACTCCTGCTCCTATTTCTTATGTTCTTATGTTAGTCTCACACCGAATGAAATTTTTAGTCAGCTTTGTGTTATCCTTACAGTTGCTGATAATAGTTTCCTGACTAATTGTGTGTTAGGCCTGTATTCTTATATTCCACTAACAGCACAACACTTAATCAATGTGAACATTTATCATTTCAAATTTAATTTACCTTTTCTATTGCTCCAATACTTGGATCAATGTAGGTTAAATATATACATATGTTTTGTTATCAGAATAATCCCTTCTGCTTAATTCATTTCACAATCGTTACAAATGGATAATTGTTTTAATCTATTTCCAACAAAATTTAAACAATATGAGATTCCTGTGGAGGAAGAATAAGACAGAGAAAACAGAAAATACTATTGTGTTCTTCATAACAAAGCAGGTATCTCTACATACTTTCCTTAATTGGTTAAATATGCTGCATTTAAAATGTTTAGATATGATAGCAATAATGTTAGAATAATGGGCTTTCAACTTCAGACTAAAAAAATTGCAAGTACTTGAACGGAGGATAAAATGGGTAGGGAGGACTATTTTTGGCTAGGGGTGAGGTAGAGGGAAATAAAAGACTGATTAGGAATAAGCAAACTCTTTATTCCTCAAATTACCAGGCATTCAGGCAGTTGCATTATTTAATTAAATTTGATATTAAGAATAGACTTTGCCTTATTACTAACAACATTTTCCACCCAGGTGTTACCTTGTTTTGTTCTTCAATATCATAGATTTTAGGAAAAATTGGATTATCACATCCATCCTTTTCAATTCCCCTCAGCTGGAGGTAAAATTGCCATTTGGTTTCAAAAGAAAACCAATTCTCACGATAATCTGTGAATATGAACATAAGTATGTGTGAATTAAATAACTCACACAAAATACAGCCAATACATTTAGAATCTGCACTTAAATTAGTCACAGCAATAGATATTCTGAAAATTAATGCTTGAAAACATAGGTATTGGTGATACTTTTATCAATATTATCCTTCCATGGTCTCTCTCCACCCTGCTGCTGCTATCTCCAGGTCTACATCCTGCACGTACCCTCCACTTGTCCCTCTCTGCTCCAGAATCAGTGGCACAGTCTTCAGCCACCAATCCCTGCATTCTGGATTTCTCTCCTTAAACCTCTTTGCCTCACTATCTTTTTCTCTCCTTCAAAAGTCTCCTGAAGTCATTTCTTAGTCCTTTCCTCTACCATCTCCTAGTTCCTGCCCAATATCCACTGCTGCTCTTGTAAAAGTACATTAGGAACTTTTGTCAGGTGAAAGATGCTACAAATGTAAGTAGCATAATGTCTAATGCAATAAATTGCATTATATTATGCTGTTATTTCACTTTATTTTCAACCTACAATTTGGAGAAGGGGACTGGTTGCTATACTGCTTTAAGCATAGTCCTTTCATCTCTCTGACCTGAATTCAAATCTTGTCCAATAGCTACAAAAGTCCCAACTGAATGAATTTGGAATGTCTCAACTCAGTTCTTAGGGAGGTGAGCCAACACAACCAAACTAACTTAATATGGCACTAAATTGCCAGTATCATTCAGAAAGACATACAGAAGAAAGAAGTGAGAAATCAAAGTCCTGCACTGCTACTCTTCTAAGGTTGTGGTTCAGGCACATTTTTGAGGGGAAGTAGAGTTTTCTTTACCATCCATCTTATTCATGCTGTGCCTGAGCTGGGAGGGTCTGATGGTTATGCTCAGTGCAAAAAGCAGATATGTATTCTGTTGCCCATCGCTCATAGCTCTTATGCGGATAGCTATAAAGATATTTACTTATATAAGAAAATCGTTCATGTGATGTCAGCATCCAAATTTTCTATTTAAGTTTTGTTCATTAAAGGGCAGAATTAGCAATGTTATATTCTATAATTATCATGTTATAAGTACCACACTTAGAAGAGATGTCAGGCAGTCTTTATAGGTAGGTAGTTTTCCAATATGTCATAAATTGGGATGTCTGTTCAGTGCCAGCCTTGGCTCAATGGTAGCACTTTTACCTCTGAGACAGAAAGTCGTGGGTTCAAGCCCCACTTCAGAAACTGGAACACACAATCTAGGCTGATATTGCAGTCAAGTAGTGAGGGAGTGCTGCATTTTAGATAATTATTTTATTCGTTCATGAGATGTGGGCGTCACTGGCGAGGCCAGCATTTATTGCCCATCCCTTATCGCACTTGAGAAGGTGGTGGTGAGCCGCCTTCTTGAACTGCTGCAGTCCGTGTGGTGAAAGTTCTCCCACAGTGCTGTTAGGAAGGGAGTTCCAGGATTTTGACCCAGCGACGATGAAGGAACGGTGATATATTTCCAAGTCGGGATGGTGTATGACTTGGAGGGGAACATGCAGGTGGTGTTGTTCCCATGTGCCTGCTGCCCTTGTCCTTCTAGGTGGTAGAGGTCACTGGTTTGGGAGATGCTGTCGAAGAAGCCTTGGCGGGTTGCTGCAGTGCATCCTGTAGATGGTATACACTGCAGCCACGGTGCGCCGGTGGTGAAGGGAGTGAATGTTTAGGGTGGTGGATGGGGTACCAATCAAGCGGGCTGCTTTGTCCTGGATGGTGTCGAGCTTCTTGAGTGTTGTTGGAGCTGCACTCATCTAGGCAAGTGGAGAGTATTCCATCACACTCCTGACTTGTGCCTTGTAGATGGTGGAAAGGCTTAAGAGAGTCAAGAGATGATTCACTCGCCGCAGAATACCCAGCCTCTGACCGGCTCTTGTAGCCGCAGTATTTATATGGCTGGTCCAGTTAAGTTTCTGGTCAATGGTGACCCCCAGGATGTTGATGGTGGGGGGATTCGGTGATGGTAATGCCATTGAATGTCAAGGGGAGGTGGTTAGACTCTCTCTTGTTGGAGATAGTCATTGCCTGGCACTTATCTGGCATGAATGTTACTTGCCACTTATCAGCCCAAGCCTGGATGTTGTCCAGGTCTTGCTGCATGTGGGCACAGACTGCTTCATTATCTGACGGGTTGCGAATGGAACTGAACAATGTGAAGGTCATTGATGAAGCAGCTGAAGATGGTTGGGCCAAGAACACTGCCCTGAGGAACTCCTGCAGCAATATCCTGGGGCTGAGATGATTGGCCTCCAACAATCACTACCATCTTCCTTTGTGCTAGGTGTGACTCCAGCCACTGGAGAGTTTTCCCCCTGATTCCCATTGACTTCAATTTTACTTGGGCTCCTTGTTGCCACACTCAGTCAAATGCTGCCTTAATGTCAAAGGCAGTCACTCTCACCTCACCTCTAGAATTCAGCTCTTTGTCCATATTTGGACCAAGGCTGTAATGAGGTCTGGAGCTGAGTGGTCCTGGCGGAACCCAAACTGAGCATTGGTGAGCAGGTTATTGTGAATAAGTGCCACTTGATAGCACTGTCGATGACACCTTCCATCACTTTGCTGATGGTTGAGAGTAGACTGATGTGGCGGTAATTGGCCGGATTGGATTTGTCCTGCTTTTTGTGGACAGGACAGGACCGCAGGGAACACTGAGTCTCAGCTCCATAAACAACTACCAGGAACGCCACAGAAATGAAGATGCACAAAGGCAGAAATGCAGCGAGCTTTTTGTGGACAGGACATACCTGGCCAATTTTCCACATTGTCAGGGAGATACCAGTGTTGTAGCTGTACTGGAACAGCTTGGCTAGAAGCGCAACTAGTTCTGGAGCATAACTCTTCAGCACTACAGCCAGGATGTTGTCGCGGCCCACAGCCTTTGTTGTATCCAGCGCACACAGCCATTTCTTGATATCACATGGAGTGAATCGAATTGGCTGAAGACTGACTTCTGTGATGGTGGGGATATCAGGAGGAGGCCGAGATGGATCATCCACTCAGCACTTCTGGCTGAAGATGAGACGTTAAACCAAGTCTGCCTGTTCAGTTGTAAGAAAAAGATGTCGTCAGAGCCCAATCTGCATATTTAATGAAGGACCCTGCTGGTTTCAGGCAGGTGTGCTTCTTGCCTATTCAGAAGAGCAGGTTAAAATTGGGACCTGCGGGATCGGTGTGGGACATCGGCGGATGAGTCCTACAGGTGATTTTATCTGCTTGTATTGTACCCTGCTGAGCAGCCCTATTATGTCACAATTGACCCATTTATTCTGAGAGAATCAGGAGATAGTTCCTAAGAAACGACACTTGGTCAAGGGAGGGTCTGTATCAGGCTTGAAGGACAGCTCTTCTGACAAATCAATACTAGGCTTGATTGATAGTTACTCTGGCCAACTCCAGCCAGGAGGCAGGACCATGAACCAAGCCCCTTACTTCCTGTAAGACAAAAAACATGAGAACAAAGACCCATAATTTGGAAAGTCAGTTGGTGAGATCTGCTGAAAAGGAGGCCAGTGAAGTGCAGGCAGTTTTCATTTAAGAAGCAAGTCAGCCTAGGCTTGAATGGCTGGCCACTTTCAAGATGAAAAGCTGTCTGGGAAAACTGCAATTTTTTTTTAGCCCACAGAAAGTGCCTGTGAAATGCATTTTTATTATTTTAATCATTTACTTGGACGGAACTGAAGTTAGTTGGATTAAAGTTGAAATTTGGTTAAAACAGTTACTCTGTACATTCACAGTAAAATAATGAAGTTTAACTATCTATAGCTGGTCTCATCTTATGGTGTTATCAGTCTGCCCACTGAAAGATTGAAGATGCACATGTGAGGAAGACATGTCATCCAATTCAGATCGCAAAGGGTTACTTTTGTTATGCCTCCCCATCCTATTTGCACTGTGGTATATTTAGATATTGGGCAGTATGGGACCACTTATGAGCATGAACAGTGCTGCTGAACCCCAAGAGAGTATCTATGGCAGATTGAAATTGTAACTAAATTATGGTTGGGACTATTATTATAAGGCAATTGTAAAAAGGTGTTAAATGTAAATCCATTTCTTTATACACTACAACAAAAGTAAATGAGAAACATTTCAAGGTTTAAAAGCAGAAACCTTTTAGTTACCTCAACATTCTCTAACACATATAAGTAGCAAAATGTTTTCACAATTTATATTTACTTTTGTAAAGTCTTTCTATTATACCTCTCAGGATCTAAAAATAAATTTTATACAAATAGTGAGGTAAATTATGAAGAGTTTTATTTAATAAGTAGATTTGCAAACTGGATACTACCTGAAAAGTGCTTAATCTTCTTTCCACAGTACTGTTCCGCAGTGGGCATCACTTCCATCATCCTACGTCCCCACTGAGCAATAGGCTTCCCTTGGATAGCATATGATGTGAAAAGTGCTGTACAGAAAGTACCTAGAAACCCTACAGATGAACATGTTTTAGAGTTAATATTTCAGATAGTCAATGAGAACCAGTCTGAAGTGTTTTGGATATTAAAGAAACAATCAGCCTTTTCCATTGCACATCTTTCAAGAACAAAAAACTTTTAACTGTATTGTGATGTGTGCAGTTCACTGTACAGTTTTGTTCCATAATATCAAAAATCAATGCAGCTAACAGCACTAAGTTCAGACAGTAGGCTGCCATTCTTCGACCCAGCTTGATTGCGAATTTGGTGCATGAAAGATACCAGAGTGAAATCAATGTACAGAATAATACAGCATGGTGGTGTACAATACATTAAAACAAACGATACAATGCAACCTTAAATGTAATGCAGGTACAAATCTAATAGAACAGATGAAGATATTTCTTCTCTTTCAGGTCTTTTTCACGGTCATGCCAATCCCAGATGCTTCACTTAAATCATCCACAAGCAGACGCACAAGAGTGGACCAGATGACACACCATAGAACCTTTGCACCCTCTAAGTCTTCATACTAAATGGCCCTTGATGGCATAGCTGAGTTTGAGAACTTGCTGTGTACAGAATTGGGAAGATAAATCTGCATCCTTCCCGTAAGCCATGTTGTTGCACCACACTCAAGATACACAACATGCAGTATCATTATATAGGATAGATTAAAGATGAGAATGATATACATGAGAGTTTAGACAAGATGGAATAAATCAGAATCTGACTCAGTAATATATTAGTTAAGAACTTTACATAATTTTCTACTTTATTTTTCCTCTTTGTTTTACTTATGAATACAGAGATTATAAATTTAACTACTTGCTTCAATACTCTGCTGCTATTTGCAGCATTTACAGCATTTACATTTTATAGCATTCCACAGCTGGTGTAGTCCCACTTGTAATGAGTTCTTTGCTACAACGTAGTTTTTGGTGGGTTTCTAAGTATAGCATTAGAATGAGGCCCTGGTACACTCTATCCCAGTGTGCATATTGTGAAGGCTATTGCTAGAAAATAAGAACAGATTTTTTTAATGGTTTTTGGTACTATAGTGAAACAATCCCTTGATGGTCATCAGGTACAACGGTTTATTGCTGAAAAGGGTATAACTTAATCCTTCGCGTGTTACCTGTTGGATAACTGTGTGTCATTCGACCACATTCAATGCTGGCTTGCAAGAGGTCATTCAGTTGCTCTGCCTTTGAATAGCACATACCGATACACATTGTTCTCGCAGCTGCTCCAAATTTAGGTTCTGTGAATTGGCATGTGACAGCCGATTAATAGTGGTGCTTCGAATTCCATATCACTAGTACATACCAATGTTACTAAAACAAAAAACAATTATTACTATATTTTAAGAAGCCAGCTTTTAATTGACTTTTGTTTCTACTGTTTGCTTGTATTGAATTGCAATCATGGTGGATAATAATGCTTTTATCTCATTCCTTTAATATCTAAGCAGGGGAAAACATTAAATATGCTGACTGAATTACTAAAGCTCATGTTTATGATCTAATGGTAAATCCAAACTTATTGTTAATAAATATTCTGTACATTACAAATGTGCTACTCAAGTTCTATGAAAATGAAGTCAGTAACATATGTGCAAATGTAAAATTGCAAACTGTTTGAACTGTGCCCTTAGCTTTGAAATGGAATTTCCATTTGTATCATCACAAAATTGCTCTTCACATCAGACTATTTCCAGTGAATAATTTAACATCCACCAAAACATTCAGCATTTACTAAGGCAATAATGCACACTTACCAATACCAGATTATTTTGAACACCTTTTGAAATGCTAATTACTTGGCTTGATTATTCGAACTTTCAACAGGGTTTTGAGTTGCATACAATCTCACGTTGGTTGCTTTTGCTTGTAAAAAAACCCCCCACTAAAATTGAATAGTTTTCTGTCCAGGTCATCTTTGTTTCTCCCAGAAGGACAAGGTGTTACAAACTACTCTGTTCACTATAGAAAAGTGATGTATATGCACAGTCCCTACATTCCAGATTATAACATGAAGATCTTGGCAGAGATTGAGATTCTCTGAAATTGTTACACTGAACACCTCAAACCTCAATCATCCCCCTCGCGCTGTTTTCTGAAGTAAATACATAGAAGTCACAACACAGAAACAGGCCATTACCAACACAAATAGTTCTAATCACATTTACCCATCCTGTTCCCATACCCCTTCAACCCCCTTTCCTTCATCCCTCTATCCAATCTAATCTTGAATGTTGACATAGTTTCTGCCTCAACCACTAACCCTGGAAGTGAATTCCACAGCCTCACACCTCTGAGTGAAGACACTCTTCCTGCCTTCTGTTCTAAATTTCTTACATTTAACCTTGTATTTGTGGCCTTTCATTCTTCACCCCTCAACTATTGGAAACAGTCTGCTTTCTCTACTCTATCCTATCCTTCCATAATTTGAAATACTATTATATTGCTCTGTAACCTTTGTTGTTATAACAAAAAAAATATTTTAAATCTTTCTCCGTATTTGTATTTCCTCATTCCAGGCAGCATCCTAGTCAATCTGTGTTGTAACCTCTCTAACACCTCAATATCCTTCCTATCATATGGAGCCCAATACTACATATTATACTCTAACTGAGGTCTTAATAAAGTTTTATGTCGGCTCATCATTATCTCTTGGCATTTATATTCTATACCTCTAAAGAAAAAAACCTAGAATTCTATTAGCTTTTTTTCCCACAGCCTTATCAACCCAAGCTGCTGCCTTTAATGTTCTGTTAACCAGTACCCCCAAATCCCTCTGCTCTTCCACAATACTGAACCTACTTCTATTCAGAATACAATTATCGCTATTAATTTTTTAACAAAATGCATCACCTCACACTTATTGACATTGAATTCCATCTGCCACTTTCTAGCCCATTCCCCCATCTTTTCAATATCTCTTTGGAGCTTCCTTTGGTCTTCTAAAGAATTAACAATACCTCATATTTTGGTATCATCTGCAAATTTCAACACCACTCCCTCTAGGCCTATATCCAAATCATTGATATACACAGTGAACAGAAGTACCCCAGAACTGAACCCTGAAGGACACCATTTCCAATCACTCTGAAAAACTGCCCTGAACTCCTACTCCATTTTTTTCCTTCTAAAACATATTTCATCCAGTTTGCTATCCTCCCCATAATTCCATACCCCTTAACCTTCTCTAGTAATTTCCCATGTGGTACCTTGTCAAAGACTTTTCTAAAGTCCATGTCCACTACATTTCCCCTATCTACCATGTCTGTTATCTCCTCAGAGAATTCTATGAGTTTTGTCAAGCACATTCGTCGCTTGAAATCTGTGCTGGCTGCTTCTAACTATTTTTTGTTATCTAGATACGTAGTAATTTCATCCTTAATTAAAGACTCTAAAACATTTCCAATCACAGATGTTAAGCTAACTGGCCTGTAATTACCCGGATTAGCTCTGTCTTCCTTTTTAAAAATGGGTACTACATTGGCTGCTCTCCAGTCCTCTGGCACATATCCACACTCAATTTAACTTCTAGGGCCTCTGCAATTTCATCCCTCAACTCCTTTAGGATCCTAAGAGGTATCCCATTAGACTCTAGCATTTTGTCATCCCTTAACTGAACTAACATTTAAAATTTTCCTTTTATCCACTACAATGTCGCTCATTTCTCTCTTGTGGGATATTGGTGTTGCAGATGGCCACCATCCTTCCCTACATAACAACAGCCACTGCACCTAAAAAGTGCTTTGAGATAGTAGCAAGGGTGATGTGTTATAGTGGGTGATGGGTCATAGGCTCGAGTGCAACTGTTCCATGACTGGTCCAGTTTTCCACTCATTCTGCAAAACATACTGCTTAGCCACACCAAACAGTATTACACCTTCCTCTCCAAAGCTAAAACTTCCTACAATTCCAGGAACATCATGGAGGGGAAGGATAATATCTATTGCTACGAGATTGTCTTTTGTGTGTAGATATTTTTCTCCTCTCTGCCCTTTTTTCTGGGAGTACAGTATGATATTTACTGCTTCCTGTGGCCAGTTCTAGCTACTCCATCTCAGAAAGTGTGAATTCTAACTTCATGTTTGGCTGTTTCAGTGCGACGTGCTGTATTAGCAGTCTGAGCCTGGAGTTTGAAGAATGAGTTGCTATAGAAAGTTTTATAAAACAGTCATGCAGCCACTGTTGTTTTTCTGGGAACTAATAACTAATAACCAAAACTAGGGGCCATAAATAAAACATAGTCACTAATAAATCCCATAGGGAACTCAGGAGAAACTTCTTTACCCAGAGAGTGGTTAGAATGTGGAACTCGCTACCACAAGGAGTAGTTGAGGCCACCAGCATAGATGCATTTAAAGGGAAACTAGATAAACACATGAAGGTGAAAGGAATAGAAGATTATGCTGATAGGTTTAGATGAGGGGTGGGAGAAGGTTTGTGTGGAGCATAAATACCGGCATGGACCCGTTGGGCCACATGGCCTGTTTCTGTGCTGTACATTCTATGTAATAACCCAGATTTCTCTTCTCAATGACAAATACTCCTGCAACCTCTTTCACCTGCCGCTCCAACCTCGATTCTAACAATAATGCAAAGAATTTATGGACTTTTTAGTTTCAAAATGTGAGACCATCCATGCCATGCGGGTGCTTCAGCCACTACCTCATCTTGACCTCACTTCCATCTCCAACCTTCTCCCAGCCTCATTGGGATGACTCACCTCATCCCAATCCCTCATAACTCTGTAGGTTGTTCCCCATCGCTCCCAATTCCCTCTTCAAGCTCATCTTTTCCATTAGGACAATCTCCTGTTTCCTTGATCCTCTCCCCACCAAACTCCTGATCATTTAGTTATCTTTCTTAATCCTATGCTCACCAACATTGTAAATAGGGTCCCTCTGGTCAGGCATCATCCCCCTCCTATTCAAAATTGCCATCATCTCATGCTCTTCAAAAAGCATATCCAAGCTGTTTTGTTCTCACCGACTATCATCCAATCCCCAATCTCCCTTTCCACTCCAAAGTCCTTGAGCATGATGTCACCTCCCGCCTCCATGCTCACCTTTCTCATAACTACCTGTTTGCATCCCTTCAGTCTGGTTTCTGCCCCATTGTCAATACTAAGGTTGCCCTGATCAAAGTCACATGATATCCTCAACAATTCAGCGGTACATTATCTCTCCTTGATTGCTCTGTGATGTTTAGCACAGTTGATCATTTTCCTCCACTGTCTTGCCTCTCGTACTTCAAACTAGCAGTGAGCAACACCACAGAATATTCACTCCTGTTGTATAAAAGTACTGAAGTTGACGAGTGAACTGTTTTGTTTTCATTTTGTGCAGAGTTCACCTTGTATTAATCTGAATTGGAGATTCAGTTGTAACAGATGACCAACTGTGCTTTGCTGAAACCAACTGTAAATTATCAATTGATAAACTTGCAGTGATTGTAGAACAGTCAGTCACTAATCCTTCATTGTGAACATCTTCATATATTGACTACAAGAAGCATACTGGCTATTCATGAATACCCTGGCAACAGTTGGTGACAAAAAAAATTCAGAACAATCAGCTACACAAATTTAACAACGTATAAAATACATGAAGAAAAAGCATTCAATGGAGTAGCTCCAAGGCTGTAGTCTCATCTGAGAGTTCAATTGAGGACTATATAGCGTCACCTGAATCATTGATTTGTAGTAAATCACGATCGTTAATTATTCTTTATACACATTCCGTAGTAACTCTAATCTACCTACATTTTCCCTCAACGAGGACATTAATATTTCACAATCTTGGTGCACAATTAACAGACATGCACTTGCTTAAAATTATATGATATGGTTTTCACCTTTTTTACTTAACGGCGTGTATCCTTTGGGGGTATAGGTTTTTGTTTGCACTTGAGCTCCGTCTAATACTGATTTTGGATGACGGTTCTGGTATGTATGCAATGCAATGAGGTATCTCCTTGCTGCTTGGCTGCAAAGTTCTTGCAAGGAATCCCACCCTGAAAGAACAGCACAGATTGCTTATTACTATTTAACACGCTAACGATCTTAAGGTCATATTTGATCAAATCTTAAATCAAACGCTTAAATGTGCAATCCATTCAATAATACATAGAGTGTAACAAAAAAAAACTGAATATGCTGGAAATATCCATCAGGTTGAAGTTCCCGAAAGATTAACCTGTTTTCTCTTGTCAGATGTTAACGGAGCTGCGGTGTATTTCCGACATTTCTTTTTAGGAGATATAACTTCACTGTTAAAGTCTTTGTGTCGAAAATTTACTCTATGCCATGACCTAAAAAAAATGTGATCTTTAGAAAAGTAACTGGTGAAATATATATTATAGACTTATTATGCTAGTGACGTAACTTCTAGTCTCCTTTCCAAACTACCTCTGCGCAGTTATAACCCATGTACACTAAAATTAGATAGAGTTTTTGTTCACAATGCTCCTTTAATAGTCAGTTCGAAGTTTACCTTTCACATCTAAATATGGTTGAAAGGGAAAAAAAAGTAGCATTGTTTGGAATTTGCGTTTTTAAAAAGTTAGAATGCCACAAGAGCTTGTTATAATACATGAATAATGTGGTGTAATGCTGACAGTTAAAAATCATACTTTTAACTACGTTAAAGGCGCTATATAAATGCAAGTTGTTGTAAAATCGTACTTTAGTCGTCCGTTCGAAACAAGAGGCAGAAAATAGCGACGCAGGTGATGTCAGAGCAGCACTTCAACATTTGTATCCTTACAGATAAAAATCACATTAAGGTTATCTGCAATGGAATCGTGTGAATGAACTGTGTTTATCTGTAGGCAGAGATAAGCTTTACCAATGACTGGTTTAATATCAATCACTTGGTGAACAGCAAAACTTCAATAACATATCTAAAAAGGGACAAAAAGGGAAGAGAACAAATGAACAAAGCAAGAGCAAGAAACAAAAGAACAAGAGGAAAAGAAAGCGAAGACTAAAAGAAAACTCACCAGAAGCTAACGCTTCAGCAGTTGCCATGTGCATGAGGGTATCAAATGGAGCCTTCCACTGAAATGATTTTAAAATCATTGTGTCTATCTCGCCTGATAAATCCGACTCCGTCAGTTTTAGTCCAGGTTTGTTGCACTCATGACAAACATTGTGATAGCCCATGGCATTTCCTAGTGCTCCTAGGACCATGGCAGCTTCGTACCTCTCCATTGCACCGGGTCCCAGAACCTTGAGCGCTGACTCCTGAAGGAAACTGCTCGACTGTCTCGAGAATCCACGCCAAGGTCTAATGTACAGTCTGGGCTGCTGGAGTCCCGCCCCACATCCTGCCTATTGGATCTTTAACAGCACAAGTATTCGACTTGAAACGCGCAAACTACGAGTTTCGTTGGCAATGACTTGAAATGTTCTGATCATTTCAATTGCACTGTAGTTTTGATGACTACAATATTTTAAAATAGACTCATTTAGAGTTTCAATTTTATTCGAATAGCGATTCGACGGCTAGAAGAGAAGGATTTAACGAGGGTTGAAACTGATGGTCAATTCGAATTTGAGAGAACAATCTATTAGTTCAGTTTGAATTGTAGTCCAGACTTAGAAGAGTATCTTTTTTTTGCCTGCTGATTCTGCTCACTATTTAAATGAGTTCGGAAACTTTCAAATCGATTCCCAGAAGACCGAAGTCCATAACAACAAATCTATTGGTTCACAGTCATATGCTGTGAAGACACTGAAAGATATGTGAAATCAGGGGTACTTTGCTACGAGCCGTGTAAGCACTAGGAATTGGATAAGTACTTTGAAGGGAAAAAATTGCAGGGCTACGGGGAAAGAGTGAGAAATGGGACGAACTGGATTGCTCTTACAAAGAGCCGGCAGGGGCTCGACGGGCCGAATGGCCTCCTTCTGAACTGTAACCATTCTATGATTCTGTAAAGAAAATTACTCTTGGATTTTTCACACCAATTTCCTCTCATTTTCTGAAAAATAATGGCAATGTGCAGAAGAACATAAAATTCTAAAATATTTTGGCACAAAGTGCTACAGCAGTTGTTAGAGAGTTCTAGATCGAGTTGTTTATTTTAAGTTATAATTACGAATTTATTTCAGTGACAAAGCCAAGTATTCCTGGAGACTTTCCAATCGGGTTTTGTGGCTGGATCAAATCCCTAAAATAAACACCCATTTGAAGCATATATGAAACGTAGGGAATTACGCTGAAGACGTAGTTGTGCTTTATATACCACGTACTATTAGTAATGTGCAGACATTTATATTTACAAAGATTAAAATACATTTCTTAAAAACAAATGTTTCAAATAATCAATGATATGTAGTAAGGTTTGGAATAAGGTCACTTCGACGAGTAAAAGTGCGAGGCATTGCGAAGTATTTCTACGAGCTTACTTGAGAGAATCTGATTAAAGGCGCATGATGTGATACTTGCCTAAATCAGACAGTCTTGATCATTTATGTCAAAAAGTGAGCGTTTTAACTTCCTTTATAAGCCTAACTTCAAATAAAGGACGATCTGTTATTTGCTTTGTCGCCGTTACAATCTTATATTTAATAATTGCAAAATACATTTTATTTTAGTTAGGATTGGAACAAAATCAAGACTGTTAATTTGATTTTCAATACTTGCGTACCAGTCCCGATTAACATCCTGCTGATCATGTGCTGTTTGTTAATAATATAGTTCTATATTACAGTCATGCGATTTTTATATTTGTCTCTTTTAATACATTTAAATAGCGTTCATGCTGTTTTCTGAAGTCAAACAAGTCCGCTCAGGTTCATATTGATAATTACCTGACTACCAACTTTCTGGCAACGGCCGTCATTGATTATAGTATAGTATTAATGGATCTTCTGGGCTCACGGGTATTCTTGGGTTTGGAAGATGTTTATGATGTTTAGCACCAAACCAGGACTGTGCCTTTAAGGCCAAAGCGCTAAGGATACAAATTCAGGTAACCAACTATAAGCTGTTGAGGTCAATCAGATGGCAATTGTAATTGCTTGTAAAGTTCAGGTTCCAAGTCAATTGCTGGCTTTCGTTATTTAAGAAAAGATCGGTTGATCTTGGTAACAAAAGATCTGGTGTTTGACATACATACAAGTTGCAAGACCTTATATATTATAGATTAGAATACAACATTTGGTTTCAATTTCACACAACCCCAAGAATCTAAATGTTAACTTCAACGGAAAGAGAGGTTTTCGAACTTCATCCTTGATTCAATGGGGCCTTATTCATGCAGAACATATGCATTTTAATGAACTTGTACACTCTGGTATCCAGGTTTGATTCCACATTTACTATTTTGCTTCCATTTTGAAAGGAGGGAGGGGGATCCTCGTCACAGTTATAGAGGCTGACGGAGCGCATAAATAAACACATAGATGTCAACAACAACTTGTATTTATATAGCATCTTATAGAGTTCATATACTGTAGCAAACAATTTACAATGTCATCTTTGGATAGTGGTAACACCACCACTAAGCTTCGCACTGTACACACTCTAGGAATTATTATAAACTACCCTGTTACTAGTGTGTCTTCTTCACACTCCAAATGTCACACACCAGAGGCCACAGGTGCAAAAGATATTCAAAGAAAACAGAAAGTCAGTCGTTGACATAGAGCCTGAAATTTCCAAGAACTTTCCAGTCAACAAAATCCCTCCACCAAACACCAGTTAAACCTTGCTTGTCCTAAGGCTATGTTTGCTATATGTATTACATGGTTTGATACTCACTTAGTCCTTATAAACGGCATGTCACTGGACGTATCATCAGCAGTGCCACAGAAGATCCGTCAGATTTTAAAATTATCTTAAATCTATGACTTCTCATTTGAGTCTCCACACCTAACAGTTTCCCTGATTATTGCAAAGAAAATGCATAGCCACCGCTTTGTTGTTAGTTGTGACGGAAGGCAACCTTATAATCCGAAAAGGTATTAAAGGTATTCAAGTATAATTTTCACCCAAAATAAGATCAAGCGTCCATACATATGGCCCATACTTTGTATAAGTACTACTCTAGCCGATATTTAGGGATCTGAACACAAAACGCAGTTCTATATTGACAACAATCGTGATTTATGTTTTCTCACTGCTACGATTGCTTGGATATAAAACTTACAGCCCGAGGAACTCCTGCACAATGAATAATGTTTGGCACTTTTTGAGAATGCAAACGGGACCTTTCAAAAAGCCATTAAGAACATCGGAAAACATATAGATTCCTGAATCCACAATTTAGTATTAATTGATTCAAATAATATGCGGAGTACCACTGTAAAGCGAGCATTTGTTTCAATGTTGTCTAAACAAGCAGATATGATTTCAGCAGTTTTACTACTGCAGGTGGCGGTTCTGTTTATTTGTGTCTCATCAAATTATATGAAGTTACATTAATTTAAAGAGAAATCATTCTTCATCTGTATGGCTGTAAATGTGGTCTCTTGGCTTGAAAAGTGCGCAGTGACAAATAAGGAATGCTGACATTTTACATCCGAGTATAATTCATTTGGTCGATTGTATCCTGATCTATTACTCCTGGAAGTCCTGTAAATTTGGGCTTAAGAGAAGCCAGGAGATCTTTGTCAGGTCGTTATATTATGCAAATTAATCTTAGTAAATAATATTGGTTATATTATTTGATGTGCTACCGACACCAGCATTTCGTATTAATATAGAGATATTTACCTAAAAATATGTAATAACCTGAGACAAAGGTTTACAAAATTTCTTCCGGTCCCCAACCCCAAGCTATACTTCACAATATCTATCAAAAGTTCCACCACCGTTATTAAAACCTGACCAGTTGCTTCACGAAGATGACATTTCCATAAATGACATTTCCATGGTTACAGCAGCCCAGGAACCATTGTGTTCCGAGGAGTCACAAGTTGAATTTGCACCAAGTGCTAAGTTTGATAAATGCAGTTTGGACATATAAGGTTAGTTTCGCAAATCAGTTTTGTTTTGGCGAGTGTACCCTATCAAAACAGAATGATTTTTTGTAAACAGTCGATCTTTCGCAATGGATATATAATATTCTAAATCATACTCCAGATTAATTTGACCTTTTACGTAAGCGATTATTTAGATAATCTTCATGATTCCACCTTCATGAGCAATCAGCAACCCAGCTGAGTCTGATTTTCAATGTAATTCTTAAATTACAGACTAAGATACCGTATTTTCATAGACAAATCATTGCACCTCGTGCTGGGGCAGAGAGGGGGTGCATTGTCAAGCCAAACATCATAATATGTAACTATTTGTGAGAACGTATATATACAAATATTATCATAGTTCTTACACAAGACTGCACAGTTTTGAAGGTTTAATTTAGCTATGAAGCTATGAGCAAAAGGAACAAGAGAGGTCTTGGCCCCAGTAGGACATTTTACAGCATGGTTATTAAAAAGGAGGTGGGCAGTATTTGGCCCAACAGATCACCATTTGAGCAACACCCGTCCGAAGAACATAGGAACAGGAATAGGCCATTCAGCCTTTTGAGCCTGTTCCATTCAATTAGGGCATGACTGATCTGTATCTTAACTCCAGCTACCTGCCTTGGTTCTGAAACCCTTAATACCCTTGCCTAACAAAAATCTATCAATTACAGATTTAATATATCCAATTGACCCAGCCTCAACAGCTTTTGGGGGAAAGAGTTCCAGATTTCCTCTCCTCTTTGTGTGAAGAAGTGCTTTCTAACATCACCCCTGAATGGTCTACCTCTAATTTTAAGGTGAGACCCCCTTGTTTCAGATTCCCCACCGGAAGAAATAGTTTCTCTCTATCTACACTATCAAATCCTTTAATCATCTTAAACACCTCAATTAGATCACCCCTTAATCTTCTATATTCAAGCCTAGTCTGTGCAACCTGACCTCATAATTTAACCCTTTTAGCCCGGGTATCATTCTGTCGGTTTAATATATCCTGAATAGCCATATTACACTTTCTCACTCAAAGACGATGACTAATGCATCGCATAAAGGAGATTGGAAGTATTGTAGTAGATCTACAATCTAGAAACAAGAGATGAATTACAACCATGGGTTTTGTAACATGTAACACGATATGCAGGGAATAGCAGGAACATAGTAAAATCCACTAGACGAGATTACATTTTTAAAAATCGGAGATGTCTATATAAGAATATATTTAATTTCCTGCGCGGTGCCAATCACTTGACGTAATGCAAGGAAAGTCCCTCCCACGGCCCTCTGACGCAGGGAGACTGTTGGAGGCTTTTTCTTCCTTTTGCGAGTTACTGCCTGAAGCTCTGTTTGTTTGTGTGTGTGTGTGTAGAGGGCATTATTTTATGTTATTTTTTTTAAAGCATTTCTTTCCCCCCCCCTCCCTCATAGCCCCTTCCTCTAATTACCCTTCCCTCATGATCTTCACAAAGTATAACAAATTTTTCTTGCTCCTCCCCTCAAAAGAGTTGTGGTGTGTGTGTGTGGTGTAATTTTTAAAAAAATATAATTTTTTTTTCAGCCCCACAGCAGAGACTTCCTGCAGAGAGTGTGGGCCGGTGTAGCGGCGCTGCTGCTGCTGCTGCTCGTGGCTGTGAGTGAACTCGAGGAGGAGTTAGTTTGGAAGTGAAGTTTGGTTTAGCCCCCGCCCCGTGGCCGCACTGCCCGGGCTGCAGGCAGCGAGCGGCTCCTCCAACTTTTTTGTGTGTGTGTGTGTGTGTGCCGTGTGGGGGGAGTGCGCTGCACTGCGCATGAGTGTCACCCACGGTGACTGCTAATTGTCCGTTTTTTTTTTCTTTTTCTTTTTAAAGAGGCCCGAGCGCTTGAAGATGGTGAGTGTTTTATCAAATGATCTTTTACATTAAAGCGCGCCAGGGAGCCGACACATCCCTTTAGCAGCAGCTGCTGTTCGGTTCGACCCGACCCGACCCGACCGCCCGCTCCGCGACAGCCGGGCCCCGCCGCCTCTACCGGTTTTATTATAATACATTTCCAATTGAATCGATTTATTTTCCTCGGCAATGTGAACATTGTGGGGTTCGGAGTTGTGGGGCCTGAGGTTAGCCTGAGTGTGACAGGCCCAGGTTCTACCGGCACCCGGCTCGGCTAGCACTGGAGGAAAGTCAGTGGCGCCATCGTTACTCGAGGCCCGCTGCTTTAAAGGCCTACATCAGACGGATGTGTGTTGGGTTTTCATAATTTATTTTTAAACTAAATTGTGGACGAGTTTGTTTAACGATGACTGAGGTTCGGTTTCGTGGGCTGGTGTTCAGATTCAGTGTTATATAAACTCTGCTCTCCTCTCCCGTGTAAAGTGCCGGGGTTTCTATGCTATTTTTTTAAATCGCTCTGTTCCTTTTTTCTCTGCCTTTCTCGTCTAAACTGCGTCACTGCAGAGGGTTTCTTGGGTTTTACTCTGATCAAATGTATCCGCCAAATAGAAATTGCCAACTAATTTTCTAATGGGGCTAATACTTTGTCGTTAATGTCAACGCTTGCAACAGCCATTCGTTAATTTAGATTTTTTAATTAATGTTGCCCAGGGTTTAGCAGTGGAGAAGACTGTTTTATTTTTGGTTTACTTAAGTTGAAGAGATTGTATTGTATACATTTTTATTTATGTAGCTCTTACACACCACCTTGCCTGTCATTGCTATTCCATGATTCTTTTCTTGCGTGATTGATCAATCAGGACTTTATCGTATTTGACCATTGTTAATATTTTGTGGCAAGTATGACTGTGGTGAACTTGAATGCATGGTTTGCAAAAAAAAAGCTTTTTGTTGAGAACGGCTGAACAAGTAGGGACAAGAATAGCTGCTGCACTCATTTGTGCTTCTGTAAATTAGTGCAATTTTGTACCTGTATGGAGAAAATGACTACTTGGGAGTGAAGAACAAAGCTGTAGTGTAATTGAAGATTTCAAATTCTGTTGAGGCACAATAATAAAATGTAAGGGTGTTTAATCATTTGACTCTTGACTCTTTCCCCCCCGCCCCCCCCCCCCCCCCCCAAAACCCAGGAGATTGAAAAGGTCTTGAACTCTTCCTAACATATTTTGGGGAAAGAAAAGCCTTATGTTCCTAGAATTTTTGTGCTGCTCTTGTGTCTCTGAGTTATGACATTCATAACCTTGTAAAGCATTAATACTGTTAACATGGTTTTATTACTGAATACTGTGTTTCTGTTCCTTGTCTTATATATCTATCGTGGCATATTGATATATATCGGGCATGGAATTTCTTAGTAATTACCTTTTTTAGACGCTCTCACTTCAGTGACATCCCAATCATACAGTCCTTGGGTTAATGTCACCATATTTCAAGAATATGGAATATGATAATGGTTGATGTCTGCAACGATAGCTACTGCTGGTATGCTCCTGTGAAGTGCGCCTTAGGATGTTTTTCAGGACGAAGCAGTCTGCTTGATCGACACCCCATCCAGCAGCTTAAACATCCGCTCCCTCCACCACCGGCGTATCATGGTTGCAGTGTGTCCTATCTGCAGGATGTATTGCAGCAAGTCGCCAAGGCTACTTCGGCAGCACCTCCCAAACCCGTGAACTCCACCATCTAGAAGGGGAGCAGGTGCATGGGAACACCATCATCTCCAACTTCCCCTCCAAGTCACACACCATCCTGACTTGGGCATATATCGCCGTTGCTCCATAGGTCAATATCCTGGAACTCCCTTATGTAACAATACTGTAGGAGTACCTTTGCCACAAGGACTGCAGTGGTTCAAGAAGGCGGCCCACCACCACCTTCTGAAGGGCAACTAGGGATGGGCAATAAATGCCGGCGTTGCCAGCTATGCCCGTTTCCTGAGAATGAAAAAATATATAAATACAAGTTGACCAAAAATGGGACTAAAATACCTGTGTGCCACCAACAAATGATTTATAGGTTGTATTCTCACCAAGGGTTCTGATGACTGTGTATTTTACAACAATGTTCTCACGCACCTTTTGATTATATTACTGCCTTATATCATTAGTCTACAGGACACTGCACTTTTCCCCAAAATGTACCAGTTTTTCACTGTACATTGAACTATTACTACATTTTCAATTTTTTTTGGCTGTTTAGAATTTAGAAATTCCTTTACACTTTTCAAAACTTAGTAACAAAATGGAAAAATTCTAATTTACTCCTCAGATCAGACTAGCTCAAATTTTGAATTCGTGATGTCAGATCTTTAAAACATATAAAATGATTGTGGTTTACTTATGGATGAGTTGTGCCTAGCTTGGCAGAATGTTAGAAGGCAGAACTTTACATTGTGTATGCGAGTAAGAAGTGTTAATCTTAACATTGGTTTTTAACATTTTTATCTTTCCAGAAAGATCCTAGTTTTATCCTGGTCTGAGTTAGTTGATCTCAGCCTGGTGCGGTTTGGGCTTCTACAATTGAATTGAGCTGCTGGGTTAGACAGGACAAAATGAGCCAAGGTTCTTGCTCCTGATTGCTGTTCAGCAACCTAACCTGGTAGTCCATGTGTGTGGACATTGGGTGAGGATATCTGGATTGAGATCAGCTGTGATGCCCCCAGTGTTTGCAAAGTGTGCTGACACACAGTCGAGGTTCATATGAATAATGGCTACCTCGACGAGGTATTCAACAATACATGGTACTTGTGAAACTGTACAGCAGTAAGTAGTCAATGAAGGAAAATTGTCAAGGAGAAAAATAATTTTTTTTTGGAAGATGTTGAGATTGGAAAAAAAAAACTGATACTCGTTTAAAGTCTTTTTGGAATTTATTTAGTAAGGAGTTATTGGATAACCAGGACAAATTCTGTAACTTCATTTTAGTATGCATTAGTGTGCAAGTTTTTTGATTGTTTGTTTATTTTTCAAAACCAAGATACTTTCATTTTCTATCCCAGTAACTATCTTGGTGTTGCAGACTTACTTTTTAATGCTATATTTTGCACTTAAATGCAGAACGTTTAGGTGCATATTGTAAAGTGTTATACTTTTGAATGTTTTTTAGTGAGATTTTGTTTATGCTCTTTAATGGAAGAATGCAGCTAGAGGATCCCACTGATCTTGTGACCTTTTCCTACCAGAAATCATGTTTCTCAACATTGTTATATAGCTATGATATTACTGTGCCTCATACTCATTGACTGTATTTTATAAGAATGTTGTTTTCGTGGAATCTTTGAACAGATTGGTGTTAATCTTCCTTTGAGTGGATTTTAAAACATCATGCCTTCATAATTAACACCATAAAATGCAGAGAATTCCAGTGGACCAAACTATATCCCATTCACATCTGGAGCATAACATTTAAATAGAATATTCTGATCTGTACAAAGGTTTTTTTAAAAGCTCGTCACAATGAGAACAATTTTCTTTTGAAGACTAATCACAATTGGCATCAAATGTTTTTTCTTGTGTCTTTTTTGTTTAGGTTGATTTGCTGAATGGTAGGCTGTGGAACAAAGATTTTAAAATTGGCTATTTTCTTTAGCAGTTTATAGAAATTCTAATTCAAGCATAACATTTGTTGCCAGCTAGTTAAGGACTTAAGATTCAGCAGTAATTGATCATTTAACCTGAGTAGCTACTGTGTCTGAATCCATTTAAACAATTGCAATTATTTCTATAGTTTCTTATCTCCGAACTACATAATACTTGATAAACCACAATGTTTAATTTAAAAAGTTGTAACATTTTGAAAAGTACATGTGAATTCTGTGCCTCTCAAAAACTATCTAAATCCATTTGCCAGATACACTGCATCTAGGGTTTCAGTCCAAAAATACATGCTGTAATGTCATTGGGATGTGCCAGATCAATCCTGCTTTTGGCATCAGGAAGATATTTTTAGTTTCTAACAGGGAGGACAAAAACACATTAAGAAACTTCTGTAACAAAATGTTACCTCAGTGATCATTTTGGGGTAGGGGCAGTATACCTGTGGCTTTTTAGTAAATTACACAGAACATTAGAAGACAGGTATGAGAGAGGAGATGGCAAACATGATTTTGATTTTGTCATGCTTAAATAGGGGGGTATGTGTGTGTGTTAGAACACCTAGGTCTTATTTTTGTTTTAGTATTTTGACTGCCTTGGGGAAGGAACATAGGAACAGGAATAGGCCATTCAGTCCCTCGAGCCTGTTCTGCCATTCAGTGAGATCATGGCTGATCTGCATCCTAACCTCATTTACCCGCCATGGCTCCATATCCCTTAATACTCTTGGCTGTTGTTAAATTATTATTTGAGCGAGCATCTACTGCTTTTTGCCGGAAAGAATTCTACACTTTACCACCATTTGTGTGGAGAAGTCTTTCCTAACTTCTCGCCTGGCTCTGGTTTTATAGTTGTCGGCTTGTCCTAGCCTCCCCTACCAGCGGAAAAAGTTTCTCTATGCCATCAATTCCTTTCACAATCCTAAAAACCTATATCAAATCACCCCTAGCCTTCTATATTCCATGGAACACAAGCCTAGTTTATGTAATCTCTCCTTATAATTGAAGCCTTAGATCCCTGGTAATACTCTGGTGAATCTGCGCTGCACTCCTAAGGCTAATATATCCTCTTTAGGGTCCGGTGCCCAGAACTGTATACAGTGCTCCAGATGTGGTCTAACCAGGGCTTTGTATAGCTGTAGCAAAATTTCGTCCCCTCTATATATAAAGGCTAACATTTCATTAGCCTTTTTGGTTACTTTTTGTACCTGACCACTACATTTTAGTGATCTGTGTTTACATGGATCTATAAGTCTCTTTGAACCTCCACTGTCCCTAGCTTTTCACCATTTAAAAATGCTCTGATCCCTTTTGGTCCAAAATGGATGACCTCACACTTGCCTGCATTGAAATCCATCTGCCACTGTTTTGTCCACTCATTTATCAATGTCTCTTGTAATTTTATGAAATAATATATATGTAATAGTATAATTTATGCCTGGCCCAAAATATCTAATCAACTTCAAATTTTATTAAGAGTGAAAATATATTTTTCATCGGCATGTAAAAAGCATGTTCTATTAAATGGTCATTGCAAGCGTCCTGATAAATATGTGTGTTACTTAACAAAAGCGTGGCTTCTCCACTTTACCCTGCTTCATGGGTCCTGAGTAGAAATTCACTTTCTTCAGAACTTAATCCCGTTTCTCTGACGTCTGGGCTATACTGTGACTTGCAACTTTGCTGCTGTATGCTGAGACTGTGTTCTTTGCCGGATTGTCTCTAGTCCATTACCTGGTCTGCTTCTCCACTGGGACTTTTCACTGTTGGGCTAGTTCTTATCCGTTCTTGCAGATTCCCATCTACTCTGCTGCTCCCATATTGCTGAATGATCTCTGCTGATATCCATTTGCTTCCATGGTTGCTGCTTCTCTTCCACTTATTGTTCATCACCCCTTGCTGGACTGGATGGGACTGGCTCCTTAAGCTCATGATCTTGTGTGCTTCTTGCCACCCTACAGCTGTTCCTCAGACCAACTCCCTCGTCTGCACTGATTCCCTGGCTTCTTGGTCTTCACTGTGTGCCTCTCTTGGCAGTCTCTGAAGGGCCCATCGTGGCACCCATCGTTGCCTCCTTACGAGCAGCAATTCCAACTACCCCATCCTTTTTTGCTAACCTTCCTGCCCAGTGTGTCCATTGGGGGTTAACTTCGCCAACTGCCTTCCCATCTCCCTTACCCCCACCACTGCCCCTTTGGACTCTGTCTGTGGATCAAGAATCACTACCTTTTCCAACATTTCCCTCCCGAATATCCTGTTCACTCACAAGCAAGGTCCTTGCCATCCACGATCTTATTGTGGATGAATGTATTGACATCCTGGCTTTGACTGGAACCTGATTCAAAGGTGGCAAAACCTTGCTCCTTACCAAAGCCACCCTGCCTGGCTATACTTTCCATCACCTGTATCACCCAAACTACTGCAGGGTAAGCATGACCCTCATCACCAAGTCACACCTTGATCTCTCGCTGCCGCCCCCCCCCCCCCCTTTTTTTACTCTGGTACCTTCTCCTTCGCGCACCACCTTACCCACCATCTATCCTTTAAAATCCTTGTTCTTGACTGCTTCCCTCCAGCCCCATCCCAAGTTTCTTTCCAGAGATCCCCACTCGTTTCCTCCCTCAGCAAGTACGGTAGTATAATGGTTGTAATTGGACCAGTAATCCAGTGGCCTGGGCTAGTAATAGAGTAAGTGAGTTTAAATCCCACCATGGCAGTTTGAGAATTTGAATTCAGTTTTTTTTAAAAAAAAAGTCCAGAAGTAAAAAGCTAATATCTGTAAAAGTGCCCATGAAGCTATCGGGTTGTCATAAAAACCCAAATGGTTCACTAATGTCCTTTAGGGAAGGAAACCTGGTGTCATTACCCAGTATGGCCTATATGTGACTCCAGTCCCATACCAATGTGGTTGACGCTTAACTGCCCTCTGAAGTGGCCTAGTAAGCCACTTAAGTTGTATCAAACTGTTACTCAGCAGCTTGGGATGGACAATAAATGCTGGCCATGTCAGGATGCCCACATCCTGAGAATGAATTTAAAAATAAATCCTTGGCACTGAGAGACTTCTCATCTTCCATGATTTCAATCTCCACCTCAGCTCATTCCTCTAAATTCACCACCCTTCTGTCTTCCTAAATCTCTCCCTCCATATAAGCTCTTCTACCCATGTTCACGACCACCTTCTTGACCTCGCCATTGTCTATTGCCCCTTTACTTCTGCAGTCTCTAGCACTGACCGAATCATCTCTGACCATTTCCTTGTATCTGTCACCACCCACATCCCCTTTCATCTGTGATCTCCTCTGTGGAAAAGCTATCCCAGTTGTTTATGACTGCAGTTTCAAACTCCCAACTTTTAGCCTGCTATGCACTGATTCTTCTGCACAATTTGCTTAGCTGCTCCTTCAACATCACCTTTGCCATTGTCCTCAGCAATACTTTCACTGTTTCCTATCCCTGTGTTTCACTGGTTCCCATATTTGCTGCCTCAAGTCTAAGGGGTGCAGAGTGTATCTGATGCAGAACTAGATAAGCCCTCCATTGCCAGATCTGGCTGGACCACCTCAAGTTCTACTGGGTCTCTTTCTCTGCCCACTACTCTAGGATCATGCTGGGCAATAAAGATAAGCTGCGCTATTGATTGCCTCCTTTGAACTTCTCTCTCCTCCCTCACCTCTAACAACAAATGTGATGAGCTCTTCGACTTCTTTGTTAGCAAGGTAGAGACTATCCTTTCATCCTGTTCACTTGCCTCTGTTGCTTAACTTCTTCCCCTTGGCCACCTAGCCAAACCTCTCCCAGGCTCCAAGAGGGAGATCGCAGGGATCTGGAGATGTCAGAGCTTCGGTCTCTTTCTTTAATCTCCCTCCATCTTAGACTTTAAACCTGAGTGTGTATCTTTTATTTCATCTCACTTAATGTGCTCTTCAATTTCATCTCGTCTTGAGACCCATCTCCTGGTCCCTTAACCGCATTCTTACCAAACTGCCTAACATACCTTCCTGGTTTCCATGCTAGTTGTAAGTGGTTCCCTCTACTTAAGCACTGTCTTCCCTTTCAAACTGCTATCATCTCCACCACCCCCCACCCCCACCCCCGCAACCTCAAAAAATACCTCTCTCTCCCATCCTTGACCCCTCAGTCCTTACAACCTACCATCCCTCCTGGAATGCCCCTTTTCCAGATCTGTGCCCATCTCTCTCCCTGTTTGAATGCTATCAATCAGATTACCACCTATCCCCCTCACCCAGTGCTGAGTGCCGTAACCATATTCACTGACTGTAGTGTGTTATTCATCTTTGTGCTTGCTGACCTCTCTGCTCCTCAATGCGGCCTTTGACACAGTCGGCCACACCATCCTTCTCCAATGCTTCCCCTCTATTGTTCAGCTCAGTGGGACTGCCCTACTTGATTCCACTCTTGCCCACCTATACCTAAAGCATTTCTACTACTGGCTTCTCCTCGCACCCCTAAGCCTTGGATGACCCCAACGATCCAACCTGGGCCCTCCCCTTCCTTATCTATATGCTGCCCCTTGGCAACATCTATGTGTGTACTGATGATACCCAGCTGTACCTCTCGAGCTCTGTGCAGCCTGACTGCTTATTTGACTTCAGCATTGGATGAGCCACGAAACATTGGGGCGACCCAAGTCGTCATCTTTGACCTCACCACTGCCTTTGTCGTATTCCTTTAAAGGAATAGGTCAATTCATAATCGTTGGATCTATAGATGTGTTTATTTAAACTACTTTTTAAAATTTTATTTTGAGTCAATGTGTATTATTTTCTGTAACTTAAAATATGTGCATTTATTTAATCTAATTGTGTGTTTATGTTGGCCTAATGGATTCCTTCAGCATATTAAGTAGAATTGCTGCGATTTTGGTTCTGCTCTGGTAGAACCTCTACTTAATCTGGAGTAGCTTTTCAGATACCTGCACCTGATATTTTGCAGGTTGGTGGTTTGAGCATTTAGCTGCGTATTCCTTACAATCTCGCCATTTTCCAAACGGCGCATAGTGTGACATCTGGTGCTAAAAGTTTTCAATTACCTCTGTTCCTTCATTTGTCGTAGATGAGGTGAAAGAGTTGGGATTTGCTGCATTATGGAAACTGTTCTATTCCATAATGTCTACATTTCAGTTTAGAACCAAAGTATCCTCAAATTAACACTTTTTTAAAAGAAAGCTAATTGGTGTACATTACTGAGTGCTTATTTCCCCCACTCTACTTCCTCTGGCTAGGTTGATAGGGTGGTCGGAGTTGAAGATTTCCTAGTATTAGTGTTCCTCTATGATCTGCTGACAGGAGACATGATTTGAGCAGGCTGAATTAGTTAGTCTATTCTGTAACTTGTAATGGAACATTTGTGCAATGTTTAGTTTAATAGTCTGACTTGAATCAAGAAAACCCAATTAAGGAAAGTGAATTAATCTACAACCTTTGAACTTTCACTGTTTCACTGTTCTGGAAGATAACCCCACAAGTATTTGAACTACTATAGCATGCTTTTTATGTAATTTTTATGGGTAGACTTTTACATGCTTATAATTTACAGATATGATATAAATGATTAACACTAGATAGATGCTAAATTTAGTGATTAACGCGACAGTGTATAATAATGTGGAACCATACTCAGTGCGTCAGTTATGCAGGATTTTTACAGACTCTAGTGGGCACGAGTATATAAAAGGCCGATAGCCTTTTTTAAATAAAAAACTGTAATGTCGGGTGGATCAGCTTATTTTGCAGTGACATTTGCCATGTGTTATGAGATTTGATTTTGTGTGTATAAGTATCTGCATAGTTGTGAAACTTGAACAAGTAATCAATGCATAAGCTAAGCACTAACAACTTGTTCCTTTTGTTCTATGCAGAACAAGCTGAAGTCCTCACAGAAGGATAAAGTGCGGCAGTTTATGGTCTTCACACAGTCTAGTGAGAAAACTGCAGTATGTTGTTTATCGCAGAATGACTGGAAGTTAGATGTTGCTACAGACAATTTTTTTCAAAATCCAGAACTTTATGTTCGTGAAAGTCTGAAAGGTTCATTGGATAGAAAGAGATTAGAACAGCTATACAATAGATACAGAGGTAAGTGGAGTTTTTGTACTTGTTGAGCATAAATTTAGTTTATTAAAGTGTAGGGTTTACTCCTTTCAAAGCTTCAGTGAATAGCTTTGACTTCTGTAATACTTAGCCTTTAGGATCTTCATTGAAAGTAAATGTCCTGTCCTTCTGCGCAGCCCTTGTATTACTTGAGTGTACTCCTAAAGGATCATTATTTTGCCAAAGAAAGAACTGATGGGACTAGTTGATTTAGGCACTCCAGTGCTATAGTACATTGGTTTGATTTCACTGGACTTATAGATCATAGATTATACCTATGATTCACCAAAATCCACAATTATTAAAAATAGGCAAGGCATTGCCCTGCAAGGAAGAACAAATTGGAAGGCAAATCAAACCATGTGCACTTTTAGTAACAAGTGTAGAATGTTGAAAAGGCATTGGTGTGTTGCTTTGGAATTGCGGTAGCCAGGGATTTGATCCTCAATGCAGATGTATTAGCATACTGACATCTGTATTGCCAACAGAGTCCCCTTCATTTGTTTTCCCAACATGTATATTTATGTGGGGCAGTAAGCATAAAATTTAGAGTACTTTCTGCTAAATTGCCACATAATCTTAAATGACACAAAGGTATATGTCTACATCTCGGCTTTCTTCAACTAGCAATTCCATTTTTTTTCTTTCTGATTTTTCTACCTTTATCCCATCTCTTCACAAGGTGGTGACAAGTTGGGGGATGGTTCCTAGGCAGAAGAAGCCCTCTGGTACCTCACCCAAATCACTGTTCCTAATGTGTGCCCGGTTAGTAAATGTTGTTGGCAAGCTATTCACCTATGGTCATGGTTGTTCCCACTCCTGTATTTGCCTGAATTTCACACTTGCATTCTATCAAGAGTAACTACTGGATAGCAATCAGGAGCAAGAGTCCTGATTTGTTTCCCCACCACCCAAACCCTGAAGCCACTGAACCCAACTGTAGTGCCCTCTCTGCTAAACTTAGTGCAGTTGACTAACGGTGCAGACCATAGATGAAACCTGGGGATTTGCCTGATTTGTATGAGTGAGCCACTGTGTATTATGCATTAACCTACAATGCACTTATGGAGGGAAACCCTACTTAGCACATTTGAGGAATAAAATAGGGAAACAGGTGGTTAAATGATGATGAGTGTCTCTTTATAACATTAGGGAATAGGTTAACTTCTTTAAGTACTTTTTGTTGGAATTAGCGAGACCATAATCAGAAGCTGTGAAATTTTCCCAATTCAAATACTGAGGCATAATTTATGGCTGTTGTTTCTATGAAATGTAGTATACTCCTGTGATTTCTGATTTTTTTTGTTTGTGGTAGTCTGGTTTGTCTTGAATTGTCTAGACAAAATTGGGGTGCATGAAGAATACTATGAGTAGTTTAAATTTGAATTTTAAATTGTCACAGTAATCTTGTTGGACTGTTCATAAGGTAAACTATGTGGAAAAAGTATCTTTTATATTACTGGCTTTACATATAATTCAGGAAATGCATTTATGTTCTTCCTTGCTGCTTTTAGTTAAAGCCACACCGAAAACTTTAAAATCGAGTCAAATATACTTGAGTAAAAGAGCCCAGGGGAGAAAATGGGGACGGAGAGGCAAACTCAGAGACTGCAGAAACTATGCTTGTGCTTTTTACATATGAGGATATGTGTTTCCTCTCCTCCATTCTGCCTTCTGTTGAAGGGTTGTGGGGTGGGGGGGAATTGAAAACTGCCAAGTGTTTCAAAATCACGAATGAACAAGCCAGGATCATTGAAGTACAGTAGTGCTCCTTTTGTTTCTCAGTTGGGGAAAAAAATATTAAAAGGCCTGCTTCTTGACATGTCATTATTTTAAAAAAGAAGTGTGTTCAGACATGAATCTGAACAAATTCTCTTAAATCAGATCAAGATTTCATTGATGATGACATGGAGGCTTAAGCTTTGATATCTACAAAAGTGCCAGAACATAAGTTAATTTTGTACCCTGATATGCTCCCCTTCAGGAATCATTTACCAATGTAGGATATTGAATATAGGACAGTTAAGTATTATTTTTATTGCAATGCACTTAAAGCATTCAGATCACCAAATCATTTCATCTTCCTTTATAGATAATCTTGTTGTAGAGGCTAATTTTTGGAAACCTCTTGCTATATCAAAGTTATGTGGGACCTCAATCCTTGATGGGGGAACTACAAATACTAATGTACATATCCAACTTTCAAAAGACTAGTAATCATCAAAATTGTGTTCTAGTCTGTCAGTGTTCTGCATACCTCCACTAACTGCAACTAGAATTTAAAATGCGATTGTGTCAAAAGCTTTCTGCATCTAACCTGATTGTGGTTATGAAAAGCTTAATGTATTAGAATTTGATATTTTACTATCTTGCTATTTTATAACATTTCAGCATCCTTTGTTTTTCCCGTCTTGAAATAGCTCCTGCAGTACATCTTCCCCTTTTTTTTGTGAAAGCTGTTTTTATTATTATCTGCTCCATTGCCTCTGCTGGAGGTGGGACGAAAACTTTTATTGCAAGATTGTCTGAACACTGGGTTTGTACCTCAATTCAAGAACTACCAGATGTTAACTAAACTTCATAAGTATGAGGAAGAAAGAACTTGAATTTATATAGCGCATTTCGTGACCCCAGGACGCCTCAAAGCGTTTCACAGCCAGTGAATTACTTTTGAAGTGGAGTCATTCTTGTCATTGCTCTCTTTCAATAATGGACATGCTCAAGATTTTGTTTCATTCACGTGGATCTTTGAGGGTCGAGAGAAATGCTCCATATTAAAGTGAAATGATAGGTTTGTAGATGTTTGCTGTTGAGTTTCATGTAAACACATTTTAACCCACAATTATGATAAATACCTTAACACTATTCTAGAAACAAGTATTTTTATCTGGAATTTCAATTCTTGTTTTGATCAAAATGGCTGAACCCAGTTTTTCCTTGACAGTAATCCAGGCATTTTTTTTATCTACAACATTCAAATTTTAATCTTTGAGTGGTTGGAAGTGTTAAACTTTTTTCTAAAATGAGCTTTTGATGGCATAATCATATGGTGGTTATTAAGATTTAACAGAATAACTGGTTGTGGTTTAGTTCTACACTTTTTATTTTCCTTTATTTCTTCAAGTTTTCTCCCTCTGTTCCTCTCCTGAAAACATTGGCCTGGAATTGGCTGCAGTGATTGTTGGCGCCAAACGCCATAAGTTAGATCATGGTGCTGCCCGATCTCCAGTGACAAATTTATGTTAAAATTTGCTGGAAAAGTAATTAGAATACTCCACAGCAAGCATAGCAACAGATTGGGAGTGGCGTGGCCAGTGGATAGTTAAGAATTTATTTTGCGGGACTGCCAACCTAATTTATTTGTTTGTTTATGTCTGGCAGCAAATTACTAAAATATATAAACAGGAATAAATATTGTCATAAGAACAAAGATTATTAGGAAAATAGCAGTTCTTAACTTTTACGAGGCTGTGGCTGGTAGTTGTGGGTTGTAAGAAGAGTGCTGTACTTTATTCTTGATTGACATCAGAAAGTGATTTCATAAACAATGGAGAAATCAGCCACCCCAAGATGCAATTTGGGGGTGATTTTAAACCCCAAGGGTGGGTGGGAGTTGAAAATAGTTGTTTTTTGGGTTGTGACTGCAACCCGGCTTTATTTCAAGGTTTAATGTTGGCGCATAAAAGTACAGGTTTCCCAATGGGAATGCAAAGTCGGAAAATGTTGCGGTTGTGACCCAAAAAAACCCAGCTATTTTCAACTCCCACCCACCCCCAACCTTGGTTCTTGGGGTTTAAAATCACCCCTTTAGTGTATCAAAGGTTACCCTAGTTTTTTTTGATTATAGTACCTAGCAGTGTGAGAGGTAAGTATAAATAACATTCACATTTGCATTACATTCAAACTTCAAAAATGTGGGCTCTGCTTGGATCGATTTGATCAAGAAAATTTAGAATTCAGATATCATAGATTCTTACAGCATAGAAGGGGGCCATTTGGTCCATCGTTCCTGTGTCCGCTCTTTTGAAAGAGCTATCCAATTATTCAGAGAAATGGAAAGTTTTAGGGGGTAGGTTAGAGATGGGAAGTGGGTAAGGCCGTGAATGTATTTAAGCATGTCCAATTAGTTTTATATTAGTTTATATATTTAAATTATTCAGATGGCGTATAACAAAGTATAGATAAGTACTGTTAGTGGCAAGTCCAGGGACATAGACAGCTCTCTTGTGCATAATTTTCTTTTAAGTACCAATTTTTCAAGTATTTATTTACCGGGCTTCTCTGTGGATTCTTATGCAGTGGCTATTAAGTTGAGAGCACTTGCTGACTTAAAAGATGCTTAGATTGTAAAAAAAAATTTATGATTAGTCTCTAAATAGATTGGTCTGTTGACACTAATGTTGTCATACTTGCTGGAAAACTGCTTTTCCGTTTGCTTGTCAGAGATTTAGACTGTAGATAAGTAGGTAACTGCAGTACCATTTGTAGGTTGAGTGAAGTGTATGCAGTTCACATGACAGTCATGATATTTCCTTGACAGAATAAAAAGCGTTTCACAGTAAGAGTTTTTTTTGAGGTAAAAAGTTGTATGATAAGTTGTATCACCTGACTAATGTTTAATGAAATCTAGTCCTGGAACATGTAACCTGTCCGTCTCCATTAGATCACTGACTTTTTTTCTCACTAAGTTTCAGAAATGTTTTATCAATACTTGTGGATTAAATAATGGAATTTGAGTTGAAATAATATATCCAAAAGATTGTCAGGATGTTGGTTTTTGAGGTGCTAACCTTCACTTTGGCCAATAAACATTTAATTTGTGATTTTCTGCTATTTTCAGTTTTATTTCAACTCTGCACAAATAAGCTTGGAACCCAAATATAAATCGACATTTTGAACAATTAAAGCAAGATGAAATTGTTTAGAATGGTAAATAAAGTTGGATTTGTCCTGAAATCTGACTCTCTAGAAATTGCCTAAATGGTGTATTCCTAATTAGCATCACATGAAGCAAATTTGCCTCCAGGGCAAGTCTCCTGCTAGTGCCAATTTTGGTATGTGCCAGTAGGAACAGGTGACACTTTTACTGGAGTCCTTTCTACTTCGTGTATCTTGTGTGCTGTATCTGGTGTATGTTCTCTGGGCTTCTTTATCACCTACACTTCTGTCTGGACATGCATGCTGTGTGTACATAGCATCTGATATACAGAAATTAAATATGACGTGGTTTCCCTCAAATCCATTTGCAATATTATGATTGCTAAACCCAGATTATGGGTAACTAGGTTTTGTATAAACAAGGTATCAAATGGCAATTCAGTAATTAAAAATTAGCCAGTGAATTTTCAATTTCACACAATGCTTAGTCCATTATGATGTTGCTAGTTAACTGAAAATACCACAAAATCATAACTGAACAGTTTTCCCACACTCTTTCATGCTATGCAGATTACACAGAGTGGACAATCATACTAAAGCTCACATTCTAGTAAAAGCTTACCTCCTGCATGATGAGGACACGTATTCAAAATATAATGTTGTAGTTTCCTTATTTTAAATGTCTTGCTCTCTTAATACAAACCTCACAAATGCAGAACAAATGTTCAGCTGGCCACGTCACTGGAACCCCATCTTTGCTTTGAATTTTATCAGTTTTTTTTTCCTTACAACTGATTAATAAATGCAGACATTATTATGGTGTATTTTTGGGAAAGCCAGCAATCTGTTTTGTTTGTCCTGAGTAGTTGGTTATTTATCTACCTATTTACAGTTTGGACTTATAACCCAAAATGACTACTTTTTTGTTCTTGAGAAATGGCTGGAAAATGAAGCTGAGCTGTTTTTTTATATATAACTTTGTATAGTGATTTCACCAGCTGACTAACAATTTAAATTCTCCTCCAATTGCGGTCCATTGAAATCTATGAACTCCATTGCAAGCAAATGAAAAAGAGGAAACATTTATAACACTATGACTTGTGTAAAGGCCAAAAAAAAAAAATCATTTTTGTGATAGGGTACAAACTTATGAACTATGATCTTTTCTCTATAAAGATGAAAGAAAGACTTGTATTTATATAACATCTCTCATGATCTCAGGATGTCCCAAAGCTCTTCACAGCCAATGTAGTACTTTTGAAGTGTAGTCACTGTTGTAATCTAGGTAATATGGCAGCCAATTTGCGCATGTAATAATCTTTACAGACTATGGATCAAAGACCAATTGCAACTGGAACTGTCAAACTAATGGCAAACTTAAAAAGTTTTAACTTTAGTTATATGGGCCACTGGTTAAGTTCCCTCTTTTTTATCCACTTGACCTGATGTCTGCCCTCTGGGCTACAGGTGCATGACTTGCTTCCAGGCTGCCATCAATGTCCCATGTAGCTGGCTGCCAGGAAGCACCATGGTCTGTCTAAAAATGATTCTTTCCTCCAAGTTTCCACTTGAATTATGGCTACTTCATAAGCCAAAGTTAAAAGAATAATTCTAGACTCAAGTTTGAACGGCAGTGGTATAATTTCCATGCGATTTGTAAACTCTTATCTGGGCTGAGTTTTGGCTCATTGACCATTTAAGCTGACTGTAACTAATTAACCCCCATTTTATGGCACTACAGTGTATCCTGAAAGTTACATGAAAGGAAGGAATGAATGAATGAAGGAAAGAAAATTGGCTATCTTTATGGTCTTCCAGAGTGTTTGAAAATAATTTCATCCTCCACATTTCTCATTCTGATCCTCCTTCCCAACTGTTTCTAATTGATGAAATGTTTAGACATTACTAAATTTTAAGGAAACTTTTATTTTTCCTTTTTGAAATTTTAGCCTACACTGCAGGCTAGGCTGCCTCCATTTAAAAAGACCTCAGGTCCTGTCTGGACAGGGTTTTAGTAGTGTGGGGCACTGGAATGATACATAGTTATCATGTCTTCAAAATATGAAACTCCTGAGGGAAGCACTTGATCAGTGACATTTTTTCACCTGAATGGTGGGCCTGTGATAAAAGTATTTGGAGGGTAAATTACATTTGAAGAATGAAGAAACCATTCAGAAGCTAAGTAACCTTATTTGCCATGCTTTAGATCATTGTTATGACAAGTGGATAACCACTTAAGTGGTTTTTTCTCATTGGAAAAATATAATGGAGGGAATATAAAAGTTTTTCTTAAAGGAATTTATATGGATGTAGAAATATTTTGAGCAGAATTAGGCTGAGGGTAATGACGACTTAAGGAATAACCACGTAAGACACATTGACTTACAGAATAGACTGCCACCTAATGCATTAAATGCTGGTTCAGTTTGAACATTCAAAAGGAACATGGATGTCATTTAATAGTGAAGAGGCAATAATTGATGTATTGGATTCTGACTTAGGGCAGAATTTGTGCCCTGGATGTGAACTTTTTCATGGCTACTATTGTGGTACAGTGATTTTTATTTCTCCTTGCTTGTATTGTTGGCCAGGTGTGGCACAGGTTGCTGACGTTCCACACTCTCTTGCAGTTGGACTATAAAGGGTTCTTGGTGATTGAGAGGTGATGGCTCAGGGAAAATAGATAGTGTGTCTATATGCAAATTGCCTGCTGCTGGCAAAAACATAGGTAGGAGCTCTTGCCTACAGAGCCTTCTTAGATATGTGGATGTATGGTAATTGAAGTCAGATATCGCAGCATAACGGTTTTTGAATGTATGGGCTGATTTATGGGGAAGGAAGACGATTGACTGAAATCTGAGAACTGATAATTTTACTTTCACCCAAACTGAAAAATTGTTGCTTGTATATATGGCTAGGACTAAATGACCAATACTTAAATAATGAGAAATAGCAACCTCTATTCAGTAACGGAGCATGATGTAGCAAGATGAATTTGATGGTTAGGACATTTGACTGTATAGCTGAAGATTGAAATCTTCAAATGGTGTTGGAATAGCTTCTACCCGGAAAAAGATAATGTAAAAAGCAAAATCTGAGATGATATAACTGTGCACAAAATATTTGAATGGAGGAATGATGGCATGTACACTGCTGAGAGCTGGCAGTGGTGGGAATCAATAGTGAGGTCATATGGTGTACATAGCCAGCCTGACGACTGACCTCAACAGTGCTTGTTAAATTTGAAGAAAAAAAACTGCAAAATGTGTATTATATTTATGTATCTATACATATCTGCTATGATGTTTCTCAGATAAGTCAGATAGTTTTATAAATACAAGTTCTTTGATGAAATAACAGAGCGGGTTGATGAGGGTAGTGCGGTTGATGTGTATAATGGACTTTCAAAAGGTATTTGATAAAATACTACAAGACTTGTTAGCAAAATTAAAACCCATGGGATTAAAGGGACAGTGGCAGCGTGGATAGTGGATACAAAATTGACTAGGGGACAGAAAGCAGAGAGTAGTGGTGAATGGTTGTTTCTCAGATGGGAGGGAATTAAACAGTGGTGTTCTCCAGGGGTCAGTATTAGGACCACTGCTCTTTTTGTATATATTAATGACCTGGACTTGGGTATAGAGGGTATAATTTCAAAGTTTGCAGGTAACATGAAACTCTGAAATGTAGTAAACAACGTGGAGGATAGTAACAGACTTCAGGGGGACATATGGCAGATGAAATTTAACTCAGAGGTGTGAAGTGATGCATTTTCATAGGAAGAATAAGGAGTTGAGTCAAATTGAGAGAGCTTTTTTTTTAAAAAAAGCATATGGGATCCTGGGTTTTATTAGTAGAGGCATAGAGTACAAAAGCAAGGAAGTTATGCTAAACCTTTTATAAAACACTGGTTAGGCTGCAGCTGGAGTATTGTGTAATTCTGGGCACCACATTTTAGGAAGGATGTCAAGTCCCTAGAGAGGGTGCAGAAGAGATTTACTAGAATGATGCCAGGGATGAGGGACTTCAGTTATTTGGAGAGGTGGGAGAAGCTGGGGTTGCTCTCCTAAGAACAGAGAGGTTAAAGGGAGATTTGATAGAGGTGTTCAAAATCATGAATGGTTTTGACAAAGTAAATAAGGAGAAACTGTCTCCAGTGGCAGAAGAGTTGGTAACCAGAGGGGCAGGTTTACGGTGATCAGCAAAAGAGCCAGAGGCAACGGGAGGAAACATTTTTTTTATGTAGCGAGTTGTAATGACCTGGAATGCACTGCCTGAAAGGGTGGTGGAAACAGATTCAAGAAGGGAAAACATTTACAGGGCTATGGGGAAAGAGCAGGGGAATGGGAATAATTGAATAGCTCTTTCAAAGAGCTGGCACAGGCACAATAGGCCGAATGTCCGCTTCCTGTGCTGTACCTACTATGATACTATGAAGTGTTATGCAGTGTAATGCACTCCAGATTCTGCTGATAAGGTGGAGCTGTGCTGCCTTATGGCTACAAAATCTAATTGTTAAAACAGAGTCACAGGTCATTGAATTTAATTATTTTGTTCAGGGCTTTTGCTTATGAATTTCAGGCGCCAGCTTAAAGTTCATAGTATTTTAAGGTTCTTTTATGCCTGTGAGTGCAGAAGGAGCTTTTTAATGTATTAGTGGATCTCATGTGAGTCAGAGGAAATGCTATTTTGTGTCATGTAGCATACAATATCAGGACACTAAATGAATAATTCAAATTACATTTTTATTAATAGTATTCTTGGAGTGTTAGCACTATTTTCCAGTCCAAATTAGGTGTTTGTTACTTATGTAGAAATTATAAATTGGTGACCGTGATTATTTTTGTCTAGCCATGCCCTCAATTTTATCTTTTTCAAAAGAAACTTTAAAAAAAAAGTCCAGGATACAGTGGAAGAAGGTAGAGTCGATGTTGCTGATAGATAGATGTGTGGAGTACTGGAGAAAGTGGTGTGGCATTACTGGGAAGGGATGTTGGGAACTGCTCCTGGAATCTGGACAAGAGTGGTCCCGAGGTGTACTGGGGAGAATGAAAGATGTGACATTCCTTCAAGTATCGCTGTGATAACCATTAGATTTTTCTAGATTGGTGACCTTATAGGTGAAAAGGTAATTAATGTCCCATGCAAATAAGAACTAACTTCAACTAAAGCTTTATTCTTGGCATGGACCCCCTCCTTGTGTACAAGCTATGGTTCATGATCTGAAAGGAACACGTTTAAACTTGCATGAGAACAGGATGTCCACAGTGAGCAAAAGTCCGTCAAGCCTGCTCTATACAGAGTCCATATATGTTTATTCTGTCTTGGAGTTTCCACTAAACCTGTTGAGTCCTATTTTAAGGAATACTACGTTCCTTCCCCGACCTCTTCTGGGTGCTGTTAACATTTTTTTCATAGCCCTCAATCATCCTCCTTGACAAATAGTGATGCAGTTCCATTTTAAAAGTGTCAATTGACCCTGAATCAAGTATTTTCTCTGGGAGTCGGTTGCACATGTCCATAATTCTGTGATAGTGATGGGGAAGGGTGAGAACTATGGTTCTATGTTCATTGTTGAAATTAAATAGCTTACTTATTTCAGCGTTGTGTCCTTTTTCATTTTTCATTGGCCTGGGATCATCATGGTCACTCCTTTTCTAAAACATTTATATAATTTTTGAGGTTGCATGACCAAAACTGTACAGCATATTCCAGAATTGGCCTTGCTCTTTGATCATTGCAAAGTTGGTATAATTTGTTTTGATTTGTATCCCACATCCATCCCAGTCCTTGATATATCTTATTGATAACTCTTTCGTACTGACCAGATCCTTTCAAGGTACAATCATTGACTTCCAAATTCATTCCATCAGCCTTCAAGTAAAGCTTCAAGATTGGATTCTTTCATGTTATACATATGTTTTACTATCACCTGTTCCTATATGCAATGTCATACATTTACATGCACATTATAAGACATCGGCAATATCTCCGACCATCCACAGAATTTGGTAAAAGTCTCTCCCAAGCCAAACTTTTCTGTTTAGATTTGGGAAAGGAGCAGTAGCAGCAGAAGAGGTATGTGAACTATCGTGTGACAGAAGACATTTAATTAGGTTGGCTGTGTAGGTGGACTGCCTAGACTTACTGATTGCTTTAAAAACTGGTTCTGTAACATTTGCTTTGGTGGTGGTTGCTGTTTGCCTGCTTAAAGAATGAAGACTGAATTGTGTTTTTTGAACATTTTGTATTATTCCAAAGAGATGTAAAGGTGTATTTGTTTGTTTGCCTGAGTTTAAAAAAAAACTAGGAGAAATGGATATTTGGGTGCATATGTATTATAAAATGTATGCAATTTTACTGTTACCTGTTCAGCTATCCTACATTTATATCTGCATTAAAATCCACCTGCCATGTTTCAGCCTATTTATATAATTGGTTCAAGTTTCTCTGAAGATAATGGCCCGGAATTAGCTGGGAAAATAACAGCGGGTTTAATGCGCACGCCGTTATTAGTGTGTAAATAACCCAGCAATTTGTGGCGCGGAAGAGATATGGCGTGAGTTGCGAATTGCAGTAAATTGCTGGATGATCTGTGCCGCTCCGCTGTTAGACGCGTGAAAACGGGAGTTCGCTGTCAACCTTCCTGTGAGTTTCAAGAAATTGCTGCATTTGTGCTGCTAAAATGAATTAAATTCGCAGCAGAAAGTTAGGGCTGGTATTTAACGACGTAAGGACCCTTTTAATGATGTGACTTATGTTCCTGCAATGCCATGTAACCCCTCTGGCCCAGAAAGGGAACAGTTGAAACTGTGGCATCTTATTCATGCAAGTAGTAAATTGTTCATGGAGGTTTTTAAAATTTAAAATTTTTCATTTTTTTTCTTTCTTTGAATCTTTTCTCCCCCTCAATCCAATCTTTCTTTCCCTCTCTTTTTATTTCTCTACTGTATCTTTGACTCTAATTCACCCTATTTCTGTCTGTCGTTCCTCTTTATCTTTCAATCTCAGCGGTTAAGGAGATAGACTGTTGGTGCCGTTCACTAAGGTCCCAGTTGCCCCATTGGCCTTGCCGCACCGTTATCAGCTTGCACTTCCAGCAATGTGTGGTGCAAAGATTTTTCGGGCTGAAGGGTGAGGGGGAAAGAAAAATACTTCACTCCAGCGAATTCTGGCCCAATATTTCTACTGTTATTTGTCCACATAGCTTTGTCTTATCAGCAAGTTTAATACTATTGCAGGCACCCTAATACAAGCCATTCCCAACAGAATGCAGAATTTTGTATCTATCTAAATTGGGCACAGGTCTTGGGTGCTGGAGTGCGCATCTTCTATTCCTCTCTCAGATTGGGTTGGGAGAGAGAAAAAAAAAACACAGAAAAGTAAGAAAAATGTAAAAATTTAAAAAAAAATTACTAGGAACAATAATCTGTGCAGCCAGAGCCAGAGAATCACCTGCAATGGCTTCTCTTCCCGCTCCACACTGTTACCTCTGGTGTCCCCCAAGGGTCTATCCTTGGCTCCCTCCTATTTCTCAGCTACATGATGCCCCTCGGTGACATCATCCAAAAACACGTCCGGTTCCACATGTACACTGACGACACCCAGCTCTACCTCAATACCACCTCTCTCGCCCCTCCACTGTCTGATTTGTGTCACTGCTTGTCCGACATCCAGTACTGGATGAGCAAAAATTTCCTCCAACTAAATATTGCGAAGAGCGAAGCCATCGTCTTTGGTCCTAGCCACCGACTCCATCCCTCTCCCTGGCCACTGTCTGAGGCAGAACCACAGCATCCTATTTGACCCTGAGATGAGCTTCCGACCACATATCCGCTCCATCACCAAGACCGCCTACTTTCACCTCCGTATCATTGCCTGTCTCCACCCCGCCTCAGCTAATCTGCTGAAACCCTCATCATGCCTTTGTTATCTCAAGACTTGACTATTCCACTGCTCTCCTGGCTGGCCCCGCCACCTTCCACCCTCCATAAACTTGAGCTCATCCAAAACTCTGCTGCCTGTATCCTAACTTGCATCAAGTCCTGTTCACCCATCACCGCTGTGCTCGCTGACCTGCATTGGCTCCTGGTCCGGGAATGCCTCAATTTTTAAAATTCTCATCTTTGTTTTCAAATCCTTCCATGGCCTCACCACTCCATATCTCTGTAACCTCCTCCTGCCCTACAACCCTCAGATATCAGCACTTCTTCAATTCTTGCCTCTTGCGCATGCCTGGTTTTTAATTGCTCCAACTTTGGCAGATGTGTCTTCAACTGCCTAGGCCCTAAGCTCTGGAATTCCCTCCCTAAACTTCTCTGTCTCTCTACCCCTCCTCCTTTTAAAGATGCTCCTTAAAACATACCTCTTTGACCAAGCTTTTGGTCACCTGTCCTGATATCTCCTAATGTGACTTGGTGTTAAATGTTGTTTGATAATGGTCCTGCGAAGCACCTTGGTATGTTTTACTACATTAAAGGCACTATACAAATGCAAGCTTGGCTCTAATGTGGCAAAGTATGTTCTACCCTCCAAGGCAGAACATTGTCAATACCAGCCTAAATCTAGCTTACTATTAAGTTTATTCCTCTAAGCGTAGCTTTTTGAATATCGTAAATATGAAATGGGAGCTGGATGCTGTTGGGATCAGTCCTGAAACCCCTACCATTAATAACTACCTTAAGGTCATTTATGCCGAATGTTTAATTTGTTGATGTGAGATTGTAAAGAAAACAAAGATCTGATGGCCATAACAGTCAAACGGGAAAGCTGGAGATTTAGTACAATGACAGATGTATTGCAAGCAAAGTTTAGTACAGTACTGATCAATGTAAAGTAATGCAGGGATGTAACCTCATAGATGGCATAGCAGAAAAGAGTGAGTAATTAATTAAAGGCTGCTCAAGGAAGAGGAATGTTTGGGTGTCTAAGTACAGAAAGTACAAGTTCAAAGTGGCAAACAAAAATAGAATATTTCTCAGATCATGCTGGGGTGGGGGCAGGTATTGTTCACATCACATCCCCAATTTCCATAAAGATACTGGAGGTTTTCTTTAGTGTTTTTTTATTGGGAGATTCCTTGGTGTACTTCCCTTATTCCTTTCTGGGCCCTTGCACTGGCTGCAGTATAATTGTACTCCACAAAAATTGTTTGTTTTTATAAAGAAGTTTACAAGGCATCTGTTAGTCTGTGAAAACTTCAGCTTCATTTTAAATTTGTAATGCTGCCAAGAAGCTGACTTTGCAAACTGTTTAAATTTAATTGGCATTTCAGTGGTGGTGAGTTGAACTTGCTCAAAGAATAGTATGGAACTGGCAATATAATTTCATTTTACTTGTAACAGGTACCTGCAGTAAAGTAACACCACTGCTCACTTGTAAATAGCAATATAATTGTATCACATCTATATATGGTATCATGGAAATGGGAATGATCGCCATTGTGTGCTTTTGCTTTTTCATCTAATAATTGAACTCATCAAAGCCAGGGAGGCTGGTGAAATATTAATTCTCAATCTAGAAACAAAAAACTTGCATTCATATAGCACTTTATGATGTCTCTCAAACATCCTAAAGCTCTTCACATAGAATTATTTTTCTGAAGTGCATTCACTATTATGTAAGCAAATGCAGCAGCTATTTTGTGCACAGCAATAGATGAATACTAGTTTAGTTTATCTATTTTTTGGTGGTGTTGGTTTAAGGAAATGTTGGCCAGGAAACTGGGAGAACAATTCTCTTCAAGTAGTGCTTTGGCATTTTCAACCCCAGAACAGGTTGACAGGTGCTTAATTTAACATCTCATCTGAAGGATGGTGTATCAAAATTGGAGCACTCCTTTGGTGGTGCACTGAAATGCCAGCCTAGATTATGTGCTCAAGTGGAGCTTGAACCCTCGATCTTCTGAGTTTGAGTGCTACCAACTGAGTTAGGCTGACACCTCTTCTAGGAAGGTTAGCATATTCTGAGTAAATGTGTATTTTTTGCTTTTAGATCCTCAAGATGAAAATAAAATAGGAATAGATGGTATTCAGCAGTTCTGCGATGATTTAGGATTGGATCCAGCCAGTATCAGTGTACTGGTCATTGCATGGAAATTTCGAGCAGCCACACAGTGTGAATTCTCAAAGCAAGAATTCATAGATGGTATGACAGAATTAGGGTAAGTAAAATAATGTATTTGTATATGTCTAAGAATAGAAAATATGTTTGATAAAGCTTCAGTTCATTATTCACTTATGGATTCCTACAAATCCATGTTTATCACATATACTTTAATAACAATGTTATCAAGTTTCAAGAATTGATTCTGTAGATCCAGATTTTGGACTTCCCTGCTGTCAAAACCATTTTTACAGTACAGGTTGATTTTAACAGGGAAAGCAACAGAGCCAGCAAAAGGACATAATAGCTGTTAGCCTGAGTGCTGAAGCCCTGCTGCCCTTTCCTGCTTAGAGAAGGGATTTCACAGCTATACATTTATACAGGGCTTCCCCAGCGATTGAAACTATATATACAAGCAGCAATCGCTCATGCACTCTATATTGTTTTGGACAAGATTTGAAAACATTTGCTCTAACAACTGCAGTCGCTGAGCAAATGCTGTACAAGCGATTGGTAGTGAAATTGCATCATATCCTGCATGGCGTGAGAGTACTTCAGTCACTTGCATTAGTACCTTGTTTTGTGGCCTCTGCCTTTTGATTTCAGCGATGTTTCTATTTATGGTGAAGACAGGACTCTAGTTTGCATCTCTGTCTAGAAAGCTACATACTCTTGTATGTCAGAGGCAACATTGCCACATTTGCAATATAAATCTGCTAGTTTTAGTAGTTAAGTCGGTAGAAGATACATACTGCAAAAGGACTATTAGCAAATATTTAAATTTATAAAAGTTTAATAATTTGTACGTTCTAAAACATTTTATTGTGCTATTGATATTTCTTCACACCTGAATAACCTATGTTTATAAGCTAAAGTTAAAATGCATTTTCGTCTGGACAACAAAGTCAAAATAAAGTTTGTGTAAAATGCCAAAACTTACAGTTCAAACCACTTAGCAAAAATCTCAATAAAAATTTTCAGCATCAAAGTTGTTCAGGAATAAATTTAGTTGCTTACTTGCCCATGGTATATGGAATATGAGAAAAAAATCCCAGATCATTTGTCTCATTAAATATCACGTACAGTTATAGGCAGCAATCTTGGTTCTTCCTCTTCCAGTAAATAGTATTGGTCAATTGTATCTGCTGTCATGCAAGACCCATTTTTTTTTTCAACAGCAGTGGAAGTTTTTGCTGATCTTAACACTCTGATTTGGTGCTTTTCAAGCTTCCTTTGCTTTTGGCCATACCAGTGTGTCTGATGCTTTGTCTTGAATTGCCATTTCATTTTATGAATTTTGGAAAATGTTTTAAGGGGTAGATTATAAAAGGCTGTAATAAAGAATACTATCTATATAAAACAAGTTTTTGCCTTCACCATTGCTCTAAGTCTTCCTTAGTAAAATGCTTAGTAAAAGTCACAGTTATATTCTCTGACTCTGGTCTGTTATTCCTTCTCATCTTCCTCAACCTCTTTGCAGTCTTCAAGGTTGACCACAGCATTATCTTTCATTGCCTTTCTTTGGTTGTCCACTTTGGGACTGCCTCGCTTGGTTTAACTCGTACCTATCCAATTGTAGCCAGAGCATTTCCATAAATGGCTTCTTTTTTCCCCCCCTACACACTCTCCTCCAGTTTCCATCAAGATCGATACTTTTCCTGAACTCTTCCTATCTACATGTTTCCCCATGACAACATCACCTGCAGATATGGGGTCAGTTTCCTTATGTGCCCCGATGATGGCCAGCTCTATCTCTCCACCACTTTTCTCAACCCTCCACTGTCTCTGATGTCAGACTGCTTGCCCAACTTTCAGTCTGGATGAGCCACAATTTCCTCCAGCTAAATTTTGGGAAGGCCCCAGCCATTATCTTTGGCTCCCACCACAAGCTCTGTACCTTCATCACCTTCCCTGGCCACTGTCTCAGACTGAACCAGACTTCTTACAAGCCTGGTGTCCAGTTTGACCCTGATTTGTGCTTCCAACTGCATATCCTCCATCACAAAGATTGCCTACTTCCACCTATGTAACATCACTAGCCTCTGCCTCTGCCTGAGCCCTTCAGCTACTGAAACCCTCATCCATGCCTTTGCCACGTCTAGACTCAAGAATTTTAATGCTCTCCTAGCCTACTTTCTATCCTCTAAACTTCAGCTGATCCATGACTCTGCTGTCCATGTCATATCCGGCATCAATGCCACTAGCCCTGTTCTTGCTGACCTATATTAGCTCTCAGTCTCCCAACGCCTCAAATTTAAAATGATTCTTGCTCCAGTTTCCCTCCATGGCCTCGTCTCTCCCTGTCTCTAACATCCTCCAATGTTACAAGCCCCCAGAACACACACACTTCCTCTTGTGCATCCCCATCTCTTCGCTCCACTATTGACAGCCGCCTACATCCCATGCTCTGGAATCCCCTCCCTAAACTCCATTTCTCCACCTCCCCCTCTTCCCTCTCATCCTTTAACATCTTCCTTAAAACCCACCTCTTTGACCAAGCTTTTGCTCACCCCTCCTAATATCTTCTTTGGCTCGGTGTCCATTTAGTCCTTGTATCTCTGTGAAGTAGCTTGGGATGTTTTTCTATTTTAAAGGTCCTATATAAAAGCATGTTGCTGCTGCTGATGTTGCTCACCAGTCGAATGAGCAAATGCAGCTAATGCAGACTTTCAAATCTGTCGAACCAGTATATGGATTGGGATTGAGTGGTGTACACTCTGTTTATTCTTCTAATGCTTCGATGCAAGTTTCAATCAATTTTAACATTAGGCTTCAGTAGTTATGATTGTCTCTCCTGCACTAGGCTCTTGATTTTGTTGGGTAGTCTTTGTTGCCTCGCCTATACTATCATTGTCCTGTTGGACATTGCCTGAATAACTCTAGGGTTTCTGTTCCAAGTTTAGAAATGATACCTCAGTCACATTTAAAAACTGTACCTCGCTGTCAGTATGGTCCAAAGATATGAAAAACTAAGACATGTTCATGACTTATTGGATGGATGCTTTGAAAAATGTAGTCTTCTCAGCCCCACTGAAATGTGAAAACAACAGTAGTTTGGTGTAGTCATTGAAAACTTGCTCTACCATATTCTACCCAAGGTGCATGTTGGAAGCAAATCTGCCCTGTATCAAGCACCAGAGCATGAAGCTCCACTGCTGACGCAGGCCACGATACCGTTTCATACCCTTCAAAGCTCAAGTAGCATTAATTTTTAAATGACATTGAAGGAGGAGACAGCTTCTTACTGTATTCACAATAAAGTGAATTTGTGGGGCTAACAAGTGGGAGTTCTTTTCCAAACAGCCCCCTCCTACTCTTGGAGATTTGCAAACACTACCAAGTAGCTCTTGTTATTCATTGAATAGAAGCCACTAGTGACTTGGCATTCAAGGCAAAACTTACACACTGGTCAAAGTCAACAATAAACTATGTTTATGGAACAGGGGTCTGTGTCTGGTATGTTGGGGCTTCAAATAGCTCTTTACCAGTGCTTGACCCCTGTAATACACTCCAATTATAAATGGGCTCATCCACACTGATCCCTGAGTACTAGCTCTCTTAAAACCAACATTCCCAGACAGAGGGGTGTCTGATGGGGATTTTGGGTCAGAGAGATGATGTCCAATAGCTATGGTTTTTGAACAGTTGCTTCTAGAATTCCCAGGATTGCTGCCAGCCTTTGTGCCTTTGGGGGTAATTTAAATTTTTATCACTGGACGAAAAAATAGGCAATAGTGAATCGGATTGACTTCAATGGAGAAGAAAATGTGCCAGGGTGTAAAATGGGCAGCCGATTTGCTATCTATTTTTTGATAGATAATAAAAGTTAAAATTACTGCTTTGGTGTTTTTCCAGCTTCATAGCTTCCAAGAGAACAGGAAAGTTCAGACCCATTGTTGATCTCCAGTGAGAGCACTTGCTTAACACACTTCAGATAGTTGCAACTAAGCTATTTTAAGTCATTGACATGAGAATGTAGAAGTTCTATGTTTACAACCCAAAATATGTATTAGATTGACCCCAAATTCTTTTTAATGCAGTGGTTGCTCCATGGATCTGTGAGGGAATGCAGGCTCTCTAAATGTAAAAAAATGCCCTTTATTGCTATAAGTATAGGACTAAAGACCTGCCAACCTGGGATTGAGGTGGTTTGTAAAGTTGGGCATTTGGTTACTGGACATTCCAGCTGATATCCAACATTGTCCTCCTTTAGCAATAAAGAAAGCAGTCTGTTAACTGCTGTCTTTTTTTCTTCGAGACAGTGTCATAAAGTGAAATACAATGCCCATTGTTTATTTTTGGTGTGCTGTTGTAGCATATTTATCAGTGACTTGGATGAAGGAGTAGAGATTTGTATATCCAAGTTTGCAGATGACAATTTAGGAGGGACAGCAAGTAGTCCAGATGGGGGCAGGAAGTTGCAAAGGAACATAGACTGATTAGGTGATTGAACTTCATTTGCCATAGTTGTGCCCAATGTGGGCAAGTGTGAGGTCATCCATTTGGACCCAAGAAACATAAATCAGAGTATTTTCTGAATGGTGAGAAACTAGAGACTGTAGAGGAGCAAAGAGATTTGGGAGTCCAAGTATACACAATTAAAAGTCAGTAGACGGGTATAAAAAGCAATCAAAAAAGTTAATGGAATGTTGGCTTTTATCTCAAGTGGGCTGGCATACAAAAGGGAGGAAGTTATGCTTCAGTTGTAAACAGCTTTGGTCAGACCCCATCTGGAGTACTGAGTTCAGTTTTGGGCACCGCACCTCATGGTGCAGACTGATACTGGGGCTAGAGGGTTAAATTATGTGGACAGGTTTCATAAACTTGGCTTATGTTCCCTTGAATATAGGAGATTGAGGGGTGATCTGATCGAGGTCTTTAAAATGTTATGGATTTGATAGGGTAGATACGGAGGAACTATTTTCTCTGGTGGGGGAATCCAGAACAAGGGGACATAATCAAATTAGAGCTAGGCCATTCAGGATCGAAATCAGGAAGCACTTTTTCATACAAAGGGTAGTAGAAATTTGGAAAACTCTTTCCCCCTAAAGGCTGTGGATGCTAGGACAATTGGAGCTTTCAAGACAGAGACATAACCTTACATAGATTTTTTTTTTTGTTATCAAGTGATATGGAGCAAAGGTGGGAAAGTGGAGTTGAGGTGCAGATCAGCCATGATCTAATTGAATAGTGGAGCAGACATGAGGGACTGAATGGCCTACTCCTGTTCTTGTGACTTCAGGTTTTATGGCTATGGAGGTTGATACTGTGGCCAATAAGATTTAAATGTCTGGTATTAGTTATGTTTTTACAGTGGTTGATCAATAAGGGTAGTTGACTAAAGGCTTGCTCTGGAAAGTGACTTCAAGATGGGGGAACGGGGAGAAGAGGAGTGCAACTAGCTATGTAGTGTGCAATTTAGTGAATTGGTACCTGAGGTTGATGGGCGGGAGGTCTGGGGGAGAAAGAGGAGGTGAATGCTATTGGTCACAGGACAATTGGGCAATCAAGTTTGGGTAGTTTAAAAGGCAACATATCCATTCCTGGCATGGTTCTCCATACACCACTACTGACATTTCATTTAGAGTAATGTGCCAATATTGCAATGCCAAAAAAAATTATCGGTGACTTTTTAAAACTCAACTTTTTTTTTCCTGTGTAAAGGAGATTTGATGAGGCCTCAAGTGCAGGATAATTTAGGATTCATGGGATGATACATGCCAAAACTTTTATAAATTTGCAAATGCTTGTTGAAAACTGCTAGTGTAGTTGCTTTCTTAATGAAAGTGTGCAAATAGTTATGTTTTCATGTAATGACTTTGACATCTGTAAAGCCGTACTAGTTACGAACTAAATGCTACATTGAAGAACTCATGGGCTATCCAAAAATGTCATTTTCACAAGAGTAGAGCGTATTTTATTTTCCCTCAAATCCTAGTTCTATATTTTTACAAAACAGAAGGAGATAAACATCTCTCTGCTGAATCATGATACTTTTGGCAGCCAGCAAAAGTGCACTAGTTCAAAGGTACTGCCCAGCTGTGATCTTGATGTATTGTAACACTTTGGTAGTTATTTCATTCCATGGGACATGGAGAGCTGAAAGCAATAATCTGGAATTTGAGGGAGGCATCTGTGCATTCCAAAATTTGAGTATATTCAGCATCAGAATTTTGATCTTATGACACACTGCATAATTGGTTGCAGGTACCATTTGAGGCTATGAAAACTCACATAAGGAGCAGATAAATTTAGATAAAACTCCAAATGTGTTTATGTATATAGATCAGAGTGCAGGATAGCATTTTTCCTGCCTGCCTTCCCTTTCCCCTTTGGTCCTTCCTTCCACTCTGTCTCAAACCTTTTGCCTTATATCCCCAGCTACCTCTTTTTCTCCAGAGGTGGGAGGAACTTTTTTAAAAAATTCGTTCACGGGATGTGGGCGTCGCTGGCGAGGCCAGCATTTATTGCCCATCCCTAATTGCCTTGCACAAACCCATACCTCAGGTTCACTACACAGTTGGAAGGAACAAAACCAATAAAGAGAAATCAATACTTTAATTGGGGCCTATGGTAACATCCAATAGTCTGAAGGCTTCCAAATGATCCTAGTACTTTTCCAATTTTACTGTGAATTTCAGTTATTTGCATCTTTCATACAGCAATATGCTGAAATTTTTGAGTAGTAGAACTCTGATTCGCCCTTTTAAACGTGTGATTGGTAAGCTAGTAACCTCCTTGAATTTAAAAAAAAATCCTACATGTTTGACACTTCACTCTAAATTGACCCCCTTGCCTAATTTGTCTGGCTTTCATTGTAATGGATGACAAGTATATTTTCAATCGGGTCTTATTGAGGCCTTATAATACTACAATTTTGTGATTGGGGGGAAAGAGTGGGAAGATGAAGGAATTTCAATAGGTTGATGGTAACAATGAATGAGAATATAGAAATGTGATTTTTTTTTAAAAAACATTTTTCTTATTGCTTTAGGTGTGACAGCATAGAAAAACTGAAAGTCCTACTGCCTAAGTTGGAACTAGAATTAAAAGATCAAGCAAAGTTTAAGGATTTTTACCAGTTCACATTCAACTTTGCAAAGAACCCAGGCCAGAAGGGCTTAGGTAAGTGCATTATAAAAGATCTGTTGACCGTCAAAAAAATTCCAGTGCAGAGGTAAACTGAAGAACAGCAATCTGACAGACTTTACATTATTTATTGTAATTGCTTCAGATTAATGCAGCCTGTGGGGGACAAAATTTTCACTGAATATAAAGAGAAGTCTTAAGGCAGAAGAATACAAATCTTCTAATGTGACCTGATGTTTGAGTCACATAATTTGTTTTATGTTTTTATTGTGTTTCAGCAGGGGCTGCTTGATGCAGAGAGGGCAGAAAAAAATTCATGTGGCATGTTACTGTAATCTAGCTACTCATGGTGTTGTGTGGCAGTCACAAGTTGGAGTTGGTGTGTTGGTAGTTGTGATTGCCCCTAGGTAGAAGTAAGGGATGGTAAATTAAATTAAGTTGTCTGTTTTGGATTTGTTTACTTTTTTAACTTTGTTTAAATGATTGTAAATAGTGTTCCAACTGGAGTGATTTTAATCCAAACTTTTGTAATAAAAATGTCATCCTCCTAGTCTAGTGCTTTTACATGTAGGCTAACATTTCTCCAAAACATTGATGTTAATGGTTTGTTATTTCTCACCTTTTGGCTATATTTATGAAATTGGGGTAAGATTGCAGTACATTTTGAGGAATGCAGATCAACATATATGCAGCAACATGGATTTATCAACAAAATACTTATTTTTTTCCCCCTAACATTGTTATATAGGAAGTCATTCTTTGATAATACCTTGTGTATTATTTAACAAAAACTGAGTTCTAGGAAGAGCCAACACTAAAAATGAATATAGCTTCTCTATCTATAACAGATACTGCCTGACCTAAGTCTATTACAGCAGTTTGGGCAGGTAAGAAATCGTGTATCCACCTGAACCACTTAACTCGCCAAGTGGAGCAGAGGACTCAGCCTTCCAAACTTCAGGTGCTACTATTGGGGCTTAGGATGTGACCTTCCAACAGAATTGGTGGTTAGGATGGAAACCAAAGTGCCCCCTGTGAACCCCCAAAAGCAACCTGCCCTTCCTAAATTCCCAAGAAGGGCTATCAGAGGTCTGTAAATTCCTCAAAGTACCATTAATCCAGAAAGAGGTACTTCACTAAACATGCTCTTGCGTATGTTAGTCCTCTATCCATGCTGGCACAATGGTGAGCTCCCAGAAGTAGTCACCGAGTAGATTCAGAAGCTGACATAAGAAGGCACCTTCAGGGTTAGACAGCTCAGAGATGACCTTCCAGTATCTTATCCAGCTATTTCGCTTCTTCCGAGACCAAGTGATACTCAGCTCCAGCGCAAACCAGCCCATCTGATCTATTTGCCCGCACTCTGGAAAATCTCCACAAATATATCTGCGCCATATTTATCTCCATGTCTGCAGACAACACAGAAAATCTAAAGGAGGCTTGGGAACAAGACCTAGGCTGCCAGATAACGAGGAATAGGGAGAAGTGTGGAGGCAGACCCGCAGGACCTTCACATGCAGCAGAATGCAAGAGGGGCAGAACTAATTTTTCAAAGGTATAAACATAGATTAACTTTAGCAAAATGTTTAAAAAATACAATGATTACCATTCATGGCTTTACAAAATTGCCATGTAACAATTAAATTCATTTTGAAATTTTTTATTTTAATCCTTCATGTGATCTTTGCACATTAAACTGCGGAATTAATCAGATGAGAGGAAAAAAAGAAAATGTTGGAAGTACACAGGAGGTTCTTCAGCATCTGAAAAGAGAAAAGGCAGGTTAAAGTTTTGTGTAGAGAGCCTGGGTCAGAACTGATTCAGATGAATATATGTGGATTGCTAAACATAAACTGGTATAGATTTGATGGTTTGATTCTTTCACTACAAGTGCTAATTCTGCAGCCGATGGAAGTTACTATGTTATGTGATCCTTCGTTGCATGTTTACATATGATTAGTTAAGAGAAAATTCTTGATCTTTTTGACCTGCTTGTGATTTTGGCATTCAAAATCCTGTTTAAAATGCTATTTTCTTGATTCCTGGAGCTTCAAAAATGTGTTTTTTCCTCCAGATATTCTGGCTGATCTTTCTGTACAAAACACATCCTGAAATAAGAATTGATAACTTTGAACAATTTGTTTAAACAGTTAGTGGTCTTTGGAAGATTGACTAGGTCACAAAAGATCAAACAATTTGCTGATTAAGTATGAATAGCTAAATTGAAATGTCATTGTAGTCTGAATTTGCTCTCTTCCTACTCATTTGTGAAAGCCCAAATTCAGAAACAGTCACATTTGGTGCTTGACTATTTAAAAATCTGTAGGACTGTACAGGAGCACAAAATGTGGGCATTTGAGAGTCCTGAAGCTGTGTGCTTTGACAACATTATTTACCATGCCCTGCTTCAATTTTTTGGTCATTTTGCTGACTTGTGTCTGGTTTGATTCAAAATTCTAGATTTTAAATATTTTTTGTTTGTTTTGATGGGATCGGGCAGGATAGTGAAGAATGAGGCACCCCTGTCCAAGTTCAGCCTCTGGCCGTCTAGTGAGTGTGGAGTATCTTTGTCTTTGTTTACCTAGCCTTGGAAGGTTTATCAGACTTTGCCATTAGAAATCTGTCTTAAGCTTTATGAATCTCTGAATTTGAGTTTCTACAACTGAACCTCACCTTTCTCACAGAAAACGAGTCTGCCTGTAAAATAAACTTCTGTTATGGTGACGATCAACAAACATACCAGCGATTTATGCAGTGTTTTATAAACCCATCTTTGTGGCCTCTGTAACACGTCACATTAGTATTCTGATGTCCTGTGTCACAGACTGATAGAATGTGATTGTTCTCTTATGATTTCCATCTCAGCCATGTGGTGTGGGCAAAGGGGTCCTATGAGTGGAAGGCTAGAACAGTAGGCAAATAAATCTTCACTCTGCTTTCTCAACTCCTCTTGGCTGGTTAAAGAAAGATACTAGGAGACCCTTACTTTCCTCTCAATTTATGGGATGATGCATTGTGCAAATTTACTTGTAGATTTGAGAAATCTGGAAGTGAAAGGGAAGAAACTGAAGAGAATGAATCTATCTTTGTAGACTTCAAAGCATTCTACCTAACAGCTATCATTTTGAGGAGGTTAAAAAGAGCATTTTGAATGTTGGTTATTTGATTACAATTGAAGCACTATTACTGACTTAAAAAGCGTACAATTTTTATTGACACGTGCTGTTTCTTCGTTTCTAAAGTATGGCAGCATGATGTAGGTTTTCTAGCCCAGGTCAGTTAATGGCACCTGTTAAAGTCCTAGAAAACACATTTGAAGCTCCTCCACATTTTTATAACACATTTCAAAATATGAACAATGAAAAATAAAATGAATGAAGATTTTAAGTTTGGGCTGACAAAACCCAGCTCCTGGCAACACAATGCTACAGTACAAAACAACCTGTAATTTGGTGGTCAGGTCACATAAGGATGACTATCGTCTGAAGTGTCCTACTCTGGTTAGGATTTAGGGATATTGTTGGAGGAAAAGTAGAGGGAGATATATTCTGCAACTAGCCTCTATTGTACCTAACCTGAGATTGCTTGATGCTCCCATTTGGTGCAAAAGATGGGAAATATTTGTAATGAAATCCCTCTTAATCACAAAAAATTAACATAAATAGGATGAGGGGTATGCAGTTATAAGCTGGAAAGCAAAATCAGATGTCTGTTTTAATCACTTAATAGATGTTGATGCTTAGAAATTTGGGTTGCCATAAATGAAGCAACACTTGCATGTTGGGGAGAAATTCCATGCGAATGGAACTTAAAGGAATGCCACGGGAACATTCTGCAAAAATGCACATTGGATCCCAAGTCTCTGTATTAATATTACAAACATTTTGCTTCTACTGCTAATGAACAGTTTCATTGTTAATATTCATTCTTTGTGTCCTGCCATTTCCATTTGATTTTAAGATGACTGACATGTTGACAATTGGCTAATTTGTCCTCACACTCTCGTCTGTCTGGTTTGGATTGGTATGTTGTGAAGTCTTTAAAATATTAGATTACACTGAACTGCTCCATAGTCTTTATTATGAAGGACAATATCTGTACAGTTGAGATGCCAGTAAATAAACCAGCATCTCCCTTTATAATGTTGAGATTAATGGGGCCATCAAGCAGCACATAATTCCACTGTGAATACATCATTTTAATCAAATATCTTGCGTTACAAGAACAGTAATACCTCTACCTATTGGGATTTACCCATTTTAATTATTTTTTTTAAACCTCCTACTGATGTATCTGTGGTGAGCTTGATCTCTATAGGCATTTACTGCTGATCTTGTGCTGAGATTAGGGAGATTTTAGATTATTGTTTTAATTAGTTTTATATCACACTTCCTCTGGTTAAATAGTAGTTACAGTAGCCAAGACAAAATGGAGGAAAATTTGTATAAGGTTAAGGTTTAAAAATTATTTGGCTATAACACCTACAGCACTACACTCAACTCTTGATATAAATGTTTGAACTTTCCTTTAACTACTAAAGATGTACCTATCATTTTATTTTGCAGATTTAGAAATGGCAATTGCATACTGGAATTTAGTACTTGCTGGGCGATTCAAATTCTTAGATCTATGGAATAAGTTTTTATTGGTGAGTACAAGTATGAACATTTCCAAATGAATCTGGTTTCGTTTTTGTTTCAAAAGTTAGTGATTTCTATTAGGGCAGTCCCCAACAAAGAAATTAAATCTAGTTTATGAAATACAGGCATCCGGTTATAATCCGGATTTTACAGCACAGGAGACCATTTGGCTCATTATGCCTTTGCTGGCTCTCTGCTATCCACTTAGCCCCATTCCTGTGCCCATACCCTTTTTAAAAAAAAAATTAATACTTATTCACCTCTCTCTTAAAGCTATTGTAGATTCTGCTTTCACCACTAATTCTGATAGACTATTCCATGTCCCAAAAACTCTATGTAAATAAATTTCTCCTGACTTCTCCCTTTGTCTTGATCGTGATCTTCAATTTATTCCTCCAGTTACTGACTCACTGACTAGTGGGAATAGTTTTTCATAATTTAAAAACCTCTTATTGGGTCTTTTCTTAACCACCCCTTCTTCTAATGAGAAGACTTCCAACTTCTCCAGTATGTTCTCATAACTAAAGCCTCTTAACCCTGAGATCACCCTGCTGAATCTCTTCTGCATCTCTCCATGGCCTTGATGTCCTCCTGAAAGTAAGGTATCCAAAACCGAACACAGTATTCTAATTGCGTCTAACCAATTGTTTGTATAGCTTTAGCATTACCTCTTTGCTTTTATTATATATCCCTATTTATAAAACCCAGGTTCCCTTATGCATTTTTTAACACTTCATCAACTTACCTTCCATTTTTAAAGATTTGTATATCTAAATCCCTGAGTGCCCCTGCTTTTCTGCTCTTTTTAATATGTTGCCATTTAGTTTATGACCTCTCACCTCATATTTAAATTTCTTATGACATCTACCTGTCCAATCAACTAACTTGTTTATGTCCTCCTGAATATGCTTATAGTCTTCACAGTTATCTATGCATCCTATTTGTGTCATCTGCAAATTATAATAGTGTGCCCCTGTACCAGGTATAAAAGAGAAGAGCAATAGTCCCAACATAGCCCTAGGAGAAACCATTGTCTATATATCTCATATCTAAGTTTGCCGATGACACAAAGATTGGTGGCATTGTAAGCAGTGTAGATGAAAACATAAAATTACAAAAGGATATTGATAGATTAGGTGAATGGGCAAAACTGTGGCAAATGGAATTCAATGTAGACAAATGTGAGGTCATCCACTTTGGATCAAAAAAGGATAGAACAGGGTACTTTCTAAATGGTAAAAAGTTTAAAAACAGTGGATGTCCAAAGGGACTTAGGGGTTCAGGTACATAGATGATTGAAGTGTCATGAACAGGTGCAGAAAATAATCAAGAAGGCTAATGGAATGCTGGCCTTTATATCTGGAGGACTAGAGTACAAGGGGGCAGAAGTTATGCTGCAGCTAAACAAAACCCTGGTTAGACCGCACCTGGAGTACTGTGAGCAGTTCTGGGCACCGCACCTTCGGAAGGACATATTGGCTTTGGAGGGAGTGCAGCGTAGGTTTACTAGAATGATACCCGGACTTCAAGGGTTAAGTTATGAGGAGAGATTACACAAATTGGGGTTGTATTCTCTGGAGTTTCGAAGGTTAAGGGGTGATCTGATCGAAGTTTATAAGATATTAAGGGGAACGGATAGGGTGGATAGAGAGAAACTATTTCCGCTGGTTGGGGATTTTAGGAGTAGGGGGCACAGTCTAAAAATTAGAGCCAGACTTTTCAGGAGCGAGATTAGAAAACATTTCTACACACAAATGGTGGTAAAAGTTTGGAACTCTCTTCCGCAAAAGGCAATTGATACTAGCTCAATTGCTAAATTTAAATCTGAGATAGATAGCTTTTTGGCAATCAAAGGTATTAAGGGATATGGGCCAAAGGCAGGTATATGGACTTAGATCACAAATCAGCCATGATCTTATCAAATGGCAGAGCAGGCACAAGGGGCTGAATGGCCTACTCATGTTCCTATATCTCCCCTCCCCCCACCCCCCCCCCCCACCCCCGGTCCAAAAAACATCTGTTAACCACTATCTTTTCTTGTCCTTTATCGGACTTCCTATCCATGCTGGCACTCTGTTAAATTTGTTGGACACAAATTGGCTTTTAAAGTTCAATACTGGCTATCCTGAATGAGCCCATGTCTTTCTAAGTATTAATTTTCTCCCATATAGTGTCTAGAACTTACCCACTACCATGCAAGGCTGACTGCCCTATAGTTATCTGGTTTACTCACCTTTGTTCAAAGAGGGAAAAAATTATAATTTGTCAATCTTTCCAGTCCTCTGACATAACTTCCATATCTAAGGATCTATTAGATAAGAAATTACTTACACTCAGATGTGTCCTCCATGCCTCTGGTTATCCTTTCCAGTAAGAGAGCTATCTCCATTCATCGTTTTGAATAGTACAAGACCTCTTCCTTTCCCACCCAAACAAATTCCATTCTGCTAAAACAAATTGACTTCTTCATAGCTTAGCAACAAACTTTAAAATTGTCTATGCCTGTCTTTGACTCCTTTCCACTGCATCTGCTTTCTCAAGCATGCTGCCCAAAATGGGACCCATTTGTCCTCCATCCTCAGGCCCCACAGAGAAAGTGGTAAAACTCACTTTCCAGAAAAGTCTGGAAAATATCAGTCAAGGCCGGGATTAGAGTTCTGGTTTCTTGGAATGTTGGACTCAACCAACAATGTGGCTACGGGTCTACCGTTAGAGTAAATATCAAAATGTAACATAACTGAGTTGCTAGTTAACAGATAAGGGGAAAACATTTATTAATGGGCATTGTTACTGCAGTTGCAGAAATGTTATAGTATTTTGCTGTAGTTCAGGTGCATACGTAGAACATTGGGTGGGAGCAAATAGACTCAGAGGCAAATTTGTTCTTAGTAAATGAACCATGTTTTTTTAAACTCATAAATCTGTGTATATGAAATATTGCAATGTAACCTGTTTTCATAGAGTCATAGAGTACGGATAGAGGCCCTTCGGCCCATCGTGTCCGCGCCGGCCATCAGCCCTGTCTACTCTAATCCCATATTCCAGCATTTGGTCCGTAGCCTTGTATGCTATGGCATTTCAAGTGCTCATCCAAATGCTTCTTGAATGTTGTGAGGGTTCCTGCCTCCACAACCCTTTCAGGCAGTGAGTTCCAGACTCCAACCACCCTCTGGGTGAAAAAGTTCTTTCTCAAATCCCCTCTAAACCTCCCGCCTTTTACCTTGAATCTATGTCCCCTTGTTATAGAACCCTCAACGAAGGGAAAAAGCTCCTTAGTATCCATCCTATCTGTGCCCCTCATAATTTTGTACACCTCAATCATGTCCCCCCTCAGCCTCCTCTGCTCCAAGGAAAACAAACCCAATCTTCCCAGTCTCTCTTCATAGCTGAAGCGCTCCAGCCCTGGTAACATCCTGGTGAATCTCCTCTGCACCCTCTCCAAAGCGATCACATCCTTCCTGAAGTGTGGCGACCAGAACCGCACACAGTACTCCAGCTGTGGCCTAACCAGTGTTTTATACAGCTCCATCATAACCTCCTTGCTCTTATATTCTATGCCTCGGCTAATAAAGGCAAGTATCCCATATGCCTTCTTTACCACCTTATCTACCTGTTCCGCCGCCTTCAGGGATCTGTGAACTTGCACACCAAGATCCCTCTGACCCTCTGTCTTGCCTAGGGTCCTCCCATTCATTGTGTATTCCCTTGCCTTGTTAGTCCCTCCAAAGTGCATCACCTCGCACTTTTCCGGGTTAAATTCCATTTGCCACTGTTCCGCCCATCTGACCAACCCATCTATATCGTCCTGCAGACTGAGGCTATCCTCCTCGCTATTTACCACCCTACCAAAGCCAAATTATATGGCAACTGATGTCACGACAAGTTCTGGCTAAGATGCTGTACTCGATTAATGCATTGACTTCCTCAGTAAAATTTTCAGTGGACTTCTGGTAAATACTACAGCTCTTGTTTTCATAGTACGGTATAGCACAGAAGGAGGCCATTCGGCCCATCGTGCCTGTGCCGGCTCTTTGAAAGAGGTTTGCAATTAGTCCCACTTGCTTGCTCTTTCCCCATAGCACTTTAAATTTTTTAACTTCAACTATTTATCCAATTCCCTTTTGTATGTTACTATTGAGTCTGTTTCCACCACCCCTTCAGTTAGTGCATTCCAGATCGTGCCATCTCGCTGTGTTTTAAAAAAAAATGTTTCCTCATGTCACCTCTGGTTCTTTTGCCAATAACCTTAAATCTGTGTCCCCTGGTTGCTGACCCTTCTGCCATTGGAAACATTTTCTCCTTATTTACTGTCAAAACTGTTCATGATTTTGAACACCTCTATCAAATCTTTTAACCAGTCTATGATTTCCATAAAGTTACAGCACAGAAGGAGGCCATTTGACCCATCGAGTCCATGCCTGCTCTTTGTAAGAGCAATCCAGTTAGTCCCATTCCCCTGCTCTTTCCCTGTAGCCCTGCAAATTTTTTCCCTTCAAGTATTTATCCAATTACTTTTTGAAAGCCATGATTGAATCTGCTTCCACCAACCTTTCAGGCAGTGCGTTCCAGATCATAACTACTTGCTGCGTAAGAAAATTTTTCCTCATGTCGCCTTTGGTTCTTTTGCCGATCACCTTAAATTTGTGTCCTCTGGTTCTCTGCTCTAAGGAGAACAACCCCAGCTTCTCATGTCTCTCCACATAACTGGAGTCCCTCACCCCTGGTACCATTCTAGTAAATCTCTACTGCACCCTCTCTAAGGTCTTGACATCCTTCCTAAAGTGTGGTGCTCAGAATTAAACGCAGTACTCCAGCTGATGCCTAACCAGTGTCTTATAATGGTTCAGCATAACTTCCTTGCTTTTGTACTCAATGCCTCTATTAATAAAACCAAGGATCCAATATGCTTTTCTAACAGCCTTCTCAATTTGTCCTGCCACCTTCAAATATTTGTGTATGTACACCCTCCGATCTCTCTGTTCCTGCGCCCCCTTTAAAATTGTACCATTTAGTTTATATTGCGCCTCGTTCTTCCTACCAGAATGTATAACTTCACACTTCTCTGCATTAAATTTCATCTGCCATGCGTCTGCCCATTTCATCAGTCTGTCTAGGTCCTCCTGAAGTCTGTTACTATCCTCCTCACTGTTTACTACATTTCAGAGTTTTGTGTCATCTGCAAGCTATGAAATTATACCCAAGTCCAGGTCATTAATATATAATCTAAAAGAGGAGTGGTTTTGTTTGAACTTTTAGGTTTTTAGTATTTACTTCAGGTCACTTGGATTGCAGTCGGTTGCTAAAATGGGATAAATTGCAGAAACAGATTTTTAGTTTTGTATAGTAAAGCTTACTTTGTTTCTCTGTACATTCAAGCCACAAATTATGGTTTTCATGTCATAAAAATTGTTGAATATTTCAGGAACATCATAAAAGATCAATACCTAAAGACACCTGGAACCTTCTGTTAGACTTCAGCTGTATGATTGCTGATGACATGTCCAATTATGATGAAGAAGGTATGCTATCTGTAAAATAACTGGAAAAAGAGTATTCTAAAGCTGTTTTGGACTACATGATTATTTTTCATCCTATGCTAAATGTCATTGAAAAATTGTTTTGATAATTACTTGGAATCAGTCACTAAGATCTCTGCTTTGTAATTTAGTGCTGAGTTATTTGAGAGGTAAATTTACACTTTATCAAACATTAAGATGAGATCTGTGATTTTTAAATATCAGTGTAAGACAGTTTAAATGGGGCAAATAGGCTAGTGAATGTTTCTGCAAATTGTAGGGCACACCAAATCTAAGCTGTTTCATTTATTAGTAAAAGCTGTCAAACTTTTAAAATCATACCATATCAGTTACTATAGAGACTTTAAAAAGCATGTGACATCGGCTTCTGCTTTGAATACTGTATCCATTTACCATGGGCCTGAGTTTGAATCTAGCTCGGCCTGATGGGTTGACCGCTCCACTGCACCTCAATCTAAGAAAAGTGAATTTGGGTGATCTGATTTTATTCTTGCCAGACATGAGCCAAACAGCCTGAAACTGTCCTGAAGTTGTTATAAAATTAACACTCACTTAGAAGTCACAGAAATGTTACATTGGTGCAGAAGTGGAGGACTACTCAACTGAGGCTAATGTTGAGGCACAATATACAGAATTGTACCTTGCATCTAACCCTTGCAGTACCTGATTCGGGAGTGCTTGCTGTCACAATGTGGTAAAAATTCAGTTTCCCTGATCTGTGCCCCTCTCCTTGGTGAACACAAGATTCACCAAACAAGAGCTGACATATTTAGAGTATGTGCTGGGTAATAGATCACTTTCTTGAGTAACAATCTTAAATGAAGTAGAAATGCTTTTTGGAAATATGGAAAAAAAATTACATGTGCAACTTTCTGATGTGTTTCAGGAGCATGGCCGGTGCTTATTGATGACTTTGTGGAATTTGCACGACCACAAATCACTGGGACAAAAAGTACAACAGTGTAGCATTGGGAAGCCTTGTCGCAGAATGTACATGATGTGTACAGAATGAAAAATACAGCAAATAATGCACAGTCATTTCACATTTAGTTAATAAAATGCAGATCAATGGATTGAAGTGAAGATCAATCCTTTTATTCTATCCAGAGGGTTGTTAACACCAAAAAGGACTTTTCTTCAATCATATCGTATTCATTTAATGGTGGTTTGGGCTTCTGTCTTAGTCAGGACCTCTTTATGTAATTTCATCAACACTGAGTGTGAGTTTCGTCTGTATACCCTTTGGGATCCTGTACCATTCATCTTGTATCCATTTGGAGGACTTTTCTGAAAGGATAATTTTACAGTGCTTTTTGACATCATAAAGCACATTGCTGCCTTCAGTTAGGAGCTGAACAGCATTCATTCTTGGACACCGAAAATCTGTATTTGAAATGGAATCTTCGATTTGATCTTAGAACTTTTTAAATTATGTAAACAGGCAGTTAGACCATTACAGAATCTTTCTTTAGCTAATCTTTTAGCCGTTTCTTGTTCTATGGCAGATTACTTGTCATAAAGTCTTACTTTTCTAATGAAGACTGGATCATACCATGCTTATGTATGAAATTTGGTCCTGCTCCATAATGAAAGTGGCATTAGAATGGTGCAATTCTACAAATGAGATCTGTGGTATTTACTGTTTGTTTATACTTTCTTTTTGATGAGAATAAAGCCCCTCCCCCCGGTCATCTGATACTAGCATATTGCTAAACCTTTTTTGGTCAGGTATAATACAAGAGGCACCTTGTCACCATTGTGATACTGGATTTTGCATCTTGGCTTCAGATATTTGTCCTGTGCAGTGCCCTGGAAGGTATTTCAGGTTTCCTTTCCAACTGCAGTATGCTCAAACTAAGACTGTGGATTAGGTTTGGTGCTGTTGATTAAGAAAAGCTAAAATTCCTCTACTCTTTCCAACTCGGGCAGGCCACAGCCATGCTTAACATAAAGAAAACAGCACAGGCCTTCCCTTGTATTTTTTTTATATAAGAAAACTCATGAAAAGTTGACTAGAAATACCTCCGTCTTTTCGCTGGTGTTTGTAGCCATTTACTTTTTTGAAGTCAAGTTTAAAATAGTCTGTGCTTTAAAGAAAGTATTAAAGGCAATTATTTTACACCTGTTTTGATCCTGCATCCCAGCTCAGTTCATTTGTATGCAAAATGGGATGTTTAAGTTGACTTGGCAACCATTGTTGACATTGGGGAAGAGAAGAATTGAAAATCTCCATTAGTGTGAAATGGATTTTGACGCTTGTGCGCTTAGCATAGTTTTACCAATAGTTGCCCTAATAAAGTTCACATAGGTTGCCATGTCTATTGATTGTTCCCTCCATACGTATGAGTGAGTTGTAAAATAGAGGGTAACGAAATGTTTCAAAAACTAAATTCTCAGGTCAGTGTTCAATGCAGGTTTAAGATTAGCCTTTTTACTACCCAGACATATTTAAAATATGTGGAATAATCCATTTAAATAGTAATCAAAATCTGATTCTTATTGTAAATGGCTCCCATGTTGGTCTAATGCATTATTCAGGTAAAAGCTTAGAGCTGGAAGAGGCTATAGTCATTAGGATGTTTTATTTTTTATTACATATCCTTGATCTGGATTTCATACTTGGGTCTTCAAAGAAAAAGCCGTGTATGTTATGCCCTGTGCTAATCTCAAATGCATTTTAAAATTGTTTAATAAACTTTAATTTATAGGTGTTCTGATGTTATACTGCCATCTGATGCAGTTGACTTTCAATCAGTTTTCACTCACCTGTGCTTTGAATTCTGAAATTGTGTTACATGGCTCCTTTCATTCATTTGCGATATGTACAGCCAATGCAGAGACATCTCAATCAGATTCCACAGTTTGTTATGTGCCCAAATGAGTGTGTTGACTTCAACCATTTTATTAACTTGTTATCCAATATTGATGACTAAAATACACCTAAAAAGTAAAACAAGTCTGTTTATCTTGCTCAGAATACTGGAATGACTATATGCAGCTCCTATTTGAGCAGCATACTGTTGGTTGAAAAGTTAACGGTCCTATATTTAGAGCTTTGGCACTGTTTTGCAACTGAACTGTTTCTTTGGCATCAGTTAAAACACATTACTTTAATTCAATTAGGTAATTGAAACTTTTTTCAATAAGCATTTGGTTTACTTTTTATTCCACTATATCATAACAGTGCAAAGACAAAGTGACCATAGAAAGCTGGCCATTTTCGAAAATCTATTTTTTTCACATTAATTTGGAAATTATACTTTCAATAGTTTTCTTTTGAAGATGCATGGTACATTTTAAAGTGCAGTTCTACTGTTTTTATTTTGGTGACACTAAGTTCCCAGATGGAGTTGACCCTAATTAAAATACATGAAATATGGAAAGTACAGCTTTATTGTGCAGGGTTTTTCTAATTTGCTGTTTATACTGTGCAAAGATGATGTACTTGAGTACTGTATGAACCATGGAGTCAGTTAGAACTCCAGTCATTTGCACATGAGATCAGAAGATTCCTAGGAAAAGAAGGCTTAGCTGTTAAAATGAGGTTATAAAGACAATGTAAGCTAAGTAAATTTTGAAGCTAAGGTTAAGCAATGATTTTTGGTTATGGCTCGAATTTAGGTACTTCTGATGCCAATATAGTCTTTTAAATCAAGATATTAAAGAGAAATCACTATTTTAAAGTGGTAGATTTCAATTCCTTACTCACCAATGCAATCCACTTGCCTGCTTCTTTCAGCGTGCACTTCTTTGGTTCTGGAGAAATTCAGCTTACTGGTGTAATAAAGAATTTATATAAAATGCATACGATGCATAAAATACACAAGCATTCAAATAATGCACAAATCCTATTACAACAGTAATGAGCTATATTATGAAAATGCTGAGAAAGGAGAGCACTTCTTTTAAGAGAGGTTTTTGCACAATTTTTTTTTGTGTACACAGAGCAAAGCTGGGGATAGACCTGGCAAAGTCCATTAATGTCCATTCTATTTTTATTGTGCGTCCTATCGTTTTGGTCATGAGGCTTCTTCCCTTTTGTTTTCGTGAAAACAAATTGCAGTGATGGATTTCTTCCTCACAATGCCATTTTCTAATGAGAACGTTCTTTTAGTTGGGCGTGCAGACTGTTCCAGTTATGGATCTTGAGTATTTTGCATGCACACACTCTCACCTGGAACCTCATATGGTGAGGAAAACTGCACCCCTCTTGTGTAACCAACTGCATGAAGGAGAAATATCACCTCACTTTCATTTTTTAGTTTGTCTAAACTTGAGAATAAAGCAACATACATGGAGAGGAGCAAGCAGGATGTCGAATTGTTGGTGAGTAACTAATTGTGCAATTTTGAACAGGATTTAGTTCCACCTTCAGGATGAGGTGGTTGTCCTAAAACTTAATTCAGTGCTATTCATATGAATGGCCTGAACATTTCTTTGCTACATTTGTGGATGATTCTCCAGCTTTCAACCCTGATGGAAACTTTTTGTTTCAGTCGACTGTTCTCACTTGCCCCTGTGGGAAAATTATCTGTGTGCTAGATCTGTGGGAATGTAATTCAAATGAATGAGAAAGGTACTTGTACATACATACATTCTTGCATGCCAGGCCTGGTTTGATGGAGAAAATGCACTTACTCCTTTTTGGTATGTTTTAAGAAAAACATCAAAATATTTGGATTTGATCCTTTGATTTTTAAAAAAATTAACTGCAGCGTAACTGTTCATTTTTAATTAGTTGGTTGTCTTAGGCAGTCTGATATCCAACTAGTAATCTTTTATATTTCTGTTTGATTTATCTACCATTTAGTTCTTCCATGCCACATAGCAATTCCTAACCGAGGGTAGGCAGAGGACCTACTTCCAGACCTTTTGTCAGTTATTAACTTGCCATTAGTATATTGACTCAGCTTAAGTTTTTCCTTCCCCATGAAGAAACTCTTTCCTTGTTTGGCATCCATGCCCAGCATACCTGCTACATTAAGAATGTCAAAACTTAAGGTGTGAGCTCGAATCTTGTCACCTGTACTCCAAGATGCCCATTAAACTGTCAATTTGGTCATGTACATTAGTACTGTTTCTGTATTCACGAACTGTGCTGATGCAACTTTATAACTATTGCACTGAGCTATTCATAGTGATTCAGATTGCACCAAAGCTGTTCACTGGCAGAGATGTTGTACTACATGAACACAAACTTCGGATGCCTCTTCCCAAAGCTTGATGAACCTTATTACATTTTGTACTGCAGTGTTAAACATTTTGTCGGTACATTTCTTCTGCACATTTAAACAAAGGTGTGATTGCAGTTATGGCATGATACCCATTTTAATATCAAAGCTGACTTAAGTAATAAAACTATCATAGAACTAGTTCTTTAAGATATTTAGTCACTTGAAGGGATTAATAGTTTCTTTAAAACTACTAGTGGATCATAAACATACTATTTCAGTAATGTTAATCAAATACAGAAAAACATTCTGAGGGGAAGGGAACAGGAGGAGATGGGGCATTTTTTTTAAAAAAACAAATTTTTAAACCTTTTTTCATAAACTTGCATCTCCCTGTTAAAATTTGCTTAATGGATGCTCAAACGTTCTTTATACAGGTACATAAAAATGTAAAGCAGAAATCTTGTTTTAAAGGAAAACACAGACACATGTACCTATTGACCCATTACAGAATCATCTGCAATGTTTATGTAGTGTGCCAAAACCATTGTCTTTCATTGCTTGGCATAGAATAAACCAACATGGTTCGGTGTATTTTTGCCCTGTTTAGCCACATCCTTGAATATGTTAAGACTTGATAAGGGTCCATCTGTTCCTTTGTGGTATTTTAAGGATTATAGAGAATTGAACACTTGTTCAAACTGAACATTTGTTAACTGTGAAGTCTTCATCCTCGGGTATGGGACAGGGAAACAGTATTGTAATTCAGGCCTAATATAGTGCTTTGTACGTATTGCAATTCTGTACACTTGTAGGTAGTACATTTTAGAGTATTGAAAGCTTGTTTAGGAAGAGCTTGTTTAAATGGATGTCTTGTAAATTATGTAAAATTTTTATCTCATTATGGGCAAATGTATTGTAAATTGACACATAAGATGAAAATCTACAGGGTCCACTGAGAAATGCCAATAAAAGGGTTGTAAAAAATTTTCAATTTATAAGTATCTCATTGCCTGTTTGCTATACATAGAATGGACCTAGAAACCTGTTCTAAAAATTGATGAGGTGTAATAAATGCTGTAAATCAAGAGTTGGACGCTCTTGAATTAAATGTCCAAAGTAAGTGTGTGTGGGGAAACTGCCTTATTTCACAATTACAAGTATTGATTTTCTCTTGCCTCCATTCACTCCCCCACTTCTCCATGTGCACATGCTTTTCTTTTTGTCAGTCTTGGTTACAGTCTTTTTTAAATTTAGTTTTATTTTCCTCAAGAATTTTTAGGAACAGGAGAAAAGCCCTTTAAGTTCAATAAGCTTGCTCCTTTTTTCTTTTTTAAAAAAAAATCTCTCACCTACACACCTCCTTGCCATAACCCTCAAAACCTCAACAAATTTATCATTCATTCTTGAACACTGTCCACTTCAATGACTTTCTCTAGTAACTTATTCCAGGTTGCTCTGTTACCCTTTAGGTGAAATAGTTCTATTGACTTGCCTTATTGCTCCTAACTTTTTTGAATTTTTAATTTATGTCCCCTTGTACTTGTACACTTCAATGTGCCATAGTGAGCAATTTTGTCTGTTCCCTCCATAATCTTGAAAACTTCAATTAAATCACCTCAAAGTCTCTTTTCCAAAGAAAGCAAGCTCAACATTAAACTTGCATCAAAGCTCAGATTTCTGATGTCTGGTATTATTTTCCCTCTATCCACTCAAAGGCAATAATACTCTTCCTATAAATAGCTGACCAGGCTGCAGAAGCAGATCTAACTAATAACTTATACAGTGGCAATTCTAATGCCAATGCTAATGCAACCCAGTACTTTATTTGCCTTTCTTATTGCAGCTAACCACTGGGATGATGATTTCATACATTTATCCACTATAGCCCACATATCTCTCTTGTAGAGCTGTTCCATTTAACATGTACATGTTCTTTTGGTTTCTTGCTCCCATACTAATTGTTTTTCACAAATCAGCATTGAATTGCCCTTGTCCCAGTTTTTTAAAACATTCTAATCCTGAATTTGGTTACATTGTTCCTGATTTGCTCTAACTTTTATTTAGATGTTACCTACCAACTTAATATAAAAATAGCAGTGTTCCCAAGATTGATTTCTGGTCTAACCTCTTATATCTATTGTTTCTTGTCTTTGAGACAATTTTCTATGTAGTGCCATACTTGACTTCTGTGACTTAGTCATTAATTACCTTATCAAAAGCTTTCTGAACATAACATACGGCCCCTCGAGCCTGCTCTGCCATTCAATAAGATCATGGCTGCTCGTCTACATCAACTCCACTTTTCCTTGACAATCCAAGTATATGTAATATCGGCTTCATTTTCCCTGTCCACTATGTCAGAAATATTTTTAAAATTGCAGCGTCAAATACAATCTCTTGCTTGAATCCATTCTGATTGCTTTAATGAGTTACACTTTTCCACGTGTTCACCATGAGATGTTTCAATCATTTGAGTTTCACTATAATTGATTAACTTGTTGATCTATGGTTTCTAGTTGTGTCTTGTCCTTTGTTTTCAAAATACGGAGTTATGTTACCTTATTTCTCAAAGCTCGGCAAATTAAAAGTTATCCATTGTATATTGTTCAGCTCATCTCTTGATCTTGGAAATCTGAAATTTGACTTGAACTTTTGCTCCTTTTTCTAGGTAAAGATAGAGTTTGAAAACTGAGTTAGGAATAGTTACTTAGTTTCCCATTATAATTTTTAAGTAGACCAATACTTTTTTTTTTCATCCTTTGTCCAAAAAATCTTATATACTTACCTCAGTCAAAAGTGGGTGGTTTCAAGCCCTGCTCCAGGACTTGAGCACATTATCTAGGCTGACACTTCAGTGCAGTACTGAGGGAGTGCTACATAGTCAGAGATGCCATCTTTTGGGATGAGACTTTAAACTGAGGCCCCACGTCCTATTTAGATGGGTGTATAAGATCCAACGGCACTATTCAAAGAGCAGGAAAGTTCTCCTAGTGTCCTGGTCAACATTTATCCCTCAAGCATCACCAGAAATAAATTAACTGGCTATTTATCTCATTGCTGTTGGTTGTGAAGCACTTTGGGGTGTCCTGAGGACGTCAAAGGCAAGTTCATTCTGTGTGTGTGTGTCAGTCAAGATGTAAGTGTGCAAATGTAAAATTTGTGTTTTGTTATTTGCTGATCTCAGCTTCTTTATCTTGGATTCAGGATTTAAATTTTCTCCCCATTGATTGGGTAAACATCTAGCTTAGGAATTTTTGACCTGATTTTGCTTCTGTTGTGTCTCCCTTTATAAGTTTTGAAAGTCTGAATACTGTTTGTTTACATTCCTACAGCTGGAGCAAAACATTAATTTGGATTGTAGCTTCATTATTTTCTTAGATAATTCCTACTTTTCTACTGAAGATCTCCAAGCTAATGCTGTGTTACAATTAACCTTTTAAAATTTATTTTGCATTCCCCAGGAGTCTGCTCTTTTAAATTATTTGTGTTGATGTTTTTTGCACAGGATCATTTCTATTCCAATGATATTCTGATTGGATCCTGGACACACACTTTCTATTTTACAGTACCATTCTGGGTGGTAACTAAAATTCCATTATCTTAACTCCCATTCACCCATCACCCCTGTACTTGCTGACCTACATTGGCTTCCAGTCCAGCAATGACTCGAATTCTCATGCTTGTGTTCAAATTCTATATTCCTCCAACTCTGGCCTCTTGTGCCTACCCAATTTCCTTCAGCTGCCTAGGTTCTCAGGTCTGGAATGACCTCCCTAAACCCCTCCACCTGACCTTTTAAGATTTTCCTTAAAACCTACCTCTTTGATCAAGTTTTTGGTCACTGATACTAATGTATGGTTTGGTTCGGTGTCAATTTTTGTCTTTGCTCTTGTGAAGTGCCTTGGGACATTTTACTATGTAAAAGGCACTATATAAATGCAAGTTGTTAAATCCAGAATAACTGACACTGCTGACTATTTGATAAACTGATTGATGAAATAATCCTGCACCACCTTTAGAAGCATGCACTCTAGCATTTCCTTTATTTCTCAGTCAGTGTCTACATAAGCAAAGTCCCCTGTGATTAAAGCTTTGGCCTTTTTACAGGCCTCCTTGATCTGGCAAATTACAAAAAAAAAAATTTTCCTCTGCTGCCTAGGAGGCCAACAACCAGTAATCACCTTTCCTTTTTTGTCCTTGACCTCAACTGACACACTCAGCTGCTCAGCCAAAGCACTTTATATAGATTATTGTATGAATGTAATGTCCTCTCTACCATACTGCTGCCACTCCATCTGCTATCTTCAGCTTGTTCTTTTTGTAGACTTTACCCTAGCATTTCAATGTTCCATCCAATGTAATTCCCTCTGCATCAAACTGTTCCTTCCAATTCCACAAACTTGTCTGCTTTTCCTTTTATTATCTTTTTGCCTATTTTCCCATCTTTACTAGTAGCTATCTTCCCTGCAGGTCCAGACGATCTCTTCCCCCTCCCCTCCCTTTGTATTTCTTTACCACCATCCACAAGTATAAAAAGCTGGGCCGGTGAAGAAAAGTTTTAATTTTTACTAAGGTGTCACTGTGTTATCACTAAATAGTAATTTGTTTTTTTGCTAGGCATCAGTGACCAGTTCTGAGTTTTATTAACTGTGCTAACCAATCAATATGTTCAAAATAACTCTCTACAACTTTTCAGTTCTTTTGCAAAATCATCGTATGCATGTTGCCAGATCTGGATTTTGGGAGAAATGCTGGAGACTAGCTCTTGGGTTATTATTAAAGCATTCTGTATCAGGCTTCCAGGCAGTATGTATGTTGATACTGCCTTTCCATTTTGATTTTTTTTCAATTTTTCCTTCCCTGTGGGGAAAAATCTGCTCAGTGTCTGCTTACATCAGAGAATTTATTGTGTAAGGAATTGAGGGCACAAACCCACATTCTATTACTCCATGATAAAATAGTTCCTAGTGCTCTATGTAACACTGCTCCTCAAACTAAGTTTTATAAGTGCTGTACTTGATCATAAAAAATAGGCTGCAACCTTTTGATTAAAACATTTATTTATTTGCTATAAATTGTGTAATCATTTTATGCCAGTCATTCACAGAAATTTGATTTATTTTGAAGATCACCATAATCCCACTTAGTGTCAGCCATGGCTCAGTGGTAACACTCTCGCCCCTGGGTCAGAAGGTTATAGGTTCAAACTCCACTCGAGAGACTTGAGCACATAATCTAGAGTGGTGGTTCACTGCAGTACTGTCGGAGGTGCCATCTGTTGGATGAGACATTAAACAGAGGCCCTATCTGCCCCCTCAGGTGGATGTAAAAATCCCATGGCACTATTCAAAGAAGAACAGGAGCGTTCTCCCCATATCCTGACCAATATTTATCCTGCAACCAACAACAAAAACAGATTATCTGGTCATTATCTAATCGCTGCTTGTCAGATCTTGCGATACACAAATTGGCTGCTATGTTTCCTACATTACAATAGTGACCACTTCAAAAGCTCTTCATTTCTGTAAAGTGGTTTGGGATGTCCTGAGTTTGTGAAAGGTGCAATATAAATACAAGCCTTTCCCTCCTCTTCTTCCCTCCTTCCCCTCTCCCTCTAACCTAGCACAATTCCACTATATATCAATAATATAGACTTCCTGTCTATAAAACCTTGTCACGTTTTTGAGACACTTTGTGTCACCTGTTTCCCATTGTAAATTGCTGTTTCCACCTTAACAATGGAAACTTGTCTTAATAACCGTGTCATGCTGTAACTACAATCCGTTGTTAGTGGTGGTTATAACCCAGGCTATACGTGAGAGAAAAACAAAATGCTGGAGAAACACAGCATGTGTGGAGAGAGAAACAGTGTTAATGTTTCAGGTCTGTAATATTTCATCAGAACTAGATGTTGGCGACTAACAGTTTTTAAACAGGTACGGAGCCCGGAGGTGGGGGTCAGGCAGAGAAGGAAGAACAAAGGGGAAGGTCTGTGATAGGGTGGAGGGCAGGAGTGATTAAACGACAAAAGGGATGATGGTGCAAGGCTTAAGGGGGTGGTAATGGGACAAGTAAAGAAACAAAAGATAGGTCCAGAGGAGGTGTAAATGGTTACAGCAGAGGAGGTGGGAAACCCTCATGGTATGGGAAACATGGCAGAGAAAGGTAGATAGACCCCAGGGGTGTGGACCATCCTGCTGGCTGTGTATTGATAGAGGAGCCCACCACAAGCACCAGCCCATACCTCCTCATTCCCAGTAACTCTGACTCAGCCATCCTCCATTGCCAGCACCTGCTGTCCAAAAAAATGGGAGCAGTGGTTCAGATCTAAACAGGAATTTACACTAGAGAAACTCCTAGCTTCAACCAACTCTTCTTTGAAAAGAAAGATTCGCAAATTGCTTTTTAGAAATAAAATTATACGAAAATAAAGACAGAATGTTTGACTTTAAAGTGGAACTGAATTATGTCTGTGTGTCCTTGTCCAATTATTCCCCCACCCACTAACTGCTTCAATGTAACATTATACTTGGTCTCGACATCCCCCCCTAACCCCCAAACCCAATGTAACCCCCTCAAAATAGTACCATTTAGATTATACTGCCTTTCCATGTTCCTCCCAAAGTTCATCACTGCACACTTAATCCGCATTAAATTCACGTGTCTGCCCATTCCTCCTGAAGTTTGCTACTATTCTCCCTATTTACTACGTTGCCAAGTTTTGTATCATCCGCAAACTTCAAAGTTGCACTCCCTATAGCTAAGTCCAGGTCATATATAACAAGAAAAGCAACGGTCCTAATACTGACCCCTGGGGGACCCCACTGTTTACTTCTTTCCAGTCAGAAAAACATCTGTTAGTCACTACTCTCTGCCTCCTATCCATCAGCAATTACATACCCAGGTTACTATCGTCCCTTTAATCCCATGTGCTTCTATTTTCTGAATAAGTCTGTTATGTGATACCTTTATCAAATGTCTTTTGAATGTCCATAATATATATATATATATATATATCTACTGCACTACTTTCATCAACCCTCTGTACTTTATCAAAGAACTCAATCATGCTGGTTGTCCCTTATTAACCCATGCTTCTCAAAGTGAGAATTAATTTTGTCCTTGACACTGGTTTCTAGTAGTTTCCCCACCACTGACGTTAGACTGACTGGCCTGTAGTTACCAGGTTTATCCCTCTCCCCTTTTTTGAATAGGGGCATAACATTTGCAATCCTCCAGTCCTCTGGCACCGCTCCCATATCCAAGCAGGATTGAAAGATTGTGGTCAGAGCTTCTCCTATATCCACCCTTGTTTCCCTCAGCAACCTAGGATGCATCCCATCTGGATCGGGTGACTTGTTAACTTTGATTCCAACCTATTTAGCAAATCCTTTCTACCTTTTTATTCAATCCTATATCTCTACTCCTTACTCCTCTACTACGACATTAACTTCATCCTCTTGTGAAGACCGATGCAAAAAGTATTCATTTAGCACCTCAGTCATGCGCTTTGTCTCCTAGAAGATTTCCTTTTTTGTCCCTAATGGGCTCCACCATTCCTTTTAACTATCCTTTTTACTTTGTTTGTTTATAAAAGATTTCTGGGTTCCCATTTATGTTACTTGCTAATCTTTTCTCATAATTTCTCTTTGCCCTTACATCCTTTTTCAATTTCCCTCTGCACGCTGTATTCTGTCTGGTTTTCTATTGTATTCTGTGCTTGACTCTTGTCATAAACTTCCTTTTTTCTGTTTATTTTAACCTCTATTGCCTTTGTCATCCAGGACGCTCTAGCTTTGGATGCCCTATCTTTCCTCATGAAATATGCTTGGTTTGTATCCGAACTATATCCACCTTGAAGGCCTACCATTGCTCATTTATTGTTTTCTTGACCAATCTTTATTTCCAGTCCATCTGTGCTAGATCCCTTCTCAAATCACTGAAATTGGCTCTCTTCCAGTTGGGTATTTTCACTGTTGATTTTTCTTTGTCCCTTTCTGCAACTACTTTAAACCTAATTATATTATGATCACTATTGCCCAGATGCTCTCCCATTGAAACACACTCCACTTGCACTACTTCATTCCCTAGAACTAGACCCAGCACTGCTTCCTTCCTTGTTGGGCTAGAAACATACTGTGGAGATGCCGGTGATGGACTGGGGTTGACAATTGTAAACAATTTTACAACACCAAGTTATAGTCCAGCAATTTTATTTTAAATTCACAAGCTTTCGGAGGCTTCCTCCTTCCTCAGGTGAACGAAATGAAATCCTCGAAATGAAATCGCATTTATAATTCACAGAACAATGCTTGGTGATTACAGACAGTTTTTTCAACTGCCCGTTGTAATCTGTAATCACCAAGCATTGTTCCGTGAACCATAAATGCGATCTCATCTCGAGGACCTCACCTCGTTCACCTGAGGAAGAAGGAAGCCCCCGAAAGCCTGCGAATCCAAAACAAAATTGCTGGACTATAACTTGGCGCCGCAAAACCGTTTACAATTGTCAACCCCAGTCCATCACCGGCATCTCCACATCAGAAAAATAATAGGAATTGAATTAAAATTGACGAGCCCTCGGTCAGCTTTGCTTAGTTGGTGGCACTCTCTCCTGAGTCAGCAAGTTGTGGGTTCAATCTGCACTTGAGAACACGTAGGCTGACAGTCCAGTGCTACATTGCAAGGTGCTGCTGTTGGGAATAGAAGTTAAATTGAGATCCCTTCTGGTTTTGCGGCGCCAAGTTATAGTCCAGCAATTTTGTTTTGGATTCGCAGGCTTTCGGGGGCTTCCTTCTTCCTCAGGTGAACGAGGTGAGGTCCTCGAGATGAGATCGCATTTATGGTTCACGGAACAATGCTTGGTGATTACAGATTACAACGGGCAGTTGAAAAAACTGTCTGTAATCACCAAGCATTGTTCTGTGAATTATAAATGCGATTTCATTTCGAGGATTTCATTTCGTTCACCTGAGGAAGGAGGAAGCCTCCGAAAGCTTGTGAATTTAAAATAAAATTGCTGGACTATAACTTGGTGTTGTAAAATTGTTTACAATTAGAAACATACTGATTAAGAAAGTTATCCTGTACACATGTTAGGAATTCTTCACCCTCCTTGCCCTTTACACTGTTTTCCTCCAGCCTACATTAGGGTAATTGAAGTCCCCTACTGTTACTGCTCTGTTATTTTTACATTTATCTGAAATTTGTCTACAGATTTGCTCCTCCATCTCCTCACTATTTGGGGGTTTATAGAAAACATCCAGCAATGTAGAAGCTCCTTTTCTGTTCCTTAACTCTAACCAAATAGATTCAGTCTTTGCACCCTCTAGTATATCATCCCTCTGTAGAACTGTAATATTATCATTGATCTAAACTGCCAACCCCCTTTTTTCCTTCCCCATCCCTCTCGAATACATTGTAGTCAGGAATGTTTAGTTCCTATTCCTGCCCATGTTTAAGCCAGGTCTCTGTTAGACACTATATTACAACCCCATTTGGCAACTTGTGCCTGCAGCTCATCAACCCTTTTTGTAACACTCCTCGCATTAACACAATGCATTCCAACACCATGCTAGTCGGCTTTGCTTTTTTTTCCACCATCTAATTCCTGCTCTTGCTACACTACTCTTTATATTCTGTTGCGGTTTATCCCTCCTGGTTTTCTATGCACCTACTCTGTCCTCTCTGTTGCTACGTCCTGGTTACCTCCCCCTGCCAAATTAGTTTCAATCCTCCCCCACAGCACTCATTAACCTCCCCGCAAAGACATTGGTCCCAGCCCTGTTCAGGTGCAACCCGTCTGGCTTGTACAGCTCCCTTCTGCCCCATACTAGCCAAAGAATGAAATATTGCCAATGAATACAAAACTGAAAGCTAGTTTTCAACTAACAAGTTTTAGAAGGAGCTGGAGCACCAATGCATGTGTTATGGAGCAATAAGAGGTGATAGGTGTGTGTCTACAATTTTTTGAAATGCCACAGACCCAGTTGCAGCAATGCAGTCTGAATCAAACTTCACGGGATTTCCTCATCAATTGTGGACTTTTTATGCGTATTGTGTCTGCATTTGTTAATGCAAGTTGCGAGAATTGGCAAAGGTGTGTACAATTACCTTTTAGGAAGGATGTCAAGCCTTGGAGAGGGTACGCAGGAGCTTTGCCAGGGATGAGGAATTTCAGTTATGTGGAGAGATTGGAGATGATGGGATTGTTCTCCTTAGAGCAGAGAAGGTTAAGGGGAGACAAAATTATGAGGGGTTTTGATAGAGCGAATAGGGAAAAACAGTTTCCTCTGGCAAATGGGTCAGAACTCGAGGGGAAATGAGAAATTTTTCACACACTGGTGTCACTACCTGACAGGGTGGTGGAAGCAGATTCCATAGGAACTTTCAAACGGCAATTGGGCAAGTACTTGAGGACTAATTTTCAGGGTTATGGGGAAAAAGCTGGGGTGTGGGGTGAAACTGGACAGCTCTTTCAAAAAGCTGACATAGACACGACTGGCCAAATGGCCTTTCTGTGCTGTAAGATTGTATGGTTCTATACGGAAGTATTAGAATTCTAGCCCTTTCTACAGTGACAGTCTACGTTGCTATTGTAAGAATTGGTAGGTATATTTTTCTGATTAAACAATTTGAAAGAGAAGTGTGTAGGTATTTTAAAAGGTCCAGTATAATCACTGGTGGAATGATGTCATTGTTTTAATATATTTTAAAGCCAAAACTTACTTTTGTCTGCATGAATTACAATTAATGTTAGATGTGTGCATTTATTAAATTGTATTCTACTCTCCATCTTCTGCCAATATTGCTCTTGCCTGGTTCTGCATGTAGTGGTCACAATAAAAAAGTTGCCTCCGATGACTTCTTTGCCTGCATAGTCAAGTCCATTGTACCTTAAGCTCCATTCCATTGTACCTTAAGATCCATTCATGATTGTCTTTTCTCTCTTTCCCCCCCCTGCACCCACCCCCCCCCCCCCCCCCCCCCCCGTAATTCATTATTTATATATTACACCTCAGGAATTTTTTTTGGGAGCATAGCAATCAGTGTCCATGTGTAGACTAACTCTCTGGTCTATCCATTTGATGCAAAGGCAATTTGTGCCCTCTACAATTGCCTTACAAATAGTAAGACCTAGATGAGCCAAAAATACTTCTAGCTTAGTGAGTCAGCCCAAAGATATCCTTCCTTCCCGACCCCCATTCCCAACCCTAAAGCACTTGATGTGTTTCTGGCCGTGACTCCATTAACCTTTCTTAGAACACACATCTTAAGTTAAATTCAATCATGGTATTGTTCAACTTGGTGCTGCATTTCCTTTGCTACATTCATTTCATTAGCAAAACTGCCTGTCTACCTTGGCAAAATTGCCAGCCTCTGCTCCTTATCTCCACCACCCCTGTTGACATCCTAGTCCATGACTTTTCAAATACTCTCCACCCTCTGTAAATTACATTGTCTTTTACAAGCTCCACTAGCTGCTCATGTCTTTACAAATTGACTTCAAGATCCTCATCCTCATCCCTCCAAGGCTCTGTGGTAGCGATCTCCTCCAGTCATTTGTCCTACATGACCCTCTGACACTAGTTTAATTAGTTTAATCTTGTTCTCTGTTCCATAATTAATGGGCACTTTTTTTTCAGCCATTGCTCCCGTACCCTTCAGCATTACTTTTGTAAAACCCTTCACTTTGTGGCTTCCCTCCTGGTTTCAAAACCTATCTCTGTGACCGTCCCTTCAGTGCTTCGGCCTACCCCCATGACAACCTTTTTTCCATTTTCCGTTTTCCTTCCTTTGCATTCACTAATTATCTTTCTAAATGTAAAGCATTTTGAGACTTGTGTGAGGAGCACTGTAGAAATATGTTGTTGTATGTTGTGGCTGTAGTATGACCAATTTACAACACACTACAAACTTGCTTTCCCATATCAGTCTAGGCCCTGAGTAGGTTCATTTCTGACATTTACTTGCCTTAATGGTTATTTCTGGTTGTCTGTGTATTTAATACCAGTTGTATATAGGAATATTGCTGGGTCACATGGCATTCAGTGAAAAATCAATGAAAGTAGGGTTACTCAGCCTTCTGATGTAAAAAGCCATTTCCAGTATTACTTTGCTTAGATGAGTGGCTAGCAGACTCCAGCTTTAGTTTTGTTTATGATGTAAACTGCAACGACAACAAAATCATTGGCCACATAATCTGTTGCCTCATCTGTCGAACCGAGTCACGAAGATCCCGGACTTTATGCTCAGCATATGCCTCTTTTGCCTGAGCGCCTTGGACAATTGCTTGTGGCAGAGTGATTGTCAGCCACTCTGACTTAGTAGTCACCCTGTGTCTTGGGAACAGTATTTTACAGATGCAGTTGAAGTGCACAGGATGGGCTATTGTAATATAAAATCTGCCCCTATCTTTAATTGGCTGCAGAAACAGGTGTAGGATTTATTTCTGTGGGCTTGAAAAGACTCAGCCTGGACTTAAACATTTTATAATGGTTTTGAACACAAGTTCATTGACATTAAGATATGGCAGTTTTCCAGATAATGAGGTCGTACAATATTAGCCGGGGAGTACAACTCAAAACTGAGTTATCAGTTCCTTGTTTTGGGAGAAATGAGGGGGTTAACTCTTTGTCTTTAACAACATCTATGAAAGCTCTCCTACCAACTATACACTCTGCTAGTCCAGGGCTTCAAGTCCACTACTTTTATCCATCTCATGGTTCCCAGGTGAGTGTCGCCCTGACCGTTCTTGCTGCCTCGACCTTATTTAGTCCTCAAGACTGGCACCCAAAAAGTCCAAACTTCGTCGCAGGAAGGGCTTGCGCAGAGTGCTTGGCCTGGACAATACTGGGCTTGGAAATGTACTCTGGCATGGCAGTGCCTCTTAAACAGCCTGACGAAAGGTGGTGAAGTTCTGGTGCTAAAAACGATGAACTGCTGCCCGGGACCAATACACAAGAGACAAGAGTTGGAGCTGCAACTTCAAGTGCACCAAGGGAGGTTGGCCCTAAGTGGGGCTGCAGAAAAAGCACAGGTACCAGCTGAATGGAGCGAGGTCACTGCCTGAGTCAGTGCAATCACTCAACTAACTCCCTTGTATCTGGCTACATCTGAAGCAGTGTGCTCCTTGCAAGAGCAAGACAAACTGAGAACTCATATTTCATATAGTTCTTTTTGGGTCTATCAAGCATGGTTCAGACACATGAGCAAGCCTTGCTAAATTTACCATAATACTTATGTATGTTCACTTTATATATTAAAGTGAACATATATAAACAGCTATTGGCATTTATTTAGCACCTTTAACATAGAAAAACATCCCAAGACGCTTCACAGACATGCAAGGGAAAAACGGGAGGTGGAGCCTAAGAAGCTCGTGGAAGGAATGTCCAAACGCTTGGTCAGAGAGATGAGTTTTAAGCAGAGTCTTCAAGAGAAGGGAGGCTGCAGGGGAGGGAATTCCAGAGAGCAGCCCACAGCCACAGCTGTTAATGCTGAGGTGAAGGGAGGGAGGAACTACACAAAAGGCTGGACTCAGGATCAGAGGGAGGAAAACTTGTAGATTTGAATGGTGTTTTTTGAGCTAGCAAAGGGATTAAATACAAAGATAAAGTGACCTGATAAAGGTCTTTAAAATTATGAGGAGGTTTGATAGAATAGATGTAGAGAAAATGCTTCCACTTGTGGGGAGTCCAAAACTAGGGGCTATAACTATAAGATAGTTACTAATGAATCCAATAGGGAATTCAGAAGCAACTTCTTTTTACCCAGAGAGTGGTTAGAATGTGGAACTTGCTACCACAAGGAGGAGTTGAGCCAACTCGAGATGCATTTAAGGGGAAGCTAGCTAAGAGAAGATGAGGGAGACAGGAATAGAAGGGTATGCAGATACAGTTAGATAGAGTGGGAGGCGGCTTGTGTGGAGCAGAAACATCAAAACCAGTCAAGCCAAATGGTCTGTTTCTGTGCTGTAAATTCTATGAGACATTTAAGCTGTTGAGGGCAGAGCCAATGAGAGGTCAGCTAGGGAACGTGGAATTAGGTGCAGTGATAGGATATGGGCAGCAAAGTTTTGGATGAGCTGAAGTTTATTAAAAGTGGAGGATGGGAGGCTGGCTGGGAATATTAGAATAATTGATTCTGATGGTGACAAAAGGACAAATGAGGGTTTCAGTGGCAGATGGGCTAAGGTAGGGGAGAAAGCGGGTGATGTTAGAGGTGGAAGTAGGTGATGAAGAGCTTATGGTGTCAAAAGCTCAGCTCGAGATCGAAGACTAATTGCAGTTTGGGTCGGACAAACAACTCAATCCCAAAGCCATCTATTCCAGTGGAAATTAATGAGTCCATCCAGACAGGTGGGTCACATCTAATGAAGCAAGAATTGCATTGTTAGAGTTGATGCTGTAGTGTGTTGAAGTGGAAGTAATGTTTGTTTTAATGCATTTCCCTGCATCACAGCATTGCCTACACTTCAAAAGTACTTCAGTAGCTGTAAAGTGCTTTGGGATGTCCTGACATAGTGAATGGCACTATACAAATGGAAGTGTTTTCTTGCATAACTTTTTTTTAATAATGGTCTCATCAACAGTTTGTATCAGTAACACACCAAGACTGTTAGTCAAATCGACACTAAGACAATTATAGTAAATCAGTTATTTAAAATTGGATGTTACAATTGTTGTGCATTGGAACTTCAAGCTGACATAATTAATGTATTGCAGAAATGTTTCATCAAGATATGATTGAGTAAATGTTACTGTGGATGATAAGTGGTTTCTTGCACATTTGATCTACTTTCTATAAGAAATCAAAATTGGGGTTATTCTGCAACCCAGAGGAAGGCATAGGTGTTTTATTGATTCCTTTTTGAAACCACACCTGTTTGGAGCTGAAGGTTGGATGAAACCAGACCGTCTCAAAAAACGTGAGCTGAAATATGAAATAACACTGACCATTCCATTTTATGAAAGGGTCAGGCGGTTGCTGTATGCCACATTAACAGGACTTAGTAAAGCAAATATAACATCACTGCAAAGATTTATCATCCTTTCAATTTTTAAAATATTTTTATTTTAATATAAGCCTATAGCTTTTCTGGCCAGAAAACTATTTTGTATAGTAAACAGCACTATAATGTTACGCTTCAATTACCACACTTTGTATAAAAGATTGATTTAATCTAAAGTGGCTTTTGGTATTCATTTTGTAAATGTATACTGTGATTTGTTGTATCAATTTGCCTTTTCAGGATCAGTGCACATTTATATATGAAATGTGGAAGTGAGATTTGATAGTTATAAAATATTCTAATGAAAAAAGCAGAAATGTACTATTAAAGAGAGACCTGGATTGGGTGGTGAAGTGGGTTAGACATTAGCTGTTCACTGGAGAAGCTGAGTTTAGATCCATCCCTGACTGATGGGATAAAAGTCTCTGTGATGGCTGAAAGGATCCTCTGAAGATTTGGGCAGTTGGCACATAATTGGCAATATCTGGAAAGCCTGATGTGAGAAATGGAAAACTATTGCACTGGTGCAGTTGGGTGTTCTTCTGCAATTTGGCCTGAGACACATTAGGCCAAAGTCAGAAGCAGTATTATTTTGCATCTAACTGTGCTTATACTTAAATATACCTGACCAGGATGTGCTAAATCCGGGTCCTATCGCCAAAAAAGAAACATAACATTGTCCACCACTAGCAGCCTTCATCTTAATAAGCACAAAAAAATTGAGTAATATTTAAAACAAAAGGCTCAAGTGTATAAAAAATGTGTTGGAGGATTGGTGAATAGTTTGTGATGCCTCATGGAAGGAACCAGCAAAATAGTGTGTTATTTTTCTTCTTCCCCAGGTCAACATTCAAGGTCAGTAATTCATGAGTTGTTGGCCTGTGTATCATGTATTTTTGATGTGCTAGATGGTTAGAAGACATGGTATGAGGTGATGTAGGACCATCTGACAAAGCATTTCCAGTTAGAGAGACCAGTGGAATGTTTGATGTATTGCACAGCCCATTATTATTTTAGAGTTCGAGTAATATTTCTAACCACTAGATGGCAACAAGTGGACCAGAAATACTTGCCACTATGATAGTGAGCCCATAAAAACTAAAGGGAAAGCTAGAAAAAAAACTTTACACAGGTAGTTAGAATACAGAATTCTCTGCCACAAACTCTAAAGCAGACTCTATAGATTCTTTTAAAACAGGGTTAAATAATCTATGAAAAAGAGGGAAGTCTTTCATATGGGACCCTGTCGGAGGCTTTTGAACATATAAGTAAATACATGATAGGGAATTCAACTATTACTTTTATGTAATGTTCTCAGAGGTTGGTCAAGTAGGATTTTCTCCTCCTAAGTTCATGTCAATTCTTATATCTGCTTCTTATAAGGGTTTCCATAATTAACATTAAGCTAATGGATGTGTTGTTGCCTGGGTTGAACTTTTCTCCCTTTTCAGTACAGGTAGATTCCAATTCTGCAGAATCTCACCAGTAAGCAATGATTATTTTGTGACCATAGCCAGTGTCCTTTAGTGCCATAGTAGATATGCCATCTGGCCCAGAAGATTTGTTAGTCTTCAGTCCTTTAATTGATTATGTACCTTCTCTACATTCAAGAAATTTTAAAATAATATTATACAATACTGCAGATATCATTCCTGTATGTACCCTTTATTGTGACAAAAAGCTGGGTTAAATCACAAATGTTTGGTCCTTTTCACTAGCAGCACTAATGTTAGAAAAGTTTTCTTTGCCATCCTGAAGTTTTTCTTGCACAATTACCTTTATTATAGTTAATATTGCATCAAAACAATGATAAAACACAAAAAATGTTATTTTAGTTTTATTCTTTTCCTTGGTTTATTGGTAAATATGAACATAAATGTTGTAGGCAAGCTTTCACCAACAGAGTGGCTTAGGAATGAGACAATCAAACAAAAGAACAATCCTAATAAAAAACATAACGCAAACACACAAAACAGTGAGAACCATACTTTGAGGTACAAGATTCTCAATTTTTTATTGCTTCAAATAATGTAAAACATACCAAAAGCATCTGTACCAGTGCAACTTTCAGACTAAAGTATCGCTGGCCACAAACAAGGCTTTTGAGATTCTCTCAGCCTTCAGCAGCTGCCTCATTATTTGCCAACATGACAACAGATCAAATTGTACCACCGCCATTTCCATCATAGAAAGGAACTTCAGAAACACTTTGAAACAGGTCAGGATCATATCACACAAAAACTGGAGCAGATTTACAAAGGTTTTTCAAGCTTTGAAATTTTACATTTTAATAAACCCAATTTTTTCTCATTAAACCCCATTTACAAGGCACGTTTTGTTTAGATTCAATCAGATTAAAAAGCATTTTGTAAACATTTCAAAATTCTGCAACACAATCATTAAATTCAATATTTAACTTTAATGCATTTCGATGCAGAGCCAGCAACTGTTACAAATCTAACACCTTTCAAGTGGAATTTGCAGCTTTCCCTTTTCCTGCATTGGGTAAGTGTCCATGATTTTGAACTGAGAATGGGGATGAATAAATGGATTTATTGTATTATAAAAAGTTTTCTGCCCAACATTAGAATTTTGGTCTTCCTAATTATAACATTAGCTAGTTGACAGAATGCAATTATCACTATCAACTGATTACTTTTTAAACCTCCTAATGTTATCTCAAATGGGAGTTTGACTATTTAAGAGTGAAATTTCAACAGTTTACTCACAAGTAGGATTTGTCAGTCCAATGTATTGAGCTGTGGTGCCCTTGCACTCTGAAACACTGTAATCATTCACCAGACAGGCAATGTGATTTTCTTTTCTCCTTAATACTTGCCTGCCGTATTTACAAACAAAGTTTCCCACTGAAAATGGTACCAGGTGGGGCACAATGTACAAAGTACTTGACTAATAGTATTTTGCACCCTTCTACTCTGGATAATATCACATCTGGTACTGTTTTTACTGGGAAAACCTGTTACTAGGGAAGCAGATAGACAGCAAAAGATCATCATTCATGTGGTGAACATCTGCAACATCACACATGGGCTATCTCTGCAGTACAGCAGCAGAGGGTACAAAACCAATAAAATTGTGCTGTGAGTAATCAATTAAAATTATATTTTTTAATACTGCACTGACAATTGAGTAGATAACCGTACCTGTCTATTTAGGGGGGAATATATTAAAATCCCACTAATGTTAACGTCTACCAAACCCATTTCAATAAAACTAGTACAAAGCAGCAAATGCTAGAAATACATACAAGGGAAATTCAGAAATTATGAATTTCCCATCTTCCACTGGAATAAACTTTGAACCTCCGCTGAGAAACACTGTTTTAATTCGATAAATGAAACTCAAAAAATAGTCATCTTATTTTGACAATATTCATTAATCTCCTTTGAAAAAAGCTTCCACATTGTAGTATTTTGCTTCTCTTCAAATACTGGTTAACTGTTGTGTTAAATAGGTCAGTATTGGGAATGGTTTACATAATTCAGTTTAGTAATACTGAACAATATTCTCCAAAAATTTGGATATAGATTGGGAACATAAATCAACAGTGCAACAACTGCCAGTTTCTGACCTGCAATTGCATTTAAAATCTTGTTTTGGTTTGCCAACATTAACTTGTTGACAATACAAGTAATGTCATTTTTGTATAAAATCACAGAAACTAATGTGGTGTAAAGGTAGGACCAATGTTTGTGTTTGGCAAAAGTATGGGTCAATTATCTAGCAGACTAGATTACTACATTCTTCGATATGAAAGTATAGGTCCAGATGAGCCTCAAAGGAATACTCCAGTATGATCCTCAGCAATGATTTTAACTTCCAAGATATACCCCTTACCCAATCAACAATTTTAAGCAATTTAAAAAAAATCTGAATCGAATCTTGGGCTCTTGATAAGCACATTTGACTCTTTTGGCATTTCCAAGTCTGCTGCAATAAGCAGGTGGCAGGTGCTGGAAGCTAAGGCAAACTGCAGAAACGTCGGCCAAGGTTTTCCACTTCTGCATTCACCCATCTGCAATTTTCCATCCATTCATTTTAATTGCCAGAAAATTACAGGCTGGTGTCCCAAAGTGGAAGACCCCGCCCATCGTTTTTTGTGCCCAGTTTTGGAAACACCACAAAGAAGAGTTTCTGATCGAGAGAGACACTGCACCAAATTTAAAAAGTTGTTTTTAACATTTAAAAAAACAGGAGATGCTGTAAGATCTTAACTTAGAGTATTTCTTTACTGCACCAGCTCATAAATCCAGCTCCAGTATTAACTGAAAACTGCTCACTTTATTAGTCATTCAGCTGATCACTAAATGCAAGATCCAACATCAGGAGCAATTAGGATGGTAAGGATGCTACCAGCTTTTGAGGTTTACAAGAATCAGTCATAAGCCAGAAATTCCACTTCCATAAAGTCACTTGTTTTACTGAACAGCTACATTATATGTCAAAAAAATGAATTCAGCATCTAGACCTAAAGAAAGGGGGTGTACCAAATGAAAGTTTCCTTTTTCCCACTCCCTAGCCTCCCTCATCCAAGAAAGAAAAAAATAGAAAAATATAGCTCCAGAAATAGGACATCTTGTAAAAAGAGGACAATGTGGTAACTATTTACAAATAAATTACAATCTTAACTATCATTTTCTGCCCGCTTCTTATACAATGCATTACGATCTGAGGGCTGCAATTGGGTATACATGCAAAAACAAGACATAAATGAAATGGATTAAGATAGCCAAGGACAAACGTTTACAAATATTTCCATCTTCCCCCATGACTTGACTCAGAATTAAATAGGGAATTGAAAAAAACAACAGCAGAAAATAAAGACCCAGCATCCACTATGTCTTCACTCAACTGTTAAACCCCTGAAGCATATGAGGGGCCATCCATTGATGAGAGAGTCAAGATGCTTCTGTCATTCGTGTAGCAGGGATCCGAGTCACTCCAAGACCTAAACAAAAACAAAAAATATGTTTTGACAACTTGATACCTAGAGTACATTGCAATGTGGAAATTATGTAGATTTATACTTGGGCTAAGAGCCTAACTGGTCAACACTTTTGTTTTTGAAACTACATCCTTAATTTCTACATTTTGGATTAGCCAAAGTACTTATAAATTCAACAATTTTAGCATTAACTTTATCTTAAACACAAATGGCACTGTTGTGCTAAAACTTGTAAGAAATTCCTATTAACATTTTAATATAAAAGTTGTTAAGTTACAGTGTATTTTGCTGTTCTTAAACAGTACTTTAATTGGTAGGCTAATTTTGTTCTAAACTTTTTCAAAAGAAAAATATTTTACAAAATAAGAAATGATTACAAACCATCACTCTGAACTAAAACACATGGTCAGAGCAGAAATATACTTTCAGTGATAGAGGTTGAAGCTGCCTCAAAAAGCCTTTCAATTCCTGGATGAACTCCTTGAACGTTTTCAAAATTTATAAGTGATAGTCTAAAACTTAAATTTAACTGCACAAATCTATTTGCTATTTAGGTTTAAAGAAAATGCTTTTAAATATATAAATTAGCTGAATTCATCACATAGGCTAACCTTTTTTAAAATGGAGAAACCTCGACGAAGGCCCATAGTTCAGGACACCATCAAGGTTGAAAAGAGAAGAGATGAGATAAATCAAGTTAGGTGATGCTAAAAGTTGGGATTTAAAACCTGTAGATTGCAGGGAAAACCAAAAGAGGTAAGGCCTTCCACAGTTTTGAGGTGCAGAGAAAGAATGAATTACACTAAAGGACCTTGCAGTGACTTTTGATTTCAATACAGCAAGGGAGTATATAGAATACTGTATTTGGAGCTTAAGAAGAACAAGAGAAAAGTTCAGAGGAACCTACCATGCTTGCTGTAAGAAATATTACCATAAAGCATAGAAGAAGAAAAGATCATCTGGTCCAACAAACCCACATTTTCCAGAGCGCGTGCAATCTACCCTCCCCTAAATGCTACCTGACCTATTCAATCTGCGGAGATAACATTCTGCATAAAAACTGCAATCCTCAAAGACAATAATTCAAAACTCCAGAATATTTAGCCTCTGCTCTATTCAATCCCAGCTTAAAGCACTCTATTGCCCTCTACAACTCAGGGGTCGAAATGTCTATGGAGCCTTGGCTCAGTGGTAGCACTCTTGCTTGAGTCAGGTGGTCATGGGTGCAAGCTCCACTCCAGTGGCTCGAGCCCATAATCTCGGCTGACAGTGAGTGTCTGCTGCATTGTCTGAGATGTCTTCTTCAGATGAGACGTTAAACCCAGGCCCCACCTGCTCTCTCAGATGGATTCAAAAGATTCTCTGGCACTATTTGAAGAGGAGTTCATCCCTCAACCATCTCATTGCTATTTGTGGGATCTTGCTGAGTGCAAATTGGTTGCCATGTTTCCTTCATTACACTTCAAAAGTGCTTCCTTGGCTTGAAATGCTTTGGGAGGTCTTGAGGATGTGAAAGGTAGTATATAAATGCAAGCTATTTTTTTCTTTATTTAATCAACTCTGTCTGTATCTACCCCAATACCTCCAATCCCAAAATGGGCTATGCAAGTTCATTTAGATTGACAAATTATTAAAAACAATTTACAATGTCTGTAAAAAGTGTGGTCCCTTCATTGAGGATGTAATCAAAGTATTGCCATAATATAAAAAACCTCATGTAAAAAAGCCAGAAAATGTGTTTTTTTTTGCTGTGTATTTCCAGTCTCCAAACATTCTAATGGGACAAACCACAGCTAATTTACAAAATAGAAAATTCATACAGAAAATTGAAATTTAAAACTTTTGTCCACTCGATTGCTCTAAAAACTAAATGTCTGTCAAAAAGCTAACTTCTTTACACCTCTAAATTTACTATAAGGACACAATCTGCTTATTTTCTAAACTCATGCACTTATATCGTAGAATGATAGTTTTAGCATAAAAATGACAGTGAAGCAAACTATAAAAGTTTAGATATCCATGAGGACGAGAATTTGAACAGAATAAGTGAGTGAATGTTGCTGAATTAATCATTGATTAAAAGCATTAACAGATTTGATTCCCAATCACTGTGATAATGAAAAGGATAACACAATTATAGTACCAGCAGACAATTCATGTCCAAAACTATTTCTTTAGCCCAGTGTAAACCAATAATATCGGATGGCTTTTGAAAAGTTGATGAAGCATAATGTAGTATTCTTTTTAATATAAGGACAGGACAAATTAATTTATTTTAAAAATAGATTTAGCTCAGTAACTTGTCTGTCCTGAATTTTTTCCTCCCCAAAAGTTCATTCAATGTCAGTCATTTTAGAAAAAGAAAGCATAGTACTTAGATTGTGAACTGTCACCTTCTTGCTTGTTTGAGTAAACACATGCATAGTGATTTAGGAGCTTTTAAATCGAGCTTGGATGATCTGTGACCAGTAACTCAGGAAAACTGAAAGAGTGGATGCACAGACACCACAGATAAATTCACCACTCATCAAAGAGGGGGCTTGAGAATGCCCCAGAAATTAGGACAGATATAGTGAGGAAATACCCACAAAGTTTTTGGTTCGTGAAAACTATTCATTAGCAGAAGAAAGCTCAACATAAACGCGAAGGTCCACAACACTGCAAAGAACAGCTTGAAAAGTTCCCAATTTGACAGAAAAGAAATACAATTTCTGATCATATAGACAAAGCAATTAAAGAATGACAGGAAAGTCCTACTTATATTCAACACAAAAAACAATCAGACAATACAAAGTACTATGATAAAACTAAAATTCAATTTCCTTTATCTTACTTCTGGGATCAACTCTCCCCACACCGCAACTGCAAACTTACTGTTTGCCCAATGTTTTAAAAATGTTTTAGAAACAAGAACAGCCTTTATTTTTATGGAGGCACATCTACAGCTGTTCTATACATCAACAGCAGCAGGCTCCTCATGTTCCAGTTTGTAAGAGAAATGCTTGCAGCACAGTCTATTTAGAGAAATTCCACACCTGCTGACTCGCAAGGAATTGCATCTTCCCATTACTTGATCTAGTATTCTTCTAAGAGGTGAGCATGCTGTTTCTCCGTTTGAGTAACAGCAAATCGATTCCATACAGGTGATGCCAGAATTGGCCTCAGTGAGCTGCAGGGCAAAAGAAGCCAAAAGACATTTACTTGCAAGGAGTATAGTGTGCAATAACATACAATAAGATCCATTATTTACAAATGTAATCTAAAATTTAAGCTATCACCACTTTACTCTGGATAGTATATTTACAAATTATTATTTGAATCTGTATCGAAATTTAATTTAATAAAATGGACAGTTGGCTGGGATATTTCAAGAATTGGAATCTTCAAATCTCAGCTTCAACTATCAATCAAACTCTGATGTGCGTCATTTAGGCAAACCTTCTGGTCCTGAGCTGGGCTGTGTGATGAGGCATCTTATCTCGATGATTGGGGGTGGAAGAGACATAATGGAAAAGGGAAGGGCTGAAGATGCGGAACCATCAACAGGGAGATGTATCTCACTCTACAAATGGAGACTCATTAACAGAGGGTATCGCCCAGAATGTCCCATCCTTCCGGGTTAAGAACAGTATAGCGAAGGAAGGTGAAGGCTAATAGCATTGGAATAAAATCATTTGGATGAAATAAGAACAACCTATTATGAAACTTATTTTCCCTACAATACTTGTAACATGCATAAACCACAATGCATTGTTTTGCACAAGTGAGATATGCAGCAGAATTTATGGTACTGTTCATTAGAAACATTACCCAGCATGCACGTAACTCATGATCATCAGATGTTAGATTACATGCTATGACACGTTTATTGCCAGATCTATGCTGAGAACTGACATGTGCTTCAAGTTGATGTTATGTTACTAACATTTTGTAAACAAACATCCAATAATTCAAATCAACTTCTGTGTCCTTCATCAAGAAGCCACATTGCAGTTGTTAATTGGGGAGAGGGGAAATGAACTGTAAGTCCATGGGTGGTATTACATACAATGCAGGAAGCAGAGACATGTGCAATGAAAATCTCAAAAGGAATTTAATCCCGGTTAAAGCTCAAACCTATATTCTATACTACATGGAAGACAACATATAACAATAAATACAACAATGAAACCACCATAGGTATGGTTTTCCTCACACTTCACATACAAAGAGGTCATTCTCATCCTTTGAAGAAAACAACTGAGAACATTGTCCCATTAAGAAATTTGAGCCTCACAAAGTTCAAGTGATCTATTTTCTGCCACACAGCTGTATTTAAGATCTCATCCTGGATTGCACCCTCAGTACTAAGATCAGAGAAAGCAGCACGGGGAGCCCAAGTAACTCAAGAGGACTGAAACCAGTAATGATGGAATAGTTCCAAGCCATGTCAGAAAAACAGGAATGAAGGGGAAGTTGGGAGGGAAATCTATATGTGGTCAATGAGCTTGTTTCAAAGAGTGAAAAGCACCATAAGCACAACAATCGAACATACTTTCTCATTCATTTAACATCACATATAATAGGGCACCAAGGTAATACAGAAACCACTGCCGGACTCTGAAGGTGGCATGGAGCAGAACAGCATCAAAACATTTAACATCTTGATCTGTCAAGTCAAGAACATTTCATGAAAGCATGCGTACTGGTCCAGATCACCACTTCGCAGAAGGCCTCAAGTGGAACTGTCTGCAAGTTGGCCCACGAAGTGGCCACTGCACAGGGAGAATGAGCTCTGACTTTACTTAGTGACCCCAGACCTGGCAGGGATCTACAAAGCTATAACATTTTCTAATCTCCGTTTAGTAATGAATTTCCCCAAGATCCTTCTCCCAAAGAAATAAAACTGCCTACCTTAATGCAAATATTTCATCTTCTGAACATAGAAATCTAAACCCCTGTACATATCAACTAACAAATATTTCAATAGAACAAATGTGACTGGTGAATAAAAAATTCATTTCCTGAGACAATCGAACAATTCTTTGGCCAAAAAGGCGTGGCCTGAAGCCTGTCCTACCCCTGTACCAAATGAAATAACATTTGGCCAACCATCTATGATTTCAGCCAAGATGAGGGCAAATAAAATTATTAAAACAATGTCTTCCCCTCCTTCTAGAAAGTATTCTGCAGTTTGGCACTACTGGTGCCAGTCACCATTTGGTTTCTTATCCAAGTGGCGATTATGTATTTGTGAGCCTCGAAGGCTTGATCTTGGGAGCATTATATCAGAGTACAGTTTTATCTCGCTCTTTGTTCATTTCCAGGGGGTCACTGGATATTGAGTGGGAACTTTGGCTGATTTTTTCCATCTTTAACTGGGGCACATAATGACATAATGAGGTAAAGTACTCATTCTGAATTGAAAAATTAAGTTCACAAAAAAGCCACATGTTAACTTGTTCAAATCCCATATAGACCAACCTAAGGAACCATGGATCTCATTTCTCTGGCAGTTTTCATAAATCGAGACCTATAGGGTCGTTTCATTCATCCCCACCAGATGCAGATACAGGATAGAAATAGCAGTAATCTGGACTCTCAGTGAACTCAAATAGGGCTCCTAGTCTACACAGAATTTATAGATGTGACTTTAGTTAGGGTTTTTTCAGTGTTCACCATCTTCGATGCCCTTGTCCCCCATTACCTCTTCCACGTTGTTCCCTTGTACAACACGTATATTTTCTCCTTCTGCTGCCCGTTTCTTAACTCACACCAAGTCCAATTCTGGCCTCTTGCGTATCCCTGATTTTTATCGCTCCACCACTGGCAACCGTGCTTCAGCTGCCCTAAAGCTTTGGAATTCCCTCCTTAAACTTTTCTGCCTCTCAACCTCTCTCTCCTCCTTTAAGTTGCTCCTTAAAATCTACCTCTGTGACCAAGCACCTATCCTAATATCTCTATGTGGTTCGGTGTCAAATTTTGACTGATAATGCTCCTGTGAAGCACCGTGGAACATTTTTACTATGTTTAAGGTGCTATATAAATGCAAGTAGTTGTTTTTGTTTAAGTCCAAGTGGTGCAAACTTGAACGTACCTGGCACACAACTGGCATAGCCATCCATCACCTGATCTGGCTGATCCACATAACAACTTGCATTTATATAAAGCTCTATCAGGCCTCAGTCTCCTCTGCCACAAGCATCCACTACTCAAGGATCATCCTGGAGGACAAAGATAACCCCAAGCTCCATTTCACCATTACCCCTCATTCCTGCCCCTTCCATACTGTACAGTTATCTGGTCAGATCACACCTTGAGTACTGTTTTCAGTTCTGATCAGACACAAGGGACACATTCAAGCACTAATGGTGCAAAGGTGGGCCACAAGGATAATCCCAGTTCAGTTATGAGGAAGGACTGGAGAAACTTAGGCTCTTCGATTTTGAAAGACGACATTTGCGAAGTGGTCTTATAGAGGTATACAAGGCTATAAACAGTATGCAAGAAGTAAATCCAGAAAATCCTTTGGATTAAATTGCAAGAGTAGAACAAGGGGGTCACAGGTTCCAACTAGTAAAAGACAAATTTAGGACTGATATCAGGAAGCTTTTCTACACAGTGATTAACATGTGGAATGGTCTCCTAGATAAGAGTAGTGGAGGTGAAATCCCTAGAATAATATGAGAACCATTTGGATGCTGCACTGGGGGCTCTAAAATCATCTGAATGATTGAGCTAAAATGGGTTGAATGACCCTCATCCTTAATTATCTTGTGAAATGTGAAGAAAAGGTGAGTGAACCAAGTTTCTACTAAACATCTTGTTGCGGCCTACTATTTGTCATATTTAGCTAAGTGTTTTGAACCACTTAAGAATCACAGATTAGCATTTTAACAAGCAGTCTCCAAACTCCAATAAGGTTTTACTTTACTCTACTAGCAGATTCTTTACAGCAGGATGGGAATGGACCAGAAAAGCACCGTTGACTGATGCTGTGGTAAATTTGATTGTGCAAGGCCATGTCTATCACTCGTTAAAAATGGCAAGAGGTTCAGAACAGATTCCATGAGATCAAGAAGAAAACCAGGCAAAATTTAGCTTTCACACAAAGGTACAGAACTCAAAAGTGCTGTTTTGGAAATGTTTGGCATGAGAAACGTGGAAGCAGTCACTGAAGCCTAATGGATGTAGCTCCCACCATTAGCATCTATCTTCTCACCGCTGCTTTCAAATGTACCTTTACTATACAAGAAGTGTAATCTACAGTAAGAATTGGCTATATATCTACCTTGCAGTAGGCAGACACAAGGAATACTTTGGATTCTCAGTGTTATCAATTATCTAATCTCGTGTTCTCTTCACAGAACCTGGAAGATCAGACTCCATTGCACAACTGCATCATTTGCTTCACCAGAAGATAATCTTAGAACTACCACTATTATATCAGGCAAGAGCAGAGCCAACTGTTCCTCTACAACCCAGTGAGTTCCCAACAGAGGAGGTAGAACTTCCACTAGCTGAGGGGTCTCAGATGTCCTATACCCAAAACCCAAAGATAATGATTGATCTCTGTGCCTATGAGGCTGCTTCAAACTGAGGGCAGTGAAATAACCCTGCTATGTGCACAACGGTTAGGCCGCCGTGCACATTATGGATGGAGGCTGAACAATGGAGACAGCCAACTTAGAGACCTCCATGTCTCAGTTGAATATCCATATCCCAGAGATGAGCAGCTCCATCCATTATGTGCTAAGCCAAAAGTTAGCTGGAATAAACAATGATCTAGGGAATAGCAATATAGAGGCATGGCTCCACTGCGGCTGTGTCTGACATGGAGTAGACTTTCTAAGACAACTTGCAGTTAGGATTAGATAGCCTTGGAGAAAACGTCAACCGCAAGGGAGGGTTTTGCTCACCTCATAGTTATGTGCACCTCAGACAGATCAGTAGCGAACATGCTGAGATGCTTACTATTGATGGCCTAAGTAGACCACTGCTCAGGCAATGCCTACAGCCTGTCCCTGATGTCATACTGCTCTAGCTACATTTCTTTTGGTATCCCACTGTAAGGCAGGAGGCCCTCTGTTGGGACTGCATAGGTTGGTCTTTGCCCTGACACTGCATCATCAGGGAGCACCTGCACCACTCCCTGTGAACAATATAATGTCAAACAGTCAGACAAGGCACATTTTACCCGTGGCACTAACAGAAAAGGAGCACAAAAGTCACCACCAGAGACATATTCACATGGTACACTGATTGTGTGTGTGGGAAAAAGGGACCATGAAAAACACAATTACAACATGAATTTGGCATTACCTGTGTAAACAATGCAAGCTCTTTAAATGATACAAACATCTGTATTGCACAATAGTGAATCATCAGATTAATCCTGGGGTATTCACATTCAAAATTAAAAATTCAAATACAAAACTTTAAGACTAGCATGTGCTTATATGAAACAAATTAAACACTTTAACGGTGCACTAAATGTATTAAAATAGATCACTAAAAGTTTAAATATTCTGAATATCAAGCACCTGCTTTAAATGTTTCAACACAACTTCATTAAATGTGCATTTTCATTCACTCAAGACTATAATTATTACTCAGTTATAGCTGACCTATATCTTGGTATGGTTAGGTCAACCCTCTCAAAAGCCAAGTCATAAAATGGAGGCTCTGAGGAGTTGTGGTAGATCTGGTCAGGATAGCCTATAAATTAGAGCCAGGACTTTCAGGAGTGAAGTTAGGAAACACTTCTACACGCAAAGTCTGGTAGAAGTTTGAAACACTCTTCCGCAAACGGAAGTTGATGCTAGCTCAACTGTTAATTTTAAATCGGAGACTGATAATACCTTTGGTTAACAAAAATCTAAGAGATATAGGGCTAAGGCAGGTTTATGAAGTTAGGTCACAGATCAGCTATGATCTCAGTGAATGGCAGAACAGGCTTGAGGGGCTAAATGGCCTACTCCTGTTCCTAGTTCCTTTATCTGACACACTAGGTCCTGCACATATGTAAATGTTGACGAGCTGCTGTTGCTCAATTCCAACAAGTGCAAGACCAAATGCTGAAAATATAGAGCAGTAAACGCTGAATTACCTTTTGCATGTTTCCAGGACTTGCAATTTTTGTTTCAGATTTCCAAGGTTTGCAGTTTTTTTTAAAAACTTTTATGTACGACTTCTCTTGCCTTTGATTGGATCCTCGCTTAGATTTGGTACAGCAAGAAAATCCAGGAGGGTATACTGAGACCTTCCACCTTAGAGACACCGAGACCATCAAAAGACCATGCTAATTTTTGCAGAAATATCTTGTATTGAAAGATTGTTATGAGATCTCTGTATAAACCCACTGGTTTGAATATTGTGTTAATTGGCAACTTATGTGTTTGGGCTCTGTCCCTGCTCAAAACATCTGATATTTTTCACCTTTGAAGTGTTGAGTTGAATGGATTAAAATATTCTAATAGCAATAACAAATCTGCATTGCAACCCCTTCTCTCTATAGATAATATAAAATTTGCCCCATTATAATTCTGCCCAACCCAGTTAAATTTCTGAGGCAGACAACCAACCATCCCTCCAACAACTCTGCCTGTAGATCTACTGTAAATTCCTGCTTTTCTCTCTCAAAGCATGAGAGGTGCCACAACATTATCTGTTGCGTTAAATTTGCAATTTGTATTAAGTCACGATGAGACCACATCTGGAGTATTGTGTGCAGTTTTGGTCACCTTATCTAAGGAAGGATGTCCTTGCCATGGAGGAAGTGCAACGAAGGTTTACCAGACTGATTCCTGGGATGGCAGGACTGACGTATGAGGAGAAATTGGGTTGACTAGGCCTATATTCGCTAGAGTTTAGAAGAATGAGAGGTGATCTCATCGAAACATATAAAATTCTAACAGGACTAGACAGACTAGATGCAGGGAGGATGTTCCCAATGGATGGGGAATCCATAACCAGGGGTCACAGTCTCAGGAAACAGGGTATGCCATTTAGAACTGAGATGAGGAGAAATTTCTTCACTCAGAGGGTGGTGAACCTGTGGAATTCTCTACCGCAGAAGGCAGTGGAGGCCAAGTCATTAGATGTATTCAAGAAGGAGATAGATATATTTCTTAATGCTAAAGGGATCAAGGGGATATGGGGAAAAAGCGGGAACAGGGTACCGAGTTAGACGATCAGCCATGATCATTTTGAATGGCGAAGCAGGCCCGAAGGGCTAAATGGCCTACTCTTGCTCCTAGTTTCTATGATTCTATGTAATGGACTAGTGCCAGTATTTTGTGACCAAGGTATGCTTCAGCTATGGTCAGTATTAACATTGCACTGGTAAGTTGCCTCCTGATGATGCAGCATCTAAAGACTAGATCGGGTGCACAACTCTAACCAGAGTTCATAGAATCATAAGTTTACGGCAAAGGAGGCGGCCATTTGGCCCATCTAGTCTCTGCTGGCCGAAAAAGAGCTATCCAGCCTAACCCCACTTTCCAGTTCTTGGTCCGTAGCCTTGTAGCTTGCGGCACTTCAAGTGCATATTCAAGTACTTTTTAAATGTGATGCGGGTTTCTGCCTCTACCAACCTTTCAGGCAGTGAGTTCCAGACCCCCATCCCCCTCTGGGTGAAAAACATTTCTCCTCAGCTCCCCTCTAATCTTTCTATCAATTACTTTAAATATATGCCCCCTGATTATTGACCTCTCTGCTAAGGGAAATAGGTCCTTGTAATCCACTATCTAGGCCCCTCATAACTTTATACAATGTTAAATCTCCCCTCAGCCTCCTCTGTTCCAAAGGAAACAACCCCAGCCTATCCAATCTTGCCTCATAGCCAAAATTCTCCAGTCCTGGCAACATCCTCGTAAATCTCCTCTGTACCCTATCTAGTGCAATCGCATCTTTCCTGTAATGCGGTGACCGCTGTATGCAGAAATCTAGCTGTGGCATAACTAATGTTTTATACAATTCTAGCACAACCTCCTTGCTCTCATATTCCGTGCCTTGGCTAATAAAGGAAAGTATTCCGTTTGCCTTCTTAACCACGTTATCTACCTGTCCTGCTACCTTCAGGGATCCGTGGAGATGCACTCGAGGGTCCCTCTGTTCCTCTACACTTCTCAGTATTCTACCATTTATTGAGTTTGCCCTCCCTAAATGCATTACCGCACACTTCTGTGGATTAAATTCCATTTGCCACTTTTCTGCCCACCTGACCAGTCCGTTGATATTTTCCTGCAGTCTACAGCTTTCCTCCTCACTATCAACCACACAGTCAACTTTTGTATCATCTGCTAACTTCTTAATCATACCCCTACGTTTAAGTCTAAATCATTGAAATATACTACAAAAAGCAAGGGACCTAGTACCGAGCCCTGCGGAACCCCACTAGAAACAGCCTTCCAGTCACAAAAAAACCCGACCATTACCCTTTGCTTCCTGCCACTGAGCCAATTCTGGATCCAACTTGCCACTTTCCCTTGGATCTCATGGGCTTTTACTTCTTTGACCAGTCTGCCAGTGGGACCTTGTCAAAAGACTTGCTAAAATCCATGTACACTACATCAAACGCGTTATCCTCATCGACCCTCCTTGTTACCGCCTCAAAAAATTCAATCAAGTTAGTCAGACACAACCTTCCCGTAACAAATCCATGCTGACTGTTCTAGATTAATCTGTGCCTTTCTAAATGATGATTAATAATGTCCCTCAGAATTTTTTCCAATAATTTGCCCACCACCGAGGTTAGGCTGACTGGCCTGTAATTACTCGGTTTATTCTTTTCTCCATTTTTAAACAAGGGTACAATGTTAGCAGTCCTCCAATCTTCTAGCACCATGCCTGTAGCTAGCGAGGATTGGAAAATGATGGTCAGAGCCTTAGCTATTTCCTCTCTTGCTTCTCTTAACAGCTTAGGATACATTTCATCCAGGTGTGGCGATTTATCTACTTTCAAAGATGCTAAACCCCTTAATATTTCCTCTCTCTCTCTCCGTTTATCCCAACCAATATTTCACACTCCTCCGCAACTACAATGGCTGCATCGTCCACTCTTTTGTGAAGACAGACGCAAAGCACTCACTAAGAACCATACCCACGTCTTCCGCCTCTACAAACAGGTTACCTTTTTGGTCTCTAATAGGCTTTACTCTTTCCTTCGTTATCCTCTTGTTCTTTATGTATTTATAAAACATCTTTGTGTTTTCCTTGATTTTACTTGCCAATATTTTTTCATGCCCTTTCTTTGCTTTCCCAATTTCCTTTTTCATTTCACCCCTGCACTTTCTATACTCCACTAGGCTTTCTGCAGTATTGAGCTCTCGGTATCTGACGTAAGCTTCCCTTTTGTGCCTTATCCTACCCTGTATGCTCCTTGAGGAGCTGAGAGATTCTGAATAACTGTGAAGATGTCAAAACCTCCAAAAAGGCAGGGAGTACTCACATGCTTTAAGTTGCTCTGTCAATAGTGTCATGCTGACTGCTGTGGCAATGTTGGCAAAACTGAGGTAAGATCATCTTTGATAAGATTCTGGTCAACACATCTATAGAAGATTCTTGGTTATTTTTGGTACAGTGACTTTTTTTTTTAATATTGAATGTTATCAGAGATGGATGAAAGCCAGAAGAAACTGTACCAAGTCCTAAAGGAGTCGATACTTTCAAGTTGGTAAAGAACAAAACTCAGCTGGTGCTTTAAATTTGGTCAAATTATGGGAAAAGCCCAATTACTTGCACATTATTCTCTGCCTAATCTGGAACATATGGTCTCTTTATTCTATGAACTGGACTCTGAAGTGTATCTTTGTAGATCATCAAATCATTTTATATCTCCAAAGATCACATTTAGTTTTACTACACGCACTGCCTTTTATATTCTTTGGAAAAAAGTGTATTCTCCACTGAAACATAAGATACAGACATCATCATTTGGGGGACAGGGGAAGACAAATTCCTGAAATTAATGCAGTGCATTCAGGCCATTTTTTTCTCCATCGATCTACTAAATATATAGCAGAATTACTCCAGGTTATACAAGATTACAAAGAGAACTGACAGGAAGGACAGTACGGCAGTGGGAATTGAACATACTTTCTTCCTCACCCGGTAAGATACAGGTAGACTACAAGAGATGGAGAGTGGTAGTAATGGGAGATTCAACAGCCAGGATTATGGATGGCCTTTTTTTCCCCCCAGCTGTGACTGATTCCTGAATGGCATGTTGCTTCCCCGGTATCCGGTGAAGGACATCATGGAGCAGGTGGAAAAACTTCTGGAAAAGCAGGGACAGCAGCCAAAAGCAGTAGTCTATGATGGAACCAATAACACAGATAGAAGTATGTGAGGTGTTTCACAGGAAATTTAAGGAGTTAGACACTAGATTGAAAAACAAGACCTTAAAAATGTTAATCTATGGATTGCTTCCTGTGTCAAATACTAAACAGGTTAAGGAGAGGAAGATTAGGAAGTTCAATGTGTGGCTGCTGGGCTGGTGCAGAGAAGGGAGTTCAATGTCTTGGGGCATTGAACCAAGTTTTGGAACAAGGGAAGGCCCTATCCAAAGGTTGGCCACCACCTGAACTGAAATGGCAGCAATGCCTTTGTAGAGCAGGAGGATTTAAACTAATTTGGCAGTCCATGTGGAGAAAGTCTAGGTTTGAGACAAGGAGAGGCCAATAAAGAGTTGGAATAAGAGCAAAAGGCTTCGATGAAATAAACAATGAGAAAATAAAGAGGAGAAAGGGAAAGAAGCTATAGTGTAGCAAGAAATAAAAACACTGCTGTAAAAGGGACATGGGATATCAAAAAATCAAAAGAAAACTACGAATAAGGGTCAGTATTCCAACTAATTGGGAGTCAGGATCGAGTAGTGTACTCAAGAACACATAAAGCTTTCGAAACAAAACTTTAATGCAGACAAATCTGCCAAGGCACTTCACAAAGGCAGAAGGAAAAAATGGATGCCAAGCCAAAGAAAGAAATGAGGAGGGGTGACCAAAAACTTGGTTAAAGAAGTGTGTTTTAAGGAGAGTTTTAAAGTAAGAGTTGGAGGTGGATGGAGTATAACAATGGAGTTCCAGAGTGTGGGGCCTTGGGGGCTGAAAGGATGGCCTCCAGTGGTGGAGGACACGAGGCCACAGAGAGAGAGAGAGAGAGAGAGAGAGAGTGTGTGTGTGTGTGTGTGTGTGTGTGTGTGTGTGTGTTGGGGGGATGGGTGCTTGAAGCGCTCGAGAAGATTACAGAGTTGGAGAGGGGTGTAGCCTAGGTGAGATTTAAACAAGGATAAGAATTCCAAATTTGAGGTGTTGGGGGACCAGAAGCCAATGCAGGTCAGCAAGGTGAGGGGTGATAGGCGAGTGAGACTTGGTGCAGGATAGGATACCGGCAACAGTTTTGAATGAGCTTTGAAGGTTATGGAGGGTGGAAGGCGGGAGGCCAGCCAGGAGAGCAATGGAATAGTCAAGTCTGGAGGTAACAAAGGCATGGATGAGAGTTTCAGCAGATGGGTTCAGGTAGAGATGGAGAGAAGTGATGTTATGGGGGTGGAAGCAGATGGTCTTTGTGATGGAGAGGATTATAGGGTCAGAATTTCAGCTCAGGTTTGAATAGGATGCTCATGCTGCAAATAGTCTGAACAAGCCCAAGACTGTGGCCAGGTAGGTAAATGGAATCAGTGGCAATGGCTGGTAAGACTGAAGCTATAATTTTCAAATGTACAGCTGGAAGGAATTGCAGTTCATCCAAGACAAAGTCAAACAAGCAGTCTGACAGAGGCAGTAGAGGGGCAGAGAGATGGTGGAGAGATAGAGCTGGGTATCATCACCATACATGTGGAAGCTGACCCCATGCCTGTGGCTGATGTCGCACAGGGGCAGTATGTAGATGAGGAAAGGGATGGATACAAAGATAAATCCATGGAGGACTCGAAGTAATAGTTTGGGACTGAGCAGAAATCATTGGAAATGGTCTGGTCCCACTGAGCTAGATTCAAGGTAAAAAGCGGGAGGTTTAGAGGGGATTTGAGAAAGAACTTTTTCACCCAGAGGGTGGTTGGAGTCTGGAACTCACTGTCTGAAAGGGTTGTGGAGGCAGGAACCCTCACAACATTCAAGAAGCATTTGGATGAGCACTTGAAATGCCATAGCATTTTGGAGGGGGAGGGCGAACAGCCAGCTGTCGTGGTGCACATAGGCACCAACGATATAGGTAAAAAAGGGGATGTGGTCCTAAAAGCAGAATATAGGGAGTTAGGAGGTAAATTAAAAAATAGGACCTCAAAGGTAGTAATCTCAGGATTGCTGCCAGTGCCACGTGCTAGTCAGAGTAGAAATAGGAGGATATTTCAAATGAATACGTGGCTAGAGGAATGGTGCAAGGGGGAGGGATTCAAATTCCTGGGACACTGGAAACGGTTCTGGGGGAGGTGGGACCAGTACAACCGGACGGTCTGCACCTGGGCAGGGCCGGGACCGCTGTCCTAGGAGGAGTGTTTGCTAGTGCTGTTGGGGAGGGTTTAAACTAAAGTGGCAGGGGGTTGGGAACCTGAGCAGGGAGAGAGAGGAAAGCGTAACAGGAAGGGACAAAAGGTATGGAGTAATAGGTAAAGTGTTAAAAAAGGAAAAAGCAGGAACTCAGCGTCACAAAACAGATTTGAAAGTTCTTTATCTGAATGCACGTAGCATTCGTAACAAAATGGACGAGTTAACGGCACAAATAACTACGTATGGGTATGATCTTGTGGCCATTACAGAAACATGGCTGCAGGGTGACCACGACTGGGAATTAAATATGCCAGGGTATTTAACAATCAGGAAGGACAGGCAGGAAGGAAGGTGAGGTGGGGTGGCTATGTTAATAAAGGAAGGAATCACTGTAATACAGATAAATGATATTGGGACAAAGCATCAAGATAATGAAACAGTTTGGGTGGAGATAAGGAATAATAAGGGGAAAAAAACATTAGTGGGCGTAGTATATAGGCCTCCTAATAGTTGCAACTCTGCTGGAAGAAGTATTAATCAGGAAATAGTCGGGGCATGTAATAAGGGAACAGCTATAATTATGGGGGATTTTAATTATCATATTAACTGGACAAATCAAATTGGGCAGAGCAGCCTTGAGGACGAGTTCATTGAGTGCATCAGGGATGGATTTCTTGAGCAGTATGTAACTGATCCTACAAGGGGGCAGGCAACCTTGGACCTGGTCCTGTGTAATGAGTCAGGATTAATTAATAATGTCCTAGTTAAGGATCCCCTTGGAACGAGTGACCACAACATGGTTGAATTCCATATCCAATTAGAGGGTGAGAAGGTTGATTCTCAAACAAGCGTACTGAGCTTGAATAAAGGAGACTATGATGGTATGAGAGCGGAACTGATTAAAGTGGACTGGGAAAATAGATTAAAGGGTAAGACGGTACATGAGCAGTGGTGTGCATTTAGGGAGTTATTTTACAACTTTCAAAATAAATATATTCCACTGAGGAAAAAAGGGTGTAAAAGAAATGACAGCCATCCGTGGCTAAGTAAAGAAATCAAGGATAGTATCCGACTAAAAACAAGGACATATAAGGTAGCCAAACTTAGTGGGAGGATAGGAGATTGGGAATTCTTCAAAAGACAGCAAAAAGTAACTAAAGGATTGATTAAGAAAGGGAAGTTAGATTATGAAAAGAAATTAGCAAAAAATATAAAAACAGATAGCAAGAGTTTCTATAGTTATATAAAAAGAAAAAGGGTGGCTAAGGCAAACGTAGGTCCCTTAGAGGATGAGACCGGGAAATTAATGGTGGGAAACATGGAGATGGCAAAAATGCTGAACAAATATTTTGTTTCAGTCTTTACAGTAGAGGACACTAAGAATATCCCAACACTGGACAAACAGGGGACTCTACGGGGGGAGGAGCTAAATACGATTAAAATCACTCAGGAGATGGTACTCAGTAAAATAATGGGACTCAAAGCGGATAAATCCCCTGGACCTGATGGCTTCCATCCTAGGGTCTTGAGGGAAGTGGCAGTAGGGATTGTGGATGCTTTGGTGATAGTTTTCCAAAATTCCCTGGACTCAGGAGAGGTCCCGGCAGATTGGAAAACTGCTAATGTAACACCGTTATTTAAAAAGGGTAGTAGGCAGAAGGCTGGAAATTATAGGCCAGTTAGCTTAACATCTGTGGTGGGTAAAATTTTGGAGTCTATTATTAAGGAGACAGTAACGGAACATTTAGATAAGCATAATTTAATAGGACAAAGTCAGCATGGCTTTATGAAGGGGAAGTCATGTCTGACAAATTTGCTTGAGTTCTTTGAGGATATAACGTACAGGGTGGATAAAGGGGAACCAGTGGACATAGTGTATTTAGACTTCCAGAAGGCATTCGACAAGGTGCCACATAAAAGATTATTACTTAAGATAAAAAATCACTGGATTGGGGGTAACATTCTGGCATGGGTGGAGGATTGGTTATCGAACAGGAAGCAGAGAGTTGGGATAAATGGTTCATTTTCGGACTGGCAACCAGTAACCAGTGGTGTTCCACAGGGGTCGGTGCTGGGTCCCCAACTCTTTACAATCTATATTAACGATTTGGAGGAGGGGACCGAGTGCAACATATCAAAATTTGCAGATGATACAAAGATGGGAGGGAAAGTAGAGTGAGGAGGACATAAAAAACCTGCAGGGGGATATAGACAGGCTGGGTGAGTGGGCGGAGATTTGGCAGATGCAATATAATATTGGAAAATGTGAGGTTATGCACTTTGGCAGGAAAAATCAGAGAGCAAGTTATTTTCTTAATGGCGAGAGACTGGAAAGTACTGCAGTACAAAGGGATCTGGGGGTCCTAGTGCAAGAAAATCAAAAAGTTGGTATGCAGGTGCAGCAGGTGATCAAGAAAGCCAACGGAATGTTGGCTTTTATTGCTAGGGGGATAGAATATAAAAACAGGGAGGTATTGCTGCAGTTATATAGGGTATTGGTGAGACCGCACCTGGAATACTGCATACAGTTTTGGTCTCCATACTTAAGAAAAGACATACTTGCTCTCGAGGCAGTACAAAGAAGGTTCACTCGGTTAATCCCGGGGATGAGGGGGCGGACATATGAGGAGAGGTTGAGTAGATTGGGACTCTACTCATTGGAGTTCAGAAGAATGAGAGGCGATCTTATTGAAACATATAAGATTGTGAACGGGCTTGATCGGGTGGATGCAGTAAGGATGTTCCCAAAGATGGGTGAAACTAGAACTAGGGGGCATAATCTTAGAATAAGGGGCTGCTCTTTCAAAACTGAGATGAGGAGAAACTTCTTCACTCAGAGGGTGGTAGGTCTGTGGAATTTGCTGCCCCAGGAAGCTGTGGAAGCTACATCATTAGATAAATTTAAAACAGAAATAGACAGTTTTCTAGAAGTAAAGGGAATTAGGGGTTATGGGGAGCGGGCAGGAAATTGGACATGAAGCTGAGTTCGGATCGGTCAATGCCCTGTGGGTGGCGGAGAGGGCCCAGGGGCTGTGTGGCCGGGTCCTGCTCCTACTTCTTGTGTTCTTTAGATTTGTGGTGGGATCAGATCAGCCATGATCTTGTTGAATGGCGGAGCAGGCTCGAGGGGCCGATTGGCCTACTCCTGCTCCAATTTCTTATGTTCTTATGGCTACGGACCAAATGCTGGAATATGGGATTAGAGTAGACAGGGCTGATGGCCGGCGCGGACACGATGGGCCGAAGGGCCTCTATCCGTGCTGTATAACTCTATGACTCTATAACAGTGGAGAGGCATTAAAGTAGGATGGTGTGGCCAACCGTGTCAAAGGTATCGTGCCTGAGGAAAGGGAACCATTTAAAATGTGGGCTAGCATTGGGGTCAGAAAGGTGGTCAGCAGGTTAGTGGGAATGGAGTTGAGGGAACAGTAGGTAGATCCCATGGTCAAGATGAACTCGGTGAAGGGTTATGGGAGAAAGAGACCGGAAATGAGGACTTGGCTTGGCTTGGGGGAGGGTTAGCTTGGTGGACATGGGGAAGGGAGCGCAGCTGAGGCTATAACAGAGGCATTGTTTTGGTTTGAACAGAACTGGGAACTTGCTTTTTTTCCTTCCCTGTCTCCTGAAAATGTTATAACCAGGAATATCAAGCATTGGTAAAGAACTCTATCATAGTACTAAAATGTGAGGATGTCCTGTTGTTTGCATTAAAACAGAATCCATATGGATAGAGTTAAGAAATGGGAAGGATAACAGTACAACTTCCTCATGTTCATTACAGGCCACCAAACAGTAGAGATGAGATAGAGGGGGAGATTCATAGCCAGCTCAGAGAAATATGCAAGAAAACAACAGGCACCAAGTCCCATTCACCCATCACTCGTGCTCGCTGACCTACAATGGCTCCTGGTCTGGCAATGCTCGATTTAAAAATTCTTATCCTTGTTTTCAAACCCACCATCGCCTCTGCCCTCCTTATCTTTCACCTCCTCCAGCCCTACAACCCTCCCAGATCTCTGCATTCCTCCAATTCTGTCCTCTAGTGCATCCCCGATTTTCATTTTTCCATTGGTGGCCCCAAGCTCAAATTCCCTCCCTAAACCTCTCTGCATTTCTCTCCTCCTTTAAGACACTCCTTAAAACCTTCCTCACCTGTCCAAATATTTCCTTATGTGGCTCCGTGTCAAAATTCTGTTTGGTAACGGTTTCTGAAGTGCCTTGGGATGTTTTACTTCGTTAAAGGTGCGAAATAAATGCAAGTTGCTGCAGGTAATATTGGGTGATTTAGAAACATAGAAAATAGGAGTAGGCCATTCGGCCCTTCGAGCCTGCTCCGCCATTCAATATGGTCATGACTGATCCTCTATCTCAATACCATATTCTCGCTCTCTCCCCATACCCCTTGATGCCTTTTGTGTCTAGAAATCTATCTAGCTCCTTCTTAAATATATTCAGTGACTTGGCCTCCACAGCCTTCTGTGGTAGAGAATCCCACAGGTTCACCACCCTCTTGAGTGAAGAAATCTCTCCTCATCTCACTCCTAAACGTCCTACCCCGTATCCTGAGACAGTGACTCCTCGTTCCGGACCCCCCAGCCAGGGGAAACATCCTCCCTGCGTCCAGTCTGTCTAGCCCTGTCAGAATTTTATATGTTTCAATGAGATCCCCTCTCTTTCTTCTAAACACGAGTGAATACAGGCCGAGTCGACCCAATCTCTCCTCATACAACAGTCCTGCCATCCCAGGAATCGGTCTGGTGAACCTTCGCTGCATTCCCTCTATGGCAAGTATATCCTTTCTTAGGTAAGGAGACTAAAACTACACATTACTCCAGGTGTGATCTCACCAAGGCCCTGTATAACTGCAGTAAGATATCCTTGCTCCTGTACTCAAATCCTCTTGCAATGAAGGCCAAGGTACCATTTGTCTTCCTAACTGCTTGCTGCACCTGCATGTTTGCTTTCAGTGACTGGTGTACAATGACACCCAGGTCCCTTTGTACATCAACATTTCCTAATCTATCACCATTTAAATAATACTTTGCCTTTCTTTTTTTCCTTTCGAAGTGGATAATTTCACATTTATCCACATTGTACTGCACCTGCCATGTATTTGCCCACTCACTCAACTTGTCTAAATCGCCCTGAAGCCTCTCTGCATCCTCCTCACAACTCACGATCCCACCTAGTTTTGTGTCATCAGCAAACTTGCAAATATTACATTTGGTTCCCTCATCCAAATCATTGATATATATTGTGAATACCTGGGGCCCAAGCACTGATCCCTGCGGTACCCCACTGGTCACTGCCTGCCACCCTGAAAAAGACCCATTTATTCCTACACTGTTTCCTGTCTGTTAACCAAGTTTCCACTATCTCGTGAGCCTGGACTGAAGATAATGCATAGGATCAAAGTTGGGAACATTGTTTAGAATACACCAAGGACTGCGTCCTAGATCAGTATGTTTCTAGTCCAACAAGGAAAGAAGCAGATTTAGTTGTGGAAAATGAAACTGGACAAATAACTGGTGGGAAAGGAGAATAATTGGGCAATATATACATTGAACCTAATTATGTTATAGTAAGAATAGAAAAGGATAAAGAAAATAAGGGTGCTGGACGAAAGTTCAGTGACATAAAAAGGGATTTGGCCCAAATTAACTGGGCAGTTATTTTTGCTCACTGGTTATAATGCGTTAATCATAATGGGATGAAGTTTCAATGATTGACAACATAGATTTAAAGGAAACCCAATGGTTTAGCTCCTTCACTGACACCCTATTCTTTCTTCTGATGAAGTACATGTGTTACTGAGTCAGTTCAGTGGTCTGAGCTGTTTCATGTTGAGGCTTGCTACTGGAATTGACCTGGATCAATAAGCAATTTGAAGGGAAAGGTAACAGTTTTGGGCAGTGCCAAAGTCTGTGCTCACTGAACAAGGAAACTGGCTGATAACCAGTAAACAATCTGGATTCTCTCGTCATTCAACCAGAATTGACAATGTTCAATGCAATGTTGGATTCTATATCTGATCTGACCTGGGAGTGTATTGTGGCCAAATTTGCTGATGATACTAAGATAGGTGGAATAGCAAGTTGCGAGGACACAAAGTGTCTGCAAAGGGATATTGACAGGTTAAGCGAATGGGCAAAAATTTGACAGATGGAATATAATGTGGGAAAACGTGAAGTCATCCACTTTGGGAGGAAAAATAAAAAAGCAAAATATTAATTGAATGGAGAAATACTACAAAATGCTGCGGTACAGAGGGATCTGGGCGTGCTCGTACATGAAACACAAAAAGTCAACATACAGTTGCAGCAGGTAATTTGGAAGGCAAATGGAATATTGGTCTTTATTTCTAGGGGGGTGGAGTATAAAAGCAGGGAAGTCATGCTACAGCTGTATAGGGTGATGGTGAGACCACACCCGGAGTACTGCGTACAGTTCTGGAGCCCTTATTTAAGGAAGGACATACTTGCATTGGAGGCAGTTCAGAGAAGGTTCACTAAGTTGATTCCGGGTATGGAAGGGTTGTCTTATGAGGAAAGATTGAACAGGTTGGGTCTATACTCATTGGAGTTTAGAAGAATGAGAGGAGATCTTATTGAAACATACAAGATTCTGAGGGGACTTGATAGGGTAGATGCTGAGAGGATGTTGCCCCTCATGGGGGAATCTAAAACTATGGGGGAAAATAGTCTCAGAATAAGGGGTCACCCATTTAAGAAGGAAATGAGGAGGAATTTCTTCTCCTAGAGGGTCGTGAATCTTTGGAATTCTTTGCCCCAAAAAGCTGGGAAGGCTGAGTCATTGAATACATTCAAGGCTGAGTTAGACAAATTTTTGATCAGCAAGGGAGTCAAAGGATATGGGGAAAAGGCAGGAAAGTGGAGTTGAGGTAAAAATCAAATCAGCCATGATCTCATTAAATGGCGGAGAAGCTTGAAGGGCCAAATGGCCTACTCCTGCTCCTATCTCTTATGGTCTTATGGTCAAAGTGCTTTGTGCCAAGCTGGACCAAAAGGTGTGTCTGTGCCAAGAGAAATCAAACAGCAACATTCTTGCAGTCAGGATAGTGTTCCCATATGGAATGTTAACAATATCTTATTTACATATGGAAGTTAAATGCCAAAAAGCATCTAGGGGTATATTTTAGGTAGGCATGGCTTTAGATTCCACTCAAAAATGAGGTCACAAGGGGGAATCGCTTCTAATGTACAGCAGTTACCCCTTTATGTCTTGTACATACATGTAATAATTCTATTAATTGTCAGAAAAAATAATTTTACAAACTGTTCAGCAATGACCAGTGGAGTTATACCTGCTTTGAATATGGGAATTTCAACTGGGATTGACATGGAGTTGGTCCATGTTGCTAGGTGACTTTTTCAGTCACCAAAGACTTTTCCAGTTTGGATGGAGGTATTAGTTCATGCTTCTAGATGATTATTCCTGTCAGCAATTTAAACTTTCCATTTGTTGTTCAATGCAATGTAACTCCACTGGCAATTTCATTAGCTTCTCTGACATGATAGTTGATGGAATCACCAATATTGTGTACTGAGTGGTGATTTGTGTAGTTGCAAATTGACCATCCATTCCAGTTGCTAATTGAATCTGAAAGTGAGACATGTTTGCCAAATAGGTTACAGGCTTCTAAACTAGGACTTTATGGTATTTTCCTATTTTGCAAGTCTGCTTACTTTCAAAAATGAACATGTTCCCAGAAACATTTCATAAGAAAACGAGACTCAAGTCTAAAGTTTTCTTTGGCCTACCAAGTACAGGTGGTGTTAGAGCTGCTTGAGTGTGGCATCACAAGCAATTCCTGGGTTTGGATCTGCTTTGTCTTGTGATTTTCATCTCCCTAACTGAAACTTTAGTCCTAGAAAGCCTCACTTTTGACTGAAGTGGCGAACTGAAATGTGTGTTCCTTTAAAAAGCCGCAGAGGCTGAAGCAGCATAAACACCATTCAGAATTTACATGGACCGTGCCCATCTCAACTTTACAGATTACCCTACAGCAAAAAAGGTATCTATTTCAGCCACTGTTGATGTCATTCTCTCTTTAAAACATGGACTCTTGGAATTTTTCCACAGAATTTGCACAGTATGAAGTTACGATCAGTGAGGCTGCATTGGTCAGACACCAAAAACAGCATTCCTGCAATTTACGCTAAAGCCTGCCTTAATTTACAGAAAACTGAATTAAAACTCAAAATATATTTTTAAACACAGAATGGAAAATGGTTATAGTAAATGACAATTAAAAACAGTTAACCATTTGAATGTGAGGAAGAGGGGGAGAAACCAACTTAAGAATGTAGCCAGGTGATAAGCAAATTTTCTAGTGATTTCATTCTCTGATTATCTTGTCTTATTTTCACACATCACATGCATTGTGACAAGCTGATTTACAGCATAAACATAAATATTATTTCAACTTTGCAATATGCTGTCTCATTTGTGCAAAATTTAAGGTATAAAATATGAAATAGTTAACCAAGCATTCCATTGATGGCTATGTCATTCATGAACAAACCTCAAGATAAAATTCAACAGACACCATGAAGGGAACATAACTGGATGGCATAAATTAAGAGCATGCACCCTATTCTAAGAAAGTCACAAACAAGTTCCAAAGTTCACCTAAATAAATGGAAACAAGCTGCTATTCAAAGTCAACTTGCACAAGACAATGCACAAAAGACAAATGTCAGGAGGAATGGAAATGCTACCTACAGTAAGAACTGTCTTGTTAGCTGGAAGAATGAACTAGCAGTCACTTACTGTCCTTCCCTCTGTTTCTGATTTCAGCAGTATCATATCCTGAGCTGACTTTACTCTGGTCCTCTTCCATTTAAAGAATAGAAAAGCCATGAGTCTCAGGACTAAAGACATCCTGGACATGGCATAGTGCAGAATGCTCTCTATGCGCATAAATCTAACACTATAGTGTATAGAATGGTACTGGTGAGTTTATTATCTCTGTATTATAACAGACCCATATAGACATGTTGCAAGTTGGTTTAACTTACTGAGGGTAAAACTGCTACTATTTCAATCAATTCCTGGACAAGCTGGGAAATGTTTATCCTGCTCTGTGGAAGAAATTTCCACAAATCGAAATAACTATTCTCTTCCCCAAAAATACATCAGCAATAAAATATCTCAGGTTTTCCCAGATGGCTGACTGCGTAAATGCACTACTTGGTGTGGTACTGAGCCACACAGAGTAGGAAGACCCCAAATTATACCTGAGTTAGCTATTCTCAGCTGGGGCAGCAATGAGACAAAGCCATGCTGTGTTCGGTTTTAATGTCACTGGGCTAGGGAGGAGATTCAAAAGAAAAATCATCCAGGATATGCACATATGGACATTAGGTGAAAACAGGATTAGGTTTGGTTGTGATGTCCCCCACAATTAAGGTTGCCTGTAGATGCTCACCATCTAGCATGACTCCTTGGGTGAGGTATTAGAGGGCTACTATTCTCCAAGGAACTGTACCTTAGTATCAGTCCCTACCTTTAGGAGAAAAAAGTGGGGGGAAAAACTACTCCCTTTTACAAACCTTTCCCATCCTACAAAACCTGAAGTAGTTTTATGAATAGCACAAAGTGCAACTGACAGTAGATTAATTTACTGTAGTAACTATGAATCAGAATATTGTTTGTGAATTAATATGAAGCTTGCATTGTAAACTTCAACACTGTTCTAAAATATCATTAAAATCATTCCTGGATAATCCTGACCAACTCCAAATTATTGCTAATGCTTTGTTTTGTTTCAATCCCTATAAAGATTGTGCTGTATATAAAATTATACACAAAATGAAAAATGAGTTGTTACTGCATACATCAGTACTAGCTTAACGACTCAGAGCAAATGGGAATTTCTGAACACATCCAAACCTACGGTATCTGCCAAAACTCAAGGAATTTTCTTGCTGACTGTAAATAGGGATATTGTCAGCATTAGAATTTTTGCAAGTCATTTTTGCTTCACTCCAATTTTCTCCCCTCTCAAGTATAGTGGGATTTAAAAATCAAAAATTATTTACCAGTATTACTAATTAATTGATGAGAAGGACTTGATTTAAAAAAAAAAGTTTTCTTGTGGAAGGAGGGGGGGGGGAAGAATACGGTGCAATACAAACTAGGATGGTCCCAAAGGTTTGCTCCTTAATATGTGCTGAGTTTGTTGATCTCAGAAGGGGTTGTGATGGGGGCATTAACTGGACAATGTCCTCGGGCTAGTAAGAACAGCACAGGTTCCTACATCCGATCATTAGCAACTGAAACCTCAGGGAAAATGCATCCATGTATAAATATCGGGAGAACTCAGCTGTAATCTCTCCCCCTCCTAAATTCAACAGCTCAAAGACGCTCATTGTTTGAACAGGCACATGGAGAATGGTCGCTTAGCAAGATACCATAGGGCAGCTGGTTCCCATGGAACTAAGAATTAGTGAATATTAACTTAATTTTCACTTCCTTCTGTTTGGGTTGGTAACATCATGGAGTAAACTAAGGGGAGGAGTTGCTGAACCACATTTTGTAAAACAGCTAAAGCTGAGATGGTCTTTGACTGAGGGAGACTCAGTGACCTCGCTATTTCGTGCAGGAAAAACTTGCATTTATATAGCGCCTTTGATGTGGGAAAACATTCCATAAAAACTTTGCAGAAGTGTAATCAGACAAAAATTGACACGAGCCAAAAGCAAGAGATTTTAGAAGGGGTGACTAAAAACTTGATCAAGGAGGTGGGTGTCAAGGAGGGTCTTAAAGGAGGAGAGAGATGGAGAGGCAGACGGGTTAGGCGGAGAATTCCAGAGCTTCTAGCCAAGCTGGTTGAAGGCACAGCCACCTATGGTGGGGTGAAGGGAGTGGGGGATGCGTAGGAGGCCAGAATTGGAAGAACGCAGAGTTCTCAGAGGTTGTAGGCTGGAAGAGGTTAGAGAGATAGTGAGGGGCGAGGCTATGATGGATTTGAACACGAGGATGAACGTTTTAAATTGAGGTGTTGGTGGACCGAAAGTCAATGTAGATCAACAAGTACAAAGATGATAGGTGAGCAGGACTTGGTGCGGATTAGAATGTGGACAGCAGAGTTTTATATGAGCTCAAGTTTATTGAGGGAGGCTGGACAAGAAAGCATAGGCATAGTCGAATCTGGAGGTGACAAAAGCATGGATGAAGGTTTCAGCAGCAGATGGTCTGTGGTAGGGGCGGAGACGGGCCATATTAGAGGGTGAAGTATGCGGTCTTTTTGATGGAGAGGATGTGGGGTTGGAAGCTCAGCTCAGGGCCAAATAGGACGCCATGGTTACAAACTGTCTGGTTCAGCCTAAGACAATGGCCGGGAAGGAGGGATGGCATCAGTGGCGAGGGAAATAGTTCTGTCATAAGAGTCTTACTGGACCTCCATTATAATACATTATTGGGGCCAGTACCACTAAAAAAAAACTACAATTACAGAACTTTAACCTCCTAGGTACAACAGTTGTTTTCCTTCTGCTGGCCCCAAAAAACATGCAGTACTATAAAAGTGTATAAGGTCCCGTATTGTTTTTTCTTTTGAAAATGCTATTGCAACTGCAGCTAATGCAATACCCATGTTTCAATTACTTAAAATAAAATCACAGGTGATTTCCCATGGCATTTATCTTTCCTCCAATTGAAAATAACTCTCTGTCCTAGGACAGGTGTAGAACCCTGCCAGAGCCCTTTGTGCCAATACTCATACGGCACTAGTATTGCGACTGTAGATATTAATATCAGGACCATGTTTACTATATTAAAGTATCTAACATAATTAAACTGAATCTTTTCACACATCATTTATGTGTGACTAGCACCAACAATCCATGTTTATTACCAATTGACATGAAAAAATATTTTTTCAAATTTTTCTCACCTGTTCAATTTGTTTAAAACCGTTCTCCTGCTTTATTATACCTTTTCACATTTGCCTCTTATTTTCTTCAATTACCTTTGTTAAGTTAGTTTCTGCCTTCCTTCTCTTTAGTTTGCCAGTTTGTTACAACTTTGGTTTAAAGATTGGGAAAAATAATAGTGCAGTAAATTCTTAAAGTTGAATCTTCATTTTAAAAAAAAACTTGGGCAGGAACACAACTACTGGTTTTGAAATGAAAAACTATTAATACAAATGTCAATGCATGACAAATCAAAGTTACAAAAAAAGCTAAGGAAGTTAGATTACCTGCTCTGGGTATGGTGGTCTTGGTTCTTTGAAAGATCAACCTTCACATACAAATGTGACGCAGTCATCCCACAACAGAAATCACCTGGGATACTGTCCCTTTAAGCAATTTGTACCCTGAGCAGTCTGAAAATTTAAACCTATTATACCAAAATGCTTATCATCCTGAGCTATTAAGTCAATACGGTAATGCTTAGTGAAAGCTTCATACAGTTCCAGATAACAGTCTTTCAGATGGCCTTGAGGGAAACCCTCTACACTACTGTACCCAAAAGTGGCCACTGCTTCAGTACAGCAATTTTAACTTTCTCTGCTGGGACCTAATCCGCTAACAAGTAACACAAGATACACTATTATCCAATTTGATTAGCTCTGTTGCGTAATGGGTTTAACCAAAATCTTGTTTTCAAATGGAAAAGTCTTACAAAACCTTATCTTACCTGTATAAAGTCCACATGAGCCGAATGATTCTTCCTTTCAGTGAAGAACCACAATTTTCTGCGTAACTTATTAAAAGTCTTGGGCAAGAAGGATGTATGAGGCTGCAAAATGCCCTCATATCCAAATAAGATAAAGTGTCATCATGTAGTGTTTACTTATACGTCAGGTCAAGCTTTGGTTTAGTAAAGCGACTATCTCAATTTGCAATTAGGCTCAAAAAGATTCTGATATGAATTTACTCAGAATCAGAATCAAACTCAATGCAAAAACAACCAAGGAATGAATGGCTCCAGTTTAAGTTCGCAGAAAATATGGTGTTCTTCTCCATATTATCCCACCAAATATCAATGATGGACAGAGACAAAGGCTACAGTGAACTCTTAAATGAACTCTGAGGGAGCACTTGGTCTGTCAGAATCGGAAGAAGCAGTAAAATTGTGAGTACATCACTTCCCAGTAGCCTGAAAAAGCAATGTGGCACCATGGACAAAATGCTTCCATTTAAAACTGCAATCCTTTAAAATATAGGCTTTCCTGTATACTATTGTAGCAACAAATTGCTGGAATCCTTCAAATCAACCCTTTCAAGAGCCAGACCACCGGTTAGAAGCTCTGGGATTTCTGTGTCAGATTGTATTGCTATCTAATGAATCAAAGCTAAGCATACTGCTTGGACTTCAAGTTTAGGTGAAATGAGATGAATGAGCAACAATCCCTGAACCTACATGCCCTCTAGGGCATGCCTCATCCTGTTTGCGAGCCATCAGTCACAAAGGCTAGTGATGGAGGAGAAGGCTACAAGCCTGTATTACTAGTTGGTGTCAAAACACTTTTTTTCTAGGACAGTGAAGAACATGTTCAAAAGTTGAATAGTAGAAGCCATATGAAGAATACTACCAACGACACTTAATCATGACAGATTTAGGCTGCAAAACTAACATCTTCTCCCTGATAGTGCCAGTTGAACTAGAATGCAACTTGGCTGGTCTAGGCTAATGAACTTTTTCTGCCTCTGCTCAATTATTTGACCTGATTCTGATCTACCTTGTGCCAAGGGTGATCTGAGATGGGTCAGAAATTGAGCTTCAATATTATTGTGGCTAGTATCATATTTTAGCAGACACTCAATTCACTTTGAACCCTGTTACTGAGTCTGGTGCAAGTTTTACGCTTCAAAAGAGTTGTGCAACAATGTGAAAGGCATCGAGTTAGTTGCTGGGAAGGAACTCAACACAAATTATAAAGCCATAAACTAGCAGTGGCCGGAAGCCACAGTCACAGAGAACAGAGGATTTTGGATTGAGGATGGCTGTGGTGGGCTGATACGGATATCGATGAAAATCTGCACAAGAGCTTTGCAACAAAAAGTATAAAACATACACAATCAAAACTTGAAGAAACTTCTCCCCTATAAGTCCAGAAGCCACAGAAGATGATTTAAACTATTGAACTAGAAAACAGAGCAATCTATTTCGATGACAAAAAATGGAGCGACTATAAAATAATGTTTGAATGTGTCAAGAATTTTAGAAGGGACAGTGTCTTGGGTGATTTGTAGAAATGCATAAAGAGTTACTTGACCATATTAATGTAGAAATGCATGAACAGTTACTTGACCACAGTAAAGAAGAAATGCATTTTGGATATTTGACCATGTTAGCTCCTTGGCTCACATAATGGGGTAGCTACAGCACACACACACAGAAAGACATAATTGTGTAATTACGTTTAAGCCTTGGTATGTTGATAATTAAGTTGGCTGTGCAGGTGCTTGGTACTGTCTGGTTCCCCCCCCCCCCCACCCTCGAGCAGATAAGGGTATTGTTGACTATAAAATATGAGAATACAGTTTCTTGAGAGGCCATGTGGCCGTGAGACTGACTTCAGCCCTACTGATAACCAGCTTTAGAATGTAGGGAGGATAAGCGTGCTCGGGCCTACGAGGCCTACGTGCCAAAACAGGAATGAGCTATGGACGTCCAGAGGGGGCAGGCTCACTACTTGATTGACCAACTACCTGAACCAATAAAGAATGTACATGTACGCCCATATTCTATGACAGGTGGGCATTGCTAATTAAACTGTATAAATGTGAACTGTTTCCTTTGTTCAGTGAAGAGGTTATTCTGACCGTTGTTCAGAATACAGCTTCCCTTGTATACAAGTCAATTAAAGTAAAACTTTTCCCTTTGTGATACTGGTCTGAGTGTGTTAGTGCATTGGTATAGTGTTAAGTTTCGACAGATTTCCCCCATGGGTTGATGGGATTATTTTATTTTTATGTAAATTTGAATGAGAATGAATGGCGAACTATCAAGCTGTTTCTCAAATGTTGGTATTTTCCTTCCTTAAACACTTAATTACATAAATAGCAAACGCACCCACATAATTTGTTTGCGTATTTCTGAATTTAATAAATGCACATATATAATTTCTATCTAAATTTGTTTTGAAATGTCTGAACTTTCCTGTTAGAATAAAATGAACTTACAATAAATTGATTTAACTAGCTGGTGGCTAGATGAAAAGTTTAAAATAATCTTTACAGAAAAAATAAGACTCCTTTAGATTTATCTTAAAAAAACACTATACATGAGCACACAAATGAAGAACAAACCTTTCTGGAACGAAACTTATCGTATACTCCCAGAAGGAAAGACAAATACAAGGAACTTGATGACACGAACATATAAATTAAATTGATTTCCAAAACAGCCCAAGCAGTTTCATCATATGCTTTAATACTCCCATTCTGCATGCTGTTTAGAAGAGTAGCCACATTCAGTTATGAACAGAAATATTTATTGGGTCCATGCAGTTCAAACAAAAAAGGTGCCACATCTAATTAGAAACATTTTAAGCACACGCACGCAGAGATTTAGTACAATACATGCTAAGCAGAAGTGGCAAATTGCACTTAGGTTTCCAGTAATTTTCCACTAATGTCAGAATGTGAATGAAACCAATTTAATGCAGAAAAAATATATAAAATCCTTAAAACATTACTTGTTTGGTGATATGTGAATGCAAATTAGTTTTATAAATAGTTACATCAAGTTTCTACATACCAAAAAAATGCAAAACTGCATTCACACACAAAAGCCAATTTCTGTGTATAACTCTACAACATGTAAACCTCATAATTGGAAACAGTTGCCTCCACTGGCTAAGTAGATTGCCAAATATCTCTCAAAAATGGTGTATTTTAAAGTTGGATCAAACCATAAAGTGGTGCCAATTATAAAGAAAATATGCATGATGAAATTAATCAAAACTAATCATTGGATGCAATCACAATTACACAATTATTAATTTTAAAGATTCTTCAATTTCCAGTCACACAGAAAACATTACTTAGCAATTTTCATGCCAATTTAATTTTCACCAAAGACTCAAGTGCATGTGTTAGAATACAGCATTCAGCACACTGTGCACTCCCACCTTTTGTACCAACTTGTACATATTAACCAGTCTTCTTGCCATACAAGATTGTTCTGAGTAATAGTATCAAAGTTACATGCTCATAAGAGCATGTGACATCAAACAAATATGTTTGAAGTTAGAGTGGAAAAAATTGAGAGCAAGCTCACTCAAAATATATTTCTCAACATTTAAAAATACAAATTTATAAAATGTGGCCAAATACTTATTTAAAAATATCAGACACTGTTAAACTGTGAAAATATGGATTTTCTATTTAGAAACTCATGCAAATCCTTTCCTAGTTAAAATTTATGTATTTAAAATATTTAAAGAGTAAAACCTCTTTAAATTATGTAGAGTATATTGCTTAAGTTGCAGAAACCTACCAATTGCAAAATATATTACCAAATAGAAACAGTGCAAAATATTGGAAATTTTAAATAAGGTTTTCAAATAGATACCAAAAGATGCATGGTTGTAAAAGTGCTTTATTTATAATAAAACAAAGTAATTGTTCAAACCAGTTTATATTCTTTAAAATGTACCAATTCATGCAAGCTTTCCAACTGGTTTTGCTATTTCTTAACAGGAAAGCAGGAAGGCCCTAATGCAGATGCTTGATAAGCCATTGTCCTGCATGCAGGTAGCTATGTTTGCTTCTCCACCCTACCCCAATGTTCATGCCTTTTCTTCCTTGCCTAAGCACTGGTTAGTCCCATCATATCTGCCATGCAAATAACTGAACAACTGTCCCTTCTACTCTACCTAATCTTGCTCAGTTGATTCCTGGCCCTGGCCAGTGGTTGTAGAGCGATGTAGTCATCCCCTAAAGCAATTCTGTTGGTGTATATCTAAAGAGGAATAGAAAAGGGATGGAACACATAATATATAAGTAACAAAACAGAACAATTTTAGTACCTTTTCCCAAGAAGACCATAAAAATAAGCCATCTTAGATCAAGGTGATATTTTAATACAGACCTTTGTTTCTGAAGAGAACAAACATTTTTAAAAAACCTTCTTCCTATAATTGTTGGGGGTAAAAGAAAAAGCAGTAGGTGCTCCTCCAATGGCTTAGTGGCTAAATTCGCCATGTGATGTGATATGAGGGTCACAGAGTCTCAGACAATCCTAGGTTTGATTCCTGATCTGTGCTATTTAAGTTGATCTCAGCTGGGCAGTGCAATAACAGTTAGTTTTGGTTTTCTTTTGGTAGTGTGGGGGGAGGAGGGAAGAAAGGAGGAACAGAAATCATTCAGGGTTTCTTCCACTAATCATTCTCCAGTATATTCCTGGTGTAAAGTTATGTGCGTTGATGTTAAGCAGGCACAGCTATACTTCCCTTTGTCAAAGAACCTGCCAACACTCACTGGCTGGATTCCCCCGAGACAGTTGGCTGCTTGGGTAAGGTACCACAAGGCTCCCTTGTAACCAAATACATAATGAGTCACTCCTTCAGGACAAGAGGAAAGAAAGCTGAAGAATTGTTTTGTTTATAAATCACATAGGTCCACACTACAAAATAATCTGAGATGGTTATACTTTTCAATATTTGACATCTCAAAAGTGCTGACACAATGATTATGTTTTCCTAATTTACACTCATTTAATGTTAATATTTTCAATTTATCTTTGTTATATCAAGAATGCCTCCAATTAATTGTATTTTAAAAGTTATGATGGGCACTAATTATGTGGGATTATATAGTAAACTTTGAGAAAGTATTTGTAAACTTACTTACATAACAAAATGGATGAGACTATAAATGTTACTCTATATGCACCATATATTTTAAAGGATTCCCAGGCCTCATTGTATATAATTTGTAAAAAACAAAAATATTTATATATTGCATTTGTTCACTTTTAATCTACCCAATTCAAACTGTGTAACACTGACTTCAGCTCTTGTCGGTTTAGAAATAATAGTGAGCTTCTTCAAATCATCATTGTTTGGAAAACCAAGATTTCCTTGACCTGATTACAGCCAATGCTGCAAAGCTAGTAACAGTGCAACTCTGTAGTTAAATTTAGCTGGTGGTACAGTGTTAGCGATTCTACAAATAAGAGCTGACCATTCAGTTAATTCACCGTGAAAGAGTACTCCAAATTACTACTAATTCTTAGATGATCTTTAACTTGATGCTCAATTAATAATTCTCATACCAAATGCAGATAAGTCACACATTTACTGAACAGTGCTCCTCTTCACAAAGTGTGCTCAAATTTAAAAAAAAAGTAATTTTGGAAATCATTCAAAACCAGCCTAGATGTAATAAAAAAAGGTGCATGTAGAGGTGTAACTGTAAACTAAAACATCTGTTAAACAGTCTCGTCTTTTGAAATCAGATATATTATGGAATGTATATTAGTCAAAATTCAGCTCAAGAGGGAATTAATTTTATTAAAATCATCTTTCATTTAGGCAGTCACCATTTTTAATACCAACAATGACATGCTTATTTATGGCATTATGCAAATATGAAAATACAGCAGAGTAGATAAGCTAACAAATTTCTTGTTGCCATTTCTGAAAAACTTCCATTTTATTCTATGCGTCTATGTGACAATGCAAATTTAATTGTCTTGGAGGCCAACGATAACCACTGATCTACTGTGATTAACATGATGACTGCTCTGTGTATCAGAATAATTCACCTGGTCAGCATCAAGAAGATTAGAATAAAGTGTTGCAAAAATGCACTAACCATATATATTGAATAAGATGATTTAATATATGTGGTCAATTTTCAGGAATACATATCCTATTACCTTAGGGCAAATAGACAGATACCAAAAGATCGAGACCCTTACATGGCTGTGACATAGCATTAAGAATATTCCAGGATGCAATAACATTTCCAATAACCATCTCTCTCCAGTACAACCTGGAACTTTCACAGTTGTTGGGTTAAAAAAAATGCATTATTTTCAATTGAATTGTATCAACCAGCTCTTAGTAAATTTGGTCAATAATGTTGGCCAGAACACCAGGAGTACTCACTGCTCTTCTTCAATTAGTGCTGGAGTAAGCAGTTTATTGGCTCAACTGAAATACGGCACTTCCAACAATACAGTACTACCTCAGTACTGCACTGAAGTGTCAGCCTAGGCTATGTGTTCAAGTCTTGGACTGGGGCTTGAATCCACAACCTTCTGACTCGAGTGCTACCATTGAGCCAAGGCTGACCAGGTTAATTTAAAACCCTATTCGGTCAGCCTGTCACAAACAAAATTCTCAATTAATCCATGCACCCCCTACAATTTCTATAAATACAGTACCTGCAGCTCAGTCATGAAATCTTGGTTGATTTGATAATCGGATTTTCTTCCTAAACAGGCTGAAAAAAGATCAGCCCTCTATAGGGGGCCATCGACAGGTAACAAAAATAGGCAACTTCACAAGTTTGGGACTATAAGTTAAAAAGGAGTGCATTAACAGATAAAGTTATGAGGATAAACAGAGATTATGACAATATTGAAACCTAAAAGGAAGGTTTATTATAGAACTACGGTTAACAATACAAAAGAAAATTATGAGGAATATAGGAAATACAGTGGAAAGATGAAAAGAGAGATTAGGACTAACAGAGAAAATGAAAGAAGTAAAACAGATAATGTAAAAACAAATAGTAAGGACTTTTATAAGCATATATTAAAGTAAAAGAATAATTACAGATGGTAGAACCATTTAGGGATGAAGGTGGTAATCTAGTTGTGGAGGATGAAAACAGAGATATTAAATACTTTATGTCAGTGTTTACAAATGGTAGAAGTGAGAATGCAGGTGTACTGGAGGAGGATGTGAAACAGTTGTTAGAGACAACTGTAGAAAAGAAATTGGTTCTGAAAAAAATTGGTGGAACTCAAAGTGGATAAGTCATCGGGTCACAAAGGCTTACAACTCAGAGAGGAGATAGCACAAGTTCTGACCATACTTTTTCAATCCTCAGATTGTGTGGTGGGACTGGAGAGTGACCAATATAACACTTCTGTTCAAGAAAGGAGAGAAAGATAAGCCAAACAACAAGCATTTATATAGCACCTTTAATGTAGGAAAACATTCAAAGGCACTTCACAGGAGTGTAATAGATAAAAATTGGCACCAAAGGAGATATTAGAAAAGCTTGGTCAAAGAGCAAGGTGTTAAGGAGGGTCTTAAAAGAGGAGAGGTGGAAAGATTTAGGTAGAGAATTCCAAAGCTTAAGACATGGACAGCTGAAGGCACAGCTGCCAACGATGGGACGAAGGGAGTGGAGGATGAGGCCAGAGTTGGGTTGCTTGGACTTTAGACCATTTAGTCTGACTTCAGTTATGGGCAAATCTTAGAATCCATAATTTAAGATCAAATTAATGAACATTTACAGAGAGCCAGTAAGAACTTGTTAAAGGCAAGTCATGTTCAAGAGTTTTTTTTTGAAGTGACTGACTACATAGCCAAAGGGAACATAGTAGATGTACGTAGATTTGCAGAAGTTGTTCGATATAGGTATAAAACATTATATTTGATGGGAAGGAAACAATGGGTTAAGATTAATGGGTGTTGCTTGGAGAAAAGTCAGAAGTAGTGTACCCCTGTGGTCAGTGCTGAGTCCACTTTTATCTTGAGGATATATAATTTCAACTTGGCCAGGGGGAGCACGATATCGAAATTTGCTAAAGACGCAAAAGTAGGAGGACTGAAATAGCGAAGATTATAAAAGATTTCAGGAGGACAGACAGGTTGGTGGAATGGCCAGACAGGTGGCAGAAGTACAAGGTAATGCATTTTGAGGGGAAAAATAAGGAACAAAAGTACAAGCGCAATGAAAAGATATTGGAGAGTGGAGGAAGAGAAACAGCTAGGGGTTCAAATTCATAATTCCTTGAAAGTGCAAGTACAACAGAAAAGTGGTTTTCAATACTCATTATTGGTGAAATATACTCAAAGTGGTCATTAAAGCCATAGAAAATGTACAGCATAGATTCACCAGACTGAATTTGTTTTGATAACAGTCTTGCGACGCGATGTGGACGTTTTACTATGTTAAAGGCGTAGATAAATGCAAGTTGTTGTTGAAAGCAGGGATGTGAAACTATAGTTATGAGAAGAAAGTTCAGATACCAGGACTATTTCCAATGGAGTTGAGAAGGCTAAGAAAATAGAGGTTTTCAGCTGCCTAGGTCCTAAGCTCTGTAATTCCCTCCCTAAACCTCTCCGTCTCAAAGTCGCTCCTTAAAACCTATCTCTTTGACCAAGCTTTTGGTCACCTGTCCTAACATCTCCATGTGGCTCGGTGTCAAATTTTGTCCAATAACGCTCCTTGGGATATTTTTACAATCTTAAAAGGTGCTATATAAATGCAAGTTGTTGTTGAATCTAACTTATTCAGCCATCCTGGTCATGGGCTTTTAGTCAGGGTTCTTTTTTTTAGTTGTACAGTGTTTATTGAGTTGTCAGCATTTTTGGAGCCATTGGTCAATTTCTACAAATTTTGTATGCTGGCATGTGGCACTTTCCACTTTGCAATGCTTAAATCAAGTGTGGTGCAGTCGTATCGCAAACGTGGGCCTGGATATTCTGGTTTGTTGGAGGTCAGAGATGGAAAATGGGAGCTCAATAAACAGTATGACGGCAACAAGTGACAGATTTGGGCAGTCAAGCTGGATGATAAAAAAAGTCAAGAAAATAGATGGGTTTAAAGGTAAAGATTCGGGCAAGCAGTTTTGAAGTTTGAAGTTCAGAGCTAAAGATATTTCTAATTCAGACCAATTTATCTTCAAACCTGAATTAAGAGAGGCTGATTCTATCTGGATTCAGCCAAACAATTGAGGAGCTTAGATTAAAATTTGGCAACGTATATGGTTGTGACTGTAAATGGCGATACCTGATTGAATGGATTGCTTTGGCAAATAGTTCCAAAATTAGTGGGGGGAAGGGGTGGGAGGTGGCAATTTTACAAGGGTCTTTCTAGACTTGTCTGATATAGCCTCAAAGTAATGATACAAGCCCACTGTTGATTATTGCTTCTGTCAGTTCATTATAAATTATGTAAAACCATTCAGTAAAGAATAAACAATTCCCTTTTTTTTTAAATGGCAGAGTATTGTCCATTTTTCTAAGGCCTTCAAAGTATCTGAAGCATGTGTTAAACATCTTGTTCATGAACCTTCTTGCATTATCTGCTAGCAATCAATTATACATGGTTTGAGAAAATATATATATGTATGGACAAGTTGCTGGTACTTCAAGCCAGCTTTTATTAATCTGTGCTGAACAGAGAAACTGGTATGCAGTTACAACAAAGGGCTGGATCCTTACAATACTAAGGAATCAGGTGCTAAGGGAATAGTACCTTTCATCTTACGATCTAAATATATATTCAGTTAAATGCTTCCATCAAGCGGGGTTACCTTTCTTATTCAAAAAGTAAACGAACAAAACCAGTTTATAGCCACCTGTAGGTATTCGTATGGGTAAATGGGCAATTGCAGCTAATATTTCTTCTATTGCTAGAGGACTATCCGGGAGGTTTGCATCCTCCTTTACAGAGCGGCACAATCGCGATCTGGTTGAAAAAGTAATGTAAAGCAGATAAAAATGGAAAACACAGTTGTTTATTTGTACAAAATAAAGCAAATTCTGCATAAAATTTAATTTTATTAATATATTCCAACTGAACTGGTAACTTTCACATTTCTCTCCATTTTAAAATAAACTCCTTCTAACCACTTAGGTTGCCCTGTACAGTGGGCCATTCCCAGGCAGAAGGGTCAGGCCTCTAATGATAACATTCTAAACAGCCCGTGAAGCATGTACAACAGAATCAAACTGACTTCTCTCTTCTCCTGAAGGGAATGTACCTTGCTTCAACTCAGCTCTCTTCCCTCCTCCAATGTTCCTGACAAGATCTAGAATTTGGTGTGTTGAGAATTGTTTGCAAGGTCCTGTCGCTCCAGTTTTGGCTTTTATTTTAGGAAGCCTTACTAAAAGCCTTCCTCTACTTGTTCAGACACTGGTTAGAATAATTTCTAAATATGATCTTTAGGTACACTTTGTAGGCATCCCAAACAGTAGTTGAGCTTAACTCGGTGTTGCTACTTTTTAAAAATAATAAATAGTATTCAATATAATTGTATAATTTCTCATCTTGAATGAAGGCATTATTTAATTAACACATCATGGGCCTATTGGATATGCAGCTGCATGGGAAGTAGGATTTGAGAGGAAAAGTAGTTATAAGCATTAGTTGAAGACACAGAATTCAGAAGTTCAAGGGTAGTCGGAACTCCATTCTAGCCTATATTTGATGGCCTTCTGGATGTACATATCGCCCGGCATCAACATGACATGTATGCAATGACATGCCAAAGCTAGAAGGGTTTGAGTCGTGTTCAAGGATTTAAAATCATGCTGACATCTTCCCAGTGTGTCTCTGCGTACGAAACTGCTTATTGACATTAACAAGGAAATCCCGTAAATTTGAATTAGAAAGAACTTGCACTTATATAGAAACTTTTCACAACCAATTAAGTACTTTGGAAGTGTACTCACTGTTGTAATGTAGGGAAACACAGCAGCCAATTTGCGCACAGCACCGTCCCTCAAATAGCAATGAGATAATGACCAGTGAACCTATTTTTGGTGGTTTTTGGCCTAGATTATGCACTCAAGTCTCTGGAGTGGGGTTCGAACCCACGACCTTCTGACTCAGAGGCAAGAGTGCTACCACTGAGCAAAAGCTGATACCTGAATTAGGAGCAGAGATAACCAGTCAACTTATCCCTGACCAATTTAAACTAATCAAAATGTAATTTTGTGACAATTAAACCCTTCAGAGATCTAGTAGAGATAGAAATGTATCTACCGTTACACCAATTTTGAAATGATTACTTACAAGGTAAACATCAAAGGAACACTGAAGGGAAGGCTCACAAAAATATTATTTATGATCCTTTATGACCTGGCAGATACTATGATTAACAATGCTATTAACTACGTTTACTGTGGCACTCATGTTTGAACATAGTTCAACCAGTACGTTAGTTATTACAGTAAATAAAATAGCTGGAAAGCAGCACCATAGAGGATTGTCTTTGTTATCTTGGCATCATCTGACAAACCACTTTTATTTAGTGGTATAAACTTCTTGTTGAAGGAGAAGAAGCATCATCGCGCTCTTGAACTGGCCAAGAGAAACACAACAGGGATGTTGTAGAACCGAAATTCCACTATTTCATTAAATCAAATCTGATTCCAAATTTTAAAGAGAGCTGACATTGATGGTTTCGTTTGGGCATTTGAGTTGTCACCACAATTGGGACAAAAATGAGCGTGTCAGCCACTTCGTGAGATCCTATGCAGGAAGGCCATTGTGGTGTTTTCTCGTGTCAATCCAGCTGACAGTATGAACTATTATGTTGTAAAGCATACAATTCTTGCTGCATATGATCTTAACACCAGAAGCGTACAGTCAGGAGTTTAAGAAGCTAAGGAAAAATGCATTCAGTACATGTAGTGAAATGGTTATTGAGTCCGATGATACGTGGTTCGTAAGTAACTACGAAGAGCATACTCGTGTAAATACAATTTTTGCAAGGCTTTCTGGGAGGATACTACTCCAGGATTAATTTATTTTCAGAACAGAGCAAATCGCCTGAGAGGCCTTCATAAAAAACAAATTTTTAAAAATCTAACTGAGGGCTAAAGTATTAATTTAAAAATAGAGTACCACACCTTCCCTGGAGATCAAATATTTTCCATTGGGTGGGAGCAACAAATTCCATTCAGCTGATGCCAGCAATAGGCTGAGTTAGTGAACACCTGGTCTGAAAGTACATCAGAGTAATTTTCGTTTCTAAATTTAATTCTAGATGTTAATCTATTCTCTAGCTCAGCAGCTGCCAAATATAGGCGTGCTGATCTTAAGTTTTCAAATCAGTCGTTAACGTCATGGGCCAGGTAAAGCAGTTCAGCAAAAATCATTCATCCACCCAATGCTAAATGCCAGGACCACATTTGGGCATTTTGCTGGTCTCAAACAAATCCTTTGCATGTAAATGTTTTAAAAATCTATCCCCTTTCACTGTAGGGAATATGCTTTCAAAGCAAAGTACTCCATATCCCCATCAAATGAATGCGGCAGTACTTTGCTTTGAAAGTATTTTCCCTGCAGTGCTATTCTTTTTAAAAAACATTTAAGCACTTTTCCTTTAATAAGTAACGTATTGATTTTAAATGCTTGCATTACTTGCTGGATTTTTCCATGGAGGGGAAAAGCTGCTCCAAGAAACATCTTCATATTTTTGTAGGTTTGTACTTTTTCAAGATGTTTTATGCACAAGTGCTGCATTAGCATTAATACTGCAGCCAATTTGGCTACATACCAACATACAAAGGGGGATGGGGTATTAACTATCTCAAAGTGTGAAGAGGTTGGTGCTTTTTTAAAGATCCTCCCTCCGGACAGTTTTGCAGTCATTCTCTCTCCTTTATCTTGAAAATATACATAGATAAAAGGCAGTAAAATCCAAAGCCAAGTCCAAAAGCTCAGTACCATAACCACTAGACAATGCCCACTGTACCCACTAGGAACAGCATAGAGGCTGTCCAAATATATTTCATATATAGGTTGAACCTTACGTCCAACATAGAGAGCAGACAATTATTCTAATAATATGGGCTCAATTTGAACATAGTTTCAACTTTGGATCAATATGTGTTAATCACTGTGCAATCTAGTCCATGCTGAATAAAAGTTTCCCTGTGCACACTGTGAGCTGATTGCAAATTAAATGGATTACAGCATATTTTGTGTGATCTAAACATTTTAAATACTTTCAAGTTTCTGTTAAAATGTGTGGCACAGGAAAGATTTACAAATTTGAAATTTAGCCCATTGTTTGTAACCTGCGAATACTCAATACTGTTCTGTTGTAACAGGTTATATGGCTGGATGTGCAGTGCTGGTTGAAACCAAAAAATCACTAGAAGGAGAAAATAGCAACTTCTCTTCATAAGCAACAATCTACAAATAAACATCTTTTTAATTATGTTGTAGACAAACCAAAGTCATCACCATGCTACCCATCGTGTAAACATGAAAGTAAAGCTGTCTTCGCTTAGTATTTAGGATATATGTGTGTATATTAAATACTAATTGAAGACCGCTTTGTTTCCATAACTTAATATGATAATAGTTGAACAATCAGGCAACCAACTTATAATGGCAAGTAATGCATGTAAACTTTACTCTGCTTGTGCTGTCCTCCTGACACTCATTACATACATATATGGATACATCAGTTAAGTAACAACATTTATTTTGAGGATTATGCTGCAACTTTCATATTTATATTATTGGTTAGATATTTATGCTGTATTTTAAATGATCAACTGATAGTTCTATATCACTTGCCATTTTATTCAATCCTGTGCACAAGTCAGCAGGATACAACTTTTGTTATCTAACCCTCACAATATAACACTTGCATATTGTAATAATTGAGAAAGTAGAGTTATACAGGCATACTGTGAAGCAGCAAAATATAGCTCAAAATAAAACCACTTTGACTACAACTTTTACTTATCATTTAGCACATGGACAAACACATAGCATATTAACTATAGTATCAACCTGTTAATGCTGATCTTAAGAGTAATTGCATCCAGCTATTACCATGTTGTACTTTTGTACTGCAGTTAAGAATATACAGAAAATTACTAAATGGTATCTGTTTGATGTGAACTGCAAGCTTAGTGTATCACACCATTATAAATTTGTAAAATTCACACAAAAAAGGGCATCACCTAAAATACCAAATGTTATTCAACTGGATGTTTTTTCTGGTAACCTACATAAAGATTTACACTCAATAGCTAAATCACAATACCTCTGAAATATGCTACTGTTGCTACAATAGCAGCACTTACCTGTGATCTTTGTGCCAAGGTAGGTTGTGTATGTCTCCAAAATACTTTCCTTAGGATATCAGGGAACAAGCAGGCAACTACTATAACAACAATGCCAAGCCAGGCCGAAGCACTGGACAGTAAGTGAATGAAGACACAGTACGTTTGTTGTGACTGCAAAAATGGCCTATAAAGAAAGAAATTGGAGACCAATTAAACATATTACAAGTACATTTTGTTGCACAGTTCTGTGAATCTCTTCCTTAATCCCAATTCATAACTTTAAAAAAAAAATCCTCTCCAAAGTGATAAACCCCATGCTTTCACTTACAATGAAATGCCCTTGAAACATCCAAAAATTGAATATACATCACAGCACAGAAGGCGGCCATTTAGCCCATCGCGCCTGTGCCAGCTCTTTTGTAGAGCTATCCAATTTGTCCCACTCCCCTGCTCTTTCCTCATAGCCCTGTATTTTTCTTCCCTTCCCTTCAAGTATTTATCCAATTCCCTTTTGAAAGTTACTACTGAATCTGCTTCTAACATCCTTTCAGGCATCCTTCCAGATCACAACAATATGCTGCGTAAAACATTTTTTCTTCATGTCGCCTCTGATTCCTTTACCAATCAACTTAAATCCTCTGGTTACCGACCCTTCTGCCACTGTAAGCAGTTTCTCCTAATTTACTTTATCAAAACTATTCATGATTTTGTACATCTCCTCTTAACCTTCTCTGCTGTGAGAACAACTCCAGTTTCTTCAGTATCTTCACATAACTGAAGTCCCTCATCTCTGGTACCATTTGAGTAAATTTCTTCTGCACCCTCTAAAAAGCCTTGACGTCCTTCCTAAAGTGTGGTGCCCAGAACTGAACACAATACTCTAGCTGAGGCCTAACCAGTGTTTTATAAAGGCTTAGCATAACTTCCTTGCTTTTATACTCAATGCCTCTATTAATAAAGCCAAAGATCCTGTATGTGTTTTTAACAGCCTTCTCAATTTGTCCTGCCACCTTCAAAGATTTGTGTGTACACACCTCCAGGTCTCTCTGTTCCTGCACCCCCTTTAAAATTGTACCATTTAGTTTATATTGCCGCGTCTCATTCTTCCTTCCAAAATTTATCACTTCACACTTCTCTATGTTAAATCTCATCCACCATGTGTCTGCCCATTTCACCACTCTGTCTATGTCCTCCTGAAGTCTATTACTATCCTCCTCATTGTTCACTACACTTCCGAATTTCATGTCATCTGCAAACTTTGAATTAAAGCTTGTTGATAACAGCCTCATATTAACTGGATAATCCAGCCCAAATTCCTCTCCATCTTTACTGAAGGATTCTCATTATTTTTGCATGTTTCACATTTCTCTACCAGAATGATACCAGGGCTAAAAGGGTTAAATTAAGAGGACAGGTTGCATAGACTAGTCTTGTATTCCTTTGAATACAGAGGATTAAGGGGTGGTCTAATTGAGGTGGTTAAGATGATTAAAGGATTTGATAGGGTAGACAGTGAGAAACTATTTCCTCTGGTGGGAGAGTCCAGAACAAGTGAGCATAACCGTAAAATTAGAGCTAGGCCGTTCAGCGATGATGTCAGAAAGCACTTCTTCGCACAAAGGGTAGTGGAAATCTTGGAACATTCTTCCCCCAAAAAGCTGTTAAGACTAGGTCAATTGAAAATATCAAAACTGAGATTGATAGATTTTTGTTAGGCGAGTGTATTAAGAGTTATGGGATCAAGGCAGGTAGATGGAGTTAAGATACAGATCAGCCATGATCTAATTGAATGGCGGAATAGGCTCGAGGGGCTGAATGGCCTACTCCTGTTCTTATGGTCCTAATGTATATGGCCAAACATATTAAAGTAACCTCTGATTCCATTCACTGTGATTCGATGTACAAACCAAGCAGTTGTTTCTGCACTGCACTACCAAGTACTTGGCATTAGATACAACAGAATGAATTTCCAAATGGATGTTCATTACAGCAACAAATGTCAAGAATGAGGTACTGTAGCCCCATAACAAACTGCTAGAAAAAAATGATCAGCTTAACCTAAAAGCAATAGTCCCAGTACCTTAAGACTAAAAATTTTGACTCCTGAATTCAAAATATTTGTGCATTTAAATGAACTATATAATTATACGTAGTGTATTGTACTTTTATAATCTAAGCGAAATTTTGTACTTCCATGAAAGGGCAGATGGGGAACAGAGCATTTTCCCCAGTGTGGCACCAAACATTGTATGAAACATTTGGCTAGTTCAGATGCAGAGCCTTCTCACTCTGCCCAATAATATGCTTTAACTCCAACTTCAGTAGAGCATTCTGTTGCAAGTGTGAAATTTTCTCATCTCCCACACCATCCATCCTTACAGTTGGAGTAAGAGTGACAATGTAGTACCAGTCTGTGCAATCCTTATGGACAGCTTGTTTTTTTTTGCTCAATGGACTTGAAGGTCACTACTACAACTGGGTTGAGACAACTAGAACTCATTTAACAGAAAACCATTGCACCCAAGGTGAGGGGAAGACTTTCTTCTTTCATCTGGGCTGATTGCTAATCCAGCCCCCAGATATGAAATAGCAGTATTCTATCTCACTGCATTACTTAGTCTCCCTTCATTTAGAGATTACATTCCATATTCAGGAACACACCATCTTTATCCATTTTCAAACATTGACTTGAATTTTATTTTGTAGTACTGCTACAGAACTTGGATGCTAAAATGTTCTGTTCTGCAAAAATTGTACATATCTTCTTGGTATTTGATTCTCATGATTATTCTGTGCAACTATAAAAAAAGCTATTGAGTGGCAGCAACCAAGAACTAAAATATAATATTACAAAACAAAATTCAGATTCAAATCTCAGATTAGTGGAACTTTCAAACTGTAAATATTTGCCTTCACATTATTTGAATATCCACAATTGTATTTTTCACAACAGAACACAGAGTTTCTCACATTTTCTATTAGGCAGTACAATACACTACTTACCAAAGTATCCCTCCATAAAGCAAAGAGAATGCAAAGTAAAAAATTATTGAACCCCAGGTAACAAAGTGGTTTATCCAGGTCCAGTAATGTGTCTCTATTCCCAGCTTGTTTTTTTTCCAGAGGAGGAAGACGATAAGGGCGGGGGGGAGAAACAGAAAAAGTTAATTTAAAAAGGATTACTGTGAAAAGCAGCATCAAAAACACCAGCAGAGTTGGCATAAAAACTCTAACATACCTAAACTTTCAAAAAAAATCCAATTAAAACAATAAAGCATCACTCAAATGAATGCTGATAACTAGGAGTTTCAATTTTCACATCACTAACTTCCAATGAGGTCAAGTCTTTGACAATATTATGAACAGGAGCCCATCTTAGCAGGTGAGCAATTAATGATGGCAAGAAAAAAAATGAAATTTCAAGTTTTGCAACAAAATTCATTTTTAATAGTTTTGACAGTGTAATTATGAAGCTTCCACTTGCAAAAGCTGATTATTTCAAAAACTGCAAGAAATTTGCACTATTTACTGCCTCTTGATACCACTCCACCAAAGAAAAATTGCTAAGTAGCAGTGCCAACATAACTAAATCAAAAAAGATCTAGCTGCTACTGAGATGATGACTGGGAATGAATGTACTGTGATAGATGCCCATCATGCAATGAGCCAATAAAAGCCTGAGACAGAGCAAAACGGAACGCCTTCCACTGATAACTGACGATCTGGAAATGTAACCAGAGAAATTTCAATGCCAAGGTCAGATAGGTTTAGGATAATAAACCTTTATGGCTAACAAATTCTTGGGGCACACACAAGAATGAGATCAAAATGGACAGTAGCAGGAGTGGAAACCTTTACCTTTGCTTAATGGGAACAAACTCAATAGGCCCGGTTACCATAAATTTGTGGTCAGATGAAAATGATCTACATATGAAATTTGTTCTGAAAATGAGATTTTTGCTGTACATTCTAGTTTGTGGTATACAGCTGAGGAATCATCCTGTTTATATTTGCGCACTCAAGTCTAGAGTCAGGGCCCATGGGCTCAGCTGAGGAATCCATGGGAATAATTCAAGATACCAAGCTCCATTTCTTTGGGAGAAAACATTTAACAGAGGGGGAAAGGTATCTTTATTTTTGGTGCACACAATCCTCTTGACTTGCTCACATCTCAGGGTATTTATTGCTCTTTAGAATGTCTATTTACTAAGCTTGTTATGTGATTAAAAACACTAAAAGATGCAAAACAATCCTAAAATGCAGTGGGTTGCTGAGCTTTAGGCTAAAACCAACAAGCATATTCCAATTTGCAAAGTCTCTACGCAAACCACAATTAAACGCTCAAGAGTCTGTTTACTCAACAGTTTGACTTTGTGGCCTTAAAATGTTCAGAGCTGCACCATAACAGTATATTTGTACAACATGGTATAATATTCCTATCCTTATAAAGCAGCATATCATTCCACATTGCATGAACAATGCAAAGGGAGATAAGCAACACACACACACACACACACACACACACAGTTGGTGGGCTCTATTTTGTTTACTCTCTTTCGATGCCATTTGTCATCATGAGTGAAGAGAACAGTATGAACATTATGTCCAATGAGATCCTCACACGTATTAATTAATGTGGTGTAATCACTGCATCAAGTTTGCTGGAAATCATTATATATTACAAATAGTTTCAGTACAATAGTTTTATACAAAAAAGTACCAAAAACAGGTCCAAATAATATGTAAATTTCAAGTCTTTTTTCAACTTTTGTTTGAATTAGCTTCAACTCAAAGATATAAATGTTATCATTTTCATATAATGCAGAGCTAACAAAGTGCGAGCCTTCAAATCTGTAATAATGCTTAGATTTACCACTTATCACTACTTATTTGCACCATACATCATGCTATTAAATTAAGTTAGCACAGGAAAATGCCTATTACTAACATATTTCAATAAACTGCACCTTAATGTCTAAGCCCTCAGCTTTAGAAGTACTTACCTTTAACGTAACAGTAATAAGCATAACTGTGAAGACCAGAGAGCCAAATGTCCATTCTCCAGATGTCTAAATGTAAAAAGAAGTTAAAACACAGAAATTCAAATCTTCCAAAATCCTCACAAAGAATGCATATTAATGACTAAGAAAATTGAAGGAATCTTACAACACCAGGTTATAGTCCAACAAATTTATTTTAAAATCACAAGCTTTCGGAGATTATCCCCTTCGTCAGGTGAATGAGTGAAAAGGTTCTCAAATCGCATATCTTATACTAGGCTGGGACAGCATCACACCAATCAAAAGGTGTCGTTGTTATTCAAACAGGCCAGTCACGGAGAACAGCACGTCCCAGTACACTGGATATACATTGTGTCAATTACACAGACAGACAGAAAGAAACCCAAATGGCAGAGAGAGAGAGAGAGAGAGAGAGAGAATATTAAAAACATAACTTTTTTTTCCCCTTTTTGCTGGTGGGGTTACGTGTAGCGTGACATGAACCCAAGATCCCGGTTGAGTTCCATCCCACCATCAAACTCACCATGGACTACTCCTCAGAATCGGTTTCTTTCTTGGACACGCAAATCGCTATCAAAGACGGGCACCTCAGCACCTCACTCTACTGCAAGCCCACGGACAACCTCACGATGCTCCACTTTTCCAGCTTCCACCCCAACCACGTCAAAGAGGCCATCCCCTATGGACAGGCCCTACGAATACAGAGGATCTGCTCAGACGAGGAGGAACGCGATGGACACCTACAGACGCTGAAAGACGCCCTCGCAAGAACGGGATATGACGCTCGACTTGTCGATCGACAGTTCCAACGGGCCACAGCGAAGAATCGCATAGACCTCCTCAGAAGACAAACACGGGACGCAACCAACAGAGTACCCTTCGTCGTCCAGTACTTCCCCGGAGCGGAGAAACTACACCATGTTCTCCGCAGCCTTCAACATGTCATCGATGACGACGAACACCTCGCTAAGGCCATCCCCACGCCTCCACTACTCGCCTTTAAACAGCCACCCAACCTCAAACAGACCATCGTTCGCAGCAAGTTACCCAGTTTTCAGGAGAACAGCGTCCACGACACCACACAACCCTGCCACGGCAACCTCTGCAAGACATGCCAGATCATCGACACGGATACCACCATCACACGAGAGGACACCACCCACCAGGTACATGGTTCATACTCCTGTGACTTGGCCAACGTTGTCTATCTCATACGTTGCAGGAAAGGATGCCCCGGAGCATGGTACATTGGCGAGACCATGCAGACACTGCGACAACGGATGAACGGACACCGCGCAACAATCGCCAGACAGGAGGGTTCCCTCCCAGTCAGGGAACACTTTAGCAGTCAAGGACATTCAGCCACCGATCTTCGGGTAAGTGTTCTCCAAGGCGGCCTTCGAGACACACGACAACGCAAAATCGTCGAGCAGAAGTTGATAGCCAAGTTCCACACCCATGAGGACGGCCTCAACCGGGATCTTGGGTTCATGTCACGCTACACGTAACCCCACCAGCAAAAAGGGGAAAAAAAAGTTATGTTTTTAATATTCTCTCTCTCTCTGCCATTTGGGTTTCTTTCTGTCTGTCTGTGTAATTGACACAATGTATATCCAGTGTACTGGGACGTGCTGTTCTCAGTGACTGGCCTGTTTGAATAACAACGACACCTTTTGATTGGTGTGATGCTGTCCCAGCCTAGTATAAGATATGCGATTTGAGAACCTTTTCACTCATTCACCTGACGAAGGGGATAATCTCCGAAAGCTTGGTGATTTTAAAATAAATTTGTTGGACTATAACCTGGTGTTGTAAGATTCCTTACATTTGTCCACCCCAGTCCATCACTGGCATCTCCACATTAAGAAAATTGAGTCATTGATGAAGTATTACCTTTGCTAAAAAGCAAGGAATCTCTCCTCTGTATCTTTCAACAATTATAATATTAAGCAGATTGGATAGAAATCTATGTAGACTATGTTACTCATTTGTTTAAAGTAAACTAAGATTACTTTTGTGCACAATCTTTATTAGTAATGATTACTGCACAAATGCATTCTCATCAAATTAAAGACTAATAGCAGGATGAGACTGAAGGCCAATTTATAATACAGGTTCAACCCCAATGCCCGCTCTGCGAGCAGTACAAGTCAGCCATGCTTACAATGCACTCTGGATAGGGAAAGCAGAACTCTGCATGTGCATTTAAACATAGACACAGAACTCTGTTCACCAGCCTCCCCGTGCCAATAAAATGTTTTATTACAGAGCAAATGGGGCAGTTAGATCTATTCAAACATTAGAACCTTAAAGGAAGTCCACTGAGTCTTTTTTAAACTTCAAATATAAAGCTTAAAATGTTGGCTTTGATCACTATTAAACTGGAACTAGTGTTTAACCATAGCAGTGCAAGATAACCGAGATTGTTGCATGCTACTTCTGATAAGTGATCTGAGATGTGAATTACCAAACTCTGTAATTTGGCTGGTGCATTACTCAATCCCATCACCAATCATGTTTGAAAAGCAGACAAGTTCTTATTATTACCATTAAACCACATGCACAAAGAACTTCAAATGTTGCAAGCTTCATAACTTAGCCTAGAATCTGTTTGTCATCAAGCTAACATGGAACTATCAATGTCTAACCTATTCCAGCAACGTCATGGGGAACACTTTTACCTGCAAATTCCCCACCAAGTCACACAGCATCCAGGCTCTGATATAAAGCACCGCTCCTTTATTGTCAGTCAAAATTGTGGAATTCCCTATATAATACCATGTGGAAGCATCATCACTACGAGGGCTGCAGTGGTTCAAGGAGATGGCCCACTACTTCCTTCTAAAGGCAACTAGGGATGAGCAATAAATGCAGTCTTGCCAACATCACACACCCAGAGAACAAATAAAAAGTCCTCACTCAACATTCATTTTCCATTAGGGGTCACCAGACAGCAATCAAAAGCAGGAACCCTGGCTTTTTATCCCTCGCTGGCCCTGGGACAGTGAGGCCAAGTGAAGCATCCCAAACATTGTGTTGGCAGAGATCAGCTAATTTAACACAGACCTTTGATCTTCCTCATCCGTATGGCTCAAGACATGCTTTTAAGCATATATACTAACAAATACACAATGGTGAACTATGAAATACAGATTTCCATTAGTGAGACAGGTCTTCAACTTGCAGGGGACGAGCCACACAGGAGTTATCAGGACATCTTTACTCATCATGCATTAAAGAATTCACTATTTTATTTGTATTTTATGAGCAATGTAATTTTACTTTACTTGGACATAACCTTGCCAGGACAAGTCAGCATATTCTGAGAATAGCCAACTACATGCCCACAATTATACACAAAACTGATAATTACATTAAGAATATTGAGTCCCACATCAAGAATATGAAGTAATAATTTACATGCTGAAAATAGTTTTGTACTTGGAAATTATAAAACTCTATAAAAACATATTTTTGGGAACCTTACTTGTTCAACATTTCACTTCAACTCCCCTACACAATACAGCCCTCCCAAATATAGCTGATAATCCAAAAAATTCCATCTTTCTGAGAACAGGATTGACCACCAAATTTCCTGGCTAGGGATGGTAATATTCATTCAAAAATAGGCCAGTTTTCATAGTACTGTAGATTTACATGTTATTTCTAGATCAGCACAAGTAGCAAAAAGAAATATTGCTTATTAACAATTCAAACCTACCTACCAGTAAATATTACTGTTCGTAAGTCACCATGGTATTTTTGCTATGTTTAACTCTATTTCTATATCAGTAGCAGATCAAAAAAATACATGTTTGTATGCAAGTAGGCATTGTTTCACATTGCTACAACTTGCCTTAAATGTCAAATATAGCACCAAGTGGACTTTACCTACTACATAGAATGTACAGCACAGAAACAGGCCATTCGGCCGAACTGGTCCATGCCGGTGTTTATGCGCCATACGAGCCTCCTCCCAATCCTCTTCATCTAACCCTATCAGCATAACTGTCTATTCTTTTCTCCCTCATGTGTTTATCTAGCTTCCCCTTAAATGCATCTATGCTAGTTACCTCAACTACTCCTTACGGTAGCGAGTTCTACATTCTAAACAGTCTCTGGGTAAAGAAGTTTATCCTGAATTCCCTATTGGATTTATTAGTGACTAGTTTTGGTCTCCCCACACGTGGAAACGTCTTCTCTACTTATGAACATAATGGATCTCAGCAGATTCTATACTTCTGTAGGGGACATGCGGCTGATTAAAGCATGAAGCAAAAACTTTAATCAGTGCTCTTTCAAAGGTTTCAGAGTATAGCACTAAACCCATTACGTTGTTCATTAAAGCTTCAAAACAGACTACATTTTCCATCATGCACACAGATTTATACAATTTCTTTGGCATTCATTCATTCACAGATTTGAAATAGTTGTAAGAAAAGAAATCAAAGATCCAGTTTAGAAGAACAAAGCAATGGCAGTGCTGAATGACTGAAATGCAAATAAATTTGCAATTTTTAGTAAAAGAAACCATATTGTGAAGTGTGGGTCAAACAGTAATTAATAGTTTAGATTTATCGATATGAAATGAGAAGGGTTAATAATGTATAAGCTTTTATCCCCTCCTCACCCACCCCATCATAAATATTATAAGATCCAAAACAGTCAACTCTTACCAGTTGACTGTTAGGTTTCAAAATCTGAAGTCATGCATGCAATGAAAGAGGGGAAAGGAAAAACAGTAGAAAACCAAAAGTTCAAACAGAAGTTGTGCACAACATTTAATGCTGAATAATTTTTGTAAGCATTTAGAAAAGCTTATCAATTGGAAACACATTGGTTGCAAAACTGTTGAAGTAACAATTTAATAGTTATAACATTGCATTCTATCACACAGAGCACCTACTAGAGAGAAAAAACTTTTTAGTTAGCACCTTATCACATCCTCAGGCCGTTCCAAAGTGCTTCATAACTGATGAATTACTCAAAATGAAGTCACTGTTGTTAGGTGGTTTATCAGCACAAATTCTCCAACTGCAGCACCTGTTACTGTTATTTGTAAGCAGCATGACATTCTATTTGGACTAGCTAGCTTTACTGCACTGTTTTTAAAACCAGAGTCATCATCTTAGTTGTTTCCAGTATTATATTGATGAATGTACTGTTAGTATTAAGTTAATAAAATTCCCAACAGAATTCCGTTTTTTGGAGTATGGCACACTGCATCTGAAGGCTGTAAAGGCAGCATGTTTTCAATTATTTATGCTGCTCACAATGTAAGCAATGAAGATGACAATTTTACCAATGGAAATTCTAAAAGATGCCCATTGTACTTCTTTTCATCACGCTTCAAAGTCAAATAAACTTTAAAATGATGGAATAATATGTTAATATTAATTAACAAAAATAATTTCAGTATTTTAGTTTTTAATTTTAAAAAAAAGTCCTACCTGACCATTCCCCATCATGGATGTATCATCTCTCCTCAGAAGGTAAGAACCAAAGAAAAATATAAAGGCATGACAAAATCCTAGCAGGGTCCAATACAGGAATCTTTTGAGGGACAAAACTTCATTTCTGCTAATCTCTCTGTAAAAATACAAGACATTGCTCAAAGAAGTTATACAAAATAGCAAGAACAATTTTAGTTAAGTGACTTTATAATGTCTAAATATTGTATTTTGCAGAGACTTGAAACTTATTTTATACCCACCTGAAAACTTATTCACAGATTGAATTTAGGACCAGAACTACTACATTTAACTGTGGCCCTAACCAAATAAACATATAGGCGCAGAATTTGCGGGAAAAATAACGGTGAATTAAAGGCGCCGCCGTTGTTAGTGCATTAAAAAAATCCAATAATTTGTGGTGAGGAAGGGATACGGCAAGAGTTGCGAGTTGTCACTAATTGCCGGGTGATTTGCGCCGCTCTGCCGTGAGCCTCACAAAAACTGGAAATTACTGTCAACCTCCCCATGGGTGTTGAGAAATCGCTACATGTGTGCTGTTAAAAACAAATTAAACTTGCTGTAGAAAGTTAGGGCACGGTACTTAATGATGTAAGGACCCTTTTAATGGGCTAATTTATGTTTCCAATGGCATTCCACTTTGAAACCAGTTAGCAATTAAATGATAATTGTTCTGCACATGCCACATAACATACGCAACCAGGTTGCAAGTTAAACTGATTTGTTAATTTGATTTGTTGTGGATTCTGGCTGGGAGTAAGGTCGATGCTAAATTAATTTCAGCTTGTCAGGATTTAGAGTTACACCTACACCGTCCCCACACCCACCCACCTGCCCCCCCCCCTTTAATGGGGTCCACTAGTTTGAAAGTAACCAATAATCACCATACTGATTCCACAAGTAACACATGAATTAAAAAACAAGTTAAACCTGAACCTTGGGCAGGAGGCTGCCTTATTCATATGTTTGTGCGTCACGTTCCAGAGGCAAAAAATTTTAGAACTACACATTTTCCTGTATGTAATTCAGTGATAAATTTAGTTTAAAGACGTCCAAACTGCCACGTCAGAGCTTTGTTAACCATTCAAATCCTTAAATTTCACTGGTTAAGGAGATAGATTTCTGGTCCTGTCGTTCACCAAGGTCCCAGATGCCCCGTTGACCCAGTTATCAACTCATACTTCCAGCAATTTGTGGCGCAAAAAAAATTGGAACTGAAAGGTGAGGAAGAAAAAAACTAACTCGGCGCTCACCGCGAGATGCCCCACTCCAGCAAATTCTGGGCTATAATTCTACTATTGCCTACCTTTTGCCCATCTTAGATATTACCACATTAAAAAAACAAAACTAGTGAGAAACTGAAAATTTGGCAGCAGCCCCCTTCTCATCCCAGATTTGTTTATTTTGACTGTCCTCTACTCAAGAGTTGTTTGACTTGTTTCACTATTCCAGCTCCCAGATTAAAACGGTTCTTTTATTCCTCTCAATCCTCAAAATAACTATATACTTACAATCTGAATATTACATTTCATTGCCAAAATACAAATAAGGAACCAATCGTTTCCATTCAGCATGTGGAAATGAAATGAAATGAAGAGTGCAATAATCAAATTCAACCTACTTGTACAGCGCTGGCTTGCTCTGCAATACGGAAGGGTGCACATCTTGTTCAAACAAACTGTACATGAGGATGGGTAAGGAAGTGAAGCAAATGTTGTACAATGTCAGGTAAGCACCGTCATACAGTGTCTGTAAGAAAAATACATTAATGTGGTACTCTGAAGTTTAACTATCTCTCTAGCTATTAACTTATATGTAAATACATTATCGGCACTCCTGCTATCCACCTTCCCGATTATCTGAAGGACAAAGACTTGTGTAAAACATATATATTACAGTTGAACCTCCTTAGATTGCTTTAATGGAGGGGACGATAAAGAATATATATATATTCTTGATTATCTACCAATTTCCAGGATCTATCAGGGGTCCCCTCCATTAAAGTAGACTAAGGAGGCTCAATTGAAATAAGTGTGAGGAAAGCATAGTCCACAGGGCGATTTGCAGAGAATGTTTTTACTGTATAAAAATCTGACATTTAAAGGATCTCACAATACTTCTTTAGAGATGAAGAACTTGCATATATATAATGCCTTTCAAGTCCTCAGGACATCCCAAAGCACTTCACAGCCTACAAATTGCTTTTTAATTGTAGTCATTTTATAACGTAGGTAAACGGAAAAAAATGGAGATAGTGTAAAATTAAAAATTCTGTGCCAAACTTCTGCGTGTATTGGCATAAATTGATTGCTTATATCGTAGTACTGAACTGCCAAATGTCACTCCGTTTCACCTTTACCTTCCACCTAAGATGGGTCATGTCACATTCGCATGTCAGAAACAGAGCTTAGTCGTATCTCAAGCAGGAAAATTGCAGTAGTACACCAATTGTTGTTACAAATTCAGACAGAATATTGTGAATTTAAAATAGGCTGTGGTTGGGAGTTAAGAGTTCTTTTGTCTTAGAGTCAGAGAAAAATATACAAAAACTGACTAGACATATCTACATTTCCATGAGGACTATCGGGCTTAGCCAGTTCCCTCCAATGGCATAGCTGCCTATATTTACAAGTTAACTGCATCAGAAATTGCCTCATTTTTGAACTATGAATGCATGAAACTTTGCACACTGGCAAGAAGATGAACCTCATTATCTCTGATGGCTCAACTATTCAGAAAGCTGTACTTTAATTGAAATTCCAACACATTGTTTTACACTTCAGCAAGTGTAACATGTTGACTGTGATTGTTCATTTACATGCCCTGCCAGTACATTATAATATCTTTGATCTTGGGTGTTAAAACCTATTTTTGGAATCCCAGAACATTGTAAAATAGCTGGATTTCCATGAGGAGTTTAATTCCCAGTATTACTGCCTTTTTCCATTAGAGGTGGCCAAGAGGGACACCCTACACTCTGCCATCCAACATACAGTCAAACTTCACTATAACAAACCTTCTCGGGACCAAAAGAAAATATTGTTACATCAGGGTGTTCACTATAGTAGGGTTTGGCGATTTGCTGCATCAGAAAATGAAGGAATGACCAATTTGAATTGAACACTTTATTCTGTTAAAAAAACGATATAGTGTACACTGCTTCATATTATTTGTGCCTATTAAAAATAAGACAATAGGTTCCATCCAGGTTTCCTCCTAGAAGAGTAACTCGTCGTTTGCTTTGTTCAGTGCCAGCACAGGCATCACCAGCACTGGCCAGAGTTTTATTGGAAAAGAGCAGATGAAGTCTAGTTTCGTCTATCTTATTCTTTCCATCCCCAGTCAAAAACACAAACACTTGTCTCAAAATAAGATGTTTTACAAACAATCTCCGCTTAAATTTCACCATTAAAATCGATTTACATCAACATCACTATTCCCTAAGTAGCAACAAAAAGAACCACAAGGATGATAGCATAGAAATAACCTAAGTAATCTTTGTATGAGTGTTATGGTGCTACTATCAAATGCAGTGGTGGATTTGTGTGTTTCTATTCATTCATGTACCTGAAGACAAACCCACCGAAGGCTTTTTTTTTGATTCACCAGGAAACTGCACCGCATCCAGCAGTACAGGTAATAGGTTTATGTCCAGCAGACTTGTCAATAAAAAAGTTTCCAGGTATTTCAATTCTCTATTCAAAATGGCAAGCTACAATCTCACAATCAGAATCTCAATTTTTTTCTCTCATTCAAGTTTTTATCCATGAAAGAAATAAATGGAGAGCACATACCAAGCACCAACCAAACATCAGGAGCCTCCCCTGTCATTCAGGAGTTATTTATTCTATATAGTTACTTTTTCCAATTGTTTCTGGTCTCTACGTAAAAATACATAGCTAAATGTGCATTAAAAGGTAATTTATAAATGTATATTATTTCTGTGGAACAATAGAATAAAAAGTTCATTCCAAAATGCTGGAAAACGCCCTGGTGTGAAAAAATAACAAAAAAGCAGTTGATGCCCAGTCACGCTACCCCAGAAAATAGATTTTGCACCTTCAATAATTGCCTCTCCCTTCAGAAACTTGTAAATCCACTGACAACTGCCAGAAGAGATAGAAAGCGTGCAGAAAAAATTAATACATTTTTGCAAAGTTCATTAATTATATAAAAAGTAATGCTTACCTGTTGCGAAAACAAACAGTAGAACTGATATAAAAACTGAGGTGTGATAAAACAGACATTCTGAAAAAAAATTGAAAACAGGACTGGTTAAATTAGAGTCCTTAATACAGTATCATGAGCCTTTGGAAAATAATATTCTGTATTAGATTCACTATAGGCAATTACGAAATGCCCACATATCCTAAATTTGTGCACTATGATTCTGTGCAGCCCATAAAGAAGTTAACTTAACTTTCTGCAGAAGATATTTTACGCTCCCTCATTGACATTACCTAGGATATCATACACTGCCTATGTATGATATCCTAAACCGAAGCTCTCAGGTTTGATTCCTGGTCTGTGCTGAGTTTGCTGATCTCAGCCTAATCAGCAGCTGGAGCACTGCCACAATTGCCCTCAGTGGCCCTAGGTTAGGGGAGGGGGAAAAAAATTAGCCATGCTTCCCATTCCTGATTGCAATATTGTGACTCTTGCTGGAGAAGTGCATAAATGGGCAAGAACAAGATTAAGCTTGGGTGGGATGCCCTTCATTATCAAAGAGCCTAATAGCAGACACAGTCTAGTTCATAGATGAACAATAGGCATTTGGTCATGGTGCCAGATGGCTGCTGCCATACACGCACTGCACAATAGAAGTCAGGAGAAGAGGGCAGAAAGGGAAGAAAAATTAGAGGAAAAAAGTTTTGTGAATTAGCAGACCAATGTGACCAAAAATGCTGGTAAAATTTGTCAAAACAACATACCTTATAAAAAAAGTACTGTACAAGATGTGATATTCTAATATAATAGAAGTGGCCATGGACAAATAGTAACTTAGCAAGGAATCTGAATCTTGCTATTGCATAGTCACTGTTCCTCACTGCTTGCCTTCCTTCTTTGCCCATAATTCCTGTGGGAAAAAAAATTGTAAGACAGTATTTTCAGTTTATTTTAAAATTTAGAAATCTTTAAACCGGTTACAATAACTAGTTAATAAAGTTTAATATGTAAACAGCAACAAGAACATAACACAATATTTTAAGGCACTTCATAATGAAAGCAGATCAGACGCCGAGCAAGAATTGGGAGAAACGTTATGAAAGGGGGCCATAAGCGTTGTCGAAGTAGATTTTGAGGAGGTTTTTGATCGGAGAGGTATGATGGTTTAAGGCCCTGCCATTAGTGGAGGAGTGTGGGAGCGGGGGTGGTAGGGAGGGAGAGGCAGAAAGTAGCCCAGGGAGAGAAGAACAAGAATTATAATGTTGCACAAGCTATTTTTGGTCTTGAGGTTCAGTGCTATGAGGGCACTCAATTAATCTCCAGTTAAGGTTTTACTGATCAATCCAGTGGTCTATTACACATTCTAGTTGACAAAACATGTAAATATATCACACAAACACACACACAATGCTGAAATTTGGTTTTGGTCATTAGTTTATTAATTGGAAAGCTCATATGGGATATTGGAGAATATCTCAATGCATTTTCCTCTGATGCTGACCTTACTTTTGTTTAATTTGGGAGAGAAGCTCAAACCTTGGGAAGAGATGAATTACATGGTACAGCTTCAATTGCTGGCCCATACACCAAAGAAACCTGTATTTTTTTGCAGCCAGTTATATAAGTATTAGGTACTTCAAAATATAGTTTTCAGCAAGTATCCAAGAAAAAAAAATTAATTGGTCAAAATATGCACTAAATATTTACTTTGTGATAAATATACATGAAAAATAAAAGTCACATCGGGAACATTACAATTAATTTATTCACAGACATTTGGCTGCTATGTGGTGTATTATGACTTTCAGCTACTATCCACTATCCTTAGGCATTGTTGAGCTCATTACAGTCCTGCCCATTCATGTGACACACAATAATCTATAAACAATTTGGCAAATTTCTGTTTACATACCTATACCAATATTAGCTTCCAGTATCATGCTGACATCATTTGCACCATCACCAATTGCTAAGGTAATAGGCTTGCCTGGCGATGTCTTTAAAAGTCTGACTACCTGAAAATGTATCAAAACAATTACAGACTTTATGCCACAAGGCACAAGGTTTCATACACAAAGAACTACGTACATGAAAGCAAAATTTCAAAGCATTAATAATGGGTAAAATCTAATGTTGGATCCTTTATCTTCTCAAAGTGAGTGCTGCAGCCCACAAGGAAAGTAATCAGGCACTGCAGCTACAACCCACTGAACACAACAGCAATCTGCACCCACCATTGGAGGGTAATGGCCTCTGATCCACAAATCCTTCTAAGGGAGAATGCATGATGAGGCTTAGTTGCAGAGATTGCAAGGATAGCCATTAAAGATGGCTGATGCTAGACAGTCTAAAATACACAAGTCATACTGAATCCATGTCACACATTCTGCCTAAGCTGCCCAGTATTTTGCTTGGGTAGTGGCAAACTTGCCCAAAGAGAGAATGTAAACTTCAAATGTTGAAACAGGCTTCTGTGAAAAATAAGTTTTCCAGAAACAAATAGGATTTCTCTCAATTGACTAAGTGTCAGAACCAGTTATATTATATTTTCTGTCAACTCTGGGGAGGATGCCTTTGTTAGCCAATCATCCAAATACAGACAGATGTACAACCCTTACTGTGCACTATGAAAAGGCACTTGGTAAACACCATGAGGCACAAGGCACCAGGTAAAAAGGAAAACACAAAGTCCTGGTAGTGCAGTGCACTTCACCAATACACTTTCTGTTGTTTTCCTTGATCTTAAAATGATATGCAGTCTTTAGATCGACTGTGTCTACAGTGTGTCCTGGCCATACTTGCTTGCATGGTCTGTAGCAGGGTGATCACTTCAAAGTGAAGGCATTCATAGCTACGACTCAATCAAATTCATCCATTATTTCTGAGAGCTTCAAAGTAAAATTTGTTTACTGGCCTGACAAAACCATTTTGTGGTCCCAGCAAGCAACTTATTCTACGGCACACTGTTCTAAAGTACTCTGCCCACCCATTCTGACTTTGAGAAAATCACCACACCGAGTTGTGGAAGGATGATGGTGAAGAAGGGCTGCGTCACACATGCACCTGACTAAATTTATAATACATTTGCCCTTGGCTGATGTACAAACCTTCCAGCAGGGTTCTCTAATCAGATGCAGGTTGATTTTTTTTTCTGTCGCCTGAGGAAACAGATGAATTGATGCACTGGCACCCTAGTTAAGATTAGAGATCAAACCTAGGACCTTCCTGATATGATCTGACTAGGAAGTAAGTTTTATCCACTGAGCCATCAGAGCAGAATTAAGACTTATTTGTATGTTGTATCAGGTAAAGGAAATTCATTTCTATTACGAGACCAATATACTCAAGAATAAGGCCATTTTAGAGCAATTGGTCTCTATTACCTTAAATTTCATACCACACTACACAGAGTTTGATGTTACCAAATTAACAAACAATATTAGACACTGCATGAGTAAGTTGGACTTCTTTCTGAGTCTAACTGCACTTTTGTGCACAAAACTTACTTTTGCTTTTTGCAGTGGTGCCATTCGGCAACATAACACAGCACTGCAGTTTTTGCTAATCTCCATAAACAGTTCTTCATGTCCCCTGAGTGCAATTGTAAGGCTGATTCCATCTACAACCAAGCCATGCTGAATCACGTGATCTGCTTTGATTCTGCAATAATAAAACACTTATTAAAGCTTCTAGGTTTCAGATTTCTAACGTCTGCTAAACAGCAAACCCTTTTACTTGGTTAAACTACATAGAATGTACAAATGTAAGGAATCTTACAACACCAGGTTATAGTCCAGCAAATTTATTTTAAAATCACAAGCTTTCAGAGATTATCTCCTTCGTCAGATGAAGGAGATAATCTCCGAAAGCTTGTGATTTTAAAATAAATTTGTTGGACTATAACCTGGTGTTGTAAGATTCCTTACATTTGTCCACCCCAGTCCATCACTGGCATCTCCACATCATAGAATGTACAGCCCAGAAACAGGCCATTTAGCTCAACTGGTCCATGCTGGTGTTTATGCTCCACACGAGCATCCTCCCTTCCTACTTCATCTAACTCTATCAGCATATCCTTCTATTCCTTTCACCCTCATGTGATTATCTAGCTTCCCCTTAAATGCATCTATTCTAGTCACCTCAATTACTTGTGGTAGCAAGTTCCACATTCTAACCAATCTCTGGGTAAAGAAGTGTCTCCTGAATTCCCTATTGGATTTATTAGTGACTATCTTGTATTTATGGCCCTCAACTCTGGGCTCCCTTGCAAGTGGAAACATCATCTCTACGTCTACCCTATCAAACCCTTTCATAATTTTTTTTTTTTAATTCATTCATGGGATGTGGGTGTCACTGGCAAGGTCAGCATTTGTTGCCCATCCCTAATTGCCCTTGAGAAGGTGGTGGGTGAGCCGCCTTCTTGAATCGTTGCAGTCCGTGTGGTGAAGGTTCTCCCACAGTACTGTTAGGTAGGGAGTTCCAGGACTTTGACCCAGCGACGATGAAGGAACGGCGATATATTTCCAAGTCAAGATGGTGACTTGGAGGGGAACGTGCAGGTGGTGTTGTTCCCAAGCACCTGCTGCCCTTGGCCTTCTAGGTGGTAGAGGTTGTGGGTTTGGGAGGTGCTGTCGAAGAAGCCTTGGCAAGTTGCTGCAGTGCATCTTGTAGATGGTACACACTGCAGCCACGGTGCGCCGGTGGTGGAGGGAGCAAACGTTTAAGGTGGTGGATGGGGTGCCAATCAAGTGGGCGCCAATCAAGTGGGCTGCTTTGTCCTGGATTGTGCCAAGTTTCTTGAGCATTGTTGAAGCTGCACTCATCCAGGCAAGTGGAGAGTATTCCATCACACTCCTGACTTGTGCCTTGTAGATGGTGAATAGGCTTAGGGGAGTCACTTGCCGCAGAATACCCAACCTCTCACCTGCTCTTGTAGCCACGGTATTTATGTGGCTGGTCCAGTTAAGATTCTGGTCAATGGTGACCCCCAGGATGTTGATGGTGGGGGATTCGGCGATGGTAGTGCCGTTGAATGTCAAGGAAAGATGGTTAGACTCACTCTTGTTGGAGATGGTCATTGCCTGGCACTTGTCTGGCACGAATGTTACTTGCCACTTATTAGCCCAAGCCTGGATGTTGTTCAGGTTTTGCTGCATGTGGGCACAGACTACTTCATTATCTGAGGGGTTGCGAATGGAACTGAACACCGTGCAATCATCAGCGAACGTCCCCATTTCCGACCTCATGATGGAGGGAAGGTCATTGACGAAGCAGCTGAAGATGGTTGGGCCGAGGACACTGCCCTGAGGAACTCCTGCAGCAATGTCCTGGGGCTGAGATGATTGGCCTCCAACAACCACTACCATCTTCCTTTGTGCTAGGTATGACTCCAGCCACTGGAGAATTTTCCCCCTGATTCCCATTGACTTCAATTTTACTAGGGCTCCTTCATGCCACACTCGGTCAAATGCTGCCTTGATGTCAAGGGCAGTCACTCTCACCTCACTTCTGGAATTCAGCTCTTATGTCCAAATTTGGGACTAAAGCTGTAATGAGGTCTGGAGCCGAGTGGTCCTGGCGGAACCCAAACTGAGCATCAGTGAGCAGTTTATTGGTGAGTAAGTGCCTCTTGATAGCACTGTGAACGACATCTTCCATCACTTTGATTGAGAGTAGACTGATGGGGCGGTAATTGGCCAGATTAGATTTGTCCAGCTTTTTGTGGACAGGACATCCCTGGGCAATTTTCCACATTGTCGGGTAGATGTCAGTGTTGTAGCTGTATTGGAACAGCTTGGCTAGAGGCGCAGCAATTTCTGGAGCACAAGTCTTCAGCACCACAGCCGGGATGTTGTCGTGGCCCACAGCTTTTGCTGTATCTGGTGCACTCAGCCGTTTCTTGATATCACGTGGAGTGAGTCGAATTGGCTGAAGACTGGCTTCTGTGATGGTGGAGATCTCGGAAGGAGGCCGAGATGGATCATCCATTCGGCACTTCTGGCTGAAGATGGTTGCAAACGCTTGAGCCTTGTCTTTTGCACTCAGGTGCTGGACTCTGCCATCATTGAGGATGGGGATGTTCACGGAGCCTCCTCCTCCCCCCATTAGCTGTTTAATTGTTCACCACTGTTCATGACCGGATGAGGCAGGAGCTTTGATCTGATCCGTTAGTTGTGAGATCGCTTAGTTCTGTCTATAGCATGCTGCTTCTGCTGTTTAGCATGCATGTAGTCCTGAGTTGTGGCTTCACCAGGTTGGCACCTCATTTTTAGGTACGCCTGGTGCTGCTTCTGGCATGCTCTTCTACACTCCTCATTGAACCAGGGTTGATCCCCTGGCTTGTTGGTAATCGTACAGTGAGGGATATGCTGGGCTATGAGGTCACAGATTGTGGTGGAATACAATTCTGCTGCTGCTGATGGCCTACTGTGCCTCATGGATGTCCAATTTTGAGCTGCGAGATCTGTTCTGAATCTATCCCATTTAGCACAGTGGTGGTGCCACACATGTTGGACGGTGTCTTCAGTTTGAAGGCAGGACTTTGTCTCCACAAGGACTATGCGGTGGTCACTCCTATCAATACTGTCATGAACAGATGCATCTTCGGCTGGTAGATTGGTGAGGATGAGGTCATATAGGTTTTTCCCTCATGTTGGTTCTCTCACCACCTGCCGCAGGCCCAGTCTGGCAGCTATGTCCTTCAGGACTCTGCCAACTGGTGCTACCGAGCCACTCTTGGTGATGGACATTGAAGTCCCACGCCCAGAGTACATTATGTGCCCTTGCTAACCTAAGTGCTCCCTCCAAGTGGTGCTCAACATGGAGGAGTACTGATTCATGAGTTGAGGGGGGGGGGGGGGGTGGTAGGTGGTAATCAGCAGGAGGTTTCCTTGCCCAAGTTTGACCTGATGCCATGAGATTTCATGGGGTCTGGAGTCAATGTTGAGGACTCCCAGGGCCACTCCCTCCTGACTCTATATCACTGTGCCACCACCTCTGGTGGGTCTGTCCTACCGGTGGGACAGAACATACCCAGGAATGGTGATGGAGGACTCTGGGACGTTGGCTGAAAGGTATGATTCTGTGAGTATGGCTATGTCAGGCTGTTGCTCAACTGGTCTGTGGGACAGCTCTCCCAACTTTGGCACAAGTCCCCAGATGTTAGTGAGGAGGAATTTGCATGGTCGACTAAGCTTGGTTTGCCTTTGCCATGTCCGGTGCCTAGTGGTCCAATGCCTGGTGGTTCCTACAGTTTTATTCTTATGATGACTTCTTGTAGCAGGATTGTACAACTGAGTGACTTGCTCGGCCATTTCAGAGGGCGATTAAGAATCAACCACATTGCTGTGGGTCGGGATTCACATATATTCACATTCACGGGTAAGGACAGCAGATTTCTTTCCCTAAAGGACATTAGTGAATCAGATGGGCTTTTACGACAATCCGGTAGTTTCATGGTCATAAATACTGATACTAGCTTTTTATTCCAGATTTCATTTAATTAACTGAATTTAAATTCCCCAGCTGCAGTGGTGGAATTTGAACATTGGACACCGGATTTTAGTCCGGGCCTCTGGATTACTAGTCCAGTAACATAACCACTATGCTACCGTACCCCAGGCATCCCTCAGTCTTCCCTTTTCTACAGAAAACACCCCACGCCTGCTCAATCTTTCCTGATAGGTATAGCCTCACACTTCTGGTATCAACCTAGTAAATCTTATTTGCACATTCTCCAGTGCCTCAATATCCTTTTTATAATATGGAGACCAGAACTGTGCACAGAACTCCAAAGTTCGATACAAGTTTAACATAACTTCTCTGCTTTTCAATTCTATCCCTCGAGAAATGAACCCCAGTGCTTGGTTTGCTTTTTTAAAAGTGGCCTTATAACCTGCGTCGCTACTTTTAGCGATTTGTGAATCTATACCCCCAGATCTCTCTGCTCCTCTACCCCATTTAGATTCTTATTATCTAAATCAGTATGCGTCCCCCTTACTCTTTCTATCAAAATGTAATACTAAGCTGTGTATGTACATCAGGTATAACATTACCTGTCCCAAATATTACACGTAAGAGGATGCCACCAGAATGGAAGACTCATATACTTCAATTGATGTCAAGTAGAACAAACAAGTAACCCTTTTACCCTCTTCAAAAAAGCCTACTTTAAAAGGAATTGAAGATCCATATGAATACATTTATTGTTCATTTTCAATTAACTGCTGCACAGGGAAACGTATTTGTGGCACAGTGTAGTGCTTGCTTAAGCCAACATTGTGCTAAAGAGAACTCATTTACTATAGTAATCTCTGCTGTTTATAACAGGAAGTACCTTTTATGTATGCTCTATAGATTTTGGTAGCTAATTGATTCATAGACTAGAACAAAACACAGCAATTAAATTATGGATAATAATTTTAGCAGTGTATGAACGTAAGCACATTGCCTGTTTTCTACATTGTCAACCAACCAAATTTAGTAACAGTCTTTCAACGTGTTGTCGCTTCCCAAATTCGTGCCCACCTTTCTCGCAACTTCTTGTTTGAACCTCTCCAATCAGGTTTCTGCCCCTGCCACAGCACTGAAACTGTCCTAATCAAAGTCACAAATGACATTCTTTGTGACTGTGGTGCACTATCACTCCTCGTCCTTACGTCCTCTCTGCAGACTTTGACAAGGTTAACCACACCATCCTCTTCCAATGCCTCTCCTCTGTTGTCCAGCTCAGTGGGATTGTCCTCAAGGTCCCATTCTTACATATCCAATCGTAGTCACTGCATTTCCATCAATGGCTTCTCTTCCCATCCCAGCACTGTTACCTTTGGAGACCTCCAATGAATCTATCCTTGGCCCCCTCCTCTTCCACATCTACATGCTACCCACTGACAACATCATCCAAAGACTTAGGGTCAGGTTCCAAATTTACACTGACCAGGCCCAGCTCTAGCTGTCCACCACCTCTCTTGACCCTTCCTCTGACTGTGTTGTCAGCTTGCTTGACAGACATCCAATCCTGGACGAGTGGCAATTTCTTCCAGTTAAACAGTGGGAGGACCGAAGTCATCGTCCTCAGCTCCCGCCACAAATCCGTACTCTTGCCATCGATTCTATCCCCCTCCCTGTCTCCGGTTGAACAGGCTCCGTGCAACCTCGGTGTCCTATTTGACCCTGTGCTGAGCTTCTGACCCAATACACTCTCCAAAGAAAGCCTACTTCCGCCTCTGTAACTTCGCCCATCTCCACTTAATTTAGCCCAACCACTAGTGAAATTTTCATCCATGCCTTTGTCACCTCCAGATTCAACTATTTCAATGCTCTTCTAGTCGGCGTCCCATCCTCCATAAGCTGATCCAAAATTCTGCAGTCCGTATCCTATCCTGCACCAAGTCATACTCACCAATCACCCCTCTACTCGCTGACCTAAATTGGCTTCAGGTCCAACACCTCAAATTTAAAATTCTCATGTTTAAATCCGGTCATCGCCTCCTTCTCCTGCTTAAAACGCACCTTTTTGACAACTCGCTTAATATTTCCTTCTTTGGCTCGGGTTGATTTTTGTCTGATTATGCTTCTGTGAAGTGCCTTGGGATAGCTTTCTATGTTAAAGGTGGTATATAAACGCAAGCTGTTGTTGTTGTGGGACCAGAGGATTTGTAAAAAATGTAGCTACAAACAGTATACTTTAATTGTAAAGACGAATGCAACTGTTACTGACATTAAGATTTACAGTATCCAATTATTGCTGGATGGCTTTACTATACAATTCACTGTACAATCACAAAATACAGAAGTGTGAAATAGGTTAATTTGTAGACCACAGAAACTTTTCAAAAGATAACATGATTACCTTCTATCAAGCCTTCGAAGTTGCTCAGCACATTCACTGTCTGATTTCTGATCAGTAAGTTTCAAAATATTCATTGCCCTGTGAAAATGTCCACTGGATAAACTCACACTAATTGCAGTTTCCTGTTTATCTCCTGTAAGAACCCATATTTTGATGCCTGCCAATTTAAGAGCTTCTATTGTCTCTGGGACTTTGTCCTGTAACCTGGAACAAGAACCAAAGTTGTCAAGATATTTATAGCAAGCAACATTTTATATGTCCAGTTAAAATTTTTGATGGCTATTCAGTGACATTGGCAAAGTACACATGCAGGTGGATATCAGCACAGAAGCGGGCTCAGCTTTGATACCCCCGTGGTCAAATATTCTACACACACTCATTGCCTGGACTTGTACATAAAAAATGGCTAATTGTCTGATGTACCAAAACTCCATCATTGTCCATGGAATTGTACTTAGAATGAGTCCTCATCTTCTGGAGACAAAAAGAAAATGGGGTCAGGTGAAAACAGTTATAGAAAGCAATAAAATGACATTCAAATTAGTGCTATTTTGTACACTTTTATGAGTGACATACGTGCATTAAAAGGGGCCACATTTTTAAATCAAAGCAAGCTATTGTCACTTCTAATGAGCGACTCTGATCAGGTCCTTTGTTTTTAAAAAGGGATAGTGATGATGAAATTCAACCTTTAAAGATTCAGGCCCTAGAGGCAGTGCAGTGCAAAGCAAACTAGGTAACTCCTGTTGTCAAAGGGAAGACGTATAAAGAACATCTTGATAAGTTAGGGGTCTTCTATCTCAAAAAGTAATTCATATGGATCCTTATAAAGCTATGCAAGATTCCGAACCAAACAGAGAAAGTAAACTTGAATCAATACTTTCAGATATACCAGGATAGCAGACAGGAGAGCACAGGCTCAAAGATATGTAGCTCAAATTTAAGGTGGACATAAGGAAGTATTTATTTGCAGAACAGCTGGAACAGGTTACCAAGAAGAGTGGTTGAGGCTAGGCTATGGATTCATTTAAGCAACAGCTGGAGATGTTGATGGGAAAATGACAGAATTGGCATTCTGTTTAAATGAAATAAAATGGCCTGACGGCCCTTCATCTGAATTCATCGTGAGAATAAATTCAGTGCTACTTTCCTCGATGATTAGGTTAACAATATAATCAACTTTTTCATTTAAGAAGCTTCACATCACAATAGAGCACAATCAATCCCATGAGATGAGAGCAGTTCTTTTCAAAATACTGTAATAGTTTATACATTGATGTAGATGCAAAGCCTTACAAACGCCTCAGCAGAATCTTACGATGCACTGTGTTAGAATAGATGGGGCCATAAAACTAAAATAGATTGAAGATGCTAATGTCAATTATAAGAACATAAGAAATAGGAGCAGGAGTAGGCCAATCGGCCCCTCGAGCCTGCTCCGCCATTCAATAAGATCATGGCTGATCTGATCCTAACCTCAAATCTAAATTCATGTCCAATTTCCTGCCCGCTCCCCATAACCCCTTATTCCCTTTACTTCTAGGAAACTGTCTATTTCTGTTTTAAATTTATTTAATGATGTAGCTAATTATGTCCGAAACACAACGCTCTAGATAGCTAAATACTTTTGAGAAATGCCTCAATAAAGATATTTCACTTTCAAGGAATCAAGAACATCAGCTCACAAACTAGTACCAACATCTAACCACCAGCTTTAAATTGATACTGAAACAATGTGCATTATATCACCTGACTTTGCCAAATGTTACGTACAACTAAAATCAATGAAAAAATATAAAACACTAGAATAGATTACTTACAATGAAGAGTCTTCATCATTGTATGATCAAAGTTCAACATCTAGACACAATTAGGAATTGCTGTTATCTCACAGGGGAAGTTACCAGGAACAGTGTCACTTGAACTTCATGTTCTGGGAGTCTGGTGACCTTGTCTCCACCCTTATGTATCACCATCACTTTAAGACAGGCCTTCACTCTTCTGTCTGGCAAAGGCAGCAATGAAACCTGCAGGACCACCAAGAGCACTGACATTTTACAGTAATAAATAACTGCTAAAAAGAATATTGGGGTTGGCCAGGAGGGTGCTTTATATGTGGAGGCTAATGCTCAAAGAGTGAAGAAGTCTTTACCTACAGTAAGTAATTACAATAAGGTGGTTATATAAGGTAGTTTCTTCAAGCAGCATTTTCCCTCAGAGATTACATTTTTGGGCCATCTTGGAGCACAGCTGAGTCAAAGCACTTTTTGTCTGGACAAAAATGATTTGTGACAGCTAATAAGCTGCTCGAGGCAACTATCTTAGAAATACCCTTGAGGGAACCCTGCACAAGTTGGCCCAACAAGGGACCAGCGCACAAGCTGAGTAAACTCCGCCCTAGTAGGTCCTGCTTTGCAAACAAGCAACATAAGATATACTACACTACCCAGTTTGCAAACTTATCTCATAATTGTCTGAATTGAAAAAGGTCTTTCATCCTATTTGCATAATAAGCTAATGACCAGGCCACTAAAGCCAAGTGGTACTTTCACAAGAAGAAATGTTAAATAGTTGATAAAACTGTCAGCATGATTTCCTGAGATAGGTGAAATGCCAATCATTTTAAGCAGAGATGGAGAATTAGCCTTATCCACTTGTCAAACAAGGTGAGTCTACCAATGAAAGTCACTCACTAACCCTTCTTATTATGAAAACTGGTACAGCTGGTTAAGCGATTTCAGAAACCCATGGGTTGATAAGAATTTAACTTGAACTTTGAACCCAGCAAGTTAAAGTCACATCCAGGGTCAAATCAAGGAGCAAATGGTTGCACTTATCAAATACGCTTAATAAGTAGGATTAAGTGAGAAGTTCTGCTATTGCCGCATCTCCCAGATGTAAATCTCAGGCAGAGATGACGGGAGTATAGAAGCCAAAAGAATTTGGAGCAACTCCAGCAATATAAGAGAGTTACTGGTATATCACCCTACATAATTATACTGGTCGTTTGATATCATTCCATGAAGCAATTCCAGTTAGTATGCTAAGTTTTCCAAGTGGAATTGTTCCTACTGACCAGCATTGTTATGAATGATTGTTGGATTTCCAACAGGTAAAAGCCATGCATTTGAACAACCATGCTGACAACTACATTTTCTCTGTATGACCCGCAAAGAGAGATCCATTTTCTCCACCCTCACTAGAGCCTCACTGAACAGACTACTATCCTCAACCACTGTACTTGGGAGGTGCTCTCTTTCCTTCCGCCACCCGCCCCCCCCCAATACATGTTGGAGGACACCAATGTCGATTTTGCATGCATTAGTATCTTTGTTGCGATTCCAGAGCAAGGGTTTTGTGGGATAGACCTGGTCAAAAAAAACATGATCCTTTCTTCTAAAAGAACCTCAATGCTGAAAGAAACCAAGTGGACTGATTTTCTAATCAGCAGGTTTAGTGGGGCATCCTTGGCCAATGCCGTGGACTTCTGTTTTCTCAATGAGCGCTAGTGTAGGTGGGCTGGTACCAGCGTCAAAGCCCAGTCAGTGCAGACTTAGTGCTGGAGTCAACCTGGCTGAAAGTCTTTTGAGGCTGAAGCCAATGCCAAAGGCTGCATCAATGGCAGTGATGTCCTTGCCTGTCTGCCAATGACCAGGAGATTTTGAGGAACCCTGCACCTTCTCCACAGCCATGGGAACCAACGAAAACACAATTAAACTGATACAGCTTTATAGAAACAATCTTGTAAATTCTCCCTACTCACTCAATTGCAGGTTAAGAGTTGCTTCACTGTACTGGATATAGAGATCTCCTTGTGCAAGGCTGAGATGAACTTGAACATTCTGGAGGCCAGAAACTGCTTTCAGTTATTAAGCCAGTCATGTTCTACTCTTGAAGTAAGTCTGAAATAATCATGGCTGTCTCTCACCAGGAAGGTGTATGGCATCCTACAAAGATTTTGATGCCGACACTAATCAGCAGCCTGGAGTTAACTTGGGTCAGGTTAGTTGGCAGAGCCTTGCCAGTCTTGATGAAAAATGGTTTCAGTTCCCTTCAAATTGAATCAAAACTTTAAATAGGATCATTGCTCTGTGTTCTCAAATGACTAGAAACAGACTAAAATCTAATAAGTAGCTGAAAATACTGGGAAATGTGGGAGACAACAGGAAGCTGCCTACTGCCTCAAATAGGAGAAAGAAAATGGAAGGCTTGCCTTTTAAGTGACACTGTGTTAGAGCAGGATGGGGAAAGGTCATCTCATGCAAAGAGCACAATATTAATAGCAATTCCTGATTGTGCATGGAGGCTGAGTGAACTTTTAAATAAGCAGAATCCACATTGGGAATTGGTGGTTAACATAAAATATGCCACTCATTTATCTGGCAATGTGCCTGGTGCCAACTTGTTTTTTCTCCCCTAAAACCACCGTCTCCTGATGTGTTCTTTATCTTCACATTTGCACATGCAGCATGGTTGATGAAATATGAGAAGGAAAATGTACAAACCTGAATTCCAATTCCCATGAGGAACAAAAGTATCCTAGTATTTTGATAAATCTCTGAATTCAGTTAACACAATTTGAATGAGTATTGGTGGAATTATGTTCATTTTCCAGGATAGGAAAATACACCAATAGAGCAAAATATCTATCGTGCATTCTCAAATTGCAATAAAAACAAATAATTGGATTGATGGAAATGCATTATGGAGCGACTATTGGTTCTAGCTTAGTACAACATATTCCTGAGGTTACATTTGCACCAGTTAAAAAAGGAACCAAATTTTCATTATAAGTTGCAGTATACATGAAGTGAGAGATGATCAGCTTTAAAACAGATAAAACAAAATAATCTTTTGCCTTCTACTGTAGACCAATCGGCAATATTTCAGAACTAATTACAGTATAAAAACATCTTAATCTACAGAACTCTCAGAATAATTACTTTATTAAACTAGACTTTCTTTTTATATTAATGAATATATTTACATAATTTACTAACTTCATGGCAAAGTAAGAGAATTCATAGATATCTAACTACACTAACAATAATGACAAAGCATACAACATACTTGTCCTCTATTCCAGAAATTCCCAGCAGGTGCAGGTCTTTCTCAATAAAAGTGAAAACGTCTGATACTTGTTGTTCGCGTTGATGCAGAGATGTCCTGGCTGTAAGAAGCCGAGCTTCTATGTCATTATATTCTTGTCTGGTTAAAAATTTGCATGCTACACAGAGTGTTCGTAGTCCTTTCTAGAAAGAATACAAAAATATTTTTTATATATATATTATAAATAAATAATATATAGTACCTTGCACATCTTCAGGACGTCCAAAGCACAGCCAATGAAGTGGTTACTTTTTGAATTGTGGTCACAGTTTTGTAGGGAAACACAGCAGCTAATTGTGCACAGCAATTCCCCACAAGCAGCAATGACTAGATAATCAGTTTGGCAGGGAAAACAGGAGAATTCCCTTGCCCTTCTTCAAACAGCACCGTGGGGTATTTTATGCCCACTTCAACAGATGGCAGTGTCTCAGTTTAACATCTCATCCAAAAGATGGCACCTCTCAGCACTTCACTTGTCAACATAATTAATGTGCCCAAGTCTCTGAGGTGGGGCTTAAACCAATGATCTTCTGACTCAGGTGAGTGCTACTACTGAGTTGAGGCTGAACACTTCATAAATTAATGATTAAATTCTGGATCCTTGAGTTAAATCTCAATCTTTTTACACTTGTTTTGCAACATTTCTAGTATTTGCTTTTCTCAAAAACATTTTCTCCTTTTCATGGTTTTTGGTTTCTACCCCTTCCTTTTTAAGCCCATTTAATAACAAATTTGGCTAACAGAATAAGGGAAAAATGCAATGCAACTGCTTCTCCATAACTGGGACTTGGTGCAGTGGATTAGATAAAAGCACTTTACTCCTGGAATCTAGGTTCAAATTAGGGCCTGACAAATTGAATGAAAGTCTCTTTGTCTGAAGGCTATTATGAGTCCTAAGTAAAATGAATTTGGGCAGTCTCCATCAGTTTGTAGTGGGCATGTACCAACAGCACAAAACTGTTCCGAGTTTGACACCAATTGGAAATCTCACTCAGAGGATACAGAATGCTTGGCAATGTAAATGGAAAAGTGGCACTGCTATAGTATGGAATGCTGAGGTTAGCTGGAGCAGGGTAGAGGGAACTGCATTCTTTATCTAACTGCTACATCTGATGTGGGAGAACCTGATGTTAACAACGGATGCCTGAAATGGAAACATTTTCATTCCCGACACCAACATACCGTACATTGATTAGCACAAAATAAATAATTGTCAACCCAGCTTAATATGTAATTGGATCACTGGAAAACAAAAAAAAATCATATTTTTCAACAGAACGGTTTAGAAATACTGTGGCATTGAACAGGCAGAGTTTTTGTTTAAAAAGTTATGCAATCCGAGTAAGTGCACAGCTAAGTTTCTCTGAGCTGCCTGAAACTCCCAAGGCAAAAAAAGGATTCACCCTTCCAAATTAGATGCTACTATTGGTCGGCAAGCAGACCAAAATTGTGGCATGAAGTGCAAAAAATGTCCCAACTAACTCCAACTACTTCCATATACACTGCAAGAAGGGATGTATAACCCCCCTCCTCCCAACATCTGCTTTTAAGCTAATGAAGACAGGCCAGCTCCTAGATTGTGAGCCCTCTCCTCAATCTGTCATGTAAAGAATGAATTCATAGCCTGGAAGGACCATGCTCGGCTAGGTCAGCTTCTCCAAAAGAGCAAGATCAAGGTGGCACAAGTTCAAACTGATGAGACACAAATTTAGGACTGATATCAGGAATAATTTCTTCACAGAGTGATCAACATGTGGTATGGACTTCTGGATGGGTAGTGGAAACAAAAGCCCTTAAATCATTTAAGAAACAATTGCATGGTGTGTGCGCATGGCAGGGGGAGGATCACACCTCTAACCCCATAGAGACACACAAAAAACCTGTCCATTCTTTACACCGCACTCATCTTCGCAACAGCAGACTCCACACAAAGCATAAGGGAGCCTGGGAGCCAGACTTAAGCTATCGATCAATAATGGAGAAAAGTTTGTGAACAGCCTCCCAATTACAGTTGGAGCACTCCATGCAGATTTAAGCAGCCTATTATAGAAAAAATATTGGAACTGTGGGAAAGATGCAACATGGATTCATTAGGATGATACCAGTCATGAGGGGAGACTTGGAAAGCTCGGGTTAGATTTACTGGAGCAGAGAAGGTGAAGAGGGAATCCAATTGAAATGTTCAAAATTTTGAAAGGATTTGATCATAAACAGTGAAGACTTATTTCCACCGGTTAGTGAATGGGAGCATAAATGCAGGATTAATATAAGCAGCATAAATGGGGAAGTTAGCACAAATGGAGAAGTGGTTATCAAGATTTGTCCAGTTGTATCTTTATGGAATATATAAATATAAAGTGTTAACAGACAATAGACATTAATTTAACAATTTAGTAAAGCCACCAGAAATATGAATATATGGACTGGTACTTGGTTATAAAACGAGAAAATCTAGAGATTATAATTCTACGAAAATGGGGCATGACTTACCATAGCAAGTTCATCCACGTGAGCGCTCATTAGAGATACTGCCCCACTTTTGGCTACTGGAAGGATGGAAGATTCTGCCCCTTTAGTGAACATTATCATTTCTCCTGAAACAATCAAATATTAAGACCTCTCAATATGAAAAACATTTATTTACATGAAAATTTGTTGAACTCCTATATTTCCTCAATCATTAGAATGATATTCTATGCATGTAAATTGTTTCAAAGAACTTATTGAACCAGAAAATAACTTTAAAATATAACAGTAGCAAAGCATGGTATTTCCTGTAAAATAGATTATGAAAATCATGATTGTTAAATGGATTAGCAGAGCAAAATTCATAATTTTCTGATGTGTATGTGTTTGCATAGTTTCTAAGCCAACTGAAAAAAATCATATTTACCAAAAGGTGCTTTTCAATTTAGTGTCATATTAGTGCTGCCAGTTCCTGATGCACAGTTGGGTAACTAACTGGCATGCCCAGCTTCATCAATCATACTTTTGCTGTTATATGTACAGTCCATCAACAGTATTAGACTGCCTCATCTACATATTTGCAAACTGAATATATAAAGTTTATTTTTATGTTCTAAGCTTTTCCTTACATACACACATTTACTTTACATTAATAAGCATCTTGATGTTCTCTTAAGCTCGTGTAGTTAAGATGTATTATCAATGTACCTTTTGGTGTTTCTACAATCACACTCATTCGCCTGCGATCTGCATCAAACTCTAAAACATCAAGAAGTTTGTATCTGTAGAAAGGGAATAAGCAAACAAAGTTACCTGCATCTTAAGGAATTTTTAACTAGCTGAATAATATTAAAAATATCTGAGACCTGTAATTTTCAGTATCAGTACTGCTTTAATCTCATGTCATTCATGTTGCATACACTTCAGTAAATTTACTGCATTTCAGTAATGGACTAAACAACTTGGCACTGAGGCTGCAGCAGGACCATGGTAAGAATCAGAAACTGTACCATAGGTCACACTGTACTCACGGGCAACTTCACGAGTAATGATCCAGTAATTATAAACAATACTCAGACTGCATTTATACGAAGTGCAGCATCGATGCAAAGCGAAACTGCTTAGCATCAACACTACAGTCATAGTGTAAATGCATTCAAATACATTATTAAACAGTAATGTTGGGTAGGAGCAACGAAAACCATCTTAAATACACTGTCCAGTGTAGCATGCAGCTATACAAATCAAAACTTTCCAAAGTTTGATTCCCATCTATGGCAAGAAAGCTAACCTCATCCAGGATAGCGGTAGGAGTGTTGCAATGGCCTCAGGACTTTTAGTTTAGGAGGGTAAATAAGCTGGGGTCCAGTTTGAGATTGCCACCCAGTAACCCTTGTGGGAAAGTGTGTCTGCATGTGGGGGTACAGAATTGGGAACAGCCTGCTGACAGTCACTATCCAGGCTGACACGAAGAATGGCCACTTGAACGAGGTACCAGAGAGCAGGTGACAACAGTGGAACCATACCTTAACCCGTGTCTGTACATTCAGGAAACAAGGGAAGAAAATCAGTAAGAAAGAAAAACTAGAAGCAAACCTAGAGATGAGGTTATGATAATCTTTTAAACGCCTGAATTAAACTTTCTTGTAATCGCTCCCATCCACAATTTGAGAAAACATATCAAGGTCATGCACAATGGTTTTTTTGTTACCTTTCAGTCTTTCCGAACGTTTTAAGAAATATAGATTTCTCATCGGATCCTGCAAATGTAACCCCAATCCTACATAAAGAAAAAGAAAACATCTTAAATGCATTGTCAATACAGACAACATTAGGACAGAAGCTGGAAAATGGGTCCGTGAGAAACTCCACTATAGACTCATTTTAAAGGAAAGGAGCCATGCACGGTTCATTGCTCAGCCGAGGGTCCACTAGTCTAGATACTCGGTGCACAAGATCAATTATTACAGGTTCTAAGTTTACCCGTGGAAGCTGCTTAAGCATTAAATACAAGTAAAAAGTATTTGGAGATCTCCCAAATCATAACACAGCTAATGATATCCAAGCTGTATTACATATGTAGTGGTACTGCTCCTTGTCACATTGCCATGGCAAAATGGATTGAACGTTAACATTTAAAAAACCTAACTCTCCCAATGCCTCGTTGGTTGAGTGTGGTACTGAACATAGATACCAAGAAGGTCCCAGATTTGATGCCCACCTGTGCTGCATTAGTTCATCTCAACCCCAGCATGGCAGTACAGATACTACAATGTGCCTCAACAAACCTGAGTCCGGTAGTGAATAAATTAGCCAGGGCTCCCATGAGTGATTAGTATTCAGTGATCCCTGCTGGAAAGTGCAGGAGTCTTGTGCTGGGTGAAGACAGGATTGGGCTCCACAATGATGCCCCCCAAGTCAAACATCCTCTGAATCTTATTGCATACAAAAAGAGTGATCACTTGTATGAGGCAATGTAGAACTACCAGCACCTGTGCAAAAATACTCTTGAATAAGTCACTGCTGTCAAGAAGGGGTAACATTAGGGGAAAAAAAGTAATAACTCCATGTGTGGATGTTGGGAGAAAATTTGACTTGTTCAAAATATCTTCCATGGAAAAGTAGCATAATACAAATGTCTACGTTTACACCTGAAGAATAGCCATTTGGAGTAACAGGAGACTGCCAGTGCCCATGGAACTGTACTGTAGACCGAGTTACCACTTCTGGCAAAAAAAGGAGAAAATTGGGGCAAAACGAAATAATTAACATTTAAAAATATGATGGCAGCAAAGTAACAGGATGATATTTCATAATTGAAGATGGCTTTGGGATAACAGTTTTTGGATTTCATTATTTGATCAACCCAGGTTACAATTAGTGATTATTGTAATATTTGAATCAACTGAAAGGATCGCTTCTATCATATTTCAGTTGAAAAGCTGCTTTTATTTGACTTTGCTAAACTGCTATGCAGTTTATAATAATTCATGATGTGGAGATGCCGGTGATGGACTGGGGTTGACAAATGTAAGGAATCTTACAACACCAGGTTATAGTCCAACTGTTTTATTTGAAAATCACAAGCTTTCGGAGGCTTTCTCCTTCGTCAGGTGAGCTTCTCCTTCCTCACTCACCTGACGAAGGAGAAAGCCTCCGAAAGCTTGTGATTTTCAAATAAAACAGTTGGACTATAACCTGGTGTTGTAAGATTCCTTACATATAATAATTCAGTAAATACTTCACCTTCTGCCTGCTGATAATTTTGAAAGAAAGAAGAGAAAGAGGAGAGAAGAGGTGAAAAGAGAAAGAGGAGAGGGGACAAGAGAAAGAGGAGAGGGGACAAGAGAAAGAGGAGAGAAGGAGAAAAGAGAAAGAGGAGAGAAAGCATGCATGATATTACAGCATTGATATGGAGGAGTCTGCTTTAACTGGCACAAGTAGAGCCCCTTAAACATGACTATATTGACATCAGGTCCCACAGGACGAATAAGGGCATGAAACTAAATATTCAACAACAAATTGCATTTATATGGCACCTTTAACAGTAAAACATCCCAAGGCACTTCACGGGAGCATCATCAAACAAAATTTGACAACGAGCCACATAAAGAAGTATTAGGTCAAGTGGCCAAAAGCTTGGTCAAAGAGGTAGGTTTTAAGGACCGTCTTAAAAGGAGGAGAGAGAGGTAGAGGGCAGAGAGGTTTAGGAAGGGAATTCCAGAGCATAGGGCCTAGGCCGCCGAAGGCACGGACGCCAATGGTGGAGCAATTAAAATCGGGGACGCGCAAGAGGCAAGAATTGGAGGAGCGCAGAGCTCTTGGAGGGTTGTAGGCCTGGAGGAGGTTACAGAGATAGGGAGGTGGGAGGCCATGGGGGAATGGAGGGTGGAAGATGGGAGGCCAGCCAGGAGAGCATTGGAATAGTCCAGTCTGGAGGTAACAAAGGCATGGATGAGGGTTTCAGCAGCAGATGAGCTGAGGCAGGGGTGGAAACAGGTGATATTACAGAGGTGGAAGTAGGTGGTCTTGGTGACGGAGTGGATATGTGGTCGGAAGCTCATCTCAGGGTTAAATAGGACGCCAAGGTTGCGAATGGATTGGTTCAGCCTTAGATAGTGGCCAAGAAGAGGGATGGAATCAATGGCCAGGGAATGAGGTTTGCGGCGGGGACCAAAGACAATGGCTTTGGTCGTCCCAATATTTAGTTGGAGGAAATTTTTGCTCATCCAGTATTGTATGTCGGATAAGCATTGTGACAAATGAGAGACAGTGGAGTGGTCGAGGGAGGTGGTTGTGAGGTAGAGCTGGGTGTCGTCAGCGTACATGTGGAATCTGACGTCATATTTTCGGATGATGAGCTGAGGGGCAGCATGTAGATGAGAAATGGGAATGGGCCAAGGACAGATACTTGGGGGACACCAGAGGTAACGGTGTGAGAGCAGGAAGAGAAGCCATTGCAGATGATTCTCTGGCTACAATTGGATAGATAAGAATGGAACCAGGCGAGGGCAGACCCACCCAGCTGGCTGATAATCCATTAGAGTTACACCCTGGAAACTGAGTAGCAGCCATGCTATAGGATCAATTTTGCAATTTTACTGTCTACCACAAGCATTGCACAATGTCACATTCACTGGCATATGCAAACGTCGCTTGTTGATGCAACAGATTAACAGAATGCCAACTAACTTTTGAGTGTCAATTTACCATGGAGGATATTAGGTTATAACATTTTCATTTGCCTTCAGTTACTGCCACGTCACTGAGTAAACGGTCTTAATAACTAGAAATGAGGACCTCTGTGCCCATATATTACACAAGGCGAGTCCAGCACAATCAATAAAGTGAAAGTCTGATGTGATGCCTTACAAAAATATTCCCATAAATTGCTAATAATTTCCAAGTTCAGATTTAACAAAAAAAAACTACTTCTGAATCAAAGGAAGATTACATATATCCACTGAATATATCAGTTCATTGTAGAAAAAAAGTCCTTACTTTTTGGCAGCTTCGACCAAAGCCTTCTCATCTGGTGAGGAAGCATAGTATTGTACTTTGGATGGTTCAGCAATGACATGCCTCAAATTAGGTCTCTGGGTCTCTTCGAAATCGCTAATATGGACTGTGTGACAGAGGGATATTGCCTTCAAGAACATCTCCTCCTCCATAGTCTAGGAATTGAAGCATGAAAAAAAAATCAGAACACTGATTATATTAATTCAGGCAAATGCTGACTTTTGGAAAATAAGAGTAGCGTTTTTAAACATTGATATTCATTGGGATACTTTATTTTGCCTAACCACGGCTCATTAGCTAATTTATATTAGTATCCGATACAATGAAATAGCCAATGCAGCTCAACTGCTGGTTCAGGCAGTGAGTAGCTCAGCCATGCAAATCAGGAACATCTGAGGTTTGATCTCTGATCTCTAGTTAAGCTGATCTCATTTAGCTATGCTAGAATTATCTTCAGCACCTTCGATTAGGAAGGGATAACATCAAGTTCCTGATTATCATCCAGCAAGTCTGTATCTGTCACCTCTAAATGTAGACAGCATCAGGCTCAGGCTTGACTGAATAGCCTGTCAACAGTTACTATCCAGGTTTATACAGGAAGAATGGGCACTTGGGTAAAATGCTGGAAGGTGACCTGCACTGTTGCAACTGTACCCCAGCAAGGTGTCAATGCCTTTAGGAAAAAAAGAGGCAAAAATTATCAGGATAGAGAAGAAAAAAAAAGGCATTATTAGTCCATTTTGAAAAGAGCTAACAAAGTCCACGGGCCCGATATTACCATGGCGGCGGAGGGTAGATTGGGCGCGTGGGTAACGTGCCTGGTGAAATCAGTCTGCGCCTAACGCAATCGCAGGCTGATTGGATCCACTTACCTGTTCTTCCGGGTTCCCCACTGCTAAGCTGCATGGCGGGCGGACTGCGCATGCACAGTAAGGTTTGTCAGCTGGAGGAGCCCTATTTAAAGGGCAGTCCTCCACTGACTGATGCTGCAAGAAATAGGAAAAATTACAGCATGGAGCAGCCTAGGGGGAAGGCTGTTCCCAGGTTAATGATGCCTCTCTCCAGCTCTTATTGGATGGGGTGAGGAGGAGGGGGAGGACAGAGATCTTCCCCCCGGCGGGTGGGCGGAAGCGGCCTGCCTCTGCCTCTGCCACTGCCACCAAGAAGGCCTGGCTCGAGGTGGTAGAGGCGGTCACCTGCACCACCAACATATTGCCCACCTGCATACAGTGCAGGAGGCGCTGCAATGACCTAAGTAGGTCAGCCAAAGTGAGTACACTTACTCATTTCCCTACACTCCGTCTGCCACATCACCGCCCCCACCCCACATCGCCTTCTGCACAGCCAACACTACTCTGTCACATCACCCCTCACCCCCACTCAAACCTCATCCTCATCTTACCTGCACTTACTCACCTCGCCAGTACTCATCCTGCCACTACCACTCAACCCAATCCTCATACAATCTCATGGCTCTATCTCATACTCACCCTCTCATGCATCTCTTTCACAGTCAGCCTCACTCAACCTGCCACTACTTGTGCTGCAGCCACAGGGCATGCATCACATATGTGCAGTAGGAAGCGTAAGTCAAACATATCGTGAGCATGAAGGGGATGCACAAGGGTGTTTGAGGGTTTGTCATGGTTTTTTTTTACTTACATTTAATTTCTGATCAACTCACATTACATATTATATTGGCACCACTACTGCCACGTCTTTGCAAATCTTGTCTGGTTTGTGCAATAATGCCCTTTCCTGAGGATCACAATGAAGACCCACAACTGATGCCACCCATTGTGTTACTGCAGAGTAGGTGCAGGTGTATTTGCAGGGCTCTTTTGCGCAGACGACTGAGAGACGTCGGCGATGTCCCCGGTGGCACCCTGGAAGGATGCAGAGGAGAAGTTGTTGAGGGCAGTGGTGGACTTTGTCAGCGACAGGTAAGAAGATGGTGCTCGGGCCACCCAGGAGCAGCTCGGCATGAAGGAGGCTGCAGATGTCCACGACTACCTGTTGAGTGACTCTGAGCCTCCGTGTGCACTGCTGCTCAGAGAGGTCCAGGAAGCTGAGTCTTGGTCTGTGGACCCTGTGGCGAGGGTAGTGCCCTCTGCGACGCATCTCTCTCTGCGGTTGCCCTCCCTTCTGCTGTGCAGGTGGATGTGTCACAGCACTGTGTTGTGGAGCTCCACGTGTCAGAGGTAGATGGCGTGGCCGGCGAGGCTGGTGATGCTGTTCATCCTCCGAGGAGGTCATGACTGCAGCTACGGTGGCCCCCATCCGGAAGAAGTACATCTGAGGGGGTCCGCAAGGTAGGTAAATGTGTCTGGACAACGGGGTAAGTGTGCAAGTTGGTGAATTTTGATGTTAGGAGGAGGGTGGTGGAGGCCAAACTTTGTCCAAAGTGACAGAATGGCCTCCTGCAATGAGTGAGGGTCTCCCCCCCCACCCCCCACCTGTCAAATGGACCTTTGCAGCTGCCACAGGCTGATGGCTGCAACACGTCCATTTGAACTGGGAGTGTTTTCCCCAGTACGGGAAAACAGTCTCAGTCAGTTGCAAAATCCCATCCCTGCTAAAATAACAGGTCAATCAGGTCTGTAAACAACCTGAAGTACCTGTTCAAGTACTTTAAGTGGCACCCTGCCGGCTTTAATTGCCGGCAGGAGTCCCACATGCGAGGGCTGCGTGCGCATGTGAGTGAGTCAGTGGGAAACCCGGAAGTGGGCGGGTTGGAGCCAGGCTCCCGACCCGCCCCGGGAATCCCCGATTTTCGCAGCTCCACCGCCACGAACGCACCCAATAGCGGGTTCGAAAATCGAGCCCCACATGTTTTGTAATACTGATCTGCTTCTCAGTGAAGGTCAAACTGTTGTCCTCGAGTTAGCTTGCTAGTCTCAACAACAATTTCTGATATGAGAAAGGTCAGAGAAACATGCATGGGTGCTGGCAATACATCAGCTGTTTAGTAAAGGCAATGATGTGGAAAACATCCATTATAATCCACCTTTGGGTCTGTTTCAGTCCCTGAGTATTAATTTAAAATCTGTGGAAGAGGAGAATGAGGGCTGGGGTAGGATGCAGTGCTTTCTCTTATGAAATAAGGGTTCAAATCCAGTCCAGCTCAATAGAATGATAGTCTGTTTTCTCTGCTGGCTATGCAATGAGTGAAACAAGCCTCAACCCAATTCCTTGCAGGTAATGATCTACAACATAAAAATAGTAATAACACAAATGGGCAATCTCACAGACAAGCCATAAAAATACTTGATTTGAGAAATGTAAAAATTGATACTAGTACAAAATGGAGTGCTGTTCTAAGTTCTAAAGCACATCTGTTGGGCAGAGAAAAGAGGGCTTTACTTTATATTTGTGCCTCTGCTCTGCCTGACCTGAGACAACTTTATACTGATATTGCATGCGAAAATAAAACAAGTATTCCTTTCCCCACCATCGACATTCAGCACTTTAATAGGTACAAAAAGTAACTAAAAAAAAAAGAAAATTTAATTGATCCAATCCATGATCAACATCATCTTGAACCAGAAGACACAAACACCTGAAGTTTAAGCCTGATAGTGAACTACTCGGATGAATAGCAACCTGCTGGAGACAGGCACATTTGAACAAGTCATTTGAGCAGTTGTTTTCTAATCAGAAGATCCAATGTGGTGGATCTCCAGGCTATATTTTTAAACAAAAATGAAACAGCAAATGTCTTGCAGCCATCCAAGGAACATTTTTAACCCGTTTCCTCCCTGAATACTTGAAAGTTCTCTGCTCTTTTCACCCAGCATATTGTTATCCTTTGACTCAAGAATTAAAATAATTATGTTTTTAAAATAAACATGGAAAGCAAATGCGATTGGAACTTACAAAAATTTGTCTGGATTCTTCAACCTCCTGATTCATTCCTTCAGGGATTAAACTGCCATTGATATATTTGTATTTGACGCCATTAATGGAGCATTCCCTGAATTTCATTTCATTTTCAGTTAGTGTTCCAGTTTTGTCCGTAAACACGTACTCCACCTAATTATAAAAAGTACATAAATCAGTATTATACATATCTGCTGTGACACATACCTTTTATTTAAAGCACACAGCTTCCTGATCGCTCAGGGGGTAAATGCACCACTTACTGTGGTACTCAGCTAGAGATCAGGAAGGTCCCAATTTCCATCAATGGTGTCTCCAGAGTTACCCAATCTCAACCAAGCAACAATTGGCCTCAGCTGCCCTGGACTAGGAAGGGGAAGAAGCGGGAAAACAATTGCAGGAACGTAGTAAGTGATTCAAACAAATTATATTGCCAAATTATAGATCTGTCATTTCCTTCTTCAAACGTTTCATTTTGCATGGGAAAAAAAAATCACTGGCATGCTGCATTGGCCAAACTGAGCAACTTAACATGGTCCACACTTTCATCCAAAAAAAGATTCCATTGCACAAATACTTGCAATGTAAATGCCTACTAAACATACAGTTACAAACGATCACTTTTGTTGCAAAGTGCCCAAAGGGTCCTCTCAGCTTCATCGGACTTAATGCTTGAAGACTATATACCAACTATGCAAATTAATTCTCACCTGCCCAAGTTCTTCATTAAGGTCTGAGGTGTTAACCTGTGCACGTTGATTTGTCGCTTCATGGTACAAGTCAAGATCCCACACAATGAAAAAAGACCCCAAGAACTTCTGCATCTCAACGGTAACATAGAGTGAAATTGGAATGATGTAATTGTATAGCACCATGAAAGCCAAGAAATCAGATATACCGGTCAGAATCTAAAAAGAAAACAATTTTGTCACTGCATTGTATTACAATATTAAAATAATACACTGGTGTATCATGTTCATATAGCTGTCATAATATTTTGAAAATGTACACATTACTCACTTCATATGCTCATTACAGTTTTCTTTTATTCTGTGGAAATACATTTTTAAGCTATATAGTTGATCACCAAGCTACTGAAAATTTTCAGCTCCCCAGTTCTTTCAACACATTGTAAATATTGAGTCTATTCCAAATTTTGCCTCTCAAATCCAGGTACTGATATCATGTTAAATATGCAAAACTTGGCACGAGCCAATATTGGAAGGTGTGTGTTTGGATTGGGGGAGGTGACCTTACCCAGTGGTAAAGAAACTTTGCCTTCTCCTATCTGGAAACTCATCCCTATGAAAATTAGTTCTCTAGTCAGGCACAACTAAAATTTCTTTTAGTTAATCACAAATCCAGACAGAGTCCAGCAATGTTAGAAACTATTGGACCTCTTACTGAGTGCTCCTGCAAGTGAAGCTGGTGTCATATGCCCAGTTGTTTCAACTCTCTTTCAGAAGGATTGGCATTTTCCATCTAGAGGGGGCTTATTGTATTTGTTTGCAATTGGAAGACGCCTGGTATGTGGCTGTGGAAGCACGACTCTTTGACTCTTGAGGATCCCCAGGATAGGCTGTCTGGACAAAAGACTATGCAACTATCACACAGTAAAGACAGCTGTGAACACTGGCCAACACTCAGATGAAATACTTTCAGCAACCAGTCAGCTAAATACCAGAGGTAAAGTCTTACATTAAGAGTATGATCCTTTCATGCCCCAAGTATACCGTGGAAATAATTCTGCTGCCCAAGACTCAAGGTCCGTTCTAACAATTACACTTGGAGATCACTGCGGAGGCCCAGATTTTTCACCATGCTGAGCAGGACAGAAAGCAGATAAGAACACAGGACCAGGAGTAGGCCATTCAGTCCCTCCAGCCTGTTCCACCATTCAATTAGATCATGGCTGATCTGCATCTTAACTCGATTTACCTGCCTTGGTTCTGTAACCCTCAATACCCTTGCCTAACAAAAACCTATCAATCTCAGTTTTGAAATTTTCAATTGACCTAGCCCCAGCAGCTTTTTGGAGGCCTGGCTCTAATTTTAAGGTTATGCCTCCTTGTTCTGGACTTGAGGAAATAGTTTCTCTCTATCTACCCTATCACATCCTTTAATCATCTTAAACACCTCAATGAGATCATCCTCTTAATCCTCTCAAGGGAATACAAGTTTAGTCTATGCAACCCATCCTCAAAATTTAACCCTTTAAGCCCCAGTATCATTTTGGTGAATCTGTGCTGCACCCCCTCCAAGGCCATCATATCCTTCCTGTATACTTCAGATGGGGATCTAAACAGAGCTTTATATAACAGTAACGTAATTTCTCCCCCTTTGTATTCCAGCCCCCTTGAGATAAAGGCCAACATTTCATTAGCCTTTTAAAATTATATTTTGTACCTGTCCACTAGCTTTGTGATTTCTGTACATGGACCCCTAAATCTGTCTGCTCCTCTACAGTTCTCACCATTTAGAAAATACTCTGATCTATCTTTCTTAGGTCCAAAGTGGATGATCTCACACTTCCCCACTTCAAACTCCATCTGCCGCAGTTTTGCCCACTCACTTAATCTATCAATGTCCTTCTTCAACTTTTTGCTCTCATCTACACTATTTATGGTGCCACCTAACTTAGTGTTGTCAGCAAACTTGGATATATGGCTCTCTATTCCTTCGCCTATGTCATTTATAAATATAATGAAAAACTGACAACCCAGTACAGATCCCTGGGGGATACGACTGGTCACATCCTGCCAATTTGAGTGTATACCCATTATCCCTACTCTCTGTCTCCTACCTCCTAACCAATTCCCTACAATATCTACATTATGGGGAAATCATTCAACATACAGCTGGTCCTGTCAGTCAAAAACAGACAAGTGTTTAAGCAGTGGAGCAGGTTTTTAGCATAAGCAGTACACACTCAAATTGATATCAACACAAATCACAGCTTAAATTGCACTGCACAATTACTAAATTTGAGTGTTTTAGGAAGTTACAAAGTACATGCAGAATCCAAAAACAGAGACAAGACGTTGCATAGACCCCAAGAAAGAAGAAAATAGTCAGTAGCATTTGAAGCATCTTATAATCCTAGTAGTTGCAGATATTAAAAAAAAACTTTTCACTTTAAAAATGGGAACCATCTCAGAATGGTTATATTTAATGCAAATGTGCATATAGTACAATTAAGCATTCAATATTGAAAATAACATTGCCTACATGTAAATAGTTACAAAAGTTTAGAAGACCTTAAATGAAATTATAATCTCTCCATACTCACTCTGCTGCTATTTTTCTCTAGTACAGTTCTTTCATTGTACGAAGCCTCATACCACCAAATGTATTTCAAGATGGTACTAATAATTGCTTCAATCACAAGAATTTCCAGGAAGACTATCAGAAAGGTGTTCATAGACCTACAAATGGGAAGAAATATCAATTACGTTCTGTAACATTTGCTTCTGCTTGCTGAGATTCATATCACCCTAGAATTGTGCATGCAAACAATTTAGAATTATATATTAGTAACATCTATAATATTAAAAAAACCTTATACCTGTACTTACTTTCTGTATGCACCACTTGACTTCCTGCTGTCATGCTTTTGTCACACTTTTGGTGTCGATTTTTTCAATTATAAATTCCTATGCCCACATATGTAAATGGAAAATGCCTATGTAAACTTGCCACTGATTACACAATTTGGCCACTGAGTTATGCAAACAAGCCACTGGGTTGCAACAACTTTCTCAAAAATGCTTTGATTTGTTTTCCATCTGATATTTCTTTCTTCAGTAACTCAAATTTCTAATGTCCAAAAAAAGGGTTTAATGAAAATTTTTGAAAAATAAAAATTGCAAGTTTCACAATAACATGATTAAATGTATCCGCTAAATGCCTTTATTGAAGTTTTACTTGAAGGTCTAAGCATCTTCCATAAGCATGGCATTGGAGTTGACGTGTTTACCCAGAGCAGTGATGTCGTGAGTGAAATTTGGATTAGGCAATCTGGGTATGTGCCATGTACTTAATTTCCCACGACACAACAGTACTGTAGAGTCAACACTGAGGAATGTTTTTCTTCAGCTTCTATTCAAAACTAGATAGATTTCAAAAGCTTTAGAGGTAAAATTCATATTGCTTTTCACAAAAAAGTGGCTCAGTGTGGGAACGTTCTGATTACACACCACTGTTAGGTCCCATAAACTTTAGAAAATAAAATTCACACGGATAGACTGGAGATGGGGGAGTGGGAAAGGGGAGAGTGCGAAAGAGAGCGCGCACGGGAGAGAGGAACTGGGGGAGGGGTTAGGGGAGAGAGGGGGAGTGAGAGCATGTTTTCTGGAATATAATGTTACTTCAACTTTCAAAAACAAACTTTTTAAATTTTGATCCCATCTGATTATCTCATCCAGGCTCTTCTGACAGTTAGAAGAGGTAAATGCTAATAACATCACCAGTGAGACAGATTTTAATTCCTAACACCCATGTGCAAGGGAGAGTGTGCGAGGGAGAGAGTCAGTTTCTTTCTTCATTCTAATTTGGATTTCTTTTTAAAAAAAATAACAAAGCTGAATTTTGAAAGCAAACAAATCTGCAGAGGGAAACTGGTTGAGGGCTTTGACCTCTGGTGTCTCACCATCTGGAAGTGAGTGGTAATTAGGGAGTGGATGGAGGGTTAAGGGTGAGGCGAGTGACAGCAGAGCAAGGATGACAAAGGGATGGTGTGGGTAGTTCCAAGGGAAAGATTTGAAGGTAATGATGGGAATGAGGGTGTCATAGCAACAGGAAGGGGTAGTGGGAAGGTGGAATGATGGGGTCATCCTAGGATATCTCCAAAGCCTTTAAGAGACTCTGCTCCCATGCAGTTCTTTAGGGAAGGATTGGCAAGGTTGAATTTCAGCCTCAATTAAGAACTGCTTTCAAACTCTGGTTAAAACTGCAGATGGGTTACTGGAGGACTATCCTTTGCAGAACATAGCTCTCATTGGATGATAATAGGGATACTTCAGGAAAAGGCTCCATCGGAATGATCCTGTTCCAAGCTTCTCCAAAATTAGAGTACTCCATAATGAACTTGTCCCCAGAAAACGCCAGTCCATACTTAATATTAGTCTTGTTAATTTTACCCAGGTAATGTAGGACAAAGTCTTAAATTCAAAGCAATGAAAAGTAAATTAAATCAGATCTTAGAAAAACTGTCCTTATACAAAATCTGATAAATCTACCGGGTGAAGCGGAAAGATATTGGAATGTTTCCTTACAGTAAAAGCACTATACAAGTGCAAGCTGTAGGGGAGTTTAAAATGTGATTGGTTGAATTGGAATACTGGAGTGACAAACTAGAGGGACTGGATGACATTTTTGTTTCTTTCCTTAACTTCTTTATTCTGGTTTGCACATTTAAGGAAAAATAATCATCTTTCTTCTCTAGAAGTTCCAGTGAAAATAAACTTACTTTTCTACAGAGGAGCGTTTCTGTGATTTTCTCTTATAATTCAGAACGATTTTAGCATCCATTCCTGTGTAAACAGCCACACCTGGAAATCAGAAGCATTATTTACATTGTAGAAACAGATAGGTCCAGTCAGCTGGTTCAAAATGGCATATTTCATCAAGAACAATATGAAACTGTTTCCTGTGCCTGCTTCAAGGGCACATTTGTTATGAAGTTAATTTTATCTAATACCTGCATATGACGTCCACATAATTCAAGGTTCGACACAGGGCAAAAAACAGATAGGAAGTGAAGCAGACTGACATTAAACAAGACAAAAGTAAAACACCTTGGGCAATTTGTTTTATTAAAACAAGTTCATTAGAGTAGAATAATCTCTTCCACCAAAGAAAGTGACAGTAAATTTTGAGATTATAAATATCTAGTTACTTCTGTTGATGATATTTGGTACTGTGAGGTTACCCAAGATACATCTGTTCAAAAGAAAATCAATTTCCACATACAAATAGGAATTACTGTCATTCTTCATGAATGGATCATTTAGGGACTCTACGCTGCTAAGTAATGTGTACCAGTGGGCTACTTTCCTTCTCCAATTGACATTTCTGCAAAAGACAGGTGATAAGCAAAGATTAATTGATCACAAACTCCATGAGCCAGGAGTAGTTGGCCAAGCAGTATTTCCACCAAAGACAAATCACTGAGATATCACATTCCCATGAGGTTTTAGTTATGGTCTCAGCACCAGTAGATGAGCGGCTTCCATTTAGAATTATAAAGGTTGAGGGCTCTTCTGCATGCAAAGATTGTTCTCACTTAGGATTCCTGAAAAGATAGTTTTGCTAAGCTGTCAACTGGAGGCTCTAAGTTATTGTGTCATATCTGGCACTCCAATTGAGTCAGTACATTCTGTTTGCGTGGGTTTCTAATACTGAGAAACCCAGTCATGAGAAAAGGGTTAACAACAGCCACAGTTTTCTTCACTTGGATTTTGTGAATGATCCTTGCAATAAGCGAAGAGGGGTGCAGGGAGCAGGCATAAAGATTTCCCATTTCAGGAGATTGGCATGATGTTGAAGGCTGACCTCAAACAAAACCTTGGAAACCGTTTGCTTTGGAAGATAACTCTGCAAATTCCAATTCTTCAAAATGAGATGAACAAATTAGGTGGGAATGTGCCCTACTTGCTCATTTGCGTATCTAATTAATGCTGCGCTATTTGTGAGAGTCAATTACTACAGCAAAAGACAGATAGGAGATTACAGTTACAATCAGCAGATAATATTTGCCTCGAGACCACTATGGTAGAGTAGTAAGCGTCTCCTGGTTGATGACTTCTTGGATCAAGAGGATGTTAGCAATCGTTTTGCAAGATGACTGAGATGTAAAAGTCTCCAAGAACTTTGCATTAGGCACTACAAATATAGTCACTGTTTGCCCTAGGAGCAACAAGTGATACATTGCTTGGGTCCCACCTAGTGGAGAGAAGTACCCTGAATGACTGAACTTCAGGCAATATCCTTTATGGTCCAAAAACATTCTCTATGAACCAGGTCTCTTTCACAGGACATAATGGGCAATTTTCTTGGTTTATAATGAAACCCATATGCTGAAATTTCAAGACCTGCTGGGTGGATGTCTCACAATCTTCCTTCTCCTTGCATTGTGTGTGTTGAAAGAGACTCATTGCAGTCTCTAACTTATTCTTTCCCAGACCCTCTAAACTACGAGACTCATCAGCCCCCTCTGTCTTCCTGTTCTACAATCTACAAGCTTTTAAAGCTCAAACTTAACATGCAACCACTGCTTCTTGATTTACCTCCTCATCTATCCGTTTATTATTTGGTGTTGGCCTTAGCCTTTCATCTAGGTTTATCAGTAATAAGAAATGCAGCTTCTTTACTGAAGGAGCAATGCCTCTTGGTAAACCCTCTCTTCATTCCCTTCCACTCTCCCCACTGGAATGACAAATTCATATTTGTACATGAAAATTGAATTATGACAGTTACCTGAAAGTTTATTTACAATCAAACTGCTAACTTCATTCAAAGCAAAATGGTGTTTAACTCAATGCTCAATTTCATTGAAATTAAATTCAAAGCCTACGAAGGACATACATGACAACAGACTTGCTTTGCAATATGTTTCAGACACACTAGTGTTTCTTCATTTTTTAAATTAAAATTTTAAAATGACTGCAATACAAACTTGTTATGCAACAAGTTGTTTTTTTTTTAAACTGCAAATTTAATGTACACCCTAGTCAAAAGTAATTGTATTTAGTTAAGAGGACACAAAATAGGACAAACAAATCTTGGTACCAAAAATTTCGTTGGTATTTTTCAAACTTGCTCCTCTAAGGAGAAGGTTTTCTGGTCCCAGGGGTCTGAGGAAACAAAAAAAAGTCAGGTTTGCTTTCAGCAATGCTTCAATCTAGACCATATAGACTGTCTACAAGGTTATTGAAGAACTTTTTCTTTGTAAAAGGCACTAAACATTTTACATTATAGTAATAAAGCAGGTGATTTCTAGTGTTCCAATGGGAGCAGTTCTGCAAGACAACCCAGTCCCCTTGCTGTAGAATACACCCCATTGTTATTGAAAAGGTACAGAACAGACAAAGGATAACTGTATGTGCAAAATTTGCACATATGCAGCTGCTCTGAAGTCACATTTATAACTTTGGTAGCCTGGTCAGGATCTTCTGCAATACTTGGGGAAGGTCTGTGCTGTTCAGCAATGCAGAAAGCACATGCTGGTCTGTACAGGTAGCTGAGAGGTCAGCCCAGCCAAGTCCAAATAAATAATGACAGGTAACCTATAAAGGTTTGACAGAGATTGTTTGTATTTATAAGTAGACACCACCTAGAGTTAGGGAAGGTACCAACTAACTTCCTCCTCCTTCAAAAGGGAGTCCCTCCAATGGGACATGAGTTGCTTTATTACTTTACTGATTTGCAACCAATGGTGTTTTTGCTACCAGAGGCAATTCTGTTATGAAATACTCTTAATAGCCAAAAGAGCATTCTACTAAATGATTTCAAAGGTTTCAATCAATGTTTCACTTTAAAGAAATATAGAACTTATAAAATCAGGACCTTTTAGCATTACGGAACAACTTACATTGGAAGGGAGTATATAATTGAGCTGGGCTCCATTAGTGACAAATTGCTCCCTGTATAACATAGGACAGACACTGCAACTGTGCACATACAAGAGATGACTACAACAAGAAATGACACAGATAGCCGCCAGGTGCAGGGCATAAAAAAAAACTGTGATCTGGGAGACTGACCCAAGCTATCCAACTGGAACAAACGGATGAGGTACATGTACCAAGGTTCACAACAAGTGCTTGTAACTAAAAGGATTCTGTCCCAGCCATACCAAACTTCATAATGCAGAAAACATTCTTCCCTCTGTCATACGTATGCAGTATGATCAGTACATAGGTCTATCTTTTGTTGAACTGTCCAACCTTTTTCTAGAAGATAGAAGCTAGCATGATATTGGCAGCTGAAATTAATGTTACTATGCAATACTGCATTCTGCGATTCTCTAACAAAAGCGATGTAGTGTACAGATGACTTCAAGAGATGCATACTGATGAAGCAGGAGTTACCTAACTCACCAAATCGAAAACGAGAGGAACCCCTGCTCTGCAACCTCCCCCCCACTCCCAATCCCAAGATTGGCTAAAACTGTTAGCTTAATTTTTGCCTGGCACTTAGTCCAATGAGAACTTTCCTCCTCTAGGAATGCTGTAAGCAATAGGAGATGAGAGTGACCAGTGGTATTAATTCAAGGTTATATCAGATTATTTCAAGTAGGTAAGACTGATCTTTTAAAGAGGTTTTTCAATAATGCTTTTTGGCAATATTTTTTCCCCTGTCCTGATCTCACTAAGTTAATAGTTCCACAAGCACAAACTATCCTCCAAAACCTCACCTAACTGGCCATTCATTGTGTGTAAGCAGAGACGGTAAGTGCCAACAGGCTGTTCAACACTGGAGGGTACGTCATTCCTGTTTTCACCTGTGCCCATTCATGTACACGTTTTGGCTGCCGCCTCATGAGCAGCAACCCCAAGTGACCCATCCTCCTCTCTCGCTGACCTCTGCACCCAGTGCACCCACTGTGGGCGAACCTCACCAACCACCATACATCCTGGGGAAATGCGAGGTTATTCACTTTAGTAGGAATAGAAAAACAGAATATTTTTCAAATGGTGAGAAACTATTAAATGTTAGTGTCCAGAGAGATTTGGGTGTCCTCGTATAAGAAACACAAAAAGTTAGCATGCAGGTACAGCAAACAATTAGGAAGGCAAATGGCATATTGGCCTTTATTGCAAGGGAGTTGGAGTTCAAGAGTACGGACGTCTTACTACGATTGTACAGGGCTTTGGTGAGACCTCACCTGGAGTACCGTGTACAGTTTTGGTTTCCTTATCTAAGGAAGGATATACTTGCCTTAGAGGCGATGCGACGAAGGTTCACTAGATTGGTTCCTGGGAGAGATCGAGTAGAATGGGCTTACACTCTCTGGAGTTTAGAAGAATGAAAGGTGATCTCATTGAAACATATGAAATTCTGAGAAGGCTTGACAGGGTAGATGCTGAGAGGTTGTTTCCCATGGCTGGAGAGTCTAAAACTAGGGAGCATAGTCTCAGGATAGGGGGTTAGCCATTTAAGGCTGAGATGAGGAGGAATTTCTTCACACCGAGGGTTGTGAATCTTTGGAATTCTCTACCTCGGAGGATTGTGTATGCTGAGTCATTGAATATGTTCAAGTCTGAGATAGATTAGATTTTTGGACTCTAGGGGAATTCGGGGATATGGGGATCGGGCGGGAAAGTGGAGTTGAGGTCGAAGATCACCCGTGATCTTATTGAATGGCTGAGCAGGCTCGAGGGGCCGTATGGCCTACGCCTGCTCCTATTTCTTATGTCCCGCTCACCCCACCAAATATTGCCACCTTAGACTCTGCCAGTGAACCAACAATCGCTCGCCCCTCAGCATTTCCCTCCAGAATGCCTGTTCACTCGCAAACAAAGCCCTTGCCATCCACGACCTTATGTGGATTTTTACAGTGACATCCTGGCTTTAGTTGAACCTGAGCTCACATGTAGTGCCACAATGCCCTCACTAAAGCCGCCCTGCCTAACTATACTTACCACCATCTGCCTCGCCCAAATCACTGCAGTGAAGGTGTGGCCCTTGTCACCAAATCAAAGCTGGGTCTCTCCCTCACTCCTCTGATACTTTCTCTTCTTTCGAGCACATCACTTTGTGCTACCTCTCTCACCTCTTCTTTAAAATCATAATTGCTTACCGTTTTCCAAATTCCACCCAGAGTTTCTCATCAAAATATCCCTCCTCTTTTCTCCCTCGCCCTCTGCACAAACACAGTCCTCACCCTCAGTGATTTCAATCATCTCAGCGTCCCTTGCCCTCGCCCCTCTTAATTCACTAACCACCTTTCCTAAACCTCTCCTTTAATATACACCCATATTCATGGCCACCTCCTTGACCTTGCCATCTCCCGTGACCATCTCCAACCACTTCCTTGTACCTCTCACCATCTACATACCCTACCCAACTTCCAACCTACTTCCTTCAGCATCAGTCCCTGGAAAAAACTCTCCAAGTCACTTACACTACACTTTCTAAATCCCATCTGCAGAGCCTTTGGCCCTCTGTTTGCCACAATAATTGACATCAAGGCAGCATTTGACCGAGTGTGGCACCAAGGAGCCCTAGTAAAATTGACATCAATGGGAATCAGGGGGAAAACTCTCCAGTGGCTGGAGTCATACCTGGCACAAAGGAAGATGGTAATGGTTGTTGGAGGCCAATCATCTCAGCTCCAGGACAGTGCTGCAGGAGTTCCTCAGGGCAGTGTCCTAGGCCCAATCATCTTCAGTTGCTTCATCAATGACCTTCCCTCCATCGTAAGGTCAGAAATGGGGATGTTCACTGATGATTGCACAGTGTTCAGTTCCATTCGCAACCCCTCAGATAATGAAGCAGTCCGTGCCCACGTGCAGCAAGACCTGGACAACATCTAGGCTTGGGCTGATAAGTGGCAAGTAACATTCGCACCAGACAATGACCATCTCCAACAAGAGAGAGTCTAACCACCTCCCCATGACATTCAATGGCATTACCACCGCCAAATCTCCCAGCATCAACATTCTGGGAGTCACCATTGACCAGAAACTTAACTGGGCCAGCCATATAAATACTGTGGCTACAAGACCAGGTCAGAGGCTGGGTATTCTGCGGCGGGTAACTCACCTCCTGACTCCCCAAAGCCTTTCCACCATCTACAAGGCACAAGTCAGGAATGTGATGGAATACTCTCCACTTGCCTGGATGAGTGCAGCTCCAACAATACTCAAGAAGCTCGACACCATCCAGGACAAAGCAGCCCACTTGATTGGCACCCTATCCACCACCCTAAACATTCACTCCCTACACCACTGGTGCACAGTGGCTGCAGTGTGTACCATCCACAGGATGCACTGCAGCAACTTGCCAATGCTTCTTCGACAGCACCTCCCAAACCCGCGACCTCTACCAATTAGAAGGACAAGGGCACAGGCACATGGGAACACCACCACCTGCACGTTCCCCTCCAAGTCACACACCATCCCGACTTGGAAATATATCGCCCTTCCTTTATCGTAGCTGGGTCAAAATCCTGGAACTCCCTTCCTAACAGCACTGTGGGAGAACCTTCACCACACGGACCGCAGCGGTTCAAGAAGGTGGCTCACCATCACCTTCTCGAGGGCAATTAGGGATGGGCAATAAATGCTGGCCTTGCCAGCGATGCCCACATCCCATGAACAAATAAAAAAAAATAATTCTGCAGTCATTGATCTGCTTAACCACGCCTTCACAACCACCTTTGATGCTCTTATCTCCATCTCGGTCAATCCCCCCAGCTTTGGCTCCCATTTTCACTCCCTCAAGTCTTAAGTGGCACAGATTTCAGCCTATCTGGCACCTGTAGTCATCCATCATCAGATCTGGTTTGACCACACATTAAGTACCATTGGCCCTCACTCTTTGCTGCCGAAAACACCCACTACTGTAGGACACCAGAGAGTGGTGAAGGTCAATGACTGCACAAGTATTAAGATGAATGGGGGGGGCAAAAGGCTGGACAGATGGGACATCAACTTGGAGAGCAAAGATAACTCCTGGCTTCTTTTCTCCACCACAAACTGTCTCCCTAAACCCCTCTTCCAACCCCCATCTCTGTAACCTCCTCCAGCCCTACAACCCCCAGCCAAACTCTCAGTTTCTGTGATTCTGGCCTCGTGCATTTCCCTCACGCCCCCCCCACCCCTTCGCCTCATCATTGTTGGGCATGCCTTCAGCAGTCCAAACCCCATATTCTGCAATTCTTCCCCTTAATCCCTCTGCCTCTCCACTCATCTATCTTCCTTTAAATCTAACTCTTTGACCAAGATTTTGGTCACCCACCTAATACTATCTTTGGCTCAGTGTCCTTTTCTTGTCTGATTATGTCTCTGTACAGCATTTAGGATCATAGAATCTTACAGCACAGAAGGAGGCCATTCAGCCCATCATGCCTGCTCTTTGAAAGAGCTATTCAATTAGTCCCACTCCCCTGCTCTTTCCCCTCAGCTCTGCAAATTTTTCCTTTTCAAGTATATATCCAATTCCCTTTTGAAAGTTACTATTGAATCTGCTTCCACCACCCTTTCAGGGAATTTTTCTACATTAAAGGGGCTATATAAATGTAAGTTATTGCAGATGTTTACAGATGTGCACTTTCCAATAGGGGCCATTTTATAGCAGTGAGGAGCAGGAACCATGGGTGATTTTTCCCATTCACTACCACGTCTGTACTGAGGTCAACAGTGACATCCCAATTGCTGATCTATGATGTTAGCTGATCCCAACCAGATCAGGAATAAAACATGGGGCCTGCTAGTCTCTTTGTTTCAGTATTACATCATGTGGTAACTTTTCTAATGGGACCAAAGGAGGAGCTCCAAAGAAGTTTGAGTGATCTGCAAATGTGAATTGCCTGCCATACAACGATTCGTCACAAGTAAAAACTGTCCTGCTCTTTCACAACCATTAGAAATAGATAGTAATGAAGGGACTCTTGAAATTACATTAACACATAACAATTCTCTAGCCAACATTACTTCTCATGTTATTTGAAGGGAGTGGTACAGGGAACTTTTGGAAGAAGCAGAAATCATTAGTGGAGCCCTGGAGGAAAAGTAATCGCACATGTGGTTCCGGTGGCAGGAGTTATTTGCTGTGACTGACATAGGCTGCAGCCGATTGAGAGAAATCACCAAATTTGAGATAGGTGGCCCGACCTTGAAAGGGGAAAAATAGGAGACTGAGCATGTGCAAACTGAGTGGTACCAAAGGTATCCAGGAAAGCAGCAAAACTCAAGCCCATAACTCCTGAAAGCAGGGTAGCCTTTAAAAGAATACATTATTAGAGATTTGAAATACCATGGAGAGAACTGTATAGGCAAGTTTAATTATTTTGGTGTGACTTGTTTATTGGTATAAACTGGGCTGGCTCACAAATCAAGACAGCATGTTAAAATCACTTTAAAAAAAAATCTTTTAAGTAACTTGGCTGCTTTTCTGTTGTTTGCTAGATGGTGTTTCCAGCTGTTTAGTAAATGAAAAGTGGTGAGTGAGTGAGTGAAATCAATTATCCAATCAACACTGTTCCCTTAAAAGACAGTGAGCTCGGAATGATTCATGAATATTTGATCCTTAGCATTTGTCTTCACAAAATATTCCCAAACTTGCTATTTTGCCTTTTGGCAAAACCAAAAGTATTTTACAATTTTTGTCTCCACTAGAAGTTATAGAGAATTTATAAGTCAATATTTTTGTGGCTTTTTATTAATTTTATAGTAAACCAGATGGTATAAATTCTCATACTTCACTATTTCGTCTGCCTTTCCTCTTATCGTAATTCGACCAATAAATCTGTAAACAAACAAACAAGTTATGAAATATTGAAAGAGAGAAAATAGTTTTACAAAAAAAGTCAAAGCTAAAACTTGCTATAGAAATAAACTGACATTCACAAATATCAAATCATATTCATATTCAAATCCACTACAGTATAATTATAGGTTCTGATCTCACCTATACAAGTCTGGCTCTGGCTGGTGGCAGTTTATGACAGCCCTCAGAGTGTCTAGCTGACGAACAGTCTGCAACTTTGCTATTTCTGGAACTGCTTGATGCGTCTAAAAGAGAATATAACAAAGCTTGAAATAAAAAAAGCCCCCGAAACCTACTCAACAAACCACTTAACTACCAAAAAGAAAGTTCAGCATCATTTTTCCTCACTGTGCCATTGAATGAAATTTGAGAATGTCTATCCATTCCCCAATCTCCATTCTACCAATTATTTTCCACAAATAATATTCCACAAGATCGCAAGACGATTATTGATGAGAAAGACCACTCATCCCATCTTAATTCATCCATCCAGAGAGATCCTCGTGTGCCCCCGATTTCAGAATCCAACTGTTTCTTAAAAAGTCTTTAGTTACTTAGGCCACACATTGTGGAATTCCCTCCCTAAATCCCTCTACTTCCCTCTCCTTCTTTAAGACCCTTTTTAAAAACTACCTCTTTCACCAAGCTTTTGGTCAGCTCTCCTAATATTTCCTCCTTTGGTTCGGCATCAATTTTTTCTGATTATGATTCTGTGTAGCATCTAGGGATGTTTTTCTACATTAAAAGGTGGTATATAAATGGAAGTTGTTCCTGTTATAATAAAAGATTGCAGGGTTTTCGCCTCCATTACTCTTCCTGAAAGTATATTCCATATGTTGATCACACACTGTGAAGAACTTCCAAACATCAGTTCTAAATTTAATCTTTTGCTAGCTTGAATCTGTGTCCCCTTGTCCTACTTCGGGTTTCTGGTTTTACCTTTTCCATTTCCATGACTTTTTTAAAAAAAAGTGAATGGTCAAAAACAAATCATAGTACTGGGATGCCAAAACATTTCAAATTGAGTAAAAATCATATTTCAAATATTAAGGAGCTAAAAAAAGGATCCGAGCTGGATATTTTAAGAAACGGACATTCACAGCCCAAATGTCAGGCCACTGATCCCAAAACTTCAACACCAGAACCTGGACTAGAAACGAAGAAAGGCAACACATGTGTCAGAAAACAAGGCATACAGAAAGCCCAAAAAACCAGTAGTGACTTAAATCAAACAAGCCCTTCAGCAACCTACTCAACCAAATGGAGCAGAAAATGGGTGCAAATCTTCCAATCACAGACTGAACTTCGCAAGCAATTGTTAATTGTATCCATGTGATTTATCAATTAGTGTTAATTATATTCAGGTGATGTGTTTCAATTGGGGCTCTCTTGTATCAATATGTAAGAATAAAGGCTAGAAAGCAACGGAAGACCAGGCTCTAGTATTCCATCCTTCACCACCAGGCTATCCAGTTTAGAAACAGCAATACCATCTACATAAAGTAGGAACCGGGTGGCAAATTACAAATGTAGATGGTTTGAAAAATGGCAAATACGTCAAACAGCACCATCAGCAACTAGCTCTCAATGACTGGCTATAGAGGTACAACCCCTCCCCTAGTTAATAGAAATCATGTCAGTAGACAGTATCCTGATCCAACTGACTGGAAAGCGTCCGTGACACCCATTCTTTCAGTGAGCACAGAGTATGTTCTATTTGCCAGACTGCAAAGTTCATACAGGGATGGTGAAATGGAAAATGGAAGATTGAATCAAGTTGTAGTCTGGCGTAGCGACAGAAAGAAAAGCCAAAAGAAACAATGAACAGAAAAAATCACGAACATAGGACACCCCCTTGCACTGCTGAGGAAGTATGGGAATACCTCAAACCTCCCCCTCACACCTGTTGAGCAAGCAATTGGACATTATTCACCCCATCTCCACAACCCATGATGAGCATGATTTCCTAACCACTGAAACACGCCCCTCTCATACCTTGGAGCAACATTTTGAAGAACCCTCTCAACCACCCCACTCCCCCACTGATCAATTCATGGAAACATTTCAGCACCTAATGAGTAAACCACCCGACCAACTCCGTTAAAAAGCAATTTTGAGAAACCCTACCACCTCCCCATCCACCGCTGAGATAGTTATTCAAGCCTCTTACCCTCCCCCTGCTCAGCCAGTTATTGCATCCTTTTACCACCCCAACCCCACTGAGCAAGTTATCATAACCATTTAAACCTTTCCTCCCCCGAGTAAGTTATCACAACCTTTCAACCGCCCGTCCCCACACTCAGCTTTCCAAGTTTTTGGAAATGCTGACAACCCACCACCACTGAACAAGTTATGTATCCCTTTACCACCGCCCACCCCCATCCAAAACTGGAGTGTTGTTGCAGCTGTAACAATTTAAGTGCCAGCGAATAAGCACCACTGTTGGCTTGATCAGTCCCCTCGGCCAATTTCCTTTCCCATTCCTCCCCCGAGTATTTTTGCCAGCCAATCCTATCCTCACAAACCATATTTACCTCTCTCTCACTGAACGTAAATGCCAACCAGTGCACCTCCCCCCCACCAAACAAAATTGTTCCTGACCATCTTCCCCCTACTGAACCTTTTTAAACTGTGGAACATACCCACCTCCACTGGAGATGCTCACTGGCTAGGGTCCCCTCCCAACACTAAGCATGTTTACGGAAAGGCACCCTTTCCACTGAATACCAACCACCCCTTCTATAACTACTCCTGCTGACAATCCCAGTAATCATACTTACTGAGCACTCCAGGGACCAAGCTGGCTATCACCCCCACCACCTACCCCCATGGAGTATGTCGACTGGACATTCTCCTCCCACCCCCACTGACTATATTCACCAGAAGAGTGTTTCCCAACCAGAACACCATGTCCCCACCCAGAGCATAAATCCCAGCCACTCCATCCCACACAGAAGAATTATTTCAGGTCTCCTTCACTGAGCATGAATCCTGGTCAGCACCCCCATCTTCCTTCCCGGGGTGTCAGCCTTCACCCTTCACCCTCGCCTCTGATTCAGAAAGTCATAGGATCAAGACCCACTCCAGAGACAGCAGCATGGAATCCAGGCCAACACTTCCGTTCAGTACTGAGGAAGTGCTGCACTGTTGGAGGTATTGTCTTTCACAAGAAGTTAAACCAAGTCTACTCTCTCAGGTGGACATAAAGATCCCATGGCATTATTCGAAGAGAAGCAAGGGAGTTCTTCCAGTGTCCTGGCCAACATTTATCCCTCAACCAATTTTGGATCCAAAATTGGCACAGTGGCAGGAAGCAAAGGGAATGGTTGATGGGAGTTTTTGCGACTGGAAGGCTGTTTCCAGTGGGGTTCCGCAAGGCTCAGTACTAGGTCCTTTGCTATTTGTGGTATATATTAGTGATTTGGACTTGAATGTAGGGGGCTTGATTAAGAAGTTTGCAGATTGTACAAAAATTGGCCATGTGGTTGATAATGAGGAGGATAGCTGTAGACTGCAGGAAGACATCAATGGACTGGTCAGGTGGGCAGAAAAGTGGCAAATGGAATTTAATCCAGAGAAGTGTGAGATAATGCATTTGGGGAGGGCAAACAAGGCAAGGGAGTACACAATAAATGGGAGGATACTGAAATGTATAGAGGAACAAAGGGACCTTGGAGTGCACGTCCACAGATCCCTGAAGGCAGCAGGACAGGGAGATAAGGTGGTTAAAAAGGCATATGGGATACTTTCCTTTATTAGCTGAGGCACAGAATATAAGAGCAGGGAAGTTATGCTACAACTGTATAAAACATTGGTTAGGCCACAGCTTGAATACTGTGTACAATTTTGGTCACCACAGTACAGAAAAGATGAGATTGCACTAGAGAGGGTACAGAGGAGATTTACAAGGATGTTGCCAGAGCTGGAGAATTTTAGCTATGAGAAAAGATTGGATAGGCTGGGGTTGTTTTCTTTGAAACAAAGGAGGCTGAGGGGAGATTTAATTGAGGTATATAAAATTATGACTGGACTAGATAGAGTGGATAGGGAGGACCTATTTCCCTTAGCATGGAGGTCAGTGACCAGGGGACATAGATTTAGAGTAATTGGTAAAAGGATTATAGGGGAGCTGAAGAGAATTTTTTTTTACCCAGAGGAGGTCTGGAACTCACTGCTTGAAAGGGTGGTAGAGGCAGAAACCCTCAACTCATTTAAAAAGTACTTGGATATGCACTTGAAGTGCGGTAACCTACAGGGCTACGGACCAAATGCTGGAAAGTGGGATAGCTCTTTTTCGGCCGGCATGGACACGATGGGCCGAATGGCCTCCTTCTGTGCCGTAACTTTCTATGGTTCTAACCAACATCACTAAAACCGATTATCTAGCTATTTATTGCATGGCTGTTTGTGGGACCTTGCTGTGCATAAATCAGCTGCTGTATTTGCTACATTACAACAGTGACTACAATTCAAAAATGGTATTTAATTGCCTTCGAAGTGCTTTGGTACATCCTGAGGTTGTGAAAGGCAATTTTTAAATGCAAATTGTTCCTTCTCTCTTCCCACTGTCTGTCTCTCCTCTCTGTCCACCTCTCCACCCGCTTCCTGCATTCTCCTCCTTCCACTTCCCCGCCCCCACCTTCTGCCTCCTCCCATTCTCCTGCCAGAGTTCAATTATGCCCCACCCTCTAACCCTGCTTGACCTGAACACTGCACTTGGTCTTGACTCCACGTGTGCAACATCATGGGAGATTGACAAGTACCTCCATAAGATCACTTCTCAGATGTCTCCCTTCCAGCTCTGCATTGGTTGGACATGTTGAGTACTGAGTTTTTACTAAGATCCCTAGGTCTCTTTCAGCTTTGTTCTGGTTATTTCAACACCATTCATGTAGTACAGGTGCCGCTTATTTTTTCTTGCATGCAGTACTTTACACTTGTCAGCATTCAATTTTATCTGCCATTTTTCTGCCCACTTAACATATTTTATCCTACTCATTCTATATTTTCATGAACTGCCTCCTCCAAATTCACTGCCGCTCTTAGTTTGACGTCACCTGCAAATTTGATCACTTTGCATTGAATTTGAGTCCAAGTCAATTACGTAAATTATAAAACAGTAGTGGACCCAACACCAATCCCTGGAGCACCCCACTCAGTATTCTCTTCCTTCCCCACCCCTGAATCGGACATATCTCCGAACATGTGCTTGTGGTTTGCTACCCGTTCAGCCAATTTCTTATCCATTCTTCGAATTTAACTTTAATCCCTACAGCTCTGAGTTTAACCAAGAACTTTTCATGTGGAACTTTTGTCAAATACCTTTTGGCAGTCTAGGTATACCACATTGTTTGGGTTGTCACTGCTCAAAGTTGTTCATACAGTTGGTTAGGGAGGATCATTCCCTTCAGAATCCATGTCAAACCCTGTTTACTAGATTACTGCAGATAATCCTCAAGTTTACTCCTGATAATCAATTCCATTATTTTATATTGAAAAGAAGACTAATGGGTCTGTAGTTGCCTTTGTCTGTTAGTCTCTATTTAATATGCGCACATTAGCCTATTTTTAATCCACTGCACCTCCTCAGTGTCCAATCAGTCCCTCATAATGATAGTCAGTACGACACAAATCTCCTCCCTTGTCACTGAGCACTCTGGGATAAATACCATCTATTCCTAGAGATTTATTTGTTTTGAGCCCTTTTAGTCCATGTAGGATTTCCATTTTATTAACAGTGAAATCCTTGATTTTACTTAGGTGAACTCTATTTGGTGAGGACATGCTGCCCTAGCAAATACTTGGAGGAAATAATATAGGAACAGGAGTAGGTCATTCAGTCCCTCGAGCCTGTTCCACCATTCAATTGGATTACAGATGATCTGTACTTTAACTCCATTCATCTGCCTTTGTTCCCCATCTACCCTCTCAAGTGGACATAAAAGATTCCATGGTGCTATTTCAAAGAACAGGGGCTTTCTCTCTGGTCGCCTGGCCAATATTTATCCCTCAGCCAACATCACTAAAAGCAAATAATCTGGTCATTATACTTGCTTTGTGAGACTTTGTTGCGTGCAAATTGTCTGCCACGTTTCCTACATTACAACAGTGATTATACTTCAAAAAGTACTTCATTGGCTGTAAAGTGCTTTGGGACATCCTGAGGTCATGCAAGGTGCTATATAAATTCAAGTTCTTTCTTTTAGGCAATTCTAAAGTTACGTGCCTAGTCTGTGCTGAGTTAGCTGGAGGATAGTGGAGCACAATTAGCCTAGGTATCCTTGAACTTGTTAAGGGTGGGAAAGAAAGTCGCACATTGTAGGAACAGTGCCCTGTAAAATTGCCCAAAGGGTTGCCTTCAAGATCTATAAACTGCCTAAGGATGCCCATACAATATGGAGTTCAGCTGTTGAATTGAGTGCTGGGAAGTAAACATTGAATACAGGCTTTTAAGAAATTAAGTTGTAAAGTCATTATTCCAACAACTTGCATTTATATAGCACCTTTAACATAGTAAAATGTCCCAAGGTGCTTCACTGAGCCACATAAGGAGATATTAGAACATGTGACCAAAAGCTTGATCAACGAGGTAGCTTTTAAGGAGTGTCTTAAAGGAGGAGAGAGAGGTAGAGGGCGAGGGATTTAGGGAGGGAATTCTAGAGCTTAGGGTGCTGAAGGCACAATCGCCAATTGAGGAGTGAAGGAAATCGGGAATGCACAGAAGGCCAGAATTGGAGAAACGCAGAGTTCTCGAAGGGTAGTATGGTTGGAGGAGGTTACAGAGATAAAGAGGGGCGAGGCCATGGAGGAATTTGAACACAAGGGTGAGAATTTTAAATCTGAGGCATTGCTGGACCGGGAGTCAACGGAGGTGTCTCCAATGAACATTGAGGCTGCTTACTATCATGACAAAATACATGCCAATATTTCTTCAATGTACATTTCTTTATAAATGAATGATCCACCTATGGCAGCTACGATTTGGGTAGTCTGATAAACAATGGACTCAGGTGCTTAGCTCTTTTGAACCAATCAAAAAGTGTTTAGCAGAACTTAAGACCACCTTGAAAGACGTCTGTTATTTATTCGATCTAATACATGCTCCTCTTGCACAGCCAAGAGATAAGATGACACTTCTGCATGGCCACTTGCTAAACCCAGTTATTTGATGAGGGTGAACGACAGCTCCTCAGGCTCTGTCCCTATTTTGTACTCTCATAAGCCAGTCATCTATACAGAAGTATAGAAACATTATCCTTTAAAAACAAGTGCGCAACTACCACTGTCAAAATCATGGGATGTTAAAAGTTAAAATAAAGCCTTATTTCGCCAGCACGGACATGATGGGCCGAATGGCCTCCTTCTGTGCTGTAAATTTTCTATGATTCCTGATCCCTGGGGCAAAGGTCAGCTCCAAAACAATCAGCCTGGAGGCCTCAAAATAACCATTTTGTTCACTAATCAATTCAGACTCTTATCTGATCAGTACTGGTTTCTTTACAACGTCCCAGATTCAACACTGATTTCAATAACTTCAGATCATAACCACTGGGCCCATTTTTTCCAGACAGTAGGTGCTGGTAATGGTTTTGATGTTGCCATTTACAGCTCCTCTAGATCCATATTTTGTTTCTTTACTTGTCCCATCACCACCCTCCTTGCTTTGCACTAGCATCCCTTTTGTCATTTAATCACTCCTACCCTCCATCCTATCACAGACATTCCCTTTTGTTCTTTCCTCCCCTCTCTCTGCACTCCTCCTCCTCCTCCTCCTCCTCCTCCTCCTCCTCCTCCTCCTCCTCCTCCTCCCCCTCCCCCTCCCCCTCCCCGCTTTGTTTGACTCTGTACTTGCTTAAAAACTGTTAAATCTTTAACTTCTTCCAGTTCTGACAAAAGGTCATTGACCTGAAACGTTAATTCTGTTTCTTTCTCCACAGATGCTGCCTGACTTGCTGAGTATGTCCAGGATTTTCTGTTTTTATTTCAGATTTCCAGCATCCACAGTATTTTGCTTTTGACTACTGGTCTCTTGTTTCACTGCAACAAATGATACTGTAAGTTCAAGTAATTTTTTAAGCCTCACCTTGACTGAAGTAACAGGTTTAACATTCTATAAACACTCACAAGCCACTATATTTGTAAAAGATTACCTACCTTGAAAAACAAGAGACACTACAAACAAAGCATCCTCCAGATACCAAAGAAGTGCAACAAGTGACTCAACAGACCAGGCTTCAATCCAAGAATCGAAGGGGCCTCATAATACATGGCCCAAATGTCTATTTACAATGACAAAATTCTTTCTCTTTATACTACAAACATTATTTGTGAAAGTTTGCTTGCAAGCTTTTAACGTTCCAACCGCTTAATAGCTAGTTATGGCACTGGACTAATAACCGAGAGTTACTAGTTCAAATTCCACCACGGTAAGCCATGAAATTAAATTGAATAAATCTGATAAGTTTTCTGGTGCTAGTCCACAAATTATCAAAGCTGGATGTTTTTGTTGTTAAAAACCCAACTGGTTCACTAATGCCACTCCTATCTAGTCTGGCATACACATTAGTCCAGTTTCACAATACTCTTAATGCTCTCTAATAAGCCATTCAGGTGTACATACGACAAAACAGAACAGTAAAAAGAAATATTAGAAGTACCTATCAGCAATCACCCTGGCATCAGATCAGGATAAGACTTTGCAAAAGTCTAGTCAATCCTGCAAGTTCCTCCTCACTAACATCTGGGAACTGGTAACCAAGTTGAGAACACTGTCCCACAAACTAGTCAAGCAACAGAGGTACTCAGTCATGTCTTTCAACTAATATCTCAGACTACTCCATTACTATCCCTGGGTATGTCCTGTCTCACCAATAATTCAGACCAACTAGAGATGGGGGGCATAATCTTCAATATTGACTCCAGACTCCATGAGGTCTCATGGTTTCAGGTCAAAGGTCAAGGAAACCTCCTGCTGAATACTGACTCCTGTCCTCCCTTCAACTGACAAATAGCAGTCCTTCATAGTCAACACCACTTGGAGGAAGCACTGAGGGAAGTAAGGGTATTAAATGTATTCTGGGTAGGAGGTTTCAACATCCACCATCAAAAATGGCTCAGTAGCACCACCACTGACCAAGCTGGCCAAGTTCTGAAGGATATAGCTGTCAGACTGGGCATGCATCAGGTGGTGACGGAACCAAAACAAGGGATTAATCTGCTTGCTCTCATTTGGTCTGCCCATACAAACTTTTAAGAAATGAGTTACTCCAGCAAGCTAGCCAAAACACTCCTGGTTGCTGCCAGTTTCAACTTTCATAGAGTTATACAGCACGGATAGAGGCCCTTCGGGCCATCGTGTCCGCGCCGGCCATCAAGCCCTAGTGCCATAGGATCTTTTATATCCACCAGTGCCATAACTAGCTATTAAGCGGTTTAAAGTCTGATCTGAAAGATGTCACTTCCGACAGTGCAGCTCTCCCTCAGTACTGCCCCCCCGACAGTGCAGCGCTCCCTCAGTACTGACCCTCTGACAGTGCAGCGTTCCCTCAGTACCGACCCTCCGACAGTGCGGCGCTCCCTCAGTACTGACCCTCCGACAGTGCAGCGTTCCCTCAGTACCGACCCTCCGACAGTGCGGCGCTCCCTCAGTACTGACCCTCCGACAGTGCAGCATTCCCTCAGTACCGACCCTCCGACAGTGCAACGTTGCCTCAGTACCGACCCTCCGACAGTGCGGCGCTCCCTCAGTACTGACCCTCCGACAGTGCGGCGCTCCCTCAGTACTGACACTGGGAGTGTCTGCCTAGATTTTGTGCTCGAGTCTCTGGAGTGGGACTTGTACCCACGACCTTCTGACCCAGAGGCGAGAGTGCTCCCCACTGATATTTTCCCTTTGTGACATGCAGCAATATGTAACAGTTCAAATGATCCGAAATCAGCAGCTCGGTTGTGACCAGGTAAGGAAGAGGAGAGTAAGTGACTAGTGGCAAAGTCTGGCTGCACTGCCCCTCCCTGTGGGGAGCACGGTTCTTTGCCTCCTCAATTCAGCCCATGTTCTAACCTGGTCCCTTTTCCGGTTTATTCAGTCCAGCTTTCTTCATCAATTTCCTACATTGCAACAGTGACTACACTTCAAAAGTACTTCATTGGCTGTAAAGTGCTCTGGGACGTCCCGAGGTCGTGAAAGGCTCCATATAAATGCAAGTCTTTCTTTTTCTTTAGTGAAAGGAATACACCTACTGGTTGGGCTGAATGGCCTGCTTTCCTGTATTTAATACACACTGCTCAGTACAAACTGACAGATACCACCCAGACACCCCTTGCATTGTTGTCTTCATTGTTAAAATCTCAAAATAAAGATGCATTGAAAATTACATGATACACTCTTAGATATCTTAATCTGAAATGATTTGTTTTGAAAACCTCCATTGTACTTCTACATGGAAGCAGGCCATTCAGCCCAACCAGTCCGTGTCAGTATTTCCCCTCCATACAAATACTTAAAAATCAGCAGCTTTGTTGAAGAAATTTCACATTACTAGGAACAGACCATAAATGCAAAATGTATTCTTAAATTGATAACTTCTAGTTCATTAAAATGCTGATTTTTAAAAAACAAACAAACCTTGCACATACTTTCCTACGGAACTCACTTTTTAAATAAACAATTTAAGATAAATTTATTATTTACTGGATAAAGTAATACAAGTAATTCAATTGAATTTCTGTTTTGCCCAGAGAAGTCCAAAATTCAAAAAAGTTCTGTTTGTGTGCACAACTCGAGGTGATTTGGCTTCTCACTGTGTAAAGACCATAAAATTCATCCATTTGTACCCTGAAAAATACACAGCTATTTATATTTTGTATACTTACTAAAGAGGCAGAAACTCATATTTACAAAAGGACCAACTTAAATAGCAATGTTCTATAATAAAAGTCAGACTAAAGTTTTATACTTAAACAACTTTGTAGTAAAAATGGCATCTTAAATCCTTCAAAAACAGAATGCAATTAATTTTTTCAATGTACGATAAAACCTCTACTTCTTTCATAGGCAGTTAACCAATATAATTTCTTGTATAAGCAAAAATGGTGACCTTCAGATTTGTTTCTCCATCCAAGCTTGCTGTAGTGACATAACATATCCCATTCTCCCGGTCAGTTGACAGCAGCAATAAATCTGCGGGAAACGTTTGATCTTTTCCAATTCTGACAATGTCCCCAACCTACAAGTAGAAATAAAAGGCTGCTAAGTAGTTCAAAGGAAAATGCAATTTAAAAATTTGACAGTTTCATATCAATTTTTAACTGCATTAATATTTTAGGATTTCTCCGGCTGTAGGCAATGCAGTTAAGGTTGCATTTATTGCCATTCCTAGCTGCGCTGAGAAAATGATGGTGGTCACTTACTTGCTTTGTAGTGATTGATTTTACAACCAAGTGGTTTGCTAGGCCATTTCAGAGAGCATGAACAGTCAACCATGCAGTGTGAGACTGGAGTCATGTATAGGCCAGACTAGGTAGGGGTGGCAGGTTCCCTTCCCTTTAGGACATTAGTGAACCAGTTGATTTTAACAAGCAGCTTTCATGGTTACAAATTATCAGATTTACTGAAGTCAATTTCACAACATGGTGGGGTTTCAACTCTCAACCTCTAGTTGCTGGTCCAGTACCATGACCACTATACTACTATACCCAGTTATAGTTCAAGATTTGAGTAGGCCATTCAATTAGATTATGGTGGATCTGCACCTCAACTCCATTTTCCCAATTTTGCTCCATATCCCTTGATACCCTTATCTAACAAAAATCTATCTACCTCAGTCCTGAAAGCACAACTGTCCTAGCATCCACAGCCTTCTGGAGGAAGAGTTTTCCAAATTTCTACTATCCTTTGAGTGAAAAAGTGTTTCCTGATTCCCGATTCAAAAACTGCAGTAAAGACTTACTCTTATGTTTTGTGATCTTGTCTGGACAAGGCCACCACTTCGAATCACATACACAGGAGTGTTATTTACTTCATTGTCTGCTTTATGCCGTAGCCAATCTTCATAACCCTAAATATATTTAAAAATTAAAATTTTCATTATTTCATTATCTAATCTTTCCATGTACAATCAAAAATGTAACTTTTTTTCTAAATTGAGAAACCAAGTAAACAGCCAAATCTCAGTTCAGGACTCCACAAAGGTTGAAAGAAGTGAATCGGGAAGTAGTGATTAGGTCACACCAAGCTAAGGTTTTAAAAGCCTGAAGACTGCCACAGTTTTGATAAAGGAGATGGATAATGGGATTGTATAACCACCAGGCATAGGTATAGATTAGTTAGTGGAGGTTATTATTCAAAGAGAAATGGCACTAATCAGAAATTTAAGGTAGAGAAATCAGTCAGGATCCTGAAGAAGGCACGGGAAGAAAGAAAACTTTGCCAGAGGACTGGAAGGTGACAAATGTGATTCCCCCTTCAAAAAGGGATAAAACAAGGTAAGTCTTACTTCAGTTGTTGGTAAACTATAAAAGTTTAGAAATGGGATGAAGTTACTAAGCATTTGAAGAAACATGAGTTAATCATGACAGTCAGCATGATTTCTGAAAGGCACATAATGCTTTACTAGCCATATAGAATTCTTTGAAGAAATAACAGAGGATAAATGGAGATAAGTAAATGCAGTCTGCATGGTTTATATGGATTTTCAAAAAGCATCTGACAAGATACTACATCAATAGACCTTGTGTTTTCACATTAAACAGTTAATGTAGGCTAATGTTCATGTATTTTTCATTTTTGTAACAGTACACAAACAGAAGTTGAACTGATTGAGTTATGGTGAAGGTCACTTGTCATAGTGTTCTGTATGTTTTACCTACTGTGGAATAAAGCAATTTACAAACCAAACCATGCTTCGCCTAGTGTTAACCTTGGTCTGCCTTGGGAGAGACTAAAGGAGTACACCTGCTTAAAACAGAGATACGGTCAGATCACAAGGGAGCTTCACTGTTACATTCCCAGGACCCGCTACAATGTTAGCAAATACAGGGCAGTGGGAGTTAACGTCTGTAAAAAGGCAGGCAACCCAACCACTTTACAGAGCGACTGGCACCACTGAGCGCATGTAGATATTTGGGGTAGATCCAAAAGTGCTTTGTTAAGCACTTAATAACCTAGGATGCAATTGGTCATTTTCAGCTTCAGATTCTGATCTTAAATTCTGAAAATACATCTAAATCAGGATTCAAAAGTACTACATAACAGGGGGGAAAGGAAATACAACATACATAACTGTTCATGAGCCAAAAATATCTTCACTGAAGGAGAATGCCCCCAAAGGCTGAAAATGATTAGGGCTTTCTTTACTTTCTTGCCATTGTCTAGGGTAGTGTAGTATGTAGTACTAGGTTAAGAAAGCATATGGGATCCTGGGTTTTAAATAGAGGCATGGACTACAAAAGCAAGGAAGTTATGATGAACCTTTATAAAACCCTGGTTCGGCCACAACTGGAGTATTGTGTCCAATTCTGGGCACCACACTTTAGGAAGGATGTGAAGGCCTTAGAGAGGGTGCAGAAGAGATTTACTAGAATAGTTCCAGGGATGAAGGACTTCAGTTACATGGATAGGCTGGAGAAACTGGGGTTGTTCTCCTTGGAACAGAGAAGGTTGAGAGGAGATTTGATAGAGGTATTCAAAATCATGAAGGGTCTAGACAGTGTAGATAGAGAGAAACCATTCCCATTGGTGCAAGGGTCAAGAACCAGAGGACATAGATTTAAGGTGATTGGCAAAATGATCTGGAATGCACTGCCTGAGGGGGTGGTGGAGGCAGATTCAATCGTGGCTTTCAAAAGGGAACTGGATAAGTACTTGAAGAGAAAAAATTTGCAGGGCTACGGGGAAAGAGTGGGGGAGTGAGACTAGCTGGATTGCTCTTGCAGAGAGCTGGCACGGACTTGATGGGCTAAACGGCCTCCTTCTGTGCTGTAACCATTCTATGAGTCTAGCAGTAGTACATAAGTTTTCCTCCACAAACTGAATGGAAAACAAGGACTTATCACAAGGAAGAATAAAACAAGCTAAAATTAACCTGGATTTCTCATAGATGCCTGAGTGGCTAATTTCATAGTGATGCGAGTGGGTTGATCATCTGCCTTCTTAGTCAGAAATGGTTTGTAACAGACACAAGCAAGGTAAAAAGAACTCAAAAGAATTAAATGATTTCAAGGCTAATATGGTGATTAGCTTTATTTCTTACCTGTTTGATTGCTGTTACTATAATTACAAAAAACAATGGCAGTCCACTGGTGAAAGGGCTGGTAGGAGTATCTATCATCAGCTGGAAAAGATGAAAGTAACCAATATGAAAGGACAACTTAAAATCCCATAAACTACTATGTGAATGCATCAATGTACACATTTTAAAACCATCACTGAAAGTTTTAGCACAAGGGGGAATTTATTTTTTTAATAGTTTTAGTTTACATAGTTAGCAATAAAATGCTGACCAGATAGCACACGTTGGACTAAGAGGGGATCTCAAGATCAAATTACTGTTATGGCTTTGAAAATTTACGTAGAAAATGAACTGGAGAAGATGACTGATGCCAGAGGACGGTATTACTCTAACACATTTCCTCCTTTCCCCTCCTCTACAAACCACAGCATGGTTCTCATTGCTCACCTTCCCTAATAGCAACTACCAGCACACTTCTACCTCTTATCTAAAAACTCTTTTATATTACCATCAACAGCAATCCCAGAACAGTAATTGCAATAGTGTAGAGGCAACTTTAAAAGTGGATATATTGTTAAAGGTGAGAATTTTTGAGAATGTTCTTCCCTCCTGGGGGAGGGGGTGGGTCTAGGGGCATGTGCCTTCAGAAAATTTAGATTCTTGACATGATTTGGTGCACTTTCCAACATATTGGAGTAGGCCTTTTATATAAGCAAATATTTTCTGATTATGCTACTTCACATCAGAGAACATACCCCATAAATGGTCCAAAAATTGTAACAATGTTTCATGGATGTTGTGGTAATCTATTTATAAAATATATACACTTGTTTCTTGATTTTTGTTTCTGACTATACCATTACTTTATTTATGCCTGGAAATTACTGTTGGTGTTATCTCTAAGTCTCCATTAAACATTCTTCTGCTAACATCGCCAACAATAATTTCTAGGTTTTGCTTTCAAAATGCATTACCAGTACAATAGTATAGATATTATGAAAATAGCTATAATGGCAACTTCCACGAGTCTTAAAATCTTCATTAGAAGATGGCTACTCATATTGTTTTGACATTGTGTTATTTGCCATTTGTATTTTTGGAGCCACAACCTTAGCCTCCAAAAATAAAAAGAGTGGGTAGACTCCATAATTACCCTCAATTACATACTACAGAGCATCAGGAGAGCATGAAGCACGAGAGCAGCCACAAGTACTTAAACCAGAGTGCAACAGGGCATCTGGAGAGCGCAGTCCACCACAGGAGTGGCCCCAAGTACTTAAACCAGAGTGCGGCGGAGCAGCAGCAGAACGTCGGGAGAGCGCGGAGCACCACGGGAACGGCAGAGCAGGGAAACCAAACTGAGAAAATTTGCAAAAGTGATCTCACAGTCGACGTAGCAGAGGAGCCCGTGAAAGCTCAACTTAGTATACACTCTATGATATTAATTGCAGTTGGTTATCATTGATTGAGAAATAATTATCTTAAAAAAGGGTAAATAAATAAATAAGAGTTAAAGGGGTACTAAGATAAAACATATAAATAACATAAGAGGTGTACTCTAAATTGAATGGAGGGACAGCTGAAACCTGTTGCCTGCAATTCCTGCGCCATATGGGAACTCCAGGACACTTCACCACAGGGCATACGGGAGCCTGAGAATTTCCTGGATCAGGATGAAAATTTAATGGGGTGTTCAACATTCATAGGCAAGATGAATTCAGAATTAAATATTTGTTGGGTAATTAAAGGCAAGAATGTTCAGCCAGTGACAACAATCACTTTCATACAGTTACTAGATACACTTACTTGTACAAGAAAAATTACAAGAAAGTAGAAGTTTGCTATTCTTCTGAATTGTTCAAATAAATTCTTCGGGATAAAATTCCATACTGTGTACTGTAAGGGGAAAAGAAAGCCATTATACATACAATATTATAAAAATGAAAGCTGCATTAATAAGTGTTTCAAATGCAAAATAAATCTGTTTTATTAAATTAGAGGCCTGTAGGATATTGCTTATCCGGAATAAGACTCATTTATTTTGGTTTAAATGTATAACCTATCTCACTTAACACGTGTCGCTCAAAAAATAAATACAACTCGAAATACTTAAATGAGTTTGTGAACTATCTTAACCTGGGAATATGTCACCTTCTTCAAGGAAGAAACTGGGATTGTGTCCATCAACCAGGTCACAAAACACAGGTCAACAACCTCATTATTAATACAAGTATGGAAGTAAAATGCCTTCAGCCAATCAACTTTGCTCTTTCCAAGGAACTACGGACAATTTTGTGTTGTCATCTCCCCTACTTAATCTTCTGACAGAAAACAACCACCACTGGTAAAAACTTTCAAGAAAAATCCTGAAACACCCCACCACCGTCGATGTTAGAAATCAATCAAGCAAAAGAATCTTAGATATCAAACATTACAATGTATTTTAACTTATTCGTCAATGGGTTTCATGCTCCATGGAGACTTCATGTATGCTCATCCCCTTCGACCCTTTCATAATCAGATAACCACTTACCTCATTTTAAAAGGAATCAATCAAATTATTCAGCAACAATGATAAAGGTCTAACTTTCTACTTTGGGTGGTGAGGAAGGGAAGAAAAGGGACACAAGAAGAACGCTCATTTCTCACCACTTTAGACTTGTAAATGCTGTACTCGTATCCTCTGGTTTTCAATCAGAGATTAACTGAAATATCCCTGCATGTTCCCTCACTTTCCATAATCTGAACATTTTAACAACCTGAATTACCATGACCTCGCCCCTCCCTTTCTTTGTGACCTCCTCCAGCCCTACAACCCTCTGAGATCTCTGCGCTCCTCCAATTCTGGCCTCTTGCACATCCCCGATTTTCATCGCTCCACCATTGGTGGCCATGCCATCAGCTACCTTGGCCCTAAGCTTTGGAATTCCCTCCCTAAACCCCTCTCTCCTACTTTAAGACAATCTTTGAAACCTACCTCTTTGACCAAGCTTTTGGTCACTTGTCCTAATATCTCCTTATGTGGCTCAGTATCAAATTTTGTTTGATAATGCTCCTGTGAAGCACCTTGGGACGTTTTATTACGTTAAAGGCACTTCATAAATGCAAGTTGTTATTGAATTATATTCTCTTTTGTTATTTCCAAAAAGCAAGTTCAATTTTGTCAGCCTATTTTCAGATCTTAGTATTTGAGTCCTAGAAACATTTATGCTTTTACATCATGCCATCTAAAGTGGGGAAATTTGAATCTGCACATTACAATGTTCAATAACTGACACGTGCAAAACAAAATTTGAATAAAGCTTTTCAGCCCGCATGCACAAAAAAAATCCATGTGTTTCATTCAGAATGGATAGAGAGAAACTATTGCCATTGGTGGAAGGGTCAAGAACCAGAGGACATAGACTTACGGTGACTGGCAAAAGTACCAAAGACGACATGAGGCAAAACTTTACACAGCGAGTGATTAGGATCTCACTGCCCAAGGGGGTGGTGGAGGCAGATTCAATCATGGCCTTCAAAGGGGAACTGGGTAAATACTTGAAAGGAAAACATTTGCAGGGCTACGGGGATAGGGCGGGGGAGTGGGACTAGCTGGAATCCTCTTGCATAGAGTTAGCATGGACTCGATGGGCCAAATGGCCTCCTTCTGTGCTGTAACCTTTCTATGATTAGAAAAAAGAATGACCTAATAGAGGTCTTTAAAATTATGAAGGGATTTGATAGGGTAGATGTAGAGAAGATGTTTCCACTTGTACGGTGTCCAAAACTAGAAGTCATAAATAGAAGATAGTCATTAATAAATCCAATAAGGAATTCAGGAGAAACTTCTTTACCTAGAGAGTGGTGAGAATGAGGAACTTGCTACCACAAGGAGTGGTTGAGGGGAATAACAAATACTCAAACTTGTGAAAGAGCACTGATTAAAGTTTTTGCTTCATGCAATAATCAGCCGTATGTCCCCTACAGAAGTATAAAATCTGCTGAGATCATCCATTATGTTCATAAGTAGAGAAGATGTTTCCACTTGTGGGGAGACCAAAACTAGTCACTAGTTACCCAGAGAATGGTTAGAATGTGGAACTTGCTACCGCAAGCAGTAGTTGGGGCAAATAGCATAGATGCATTTAAGGGGAAGGGAGAAAGGAATAGACGGATATACTGATAGTGTTAGAAGAGGGTTGGGAGGAGGCTTGTGTGGAGCATAAACACTGGCATAGACCAGATGGGCTGAATGACCTGTTTCTGTACTATACATTCTATATAATTCTATGTACTAGGTAAAGGTCCACTTGGTGCTATATTTGACATTCAAGGCAAGTTGTAGCAATGTGAAACAATGCCTACTTGCATACAAACATGCATTTTTTGATCTGCTACTGATATAGAAATAGAGTTAAACATAGCAAAAATACCATGGTGACTTACGAACAGTAATATTTACTGGTAGGTAGGTTTGAATTGTTAATAAGCAATATCTCTCTTTGCTACCTGTGCTGACCTAGAAATAACAAGTAAATCTACAGTACTGTGAAAATTGGCCTATTTTTGAAATGATCACTAAAAATGAATATTACCATCCCTAGCCAGGAAATTTGGTGGTCAATTCTGTTCTCAGAAACATGGAATTTTTTGGATTATCAGCTGCATTTGGGAGGGCTGTATTGTGTAGGGGAGATGAAGTGAAATGTTGTTGAAGAAGAAAGGTTCCCAAAAATATGATTTTATAGAGTTTTATAATTTCCAAGTACAAAACTATTTTCAGCATGTAAATTATTACTTCATATTCTTGATGTGGGACCCAATAGTCTTAATGTAATTATCAGTTTGTGTATAATTGTGGGCATGTAGTTGGCTATTCTCAGAATATGCTGACTTGGCACTGGTAAGTCCACTGGAATGTCCAAGTACATTCTGTCTCTTAATTTGGAATCGGAAGTACAATTTCAAAATTTGCAGACGACACCAAATTGGGGGGTATAATACTGAGGAAGACTGCAACAAAATACAAGACATTAATAAACTTGCAGAATGGGCATGTAATTGACAAATAAATTTCAATATAGATAAGTGTGAGGTGGTACATTTTGTAGGAAGAATAAGGAGACCATATACTGCTTGGATAATAAGAGTCTAAATGGGATAGAGGAGCAAAGGGATCTAGGGGTATAGATGCACAAATCACATAGTAATGACACAGGTTAATAAGACCATAAAAAAGGCAAACCAAGCATTGGGGTTCATTTATAGAGGGACAGAACTGAAAAGCAGAGAAGTTGTGTTAAACATGTATCGAACCTTGGTTAGACCACACGGAGTACTGTGAACAGTTCTGGTCTCCATATTATAAAAAGGATATGGAGGCACTGGAGATAATACCTGGATAACACAAGGATAATACCAGAACTGAGTGGATGTACTTATCCGAAAAGGCTGAACTGGCTGGGGCACTTTTCTCTAGAAAACAGAAGGCTGAGGGGTGACCCGATAGAGATCTTTAAGATTATGAAAGGGTTTGATAGGATAGACGTAGAGAAGATGTTTCCACTTGTGGGGGAGAACAAAACTAGGGGCCATAAACATAAGATAGTCACCAATAAATCCAATAGAGAATTCTGGAGAAACTTCTTTACTCAAAGAATGGCAAGAATGTGGAACTTACAACCACAAGGAGTAGTTGAGGTAAATAGCACAGATGCATTTAATGGGAAGCTAGATAAGCACGAGGGAGAAAGGAATAGAAGGATATGCTGATAAGGTTGGATGAAGTAGGGTGGGAAGAGGCTCGTGTGGAGCATAGACTATTTGGACTGAATGGCCTGTTTCTGTGCTTTAAATTCTATGTAATTACTACAGCTATGCGAGATCTTTTCAACAGAAAGGATCTGAATAATCAGATCAAAACATGATTAATATTATGGCAGCTATCACCAAGACAATCGTGTGAACTAAATTTCCTATAAATTACATGGATCGTTAGCACAATTCTGATAACTGTTTGAAAAAAAACAGATGTTACAAAACCATTGGTTGAATTACATTCCTCCATACCTTGGATGATACTATCCTATTGTCTGGAAACTTCTGTTGAACAAAATGACCGTACAGGGGGAAGTGATTGGCAACATAAATTGTCCTTGTGGGTGTCCGGTGTGGTGGATCTAATCCCTGCAACAGAAAATAAATTTGTCACTGGATGCATTTTATGTTATGTCAATAAGAACCAGAGATTTCAACATCAAAATTTAAATACCACTAATTTCTGGCATTTACTGAATAAAAAACTCATAACCCATCTTCGTGAACCTGACTAGTAAATGTGATCACAGTGGTACCTTAAAGCTGTAGGAAAAGTAGCAAACCATACCTGATAAGGTCAGTGTCTTGGAAATATGCTGAGCTTAAAAGGCAGGTGGAAACAGTGGACAGAATTTAAAGTACGTTTTTGTTAAAGCTGAAACAATAAACACAGATTCAACCAGGTATCTGCCAAGAGTAAGTTGGAAATGTAAGGCATGTGGCTCAAAGCACTATTGAAAGGCCAGGTATTTAAGGTGCAGAGAGATGTAGCCAGGACAGAGGTGCTTAGAATAGAGTGCCAGAGTGCAAGGTTCAGATGGTTTAAGAGCAGAGATTGTTTTAAACAGGGAGTAGTGATAAGGGGATGGCAACTTTAGGTTTTAAAAGCCTCTGGATTGGAGGAGAAAGGAAACACTGAGGGAGGCGAGACGTTCTACTGTTGTGTGAGGAACAGTAGGTTGGAATAGGAGATAGTTTTTTTTTAATATTCGTTCATGCGATATGGGTATCGCTGGCAAGGCCAGCATTTATTGCCCATCCATAATTGCCCTCGAGAAGTTGTTGGTGAGCCGCCTTCATAAACCGCTGCAGTCCGTGTGAAGGTTCTCCCACAGTGCTCTTAGGTAGTGAGTTCCAGGATTTTGACCCAGTGACGATGAAGGAACTCTGATATATTTCCAAGTCAGGATGGGGTATGACTTGGAGGGGAACGTGCAGGTGGTGTTGTTCCCATGTGTCTGCTGCCCTTTTCCTTTTAGGTGGTAGAGGTCGCGGATTTGGGAGGTCCTGTCGAAGAAGCCTTGGCGAGTTGCTGCAGTGACGGTGCACCAGTGGTGGTGGATGAAGTGCCAATCAAGTGGGCTGCTTTGTCCTGGATGGTGTCGAGCTTCTCGAGTGTTGTTGGAGCTGCACTCATCCAGGCAAGTGGAGAGTATTCCATCATACTCCTGACTTGTGCCTTGTAGATGGTGGAAAGGCTTTGGGGAGTCAGGAGGTGAATCACTCGCCACAGAATACCCAGCCTCTGACCTGCTCTTGTAGCCACAGTATTTATGTGGCTGGTCCAGTTAAATTTCTGGTCAATGGTGACCCCCACAGTGGGGGATTTGGCAATGGTAATGCCGTTGAATGTCAAGGGGAGGTGGTTAGACTCTCTCTTGTTGGAGATGGTCATTGCTTGGCACTTGTCTGGTGCGAATGTTACTTGCCACTTATCAGCCCAAGCCAGGATGTTGTCCAGGTCTTGCTACATGCAGGCACGGACTGCTTCATTATCTGAGGGGTTGCGAATGGAACTGAACACTGTGCAATCATCAGTGAACATCCCCATTTCTGATCTTATGATGGAGGGAAGGTCATTGATGAAGCAGCTGAAGATGGTTGTGCCTAGGACACTGCCCTGAGGAATGCCTGCAGCAATGTCCTGGGGCTGAGATGATTGGCCTCCGACAACCATTACCATCTTCCTTTGTGCGAGGTATGACTCCAGCCACTGGAGAGTTTTCCCCCAATTCCCAATGACTTCAATTTTACTTGGGTTCCTTGTTACCACACTCGGTCAAATGCTGCCTTGAAGTCATAGAGTCATAGAGTCATAGAGTTATACAGCACGGATAGAGGCCCTTCGGCCCATCGTGTCCGCGCCGGCCATCAGCCCTGTCTACTCTAATCCCATATTCCAGCATTTGGTCCGTAGCCTTGTATGCTATGGCATTTCAAGTGCTCATCCAAATGCTTCTTGAATGTTGTGAGGGTTCCTGCCTCCACAACCCTTTCAGGCAGTGAGTTCCAGACTCCAACCACCCTCTGGGTGAAAAAGTTCTTTCTCAAATCCCCTCTAAACCTCCCGCCTTTTACCTTGAATCTATGTCCCCTTGTTATAGTACCCTCAACGAAGGGAAAAAGCTCCTTAGTATCCATCCTATCTGTGCCCCTCATAATTTTGTACACCTCAATCATGTCCCCCCTCAGCCTCCTCTGCTCCAAGGAAAACAAACCCAATCTTCCCAGTCTCTCTTCATAGCTGAAGCGCTCCAGCCCTGGTAACATCCTGGTGAATCTCCTCTGCACCCTCTCCAAAGCGATCACATCCTTCCTGTAGTGTGGCGACCAGAACTGCACACAGTACTCCAGCTGTGGCCTAACCAGTGTTTTATACAGCTCCATCATAACCTCCTTGCTCTTATATTCTATGCCTCGGCTAATAAAGGCAAGTATCCCATATGCCTTCTTTACCACCTTATCTACCTGTTCCGCCGCCTTCAGGGATCTGTGAACTTGCACACCAAGAGTCAAGGGCAGTCACTCTCACCTCTCCTCTGGAATTCAGCTCTTTTGTCCATGTTTGGACCAAGGCTGTAATGAGGTCTGGAGCAGAGTGGTCTTGCTGGAACCCAAACTAAGCATGGGTGAGCAGGTTATTGGTGAGTCATTGGCGCTTGATAGTGCTGTTGACGACACCGTCCATCAGTGCATTAATCCTGATTTCAATACAAGTTTGCGTTAATGCTCATGATTCACATAGGAAATTTAAATTTAGCTTTTTATGCATTTATACTTCCCATATGAATTGCAGCATTTAAAAACGTCTGCAAATCGTGATTGTTAGCAACATTGAAGATGATGCAGGAAGGAGGAAGAGCATGTAGGATAGCATATTTGGAGCTCAGGAGAAACAAGAAAGTTTAAAGGCGCAACGGTCACATGGATACTGATGATACAGAGAAAGACAAGAAATGTGAGAGAGAGAGACATTCCAGGATCAAGCAAGCTTTGTCGTGAATTCTGCCCAGGACTGTGAGAAAAGTGCTCGGAGAGCCCTCCTCGGTCTGGGAGTTTGACAGATTTGAGCTTTATAGGAAATAGAAAAAGTTGAAGGAAAGTATTTAACATAGAAGAGGAAATCTAGCTCATTTGAGACAGCTTTAGCAATGAATGTGAAAATTCCAACTGATGGCCGAGTAAATTGTACATAAATTAAACAATTTAATATGGTCAAGCAAACAGCATAAAATTAGAATATATGAATATATTTAATAATTCAATACAATTATTTACAGCAGACTTAAATCTACTTAATCATGATCATATCTGTGCCTAACCTGCTGAGCTGTCTTGTTTTCCATTTTTTATTACAATTTCTCAAATTCACCTACCAGTGGTACAATCCTCAGGGGCCATTTGCATTATAATTTGTCTTGCAGCGTAAAGAAAGCTGGAGAGAGGGGGCACCTTTTGTTCATGTATTACTCTCCATTATTTTATAAACAAAAATGATACTTAGAAACTCAAAAAAAATCCTTTTTCCTGCTGGCATGGAGAGGTTTACGCACAGTTTCCATTCCTGCTAAGACATCCCTATAATTTCAATTGTGCCCGAGTGCATCCTGGAGTGGTTCCACCTGACCCCTGGAAAATTTACACTCTCAAGGATATGGCTTCCTGGGGCCAGATAGCTTCACCCACAGGCTAGTTTCAAATTGCACGTACCACAGTTTGCAATACAACCTTAACCACACGTTTCCTGTAATTGACGCCAACAGAGCAACTGAGCAAAGCCTAGTCAAGGGCCTTATTAATAATGTTAAAAAATAGTTTGGAGAGCATAATTTTCTTTTATGAAAGGGGGAAGTAGTATTATGAAAAAGTACCCGTTCTAAAGTTTCCTCCCCGTTTAAGTGCTTGTAAATCAAAAATGAATAACCAACTCAGAGTGTGACAAATCTAACAGAGGGCTCTGATGACCCAGACCAGAAGAACAAAGCCAAAGAAGCTTATAGTCAAACTTTTGGATATTCTACTGTATCGTTCCTTCTAGTCAATGTGATACTACGTGGTGCATTTACCCACTGGGAACCAAAACTTAAGTATTTTTATAAAATACATACACTATTGCATGTGACTGATAACCACTGGGCTCTTTCAAAGAGCCGGCACAGGCACGATGGGCTGAATGGCCTCCTCCTGTGCTGTACCTACTATGATTCTATCATGTTGGTTTCTATTTGATCAACCCAAACTTCCAAAAATGCGATTTTGGCAATAGGTGATCTAATACAGAACTGTTAAATTGGAATATTTTCATGATTATCAAATAAAAAGCCGCACCTGCAGCCAACTTGGATTTTGTCTGCTAATACCCAGAAAAACAGCACAAACACTTGGACTTCATTATCACCAAGTATAGCAACAGTGGATCCCAAGCATAATTCAGCAAAAATCAAAAGCAGAAATGACATTTTTGTTTCAATATTAACAAATAGTACAAAAAGCCACAAGAATTCAAGTGTTTTCCAAACACTAGCTTATCACCGCAGCACAACTAAAAAGGCACTGAGCAACATTAATAAGCACTAGCACATTACCAATGCTCTTGAAACTAAAACTTTAATTGATCATAGCAACAATCCAAATTATATTATTGCCGTAGCATTAGGCCTTTACATAATGGGTCATTAAAGAAGGGAGATTTTCAAGGCGAATTTCCTTACAAGTTTTTGGTGATCTTAGTATCAACTCTTTGGAACAACACTTTTCGTAGCCCTGATCAGATGTTGAGCTCCAAGCCCACATTAATACTAACTACTGCACCATGGTGATTTATCATTTGCCACACCAACCATCCTTTAAGCCATTTTAAGACTTCCCAAATAGTCTAGTGAGTTTATGCAGCAAGTAAAAGCCATACATGCTAGTTTAATCTGTGCTGGATCAAGTGATCTACAGCAGTTAAGGGTACTATATTTGGCTTCAGAATCCATAGGTTAGAAAGGGGAGACATGTTTAGTACTTCTGATTCTTGACTAATCACTCTTCTGGAAGTGATTGTGAGGGCAGAGTTGGGCTTGGTTGTGGTAACCCTGTGACTGAATAGTTGCAAATACTGCCAAGACAAGATAATTATGGATTAGTACAATCATTCGGTCCATCTTAGTTCATCTATCCATTATGCCCCCAGGTCTCCTCACTGCAACACCCAATTGGTTCCAGAGGTTTTACCTTCACTACTCTATCTGGGTGCATATTCCATGCATTGATCCCTCTGTGTGAAGAACAACTTCTTGATACTAGTTCTAAATTTGCCTTTACTAGTTTTAAGCAATGTTTCCATGTTCTACTCTTACAATTTAAGTAACGTCCTGGATTAATCTTTTCTAAAATGCCTACTGCCTTGTATACTTCTATGAAATTATCTCGACTTTCAAGGTTGAAAAGCCCAAGTCTCTACAATCTTTTCTCATAATTCAGAGATCTAACACTTACGGCTTTTCTCTGCAGTGTCTTCAACGCTTGAATGTCTCCCTTGCATCTCAGTGACCAGAACTGGACGCAGTACGCAAGGTGTAATCTGACCAGAGCGTTACATAGTTTGATCATGACAACTTCTGACTTGTATTCTATCATTCTCGCTATATAGTTCAACATTATATTGGCTTTATTGATTGCTGCTCGGCTTTGGTTAGACATGTTCAGCGTCAATTCTAAGACACCTAGGTCTCTTCCATGGAGCACGTGTATGTTGCCCATTTTTCCTTCTGGCATGCAGTACTTTACATTTGTGTTAAATTTTATCAGCCCACAAATATTTTGTCCAGCTCATTTGGTAATTTCTGAGCTGCCTCATCTGAATCCACTGCTATTCCTACAGTAGAATATGCAACTATGACCAATTTATATTGGATTTCTAAGTCATTGTTGTAAATTCGAAACAATGGTGAATGAATGATTGAACTAGCACGTATATAGCAAGGGAGAAAATTGTCCAAGCAAGACCGTTCATTAGTGGAGAACCATTTTTTTTATTGTAGCGTGCCATCTACTAAGAACTGAATTAAGGATGCCCAAACTTAATTCATTAAGCAAGAGAATAACTCCATCCTATCAGTATCTCTTGCACTCAAAGTCAAAAATACAGGAGGAACAATTAGAAGACATATTGTTTAAGATAAGTTCAACAACCCATTGATGTGGGAAAGTGTAGCATTTCCACTTTATTTTAAATCAAGACACAAACTTTAACTGTACTGATTAAAATAAGTGAATCTGATCATTACTATGATCACTCGCTATGAAATAAGACAATTCGGAATAAGCCTCACCTCATCACGTGCTTACTTGATCCACCTTCAGAAAGATCGAAGAAATAAGACATGGGTATCTGACTGAGGTGACATGGGCTGCTATTGTTACACCACTGAAGCAAGCTATCATACACGATATAGGGGCGAGAGTCAATTCATACAAATGATGCTCAAGCTGCTTACAGAGCAACTGACGTCACTTAAACACAAGGTGTCTGCAGCAGACCCGAATATGTAACAGTCACATTACTGGGAGTATATTATAGTCATATGTGGGAGATTTTAACTATGCAAGAATAACAGTACAAGGCAAACACTTGTGGTGTAAAAAGGCTTGTTATCTCATTAATATGTTGCTACTCTAATAAGGAAGAAAGCACTACTTGGCAGTTTCTGGGTAATGAGGTAGAGAAAGTAGATGACCAAAACATTGGGGAACACTTGGGATCAATGACCACAATGTAATTACGTTCAGTGTAAGAACAGAAAATGAAATAGATATATATAGAAATCTAAGATCGGAGAAAAGCAAATTAGGGAGAGTTTTATAAAAGAACCTTGTCCTCATTAACAGAAGGAAAAATTAGCCAACACGAATATAAATCAGCAATGGTAAGCATATGAACAGGAGGTAGAAAGGGTACAAATCAAGTATATTCCAGAAAAGGGAGCGTGTCGAAGGCTGGGTTCCATGAATGAAGTAAATTGGGTCAAATTTGAAATTTTTTAAAAATTAGTGCTTACAGGGCAAATAATAAAAAAATCCAGGCTAAAATAGAGGAAAGCTACGAAAAGGGAGATCACAAGGAATGAAACAAAAGTAGCAAAAGGGCAATAAAAAGGTTTTCTACAGCACATAAGTAGTACGAAGGCATTAAAGGTAGAGTCATTAAGAGATGAAGGAATCAAGTTTGTAGCGGTGGATGAGGGACTGCTACATACTAAATACTCTGTCCCACTTTAGGGGAGGAAGTGGATATTGAAAATGTAGAACCACCTGAAGTGGATATAGAACCGTTAGTAAAGGTAAGTGGTACTAAAGACGCTACTCAAATTCAAGGTACACAAATCACCAAGTCCTGATGATTTACATCCAAGGAATGATTGGGGAGAAATAAGAGTCTTTGACTATAAATTTTCAAAATTCTGTGGGAAGAAAAGTATCCCTGAAGACTGGAGTGGGGATGTTTCCACTTGTGGGGAGTCCAAAACTAGGAGCTATAAAGATAGTCACTAATAAATCCAATAAAGAATTCAGGAGATACTTCTTTACTCAAGAGCGTGGTGAGAAAGTGGAACTCATGCTATATATAAAGAGAAACAACAGATATACTGTCATCAGAACTTAAAAAATTAAGTAGAAGGCACTAAAAAGGGAAAAAAAAGGGACAGGGAAGAAACAATTGCTCCAAATGCAGAGAAAAAGGAGGAACAGATACTCTAATCTAATTGGAGTATTTGATTCTTCCCCCTGAATTCCACCAGAACCGAAACAGAAGAGATAAGCAAGCATTTTGGTAAAGGGTTACATCTAAAAAGCTAACCTGTCTATTCTCTTTACAAAAGTTGACAGACCTGCTATGTATTTCCAACATTTCCTACTTTTGTTTCCGATTACTAGTATTTGCAGTATTTTTCCCCTTTTTACTAGCTCAAAATATAATGAATATATATTGCTTTTTTAATATACAATGATTAAGTCACCTGGAATATAATCCTACAGTACAAAACAGCCATATTCTCTGAATCACAAAAATTGGCATTATACAGTAAATGGTATACTGCATTACATATTACAGCAACTATGTTCAACATTTAACTGCAAACTAAGAAAATGCTAGCCTGGAACAGGAATACAACCGGCCTGAGGAAGGGAACAATTAAGTGAAGTGTCAACAAACTTTCATCCAATGCCTCTCTATTATGTTCATATAAACAATATAACACAACATAAGTTCAAAAATTAAAAAAAATCAGAGCACCTAACTATAAACATTTTAATATCTGATCTATGGTATGCCCCACAAAATGCAGGGCATCAAAAAATTAAAAACTTAATTTTCCTTAACAGAAGAGTCAGAAATGCAGGATTCAGACCTGCAAGAAAGGATACTGATAAACACAATTTCACCATGTACTAAAAAGCCTAAAAATGTTATTTCTTTTAAACCCACGAAAAGGAATTACCCTTTTCAGCATTTTGAAGTATTTGTAGAGGAGAGTTTGGCACCTCATTAAAAAAAATTACCATACCTTTTTTAAATTCAGTATCTCTGTGATAAGTACAAATCACTTACAAGTCTGAAGAAGGTGCTCATGGGCAATTGAGTGTATCTGATAAATTTCTGCTTTGTCCAATATTAAAAGACACCACAAATCTGTTACAAGAAATCTCTTCAACCAGTTTGATAAGTTAATGCTCAAGGACAGAAAGTTTAAACCTACTTGTGCAGAGCACCAATAGTTCCCAGAATGCTTACTTTTGACAGGAAACTTAAGTTACTTTTAAAGGGTCAAATTGGGGGAAAAAGGATGCCAGTCAGGTGGCACTGTCACCAAGTAAGGTAGTGCCTCAGATTCTATGCATGGGGTAGGACAGGTTCTCATTCAGCTTAGATACAGGCCAGAATTCGGAAGACATCAGGTGCTTCCCCAAGGAGACAGGAATCAATGTCTCACCTTGGCCACACTCATGTTTTTTTGGAGTCAGCTTCTAAGCAACGTTTGTTCTTCTACATTATGTTAACTGAAAACTAAGTGTGTGGGTAGGGCATGCTCAGCAGCACTGAAAACCACTTCCAGCACTAACATGCAAAACCTGTGAAATGCAGTTTACACTTAACACACGGGTTTTAAAAAAAAGGCTTTACATTTTACATTTCAAAAAAACTGAACAGAAGCTAACATTATCCAACTACTGGGTAACTAAATATTCAAATACTACCATTCCATAAAAGTTTACTTCCCTGCAATAATGTATTACATTTAGAAGGCCTGAAATAGAGCACCCAATCCCAGGCAGTATCTAATCTCCTTTCTTAAAAACTGCCCCTCAACAACATCTGCAGCAAAGGGATCAGCTTTCACACGTAAACTAATGACACCCAGCTCTAGCTTGCCACCACCTCTCCGTTCCCCTTAACAGGTTATAACAGCATACAGGCTATGTCTTGGATGAGTCATAACTTCCTTTAAGTCAATGTCAGGAAGACTGTCATCATCTTCAGCTCTGTCACAAGCTTCCCCCTCTTACCACCGACTCCATCACCCTCCTCTGCCACACTCTCAAAAGGTGGAATCTGGCTGCTCACAACCTGTTCAATCCTGAACTGAGCTTTAAACAGCACATCCTATCAACGAGATCACTTACTTCCACCTTAGTAATACTGTCCCCCTCCACCTCCACGTCAGGTTCTCCATCACTGTAACCCTTATACATACTTCTGTCACTCTCAGACACAACTACTCTAATGGTCTCCTTGCTTGACTTGACCCTGCACTAACGGCAACTTGTACAAAATCTGCCACATGTATTGTGTGCTAATTGTCTATCAGCCCCACCCTCATTAACCTACATTGGTTCCCTGTTCCCAAATGCTTTAAATTTAAAATCCTCATCTATAAATTCCCTCATCACCTGGCCCTACCCTATTGCCCCAAACCCTACATACACAGAAATCAGAGTTGGAGCAGAGTATCACCCCCTTCCCCACTTTGCCCCATTTTTGATGACACAGCCTTCAGTCACTTTGGTCCTACTTGCTGGATTCCCTCTGTAAAACCGCCACTTCTGAAAACATTCTTAAAACCCATGTTTTCAACCAAGCTTTTAGCCAACATTCAGAATCTTTCCCTTCCTACCGAGGCATCTATTTCCTTACGCTTATTTGTGAAATGCAAGGAGTCTTACAACACCAGGTTATAGTCCAACAGCTTTATTTGAAATCACAAGCTTTCGGAGCTTTCCTCCTTCGTCAGATGAGTGTAGGATTCCATAAAGGCACAGCATATATAGTCAGAGAACAATGCCTGGTGATTACAGATAATCTTTCCAACTGCCCGTGATCACACCACGGCAGAGATATAATCAAAGCAGCGGATGGTGTTCAGACAGAGAAACATTACATCCCAGACTACTGAATACATAAGCGGTCAGAACACAAAGACAGAGAGAGAGAGAGACATCCGAAAGGCAGAGAAAGAGAGAGAATGACCAGTTGTATTAAAAACATAACTTTTTTTTGTTGGTGGGGTTACATGTAGCGTGACATGAACCCAAGATCCCGGTTGAGGCCGTCCTCATGGATGCGGAACTTGGCTATCAATTTCTGCTCAACGATTTTGCATTGCCGGGGAACACTTCAGCAGTCAAGGACATTCAGCCTCTGATCTTCAGGTAAGCGTTCTCCAAGGCAGCCTTCGAGACACACGACAACGCAAATCCCTCCACGGCCTCACCCCTCCCTATCCCTACAACCCTCCGAGATCTCCGCGCTCTTCCAATTCTTGCCTCTTGTGCATCCCCAATTTTAATCGCTCCACCATTGGCGGCTGTGCCTTCAGCTGCCAAGGCCCTAAGCTCTGGAATTCTCTCCCTGAATCTCTATCTCTTGACCTCTCCCTCCTCCTTTACGATGCTCCTTAAAACCTACCTCTTTGACCAAGCTTTTGGTCACCTGTCCTAATTTCTCACGTGGCTCGGTGTCAGATTTTGTTTGGAAATCACTCCTGTGAAGCACCTTGGATGTTTTACTGCGTTAAAAGGTGCTATATAAATGCAAGTTGTTGTTGTTGGTGGTGTTATTCCTGGTACTGTGGAATCCATCCCATATTGTAAACTGGGATGATGTCACAACTTCAAGTGCTAAGACAAACTGGACCATTCTACTTCAAGTGGTTCTGTATAATATAAGCTGACTATAAAAGATTAGGTAATGGAGAAAGGAGGGTTACAGGGCACATTCTGCAGGCTTTTTAAAAAATTTGTTCATAGGAATGTGGACATCGCTGGCAAGACCAGCATTTATTGCCCATCCCTAATTGCCCTAGAGAAGGTGGTGATGAGCCGCCTTCTTGAACCACTGCAGTCCATGTGGTGGAGGTTCTCCCACAGTGCTGTTAGGTAGGGAGTTCCAGGATTTTGACCCAGCGACGATGAAGCAACGGCGATATATTTCTAAGTCAGGCTGGTGACTTGGAGGGGAACGTGCAGGTGGTGCTGTTCCCATGTGCCTGCTGTCCTTTTCCTTCTAGGTCGCGGGTTTGGGAGGTGCTGTCGCTGGCTTCTGTGATGGTGGGGATATCGGGAGGAGGCTGAGATGGAACAGCCACTCGGCACATCTGGCTAAAGATGGTAGTTTTGTACCAATCACTGAGTTATGAATAAACAAACCGCCAGGCTATGATGCAAAAAGGGTAGTCTTTAAATTAATGAAGACACGAATATCATCCAAATAGCCAAATTACTGCAAGATCTGCCATGGATGCATTTGACAATGGGATATAGATGGCAGCTAGGGTATTCTGCTTCTGATATGTATGCTTTAAAAAGTCTTAGATTTTCAAACAGACTTTCAAAATAAATTCCTAGAGCTTCCATTTTCAGAGAACACTTGATCATACAGATCAGCCTCATCAAAGCCTGAACACCTCTGCCTTTCAAAAAGGCCATGATGTGGAGATGCCGGTGATGGACTGGGGTTGACAATTGTAAACAATTTTACAACACCAAGTTATAGTCCAACGATTTTATTTGAAATCTACAAGCTTTCGGAGGCTTCCTCCTTCCTCAGGTAAATGTTTACCTGAGGAAGGAGGAAGCCTCCGAAAGCTTGTAGATTTCAAATAAAATCGTTGGACTATAACTTGGTGTTGTAAAATTGTTTACAATTGTCAAAAAGGCAACACAGGTATTATGCCAAAATCCAAGAGATCCAAGCTTGGACAAAAACCTGAAGAAAAAGTGTTTCCTGTCTTCATTTCCTCTCCAGGATCCCAAAAGTGATTTTCACCCACCCCAGTACTTGTGGAAATTCCAATATGCGTCTTACTTTGGAGTCATCGCAAAGGTGAGTACTGATGAAGGCCATTTAGCCCATCCTTTTAGAGAAGTATGTTTTCCCATCATAGCATTTACACCTTGAATGACTCTAGAGTTTCTGCCTTCATATGCTACCCAGGCCATTGCAAGTATGGAGTCACTCTTTGCATGAAAGGATACTTCCTACATCAGCCCTGAAATTGCCTTTTAATAGTTCGAACTATGTGTATTAGCTCAATGTAGTTCTTAGGGTTAACCTTTTCTGGTCCACAATATCTAAGGAGCCCTCAAATATGCCTCTTTTCAAGGCTAAAGAGTCCAAGTTTCTCTAACATAATAATCAGACCACCATATCCAGTGTTTCTTCCCAAAATTGTGCCTGTTAGACATCAAGAAAATCATCAGCCTACCAGTTAACAAATCTTCTGTTGAAGTCCTAAGATAGCCCTGAATACCATCTCTAAACTCAACACTCGTTTAGTATGCTCAATTTACATGTGGAATTAAATGAATGTAGTGCAGCTCCTGAAACAAAGTTGCCACCTTTCTTGCCCTCCATTCTCCATTTTTGCTTTTATGAAAAATTGTATGTCCTTGTTCTATACCCATGTTTTCCTATTGCCTCCACTGGTCAAGAAGAGGTCACAGCCTACATCAAGGCCATATAAGTTTGATCACCCCGATACAAGCATGGTACAAAGCTTTTAATGTGACTGTGTGCTTGGTTTGGAATTTAACAAACATGGAAGAAAAATTAAACAGATTTTACTGAAAGGTGTATTCAGCATGTTGCACAGCAATACACTGCTTTATCAATGAATCTGTCCAACTTCAAATAACATTTAAATTCACTTCCTGTATTAAATTAAAACACAATTTTATCAAAACAATGTTATCAGCCTTAAGTAAAATAGTATTTCAAAAGTCAGATTCAATGTATCAAATTACCATAAGAATGGTGGCAGCCTTGATAATAATTTGATTAAAATGACTAAGGATTTGCAGTTATTGGATAACCTTTTAAAAGTATCTTTAAACCTCAAGAGGTTGACCGCATCATCAGGCTGGCAAGGGAAATAAATCGGTGGCTGTTCTCGATCATACCAGTGGTCTGAATTAGAAGAAGCACTTGAGAACAGTCTTTCATGCCATTCCTCAGTCTCATTTCCCAATAGATTTTCCTCTGCCCATCCTTTCAGAATTTTTCTCCATATTTTCCACAGCCTGTTTATATATATCCCTTTTGAAATTAAATTTCTTTTGTCTCTAATGAACTTTTTACAACCACCACTAACCAAAAATATGTTCAATATATACTGTTATATATTTCACCCACTCTTCTACCCTCAACACCCCTACTGATTCCACATCAACATGTTATCCTCATTACACCTGTCCATTTATTTGCTTAACCTCAGTCAATAAAAGGGTTTTTGTGGCAAAATTTTCATTCCAAATTTTTATACTTTGCTCAAGCTTTGCATTATCGTAAAGTGGTGAATTAAAAAAGTATTACATTTTAAGACAGCATAGCATGTCAAAGACAGGTTCTATTTCCTATTCAACTGAGTTCCCAATCTCAGCTGCAACTGTTGTGGGAAGGATCAGAGAAGAACAAGTATCACTGAAATTGAGCAGGAAAAGAAGAAAAACATTAATAAAGGTGGAGTCCTGTCAATTTAATTTCCGGTCTCCCTTAAATTGGATCACAAAAGATTATTTTTTTTTCTCCCAGGCAGCCGATAGTGGATTTTAGGCAGGTTATCCGGCACAAATAAAAAAGGAAAACAACAGTGAAAAAACAAGAAACAGCATCACAACAACCCATAGGCAAACTATAATATTCTTGTTTTCCCCCCCGGGGCTGACAGTTGCTGGGATAAATAAATTGCATTTAGTTGATTACATAAATGTACTGAAAATGCATGATCAACACATCTTAATTGTGTAAAAGTCTTCAGTCCAACGTTATCAGAGGGAGAACAGACAGCATTTAATACAGACAAAACGTACACCCCAAAGACAATCTTTTAAAAATTTGAAGGGGGCATTTGCCATGTAGCTGAGACTCTGGAAAATGTAGCAATTATGTGTTAATAACAATATAATTGGTAACGCATAGTTTTACTGAAATTTTTGCAATTAACTACAAACTTAGAGGCAGTGAACTTTCAAGTAACATCATAAACCACAACAGTAAAGTTCAAATGGTTAGTAGTGGCCATTTATAGCAATGATAACATCACTGCTTGGAAATTGCTCTTATGTAGAACTTCTGTTCGACGCTGAGCTGAGTTTCTACATCCGGTCCATCACCAGGTCTGTTTACTTGCATCTGCAAAACTTCACCCTGCCTAACCTCTACGTTATCTACCTGACCCACACTGCTACTGACACTCTTATCCATATCACTGTCACTTCAAGTTTCAGCTTCTCCAACACTCTCCTTGCTGACCTCCTGTGCTCTACCCTACACAAACTATAGCTCATCCAAAACACCAGGTCCATATCCTGATCCCTGCACGCCACCTCTGTTCTTGCATATCAATTTCAAAATCCTTGTCCTCATCTTCAAATCTTTTTAATGGCTTCACTCCATCCTACCTGTACAATCTTCTGCAAACTTGCATCTCAGCAGGCACTATCTGCTTTTCCAACTCTAGTCACTGTGTGTTTTTCCTCCTACCTCCCCTTTATTATCTCTTTAAAGAGGCATGAATCACCATAATGTTGCACTCCAACTCTCTCTGTAAACCTCTTGGACAATGCTTTTGGTTACCTTCCCTAACTTCTGCTGTGTATATATTGTTTCTCCTATAAAGTGCCTTGGGACAATTGTTACGTGAAAGGCACTCAATTAATGTTGTTTAGTGTTGACGTGCGCAGTTTTATTTCATATTTACAATAAAAGGGTAGTGCCCAACATCGGTGGGCAGGGCATTCCATGTAGTTGATTCGTAACGTCATCCTCAATGAATCAAGTTTTAGCAAATAATAATATGCAGTTGATTGCCAAAAAATCAGTGCACGTGGATTTTATGCAACGGAACATTCAATTTTGACAAAAGCAGTTAAACCAAAGTTATAGGTTCTCCAATTATTCAACTGGTTAAATCAGTGAGTAGCTGAGCAATACAATTTATATTTTTATAGAGCTCCTCACAGCACTTTACAAGGGGATAAGCCCTGGACATTGAGCAGGAAATGATAGAAAATGGGGGAGAAGGGGAAAACCAAAGACAGGCCAAGTTAGGTTTTAGGAAACATTTAAACGTGGGGAAAAAGCTAATATGGCAAATTGGAATTGAATTTCAGATTTCAGGGGGATAAGTGGCTGAAAGATCAGCCTCTGAGAGTGACCACAGTGAGTTCAGGAAAAAAAACAGTAATCCAGAATCAGGATAGAATGTAGAGAGAAAAAAGATTTGAAGATGACAGCAATGATCTTGAAATTAGTTTGTTGGGATACAGGGAGTCAGTGAGCTAGCCAAGAACTGGTGTAATGTGAGAGTGTGAATTTGACCGGGAGAGGACCTGGGGCGGAGAGTTCTCAATTAGCTGAAGAGTGGATGAAGATAGGAAGGCCACTGTGGAGTGTATTTGAGAAATTGATCCTCGAGGTGAAAAAGGCATCAATAAAGTTTTCTAAAGTGCTGGGCATGAGGTAAGAGCCAAGCAAACTCATGGTAGAACAGAAGGCTGACATAATGCACCACTAGGTTGAGCAGGCAGCCATGGATTTGATGAGAGAGATGTAGGTGCTTGCATGAACCAAAGAACATGGCTTTAGTCTTTCCAACACTGAGCCATTGGAAATCTCAGCACATCCTGGAATTGATGTAGGATAGGCATTTAAGATAATGCAGCAGCAGCCCTAGGGCCAATGGGGATGGCAAGAGTTAAAATTGCATGTTATCTATTTAAATGTGGTGGCTGCCCCCACGGGTTAGCATATAAACTGGGAAGGTCCCAGATTAGTTCTGTGGTTAGCTAACTTTTGACAAGGCAGCAGTAGGGGGTCCGACAACCAGCCTCAATTACAGAAAGAAAAATCAGCAATGGCTCCCAATGCCTTGGTAATGGCACTGGGTGGAAACAGGATTGGGCTCAGCCCCCTAGCCCCTCAACACGATGACTAAATAACTTGCCAACATTGTATAAGCTCACAAATAAAAAGTCGTTTGAACAAGGTACTGAAGGGCATCCACTATTTGTGGAACTGCAACCAAGAGGTTAACATCTTGAGGAGGGGAAGAAAATGGTCAGAAATGGATAGGGAGAAAAAGTCTAATAAAAAAAATTAACTGTTCAAATCAGCATTGACCTACTCCTTATTTCAGGCATGTGATAAGTGATGCTTAGATCAGACTGCCAACAAATTGTGAACTAGGAGATCACAGTCCTTTTCTCTGAGGGGAGCAGAAAGAGTCAGGAAGTCAGAAAAACAATGCTGTGGGGCTTTTGAACCTTTGCCTAAGGAACAATGGTTTTAGTTGTCCAACAGTTTCACAGAAATAACTAATCTTCTAGTCACAAGTTTACATTGAAATAAATCACATCAAATCTTCAACTGTTATCAGCCACTGCCCTCCAATCTCTCCCTCAAAAGGAAGGTCTGAGTTTCACATTCTGTTACCAGCCAGGTTTAAGCATTCCTTATCACGTCTGAAATGATGAATAACTAAATTCTTCCAAACATTTAAACAACGAATGCAATGTGATAAGTTTGGACTTTCAAAAAACTTTTTAAATGTAGACAGTAGATGTAAATTGACATTTTTCAGATCACCAAGATTCAGCTAACAGAATCACCCAAGGATCTGTGTTGGGACCTCTTGTTTACCACACACACAAATGATTTGGGCATGGACATAGAGAATATATAAGCTTTCTGACAATACTAAATTTGGGGGAAATATCAATCAATGAGAAAGCAGATGGGAGATTGCAGGAGACAGCTTGAAAAATATGGAAAATGCAATTCAATCTAGACAAATTACATTTTCGGGTATCTTTACTCTTTTTAAAAACTCAATTATTTTAACTTCCCAGTTTCAGACTACTCTTGCATGTGATCCCTGTTTCATATGTCTCAGTATTACTACTTGCTCAGCTATCCAAGTAAATTCATAATGTAGCCAGGCAATGAACAGTAGTTTATTTCAACTACTGTTCTTACCACATGCCCCTATGTGATCCTCCTTGTCTTCAGAAAACAGCAGAATAACATTACATTAGACTTTCACTTGGGCTTTAACCACCTCTAGGGTGGTTAAATTTTTATTAAATAGTAAAACAAGTGACTGGTAACATTAACATTTTTAATTTTTTTAAAACAGTAGTTAAGCCTAGCTAGTCCATAAATGCTGTGAAAATCTAGGACAGAAGTAATAGAACAATACAAACTGTTAAATGCCATCAGAATAATGACCAGGACTATGCAGATTTTTTAAGCAGCCAGTTAAACACACGCAAACAAATCCCACAGGGAGTTGAATGGCCCTCAGACTTCAGGCACACAGAAACCAATTAAAATCTGTAAGAGTTGTATCAAGTTAAACTGGAACTTGATTTCTGTAAGTGAGGCTGGTTTTTAATCCCTAATGAATTCTTCATAGAATTAAAGCAGCAAATACCAAGCAAACTGATGGAAATGAAACATTTTTGTCAGATTGAGTATAACAGTAAGGATGAACTAACAAAGAATGGAAATACCATCTATTCCCAATAATTTAGCATATTAGATTCTCAATTTAAAGTCTGTTTTTGCAGACAACTGAATTATTCAATAATTTTAATTAAATAACTTAATTAACAGTACTTACTTCAAGCGACTTTAAATTAAAAGTAGACTGTATACCCTAAACAATAAAATTCTGATAATGCAGTGACAATAGAGAAATCTAGGGGTGTGGATACGAAGATCTTTAAAAATCAGGAGAGCAAGTGGAGAATACCATATAAAGGGGAAATTAATTCTGGACTTTATAGGGGCATTGAATACAAAAGCAAGGATTTGATGAATTTCTACAAAACACTGTTTATGCCATAGTTGGGAGTACTGTGTACGGTTTTAGGTACCCAATTATAGAAAGGAGCCACAGGCAAGGTGCAAAGTAAATTAACTAGGATGATAGGGATGATAGAATATAGTAGAGAGGGTTGTATGATGGTTGGAAGATGGGGAGGGAGAGACCTAACAAAAGTGTTCAAAATCATTGAGGGTTTGGAAGGATAAATAATAAAAGATTCCCATTGGTAGTTGTACTATGGTAACATAGTGGCATAACCAATGATTAGTACTAGAAGCATCAAGGGGTAGGTTAGAAGAATATTTTCATGCAAAATATTAAAATATGGAATGCAATGCTAAAAGTGGCCATGAAGCTGAGTTGATCACAATATTTAAGAGGGAATTAAAAATGTAAAGAAAAAAATAATAAAAAACGCATGGGAAAAGCAGAGAAATTAGGTTAGGGGATATAGCTCCAAGAGTTACCACTATCATTGGCACAACAGCTCAAAGGCCTTCCTACTGTGCTGAAATTTATATGATTCTAAAATACTCAAGTATCCCATACTAACCATTGTAGACAATATTTTTACAGCAACCTCAGCATCCTATTTGACCCTGAACTGAGCTTCTAACCCCATATTCTCTCCATCACAAAGACCGCCTACTTCCACCTCGCCTCGCCTTATCTGCTGCTGAAACCCTCGTCCACGCTTTTGTTACCTTCAAACTCAACTATTCTAATGCTGTCCCAGCTTGCTTTCCATCTTCCAACCTCCATAAACTCATCCAAACGTCTGCTGCCCATATCCTAACCCATACCAAGTCCCGCTCAGCCATCACCCCTGTGCTTGTTGACCTACATCAGCTCCCTTTCCACCAATGCCTTGATTTTAAAATTCTCATCCTCATATTCAAACTCCTCCATGGCTTCACCCCTTCCTATCTCTAACCTCCTCCAGCCCTACTACCCTCCAAGAACTCTACATTTCTCCAACTCTGGCCTCGTGCATTCCCCATTCCCTTCACCCCACCCCACCATTAGCAGCTGCGCCTTCAGCCGTATACGCCTTGAGCATGAATTCCCTCCCTAAACTTCTCCGACTCTCTCTCCTCACAACCTACCTCTTTAACCAAGCTTTGTCACCCATCCGAATATCATCATCTTTGGCTCGGTGTCAATTTTTGTCTGACTATACTCCTGGGAAAACGTGCCATTGCACTTCACGTGTTAAAGGTGATTTAAATGCATGTTATTCAATCTTCCTACAAATGTTTCTAAAGGATTTGTAGCATGTGATTTATGTGATGTACTAATACTATAAGCACTTGAAAGATACAAATTAAGAGCATACACTAGCATAGATGAAATATTACACCTCGGTGTCAGCACGGCTCAGCGGTAGCACTGACCTCCAGCTCAGCGGTAGTGGGTTCAAGCCTTACTCCAGGCACTTGAGCATATAATCCAAACTGACACACCAGTGCAGTACTGAAGGAGTGCTGCATTACCAAAGGTGTCATCTTTCAGATGAGACATTAAACCAAGGTCCTATCTGCCTGTTGAGGTGGACATAGAAGATCCCATGGCACCATTTGAAAAGCAGGGGAGTTTCTCCTGGTGTCCTGGGCATCAATTACCGCAACCAACACCATAAAAAAAATTAGGCATTTAGCTCATTTACCAGAATGATACCAGGGCTAAAAGGGTTAAATTATGAGGACAGGTCGCATAGATTAGGCTTGTATTCCCTTGAGTATATTAGATTAGGGGTGATCTAATTCAGGTGTTTAAGATGATTAAAGGATTTGATAGGGTAGATAGAAACTATTTCCTCTGGTAGAGGAGTCCAGAACAAGAGAGCATAACTGTAAAATTAGAGCTAGGCCGGTCAGGGGCGATGTCAGGAAGCACTTCTTCACACAAAGGGTAGTGGAAATCTGGAACTATCTCCCCCAAAAAGCTGTTGAGGCTAGGTCAATTTAAAATGTCAAAACTGAAATTGGTAAGACTTTTGTTAGGTAAGGGTATTAAGGGATATGGAACCAAGGCAGGCAGGTAAATAGAGTTGAGATACAGATCAGCCATGATCTAATTGAATGGCTGAAAAGGCTCGAGGGGCTGAATGGCCTACTCATGTTCTTATCTTCATTACTGTTTGAGAGATCTTGCTCTGTGCCATGGTGGGTGCTGCCTCTTCAAAATAATTAATTGGCTGAGAATTATTTGTGATTTCCTGAAGAGATGAAAGAGGCCACGTTAATGCACGTTCTTCTTACTCGGAAAATTACAACACACGTTAGAGGGAAGTAGAGCTTTTGTCACAATTAATGAATCATTTAAGATCACGTAAATGTTCATTCCAGTTCTTCTAAGCGCGGTTGACATTTTCAAGTGTGGCGTCACCAGTTGCTTGCTGAGTCAAAACTACTGAAATTATATTTAATTACAGTACCGATCATTTGGCACCCACATTGCAACATCTGACTGATGTACAAGACAGCAAAAAAAAAACTGACAACTAACCGACAGACCTGAGAAACTCGTCCTTTTTCAAGACATTTACAAAATCCTAGTGCCTGAACGCGCAACTGGTGTTAGGTAAGTAACTTAATTTGAAGACTTGAGAAACCACCTCGAGTCACTGAAATAACGATTATGGATGTAAAACACCATCATCTCAGGTCAACAATTTCAGAACATTTTGAGATAATCCTGCAATAATTGGATTCTGCAAAAAAAAATCATCTCCTTTTCTACTTAAAAGAACTGTTGATAAAAGTGCACCACCAGGTGAGAAGCCATTCCCGTCCTATCTTTCACAACTCTCCGGCCCAGCCCTTTAAACACCGCCGCACGCAGGAGCAATACTCAATATAAATCGTTAGCCCAGGGGTTCTTTTTTTTTTATCGACGCGGACCAGGTCACCGAGCCGCGCACAGAGTCTGAGTCTGCAGCCGGTCTAATCCCACCTGCAGGCTTTACAAACAAGAAGCGGCATTCAACCCACCAGCTGCTGCCGTATCCAGTAGATCACGGTTCGACACCAGGCCGGCGGACTGATAAAGCAGCCCCTGCTCCACCTACTGCCTCTAGCCGCCATGCCGCCCCGCACTAATCCGTCGCTGCTCTCTCTCAAGGCCGCTCTCTCACACGCTGAGTCCCCGGACGCGGCCTCCACACTCTGTCACCGATATTCCCACATCAGCTCGCGCTGTCCCCCCCCTCTCAGTCTACCGGAAACAACACCGCCATGATGTCATCCTACTTCCGCTGGAGGGTGAATCTGGCTGTGGAAGGAGGTGCAGTTTGGGGGAGATGGTTCAGCAACTCACTTTTGTCATAGAAATAAACCATGCGAAGTGCAAGCTGCATTTATATAATGCCTTTAAAGTAGTAAAAACGTCCCAAGGCTTTTCGCAGGAGCGTTATCAGACAAAATTTGACACCCAGTCACATAAAGAGATATTAGGACAGGTAACCAAAAGCTCGGTCAAAAAGGTTGGCTTCGTGGAGCATCTTAAAGGAGGAGAGAGAGAGAGAGAGATAGAGAGGTTTAGGGAGGGAATTCTAGATCTTAGTGTCGAGGCAACTGAAGGCACGGCCGCCAATGGTGGAGCGATGAAAATCGGGGATGCGCAAGAGGCCAGAATTGAGGGGCGCAGAGATGTCGGAGGGTTGTTCGGCTGGAGGAGGTTTGATAACGCTCCTGTGAAGTGCCTTGGGACGTTTTGCTACATTAAAGATGCTATATAAATGTATGTTGTTGTCCAATACCATGTGAAATCAACTAGAATTTATATGTGCATTTATGTATACTTCTCATTACTTAGTTTACTGGTTTATTCTATCAAACAAAATAAGTGAAAGGTTTGTGACAACGTAAAGCTTCTGTGGACAAACAGCCTCAAAATTCCTCTAAATCTGGCAACACTTTGTGCATTCAGCACTTGGCTATTGGTGGGTTTTGGACAGACCAAAATGGAAGTGGGCTATTTACACTCTTAATTTCTTAGTTTGGGAGGTCTGCTAAGCTTTATTGCACTGCTTATATATCTATTTGCATAGCATATATATCTTTTGGAGAAACTCCATTAGATCAATAGCAAATTGTATTTTGGCCTGGATTTTTAACTTACAATATTTCTGGAATGCTAGATTGAGCATATAAGGGGTTGACTCCCAGGACTACACACAGATCTTTTTCTCAACAGTAGGCCAGCAGCATGAAAGTGCATTTAGGCTCACAAGGTGATTTGAAGTGTTAATGAGCTATTCAGAGGACGATTTTGTACAATCTCAAACATTTTGTGTTATTGTGAGAAAATGGCTCCTTGCAACACCTGATGGTCTGTGGTGTCATTCCATCCCATCTGCATTGTGTGGGCTTAGTCACACAGGTGCATGAGAGCCTCCTGTGCACACATGAGAGGGGTAGGCTCTCACCTCCAGATAGTAAGTTTGGTGGATGCTTAACATTGGGCAGTACTCACAAATGCTGCATCCCCTATGGCATCTAATGGGCATTTCCCACAGGGGGCACACAAACAGTAATTCCTGCCATCCCTTATGTAAGTAGGTGGGGCTGGTGGGATGGCATCACCTGTTGTAACTCCGGTCACTCTTGCCTCCTTTGCACCAAGCAACCTGGATGCCAGCAAGCTACCAGCGTGCAGGCCCTTGGAGTGGCAAAAATGGGGCTCAGGGGTTTCCACATGCAATGTGCAGCGTCACATCTACCCCCCCTCCGCCCATAATGGGTGCCCAAGATGCACTCATACTGCTGTGGGTGCCCACCGGATTTATTTAAATTCGGTGACCCCAATATTTCAGCAGGGTCAGGAAGGCTGATCAGCAACTGGTTGGGATTACAGTAGTGGAATGGGATGAAGAATTTTGGCACCATTGTCTAAATACATTGTCAAATCTTCTGCCAATTTATTTCATGATGCCTTAATTTCAAACTACATGCTAGTAGTTGGAATGTGTTCTCGGATTCACCTTTTAAAAAAACATGAAACAAAGACGTGCATTTATTTGGTGGCTTTCACATCCTCAGAATGTCCTGAAGTGCATAAGTGTATTATGACAGAAGTACAGAAATTTATCGATATGGGGCAAAATTTTGTTACCACACCCATTAACAAGAGCATGTTATTGCTATATCTGTAAGGTAAACCAGGCAGTTAAGTGACTATTCTGAAACACATCTTGTTAAAATTAAAGTAGATAAAAAAAATGTAAATCAGAGAGATTACCTTTTGCAATAATCCACGCAACTCCTGATTGAAAGAATATACTATGAAAAAGGACATTTTCATTTTCAGTTGCAGAGTCCAACTGCACTCATAACATTTGTATAGCCATGATGTATTTGATAAAAAATTTAAAATAAATAAATTATGGGAAGTGACTGAAAGTGTACATAAGGTGATGGTTTAATTGTGTTGTGTATCGTCCTGCTGAGCCATTATCCTGTAACAAAGTGAAGAAAGTCACACAATGTATTGATTCAAAACATAGATAAAATGCTACTGCTTAATACTCATCTGGTCAGTAAGATAGGCAAATATGTAGATATTCAAAATCCAATAGTCTCAATGAGAGTTCCTTTCCTGTTCTAAGTTCTAACTGCCATAATATTCAAGTAAATTGGTAATTTCATGTATGATCCACATTAGAACTCATCACACTAAATCTGTTGCAGAAAAAAATTATGCTGTCATTGGCTCAAATAAGCAACAAAATAAGACTGACTTATTGAGATATAGATCACCAAAGAACCTGCAGAAACCTAACTACGTGAAAGGCTGCAATTTCAATTGCAGCTTTTGCTGCTTGCCCCCATCCCCGTGACACCAAGCCAACCTCCCTGCTGCCCCCCAGGTTCCCCCCTGTCATAGAATCATAGAAAGGTTACAGCATGGAAGGAGGCCATTCGGCCCATCGTGTCTGCACCGGCTCTATGCAAGAGCAATCCATATAATCCCACTCCCCCGCCCTATCCCCGTAGCCCTGCACATTTTTTCTTTTCAAGTACTTATCCAGTTCCCTTTTGAAGGCCATGATTGAATCTGCCTCCATCGACCCCTCAGGAAGTGCATTCCAGATCCTAACCATTTGCTCCGTAAAAAAGTTTTTTCTCATATCACCTTTGGTTCTTTTGCCAATCACCTTAAATCTATGCCCTCTGGTTCTTGATCCTTCCGCCAATGGGAACAGTTTCTTTGTATCTACTCTGTCTAGACCTTTCATGATTTTGAATACCTCTATCAAATCTCCTCGCAATTTTCTCTGTTCCAAGGAGAACAACCCCAGCTTCTTCAGTCTGTCTATGTAACTAAAGTCCTCATCCCTGGAATCATTCTAGCCCTGAACTCTAGTTTCTCTTCCATCTCCCCTCACGCCCTCACCTGCTGTGCTTTTCTAGAGAATCTAGCTTGTACAGTGTACCCAAGAGAAGACGCTATGAAGGATCCGGTGATATTTGAAGCGAGTTGGTCCCTGAGTGGCATGTCAGTCGCATCTGCTACTGGTTCCCCTCACTGAAGATTCGATGTCCTTTTGTACCTCCAGATTTGGTGTCATTTTGTACCTCCTCACTTTTCTCTTCTGAGTTGGTTCTTACTTCAGGATTGAATTCAACTTACTTAGATATCTCATCTGTGGAAAGATCAAGCACTTTGTTCCACCAACAGCTTTGCATTAAACATGCACTGATATACAGAAGGACTGCTACATATGCCACAGAGATATAAAATAAGTTAGTTATTCTGTTCTATGTAACTAAGGTATTGGAGTAAACTTTAAAGTCGAGTCGGGAGGAGAGCGGAGGGGGATTTCCAGAAGTATGGGTTTCCTGGACGTCCTTATGATTTTGACGTAGGGACATCTTTCAATTTTTTTCAGTAGGTTTCCCACCCGACAGCCAGCCAGATTGATAGGCTGGCTATCAATCAGACAGGAGAGCGGCCAGGGAGCGGATGCCAGCAGGTAAGTCTTTGATTGGTGGGGGTGAGGGTCGGCAGTCATTGGGGGGGGTCATTGGGGTCGGCGATCATCGGGGTGGGGGTCAGTCATTGAGGTGATTGGTCATTGGGGGGGGGTTGGACATGGGGGTCGGTGGTCATCGGGGGGGGGATCGATTATCAGGGTGGTCAGACATGAGGGTCGGCAGTCATCGGTCGTCGGGGGAGTCAGAGGTCATCGAGAGGTCGATCATCAAGGGGGTCGGAGATCGTGGGGGCGGTCCAACGTGGGGTGGGGAAGAGGGTCAGCCGATTGTGTGTGTTGGATCACGGCAGGTAAGCTTGTTGGGCTTGGAGGAAACACTCCTGCTCCTCCTGGCTCATGAGCAGTGCAATAAAGGCATTTACCTGGGCCTTCTCACCTCTTCTTACGTGGTGTGAATCAGAAGACCCGAGAATTCCGGCCCCCAGGAGTTAAAATAATAATGCTGTTAAAATGGAGGCACGCAACCTCCTTAAAAGATTTTACTGACCGACCCACCTCCTGAGTGGATTGGTCGCCTGCCCCTTGAACCGCCTCCGTTAAAACCACAAGTGGGTGAGTTGGGGTCGGGCTTTACTTCTTACAATTTTTACTTTTGCACCCGCCCCCAATCCACCCGTTCTTAGGGTTAAAATTTACCCCATTGACACAGGACAATCTTCATGTGGTTTCCAGCTATTGTAAGTGCAAGTTCCTTCTTTTATTAAGCAGATTAAAGAATTGTAAACAATTTTACAACACCAAATTATAGTCCAACGATTTTATTTGAAATCAAATTTTATTTGATTTCAAATAAAATCGTTGGACTATAACTTGGTGTTGTAAAATTGTTTACAATTGTCAACCCCAGTCCAACACTGGCATCTCCACATCACAGATTAAAGAAGATAGCATGAACAGTGCTTTCACACTAATTCTGTGTTTGACAATTTTTTTCTAACTGACCTGTTCCAAATGAAAGGGTGCTAGGTCTTTCAACAAGTAAATGGAAGTATTATTTTAATCATCTACTTCCCAACACAGTCATTTCTGGGGTATTGTAGTTTCTTTTTTTGTTAGATGTATATTGTTGTTTATTGCACTCAATTTCATTTTAACACTTTTTAGTGATGATTGATCTTAGGGTGAAACTGCACTTTATGGATTATTTGAGACTTTGCTTGTTATAATGCTCAAAGTTCCCTTGGTCTCTTCCTTTCATGTTAACGCTCAATGAATCATTTATTAATTTGCTAAATTGTTAGACTAATGCAAAATGTTCAATTTCAGAAAAATGTGTGGTTATCTCAGTTTTGCTTTGGTAAAGTGTCACATTTATTAGCATAGCATTGCTCATGTACTTGCTCCCAGTAATTTCAAGTAACATCTGATTTCAATTCATGCTGTGTGCCACAAAATCATCTAAAGCAGGCATGGTCAACCGATCCAAACTAAAGAGTGAGAAGACAAAATTATACTGGCAAAGAGCTGCAAGTTTCACACACTTGCATTCCCACTGACATTTCTACTGCAACCACCACTGTAATAGGAGTACTATGCAAGAAATCCTGAAACCTATCCCATTACAGTTGACCATACTTGATCTAAAGCGCCTTAGTGCCTGCCAGTTTGAAAATAAGGTGCCTAGATTTTAGTCAGTCTACGCAGAACTATTGTAACATTGAGAACAATTTTAGCTCGTTCTAAGATTCTAACAATGCGGGCAGTTGCTGTCACTACCTTTAAACATATTGGCTTGGAATTTGCTCCAAAAATAATGGAGAACCGAACAGTGTTCATTGTTATTTAAGGGTAAATGGAAGAGCAACTTCCGGTGAGTGCACATGCAGTCAAACGTTCAAATCGGAAAGTGGCTCTACGAGATTCCCTGCTCATTTGAAAGCTGCGTGGGAAGGACAGCTCGCCGGTGAAATGAATAGACCAGCACAAAGTTGCTGCATTGCCCAGCTGGTAATGAACTAATCTACACAGAAAAAGGTACATTGGGTTTTTCAGTCTAAACTAACTTTTAACCCTTAATGACTGCCAAACAACCTCTCTGGCACTGAAAATTAACTTTTAAAAATGTGGAGTCTCATTCCTTCCCATTTTAATTGTTCTTTGGGATTTTTTTTAAATCTCCAAGAAATACCTTTTATTGCTGTCTCTTTTATCTCTGTCTTTTAGTTCAATATTTTTTTTCCCTTTCCTTATTTTGATTTCTTTGACTGATTTTACATTGTAGCTTTCACTTCCTGGTCTGTGTCTGCGGGACTTGTCAAGGACATTTCAATCTGATTGGTTCAGGAATCAGAGTGATCTTTTCCCCGCTCAGATGCCCGGGAGAGGATGCTGCAATTTTTGCAGCTCACCATTAGAGGAAGTTCCCTCACTAAAGCCCGTGGATCATTTGTGGGCAAGTTTAAATATGATGAGCAGTGGGCGCTGTTCGTTAGCAGCTCAGAGCAAATTCCGGGCCATTGTGATAAAAAGTCACAGAAGGTTTTCAGATGTCTGAATGTCTGGGACTTGTGCCAATTCTCCTGCATTCCCAACATAAATCTAATTTTAAGTAAGTTGATTGTTTCTTGTCACAAGGTTCCACATTGAAGATTCTGGAAGAAAACATCTCAGTATTCCCCAAAGACCATGTTATACTTTATTTCTGAAAATTATTCTAAGAAACCAAAATAAGGATGAATGCCTCATTAAACATGCAATCAGTACAGATACAAAGAAAAAATACAATGCTGGAAATTTAAATTGAAAACAGAAAATGTATTCCAAAATAGCTATGAGTAAATTAATATTATTATTACACACCTCTGTTTTTATTCCAATCGTATATTAATGGATTCCCCCATGGCATTACTCAAGGGAAGTTAGGGAATGTGGTCTCTCTTTCCTGTCTCTTGTTTTTATTGTTGCTCTCTGTCTCTCTTTTCTGCATCCTCTACGTTTCCTGTTTCTCTCTGTGCTCTTCTGCTTCTCTTTTTCTTTCCTTTCAGGTTGAAGGTGGTAGGGAAGACGAGATCCATAGGGCCAAAAATCACATTTTGCACTGGAGGGTGTGGGTCTGCTTTGTAGGCCTACCTGCTCTCATTACATCCTATCGCACCTCACCCCTTCCGTCATGCTTTCCTCCACCCATTCACTGCCACCACGTCTCCTTCCCACTACTTCCTCACGACCATTACGTCCCAAACCATTCTTCTTTGCCTTACCATCTATTCCTGCATCCCTCATAACCTTCTCTGGCTTGTTGCCTCTCCTTCCCCTCATCTCACCATTGCTTTCCTGCTCACCTGAGCCCCCATTCTCTTTCCCATTCAACCCCATCACTTTCCCGCTTCACCCATCAACCCACAATCCCTCACTCCCACTGGGTGAGTATGTGGAACAGGAAGGGAGGGTGTAAAGCCCAAGAAGTGGGTGGGTCAATGGTACAATGGCCCAAGGCAGGAGAGGGGCTGTAGGGAACGTGACAGGTGAGTGTCCAAATTGGTACCAAGTCAATGGTAGGAGCAGCAAGTTGAGGGGGCCTGAGTCCCAAACCTCTAAGATATGGAAGACAGGCAGACCAGTGGAAGCAGCTGAAAAACAGTAAGTAAAAATTCACTAAGTAAAATTAAAGTAAAGTAAATGTAATTAAAAGTAAAAATAAAATATGTTTAAATAAGCTTAAAATAATAAAAGGTTAATAAATGTAAAAGAAAAACTTACCTAAAGCTTACCTGCAGTGCTACCTGGTAGACAAAGGTTGGAGGAGCAAGAGTACAAGAAGAAGCATGAAATATAAATAATTGTAAGTATAGAAACTTAGGCAAAACTGACAGTTTAAAAGCAATTCTAACTGTTACACCCAGCTGTGACTGCCAGGTATGACAAAACAGTAATTAAGTGTGCTGAACAGAAAATGCATGCTGGATGCAAAACTTTGTTAGTTGATCAGCTGGTGATGGGTATCAGCTTTACAATTGGCCTCAGCATCTCTTGGCTATGGAGGTTCCTACCTCTGATCACCATCCTGGAATTCCCTATCTAACAACATTGTGGGAGCACCATCACCACAAGGACTGCAGCAGTTCAAGGAGAAGGCCCACCACCACCACCTCAGAGGAGCTAGGGATGGGCAATAAATGCAGTCTTGCCAGTGTTGTCCACACTCCAATAACAAATTTTAAAAATCTAGTACATCATTGCAGGTAAAGATAGAGTCAGGCTCTGTTATGATACTCTCCACAATGGAATATCCTTTCAGTACTCACTGCCTAAGTTCATGTGAAGAATGGCCAATTGGTGGAGGACAGCAAGCAGTATCAGGTTGAAGTCCAGTTATGGCAGGAGGAGGGAGAAGATGGCAGTCATGACAGACAGCAGCAGGGAGGGGGATAGAGAGCAGTGAGCCACAGGCCCGCTTTCAAGATCTCCAAGGTAGGTGACACTGTCGACAAGCTCCGTGGAGACCTCAATTGGAGGTAAGTAAAATGTTTAATCATGACACAAAAACATGACAGGCAGGCATGATGGAAATAAGCAAGACAGAAATAGGTATGATTTTATAGGCAGTGACAATTACAGGAAGTGTGTGCATATACAGGACTTTTAATATATTACGAATCAATTTTCCATAGTATTGCACATGGGCAGTCAAAACCAAGTGCAGTCTTCAGGTGAAGTGGGGTTAGAAGGCAAGGAATAATTGGACCTTTAGGAAAGGAAATAAAGTTGTTGGAGCATAGGGGTTTCTCGGCAGTGTAGGCTGAGAAGCTGGGAGATGCAAAACTGAGGCACGACAGCATCACATTTTACATAGGCATTTTCCATTATAAACACAGATACAGGAATTTATAGTGGATAAAGTTGACACCCAGAAATGTGACAAATTATGACAACAAAAAGTAAGGTTTCGTAAACAGAATGTGTATCCAGATGCAAGATTTTTAATATGTTACTAGTCCATCCCCTGTACTGCATTTTAGCTCAACACTTCTGGTCTTTGGCCACTGGAGTGGGGGAGGGGGCGGGCAAGTTGGAGGACATTCTCGTGGGTCCACTCCTGGGCGCGAAAAGGACAGCTATTCACAGGTCCAGGATGAATGCAGCCCGCGCGGAGGGGATTGCTCTGGCTGCCTGCCTGTCTTTCACTGTCTAGACTGTGGCCATCGGTACATTTGGAGCCATCCATGACCGGTGGTTATTATCAACATCGATAATAATGTTGTGATTTAAATTGTGAGTTTATTTAAGTTTAATTAGATTTTATGTTTAATTATATTAATGGAGCTTCCTCAGTTTGAAGGGGCACTTGTGCAGTTGCATTTCTGTTAGTGACACTGGGGCAACCCAGCATCATCCCATTGGTTTATTTAAAATAGGCAATTGCGAGTCACGATCAAGTAGAGTTCAGGTGAAGCAGGGTTTGATGGTGGGAGATAACTGGACCAGGGCCAAGGGAAGACTTGACACTAAAGGTCAGGAGAGACCAGATGGGAAAGGTAGAATGGGGTTATTGTGCCCCCACCTGCAGCGAACCCGCATTCCTTTTCTCCACAACTGCTAAATACCTCCAATTGATGTATCTTGCAGTGTATTCTTAGCTTTAAAGATGATAAGAGATATAAGTTCAATACACAGGCAAAGAAATATATATAAACTAAAGGTCACTCATTTACAATTATGGACAGAGTTGTGGAATTTCACTTATTTAGTCACTGAAAGACAATGGCCCTGATGTTATTTCCGATATGTTTAAACAGAAAGTCCTCTAACTCATTACAGACAATGCCACGGTATATATAAATGTGTATCTTTTTAAATTACGCCTTGTGACATTTTTCCAACGTTAGAGGCACTATATAAATACAAATTTTTGTTGTTGAGCTGATTGCATAACAAATATGACATTATGAAATGATACAGAATAAGCAGCATTGATTTTTGAAAACATTAACTTAACTTTTCAAGTCCAGTTAAATAGGATCTCTTCTACCATCATGCAATTAAGTTCTGCAAAATAAATTACTGTTTTAATTTAAATAGATTATGTGAGTCATTTCAATATTTTCATTGTGTAACAAGACATTAAGGATGGCAGGTGCATATAACAGAAGCAGTTTAGTTTAATGATATACGACATGCCTAATTTGGTGTTAAATTGGACTTGGAAAATTCAACTGAACTGACGAAAACAGTAAAACGTATCCATAATTTTTAAAAATACTATGTGGGCTATTTTTTGGAGAATACAATCAGAACAATCATGAAATAAAATTTGAAGCTTTAATTGCACCATCCACAGCACTGTCAATTTCATCCTTCCAATTATTTTAATGAGACTAACTCTGAATTTTATAAAACTTGAGGTGGAGAGGTACACCTTATTTTTTTATGACAGTGATATCACAAATAAGTAACAGAATGATGTTTTATAAATGTAACGATATATTTCAATGTAAATGATGCCATTGCATGTGTTTCTGGAAAAACAAACGCAAAAAGGATTCCCAAAACTTTTTCCAGGGCAATTACACCTTAGTGCAAATGGGTTTTAAAATCACAATTTGCATTTTATCCTGCGTTCTGACTTACAGTCTTATGAGCAAATGATCTCAGACGATTCAGTCCTTCTCAGCTGCAAGCTGAAACTGAATCACATTCCAACCTCAAAGTTCCCTGACTAAACAAATAAACTCTGAATGACCATTGAGTCTATGTTTATTTAACATTTAGACTTTGTGGCCCTAAAGGGATACAGAACTCCTTAACAGAACAACCTTCCATTACATGGTATAACACTTTTGTCCTTATGAATAGCATATCATCCAACTTATCGTGAGCAACATCAAGGGAGGTCCCAAGGTAATATATTAAAAATGATATACCAGTGTGCTCAAACTTCACACCAAAGACATCATACACATACAAAACAACTTTTTTAAAAAAGAGAAAAAAGCTACTTACTTAATGTTGGATGCTTTTGGAAAAAACTGGCAAGCACTTTACAATTTGCAAAGTTCCATGGCCAGACTACAAAATATTATGGTAGGTAATGGCCAAGTAGCAGCGAGTCCAAGTACTTCAGGCAATTACATTAGATGTTGAAACACTGAAGCAGTGGAATTGCCAGCATTTAAGCAAAGCAAGTGGCAAAGGAAAATAAGAAATAAGAGAAAAAGCTTCACACCCCACAACCTCATTGAGCAAGTTTCCGGACCTTTTCTCCAACCCCGCACCCCTCCTCTGAGCTGTTCTCCACTCCCACTGAGGAGCTCTTAACCCCCATCAAGTTTCCAGCCCCTTTCCCCCTCCCCACTGACCAAGATCCCCTCCCACCCACTGCCGACTAACTACAGTTCCCCCACAAGTTAAGTTTACCCTACTTCATTTTCTCTTATAGAGTAAGTCCCCGACTGTATTTCTCATCCACAGCACAACCCCCACTAATGGCTGTCTGTCAAATATTTCAACCCTCTGCACCCCCTCCCCCAAACCATCCATCCCCGATATATATGAATTCTCTGTACTCAGCACTAATCAATCTCAGATGTTCACTCCAGACTTGAATAATAGAAGTCCTTCCAGAATTGGCTTTTGTTCATATGAATCATTGCTGATTGCTTTGGAATTTTGAGATAACTAAACATACATAAAAAATGCAGCTGGTGTAACCATTTAGAATCCATCACAAAATATAAAGACTCCCTCCTCCTCCAAGTCATTCCGTCCTGAGGCCTTTCCCACTTGTCAGTTCTTGTCAGATTCATCTGTGCCCAGCACTCTTACTGTAACTGCAAATTCTAGTTGTGAGATTTCAACTAGCATATATGTATACATCATTTATATTTTCGAAGTTACCTTAGAAAAAGTTGAAAAGTTCCAGCTTGCCCTTGTTTTTAATTTTTGTACAAAGAAAACATACAAATACTTTTGTTGCTTCTAATGTAACTCCTGTAGTGAATGTAACTCCTCTATTGCGAATGTAACTCCTCTATTCAAGAAAGGAGGAAGACAGAAAGCAGGAAACTACAGGTCAGTTAGCTTAACATCTGTCATAGAAAAAATGCTGGAATCTATTATTAAAGAGGTTATAGCAGGGCACTTAGAAAATCTCAATGCAATCAGGCAGAGTTAACACGGCTTTGTGAAAGGGAAATCATGTTTGACTAATTTATTAGAGTTCTTTGAGGATGTAACAAGCAACGTGGATAAAGGGGATCCTGTGGATGTGGTGTACTTGGATTTCCAGAAGGCATGTGACAAGGTGCCACATCAAAGGCTATTACACAAAATATGAGCTCATGGTGTAGCGGGTAACATATTAGCATGGATAAAGGATTGGTTGGATAACAGGAAACAGAGAGTAGGCATAAATGGGTCATTTTCAGGTTGGCAAGATGTAACGAGTGGAGTGCCACAGGGATCAGTGCTGGGGCCTCAACTATTTACAATCTATATCAATGGCTTGGATGAAGGGACCGAATGTATGGTTGCTAAATTTGCTGATGACACAAAGGTAGGTAGGAAAGTAAGTTGTGAAGAGGACTCAAGGAGTATGCAAAGGGACATAGATAGGTTAAGTGAGTGGGCAAAAATTTGGCAGATGGAGTATAATGTGGGAAAATGTGAACTTGTCCACTTTGGCAGGAGGAATAGAAAAGCAGTATACTATTTAAATGGAGAGAGATTGCAGAACTCTGAGGTACAGAGGGATCTGGGTGTCCTGGTGTATAAATCACAAAAAGTTATTATGCAGGTACAGCAAGTGATTAAGAAGGCAAATGGAATGTTGTCATTTATTGCAAGGGAAATGGAATATAAAAGTAGAGATGTTTTGCTACAGTTGTACAGGGCATTGGTGAGACCACATCTAAAATACTGTGTGCAGTTTTGGTCTCCTTATTTAAGAAAAGACATAATTGCTTTAGAGGCGGTTCAGAGAAAGTTCACTTGACTGATTACTGGGATGAGGGGGTTATCTTATGAGGAAAGGTTGGAGTTTAGAAGAATGAGAGGTGATCTTATTGAAACATATGAGATCCTGAGGGGACTTGAAGGGGTAGATGCTGAGAGGATGATTCCCCTTGAACTAGAACTAGGGGAAACAGTTTAAAAATAAGGGGTCTCCCATTTAAGACGGAGATGAGGAGAAATTTTTTCTCTCAGAGGATTGTGAGTCTGTGGAACTCCCTTCCCCAGAGAGCAGTAGAGACAGGGTCATTGAATATTTTTAAGACTGAGTTAGATAGATTCCTGATTAACAAGGGAGTCAAAGGTTATAGTAGGTAGACGGGAAAGTAGGGTAGAGGTCACAATCAGATGAGCCATGATATTATCAAATGGCAGAACTGGCTCGAAGGGCCGAATGGCCTACTCCTGCTTTTAATTCGTATGTCCGTAAGTACATTCATATAATAGCTTCCCTACGGAATTCTGTCCACAGTCATCAACATAAAGGGCAGGGCTTACAAACAGCAAGTTCTGGCATGCTCTGTGAATGTCTAGCTTCAATGTCAATCTCAGCCAGGAGATTCACCAAGTTGCAGGGTACAGCTCTCAGCATGCATTTGCACCTACAACTTGTAGAAGTTTTTAAAAAAATGATTGATAGCATACAGACCAGAGAGGAGATCAAATGAACAGTTTTAAAAAAAATAATTTTCAAGACTAACAGATTACGGTGGATTTTAACCATCCAGGAGGAGTTTGGGAAATGAAATTAAGATTCTCAGTAGGCAAATTTCCATAGATGCTTTGGTAGACAATGGAAATAAACAAACAGACAACAGGGGGAATTCTCTTCCTTATTCTCACCTGAAATTGGACAGGATCACAGCGGAAGTTTTGGACGGAATGGCTTATCATCACCTCACCATCCCAACTGGGATTTCTCTCCCCCCCCATGTCCACTGGAATCGCACTGGCCGCTCCTTTCTCACTCGCTGCATGCAAGTGGTGGTCGGGTGCAGGGCACAGGTCCCAATTATCACCCCTTTGTGGAGCTGCCATGTGGAGGTAGACCCTGGGTAGTGACAGTCTGGGCCTTATGTTTCCCCAATGGAGGGAGAGGGTCTTGTATAGCATTCTCTCCCTCCAGTCAGCCCCAGACACTTACCTGCTGAATTCCTCAGTCAAGGCTGGGGGTTTCATTGAGAGCCTTCCTCATGATCTTCGGGACACTTCTGCCCCTTTAAGGTCCCTTGATGCCTTTTCTCGTGCTCAAGCGGTCTTCCAGCTTCAGCTCTGCTGGAGTTTCCTCATTCGCATCGTCTGGTGGGAATCTGTCCGGGGGCTCGTGTGCATATGCAATGAGCCCCAACCCAGGAGAATGTATCGGGCATGGAGCGGATACCGAGGGTCAGGTGCAAGTCCCACTGCACCGGAACTCAGCTCCAAATTGGAGAAGCCTTCCTGAAAGGTCAAGTTAATTTGACAGTGATTGAGTCAATGGTGTTGAAAATCTATCAAATCTGCTCATTACAGGGGCTTTAAGAATAACTAAAAATAAATTTCACCAATATTTGGTTTGACGTTAAATCTGCGGATAACAGAAAAATGTCAGAATGGTAACAGGATAGTTCTAATATGTGGTTGGAATGCAACTGGAGAGGATGTTCAAAATTGTGGGAGTACTGAAACATGCAGGAAGAGCGACTGTGAACCTGGAGCTGGAAAGGGATGTCCAATGATTCATTAGTCGTTCTCCAAGAGACTCATTATAGTTTAAAATTACTGCTTTTTGGTTACAAAAGGACACTGCTATTTGAATATATGTAGAAGATACAACAAAGCTGTAGCATTTTTGACACCTTCAAAAGAGAGCTCAGGAGCCAATTATTAATTATTGGAAATTCTCAAAGATACTTCTCATAATTAAGAATAAGCCACCAGGGTTAAACAAAGATATGTGCCACATGAGTGGAGGATGCACTTTCATTCTCTATGAGTGGTTAAACCTATGCTTGAGGATTTACTGTAATGTAAGACAACTAGTGTCAGTGTCTGATTTATTGAAGCAATAAAAATATTATGTAGTGATGAATGTTCATAAGAAATGTATCACTGCCTGGTTTTGCATTTAATATTGTTAGTCACTTAGAAAGCATGTCATGTTTTGAGATTGTTTGACCATTTTTCCACAGAAAGGATTTGGAAAAGAGTTACTTTAAATCTTGTGTTTTAAAGTATAGTGTATTCATGCAAGTGAAAAAAAGAGAGGGATTGTAGCGCAATAGGAATCCCCAAAGGAATTCCCATCCTCAGCACTTTATTTGCTATAAGTTCATTTGCAGTAACTAGCAACAATACTGTATTAAACCTAGGTACAGAAACCATATAAATAAGCAAAAATGGCACCCTTTGCAGCAACATTAACTAACGCAGGGAGAAAAATGCAACTAATTATCAATAAAACATAAGTTTGGAATCAACTTTTGGAACTGAAACCTAAATATAAGAATCCAACTTCAACAGGCCAAGCCAGTGAGTTAGTCATGCACGCACTTTATATGGGCAAGGTGAGTGCTGAGGGTACAGCTCACAGAAGAATTTGCGTTTTGGCATCGGGCCTCATTATAATCATTTTATCTTCACAATAAGGATTGTGCCAGCCAGCAGTGTAGGCTCCCTTTGCCTCATGCTTTTCTTCACTACAAAACGTGGCATGCTGCAAGTTGGATATCTATGCGTAGTTTCCCAACCAGTGTTCCTCCAGGATGAAGCTCTGCGTTCACAATTTTATGCTGTTTATGTGCATTTCTGCCCCACAATAAATTTTAGGGTTTTTTTCCAGATATGTTCCCATTCTGGGGGAGTCCAGAACAAGGGAGCATAACCTTAAAATTAGAGCTAGGCTGTTCAGAAAGTCAGGAAGTACTTCTTCACACAAAGGGTAGTGGAAATTTGGAACTCTCTTCCCCCAAAAAGCTGTTTAAGCATCATTACAAATCACAGAGCCTAATGACACTGACTCAAGACCAGCTTCCATTATTTTGGTTTCATTTTCCATTCAAGGTTAGAGTGTCATTTTTCTTGGTCCTGTTCCATATTCTTACAGCGTTATTTGGATTCCACATCTAGTTGTTTGCTATTAATGTCAATCTTTTTGATTATGATCATTAGAAACTGCTAGGTCAACATTGATCAAAAGACTCACATGATCCCAGCTCTGTATTGTACACGTATTTATTATTCACTAGCTACTGATGCATACATTACTGCTTGAAGCACTGTGTTTGGCTTAGAATCGATGCTGCTGTTTAGTTCTAAGAATGGGCATTGGTGGCACCAATATTGTATTGAAATTGTTTACAAACTGCCTGTACCGCTATTGAACCATGTAATATTCTCTGGTGATTCACTGCCTTTCGCTGATAAGGAACAGAGACAGATGCTTGAATGCTTAATGTTTCATTAATAATTAATTACAAACACATCAAAGAAAACAAAATAGGTGTTTTGTTGCTCATATCTGCAAGTTGCCACAACAGCATTACATTTGGAATGGCTGAAGTAGCCCCATTTGTTTTCATGTTTCTCATAATGTTCTCTTTTCTGCCTCCTCTGATGAGGTTTATTTTCTAGATTCCAGTTTATTTTCAGTTACCATTTTTATTTTGTTCATTCTTTCTTTTCTCGTTCCATCCTGTTTTCATAGCACATTGTGAATTATAGCAGATTTGTGTCTTAATTAGTTTTGTTTGAAATTAAATGGATAATATTTTGCCAACAATTTGCCAATAAAGAAACATAATTAAACAAACAACATATTTCTGAATTAACTACCAGCAGAGTGATACTACTGCTACCTCCATGGGGCTGGCATTTTCAATGCAGTTAGGCTGAGGAGACTGCAGCTGGACATTGCCATCCAGCTGCAGTCTAGCCCCATTTCCCAAGTAACGCATGCTACAATGCCACACCATGCCTGGTTCTCAACCATGTCCAGCTGCCCTGGCTATATTCAAAATTGGATATAATTAAAAATAATATATACTTGATAACTAAAGAAAGTGAATGCCCACAAAATGGAGGTGACATAGACAGGCAAAAGATTTCTACTCTCTACGGTATTCTGGCCAAGGGAACCAACTTGATTCCTTGGCTTTTCATATTTTGATTAGTGAAGTATGTTCATTTTTCAATAATGGACTCACAAATAAGAAATAATAATCATTGCAATTTCTAGAACTTTTCCTATAATGTAAATATTAATGATATTTTGTAAAGTCTCATAAATCTGATGTGTATATATATGTTCTTTGTCTCTGTGGTGTAAATAGGTCAGCTAATGTTTTTTCTGTCTCATTACTTAGTGCCATGTTTTGGGGTTTTTAACCAGATATTCTGCTCAGGTTCAGTGTCATCGACCACTCATATGCAGACTTCACATCCCTTAGGAAAAGTAGTATACCTTTACCTGTCCAATATCTAGCTAAACAATATTGAGGTCCAGGGATCACTGGGATACACCACATGCCACAATATGACTTTCTTCATCTTTGCGAGGTGAACTGAGCATACAGTCTATTAGACTGAAATTCAGGCTATAAACCAACTGACAATTTATTTAGCATGGAGCAATATGGGGGTGACTTTCAACCTCTGGTCACCCGTTTCTCACCTGAAACAGGAGGGAGGCTGCTTAAATATGAAAATTGGGGTCCTATGCCGATTATAGTACCCCGTTTGTAATTTTCAAGTACAATTGTGCGCCGTGCCCACTACGCCTATTTGTACCAGGCATTGAGCGATCAAATCAATGGTGTTTAAAGGGACCGTTGGTGGCCGCTCAAAATTGGTGCTGCAAACTTTTAATTTTTTTTGGTGGGCCCAGGAGGAGTAGTGGTGCTCCTCCTGGGCCCCCCCAAAAAAACCCCGGCCTGTTGCCAGCCTGTTTGAGGCCCCCATCCAGGATTGCCTACCCTCCCATAGAATCATTGAATGTTACAGCACAGAAGGAGGTCATTCGGTAAATCGTGCCGGTGCCAACTCTTTGAATGAGCTATTTAATTAGTCCCACTCCTCCGCTCTTTCCCCATAGCCTTGCAAATTTTTCCTTTTCGAGTAGATAGCCAATCCTTTTTTGAAAGTTAAGAGTGGATCTGCTTCCACCACCCTTTCAGACAATGCATTCCGGATCATAACAACTCGCTGCATAAAAGAAATTCCCCTCAACTCCCCTCTGGTTCTTTTGTCAATTATCTTGAATCTGTGGTTACCGACCGACTCGCCAGTGGAATCAGTTTTTTCTCATTTACTCTATCAAAACCTCTCATAATTTTGAACACCTCTATTAAATCTCCTCTTAAACTTCTATGCTTTAAGGAGGACAATCCCAGCTTCTCTATTCTCTCCAAAAAGCTGAAGTCCTCACCCCTGGTATCATTCTGGTAAATCTCCTCAGCAACCTCTCCAAGTCCTTTATACCCCTTCTAAATTGTGGTGCCCAGAATTGGATACAATATTCCAGCGGAGGTGTAACCAGTGATTTATAAAGGTTTAGCATAACTTTCTTGCTTTTATACTCTATGCCTGTATTTATAAATTAAATGATCCCCAATGCTTTTTTAACAGATTCATCAACTTGAACTGCCACCTTCAAAGGTTCGTGTATGTGAACCCCCAGGTCTCTTGGTTCCTGCTCCCCTCCCAAACCTGATCTGCTGGCTGGCTGAGCGTAGGAGCCGGATGATTTCCTGCCCTTCCAGAACCAGCGAGCCGCAGTGGGGCACCCGCAGCTCGCTGGCAGCATGCTAATGAGGTACAGGCCTCATGCTGGCACAAACAGGTGGGCAGAGCTTGAAAATCACCCCCTATATGTTACAGTCATTACAAATCTTCCTGATATATATCAAAACAATAAAAATGTTTCTCTCTGAGCTGTCCCTGAACAAGCAGGAGTCTGTGAAAATGGATGCTCACTTACATGGTGAAACACTACCAAGAAGTCAAACTAGTCCAGGCCCTCTGACTGTCGACTGACTAACTGGGCTGAAGCAACCACACATAACTCCCCCAGTCAGAAGCTTCTGACCTCAGAGCTGGCCAACAAAGGACGACAGCCCATCATTGACCCTGTCCCTTCTCATGGGCCTCAGTTATAGCTGTCAATCAAAACCACCACCCCATGATGTTTGATGTTTTGATGTGTGTCAGATTCCGTGAAAGGATAACTGGACAAAAGACATTAACAAACTGTACAAAAAGAATAATACTGCAGGTGCTGGAAATCTAAAAACAGAAACAGAAAAAGCTGCAAATGCTCAGCAGGGGAGTACCACTCAGTGGACATTTCAGGACTGGGAAGTGTCTTAGACCTGAAACTCGACTGACAGACATTCTGTTTCTCCACAGATGCTGCATCACCTGCTGAGTATTTCCAGCTTTTTCTGACATTAACAAAAGTGGCTCCTTTAATTACATAGATTGGTTAAAATTTTGCATTATTCAAACACAGACAATGCTTGAGGAAAAAGCCTCGAACCCCATGTGGTTCAGAAGCTTCAAAATGAATAGCTAGGTCATTTAAAGAATTAACATATTAATCTTGCTATGATCCCACAGGAATCGAAAACCCAAATGCACATTAATTGACTTTTGGCCTGCCCGATCAAAATTGGGATGTTGCAATTGAAGTAGTTCAGTAATTTTATCCATAGAAATGTTGCAATTGCAAGTTTACAAGTGTTCAGAACAATGCAGTTGTAAACAACAGTCTTGATACACAGGCCAAATCCAGGCAGCAATGTTGGAAAACAGCCTTTGAATTCTTTCATGATGAATCACAATGCCGCACCAAGGTTTAAACATTCAGGTTTGGTAACCCTACAGTTCATAAAACAACTGTTGGAAACAGGAAGCTGGGGGGAGAGGAGAGGAGGAGAGATGTAGTGTTATCAGCTCTGGTTGGGCTGGATTCTGGAAGATTTCATCACATGACCTCCCACCTCCAAATGCTTCACCCCCACGCTTCTGCCAATGTTAGCTAATCAATGATTGCTTCTGCTATTGTGGGAAAAGACAGCATATAACAAGAGGGTGAGAACATCTATCAGAGGAAGTCCAACTTCCAAATCCAGGAATGGTACTTGGATAAGGAAGCAGGTGAAGGAGATGCAGAGTTATGGCCTAGCCTAGGATATGCACAACTCTTATCCTTCCTCTCCGTCCTTTAATGATACAATCACTAACACCAGCTCCATGCCAGCTCGTCAGAGAAGGTAGCTTGACAACAAATTATAATGAGGACACATTGCTTACACTTTTCCTCTTTATGCCTGCAGGTATGGCAGAAGAAACTGTATTGGGGCTCTCTGCACTGGTGTCACCAAGCACCTCAACTAGCACCCATCACTCAATCTCATTCTAACAAGAAGCGTCACAGTTACATCCGCCCTGGGGATCCAGATGTTCAGCTTGAAGACAGCACATTGGGTGAACCATAAGAGGACAAGGAGCAGGTGGAGATGGCACAGAAGGAGCAGAAAGTACCTGGCCAACAGATCATCTTGCATTCTTTCATCCCCAGCTGATAGGGCAGGAATACTGAGCTCTGGGGCCCAGCTTTTAAAAGAAAGATGCTTTCAGCGCATGAGAGATTGGGGGAACCTACCTAGGAGCTTTCAACATAAAGCAGCTATTGTGGAGGATTCCACGCCAGTCCTGTGCAGCTCTTAGTCGCTGGCTGAAGAGCAGTGTTAGAATCCTGCGGCCAGTTTCCAACCAGAAATGATGGCGACCTTAAGATACAGGGAAAAAATAAAAAGTGACAAATGATGGATTAAAAAATAATTAAAATAATCCCTTTATATGTGGAATTTATAGAACTGATTTAATCTTATATTTTTCAAGGTTAAATAATCTCAGTTAGCTACAGTGTAGTAGAAAAATGATTCCACATCAGTCCAATGTAGTTCCATTAAACCATTAGCTCTTGTACAATCATAACCACTGAATTGATTCTCTAGCACATTTACACTTTTGGATACTTTTGGATTTTTACCAAGTTCAAATCCTATGCTGAGTTCATTGATCTCATCTGGAGGCAGGGAAGGGATGAAGAAGAGGTGGTAGGGTGGGGTACTGCAGGAAATTGGTTTCAGTGCCTCTGGACTATGGAGAGAAAAAAATCAGTGAAGATTCCTACTGCTAATCTCTATCCAGTGATGCTGGAAAGTACCTGCTTGTGGATATCAAATGACGACAGGATCAAAATCATCTGTGGTGTTCCATATGGTTGAATACCCTCCTAAAACGGATGTTGTAGACTCATGCGAAAAATGGCAACTTGGGTGAGGTACTGGAGGAGTCAGCATCTTAAGGAAAGGATGGGAAAGTGAAAGACAAACAGAGAGAGAGCGAGGCAGGAAAGAATTAGAGAACGGAGACAAGCAGAGAGACGCACACTTGTAAAAATTTTAGTCTTTGAGGAAAACCATAGTTAATCAACTGATGTTAAGAACAATTTATGGCAATGAATCTGTTTTATTCCATTATTTGACTTCCTTGTTATCTCCCTTTCATTTTTTTTATTTCTCTATAGTGTAATGTGTGGCTGTGATAATAGAATTGGGTTATCTCAAGAAATCAACTCAAGAGAGAAACTGAGTTCAACTATGTTCTCTTTTCAACTAACAAATTAAGAACAGCTTCTTGCAGATAAACAACAGTCACAGTTTTTCACAAAGAATACCAAATGCAGAAATTGACTTGTTCTGCAGCAGCTTTGAACAATGCAGTAAATACAGCTCCAGCTATCTGGAAACAAGCAAATTATTATTTTGCAAGCTGGTGAATATTAAAATACAATTCAAAATCACATCAGCAAATTCTAAAGGGCCTTAACATTTTAATTTTCCTATTATCCCATTCTGTATTATAATATTTATACAATAAGAGAGGCCCACTGTAAATACAGTCTATCCCTTTACAGGTTCCCATACCTATTGTGCTGCTCACTGTATTGTAGTATATGTCAATTATATATCAATAACAGAACCTTTTCATTGTAACTTTCCAGATGACAGTTTAAAATATGGCAGTAAGACTTTTTTTATTTGTTCATGGGATGTGGGCGTCGCTGGCACAGCCAGCATTTATTGCCCATCCCTAATTGCCCTTGAGAGGGTGGTGGTGAGCCACGTAGCAAGATTTTACAACTGAGTGGCTTGCTAGGCCATGTCAGAGGGCGATTAAGAATCAACCACATTGCTGTGGGTGTGGAGCCACATATAGGCCAGACCGGGTAAGGACGGCAGGTTTCCTTCCCTAAAGGGCATTAGTGAACCAGATGGGTTTTTACGACAATCCGGTAGTTTCATGGCCACCATTACTGATACTAGTATTTTTTATTCCAGATTTTTATTTAATTAATTGATTTAAATTCCCCAGCTGCCGTGGCAGGATTTGAACTCATGACTCTGGATTATGACAATTCGACTTTTGTTCATGTTCACTTTTATTTCCAGGTTTTTTAAACTGAATTTAAATTCCCAAACAGCCATGGTGGAATTTGACTCACATTTTCTTGATTATTGGTCCAGGTCTTTGGATTACCAGTCCAGTAGCATAACCACTACACTATCGTGTATTGCAGTGAAGGGAAACTGCCTTCAAGGAAAAAGCATTTGTCAAACCCTGTTTTGCTTAGGAATGAAGCAAGAAGAACTTTGTATTATTTATACGAGTCAATCTCCCCTAATGTTGCTCATAATGAGTCATACGATTTACCTCCACTATCCTATCCGAAAGTCTTTTTGAAATGTTTGTTACTCTTTAAGTAAAGAATTCTTTCAGATATCAGTTCATTTGTCATCAGTTTGAACCTATGCCCCTTTTAAACAAAAGCCTTTCCCCAGCTCTGTAGCTGTTTGCCTCTATTCCTCGAAGAATAGCTAGCAGAGAACCCAGCTAGCAATGAATCGACTTCAGAGTGACCTCCATTTGTGAGAGAGGAGGGTGGGGAAGCTCCCCTGTTGCCTGCTACTAATGGATCCAATGGGGCTGGAAAGTGATGCTAACTTCAAAGTGTACAATGGGAGTGGGGGAGTGTGCCTGCAAGAAAAAATGATCTAAAAAATTATTTGGGAAGGAATCTAAAGGTAGCACTGTGAATGAAACATTGATAGGCCGTCTGAAATTCCTCTCTCAGATGTCAGTGTATACTTTATAAGGAGCCTGAACAGGGCTGGACACTGACATTTTAATACTAGAGAGCAGGTTTGTGGTTGATACAAAGAGTTGTGTAAGTGTTAGTGGAAGAGCAAGTCCCCGCTCTTGCCTGCCCAAAATCCCATCCAATGTTTATGCTAGAGCTAATTCAAAATTAGTAGTTAAAGTAGAAACCAAGTTTTGGATTTCAGGACAAATCAGCTGACTTATGCCACCATAAATGGCATCAACATTGCTGATTTTGTGATGAATCACAGTCAGTGAAGGACAAGCAATGAATCTAACTTGCGATTTTTCATAGCAGTTTTCACTTGCAAATCCGTCACTGTATGAGAGACTGAACTGGCCAGCAACAGTATTGCAGTGCAATGTGCATCTTGGTGCACTAAGGGGAGCTCTGAGCTTACAAATGGGTTCTAATTACACTATAATGCTAAGGTTTTTTCTTATAATCATGAACCATAGAATGGTTACAGCACAGAGGAAGGCCATTCAGCCCATTGAGCCTGTGCCAGTCTTTGTAAGAGCAATCTGGTTGGTCCCATTCTCCTGCTCTTTCCCTGTAGCCCTGCAAATTTTTTCCCTTCAAGTATTTATCCAATTGCTTTTTGAAAGCCATGATTGAATCAGCTTCCATCACCCTTTCAGGCAGTGCATTCCAGATCATAACTACTCACTGTGTAAAAAAGTTTTTCCTCACGTCGCCTTTGATTCTTTTGCCAATCACCTTAAATCTGTGTCCTCTGGTTCTCGACCTTTCCGCCAATGGGAACAGTTTCTCTTTATTTATTTTATCTAAACCCGTCATGATTTTGAACACTTCTATCAAATGTCCTCTTAACCTTCTGTGCTCTAAGGAGAACAAACCCAGATTCTCCAGTCTATCCACATAACTGAAGTCCCTCATCCCTGGAACCATTCTAATAAATCTTTTTTGCACCCTCTCCAAGGCCTTCACATCCTTTCTAGAGTGCGGTGCCCAGAATTGGATAAGATACTCTACTTGTGGCCGAACCAGTGTTTTATAAAGGTTCAACATATCTTCCTTGCTTTTGTACTCTATGCCTCTATTTATAAAGCCCAGGATCCCGTATGCTTTTTTAACCGCTTTCTCAACCTGTCCTGCCACCTTCAAAGATTTGTGCACATATAGTCCCCAGATCTCTCAGTTCCTGCACCCCCTTTAGAATTGTACCATTTAGTTTATATTGCTTCTCCTCATTCTTCCTTCCAAAATGTATCACTTCGCACTTCTCTGCGTTAAATTTAATCTGCCACGTGTCAGCCCATTCCACCGGCCTGTCTATGTCCTCTTGAAGTCTATCACTATCCTCCTCACTGTTTTATACACTTCCAAGTTTTGTGTCATCTGCAAATTTTGAAATTGTGCCGCGTACAACCAAGCCTAAGGGCTCGATGTTACCAGGGCGGTGGGTTCGCGGTGGGGGGGGTCTACTGGGTGCGTGAGTAACGCGCCCGGTGAAATCAGTCTGCCCCGCGCGCAATCGCAGGCTAATTGGATCCACTTACCTGGTCTTCCGGGTTCCCGCTGCTGAGCTGCGGGTTGGGCGGACTGCGCATGTGCAGTAAGGTCTGTCCGCTGGAGGAGCTCTATTTAAAGGGGCAGTCCTCCACTGACTGATGCTGCAAGAAATAGGAAAAATTACAGCATGGAGCAGCCCAGGGGGAAGGCTGCTCCCAGGTTTAATGATGCCTCACTCCTGGTATCACTGGATGGGGTGAAGAGGAGGGGGAGGACAGAGATCCTCCCCCCGGCGGGCGGGAGGAAGCGGCCTGCCTCTGCCACCAAGAAGGCCTGGCTCAAGGTGGCAGAGGAGGTCACCTGCACCACCAACATATCGCCCACCTGCATACAGTGCAGGAGGCGCTGCAATGACCTAAGTAGGTCAGCCGAAGTGAGTACACTTACTCATTCCCCTACGCTGCGTCTGCCACATCACCGCCCCATCCCACATCTCCTTCTGCACTGCCAACACTACTCTGTCACATCACCCCTCGCACCTGCTCAAACCTCATCCTCATCTTACCTGCACTTACTCACCTCTCCAGTACACTTCCCGCCACGACCACTCAACCCAATCCTCATACAATCTCACGGCTCTATCTCATACTCACCCTCTGATGCATCTCTTTCACAGTCAGCCTCACTCAACCTGCCACTACCTGTGCTGCAGCCACAGGGCATGCATCACATATGTGCAGTAGGCAGCGTAAGGCAAATGTGTCGTGAGCATGAAGGGGATGCACAAGGGTGTTTGAGGGTCTGTCATGGTTTTTATTTCTATTTAATTTCTGAGCAACTCACACCTCATATTATATTGTCACCACTACTGCCACGTCTTTGCGAATCCTGTCTGGTTTGTGCAATAATGCCCTTTCCGGAGGATCACAATGAAGACCCACACCTGATGCCACCCATTGTGTCACTGCAGAGTGGGTGTAGGTGTATTTGCAGGGCTCTTTTGTGCAGACGACTGAGAGACGTCGGCGATGTCCCCGGTGGCACCCTGGAAGGATGCGGAGGAGAAGTTGTTGAGGGCAGTGGTGACTTTGACAGCGACAGGTAAGAAGATGGTGCTCGGGCCAGCCGGGAGCAGCTCGGAATGAAGGAGGCTGCAGATATCCACGACTACATGTCGAGTGACTCTGAGCCTCTGTGTGCACTGCTGCTCAGAGAGGTCCAGGAAGCTGAGCCTCGGTCTGTGGACCCTGTGGCAAGGGTAGTGCCTTCTGCGACGCATCTCTCTCTGCGGTTGCCCTCCCTCCTGCTGTGCAGGTGGATGTGTCACAGCACTGTGTTGTGGAGCTCCACGTGTCAGAGGTGGACGGCGTGGCCGGCGAGGCTGGTGATGCTGTTCGCCCTCAGTGGAGGTCATGACTGAGCTATGGCGGCCCCCATCCGGAAGATGCACATCTGAGGGGGTCCGCAAGGTAGGTACATGTGTCTGGACACCGGGGTAAGTGTGCAAGTTGGTGAATTTTATTGTTAGGAGGAGGGTGGTGGAGGCCAAACTTTGTGCAAGGTGACAGAGTGGCCTCCTGCAATGAGTGAGGGTCTCCCCCACCACCTGTCAAATGGACGTTTGCAGCTGCCACAGGCTGATGGCTGCAACACATCCATTTGAACTGGGAGTGTTTCCCCCAGTACGGGAAACAGTCTCAGTTGTTTGTAAAATCCCACCCATCCTGAAATATCTCCTTAATCAGGTCTGTTAACGACCTGAAATACCTAAATAAATACTTTAATTGGCACCCCGCCGGCTTTAATTGCCTGCGGGAGTCCCACATGCGGGGGCTGCGCGCGCATATCAGCGCGTCTGTAGGAAACCCGGAAGTGGGCGGGTTGGAGCCGGGCTCCCGACCCGGCCTGGGAATCCCCGATTTTCGGAGCCCCCCGCCAGGAACGCACCCGATAGCGGGTGCTAATATCGAGCCCTAAGTCATTCATATATATCAAAAAAAACAGTGGTCCTAGTACCGACCCCTGGGGAACATCACCATATACCATCTTCCAGTCTGAGAAACAACCGTTCGCCACTACTCTCTGTTTCCTGTCACTTAGCCAATTTCATATCCATGCTGCCACTGCCCCTTTTATTCCATGGGCTTCAATTTTGCTGACAAGTCTATTATGTGGCACTTTATCAAACACCTTTTGAAAGTTAATAATCACATCAACTGTATTGTCCTCATCAACCCTTTCTGTTACCTTATCAAAAAACTCAATCAAGTTAGTTAAACACGATTTGCCTTTAACAAATCCGTGCTGGCTTTCCTTAATTAATCCATGCTTGTCCAAGTGACCATTAATTTTGACTCAGATTATCGTTTCTAAAAGCTTCCCCGAGGTTAAACTTACTGGCCTGTTGTTGCCTGGCTTATCCTTACACCCTTTTTTGAACAAGGGTGTAACCTCTGCCACCACCCCAGTATATAAGGAGGATTGGAAGATTATGGCCAGCACCTCTGCAATTTCCACCCTTACTTTCCTCAGCAACCTAGGATGCATTCCATCCGGACAGGGCGACTTATCCACTTTAAGTACAGACAGACTTTCTCGTACCTCCTCTTCATCAATTTTTAGCCCATCCAGTATGTCAACTACCTCCTCTTTTACTGTGACTTTGGCAGCATCTTCTACCTCGGCCATGCCTTCTGTCTCCACGTGTAGATCTCCTTTTTGGTCCTTAATCGGCCCCACCCCTCCTTTTACTACCCGTTTGCTATTTATATGCCTATAGAAGACTTCTGAATTCCCTTTTATGTTAGCTGCTAGTCTATCCTCATACTCTCTCTTTGCCCCTCTTATTTCCTTTTTTATTTCTCCTCACTTTCTATATCCAGCCTGGTTCTCACTTGTATTATCAACCTGACATCTGTCAAAAGGCTCCTTTTTCTGCTTTATCTTACTCTCTATCTCTTTTGTCATCCAGGGAGCTCTGGCTTTGGTTGCCCTACCTTTCCCCCGTGTGGGAAATTACCTTGACTGTAGCAGAGCCATCTCCTATTTAAAGGCTGTCCATTATTCGATTAGTTTTGCCTGCCAATCTTTGATTCCAATTTACCTGGGCCAGATCCATTCTCAACCCACTGAAATTGGCCCTCCTTCAATTAAGTATTTTTCCTCTAGATTGCTCCTTGTCCTTTTCCATAACTAATCTAAACCTTATGATACTATGATCACTGTTCCCTAAATGTTCCCCCATTGACACTTGCTCCACTTGACCCACCTCGTTCCTCAGACCCAGATCCAGCAATGCCTCCTTCCTTGTTGAGCCAGAAACATACTGATCAAGAAAGTTCTCCTGAACACACTTCAAAAATTCCTCCCCCTCTTTGACCTTTATACTATTACCATCCCAGCGTATATTAGGATAGTTGAAGTCCCCCATTATCACTACTCTGTAGTTCTTGCACTCTCTGTAATTTCCCTGCAAATTTGCTCCTCTATATCCTTCCCATTAGTTGGTGGCCTGTAAAATACACCCAGTAGTGCAACGGCACCTCTTTTGTTTCTTAACTCTAACCAAATAGATTCTGTCCCTGTACAAAGATAGGTGGAAAAGCAAGTTGCGATGAGGACACAAAATGTCTACAAAGGGATATTGACAGGATAAGCGAATGGGCAAAAATTTGGCAGATGGAATATAATGTGGGAAAATGTGAAGTCATCCACTTTGGGAGGAAAAATAAAAAAGCAAAATATTATTTGAATGGAGAAATGCTACGGTATAGAGGGATCTGGGTGCTCTCATACATGAAACACAAAAAGTCAACATACAGGTACAGCAGGTAATCTGGAAGGCAAATGGAATATTAGCCTTTATTTCTAGGGGGATGGAGTATAAAAGCAGGGAAGTCATGCTACAACTGTACAGGGTGCTGGTGAGACCACATCTGGAGTACTGCATACAGTTCTGGTGCCCTTATTTAAGGAAGGACATACTTGCATTGGAGGCAGTTCAGAGAAGGTTCACTAGGTTGATTCCGGGTATGGAAGGGTTGTCTTATGAGGAAAGATTGAACAGGTTGGGTCTATACTCATTGGAGTTTAGAAGAATGAGAGGAGATCTTATTGAAACATACAAGATTCTGAGGGGACTCGATAGGGTAGATGCTGAGAGGATGTTGCCCCTCATGGGGGAATTTAAAACTAGGGGGCATAGTCTCAGAATAAGGGGTCACCCGTTTAAGACGGAAATGAGGAGGAATTTCTTCTCCCAGAGGGTCATGAATCTTTGGAATTCTTTACCCCAAAAAGCTGTGGAGACTGAGTCATTGAATACATTCAAGGCTGAGTTAGACACATTTTTGATCAGCAAGGGAGTCAAAGGATATGGGGAAAAGATGGGAAAGTGGAGTTGAGGTAAAAATCAGATCAGCCATGATCTCATTGAATGGCGGAGCAGGCTCGAGGGGCCGAATGGCCTACTCCTGCTCCTATCTCTTATGGTCTACCCCTCAAGGCCATCCTCTCTCTCCAGCTCTGCAATATTCTCCTTAATCAATACTACCAACACCTCCTTTTTTTCCTTCCCTATCTTTCCTGAACATCTGGTATCCAGGAATATTTAGTATCCAATCCTGCCCTTTTTTGAGCCAGGTCTCCGTTGTTGCTACAACATCATATTCCCATCTGGCTACTTGCTCCTGCAGCTCACCAACCTTATTTACCATGCTTCGTGTGTTTACACACATGCACTGTAAACCTATCTTAGACCTTCTCGTATTCTCTCTCAGTCTGATATCACCTAATACTGTACTATTTCTTACAATGGAATTTATCAATAACATTTTGGGTTGAATCATAGAAAGAGTCCATTTTGGCCTATTCTGCCTGTGCCACTGCTAGCTGCACACTGGAGATATCTACTGTAATCCCATTTCCCGCTCTCTTCCCATATCCATCAATATTTTTGTTTTTCCAAATGTTTATCTAATTTTCTCTTGAATGTGATTGAATTAGCTTCAAAAGCCACTTGTGGTAATATATTCCATATTCTTCTAACCTCTTTATGCTTTTTGGTACTGCATTTAGTTTATAGCATTGCTGCCAATGGCAGCCCCGACTTTAGCAGTAGCACAATAAAGCAAACAAAATTATCGTAGCTGTGCTGCCTCTGGAGGATCTAATAGCCATCAAAGGAGATGGTTTATGGCCCCCAATGGCAACAGAAATAGTACCACCAGAGAGACAGGGGTAGCAACTTTTTCAGGAAGCCAGTCGCTCGGCTGTACAGTCCAGGGGAGCAGTTTTATGCTTGCTGCTGCTGTGAATACTTTCCCTAGCGATTGGGGCAGGTGCAAACTGTGACTTACAAACAACTGCTCATGTGCATACATTTCTTTCATTGCCATGGCAGGTTAAATAGAACAGTTTACACATTGTCAGAAGGCTTGAAGCAATATCCCAACAGAATGGTTCTGCATTATGCATATGGATGTCATGGACTATGTGCATCATTCTCTCCTTTCCCACTTATTGTCCCTTTCTGTTGCCTTCGTGCCTCCACAACGCTTGTTACGTTGGAGGCCAAGACTAGTTTCATCACGGATGTCTTCACAGTTGTCATCAAGGCTGCATATTATCAGTAAGGATATACACGTTAGTATTCCGTGTCCTTCTTCCCACCTGAGGTGGGGACACTTTCACATTGCAGTGATCCATCTGGTGATCCAGTCCCAAACCAGAATCTGCCCTCCCTCATACAAATAACTGTGCATATTGAGGCTGCTTTGAACCACTAGAACTATTGGATCACGAATAAGGTTAAAAATATTATTTTTGGTGCAATTCAACAACAACTTGCATTTATATGATGCATTTAATGTAGAAAAATGTTTCAGAGGCATAATAAAAAAAAATGGATACTGAGCCAAAGAAAGGAGATATTAGGAGAGGTGACCAAAAGCTTGGACAAAGAGGTGAAAGGGGAGGGAATTACAATGTGTTGGGCGTAGGCACCTAAAGGTATGGCCTCCAGTGGTGGGGTGAGGAGAATGGGGATGCACAAGAGGCCAGAGTCAGAGGAACTGGTAGTTTGAGGGGCTGGAGGAGATTACATAGCTAAGCAGGGGCAAAACGAAAATGAGAATATTGAATTGAGGCGTTGGGGGACTGGGAGCCAATGTAGGTCAGCGAGGACGGGGAGTTGGGGAGGTGGGGGTTGGTGAGAGGGAATGGGTGAGAGGTTCTTGGCACAGTATAGGATATAGACAGCAAAGTTTTACATAAGCTGAAGTTTATGGAGGGTGAGAATGAGATGCCGGCTAGGAGAGCATTGGAATTCCAGTCTGATGTGTTTTCTTTAGTACATTGAAGTCTACATTATAAATACAGTAATATAATAGTTCATTATTGTATATTTCAAACTTCTGACAATATTTGTTGAGCCATTTCAAATATTGAGACTTTGCAGTTGACCCAGTGGTTCTTGGATATTTTATGGTTGGCGTGGAGCTTGGGGAAAGCAGATTTTTGTGCGTGTGTTTGGTGGATTAGAAAACAAATCATATGAAAGACTTTGATGTTATGCAAACATGCAATTGAAAAGGACAACCACAGTCCTAGCTTTCATCTCACAGCATATGCACCTGCAACTGAACATAACATCTAATGGGGAACAGCAGACCATGCTGGGCGTGTATCAATGATATCACTGCTGTGTCTGGGCAAGTCCACAGTTCAATTGATTAATGCATGGATGATTTTAACCAGTGAGGATACAAACCAAAGTTTAGAGTTGGAAGACAAATTGGTTAAGATTGGGTATTTGTCATAAGACTGTCTATCATATTTTTGTTGAAATCTGAACTAAAAATTACAGGTGAGCATAAGCATTTAAATTTTCATTCATCGTTAAATTGTTTCTTACCAATTTGGATAAGGGGCAGTACTTTCAGTGTAAAGTATTCTCCCTGTCTGGACAAAGTGGAAATGAGAGTGGCAGTGACTACCAGGGCCCTCCACCTGCTGAAAGTCCCCTTCAATATAAAGGGTGTGATTTGACCAGGAGGAAAGGTCAATTCTGAATGCACAGAGCAACTTTCCAAAACTAAGCTCAATAGGAAGAAATTTTCCCAGTTCAGGTGTCTCTTAATTAGCCTCCACAACATCCAGCCCAACCAAGAAGGAAACAGTGCTGCATCTCATTCTGGAGAATGAAGTGGGGTAGGTGAAGCATGTTTCAGTGGGGGTTGGGGAAATGTGATCATAATATCATTAGGTTTAGAATAGTTGTGGAAAAGAAAAAGGAACAATCAAATGTGAAAGTGCTTAACTGGAGGAGGGCAAATTTCAGTGAGTTAAAAAGGGATCTTGCCCAGGTGGATTGGAATCAAAAATTGGTAGACAAAATAGTAATTGAACAATGGGAGGCCTTCAAGGAGGAGTTGGTTCAGGTACAGAGTAGACACATTCCCATGAGGGGGAAAGGAAAGGCATCCAAAGCCAGAGCTCCCTGGATGACTAAAGATATAGACATGATGTGGAGATGCCGGTGATGGACTGGGGTTGACAAATGTAAGGAATCTTACAACACCAGGTTATAGTCCAACTGTTTTATTTGAAAATCACAAGCTTTCGGAGGCTTTCTCCTTCGTCAGGTGAGCACACTCGCTCACCTGACGAAGGAGAAAGCCTCCGAAAGCTTGTGATTTTCAAATAAAACAGTTGGACTATAACCTGGTGTTGTAAGATTCCTTACATTTGTCAACCCCAGTCCATCACCGGCATCTCCACATCATGTCTATATCTTTAGTCATCCAGGGAGCTCTGGCTTTGGATGCCTTTCCTTTCCCCCTCATGGGAATGTGTCTACTCTGTACCTGAACCAACTCCTCCTTGAAGGCCTCCCATTGTTCAATTACTATTTTGTCTACCAATTTTTGATTCCAATCCACCTGGGCAAGATCCCTTTTTAAACTCACTGAAATTTGCCCTCCTCCAGTTAAGCATTTTCACATTTGATTGTTCCTTTTTCTTTTCCACAACTATTCTAAACCTAATGATATTATGATCACATTTCCCCAACCCCCACTGAAACATGCTTCACCTACCCCACTTCATTCTCCAAAATGAGATGCAGCACTGTTTCCTTCTTGGTTGGGCTGGAAACACATTGGGCTTGATATTGCCAGGGCTGTGGGTTCGCGGCGGGGGGACGATTGGCGCCCGGCGAAATCAGTCTGCCCCGCGCGCGATCGCAGCCTAATTGGAACCACTTACCTGGTCTTCTGGGTTCCCACTGCTGATCTGCGCGTCGGGCGGACTGCGCATGCGCAGTAAGGTCTGACAGCTGGAGGAGCTCTATTTAAAGGGGCAGTCCTCCACTGACAGATGCTGCAACAAATAGGAAAAATTACAGCATGGAGCAGCCCAGGGGGAAGGCTGCTCCCAGTTTAATGATGCCTCACTCCAGGTATCATTAGATGGGGTGAGGAGGAGGGGGAGGACAGAGATCTTCCCCCCTGCGGGTGGGAGGAAGCGGCCTGCCTCTGCCACCAAGAAGGCCTGGCTCGAGGTGGCAGAGGAGGTCACCTGCACCACCAACATATCGCCCACCTGCATACAATGCAGGAGGCACTGCAATGACCTAAGTAGGTCAGCCAAAGTAAGTACACTTACTCATTTCCCTGCACTCCGTCTGCCACATCACCGCCCCCACCACTCATCTCCTTCTGCACTGCCAACACTACTCTGTCACATCACCCCTCACACCTGCTCAAACCTCATCCTCATCTTACCTGCACTTACTCACCTCGCCAGTACTCATCCCGCCACTACCACTCAACCCAATCCTCATACAATCTCATGGCTCTATCTCATACTCACCCTCTGATGTATCTCTTTCACGGTCAGCCTCACTCAACCTGCCACTACCTGTGCTGCAGCCACAGGGCATGCATCACATATGTGCAGTAGGAAGCGTAAGGCAAACATGTCGTGAGCATGAAGGGGATGCACAAGGGTGTTTGAGGGTTTGTCATGGTTTTTTTACTTACATTTAATTTCTGATCAACTCACATTACATATTATATTGGCACCACTACTGCCACGTCTTTGCAAATCTTGTCTGGTTTGTGCAATAATGCCCTTTTCTGAGGATCACAATGAAGACCCACAACTGATGCCACCCATTGTGTCACTGCAGAGTGGGTGTAGGTGTATTTGCAGCGCTCTTTTGTGCAGACGACTGAGAGACGTCGGCGATGTCCCCGGTGGCACCCTGGAAGGATGCAGAGGAGAAGTTATTGAGGGTAGTGGTGACGTTGACAGCGACAGGTAAGAAGATGGAGCTCGGGCCAGTCTCCGTGTGCACTGCTGCTCAGAGAGGTCCAGGAAGCTGAGCCTCGGTCTGTGGACCCTGTGGCGAGGGTAGTGCCCCCTGCGATGCATCTCTCTCTGCGGTTGCCCGCCCTCCTGCTGTGCAGGTGGATGTGTCACAGCACTGTGTTGTGGAGCTCCACGTGTCAGAGGTGGACGGCGTGGCCGGCGAGGCTGGTGAAGCTGTTTGCCCTCCAAGGAGGTCACGACTGCAGCTATGGCGGCCCCCATCCGGAAGATGTACATCTGAGGGGGTCCGCAAGGTAGGTACATGTGTCTGGACACCGGGGTAAGTGTGCAAGTTGGTGAATTTGATTGTCAGGAGGAGGGTGGTGGAGGCCAAACTTTGTCCCAAGCGACAGAGTGGCCTCCTGCAATGAGTGAGGGTCTCTCCCCTCCCCACCTGTCTAATGGACCTTTGCAGCTGCCACAGGCTGATAGCTGCAACACGTCCATTTGAACTGGGAGTGTTTCCCCCAGTATGGGAAACAGTCCCAGTTGTTTCTAAAATCCCACCCCTCCTGACATATTCCCTTAATCAGGTCTGTTAATGACCTGAAATACCTGAATAAATACTCTTAAGTGGCACCCCGCTGGCTTTAATTGCCTGCGGGAGTCCCACATGCGGGGGCTGCGCGTGCACATCGGCGCGTCTGTGGGGAACCCGGAAGTGGGCGGGTTGGAGCCGGGCTCCCGACCCGCTCCGGGAATCCCCGATTTTCGGAGCCCCCCTGCCAGGAACGCACCTGATAGTGGGTGCTAAAATAGAGCCCATTGTTCCAGAAAGTTCTCTTGAACACATTTCAAGAATTCCTCCCCCTCTTTGCCCTTTACACCATTACAGTTCCAGTCTATATTGGGATAATCAAAGTCCCCAATTATCACTACTGTATAGCTCTTGCATCTTTCTGTAATTTGCCTGCAAATTTGCTCCTCTGTCTCGTTCCCACTATTTGGTAGCCTAGAGAATACACCCAGTAACGTAATAGCCTCCCTATTGCTCCTTAATTCTAACCAAATAGATTCTGTCTTTGACCACTCCACTACATCATCCCTTTCCAGTGCTAAAATAGTTTCTTTGATCAATACTACCACACCCACCCCCACCCCCCCCCACTTTCTTTCCCTCCCTATCTTTCCTGAATACCTTGTAGCCAGGAATATTAACACCCAATCCTCCCCTTCTTTCAGCCAGGTCTCTGTTATTGCCATTATATCATAGTCCCATTGTGGTGACTTGTGCCTGCAGCTCACCAACCTCATTTACCACGCTACGTGCATTTATACACATGCACTCCAATCTCATTTTAGACTGCCTCGCAGAAGCCCTCCCTCCTGCACCATTGCTCCAGCCACGCATTAACTTGTCTTATCCTACTAGCGTGTGGTACTGAGAGTAATCCAGAGATTACTACCTTTGAGGTCCTGCTTTTTAACTTCTTCCCTAGCTCCTGAAACTCTGACCGCAGGAGCTCGACCCTTCTCCTTCCTATGTCTTGGTTCTCACATGGATCACTACTTCTGGCTGTTCCCCTTCCCCCTCAAAATGTTCTGCACCCTCTCAGTGACGTTCTTTACTCTGGTACCAGGGAGGCAACACTATATAGGACTCACGTCGGCAGTTGCAGAAACGCCTCTCTATCCTCGTGACTATCGAATCCCCTTTCACAACTGCACCCCGTGCAGCCAAGTCTCCCACGGTGCCATGGATTTGCTCCCAACTGCACTCTACCTCACTGGTGTTCAACACTGAATATCGGTTTGTGGGTGCCACACTCTCATGGACTCCTGCAAACCATTCATAATTAGGTTCAAAGTAAACAGAAAAGAGAGCGATAAATACAGATGAAGATGCCTGGAAAAAACAACTTCTAGACACCCCCATTACATCACCGAACTATATTTTGAATGAATGTAAGGTGTTCATATTTGTGCCTCTACCCAGAAGACTATTCCAAGTGTTGGTCATTCTTTGCATGAATGCAATTTTCAGCAGTTTGAGCTTATGCCCCCTTGTCTTGCTTACCTTGAAGTAGTATTCTGGAATTCCCCCATCTTTACCAATTAATATGCTTCTATTCACCTCGCATGTTCCTGTTTTCTCCGATACTGCTCCAGTATTTCCTCATAACACAATCCAAGGATTGGCCTCATAGCTCTTTTTTTTAATCACCTCCATGGTTTGAATGTTTGTAAATGTCAACTTGGCTCAGTGGTGGTACTGTCACTTCAGTCAGAAGGTCGTGGGTTCAAACCTACTCCAGGACCAGAGCACATACTTTAGGCTGACAATTCAGTGCCGTACTGTTGGGTGAAAATGAAGGCCCTGTCTACTTGCTCAGGTAGATGTAAAAGATCCTATGGCGGTATTTGAAGAAGAGCACAGAGTTCTCCCAGTGTCCTGGCCAACATATCTCCCCCAACCAACACTCCCATAAAAAGATTAACTTGTCGTTGACCTGATTTGCTGTTTGTGAACAAATGGCTGCTCTGTTTGTTTACATATCAGCAATGCTTGCACTTTGAAAGTAACTCATTGGCTCGGAAGCTCTTTGCAATGTCATGAGGTAACGATAAGATGCTTAATAAACACACGGGCCTAATTTTTAACACAGAGCCGGGAAGAGGGCCGGGGGTGTGGGGGAGGGGGGATTCCTAATGGGAAATCTGGAAGTACAGGTTTCCTGGACGACCATACGATTTTGACGTAAGGATGTCTTTTTGTCAGTTTCCTGATTGACAGGCTGGCCGTCAGTCGGACGGGACAAGAAGAAGGAAGCGGATTCAAGAAGGTAAGTCTTAGATTGGGGGGGGGGGGCGGAGTTCGGGTCGGTCATGGGGAGGAGTCGGGATCATCGGGAGGGTCAGGATTGGGAGTCATCGGGGGTCATTGGGTGTGTCGGAAGTCATCAGGGGTCACGGGGTTGGGGTCAGGAGTCATCTGGGGTCATTGGGGTCAGGAGTCATCGGTGGTTGGGGTCGGGAATCATTGGAGAGTTCCTGAATCATTGGGGGGAGGTCCGGAGTCATTGGGGGGGTCCGGAGTCAGCGGGAGGTGGTGGCGTTAATCATCGGGGGTCGGGAGTCATTGGCTGGGGTAGGGAGTTGGTGGTCATTGGGGTTGGGAGTCATCGGGAGTCATCGAGAGGGTGTCCGGAGTCATTGGGGGGGTTCCGCAGTCACGGAGGGATCGGGGATCATCTGGAGGGAGGTCGGGAATCGTGTTGGGGGGGGGGGGTTCAGAGATCGTTGGGGGGGTCGGAGATCGTTTGGGGGGGTTGGAGATCGTTGCAGGAACGTCGGAGATCGTTGGGGGGAGTCGATTGTTGGGGGGGTTCGGAGAACGTTGGGGGGGTCAGATATCGTTGGGAGGGTCGGAGATCGTTGGGGGGGTCGGAGGTCATTGCGGGGGTCGGAGATCGTTGCGGGAAGGTCAGAGATCGTCGGGGGGAGTCAATCGTTGGGGGGGGTTTGGAGAACATTGGGGGGGGTCGGAGATCATTGGGGGGGGTCGGAGATCGTTGGGGCTGGTCAGAGATCGTTGGGAGGGTCGGAGATCGTTGGGGGGGGGTCAGAGATCGTTGGGGGCGTCGGAGATCGTTGGGGGGGGGTCAGAGAACATTGAAGGTGGGTCGGAGATCGCTGCAGGTAGGCTTGTTGGACCTGGGAGGAACCACTCCTGCTCCTCTGGCCCACAAGCAGCGTGATAAAGGCACTTACCTGCTGTTTCGGACCTTCTTGCCTCCTCTCACGTGGCGTGAAGTAGAAGGCCCGGCAATCCCGGCCCCCTGGGGTTAAAAATAAAAAAGCTGTAAAAATGGAGGCCTTCTAAGAGGGGGTTGGTCTCTCACCCCTCGTCCCGCCTCCGTTAAAACCGGAAGTGGGCTGGTTGGAGGCAGGTTGGGGTCGGGATTTAGGTTTTAAAAATTTTTACTGCCCATCTGCCCCCAACCCACCTGTTCTTCCAGGTTAAAATTTAGGCCAACTTCTCTCTTCTTCCCTATATTTTGGTTACAAAACAGAATTCAATACTTATTCAACCAGAGCATGGTACAGTTTTAGCACAAAACCCTCTGCCTTATCCTTTACCATTTCTAACAATATAATTCAGAACTCCGGTTGTTTTGTTTATTCCTGCTCCACTGTAATTCGACATATGAAGTGTCAAATTTATCACCTTGAAATCGTTTCCAACATCACCTCTAGCTGTTTCTACACGATCCTTAGCATACGTAGTAAATCCATTTTTCCATCCAATGTGCAGTATTTTCTTTTTTAATTTCATCTGCCGTTGTTCTCAATGCACATTCTATATCCCTGGTTTAGAATGTAGTTTTCATTTACTGAAAACATAGCTGGAAAATTAAGTTTTTAAATTTAAATTCAAGACCTGAATCTGAATTAAAAGATATATTCCTGGTGGGTGTCTGCCATATTTGGGTCACCTACTCTCAGTTGGAATCTTGACATTATATCTTTAAGAATGTTCTGGAACTGCAAAATTAAAAGGCCATCCAATGTTGTTAATAATGTATAAAAGTGCCAATTAGTATTTTAGCAAGCTGGTTGGCACTGAACACAGGTACTTTAGATAAAAAGAATGATTCCATAATTACCTTGAACAGGACCTTCTGACCTAGGCAAATGCCTTTCCTGTTCTCTTGTCAGATTATTCACCTTAATGAGTAAATGGTATGCAAATGTTTCACAAGGGCAGAATGTAACGTCATCAAGCGTCCCATGGGAAACAAGTTACCCTTTCAATTTAGACTATTAAAGGCCTTTAAATATTTTATCCATTTTGTAACATATCAATGCTTGCAGTAATATGCTGAGTGTCAGGAGGGTACTAATTATCTGAAATGATAGCATCCATTAAAGAATGAGAGGCTTAACTGAAGCATCAAGGGACTCATTTTCAAAATGTTATTTTTTTTCCTAAATTCAATATGGACCAGAGAAGTGAAGTAGCACTATAAAAATCTGGTTGATATTCAAGCAGAACAATGGGGCCACACAGTGAGTTAGTTCCAACATGGAATGAATGACAGAACAGAGAGTCAAATCCTGGCATTAGCCCTGACCCGATAAAGGCCACCTGGTAGGGTTGCCAACCCTCCAGGGTTGCCCTAGAATCTCCAGGAATTAAAGATTACTCTCCTGGACACCGCTGTGAGCATCCCAGGAGAAAAGTCATAGGGGCATTAAAAAAAAGGTGTGTTTTTTACATTTTCTTTGAATACTTTTGTTTATTAGTTATAAAAATATTAGAGATGGGGGAAAAAAGACTGTTTGACTGGCTTGGAGGTTGGAGGACTTTTGATGATACCTCCAGGAATACATGCAACCAGAATTGGAAACCCTAGACCTGGCTAGTCCTCTTGGCTACAGGAACTGCATGGCCTAGGAAGGACTAGTATAAGGAAAATGCTGGAGGTGAGAAGAGGGTACATTCCCTCAAAAAAAATTGTTTTATAAAAAAACATACAGGTGTACTCTCTGCCAGCCTGCTAATGTATGTTTGTTAGAGCTGTTCCTAGAGAGTATAGGAGTCACTGCACGGATCCTGTAATACATATACATAAAAGACTATTACAATTCCCTGTTGGAATAATTGTATTTGTCTGTAAATAGCTGAAAGGAGGCCAGTTGATTGGAAATAACTCAATGGAAAGAAAATTTACTTTATGAAAAGTGACCTCCACTGACCATTCAATCCTGTCCATTCTTTTGCTAACAATTCCGCTCTATATTTATCATCAATCACCATTTTCGCATTTACCTTGTCTTCTCTTTTACTCTTTTCAACCTTGGTATTACCCTGTACAACTTTAAGCCCTCTAAATACATGAGAGTGAGGACATGAGTGTGCTTTATTTAACATACTTTTAAAATGAATAGTGAGTGATGTATTTACTGGATTTTATGGGTGTACAGGTATAGATATGATTGGGGAAGTTAGGATCAATTAGAAAAATTATCAAAAAGTTTGCTCAGGTTTAATCTGAAACAAATTAGTTAAACTTTGGCTGGCTTGCTCATTTTGGAGAACGAACAGTGCATGTGTAGTTACTGATGTTGCAAAGCACTAGTATTATAATTATGCATTAGAATCTGCTTCTGGTGAAATAAGATATGATGAAAAATATCTTATTCATTTAGCATGAAACTGAAGAGAATATTCCAGTTATATTGCAATTATTCCTAGTTTATGGTGAATATTCCTGTTATAATGAATTTATTCCTAGTTTATGGTGAATATTCCTGTTATATTGAAATTATTCCTAGTTTATGGTGAAAGTTCCTGTTATAATTAATTTATTCCTAGCTTATAGTGAATATTCCTGTTATAATGAATTTATTCCTAGCTCATAGTGAATATTCCTGTTATAATGAATTCATTCCTAGTTTATGGTGAATATTCCTGTTATAATGAAATCATCTTTAGTTTATAGTGTTAGTTTTTTACTCATCAAGCATTAGAATATTCTTCAGTGACTGACAGAATCTCTGTTAAAGTGCTGTCTATGTACTAACAGGATCTCTTCATTACATATTTTAAACTACAGTAATTTAATGATCTCATGAGTGTTATTTCAGTCAGTTATCAATGAATTGGAACATTGGGATTTTCCCCACTATCAACAGAGCATCCCAACTCACGATAAGTGCACTGACTGACATAAACTAAAGATAGAGACATTGGGTACAGAGGTTCTTCCAGATCATTGCATAATCCTCCTGGCATATGTACTTGATATACTTGACGCATCACCAAGTTAAGCTGATAGTATTTCTTTGTTGTGGGTCTACTCGGCCTAGATGTCAATATTGTTTGGTGCAAATCCACCTTAAATTCTTTTTATTAAATCAAAGTTCTTGCCTGCACACAATTTTACGGTTTCTATTTTCAAGATGTAGCCTGCATATATATGCTGCTCTTTCAGAACACATGTTTCTGCTAGTCTGGAATAAAATGAAGTATTTGTCAACATAACTATAACCTTGTTTGACGTTCTCTCACAGAGGAAGGAGTGAGCAGAATTGTAAACCGTGCATCAAAATTCTTTATGGCTTGAATCAATATTCACTGTGGTTTGAAGCAAGTACCGTATACCTACACTATAGGGCCATTTTATCTGTACCAACGCCTCAGGAAGATTGCTATAAGTGTACACATATGCATTTTAAAATTTTACTTGCATGCTAAAGCAACTGAAACTACATTTGTTTCTGAATAAATGACATCTAGATCTTTCAGAGGCACAAAAGGAAAATAAGAGATCTATGTGTAATCATTAACTAAAAGTTTAATCTCAGTGTTGTGCAGAGAAGCAAGTGTTTTATTATTTGGATTAGTGTTATTTTCTTACCCCGACCTGTTAGCATGGAATAAGATGGTTCTAACTTGTAGGTTGAGAAACCTCATTTTGTCTTTTTTTTAACCTTTGTCCACTACCAGTGATCCATGAACCAAGTAGATGTGTCAGCTAATGGGCTCTGCTGACTGCTACTGACACACGAGACAGCTTTTGCACAAGGGCAGAGGAATGTTCAAGCTGTTTCTTGTCTGAGACTCTCAAATGTACTGGATATTTTGAAGTTAATACCTTGGTGTTTGTGGAAGTTTAGCTTTTGGAATCTAGTAGCTGTCAGTAGATAAATCCTACCAGGTGGTTGATGGGTGTAAAAAAAAATCATCATTTGGACCTTTAAACCAGGTTCCTGTTGGTCTTGGATGGTTGCATCTGAGGAGCTCTCCGTGACATTTAGCTGAACAGAGATTGTCTAGTGTTACAGCAGAAGCTAATCGGCCTGCATTCAGTAGCTATCATTTCCACTGACCCAAAAGAAGGAGCAGTGTGCACGCCCGTGTACTATAACAGAGAAGGGGGTATCAGTTGGCAATTAGGGCTAGTATTCAGTACATTTAGTCTACGGAGGAGGGAATGACCACTGCAACATGGCTTATTGCCAAACAAAGGTGACTTGATGCATGACAAACACCACACAAAACCCACCTGGACAGTAATCAAGTCACAACTGGTATAATAGAGAGGAAAACATGGTAAGACACTTAAGAAAACAGAACTTTTTTTGATGGCATGTGCGTTCTATTGCTTTAAACTGTGTGGAAGACTCTGGGTGTCATGTCATATCTGGAGTTGCAAACTAAGTGTTTGTGGTTAGGTGCATGGAGGTCTAATGACAGAAGAAGTGGGAGAGAGATAAGAAGCAGACAGGAAGCCATGGGAGAGGCAGGGGCAGCTCATGATAAAAAGAATGAAAGCAGGAATGCACATCATTCATGATGCCTGCCTCCTAAAAATGCTGCAGCATCACAAGTGGAGACAATTGGATAACATAAAACAAAAGCAACATACTGCTTGGCTTTTAATGACTTTGAATTAACCCACTCTCCAAATAGTGAAATTCAAAACACTTCACCCCCATCATCAGGTTTCTGGTTATAATATCTTCTCTGTTTGGGAGGCCCAAAGTTTTCAAATGGTAGGTATTGGCTGGCTATGAGACATTAACTATGTTATACTCTTATAAGAAACACAAAATACTTGGGTTCTGAGGAAATGTTAGGAATAAGGAGCAAAAATTCCAGAAGCTCTTTTACAGTCCCTATTAAAACCGTTCCCTGTTTTGGGATGACTGCGGTGTGCCATTTTCTTGCTTTCTTTTATTTCATTTGGGCGCTGGTCATTTTGGGTGCTATTGTGTAATGCCGAGGCCTGATTGTAATCAGGGTACAAACCAGCTCCCAGTTTACTTTACATGAACACTTTACTTAACCAGATTCATAGACCCGCATTTTGAAAGGACTATATTTTGAAAGGACTATATTTTGAAAGGACCTCACATCCTGAGGCAGCCACACCACACTGTTGGTTCCAAATAGATCAGGTTGTTTACACTATGTAGTGTAGACTACAGAAGGAAAATGAGGCTTCTGCAATTGACTGCACTCCTGTAATGTAAATGTGCCTTAAAAGTCCTGTTATGCCAACTTTATAGGTGTCTGCTAGGAGGCATACAAGAACACTCCAAGGTGATGTACCCTTAATTTTCACTTCTGCTGGTGAAGTATCTGTTGTCTGCTCTGTGCTTTTCCCTAGTAGTTCAGGCAAAATGAGGAGCATGTCATATGAGGAATCATGGACATGTACTTATGTCTTAGAATTTAGTGGCACATCAGTACACTTAAAAAATGACATGTGGAGAAATAAAAACTAAATACACATAATACATAACTATTAAGACTATAATGTTTATTGTAATTTAAGATAAAGAGAGTGAAAGAGAAAATCAAGAGAGAAAAAGAGAGGGAAGGTGAAAAAATAATAATGAGAAATCTATACGGATAGATTTTCTGTTTGCCTGATATAGACCACACACGTTCCCCATATAGGGACACACTGCACTTACCTAAGTCCAAGAATGTAGGTCCAAATTAGCAAAAGCCAAAGCTTAGGGTAAGCAGAGTTATTGTTTGAGTTTAACCAGCTAAAACCTTGCAGCTTACTCACAGCACGGGGAAGCTTCCTGCTTCTTATCCAATCAGACACACCCTATCCATTAGGACATTAGTTTGCAGGGTTAAGTGGCGTTGAGTTGGAAGAATGTCACGCCCAGTGACAAGTCTACCCCTCCATGTCCCATTATTGAGCCAGGCTGGCTTGTCCAGAATCAACATTGCCCTGGAGCACTGCAGACCTGCCTGGCTCAGATATTGGATAATGGACTCTGCCACAGAAGGTTGACTCCACTCGATTCTTCCATCAACAGGCATGTCATGGTGAAGTTACCTTGACCTCAAGGAGACTCCACTTCTTTTTATATTTCAAAATATACTTTATTTCATAAAATTTAAGGATACACACAGATCAATGTAAATACACAAATACAATTCAAATCGTAGTACACACTACGATCCCATTATTACAATAAAAATACAATATATATCTTCTAATACATTCTGTACAATACAAAGTGGGGTGGCCTTACACAGTGGCCTTTCCCCATAGAGCCTTTGCGTAGGCTGCACCTCACTTCAATGCGTCCCGCAGCACGTACCCCTGGACCTTGGAGTGTGCCAGTCGGCAATACTCGGTCATGGACAGCTCCTTCAGCTGGAAGGCCAGCAGGTTTCGGGTGGACTAAAGGGCCTCCTTCATCAAGTTGATAGGTTTCTAACAGCAGGTGATATCTGTCTCGGAGTGCGTCCCAGGGTACAGCCCGTAGAGCACAGCGTCCTGTGTTACCGAACTGTTAGGGATGAACTGGGACAGATACCAATGCATCTCTCTCCACACCTTCTGCACGAAGGGGCAGTCCATCAGGAGGTGGATGACGGTCTCATCCCTGCTGCAGCCTGGAGGGCAACTCACGGTGGCGGTAGATTCCCTTTGTGTAGGAAGAACCGCTTTGGGAGGGCCTTTCTCACCACCATCCAGGCTACATCCTGGTGCCTGTTGGTCAGTTCTGATGATCAGATGTTCTGCCAAATAGCATCGACCGTCAGGTCGGGCAATTGTCCAATCGGATCCACCCTCTTCTTTCCCTGCAGGACTCCCAGAACGGTCCGTGCCGACCACTGTCTGGCGGCCTTATGGTCAAAGGGATTCCTCCTCAGGAACTTCTCCACCTGGGACAGGTGGTGGGGTACGGTCCAGCTGGACGGGATGTCCTGCATTTGCTCGGCCAACGTGGTCAGATCCAGTCATCTCGGTGTGGTGGACAGGTAGAAACCCAGCACGTAGTGACACTTGGTGTTTGCGTACTGGGGCTCTACACACATCCTGAAGCAGCCACACAGAAAGGTGGCCATCAGAATCAGAGCGACGTTGGTAACGCTCTTCCCCCCTTTGTCTGGGGGCTTGTACACAATGTCCCTGCGGACGTGTTCTACATTGGACCTCCAGACAAAGTGGAAGGTAGCTAGGGTGACTGTGATGGCATAGCGGCAGGGAATGAGCCAGACCTTGGTCACGTACAGAAACACTGCGAGTACCTCATACCTTATCACCAGGTTCCTGTTGGTTATGGAGAGGGAGCCCCCCCTCCCCCCGCCACATACCAAGCTTATGTTTGGCCTTGGCGACCCACTCCTCCCAGTTCTTGGTGCAGGCCTGGGCCCCCCCACCCCGAACCAGATCCTCAGCACCTTCAGACAGTTGAACCTGATGGTGAAGGGGACAAAGTCTCCAAACTGCCAAAGAACATGACCTCACTCTTACTTCGGTTCACTCTGGCCCCTAAGGCCAGATCAAACTGGCCGCGGATGCCTATCAGCCTATGTACCAACCGCTGATCGGAGCAAAAGACGGTGACATCGTCCATGTACAGGGAAGCCTTAACGGGAGAGCTTCCACTGCCTGGGATTGTCATCCCCCTGATACCTACGTCCTTCCTGGTGGACGCAGAAAACGGCTTGATACAACATACGAACAAGACCGCAGAGAGAGGACAGCCCTGCCTGACTCCAGATCTGATCGGAAAGCTTTCTGACTCCTATCCATTGATTAAGACTGCGCTACGGATGCCCGCATAGAGCAGTCGGATCCAATTGCAGATTTCCTCCCCAAAACCCATTTTGGAGAGCCCGTCCACCATGTACGTGTGGGATATTCTGTCGAAGGCCTTCTCCTGGTCCAAGCTGATGAGGCAGGTGTTCACCCCCCTGTCCTGCACGTAGGCGATCGTATCCCTGAACAGCGCAAGGCAATCAGAGATCATCCAGCCGGGTACAGCGCAGGTCTGATCGGGGTGGATCACCAGCTCCAGAGCAGACTTGAATCTGTTGGCGATGGCCTTAGACTGAATCTTGTAGTCGACATTTAGCAAGGAAATGGGTTGCCAATTTCTGATTTCTTCCCTCTCCCTCTTCTGCTTGTAGATGAGGGTGATGATGCCTTTCTTCATGGACTCTGACATGTTGGCTGCCAGAAGCATACCCCCGTACACTTCCAGTAGGTCTGGGCCTATCCAGTCCCACAGAGCCGAGTACAACTCAACCAGTAAGCCGTCGCTTCTGGGAGTTCTACTCTTCTCAGACTGGGCAGCTGTGCTGTCTGTGGGCGTCATACAGCCTGGCATAAAAGGACTTGCTGATCCTCAGTATGTTGGCCTGCGAAGACGTCACTGAGCCGTCTTCCTTCTTCAGGCTGCTGATCACAGAGGTCTCTCTGTGCAGCTTCTGGAAGAAGAAGCGAGAGCACTTCTTGTCCTGCTCCACGGAGCGGACTCTGGACCGGAAGATGATCTTTGAGGCCTCGGAGGTGAAGAGCGAGACTTGCTGGCCCTTCACCTCTCTGAGTTCCTCCCCGACATCGACCCCTATCGACTGCAGCTGCAGCAGATCCTGCATATTTTTCTGAAGCTGCAACAATTCCCTCTGTCTCTCTCTCTCTCTCTCGCCTTCTGAACACCTTTGAGGATGAAGAACCTCTTGATGTTGGCCTTAAGAACATAAGAACATAAGAAATAGGAGCAGGAGTAGGCCAATTGGCCCCTCGAGCCTGCTCCGCCATTCAATAAGATCATGGCTGATCTGATCCTAACCTCAAATCACTTCCCACCAGTGCACCGTGAAGTCGAAGACGGGTTGCACGGTCCTCCAACCTGTGTAATCCCTCTTTAGTTCTTCGATGTTCTCCAGAGTCAATGGTCCCACGTTCAGCTTCCATATCTCCCTGCCTGCCTTCTGGTCCTCCTGCGATTGACAGTCGGCCAGTAGGAGGCAGTGGTCAGAGAAGAACACTGGCTGGATGTCGGTGGATCTGACCTTGAGCGTTGGGGTCACAAATAGGAAGTCTATCCTGGAATGGACGGACCTGTCTGGCCTGGACCAGGTATTTCTCTGCGGAGCTCTGTCTGCAGGGATGCTGAAGACGTCGTGAAGCTTTGCATCTTTAACCGCTTCCATCAGGAGTTTGGACGTGGTGTACAATGTTCTGACACCTCTGCTGGATAGTCCAGTTGCATTGATGACGCAGTTGAAGTCTCCGGCGAAAACAACCGGCCTGGAGGTTGCTAGCAGCATCGGGAGATGCTGGAAGACCTGCAGCCTCTCGCTCCTGAGGGTCGGGGCGTACACATTGATCAGTCCGAGCAGGGTGTTCTTGTACTGAATGTCTGCTTCGAGGAGGCGGTCCCCCACCACCTCCTTAATTTTAGTGATGGTGAATTGACCTCCTCACAGCAGAATCCCCAGGCCCGAGGAACAACTATCATTGCCTCTCGACCAGATCGATAACTCCTGCGTGACCACTGCTGGCAATTGCTGAGATGCGGGATCGCGCACTCCTGCAAGAACAGCAGGTCCTTCTTGACCCTGGACAGGTAGTTCAGGGTCACAACACATCACGTCGTCGATTTAATATTACGCACGTTTATGGATACAATTTTTAAAGCCATTTTAAAAATACAAAAGGACAATCATTAATGTCTTAAAATTGCATCAGTCCGGGTTCTACTCTACCGTCCATATCCAACTCTCGGTCCAGATTCTGCATTTGTGTGGTGTGCAGGAACTTCTGGATGGTCCTTGGGCAGAGGAAGGAGGCCTGTCCTCCGTTGGGGAAGGGTCCATGCTCGGGAGTCAATAGTGAGGTCTCGTGGGGTGGTGTGTCCTTGAGATCCATGACCAGGTCTGGCTCCTCGGCCTTCGCTGGTGGTTCGCTCTCCACGACCGTCATGCTGCTCCCGGTTTCCCGGAGTTGGAGGAACTCGCTCTCCGCGTTGCTTCTCCTGATTGTCCAGAGTTGGGGGACTTTGCTCTTTGTGTCACTACTCCCGGAGTTCAGATGCATTGGGTGCCCCGGAGCTGGGTGTTGCTGCTTCCAAGTTCCTGGAGCTGGACTGTCTTGTCGTCGTCACTGGTCACCGTCGCTTTTTGCTGCTTCCTTTGATGAAGGTGATGTTTTCCCCCTTTGCCTTATTCATCAGAGGGGACTCTAAGCACCTCTTGCTGCTGGACACACCTTTGACGTTCGAACCTCTGGTCCTACAGGACTTCCTCTTTTTCTTTTCCTGTGTCATCCATCCTTCTTCCGCCCTGGGTCACTTTCCATCGACCCTGCGTTCTCATTGGAAGTCTCGGGGCTGGGTGACGGGTTTTGGTTGCTTTCCTTAACTCGCCCTTCCTGTTCTTTGTCCTCCTCCTGGTCATTGGCTCTTTCACTTGAGGCCATGGTGGGGAGAGGGGTCTGGCCTCCTTTGGGGCAGCCACAACTGCTGCTCTCTTCTCCTGGGTTACCTCGCCTCTTGCTGCCTGTGCATAACTGTGTCTGCGGTTTGGGCAGATCTTGTACAGGTGACCAGCCTTCCACACAAGATGCAGCACTTGGCTTCCTGATAGTCCAGTGTTTGGTGGCCCTCCTTCCTGCAGATCACCGCCTTGCAGGAGGCTGCCTCGTTCCCGGGTTTGCCGCAGGATCAACATACTCTGCGTTGCCCCTGGTACACCACATGCCCACGACTCGTCCCAATCGCGAAACTTGATGGGAGATGGATGATGTTTCCCTCGGCATCCACCCTCAGCGTTGCCTTGATGCTCCTCTTGCTGGTCCAGATTCCGTACATGTCCTCGATGTCGATGCTCTGATCCGCTCCGTCCATGTGCCTCTTGAAGAACATCAGCACATCCATGACGGGCATATGTGGGTTGAACATGTGGACCCTTAGTGTTCATTCTTTCTCCTGCAGGAGCGTGAAGAGCGGCTCCAAGGTGAGGAGCGACAACAGCGCTTCTATCCCCTTCTCCGTGAAGGCCTGGAGCATCTTCAGGCATCCTGCGACATCCCTGAAGGTAACGTCGAAATATCCACTCCTCTGGAAGTCTTGCAGGCAGAAGATGTCCGCAGCCTCGAATTCACAGGCTTCAAGAAGTACTTTCCTCACAAAGATGTTCCACTGCCACGGTGATGTTCCTTCACCCATCCTTGCGGTCAGCCCGACGCTGTTGCGCATCCCGTGCCCTGGTGCTCGGGATGCTCTGGCTGCTGCATAAAAATCATTTTCACCATTCTGAAGAAAGGTGTAAGGCCGGTGTCTGGCCAGCATTAGGATCCACCTCTACATCAGCAAAGCTGTAACTGGTTATATCTGATTCTACTCATCCTGGGAGAACCTTCTTCATGATCACCAAAGAAGAAAATCACTAGTTGGTCATTAGACAACTGACAAGCAGACATCAGGTATCAGGAATTCCACGTGAATAACGTGATGAGCAGCACCATATAATGTGAGTCCATTACCATAATCTCCTGACCACACCGTGGACAAACATCATTTCCAATCGAACTACGATTTCAACAAGTGGAAATACAAAGCTTCTGCAGCAGCTGCAACCCAGTCTTGATTGGCACTGAATTCGGGCTATGTGAGCACCATGTTCTAATACCTGGCCTCCATGTAATGCCTTCATCCCAAGTCTCAGATTTTCATCATCAGCTATAAGGTAGACATCCACCTTAAGTGTTGTGTAAGGACCTATGAAGGGCAGTTTGTCACATACCAGTCACTTTGATATTCAAGACGTCCAAGTCCATTGCAATGTACTAGGCTTATTCATGCATTAGAGTATGGCAAAGAGATATGCCTATTGTGAGGCCTACTCCCAGTCCAGGGTCCTAAGTAATAAGTCAGTGCAGGCCAGGCCCTCTCTCTCTGCAACTGTTGCCTCTTTTTGCCACAAATTCTCCACACATGGGCTGAAGGAAGCCCTTCTGTTGTATGCCTAAGTTCTGAACCATGAAGAAGAACTGTTTGGACCTTTTTTATATGGCACAAGCTTAACCACAGCTGAATCATAGCATCTGTCTGTGGAACCAGGACATACTCAAAGTTTGCAACACAAAGTATAATGCGTGACAAGTATCCAGTGACAAGTTTACCCCTCCATGTCCCATTATAATACGGATAGGTAAGTACTGAGATTTGATTTACTAGTTCTATGGTAATAGATTTGGAATTGCATGAAACTTCTGAGGAATGTTCAGCACAAAGTAGTGTCAGGAAACCAGGCTTGTTGCCAGACCATGTTGAATTGTTCGACACTGGCGAAAAATATCATTGCATCTGGCTTATCAGATAAAACTCAGAAATGTTTTTGTGAAGCCAAATTAAGTAGGAAATGACTTAACAAATATCCACTTTGGTTATTTGGACCAACCATGGAAACAAGTAACAACTTTTACAGTTCAGTTGGACTGCACTTTACTGAATCCTGATGCCCTGAAACTCTGGTTTTACCTATATCCTCAGCATCCCCAGAGGCCCCCCTCACCTGCATGCTGCTACATGTTTCCAGTGACTCTTCTGCCTGCACATGTCACATACACACTCTACCTCATTCTAGACCTTACCTCCTGAGCAATAGAATGCTGGTCTCACATTCTTTGTCTTCTCCCTCCACTCTTCCCATGGCAGCAAGGAGGACAAGAAAAAGGTACAATTATTTCAGATGAGACTAGTGATACTTAAGAAATTCATGAAAGGCAAACGTCAAAAAAAGGTTACAGTATCTGAGCGGTCACTAAGTTAGATTGGAAGCAGAACTACCCAAAAATAGAGGAATGCAGCACTTAAAGCTGCCTCAAAGGATGTACATGTCACAAAGAGACTGTGGGTCACTGTTCAGAATGTAAAGCTGCATAAGGTACTCTTGCTGTAGTTTACACAGTGGCAGGAAAGCAATATGCTCATTAGTGGCTTCGTCCTATAGGTGAAAGCACTGGAGCTCAAAAAGGCATTGAATGGACGTCCAAAATTCACAACCAATTCTGAACAGCTGGCTAGATGGAGAAAGTGCCTATCTGTGGAGAGAAGCTGTTGTGTGACTTGGGCATTGTGGAGTCCTTCAATAAATCTACAGCTGTGATGAGACAGGCCTATTCTACTGAATAACGCTGCTGCTCCTTCGTTCTGCACCACCCATCTCCAGAAGGGGCTAAAAGCAGTTTGCCAGATGTGTCCTGCCTCCAGAAGCACTTCCATACATTATTAATGCAGAAGAATCATTGCAAATACAGAGTTGGTTGAGCCAAAGTACAAACACAGTAAGGAATGCCTCACAATCCTATCATGCTACGATACCAGGAGAACACATGGTTTGCTATTAATCAATGATCGAGAATGACAGCATTGAAGTGGATATTGTTACTTTGTCAGCAGAAGTGTTTTGAGTTCTTTTGCCACTAAGTCACTGTAAGTGCCTTAAGTTTTGTAAAATAATTTGTTCTGAGTAACTGTTTCACCTCATTTTTAAAAAAAGGAAACACAGCAAAACAATAAAGAAACAAATTAAAAACACTACTCTGGCAGTACTAAATGCACCCTGATCTGGGTTACTTTGATAGGGCAGGGTCCTACTGTACAGGAAGATTTGTGAAGTGATGACTAATCACTGCTGGTATTCTAGAACATTTTACAGCACTGAAGGAGGCCATACAGTTCAACATATTTGCTCTGTCTCTATGCTAGAGCAATCCAAAACTAATCCCACTGCCCCACGCTCTCATAGTCCAGTATCTTCCTCTGCTTCAAATATTTATCCAATTTTTCCATAGAGGCTGCAGTGGTCTCTGCCTCAACCACTTCTGTGGCTAAACATTCCATGCCCCAGCAACCCTTTGCAGAATGACATTTCCCATAACATCTTTCTTCACTTTCAATGGCAATTTTAAATTCATGATGCCTCGTCACTGACTCCCCAACCAGAGGAAATAGTCTTTTCCTCTTCCCTCTATCAAAACTCTTCATAATGTAAAAAACCTCCATTAAATCTATTAGCCTTTTCTGTTCCAGTGGAAATAGTCTCAGCTCTCAAACTTTCTCCTCATAACTATAGTTTCCCATCCTTGACATTATCCTTGTGAACCTATGCTGTATGCTTTTCATGCTTTAATGCTGTTTAATGTCTTTTATTGAGAAACAAGGTGCATCTTCAGTTCCTTTGGGGTAGATTTTCATCTGTACTGCCTAAGCATTAAACATCAGCTGGGCAGAGCAAAGAGAGGAAATTTCACAGGGAGGATCATATGCCAGAAACTAATGGAATTAATGGAAGGAAATTTGGGCGGGTTCTGTAGGAGGATGCGATCCGTCCCACCAGATTTTGGTTTTTGCATCCAGTCCGAAAAAATCTTCAATTCGGTTTTATGTGGGAAATGGATATCTCAGATGATGAGACTTGCATACAAATTCATCTTTTTCTCTCATTTATACTAGAGGAGTTTTTCAGAGCTAGCAGGTGAGGGGGAAAAATGACCAATGCTCCATTTTAATGCTCCACTCCTCCCATAGCAGGTTTTCATTGTTAACAATAGTTTTTTTCCCCCTTTATTTGCTTTAATCATTGCATCACCTGATTCAATCTAGAATAAGAAAAATAATGTACAAGAACTATCTATGTATGGTAATGTATTTCTCTAATTGGTACCAATGCAGGGAGTAATGGAGGAAAGCTACTGAAAGAGAGTGTAATCGGTGGAGGGAGATGGTGACCATTTTTGTAGGTGTGTGGGATGCAGGGATGGAGCTTATTTTCTTGTTACGTGGTAAGGTCTCAGAACCATGGTCAGAGATAGGCACAGGCCAATTTGGAGACTCAGTGAGTTCGACAGAGTTCAGGACATTTCATACTGCAAACAGACTTTTGATTTGCCAGAATTCACATGCAAATCCTACATCGATTTGCCACATGAAATGGAGTATTCTGGAGAAATTGTGCTAAATGCCCTATTTCTAGCATACACTCAATGATGCACATTTTGTACAACTGACAAAGAAACTTTAAAATAGAGGGTTTAGTTCTGTAACTCCTTCCAATGTCTAAGGCTGCTGAATGGACTTGTTTGCACTGCAGAGCATTTTGCAGGACCATTGCCAACATCAAAGCAACTGAATATGTGTGGTCTTAAGTATACATAATTGTTCAAAAGATACATATTTCTGGCTGGGCACCTGTTAGGGGATGATATGCACAGACCAGAAAATCACACTGCTGGCTGGTCTGGAGGGGTAGCAGAAAACTACATTGTTGGCCAATACAGGAAGGCTGAGAGATCAGAATAACACTGCTCCTTCTTCGTTCTGCACCACCATCTCACGAAGGGACTAAAAGCAGTTTGCCAGATGTGTCCTGCCTCCAGAAGCACTTCTATACATAAATTTGCTGCTAAAATATTGCGATGTATTTTAGAGGGATGTACTGAACTGCACTGAATGTCTCTGGAAAATGGATATGAAGTCGAGGTAATTTTGAACTGAATTCTGTCGGGGAATTTTCTATTAGTAAAACAGAACATTGTAGCCAGAAACAGCTGCATATTCCCAAGGCATTAATGCCAACTCAAGTCTGATTAAGACATTGAAATTGCCCCTGGCTGACTGCACCCAGCCTCAAGCTGGGACACGTTTCTCTTGCTTATTTATCTGACTCTGGGATTTGTTTGATAGAAACTATCTGCTTTGGCTGATGAAGGTGGTTTTGTGTACCTGAGGCACTTTGAATTGGTTGGTCAATGTGAATAATGAAGGTGCTATTCATCAAAGTCTTATTTGAACAGACTTTTCAGTCACAGCGCTGGGACCAAGCAGTGGTCTACACCAAGAACTTGAAAGCAATTTCAGAAGAACAAAGAAGCCCTAAACAGCCACAATCTAGCCAAGTAATAACTCTGTGCAACGGGATAAACAATGAGACTCCTTGGTTTATCAAAATTAAACTACTACTTAAGGGTTTATTTTTCTACAAATCACATTTCATTGTGCATCTTGTTTATGCCATGTTTTGGCTGATTTTTTGAGCTTAATTATTTTTAAAACATTAAGACAATGCGGTGTTTCATTTAGTTACCAAGGATGGTGTATGCTCTGTGATAGAACTGTGATGCAGTCATTTGTCTGTTGGTGAGTTTAGTACTCTGGCTTCTCTTCAGGTCGTATAAATCTTTCAGTTTTTACCAAATGGAAGGCGAGGAACATTTGGGGTTTTTAAGAATTTTTTGAGGCCATGCACAGGGAAGGGGGTGATCGTGCAGTAAAATGATACATCCTATGATCGAGGGGTGTCGATACTTAATTCTTTAAAAGTGGGAGTGCAGGTAGAAAAGACCATAAAAATGGCAAATGGGGTTCTGGGTTTTATACATAGGGCCATTGAACACTAAAGGAGGTGATGATGAACCTGTACAAGATGCTAGTTTAGGCCACAGTTGGGGTATTGTGTTCAATTCTGAGCACTACATTGTAGAAAGGATGTTAAAATTATAGAAATGGTACAATGAAGATTCATTAGAATGATAGCAGGGATGAGAGGTTATAGTTATGAAGAAAGGATTGAAAAATCAAAGCTTTTTTTTTACTGGAAACGAGAAAGTTAAGGGAGGATCAATGGAGGTTTTTCAGGGAGTAGTGAAAGATTCTTTCCACTGGTCGGCAAATTGGTCTCAAGAGGATGTAGACTCTTGATTATCACTAGAAGCACAAAGTTGGAAGCAAATTTTCCACACAGAGGATTATCACAACGTTGAATGCTTTATCACAAGTGGTTATAGAGGTATCATTTAAAAAGGAATCGGATAAATATTCTAAAAGGAAGAATATAAAAGTATGTGAGAACAGGGAAGTGAAATGGAGTTAGGGTAAATAAGTCAACTAGCACTAGCACTATCACAGGCATGATAGGTTGAATGGCCTCTTGCAGTGTTATGATTTCCATGTAGAAAATACTGCTTAAAATAGTTATCTTCAAGAAACAGATGCTATAGTATATTGACCCATTCCATTCGCGCAGACTCTAATAATAGACTTGAGACAGAAGGAAAAGGAATGTAGGAGGCCAGGGGCTGGATTTTGCTGCCTATTTTCTGGTTTGGCAGGAATGGGAAATTGGCAGGGAGCAGGTCTGATCTCCATTGCCAATTCGGGGATTTTCTGCCAGAAGTGACGGTGGACGTTGAATACACCTGCCCATAATTTAGCAATGCAGCCCGTTAAATTTTCAAACCTCCTTCCACTGCCTTGGTAATGCTGGACACCAAGAATGCAATAGTGCTCCTGACACCCAGTATTTCTAAGGCATTAATAACAGGAAATGCGTTGGACGATGTATTACCATCATTAACATGTAATTGGACAGATTCCCTATCATTCATGCCATAGGAACACTGGGTGCCAGGAGCGTCATTGTGTTCCTGATATTCAGTAATGCTAAGGTAGTAGAGGGGACTTTTAAACTTTGAAGGGCTGCATTGCCATGTACAGAGGGATTGATTTCACTTGGCAAATTGAAGGATTTTGAAATATATTAAAACATTTTTTTTTGTCCACTTCAGCTGGCACCACTGGCCACACTACAATGCCACAGGTGTCACAGGCATTTTCCTCCCTCCCCCCACCCGAAGTGGGTGACCTGGTGATCCACTACAATAACTTAAATGAGCACGATCCTGGAATATCTGCTGGGATCAGGTGCAAAGCCTGCTCTGCCTTCGATCCAGTGGGGGATTCCCGCCAAATCAGAAAATCAAGCCTCAGATGTCAGAAGTGTAGGATCTTTAGAGGTCAGTTAGTGCCAATTATATTGGTGAAGGTTGTTTGAACATTATATTTGAACTGTTTTGCACTATGGGGGATATTTTTAAGACAAGCTGAAAACCGGCACGATACTGGCGAAGTGCTGGGGCGTCCGCCCTAGGCCACAGTCAGGAGGCCTCAACTATTTTCAATTTCAGGCCTCTTCTAAATTTTACTGGTGAGCTGCAGGCAATAAACAGGTGTTCTGCTCCAGCTCACCAGTTTGGTGAGCCAGGTAGGCCCTGTTGGGCTAGGGAGGAGGAGCAGATTTGAGAACTGGTGAGAATGGGCTGGAAGAGGTGAAGACAAGAGGAGGAACTGCTGAAGGCTGCTCAGAAAAAGGTAAGTTTTTGTTTTTTTAAAAAACATTTTTGTGAGGCCAGGGTGAACATTCCTGCTGCTCCTGGCCTCATAAAATTCTTATAAAACAAAAAGCAAAAACTTACTTTTGCTGAGCGACCTCCAGCAGTCTCTTTTAGGACTGCTGGTCAGGTCGCTTAACATCTGGAAAAACTGGGACTAGCATGCACTTTGCATGCTCCGCCCGGTTCTCCATTAGAAGTGCAATTAAGGTCTTACAACCTGTGTAGGACACCGCTTTGCATATTTAAACAGCCTCCTGCCTGTTTTGGGCGGGGCTGCTGGGTGTCCGTTTAAAGGCCCACCGCAAAATTGAAACAGGTGGGTAAATGGGTGTCAAAGGCGTTAATTGTATCCATGTGATTTATATCAATTAGTGTTAATTGTATTCAGGTGGTGTGTAACAATTGGAAACTCTCTTGTATCCATTTAGAAGACAGCTGATCTAGGGTGTGGTGCGGATGTAATGTGGAGCTCTGTGAATAAAGGCTTGGAAGCAACTGAAGACCAGGCTCTAGTATTCTATCCTTCACCACCTGGCTATCCAGTTAATAACACAAGGTTCCCACCAGATATTTCTCTGATGGTTGCCCCTTTTTCAGGTGAGAAATGGTCGGCCAGTGGTTGAAAATCCCACCCATGTGTCTTCAGTCTTTATTCACTACATCGGCAAGGTACAAGAACAGAGTGATCTGGGGGTATATGTGCACAAATCATTGAAGGTGGCATGGCAGGTTGAGAAAGCAGTTAAAAAAGCATATGGGATCCTGGGCTTTATAAATAGAGGCATAGAGTACAAAAGCAAGGAAGTCATGATGAACCTTTATAAAACACTGGTTCGACCACAACTGGAGTACTGTTTCCAGTTCTGGGCACTGCACTTTCGGAAAGATGTGAAGGCCTTAGAGAGGGTGCAGCAAAGATTGACTAGAATGATTCCAGGGATGAGGGACTTTAGTTACGTGGATAGACTGGAGATGTTGGGGTTGTTTTCCTTGGAACAGAGAAGATTGAGAGGAGATTTGATAGAGATATTTAAAATCATGAAGGGTCTAGAATATATAGAGAGAAACTGTTCTCATTGGCAGAAGGATCAAGAACCAGAGGATACAGATTTAAGGTGATTGGCAAAAGAACCAAAGGTGACATGAGAAAAAACTTTTTTACACAGCGAGTGGTTGTGATCTAAAATGCACTGCCAGAGGGGGTGGTGGAGGCAGATTCAAACATGGCCTTCAAAAGGTAACTGGATAAGTACTTGAAAGGAAAAAATTTGCAGGGCTACGGGGATAGGGCGGGGGAATGGGACTAACTGGATTGCTCTTCCATAGAGCCGGCACTGACTCGATGGGCCGAATGGCCTTCTTCCGTGTTGTAACCTTTCTATGATTCTAAGGAAGATCAGAACCTGAGCACACAGCTGCTGTAAGTTTCTTGTTGCAATTCTTCAATGTTAAACTTTGGTACTTGAAGGCAAAGGTGCTTTGATGGAACAGATAATAATACGAAAAGAGCTTATGATCTTACATTACAGAGTTGAAGGAGTTTGTCACTTTTTTGAAACACTGGCAGAAACTAGATGCCAAATGATTATGATGTTGCTGTGCAAAATCTCAATGAATATTTTAAGCCAAAGGAATATACTGAATATAAAATATATATTCTGGCAAGCAAAATCCTGGTGAGACACTGCGATATGTATATTGCATGACTCAAGTTAGCAGCCAAATACAAATTCACTGATCTGGATAAAGAGATAAATCTCAAGTTATTTAAAGCTGCGCATCGTCATACCTGCACAGAGCCTTCTTACAAGACCCCATGGTAACTGTCAACCTAACTGAATGTTGGCAAACCTTTAAAATGTCTGAATTTCAAGCTTCAGACACTGAACAAGCACAGCATGCAAATGTTGCTGCAAGTGATGCCATAATTTTAAACAGCATACAACATGTGAAACCAGAAGAATGTAAAGAGACAGAGAGAATAGAAATAACAGCAGCTAGAACAACATACCAGAACTGTGGAGCAAATTGCCCACATAAAGGGGGTCAAACAGCATGTCTGCATGAAAGCAAATCATGAGGGCATGTGGCAAACAAAATCATTTTGCAAGATAGTGCTGCTTTAAGCCATCTGATCGCACTAGAAAGCAGACTACAGCCCAAATTTTCAAGACAGCGTATTCAAAACCACATTATGTGAACAAAGTACAGAGAGTGAATGAAGTGACCAAACAGATACCAATTCATTCAGCACAAAGGAAAAGTATGCACACGTCATAAGCAATGTCGTCTTTTAAAATAACCAATGGCTGAGCTTGCCATATTCAACAATTCCTGCGAAGATCATGATCAACTCTGGGGCCAGCGCAGACTTCACTGATGTAAGCACCTACACTAAGAATCATTCATTAAAGATGGCAAGCATCCAAATATTACCACATGGATCAAAAATAGCTCTACCTATTATGGGGACTATTGCCACAATAGTTAAATCAAAAATGTGTAAGCATAAAATAAAATGAAGGCTTATTAATACAGAAAAAAACAGGAGAAATACCAAAAGCATAGCCAAGGAGCAAAACGTGAGATTAGAAGGGCTAAGACAGTGTATGAAAAAAGATTAATAGTTAACATAACGTGTTTTAGCACACTTTTGTAAACACATCAAAAGCAAGAGGAGTCAAAGCAGGAGTGAGACCTAGTAAGGAATGAAGAAAGCAATCTGACAGTAGAGAATGAAAGAATGTAGAGATGCTTTACAAGTATTTAGCCTCCAAATTCAGAGAGGACGATGAAGCAAGAACCACTGGAGTGTCAAAGGAGGGCATGGAAGAAGAGTTAATAGAAATGTTAAAAAGGAAATGGTATTGAAAGAGTTAATGGGACTTCAAGTTAATAAGTCATAAGTCTAGATGGTCTACGCTCTAGAATACTGAGAGGTGACGGTGGTTAAATAGGAAAAAATTATTTGAAAGCAGGAAGAACTAAGGGGTGAGGTATGTTACAGCCTTGCTTGGAAGAGGAATAAGTCAGGTAACTGTAGACCAGTTAAGACTCATGTCACTGAAAAGATCATAATAAGGAATAATTAGTGGACACTTAGAAAGGAACAGGCTAATCAGAGATAGTCAACATGGAGCTTGTAAAGAGTACGTTATGCTCGTCTAATTCAATAAAATTCTTTGAGAAATTACAAAAGGAATGCTTTGGAAATGGCAAACAGGAATGTTCAACAAAGTGAACAATAAGAATATGGTGGAAGTTTAAGGTCCATGCTATTAAAGATGGCATGAAAAGACAGATTGAAGGATAGACGCAGAGAGTAAGAGTAAATGAATGATTGTCAAATTGGCAACACAATGTTACTTGCGTGCCCCATGAATCTGCATTGAGACATCTCATATTCTACATGTACAAAATTATTTGGACATGGGCATAGAAGGAAAATCAACTATTGATGTTGATACCAAATTGAAGCTGTGGCCAACTGTGGAGTGATGGCACAATGGGCTAAATTACATCCTTCTGCGTTGCACTTTCTATGATTCTTTGAAAAGCTAAACTTGCATATGCAACATTCTGTGCATTACAGGGAAATATTGGATCCCTACTGAGTCACCAGATAGAATCAATTCCAACTGCAAATAAAGTACAAAATATCTCCTCAACTCACAAGCTAATTGCTGAACATTCTAATCTTTCCAAGGCACAGGAAAACACAAAGATTTCTAAGTCCACTGCATATTGATACAAAAGCGCAACAGTGCAAAAGAATTCCACTTCAGGAATCTGAAAACCTGGAGAAGATGGGTATCATTGAAGTTGATGGATCCACTTCATGGATATCACCAATTGTGGCAGCCCCTAATCCAAAGAATCTAGACAGTATATGTATATGCATTGATGTGAACCTTCCAAACACAGATATAAGGAAAGAACATATTTCTTTACAGTGGATGGTGTAATCGTAATATTCCTATATCCATTAATCTTTCTAGTTCTTTTGCTGCTTCTCTTCACTGTTGTTCAATCACTATCTGCCTGCCTCTTCCTTGACCATCATTTCCCTAACAGGTACTTCATGCAACTTTTCCAGCTCTTCTAATCCACTCTCTCACTTACTGAGTCCATCAGCTGCAAGTTATTAATAAATCATAATAACTATCACTGATTTCCTTGGACATATTAACCATATTTACAGGTTATTTGTTCATTTACAAACTTACTTAGCAAACAATGCTCATAACAAAACTTGAGACAATTAGAAACAAAGTAATCACTGACAGAAGGACCTATCGGACTTCACTGAAATCAATGTGCACTACTCATTAAATAAATTTAAGTACCCTTATTCATTCTCCTGTTTTTTTTGCCTGTACATTGATGCATTGTATTATCCACACCTAAATCTACACCAAATTACCAAGTTATTCTTTACTGAAAGTTTCATGGATTAAACATAGCTACAGGAACAATTCAAGATGGCACTTGGTCGGGTACACAATGATTGCTTGATCTGGCAATAGTATGTATTTATCATAGTGATTCAGGACGTAGTGCTGTTGCAAGCTTACGTTGCATCTGGCATTGAATGCTATGGGTTATTATGGTTTTGCTAGTTTCATTTGGACTTCAGGGACTTGTTGACTGGATAAATCGTGATCAGATGCCAGTCTCAGCAGACTGAGGTTTTCAGCGTGGCTGGTGGTAAAGTTTTCTTTCACGGTTGCTAGGGTGTCTGATCTGACATCATCAGAGACCTCCTGTGTTGGCTAAATGTAATGTAAAATATCTTTCACATCTGCTATTACCTGTATGCAGCTTAATCCACCACCTCTTTGTTTTGCTTATGGCTAAGTGCAAGAGAAGAATGTAAAGATTTTGTCAGAAAACACCTGCGGCTTTTACAGTCCTGTGGCACAGCAGCTAAGCTCGAAATGTTGTGGCCCCCCAACGTTGTCTGTGGAATCTGAGATAAAATTAGCTTCCTACAAGACCTAACAAACACTTCAAAATGTCTACAACTGTGTTAACATACAGGTACTGAAGGTATTTCAAATGCTGTAGATCTAGAAATCTCCGCCTTGCACTTGATTAGCAAGGTGCCACTACTAAGCTGCTTATAGCCAAGAACTTATAAATCTTTGTCCTTTATTTTTTTTCCTGCAACTTTTGCTGGAAAGTTTCTTCATGCAGTGACCACACCAACAAATCTGACAGGGCCCATCCACAGTCTGTGTGGCCTCAGTATCAGTTATTATGAAGCAACCATTGTATCTTAACAAGAAATCTAAGAAGGTTGTACATGCCTGCTTATTCTGATTGAAATCGCATACTTCACCCACATCTGGACCATGTGACTACGCTGCTTCATGCCCTGCTTAAAAGAAAAAACCTATAAATCAAAGGCATCTAATTTATTTTTACTGCCTCTTCAAACAGCAATCCTTTCGCTTCACAAAATGTTTAACCACGCATTAAAATATCACAACTTTAATAACTTTTATCATTGTACTGACAAGACTGCTATTACCTTTATTAAATAGACCTGTGACTAGGATATAAGTTGCATAAAGCATCTAAAATAAGGGGGACAGTTTATTAAGATTTACCTGCAAGCTAACATAGTCTGATAAGTAACCAATTCTGTTCACTAATGGCCATGTACCATTGAAATCTATAACCGATTCATCCTTCATATCCAGTTCTCAGTACAGCAGTAAATCATAAGTTGCTGTTTCAAAATACTGCCATCAACCACCATTTTCCATAATCTCTGCAATTATTGACATTATTTATTTCTAAACCTACAATATTGATAGATAGCAAACACATTTTGTACTTTGTAATTATCATACCAGGTTGTAATCTAATATTGAGGATCTCATTGTGTTTTAAGAAATCTGTAGGAGAGTAAACACCTTTATCTCAAAAAATTGGCTTAACCATATTTTTATTCCCTTGACTAAGGAGCAGCAAGTTTCTTTTACCCACTAACATGAGAACCATAACATGGTAACTAATAAATGTAAAAGTTGCATGAGCAAAACTCCCATGAAAATATATGCAAACATTATCCAACATATATTATAAACAACACATAAGATTGAGTAAATATATAGCCACCGCCTGCCATTTCTTTTAATGTTACAAATTCTGAGGTCATAATAAAGCATTCAAAAATATGTAAAATACAGTACAGGTCCCAGTGAGAAATTTTTTTAAAAAATCACCAGGAAAATTGCTATCAAACTCCAGAAATTAAGTTAACATCCTGTTCCGAGGCTGAGTCTTATCAGTTACACCAATTTCAGATTAGGTGGATATGGCTGCACCTAAATATTTGGGCGTACATTTACTCCTATTCAGAATTGGTGTAAATGCAGGAAACTTGCATTCTCTGGTCTTTTGCATGGGGGCAGAGCTATGTTAATGAGCTAAGTAGGGATTCATCGGACATAACTCGGAACTGGTGCATATAATCAAGGAAATTCACACGTAATGAGATTCTGGCGTAAGTCACGTACGTGCGAATTTCCTTGGAAAGAAACTGGAGCAACGCGGCTCTTATGCCATTTTTGCGATGGAAAATTATGAGGAAATTCCAAGCTTTAATGCCATTTGAAGTGGACTCGCAAGCCCCTCAGTTGTAACAGGAGTACAACTGTTTAGGGTGAGACCCACTACCGCCTTCTTGGGGCAACTATGAATTGGCAATAAATGTCAATTATCGTCTGCATCTCAAGAACAAATTTTTAAAAATTATCTCTAATTATGGCTTCTGTTCATTTTCTTATTACTGACAAAACAAAATGGTCAATAATTGTCTGGCTTATCCTTTTTCCCTTTTTTGAACAGTAGTATAACACTTACCACCCTCCAATCCTTTGACACAGCTTCCCTCTAATGAATTTTTAAAACCATGGTTGGTCGCTCCATTACTTCCTCGATGAGAATTCTGGGGAGCATGCCATCTTATCCTGGATACTTATAAAGTGTTAATGCCTTCAGACCCTTTATGAACTGTTTCCTTACTAGTGCATATATCTAATCATTGCCCTTCTACTTTCTTGTTTACAAATCTTTGAAGACTTCCTTCATTCTCTGCAAATGGTTAAGTGAAGTTCTCATTAAGATACCTTGTCAATTCCTTATCTACCAATAATAACCTCACCACATTCAATTCTGAGTGGCTCCACCTCTCTTTAATGACTACCTTTTCCCTAATATGTTAATAAAAAAAATCTATTTTCCTTTACTTTGGCTGCCTGTTTTTTTCATATTTCTTAGCTTTCTTTAACTCCCTTTTCTGTTTCCATTTGCTATTTATGATACTTCCCTTTTGCATCACCAGCTTTACCTTTGTTGTATTTTTTTTTAGCCTTTCTCTTTAGCCTAATTTAATTATTTGTCCATGGAATCGTGATCCAAGTCACAGTTAGAATGTTTTTAATCTGTGCAGGACAGCAGCCATGCGGGTTCATGCAGCTCAAACCATCTTAAGTATGGCAAAGAAGGCTAAAATCTAGGAGAGGAACTAACCTTTTGGAAAGGTTTATGGGTGTACTTTGAGCTATTTAATTGTTTTAACGTTTTTCTGAGACTAATCTGAGTATTTTCAGAACTTCATCCTTTTTCGTTATTAATGATCAAACTATCTATCTAAATTAGAAAAGTTGTCATATTAGGACCGTAGTGTTAGAGTAGATTTTAGGGTCAGGCTATAATATAATGGTCAATGTTAACAACGTGAATTATAAAAACAAAGGCCCAGACTTTGCTGGAGCGGAGCATCTCCCGGCTACATAAGGTTGGTCTGCTCTCACATGTCTCCAAATTGTTTGAAGGGTGAGCTGACAGCGCGGTGAGGTCAATGGGGCATCTGGGGTCTTGGTGAATGAAGGGACCAACAATCTAACTCCTTAACCAATGAGATTTAAGGATAGAGAAAGAAACAGAGGAATGACGGAGAGGGAAATAGGGTGAATTAGAGTCAAATTAAATACAGAAAGAAAAATAAAGAGAGGGAAAAGAAGATTGGACTAAGAGAGAGAGAAAAAAGTGACAGGAAGGGAAAACAAGAAATATTGTTTAGATTTTAAATTTCTCTAAGAATAATTTACTGTCTGCAGGAATGAGACTCCACAATTTCAATTGTTCCCTTTCTGGGCCAAAGAGGTTGAGTGGAGTTGCAGGAACATAAATCTCATCATTAAAAGAGTCCTTACCTCATTAAGTACCAGCCTTAACTTTCTACAGCGAGTTTAATTTGTTTTAACAGCGCAAATGCAGCAATTTCTTGAAACTCATGGGGAGGTTGATGGCCAGCTCCCGTTTTCGCGAAGCTAATGGCACAGCGTGACAAATCGTCCAGCAATTTGAGGCGATTCACAACTCATCCGTATCTCTTCCTCGCCACAAATTGCTGGGGCATTTACACACTAATAAGGGCATGCACATTTAACTCACCGTTATTTTCCCAGCAAATTCTAGGCCAATGTATTAGCACAGTGTTTGGTGCAATAGCATAAGGGTTCTCCGTGAGTTTCTGATGTGGGAGGTACTGGAGGTTTGGTACTATTCACAGGTAAGATGGGAACATTGAAATGTGCATGACCTTGGCCTGCTCTTACATGCCTCATAGCAATCAGAAGTCTGCAGGAATCTGTCTGCCCATACTCTTGGCTAGAGAATAAGCACAGTGCGGGGGTGGAGGAACAAATGGGTAAAGAAAACTAGATAAAAAGGATGGAAGAAATAATCAAAACAACAGGAACCAGGAATTGATTGAGCTCAAAATGTTCATAGGAGCATTTTAAAATTGGTAAAGAAGATTTCTGATGAAGATACAAGTTTTGATGAAGGACAACAGATGAAACATTAATCCACCTTTCTCTTTCATATGCTCATCAATTAGCTGTGTGTTTTCAGTTTTTATTTTACATTTTAGAATCTCTGATTAGGACACATTTTTCATCAAATGTATGCACAGAATTTATAGGTTTCTGTCAGTTGAAGGGTTAAATCATGCTCGCTTATCTCTTAAATGGATTAGTGCTTTTTTAATGACATTTCATAGAACCAGATTCTCCAATCCACTGAGGAAGTTGCTCTGTGATTGCTATGCCAGAGTGATATTCAGTCTAGATTTGGTTTGTGAGCAGCCTGTTAGAAATGCTCTATAATTTTGATATTCAATTCATCTATTTCACATATTTAAAATAATTGCAGGTGCTTTCGCATTAAAAATATATGTTGAATACTGCAGCTTTCCAATTATTCTCTTAAGCAATAATAACCAAGAAAAGCCTTGAGTAATCATCATCTCTACAATATAATGTCAAAGAATTCTACTTCAATTTATAAAATAACATATTTCTTAATAACATGCAATCTGCAGAGCATTAAAGCAAGATTTTTTCTGATAGTGCTAAAAATATACAAAAATTAAACAGAGCATAATACCACCCCTTACGATGCTCAGTGAGGGACATTGAATGAAGGTCGGGACTTACTATATTCAAGAGCAAATAAATATTTAGAGTAACGCACCCCCTGATTCATGAATAAATTATGATTTTGGCACTTGTTTGTTTTATCCTGTACCTGAGGCAAATAAAAATGGATGTGGCAGTTGAAGTAGCAATCCTTAGGGAGTAGCTATCAATAGCATGTTGAGTGTGGTGAGGTTACATAAGCTGTGTCAGTCCATCACCATACATTGCTGCACTCATCAAAATGGAGAAAATGTTGAAGTAGGCATTGCCACTGCAAAAATGGCGCTTTATTCGACACTATGAAATTATATTATTACAGCAATTTGGGCAAGGGGATCCACTTATGAAGGAATATGATCTAAATGCACTTAACACATCTTTCTACTCAAATCACCTTTTAAGAACTTACCAATAGAACCTTCAAGGCAAAACCTGCAGGGAACAGCAGTCAGGGCCAGAAAAGGCCCAGCAAGGTAAATTTTTTAAAAATTGTTTTTCGTTTCCTTGTGGGCCAAGAGGAGCAGGAGGACCTTGGGCCGCCCATGCGCCGGGCTATCCCTCCTCCTCTCGACCAGGATTCCCTTTCAGGAGCACTTACTTTGTGCCGGGCACCAACTTCCCGGGCATTAACATTAAGTATGTTAATGAGGCCTGGCCTTTAAAATCGGCTGGGCCTCCCTGCTACTGCTCCCGGACGGGCAGGACGCTCGCATTGCCACGTTCCCACCTGGGAGTTAAAATCAAGCCCAACATGTCAATTTGTAACAAATTATTGATAGCAAGTTAAACAAGTTTTTTGAAAAAAAATCATGCCTTCGCAATACTGAAGCTTGAATAGTGATAATTTAACAACTCCCATTTTTGTTTCTTACCTCAAAACTGTAGAATTTTGAAATAGCCGCATATGATTCAATCATTAAAACAGAAACAAAATCCTACCTTGTAATTCATTAAAAATATCTTTATGCAAAATACCAAAGCATCAAAGAATTTTCTCAGCAGTTTCAAAGGCAGGAGTCTTACCACAAGGGGCCACTCTTTACTTATTTTTGTTTATGTAAATCCTTAGCTGTTCTGCTGTGTGCCTCCAGAGAATGATTTCAATCTTGCTGCAGTTACTTCTCATTTGAACGTATTACACTGATGGATATACTAACTGCCAGTGCCCTGAAGGAGAACACATGCCCTCATTAGCTGTAGTGCTTTTCATAAATCATACAATTATCAATTGAACAAGGTTTTGTCAGTTTTCAAAATACTAAATTACTTAGATGTGTTATCTAAATTCAAGTAAACATGATAATTCACGGATTTTTTACAAGAATACTTTTCTCCTCGCGTTAGTTTAAAATACACTCTTTGCTCTTCATTTATGGAGACACCAGCAACATTGATCTCAAGTGTGACAAACCACATTTGAAACAAATGTGAAGTAAAGAAGTTCAGGATTTTTTTTTTTGCTTTAAACTGTTATAAAAATTTACCATCTTAAACTTTAAAGTGGCGATTAATGTTAATCAACTAACCACATTACGGTGTGACTGTGCCAGAATACTCAAAAGCCATACAGTGTAAGCAGATAAAACAATAACCAAAATACAGTAAATAATAACTGCTGTAAAGATTAATTGCAATCTAAAATTGTTTTAGGAAATCACAGTAAACAGCATAAAGTAGAAGATATTTCAGAAACAGAAGGGAGGATTTTAACTCCAGGGCATGAAGCCAGTGGGCAGCTGATGGACCTTCCTGTGTGCGAGTCTCCATGGGGGGGCCTTAGCCAATTTTAACGGCCGGACTTTATTTACATCCTGCCATCTAGCTACTTGTCTGCAACGGACAGACAATGGCAGCAAACCAGCTTTGGGTTGGTTAAAATTGCAAGGCCTGGAGGTGCCCACCGCACCAAGATAAGTCATGGAGCAGGGTGGTTCAGAGCTATTTCATAGAAGGGAAGGAACCCTGCGCAGCAGAGACACAAACTTTTCTTGTGGGGTCCAAAGTAGCACTCCTACTCTTCCTGGCCCCACTAAAGCTTTTGACTTACCATAGAGGGCCTCCTCTTCTTCCCCAATTGGTTTTACTGAGGCCATTAAAATGTCATTGGGATAGTATGGACGTCATAGTCCCCTGATTAGCATGTATTAATGACTCAGGCGGGTGCCGCGGCCGCCTCAAAAAAGTAGCCAATTAAGACGGCAGTGGGCAGGAATTGAGCAGGAAGTGGGCGGTAAGTCTTTGCACAGCTATTTTAACTGCGCACCTGCCCCGTGGTGGGTTAAAATTAGACTGTTTAGAAACTACCCAAAAGAATTTCACTTTCAAATTAAATCATGACAGTTAAGCAAGCTGCATGCTTTTTTGTGCTTATCTCAAATCAGGGAAGTTGTTTATATTGTATTACAGTTAGTCCAGGTTTTAAATGTCAATTTGCTTTGGAACTGTTGATGAAGCCTTTCCCTTGTGTTCTCTTAGCAGCTGGTGATTGCAATCCTTTTAATAGTCCAATCTATATATGTATATTTTTAAACTGTGTGCCTGCCCCTTTCCCACGGGGCAGGGTGGGTTAAAATTAGGCTGTTTAGAAAAATATATATATTGTATAGTGAATGGGACTTCCCTGCAATTTACTTCAAATTAACTTCCCATTAACCTACTGTAACCATGTCACAAAGGAATACAATACATTTTGATGAACATTATTCACCACTGGAGTCAGGCACTGGAGTGCCCTCAAAATGAAAGGAAACCATGGAACCTTCACAAAAATGTTAAATATTTAACTTAAAATTCCATACATGGCATCTGTTATAGGATAAAACAGTGAGTGAGTTCAAGACTGTATTCTAACATTTGGATGCAGAATATTCAGAAACCACTTGATCATTGCTCTTTCAGTTTTGATTGATGACATCTGAACCCCCTGATTGGGGCTGCAGTCATTAGCTTGCCGCCAGGTCCACTTTTTTCCAGCTTTAACCAACATCATCTATTCCTTGCATCATTCATCTATTTTTGCCCCAATGTTTCCTGTCCTTTTCTGAAAGTGGAAACATACCCTGGGCTACAGCTCCACGGGCACTAGAAATGGCCAGTACTTCAGTCACGTTCCATTCTTCACATGTAAGCTAGACAGTGAGGTAGGCTGTTCAGCCATGGGGACATCATAACTGAGCCTAATCTAATAGTCCCGTGACATCCACACACATGCCTTTTTGAGCAGGGAACACTGCAGAGTGATCATTAGAGGGAAATTTGATGATTTTTTCCCCTCCCTTGCTCAGGAACACCGAGGCCGATTGTAGTACACCTGCCCACCCTGGATGAGATTCAGCTAACTTTGATTGCATTGCAGATTAAACCTGGGAGCCTACTAGCCTGCATGTAATAGTACCATGCCAAGCGGTTCACTTAATCCACTGTGCCGCTCAGCGAGCTGGCATATCATACATACAAATTTGACAATACATTTTTATATTGTAATATTTAAGTTGTAATTATCTAAATAGCCAGATTCTATGCTACCAGTCTTGTATTGTGGAGGGGTTTGAGTAGGTTGAACGAGCCCCCAAAATTACACAACTACTGATTTGATAGTGTCAGTCTCCGTGACGAGTCCCTATTATTAATGTTTGACTCATTTCAAATGCAATCAGTGGATTGAGAGTATTGAGAAATTTCAAATCTTGGCTGTGTGTACAAGCTAACTAGCAGTTGTTGCTGCTGCTGCTGCTCGTGTGGTGTTGACAACATATGAAGTGAGGAAAAGGCAGTGATGGAGCTCCACCCCAGAAATTAAATCTTGTGCGTTCAGCACTTGGCGGTCCCATCATAAGTTTCTAAATCTGACACTGCATGGCAGCAGCAGTCAGCTGCAATTTGGGCACTCACATGTTCTGGCATCAGATCGCCCTTTCGCCCCTCCACTCCTCCCCACCCCAACAAAACCTACTGGATAATCCTGGCTACAGCTTAGATTGGTCAACATATTACTTTCTTTATTGACCAGACTGTGACTAAAAAGTGGTTTACTTACAAAGATTATGCAGACCTTTAACATTTGTTCCCTCAAATGTTTCCATTTTTTGGCCTTTTGTGGTTATGGAGTATTCACTTAATGCTTTTTTTTGCAGAAAATGTAGACAGCTATAGACTTTTAACTGAATCTGACATTTAGCACTAACTTGGAACCAGGCCACTAATGATCAGTATGTAGGTGGTATTCACAAAGTTCTGCAGACCAGCAAATTGACAAATTGCAGCAAGTAGAATTACAGGAAACTCCAGTTCCTATTAATTATCAACAAACAGTATGAAAACCACACATCATAGACTTTTATTATATTTATGGCTTCACGGTCCTCATTTACATGATGCAGACAGTACAAGGTGGGAAATACCATAAAAACCTTGGAGAGTGGTTACTTTGTCTATTAACTTCTTACTTACCTGGGCCAGATGGATATCCAGCTGATCTGGAAGTACTGCATCAATAGACGGGCAAGCTACACCTCGGTCTTGAGTTGAAAGGGATCTTGATGCCAATTCCGTCAGGACTCATGCTCTGACTGTAATTGTAAAGAACCTTTTTATGCTTCTGGCTCATTTGAAATGCCTGCGGGTTTCATAACTAGTATTAACTTTGTCCATGTCATGCTGTTTTTCTCAGGTGACTGCCATTCTTTCCAGGAAAACAAATCTTTTTATCTGCTTCCCACGGACAGTCCAACAGCACATCAGGTCAAAGAAGAGTTCCACCAAAAAATGGGTCAGAAATTGGATCTCATTGCACCCATTATAGGGGAGTAAAACAGACGCAACAAGGGACCAACGTCTCACACCCAAAGGACTTCTGAAAGACATTCGAACTGATATTGGATCAGGCCATTTTTCTGGTCCCTGGCGGCAGCCTAAAACAGGCATTAGGCCTTTTAGATATGTAAATGTGGGGTCTAACGCCTGTTTTAAGCCCCCTCTATGATATTGGACATAGAGGAACAGCACGTCATCTTTCTACTGGGTACTTTACAGCCTTCCGGCCTTAACATTGAGGTTAACAACTTTAGATCACCTACATCCCACCTACCTTTTGTATGTTGTAATATCAGCCTCCTCCAGGAACTGATCCAGCTCCCTTTTGAACGTTTGCAGTGAATCTGCATCCACTGCACGGGTTGGCAACATTTCAAAAGTCAATGACCCTCTGTATAAAGAAAACCTCCTGATATCTAACTTAGTTCTTTGCTTATATAGCTTATATGCATATCCCCTCATTCTCCTTAATTTATCTAATTGAAATAATCTGTCCACATGTACACAATCTCAGCCTTTCATCATTTTAAATACTTCAATCAAATCTCCCCGAAGTCTATGCTTTTATAGAGTAAAAAGACCAAGTTCTCTGAGCCTATCATGATAACTAAGGGTTTTTAAACTAGGTATTAATCCAGTGGCCCTCCTCTGAACTTTTTCCAGGGCCTCAATATCTCCCAGCATGTGAGGGGATCAGAACTGGACACAGTATTCTAAATGGCGCCTAACCATGGTCTTGTTCAAGGATACTATGGTGCTCTTTGTCTTATATTGGATCACCCTAGCTATACATCCTAATACACTATTTGCTTTCGCTAAGCCTCTCTGCAATGGTTGTGGACCTTTAGGGACTCATGCACTACAACACCCAGGTTTCTTACAACCTCAACAGACTTTAATTCAGAGCTCAGCATGATATACGCATTTAAAAAAGACAGTGGCAGAAATAATATCTGATGAAATAAATCTGTAATAATTAAGAATGACACAGTAAAAATGCATCATTTTCAGTTCATTTTATTGCACTTTGCTTTTGACTAATAAATAACTATTTCAGCTGGCTTTGTTTTTATTTACCAGTGCAATGCTTCATTGAGCATTCTTGCTTAACAGAGTGGAAATCCAGTATCTAAATTATTTGATCAATACAGTTTCAAATATAGTTAGCCAGAGGCAGGTGAACTTGAGAAATTGCATGCAGGTGTACAGTAACAATCACAAGTGTAGATTGATGTTTGGTGCAAACAAATTGTGGTTAGCAGCCTGCGTGACTGCAGTAAGAGTACTGACTTCATCGACTGCTTTGTGCGTAGAAATTCTTTTGTTGTTTGCTTGCTTTTACTGTTTTCAAAGACCATAATCCTCTACTAGTACAAGCGGAAATACTGATAGTTTAAAACCGAGGACACACAAAAAGTTTCACAAACCCTCAACTTTGTAAATCCATGCCCATATGAAAGGGAAAAGCTCGCAGTATTAGAATTTTCATTTGGCTCTTACACAGAATATCTAAGGGCACAAAACTTCAAAGATCTATGAACCTGTGCCCTTAAGGAACTGTAAATATTGACTCATGAAATTTTGACTGCTTTTATGAGTGAGGTCAAAATGGATTTTGTTAAAGGTACTGACACAATCGGCTAAATTTATTCCATGTTTATGAACAGCTCTTTTGTTGGTTCAATTAATTTTCCAAATGTAATACTTCAACAATATAAAGCTAAACATTTTTGGTATCAGTGGTATTTACACCAGTGATTTCTTTTGCTCTAGCACCCCTAGGACTTTACAGATAAGTAAAGGTACATAGAACTTTCTGTTTACTATTGCGTAAGGGGTAAACCAATGATGGTAGAAATGTGAAGGCAATGGGTCAATACATGTCCGACATTGGTCAGTTAGATCAGTTCTAAGATAAACATTAAAAGCATTTTACTTTTTATTAGAGACATTATACTTGCAAAGTTTCTTGGTATTCATTTTCCATATTCTGTGCCTTTTCACAGGTAACATCATATAAAGGACTGAAAAATAAATCAGAAGCATTTTATGAAACAATCCCTGATGGCTCAGTGAGTTTACAACAAAAACTTGGATTTATATAGCACCTTTAATGTAGTAAAATGACACAGGGGCATAATCAGACAAAAATATTGGGTCCAATTTTGCTGTAGCAGGGCATCTAATGGCATCTGCCGTTAGTTAGACTTGCCCCTGCATCCTTCAGCTCAAGAGAGAGTCTAACCACCTCTCCTTGACATTCAACGGCATTACCATCGCCGAATCCCCCACCATCAACATCCTGGGGGTCACCATTCACCAGAAACTTAACTGGACCAGCCACATAAATACTGTGGCTACAAGAGCAGGGCAAAGGCTGGGTATTCTGTGGCAAGTGACTCACCTCCTGACTCCCCAAAGCCTTTCCACCATCTACAAGGCACAAGTCAGGAGTGTGATGGAATACTCTCACCTTGCCTGGATGAGTGCAGTTCCAACAACACTCAAGAAGCTCGACACCATCCAGGACAAAACAGCCCGCTTGATTGACAACCCATTCACCACACTAAACATTCACTCCCTTCACCACTGGCGCACCGTGGCTGCAGTGTGTACCATCCACAGGATGCACTGCAGGAACTCGCCAAGGCTTCTTCGACAGCACCTCCCAAACCCGCGACTTCTACCACCTAGAAGGACAAGGGCAGCAGGCAAATGGGAACAACACCACCTGCACGTTCCTCTCCAAGTCACACACCATCCCGACTTGAAAATATATTGGCGTTCCTTCATTGTCACTGGGTCAAAATCCTGGAACTCCCTACCTAACAGCACTGTGGGAGAACCTTCACCACACGGACTGCAGCGGTTCAAGAAGGCGGCTCACCACCACCTTCTCAAGGGCAATTAGGGATGGGCAATAAATGCGGGCCTCGCCAGTGACGCCCACATCCCATGAACAAATAAAAAAAAACATTTTGCCACTACGTTGGTGAAAGTGCGAGCTGATAATGTCACAACAAGGGAAACAAAGCATCTGGGACCTGAGTGAATAGGGCAAGCAACTGTATATCTCCTTAGCCAATCAGATTGAAGGATTGAGAAATAAACACAGGAGGAGGGTGAATTAGAGTGGGTGAATTCAATGTCAAAGCAGGTACAGAAAGAGAAATAATGGGCATGATTTTATCAGGGATAAGGGCCTTTTATCTTTTTTGACGGTTTCCCCCCTGACAGGCCGGCCTGATTGACAGGCTGGTCTCAGTCGGACGGGAGAAGAAGAAGGAAGAGGACGTGAAAGGGTGGGTGTTAGATGGGGGGGGAGGCTCAGTCATCGGGGGGAGGGGGAGGCAGTCATCAGGGGGAGGGGGGCTCGGTCATCGGGGGGGGGGGGGCCCAGTCATCGGCGGGGGGTGGGGGGGGGTCAGTCACCTGGGGGGAAATCGGTCATCAGGGGGGGATCGGTCATCGGGGGGGGCTCAGTCATTGAGGGGGGGCTCAGACATCGGGGGGGTGCTCAGTCATTGGTGGGGGGGCTCAGTCATTGGTGGGGGGGCTCGGTCATCGGCGGGGAGGGGGTCAGTCACCTGGGTGGAAATCGTTCATCGGGGGGGGGGGGGATCGGTCATCGGAGGGGGCTCAGTCATTGAGGGGGCCTCAGACATCAGGGGGGGGGCTCGGTCATCGGGGGGGGGGGGGGGGGCTCAGTCATCGGCGGGGGGGGGGGTCAGTCACCTGGGGGGGAATCGGTCATCGGGGGGGGGATCGGCCATCGGGGGGGGGCTCAGTCATTGAGGGGGGGCTCAGACATCGGGGGGGGGGGCTCAGTCATCGGGGGGGGGCTCAGTCTGGGGTGGGGGGGTCAGTCACCTGGGGGGGGGGGTCAATCATCAGGGTGGGTTCAGTCATCAGGGGTCGGGGGTTTTAGATTACGGGGAGGGGTCATAGATCGTGGCGGGGGGGGTTCAGAGATCGTGGGGGGGTCGGAGATCGTGGGGGGGTCAGAGATCATGGGGGGTCAGAGATCATGGGGGGTCAGAGATCGTAGGGGGGTAGGAGATCGTAGGGGAGGAGGAGATCGTGGGGGGGTAGGAGATCGTGGAGGGGGTCGGAGATTGTGAGGGTCGGGGTTGGGGGTCATCGCGGGGGGTTGGAGATTGTGGGGTGGGGGTGGTTGTCGACCGCGTTTGTAGGGTTCCTCCAGGTTGGCTTGTTGGGCTTGGGCAAAGCACTCCTGCTCCTCCAGGCCCACAAGCTGTGCCAGAAAGGCACTTACCTGCAGTTTCGGGCCTTCTCACCTCCTCTCACGTGGCGTGAAGGAGAAGGCCAGGGAATCCCAGCCCCCAGGGTTTAAAAATAAAAAATCTGTTAAAATGGAGGCCCGTAACCTCCTTGAAAGCTTTTACTGATCCACCCGCCTCCTTAGAGCGGGTTGGTCGCCCGCCCCTCGTCCCACCTCCGTGAAAATCAGAAGTGGGCAGGATGGAGGCGGGTTTTAGAGTTTTAAAATTTTTACTCCCCCCCGCCCCAACCCACCCGTTTTTCCCATTTAAAATCATGCCCAAAGAGAGGGAAAGAAAGATTGGGTGAGGAGAGAGAGCGAAAAGAGACAGAAAAGAAAAGTAAAAAAATTTTATATTTAATATTTTTAAAGTTTCCAACAACAATTATTACCTGAAGGAATGAGACTCCACACTTGTGATAGTTAATTTTCCATGTCAGAGGGGTTGATTGGCAGTAATTAACAATTATCACTTCTTTAAAAAGGGCACTTAGACTGAAATGACTTGACTTAACTTTCTGTGGCGGGTTTAGTTTGTATCTACCCCGCAAACACAGCAACTTCACAACATTCAGTGCATTTCAATGGTGAGACAGACAGTGAAATGCCCTTTTCATGAAGCTAACGACGGAGAGCAACTTGAACAGCAACTTTTGGATATTGGCATTTAACTGCGCATCTTCTCCTTGCCTGAAGTTGCTGTACCATTTGCACATAAATAATGGCGAGTGCCATTAGCCCCACTCTTATTTTGACAGCAAAACCTGGCCCATTGACACCGAGCCAAAGAAGGAGAAATAGGAAGTGACCAAAAGCTTGGTCGAAAAGGTAGGTTTTAAGGAGTATCTTAAAGGAGGAAAGAGGGGTGGAGAGGTGGGAAGGTTTCGAGAGGGAATTCCTGAGCATAGGGTCTAGATAGCTGAAGGCATGGCTGACAATGGTGGGGTGAAGGAAGTCGTGGATGCTAGAATTGGAGGAACATTGAGTTTTTGGAGGGTTGTAGAGCTGGAGGAAGTTACAGTGACAGGAAGGGGCAAAGCCATGGAGGGACTTGAACATGAGGATAAGAATTTTAAAATCAAGGCATTCAGCGACAATAAGTAGCTGTGGCATACACACCAGACAGGTCCCAAGTTCCATCACTGGTCTGTGTTGCACTAGCTGGTCTCAGCTGGGATGGCTGTAGGAATACTATGATTGGCCCCAGTGACACTGGGTTACATAAGGTAAATCAGCCAGTGGATATTGGGTGAGGACAGGACTGACCTCCAATGTATGCCCCCTGAGGTTGAATAGCCTGCCTGCACTCACTGTCAAGGTTCACACACAAATAATGGCCGCGGGTGAGGAAATGAAAGTCAACTGTTGGTTTTTGATAAAGGATAAGATAGTGTCTAATTAAACAAAAAAAAATCTAATTACAGACCTTTCTTCATGTGTGTAAACCCATACAGGTACTGCAGGGTTTTTAAGTCTTAACTATTTGTGATAAGAATCACTTGTTAAAAGTACACTATTGAGAAACTAGGCATTAATAACAACTGAATTCTAGGTCTTCTGCCCCTATGCTTTGGGCTGTTAAATGATTCAAGATAGATTTTTACTTCAGAGGATTTTGCCACTTGTCTCGTTTACCTTAATAAAAACCTGATCCGGTCAGTCATCTGCTTTTCAAAGGAGCAGCCAGATGGCATGATCTTTTTACAACATATTAGTCAAATCATCCACTGAAGATCTGTCATCCTGAGTTCTGTGAGGTGCTGAAATAGTCCTGGTGTTATAGATCCCAAACAGGACTACTTCAAACTCAAAGCCACTCCATTCCATATTCTCAGGTTACCACAATAGACACTGAATAAACTGCTTATATATTTCTGCCTGCAAGAGATAGAAATGGTATGAACATGACAGTGTTTTCAGATTAATTTCATTCTTAGGGTGGATAGTATCATTTAATGTAACTAATTGAACATTTTTTTAAGCTCTTCTCCTTTCATCCCTCTTTTCCTCCCCTATCCCCAAAGTAATCATAGTCACCTCGCCTGAGCGAAGCCTCAGAAATAGGAAAGGAGGGGTAGAGAGATCTCTCTGCGGGGATACAGCAAATACTCCAAAAATAAAGGCAGAAAATGCCTTTTTAATGCACGTACTGACTGTTCCATGTGCTGCTGCTGCTGCTGAACACCAACACAATTGGGGAATGGAAAACTGAGAGCCAGACGAGGGCAAGGTGAGACCAGAGGAGTCAGAGAGAGAGAGCCTGATTGTAATGATAGCTTCTGCAGGATTCTAGTTGAAGTTTGAATTTGTTGTAGTTCTGTCGTTTGCTGCCACTTGAATGTTTTATTATCTGAAAAACAGGGGAAGTTGTCTTATGTGTAGTTGCCTTAAAGGTGAGTGTATATGGCACTGTGTTTTATTTGTCACATTTTCTCCGTGGCTTAAGTTTTCATCAAGAATCTCAGTTTCCTCTTTCATGCCAAACACTTCTTTTCCCCTCAACACCCTTTAAAGCCCTGGTCTGTCCAACCCTTGAATTCTAGCAGCTCTCTCAAACTCTTGGACAGGATGCAAGAAATAGCTTATCATCCGATAGGCAGACCTCCAGTCTCCAGCCTTGATCTCTGTTGCAACCCTTCTTGTCTTTCTCTATTTTAATTAATGCTATTATGGTCAATGCTCCTCTGAAATTTCCTCTTTTGTCCGCTCTAAACTCCAAATATACCACCATACACACTTATCCTCCTCACTGTAATGCGCTCAAAACTCATTTAACAGCCTAGTAACTAACTCTTTCACTGGATCTTAACGGTGTGAAACGTCTTCAGCTTTTTCATCCTCCTATGATCTTCAAAATTTAAAAACCTAACTTAACATCACCTTATCTCTAGTTCCTGATTTTCCTCATTTTTAAAAATCTTTTCAATCTTGGTGATGCCCTGCATTACAATCAGTGGCCTTTCATCTTGGTTTCTTGATTTAAAATAATTCCCTAACAAACATTCTAAAGTTATAACACACATCAGAAACAGCAAATTCAAAATAATGCTGCTATTTCTTTCATTGAAGATATTAAAGCTCTTATTATAGTCAGGACATCAAAAAGGTTTTAGGTCAGTGTGAATATGCTGGTGCTCTGATGTAGTTGAGCACAGAATGCCAGCACCATGAAATAAATAAAATACAGGGTACCCCAAAATGTGAGACAAAATTTAGTACCAACAGAAATAATATAGAATTGGGCTGTGAGTTTCTGTTTTTTAACCCTGGTTATCCACCATTGCAGTTTTTTAAGATTTGAAATTTTTCTAAGTTGCTAAACAAATGGATATCAAATATGTTGTTTTAAAGACCCTTTGTAACTCAGTACTCTCACATGTTGTTAATTCAAACCTCCTAATTAAGATTTACTAATAAAAAAGATATACAAATATTCTATTTTTAACGTTGAATTAAAAACATGCCATATTCTCTGCCAGAGTCCTTCTCTGTTCCTTGAGCTCTTATTTATGTACTACATTAGCTTTCAGAGGGCCCTTCCATTAGTCCCTCTTGGCTTGGTTCATGATCTTTTCAATTTTAGAGTATTCTTATCACCTGGATCAACTATATTATCCTCAATGACTGTAATTCTTCCAAATTAAGAGCATAGATTATAATCATCTTCTGGAGCTAGCATATACTTAGGTGCTGCACTGGCCCTAAGGTTATCCATCAGAGAGGTTAATCTGTCTTCATCATCACATTTTCAGCAATGCTTGAATTAACATTTTAATTTTCTGCACATTTGTGACCTGAACTACCACTTCATTAGTCATAGGCTGTACTGACTCCATCTTGTTGATAACCTGCACTAAATTAACCTTTGTTAAGGCAGTGTGTGCTTTGTACACTAGAATTGAAGAGATGGCATCTCTTGTCTTATGGGCTTCCGGCTGATTCTAATAAATGAATGGAAAATACTCATTTCTACTGCTGACTTTGGAAGTATTTCCACAGAGTTCTCTTGTTTCAGTGTTTAGAAGCGGCCAAGCTGCCAACTTAACACTTAGCTGGATATGAATTTTGCTGGGATGACATCTGCGGAGAAGAAATTCATAGCCGCATCAATATTAATTTTTCAGAGCACCTGTTTGAGATGTAGCCTGAGGTTAAACCCTTTCTAAGTCAGTTGAACAACAGAAAATTGGAGACAGTCCCAGGGATCTCTGCTGCTGGGCATGTGCAGAAGCCAGAGCCAAAAGCATCCAGGCTGCAGAGGGTCAGGTACATGGAGATTACAGTCCATTCTCATGTAGAAACAAATTCAATTAATAAACCCAAAAGAATTGCAACTAGATAATTGAGTTTTAAGAATTAGGGTATTTATTCTACAGGAGTGAATGTCATTTTCACTGCTCAGGCAAGTGACAATTCATTCAAATGAAAAATAAAAAACATAATACACTCTAGTGGATTATCAATTAATGGCTGTCAGTACCTTGCAGCTTTTATGAACAATTGACAACACTGCTTCAGGGATTATTGCTTCAGGGATTGTACCCTGACAAAACCAAATAACATATCTTACCAATGACAGCAAGTTACTGGTGATCATATGGCTTACAAAAATCACAAGCACACTTATGATAGGAAAACAATGAGCTGCCTCGCACTCATTTTAACATGCACTTTTGATAGTGGTGGAAAGAAGTTGATAAACCTCTTCTAACTGTCTTAGCTGAGAATGTCTCCTAACGCATCACCTAGCAACAAAATCTTGGCAAAATATGTAAGAAACTGCTTTGCACCATTGCTGTTCCTAATTATATCGCTTCTATTTATCTGTAGGGAAAAGTGAGGACATTGTGAAAGGAGCCTGCTGCATCCATGGCCCGCTACAGATTTCCATAGGTAAAGCCCTGGACCAGGTCATCTGCCTGACAACTATGCAGGAGAATAGTGCATTAATGGGGTGGAGGAAATGGGCTACAAAAAAAGGGGCAAATACATAACAAGTATCTGGGGAAAGGGGAAGAAAAACGTTCGAGTCAATTTTCTTCCCAGACAGAACTGCAGCACAACTTCAGCGAGATGGGACTTCCACCTACCCATTGTCTGTGCCCCTGACCCCAGATAATTTCCTGAGCTTAGGCTAATTTTAATATTTTCCCATGGCTGCTAGCAGGATTCCCATTGACTTTGTGGAACATGCCTCGAGGGAAGGAGGGACATCCCTATGATAGGCCTTGGGCCCCTCCTGTTAATTGTATCATGTGATTTGTATCAGTTAGTGTTAATTGTATTCAGGTGGTGTGTGTCAATTGGGGACTCTCATATCCGTTTTATATGAGAGCTTATCTAGGGTTTGGTGTGTGTGTAAGGGGAATCTCTGTGTGAATAAAGGCTTGGAAACAACTGAAGGCCAGGCTCCAGTATTCTATCCTTCACCACCAGGCTTTCCAGTTATAACACCTACCACAATGTAATGTGGCCAGCAGCCTTCAGGGCAGCTGAAAAGGAAAAAAAAATTACATTTCATGGGGTTGAGGAGTTGAATCGATTGTCCTGAATTGATTTAAAAGTCAAATTTCTCCCTCCACACGTCATAGCAATGTTGTCTGCCAGCAACAAGTAACAAAAAATACATAGTATGATGTTCTTGAATCATTTGCATGTCATTACAATATGACTGTCCACGTTTAGGAGGGCGCATTGAATGACCAACTTAGCTTCTTGTGGAAAATCCAAGGACTGGTGGTGAGGGGCAGGGAGCCCAATTTTCTGCCCTCACCACCTGCACTTGTGCCAGGGAACCAGTGTAACCCCAGACAGAAATCGGCCCCCTTGTGTCTGACCACTGAAAGACTAAGTCTGATACCTATTTCTCCCCCCACCCCCCCAACAATAAGATGAAAGGGTTTCTTTTTCTACAGTTACGGTGTCAGAAGATGAGAGATCTTTGTATTTTCTGAAGTAGGATCAGATATTCATATTAATGTTCAGATCAGCTTTGAATTCGCCATATCCACTGGGTAAAGAAAAACCAAAATACTTCTAATCCTGTGATACTATTTACTTTTGGTGCACAATTTCCATTGCACCCCAAAGAGTTAATGTAAAAACATTATTAGTAATAGTTTAAATATATTCTTGCTTCAGCCAAAAACACCAGAAACAGTCAGGGATCCTGTTATGTGCAAAGTGGCTGCCTTGTTTAGCCACATAACAGCAATAACTGCACAATGTAATTCATTCTATGCAGAGCACTTTAGCATGTTTCTGAAAGATGTGATAAAGGTCTATATAAATGCAAGCTTTTTTTTTACATTCCTGCTTAATATTAGTGGTAACTTTTTAGAAATGGTTGTTATTAGGTGGAAACTATGTAACTGGCTACAGGTAATTCAAATTATCTTTTAAAGAAACAATCTTAAAGATTATTTTCCATTTAAACTTCCCTTAACTCCTACCCTCCATTTTCTGTCTTGTAGCCTCCTTTCAATCCATTCTGCTACCAGGCCCCTGACGCCACCCGCCCTGACCTTTGTCATGAGTCTCTTATGTGGCACTGTATTGAAGGCCTTCTGAAAGTCCATGTATACCACATCCACTGCATTGCCCCGTCTACTCTTTCTGTTACTTCTTCAAAGAATTAAACTGACAAACCTGTGTAACCACACATATCTGACTTCAGATAATGTAACTGTTTTCATGCAATGAGCAGTCTAATTGAATTATCTTAATTATGTTGCAGATGGTGGAAAGCAAATGATTGTTTAAACAGATGCAATAATTTTAAAGATTATAATTTTAAACATCTTTTCTTTATCTAAGGCACGTGTGGAGCATAAACACATAAACCATAGACTGGTTGGGCCAAATAGCCTGTTTCTGTGCTGTAAATTCCACATAATTATCTATTTCACCTTTACTCAATAGCTCAACATGACTTATTGTGGTTTGTATCCATACATCCCAGATAGAGTATTGACATTTCTAAAACACGAGGCTTTATTAAGGAACAAAGAAAATGTGCCAGTTTTCCCAATGTTAATCAAGCAATAAATATGTATTTTGCCAGGGTTCAGGGCATGTATTATCTTGCCATGCATAAACCTGGATTATTTTTCATATTCTAATGATAAGTAACCCAACTAAGCTGGGGTCCTGACAGACGTAATTATGCTTTCAAGTGTGACTTAGTGAAAGGTACAGTTTTAAAATTGAGAAAATATTTGGACTTTTAAACAAAAAAAACATATCCAACAGCTGCAGTGTTACACCAAAGAAAGCAAAGCTCAGGCTCATATTAAAACAAGCTCTTTTAATGTAAGACTGACTACAAACATGTTTTTTGTAAAAGGGCTACTTCAAAAAGGAGGAAATGGAGAAGATTTATTCTTTACTGAAGCAAAAGTAGAAGGCTAGCCACAGCATTGGCTTATTCAGCTCAACTTTCTGCAGCAGTCTAATTGCTGCTCAGGTGGTAGATGGAGGATCACTTCTATACATGAAGTAAAATGAAAGCTGCACTCTAACCAACCACATCTGCATATCGAAAGAATCAAGAGACTTTCACAGACAAAAAGGGTTCACTTACCAAATGCAATATGTCCATATGCATTAAAAGCACAATAAGCACACAGGGTGGCTTTACAAAGAGAGAACATTTTAGTCCATTCTTTAACCTATAAAGTAATTGACCAGAGCAGAAAAAAGGCAGATTTATTTTGTAGAACAATGTTAGCATTTTATACCTAGGGGAATAACTAAAATAAGAATAACTGCCAAAAAAAATTTACCGATGTTCTTAATTTTCCCATATAGCACCTGAGTTCTACAGAGCCTAAACAAGGAGGGAGAGTGAGCTGGGTCTGATGTGCTCCGTGTGCCAGATAGGATAATTTTTCATCCACATGAGATGGAATTCTCTGTTTGTAGAACAGGCAAAAATTATGATTCAAATATCAGTAAGCCTTGGAAATTAAATCTGAAATGATGAGACTGTGCTCCCCATGTGGAGTCTCCCTTGGCAGGTGTGCAGATCAGTGAACTGGCCCAACTTTCAGTGCTCCCAAATTTCCAGCCATTGAAATCCCTGCCCTTCTTTGAATAGTGCGCTAGGATCTTTTATATCCACCTGCACAGGCAGACTAGGCCATGGTTTAACTTCTCATCCAAAGGATGGCACCTGCAACAATGCAGCGCTCCCTGTACTGCACTGAAGTATCAGCTTTCATTATGCACTCAAGTTCTGCAGTGGAACTTGAACCCACAAACCTCTGACTCAGAGGCACTATAATTGGCCTCAGTGCCCCTGGATGAGGGAGGGCAAACAACAAAAAATGCTGAGTTTCTCAATCCTGATAGGTATGCAGTAACCCTCTGAAGAGTGTGTAAGTGTTGGCAATGGATGAGAACAGTATCAGGCCCAGTTGTGATTCCTTCACTGGTTGAATAGCCTGTGGAAACTTACTGTATAAGCTCCCTAATTTCAAAAATAAATGAAGAATAGCCACCTGGGCGAGGTGCTGGAAGGCTGCCAGCACTGTGTAACTGTAGCCCAACAAGAGGCAGTGCCTTCAGGTAAGGAGAAGAGAAAAGGGAGAATAAAGGAATGAAATGTGATTAAAATAAATGCAACCAACTTTCTGTAAAGTAAAATAGAATATAGCGCTATAGTAATAAAATAAATCTATTATAGTTTTTATTTTCAGAGAAACCTGATTTAGAATGTAAGGCCTGGTACAAAGAGTTACTGGTACAGCAGTTTTCCCAAGAAAATCTCCCCTATATAAAATTATTGTTCCAAATCAAAAATAGATTCCTAACAAACAACAGTTATTCTCAGCTTGAATTGTGCTATTTAATGTAGAAATTTCACTAGTTTAGCATAACAATGAAGAAGTTATAAATCAGGACATTATCATCGTGGGGAATATCTCCTCATTTTAGACACATTTTGTTTTGTTGCTATCCACTAATAGTACCAGTCCCAGTCTGGGAAAGCAGGACATCGTGTAGCAAATGATTGTTCCATTTCTTTCTTAATGATAATTTATCAATATTTACTTTTAATATCAAAAATGTGAGACAATGTTGAGACTACTGGACTGTAAATTTGTTTGTCTTTCAGAGGTAATGCCTCTTAAACTGGTGAGCAGCAACCAAATGCAGTCATTCACTGAGCTTCTCACAAACATATTCACTGGGATAATACCCTAAACTGTTCTGTGTACTCAATAGAGACAGATAAACAAGCCAGGTTACTGAACGGCTGAGCAGCATATTTAAGTACAGTACTAATATGGCTGGAATCCTAGGCTTCTAAGATGTTAGTTTCAAAATCTATTTTCTTTCTTGATCCAATACAAAGTGATTTTTAGGCTCAGTGCTGATCCATGACAGAGTATTTTACTGCAAAGTCCATCTTAAAATCTTTAAGGTTCTAGAGTTAAACTGGATAATTTATTGATAAATGATGAAACAAAAAGTTTAACAGACATTTTTATTTCTATAACTAAGGTCGAGACCCTCGGTCGTGCATTTTGTTTACAAATCACACTGATCGCTGCTTTGCTCATTCCTGGTTTTGTGATTGGGAGGAATGTTCAGCTTATAGCATAGTAATGAGCTTTAATTTAGTACAATCAAAGATAATGGTAGATGAGAGTGAATCCTGACCTTTGCAACAAAGATGTTTTGGGACAGCACTAAAAGTGTGAATTTTCAAATCTTTGCACTTTTAAAGCCATCTAAGAAATAAAACTTAGACTTTTAAAATGTTTTATTTTCCCCTCTCCCCCTGTGCTGTGCACTATTTATTGGCCTAACAGTGAGCCGGTGACTCCCCCTGAAGTAACTGCCAACGACACACTTCAAATGACCACTAACAGGTTTTTTCAGAGCTTGCGCTCTGAATTTCATTCCTTATTCTGTGGACGAATACCTAGCCTCTTCATGACATCTTCCCCAGTGGTACAGGAAAGATCGGGACCTCAATCCGTGGGGAATAAAGGGCCCATGCTACCACCTTAAGGCACTGTGGATAGGCTGGCAGTGCCACTGTGACATCATGCCACTTTGATACCACTTTTAAAAAGCTTTGTTATTGTAAAACAAGTAAGGATTTCAGTTTTGTGGAACAAATTATTATTCCCAAAGCCATATGTGACTTTCGATTCGCATTGTCAATTTTAAAACACAATATGCTGCAGATGCACAGAATAGTCACTAGGGGGCACTCACCACACAGGACAGGCATCCACTGTTCTAATGCCTGACTATACTCTCAGTACTAGAAATGTATACTCGCACTAAATTCTATTAAATTCTGTCAAGGGAACATAACATAATAAGGTAATATCACAAAAGCACTATTTAATTGCCGATGGTATAAGTTTTAATCTTTCAAATGAACTCTCCTATGGATATATAACAGCAGTATACAAACTCATTTTAGTTATTGTTTGTTCTACTTTAAATTCAAAAATAATGATTTCTCAGGGGTTTTGTTTTCCAGGATAACAAAGGAAGTTAATTTCTGATGTTGACATTGTAGTTTGGATTCCAGAAGGTGCAGATCATTAATCAAAAAGCGATGGGACTATGGTCAGACATTTTTTTTTACCAACACCTTAATAATATTGCAGAATTCTACAGTTTTTATCTAATTTTCCCTGTGCTGTCAATACACCTTAAGGTACGTCAGATAGTACGATATCGCGATTCAGCATTACAGACTGGATTTTCTAAATTTCAATATTATTACTTATCAAATGTTTCCAAAATGTATCAATAATCCTTTGTAATGCCAATAATTTCGCAGCATTTCTTTTTGCACGCACTATTCTGAGGGATCCTATAAACTAGAAAACAACAGTGCTGGAGTCAGACTGTAGTATGCTCCAATGTACACTGAGCTTTGCGAATCAAATCAATAAAGGAACAGGTTATTCAATTTTCAGATATTGGTATCATTATTTTGGGAAAAAATATCGACTTGTCAAGAGTTGTTGATAAGTTTACAGAACTCATCAAGACTGAGCAAAGTGGCTCCCCCCTCCTTTAATAGTTCCTTCTTATCAAATAAAAAGGTTACACAAGATTAACTTCCTACTTTATACTATATTCTTTTGCTGTCCTCCGCATGCACCCATCGGCACTATATTACGCGTCGGGGGATAATAAATCAAACCCACATTTATCACTGAAGTCTACACTATCACAATGACCAAAAGGTTTTGATAGGCTTTAACAATTATAAACCCGTTATATATATTTTACATATAGTGCACCTACAAAATGAAATGTTGCAATCCTGTCCGCCTCATCTAGCACATTATTTGTGGGTAATTCAAAAGTTACTGAGTTAGTCTTATCATTTCCTCGTTGTAGACAAAAGAGGTGGAAGCATGCGTGCACAGTGTATAAACACAGTCGCTGGAAGATTGGAATAACAAATCTTCAGTAGTGAATTAGACCACTGAAATACAGCTACAAGCTCTCGATTTTTTCACTTGTGACACAAGAAAAATTTGCATCGCCACCTGTCTTTAAATTAGATGGTTGAAATGGTCAAAGATATAGCAAATATTCTTTATTATGCATACAAACCCACCTGTAGATCATAATCATGTAAATTAAAGGGTGGGGGTAATTGTCAATTTGTGGAGGGGTGCTAGGGCAATCTGAACTCTAACATTGTTATGGTGTTCATTAGATACAGTTTGTGTTGTGATGGCTATATCCATTGTCCTGTGAACTTTTGAGGTTGGATTTTTGCATTATTATTTTACCGTTAAGGATTTCTTAAAAAATTAGACTTAAAAAGTTGGTGGCAGAAGTGATTGGTGAAATTTTTGTATCGTCAATCAGTATGATCTCTGTTCATTGACCTGGTAAATAGCCTTGCAAGACAGTTTACGAGACAACAATACCCTTTTAGATTCAGCTTTTGAGTGAAGACTGTCCAGGCAATGCGGAGACTGGACAGTTATACTGGAACAGTGGCTTTGAAGATTTAGGAGTGAATCTCTCTACAAGTATAAATTTCACCTTTCATGTGATCAGTTTAAAGCTGTAGCTGATATCAGGTCCCAGGGATGAGTACAACGTTTATGTTCTATAAATCCTTTTAAGGGACACCCAGACATTTATTACACTGCAGCTTAAAAGACAATGACCTTGTCCATGTGTGTGCATCTCAGATTAATAAGTGCTCTGTAATATCTCACTAGTATGGACAACACTTCATCAAATGTCAGTAAGGTCACACGCTGCAGTTGGCATCAACTTTGAAGGTGTACCAACAACAGAAACAAAGCAAAATAAAACAAGCAAACAGCCATGCCACTGAAATGCATCAATCCATGTACTGTGGGTTCAGATAAAGTTTGATATGCTTGCACAGACTGAGTCTTCAAATCCCACCCATACAATGCTGCAGCAGCATCAGACAGTTCTCACTATGAAGTCCAGCTCATTTAGTTTCTAAACAATTTTTTTTCATTCTTTGAGGTCCTCCCCCCTGCTCCCAGCACTATTCTTCTGGTGTGATGATGGGTATCTGACCTGTTCCCATGCCTTTTGGAATTCTGGTGTAAAACCAGCTGCTAGGAGGTGCATGACCATGGCCTGGAGTGACCAATCATTGTTCTTCTATTCCTCCCTGTGGTATATGCACAACACCATCTCCAAAAACACAGCTGGGATCAAGAACTCCCATGTGAACACCGCACTATACATTAGGTGTTATATTACACTGATAAACCCACTTGTTGTGGCACTGATCCGGACTGATTTCTATCTGTTTAATAGTAGCAACGTATATTATTCAAGTCTTTTCCAGATTGGTAAGCGCAAAGGTTATGTAGTAATACTTGATAGATTGTTATTCTGATTATGTGCTCCTTTTCCCTCTTCTGAAGACAGTGACTCAAGCTGAAATACAATTCTACAGGTGCCAGCTGCTCTCTAGTAGCTCACCCTAATGGCCACTCTTCCTGTGAATCTAGCCAGCTAAGTGTGTGATATGCACACATACAGAATTTCCAGCATAGGTAAGAATACAAAATCAGACTAATTTGTCCCCTATCCAAGAAGAGTGCCTATTTCCACCTGTAACACTGCCCACCCCCACATCTACCTTAGCTCATCTGCTGTTGAAACCCTCATCCATGTCCTTGTCATCTCCAGACTCAAGTATTCCAGTGCTCCCTTGGCCGGCCTCCCATCCTCCACCCCCTGTATATGACAGCTCGTCCAAAACTCTGCTGTCTGAATCCTATCCCACACCAAATCCTGCTTGCCCATCACCTCTGTCCTTGCAGACCTATATTGGCTCTATGTCCCCAACTCCTCAGCTTTAACAGTTTCATCCTTGTGTTTAAATCCATTAATGACCCCGTCTCTCCCTATGTAGCCTCTCTGTAACCTCCTCCAACTCTACAACTCCCCACTGAACTCTTAGATTTTCTGACTCTGGGCTTTTGTGCATCCTCCCCCTTCCTTTCGCCCCACTATTTGCAGCCACAGTTTCAGCCCACCTAGGCCCCACACTCTGGAATTCCCTCCTTAAATCTTTCAGTCCCTCTACCTCCCTCTCCTCCTTTAAGATCCTCATTAATGTGATGCTGAAAATCAACGTAAGTCAATGCCAACATGTTTAGGATTGTTTTTTGTCATGGCTTGTCACTGTTACAATTCTGAAATTCAAACTTGCCCTTTAATGTAACATCTGAGTGAATTTCATCAGTGTAGATGAGATATTTCAGCTTCATTAGTGTCACAATGCTACACAGACAGATGGACAGGAGTATTATAGTCGTGAGGTCTCACCAAAAATAAAGCAAAGAAAATGATCTGCAATGCTGCAGCAATCCTGTGAACGGTATAAAAACACAAATAGTTTATGTCTGAATCCTGATCTTTGTTGCAGCATAGGATTAATGAGGAGTGTCAATTGAGGTTGTGAACCTTTTGATAGCGTTGACAACTACTAAACATTAGAGGTCATAAAACACCTCAGTGGCAGTGGTCGTAAGTGCAGAGAGGCTCATAAACACCAACATGTGTGACAATGATCGTTTCTTGGTAGAGTTGAACCACATTAGAAATGGCAGTGGCTTGACCCACACAAGCATCAATTTCCCTTTCAGTTTACAAAGTTAGATGATGTGGGATTACAGACAAATATGGGTGCAGTTCAAGTTTAACATTTCACTGTAATACCGTTGGAAGAGACAGAAACTAGAAGCTGTTGTCTCAGTTTAAGGGAATTTGGAAATTACATGTTGAAGCTATGGAAAATTCATCATTCATGATGCTGTTTGGAGCATTTTTCTGTATCGGTCCATATCACAAGCCCCTGAAAAGATACCTGACTGCCAACATGTTTTATCACACTGATGATACATGTGTAGAAAATGCAGTCAAAGTCGAGCTTCTCTGTTCATCATCACTTTCTATTTTATTACTGAATTAATTCACAAAATTGGCACCAGTATCTCCTGCACAAATAAGTGATTCAAAGTGCTGTTTCATGCCCAGCTAATAAACAGATTTGATGGCATTTGTGGTTTTACTTATCGTCTGTACAAAGTGATCAGTAGAAATGAGGCAGATTTTTCCTGATCTGTAAAACCTCAAGAAAGCCCTGGAGGGAAACAGAAAAAAATCCACATTTGCTGTGGCACATAAAGGAGACCTTTCAGTAGTTCTCTCTAAAAATATGACCGGCGTTTCTTTTATAGACGGTGCCCTTTATACACTCACACTTCAAAGTTCTAGTGGGGCGTTTTGCTGAAATACTGAAGATGCTCAATGGGCCTTTCCGTCCTTGAGGATTTCCTACCCAACTCTGATATTTTAGAACGCAGATACCAACCCTTTCAGTTCATGAAGCTTTTAAATTCAACATATTTTTTGGCGATGTAACACTGGCAAAATAAGCTTTTTGTACACTTACGAGGACTGGAATTCTAAATTTGATAAGTATACAGAACCATAGGATGTTTCTGTATCATCTTATTCTTAGAATATAGAAGATAAATAATAAAATCCATTTTCTTTTAGCCAATTATGTTGTATTTTCTTCCTTTCCCTTATTTCATGACTCACTGTGTCCTGGCACAATTTCCCCAGCGAGCAAGAGGGCGGCTAGCCTGCTTCCATTCCCTGTCCAAGTTAGGAGTTTCACCATAGCAGTTTGGGGAGAGGGGAGCTATGGTATGGGTGGAATTTGTCCTCCAGTTTTTCCATCCTTCACTGTGGGAAAGTGCCCGGGCTCTGGCTCCTGTCTCCCCAAAAAGATTGGCTGAGATCAAGAATGGAGAGTTTGTGTAGTCACACAGGCAGACTAGTGTCCCACCATTCTTTGATGCAGTGTGTTGGAGCGTGAACTCACTGCATCACAGGGCTGCCCTGTGCCACTGTACTCTTGATTTTAATGCAAAAATGCTGCAGAATTTTTCACATAATAATAGATTATTTCCATGTACTGCGTCCTATTCACGAGCTTTCTTGTGTTTTTTTAGAGATGGCCTAATGTTTATTAAATAGTATTTGGGATAATGTTTCCGACAATTGTTGTGAACAATTTCTTTCAACAAAAATGTAATCATACGCAGTACCTTTACTATATTCCTTAGGAAGAAAATCTGACCAACTAAAAAAGGACCAGTTCATTACACAGGGGACAAGGGGTGAGCGGGAGAGGGGGAGGGAAAATAGAACAATTCACTTGTGTAGCATTTAGGAGAGATGAATGTATTGCAGTTAAACAATGCGCATAACTAGTGTGGTCACTGCCCTGAAAATCGCATCTCAGGGTTGTGACTGATGTTTAACCCACACCTTTTAAAGTCTGTTACATTGCAAATAAACCATCCATCATTTAAACGATCAACATGTACAAACTGAGTTTAAAATATTTTAAAATACCAAGCAGTCTCAAACAAGTTTAGCTTTTAGCTTATTTCCTTATTTATATTTCCTTCCTGGGGCAGAGTAGAAGGAGCTTTACTCTGCGTTTGGCCATGTTGTATACGACTTGGGAGCACTTGTTGTTGGGTGTAAAAGTATCCCTCAACTTGATGAGCACAACAATTCACCAATAAAAATAAATTAAATATTATTAATATTTTTGTAAATGAACAAAATGTTTGTAATACACAAATTGCATTTTATGCTCTCAATTTTGGAATTTTTTTAAGTGTTTGATGAAAATGGTTTGAAGTTGTCCTAATCAAACAAATATCATGTTCAAATTTGACTTAATAGTTTGATGCTGGTGTCATTACAAGATATTAATTGGCATCTATTTAAAAATATAACTTAATTTTTGCAAATTTAGTTTTAAACTCCATTATATATATATATTTTATTCAGCACAATTTTGTCTGCAATCCATTGGTGCAAAACTATTTCATTTAGATTTTTGTTAAAAATTAGCAACACCATAATTTACTATCAGTGGGACCACTTGCAGTGCACTCAGATGAAGCTTCATTGTATTGGAAAAAATCCAACTGTCCAATTTCACTTCTGATGTAATTGAATGCATCATATCTGTCAGAATGGAACAATTAGCCACTGGTGGAAGTATGAATGTAGATGTACTAGGGGAGGATATGGAACAATCGTCAGAAATAACTCTAGAAAATAAATTGGTTTTGAAATAGTCATCAAAATTGAAGGTGCATAAGACACTGGGCATTGATGACATGTACCCTAGGCTGTTGAAAGAGGTTAGAGAGGAGACAGCAAGGGCTCTGACCACAATTTTGCAATTCTCATTAAATATGCAAATTGTTCCACGGGATTGGACAGTGGCCACTATAACACCTTTGTTCAAGAAGGGAGAGAAGAATAAACCAGGTATCTACAGGCCAATTAGTTTAACATCAGTTTTGGGCAAACTCTTAAAATCCACATTTAAAGATAAAATTGGTGCACATTTAGAAATACATGGGTTAATCAAGGGCAGCCAGCATGAATTTGTTAAAGGCAAGTTGTGTTTGACAAATTTAATAGAGTTTTTTGAAGATATGCTCAATTGGATAGATAAAGGTAATGCAGGAAATGTAATGTATAAATTTTCAGGAGGCGTTTAATATGGGGTCACACAAGAGGCTGGTACAAAAAATTCAAGTGTATAGTATGAGAAGAAATGTAGCAGCATGGATAGAAAGTTGGTTGATGAGCAGCAAAGAAAGAGTTAGGGTAAATGGGTGTTGCTCAGATTGGAGAGGGGCTGGAAGTGGTGAACCATAGGGATCAGTGCTGGGTTCACTTTCGTTCTCAGTATAGATGATTTGGGCGTAAGAAGCACAATCTCAAAATTCGCTGATAACATAATAGGTAGGGAGTTTGACAAACAGGAGGACTGTATAAGATTTCAGGAAGACATAGCTAGGTTTGAGGAATGGACAGTTAGTGGCAGATGCAATTTAGTGTGGATAAGTGTGAGGGATACATTTTGGGAGGACAAAAACATGGAATGGGAATGTATACCCAATGTTGAAGAGAATGGATGGAGTTAAACCTAGGGGTTTAAATACGTAATTTAATGAATGTGTGAGTACAGGTAAATAAAACCATTAAAAAAAGGCCAACAACATAGAGTACAAGAACAAATAACTACTGATAAATTTGTAGAAAACATTGGTTAGGCAACAGTTGGAATTCCTGTTGTTTGGGTGTACTTTTATAGAAAGGGCATTAAAGCCATAGAATGTATACAGCATAGATTCACCAAGGTGATGCGAGGGATGGGAAATTATTGATATGGGTAGAGAGTTGAGACACTGTATGCACTGTAGCATTGTCTTGAAGTGGATTTATGTTGTGCAAGGAATGAATCATGTGCTGTAGATACTGAGAATGAAACTTTTCTGCTCATCTAAGCATCAGATTGGAATTTATAGTGAATAGGAAAAGAGTTGAAGTTAGGATTCTTGAAAACTGACAGTGTGACAGGTTTTCAGATCCATTAATAGCAAGTCAGGTGTCCTCCTGGCATTGTAGCATGGTAGGATTGTGAAACAATTCTTACTATGCTTGAATTCTGGCCCAACCAAGTCTATATATGCAGCAAGATTTTCTGTAGAAATTTGTAGAATTGGTCTGTCTTATTGTGGGAGCAGGTTTTCTTCTTCGATTACTTACTTTAATTTTCCCCTGAAGGATCTCACAATAACCAAATCACACAACAGCTTCACCCTGAAGGTAGACTATTTCCACTGGTTGAGAAGTCAGTAATGAATGGTCATCAGTTTACAATTGTCACCAAGAGAGTGAGGAGAGATGTTAGGAGGAACAAAAGGTTGTTGAAGCATGGACTGCTTAGCCACAGAGAGTAGCAATGGGGAGAGATCAGGGCAGTGGGATTAGTTTTTGATTGCTGTAGCTTTGAGCCTGCACAGACATGATGGCTGAAAGGCCTCTTATTGTGTTGTAGGAGCTTTTTAACAAGAGGTACCACCACATTCTGGATAGCTACATTTTGCTAGTTCATCCTAAAAAAGTTACTTTCTAGTAATGCTCTCAGGGAAGATGTCAGTGGGGACTGTTTTACATGAAAGACACCCAATGAATGACTTGACAATATACCATTCGTGGGTTGTGATGGTCAAATCATGAAAACTATAGGTTTCAGGTTTTAATAATCTGTGTATACTTCAAGTCTGCCAGAGAACAAGATTTTCAATCAGGATTTACAATTATGTATTGCTAAAAACATATTTTCCTGTAAGTGTTCGTTTCCATGGGGGTGGCGTGGTACTTGACGACATTCAGTGATGGGGTTGCTAATGGGTCATTGCTATGAAACATTGTCTGCCTACACTCAGCACTGTGACATTCAATGGATCCTAAACCATGGCTTCATTTTAGATTTTATAGCAAGGATGATGAGTCACAGAAATATTTTTGAAGTGCGTGCAAGAGCTGTCAAACTGGAATAAGTTGTGAAGGTCCTTCATATGAGTTGTAGAACAGCCTAGAAATCCTCACGATGAGCAATACTACTGGTAGAAGTTTACACTCAACGGGATTAAATTAGTCTTGGGTGGTGCAAAACAGGCGATAGCGAATTGACTTATGGAAAAGTACGTCGGGCGGGGTGTAAAATGGGCTTCCAATTCGCGAGCGTCCATTTTGTGCAACTACCCAAGACCAATTTCACCCCCAATGTGTTATATATGCATTGGAAGAATGATGAGTTTGGCTAGCCACTCGTCAAAGCCAAATGGGAGGCATTAATAATTATCAATCATAGAAGAACCATAGAAAAGAACCATAGAAAAATCAAGCTGACTTAACTGATATATTCAATTGATGGCACAGTACCTAAAGTAATCAGGTTCCATGTACATACTCGGGTTGTTATGATACCATAACAGTACCAGTCTTGCTCTGAAGTTTTTAAAAGATCAGTGTGCATTGATTATCACAATATTATTGAATATCAGTCATTCTTTCTCATTTTTAAAATTTGTTGCTGGGATGTGGGCAACACTGACAAGGCAGTATTTATTGCCCACCCTTACTTTCCCTGAAGGCATAAAAATCAACCACATAGCGTGAGACATGGAGGGCAGACTGAGTGAGATGAGGTTGGTTTCCTTCCCAGAAGGACATTAGTGGAACAGTTGGGTCTTTATGACAATCTTGTAGCTTTCATGATTATTTTTCCTGATGCCAGCCCACAAGTGATCAGATTTATTGATTTCAATTTCACAACTTGCCATGGTGGAATATGAACTTATGACTTATGACTTGTCAGTTGATATTCTAGTGGTTATAGTGGTGGACTAATAACAACATCAACTTGCATTTATATAGCGCCTTTAACGTAGTAAAATATCCCAAGGCACCTCACAGGTGCGTTATCAGACAAAATTTGACACCGAGCCACATAAGGAGATATTAGGACAGGTGATCAAAAGCTTGGTCAAAGAGGTAGGTTTTGAGGAGCGTCTCAAAGGAGGAGAGAGAGAGGTAGTGAGGTGGAAAGGTTTAAGGAGGGAATTCCAGAGCTTAGGGCCCAGGCAGCTGAAGGCACGGCATCCAATGGTGGAGCAATTAAAATCGGGGATGTGCAAGAGGCAAGAATTGGAGGAGTGCAGAGATCTCAGAAGGTTGTAGGACTGGAGGATGTTACAGAGATAGGCGAGGCCATGGAGGGATTTGAAAACAAGGATGAGAATTTTTAATTCGTGGCATTGCCGGAAGGTGAGCCAATGTAGGTCAGCGAGCGCAGGGGTGATGGGTGAACAGGACTTGTTGCAAGTTAGGATATGGGCAGCAGAGTTTTCGATGAGCTCAAGTTTATGGAGGGTGGAAGATGTGTGGCTGGACAGGAGAGCATTGGAATAGTCAAGTCTAGAGGTAACAAAGGCATGGATGAACCGTACCTTTAAACCTTGTTGGGACCTTTGTAGTCTATATTATTTTAAGCTGATTTGATGGAATAATAGATACCAAGGAGTGAGTTAAAGGCACCATTTGCAGATAAACCATAAATATACAATTGAACTGAATGGTTTACAATCTGAACCACACGATGAATTATTCTAATTCATCTCCATGTACTCTTTATTGTGTACGATATAGCCTGTACATAACATTTCATCATATTTCAGGATTGTTTCACTTAGGATTAGTTCATTTGATATGGAAATTATTACAGTGTAGAATTAACTAAATAGAAGGGTAAGATTGAAGTTGATTTATTAACCTGAAGAGAAATAGTAACACTTGGTAATTTCTGTAAAATAGTAGCATTGATTACTGGGGAGTAACAAATATGTATGAGAGTGAGAGTGTGTATGTATGAGAGCCAGAGAGAGAGAAGTTATGTGCATACATTTTGAATTATTTTTATTTTGGTCACTCTTCCCCTTTCCTTTTAAGTCTGCCACTCCTTGCTTGGATTCAGGCCTCTGGAACTTTGCTTTTGATGAGACAGGAGGGATTTTTGTGAGGGGACGGCTAATTCCCCTGTGAGGTTTTCCCCTTCCCTCACTATAGGGTTCTACAGCAACACCAAATGTAGGGCTCTATCTTCAAAGTGTTGGGTAGCGGTGAAAAAATGATGTTTGGTTTATGCTTATTGTCATTTTCATTATATCATTTTCTTCCCTTTCTGCTTAGGTGTCCCCCGCGTCAGGAGTCCAGGGAGGTAACTTGTTCCAATGACCCTCTGCCAATGCTGATCTGTACTCCAGTTGAAAGGAAGTGTGTGAGTATAGCCTTCCTCCTAGTTTCCAATCCTTCCTGTGGATAAGTTGCACTTCTTTGCTAGGAACCTTCATTGCATGATTAAGTTTGGAAACTCACTGTGTAAAGTACTGTGGTTCAAACCTGCATTCTAACCATTTGGAGTTCCAATATGCTGTGTCACCATGCCGACCACAGTCAGTCATTTTTATTTCATAGCAACATTGTTACAATTCTTTGCAAAACTTTCAATATTTTGTATGAAGGGTGTCTTCAATTTGTTCAGTCAACTTTCAGACAAAATATGCAACCCAAATTCATGGGGCAGCTAGAATTTTCAAATGCTGGACTACACGCTGAAAATAATCTCTCAGTGATTCAATGTCGACCAGAGGTGTCAGTGGGCTGTGAGAGAAAGTTTACTTACAAATGCTAATCACGTGACCTTTTTCAAATGACCTCTCTAGCCCCAAGTTTCAACTTCACACTACTTGCAAAGGCAAATCACGTGAATTATTTCCTGTCTCTTGTAGGCTTCATGGCAAGAAAAGCAGAGCAGATTGTTAAAAGAAAACTCCCAGCAGGGGAGGGAGGGGTTTACTATTTTTAAGCTGGATTGCAACACCCGGGTTTCACAACCTAAATGAATAGTGGCTTGTACTTGATCCCATGACACTTGCTGAAGCACTGACTGATATTTTTGAGAATTCGGAAACTATTTTTTCTCCATAAGATCTGGAAATATTTCACAGTCAAGTTTTGTTGTACTAGACCAACCAGAAGCCTACTTTACTGATGTGATAAAAGTACATTTTCAAGCTGGCAGGAAGCTGATGGGTACAATTGCATTAGAAACTTTAGAAATCTTGTAAAAAGTAAATATAATGGCAGTCAGTGACAGATTCCCAAAATATCAATTGTGATTACCTGATCTTTGAGTTCTTTTTCAAAATAAACACATGCTTCTATATTTTTTTTCCCCATAGTTACTTACAATTATTAGTATGGAAGTTGGATTTTTATCTCTATATTCCTGTGTCACATGGATGACCCAAGTCTCATTGAAAGAAGTACTCAAAAGAGCAGAAGGGTGAGATAGAAAAATATTTTATACTGAGAAATACTGGTGATTTTTTAAAATTCAATGATTCATCAATGCCCTGATAATATCAGCTTCCAGTAAATTTCTTGGGCTAAAAAACTACAAAAACATGAACTAACAAATTCAGTGAAAAACACGCAGTGCTGTCATTATGGTACGATAATAATCTCCAACTATCAGGCTAACCATAACCTACTTGCGACTTTGAGATGATTTGAAAAAAGAGCTTGACAAAGATCTAGTTAGGAATGGATTGAAGTTATAGAGTTAAGTAAGCTGATAAAAAAAACTCCATGAGACATGATGGTTCCTGAACTGCTGGGGCCAGATTAAGGCTGTTGTCAATGGAGACCAGGAATGTAGGATTGAATAGTGAAGATGTGTAGTTGAGAGATATTCTGAAGTTTTGCTTGATCCTCAGCAAGTATTTAAATAGAACTTTCTCTCAGGGAATTAAATAGGTTGTGTAAAGTCCACAGCTGAGTAGAACGTACATGGCCTGTGGAAGAACCAGGGTTAATAGGCCTAAGCACCTTTTCTGATTCCATGCTTCATCTTACAAGATATCAGGTGATATTGCCAAAATTTTTAATTTCTATATTCCAGATTTAGTGAGCAGTTAAAAATATCTTCAGTGTTCTGATTGGGCCACCTAGACCATGGAATAAAGTGGAAGAGTGATACTGGGAATGTAAGGTAGTGGACTAGGCTTTTCAATAACAACAATAACTTGCATTTATATAGCATCTTTAATGTAGTAAAATATCCCAAGGCGCTTCAGAGGAGCATTATCAAACAAAATTTGACACCGAGCCACATAAGGAGATATTAGGACAGATGACCAAAAGCTTGGTCAAAGAGGTAGATTTTAAGGCCTGTCTTAAATAAGGAGAGAGAGGTAGAGAGTTGGAGAGGTTTAGGGAGGGAATTCCAGAGCTTAGCTTCTAGGCAACTGAAGGCACAGCTGCCAATGGTGCAGCGGTGAAAATCGGGGATGCGCAAGAGGCTAGAATTGGCCAACAGAAAACAGATGGGCAAGGAACAGATACTAACCAATAGACTGATAGGAATCATGTAATCTCCCGAGACCACCTGTGATATAAAGAATCAAAGCTATTTTTAGATAAAGCACTGGGCAGATACTCTGTTGCTGCCCAGCCAAAAATTGGATTTCCTATGTCAGATCTTATGGAATGTCTTGGGATGTGTCCACAATATAACTGTCATAATTGGGATTATCCAACTGATTTAAACATGATAAAGAAGAGAATTATTCTGATAAAATAAAAAAACTAAAACATAAACAAAATCTCCAGAAGAAAGTTGCTGCTCATTTCCTGCCTCCCATCTTCCTCTGTGTTGGCGGAGGGGGACTTGAAAATATTAGCTTGCAATTAACATAATTAATATTCAATCAGTTGAATATTTGCCTAATTACTGCAACAAAAATACTGTAGTTCATGTTCACCCATCCAGCAAGGTCCACGGATTCTAAAGCTACTAAAACATCTGTGGATGAGCTGCTCTGTTAATTATCTCCACTTTATAAGGACACACTCATTTTGAAGTGTAGGTATGTACAGAGTTATTAAATCAGATCACTGATTACAGAACAGTATCAGGATCTATCCCTGATTCCAGTAAAGTTATTGGGTATCATTCCAATTGTCAAACAACTTTGTATTGTTCAGCTATACCTTTTCTAAAATAATCTAAGCTTTAAGCTGCAAGTTTTCTTGTTGATGAAGTCTAATTACACCGAGATGTGATTCATTTTTTGGCCTATATAGGGCAAATCTCAAGATTTTAAATCAATAGTATATACACATTATTTTCTCAAATTCAGGTTGCTTTAATATAACCAAAAATCTTGTGACAACATTGCTGGGTTCTTATTTTTATGTCCCCAAGATACTTAACTACAAAGGACTTATTGTGAAGTTGGGATACATTGGAGTGTTATTAGATTATGAAATTCAGACTTCTCCCTTGTTTCCCTTGCACCCCCCCCCCCCACCCCACCCCCACCACAATTTCCTCCCTTTTCTCTTGCAGGTATGGACTTTAGGGATATGGTTCCATGCACACTGTCTTCCTTCATACTATCTAGGCTCACACATGAACAATAGGCACTTGGATGGAGTGCATTTCAGCAGGGAATTGCAGTTGAACTCAATCCTGTCCTCACTTAACATCTTCATACACAGGGGCCACAATTGGGGGAATCCTGTCTAATTTTCTCCCCTTGCCTAGCTCAGGATCTCTGAGCCCAATTGTGGTGCAACAACTGTCACCCAGCAAACAGCACACAATGGAACCCCTGACATCGTGGTCTGAATGCTCAGTACCACACCATTTACCAACGAAATGATCAGGAGAACCTAAAATTCATATTAATCAACCTGACAAAAGAATTCTGGCACCTCGTGGAGCTGACTTACTTCAGATTTTTTTTACAGAAAGGCAGCAATTATTTTTTTCTAGACTTTTTTTTTAAAAACACTTGTCGTATAGGTATGCTTAATAATATATTCACTTCAGCACTGACTGAAAAAAACAGGATGGTTGATCCAGATCAGTTTGAGGACACCCAGCTCACAGGGCCTTGTTCTGCGTGTGAGTCACTCAATGGCAAGGCCATCAGGATTGGATTTGATTTTTATTCATTCATGGGATGTGGGCGTCGCTGGCAAGGCCAGCCTTTATTGCTCATCCCTAATTGCCCTTGAGAAGGTGGTGGTGAGCCGCCTTCTTGAAACGCTGCAGTCCATGTGGTGAAGGTACTCCCACAGTGCTTTTAGGTAGGGAGTTCCAGGATTTTGACCCAGCGACAATGAAGGAATGGAGATATATTTTCAAGTCAGTATGGTGTGTGACTTGGAGGGGAATGTGCCAGTGGTGGTGTTCCCATGCACCTGCTGCCCTTGTCCTTCTAGGTGGTAGAGGTTGCGGGTTTGGGATCATCCTAATCCCAAGGCAGAAGGGTTGAGGTGGGACTTCCACCTGCTGCCCTGATTCCACTGTGACCCCAGCCCAGTTTCCTCCTTGGGCCTAATTACTTATGCTGGGCAGGTTCCTGGTGTAATCTCCAGCACCAAATGGGAGCTTGCCGCAGCTGGAAAGCATGCAACACCAGAAGAGGAGGGAGCCCATTTAAGTAGGGCAGAAATACCCTGAAGAATGCATGAAACTTTTCATTCAGGTCCTCAGGCTGACAGAGGCTTCCAAGAGGCGAGTCACTGGGGCCTCTACTCTCCCTCCAATCAATCAATTAGGGGACTTGCTGCTGCTTCATTAGAGCCTACCGCTACCTTTCTCTTGATGGTCCCTGGGGTTAACAGCATCAGTGGCGGTAAGTAGGGACATGGAGTGGGCTGCAGGGCCCCACCTCCCCATCATTATTTACCTGCGGCAAGACAGCGAAAGGGTGGCTGATGGTCATCTCAGCTCGGGCAGGGGAAGGAAATGGAAGGTCAGTGTGGTATAGTAGAGGAAAATCCAGCCACTATTGTCTAAATGGTTTTTCAAAAGCCATCCTTCCTGCTCTAATATTAAATGATCCTTTCAAGCACACAATTTTCTTGGTAACTTTGAAAATACCCCTTTAATTTCCTTGTTATAACATCAACCAATGTAATATTCTGTAGATTTTACATGTCATATAGTGCAAACTAGAATTTCAAAAAATTGTGCAATTATCAAGCTTTTCCATGTATGCAGAATCCTTTGAATTAAATCAGAAATCAAAACTTTTTGCATTTTAATATGTGGCCAAGCAGTTACAATAGTCTTCAAAAAACATTTTTTTAAAAAGAAAAATCCTTGTGTTTATTTCAAACAGACTTGAAAATGTAGGCAAACAATAACAAATATCTGCATTTTTGTAGCATCTTTAATGTAGAAAACACCCATGCTTTATAGAATGGAAGAAAAAATAAATAAATATAAATATATAGATGCAGGAACAGATACAACATGTACTTAACTATTTCTAGGAATATACAGTTTTACTACAACAGTCCAATCACCCTCATCTTTTTCCTTTCATTGGTCTCATGACATTTGCTTCGTTGCAGAAACAATTAAAAGTTATCCGTAAACAAATCCCCATCCTGTCTCAGAATCATTTTCCAATGTCTAGTGCAAAAGCTGTATTCAGTGAATTGCATGGTAGCTTTATTACGAAGCTATCATTTGCATGAGGGCCTGAGTTAAGCACACCAAAGAATCGGAGTAAAGGTATTGTGCTTCCAATTAGACTTATTTGGATACAAAGTTGTGCAGCCCACTAAGCTTTAAAGTCTTGATGTTTTTCTGCCTCATTCTTTTTATAGATTCATTAAATCTTTTGAAGGTGCTGTGTGTGAGTGGCACTTTGTACACGTTTGCAATGTTCAGACAGAGTTTAATTGCAAGGCACTTTTAAGTTATAACTGGTATCATTGGCTAACCTCCTGGTTTTGCAATAATGTCTATTTTTGGTGTCACAAAAAAACACATAAAACACTTTCTGTTGAATTAGTGGATTGTTGCGCACAAGCACTCTGTCTAAAATCTGATTATTTGAGCTATCCAGAGTCCTGGTGTTGAACAGAGTCCTTTGAGGAAAGAAGAAAACACATTCAGTTCAGATTTGATTGTAATCCTAGTGAAAAAACCTCACGAAAACAGTCTCATTTTTGTGCATAATTGTAATACACTGCACGTACAAGCAGAGCATGCTGATTTGCAGGGCTTATGGGAAAGAAACTGTAAAGACTTCTTTCTTTTCACTGAAAATCATTTACATTGTAACTCTGCCAAAACAATAACCATCTGAATTACATTCAAATATGAATATGGCAGCTCCTGATCATTAAAATACAGTTTAGAAGCTTCTTTTACTGGGTGACTTTTCTTTTAAAAAAAAGTTTTTCTCCTTTTTAAAAAAAGAATTAAAAAAATCTTGTTTTGGATAGTGAACATGCATGGCCTCTTTGGACTTAAAGGTGAAGACTGCCTGGTACCCGGCAGGTGCAAAGCCTATAAGCAGCTGCTTGTGGTACTCAAACAGAAGCGTCTAGGCTTCCCCAGCCGAGAGCACTTCACGTAATCCTCTCATGCAATTCACACTTTAATTGCAGAGTTTCAGGCTGCCAGGCTTATTTTATTTTTTAGCGGATGACAAGGCCTTCTGCAAATAGGGACCAGCCATATTAATTAGTTACATGTAGCCTGGCAGCATCGCGTCAGTAGACTTTTGTCCCGTTTTCTCAAGGACACTTGGAACATAACGCATGTGGAATTTTGTGCCGTTCTAGGAGCTTTTCATAGCAGTAGCAGCCTCATCCGCTGTGGTTTGAGAGATGGAGTCTAGTGTGCAGGCTGTGGAGATTATTGTTCATGTAGTTCATCTTATTTTCGGTGCTCTGCTTGTTACATGGACAATTAACTGTGGAAATGAAGGCTACCTGTTTGGCTTTGGTCTAAATACGGTGGCTTTTTGTACCCCTCCCCTCCCCCTTTACTCCAACTATCCACTGTCCTTCCAGAACCCTCTGGGCCTGACACAGCTTATTGATGCATCACTCTCATTAGCATATTAGCAGCTTGGCACAGTAGTTTCAGAAGCAATCCTTCATGAGAAAACTGAAGAATGTGCTTTATTTGCATGTTTCAATGCCAGAACACAACTTCTCCTCAGCTGTTCATTGTATGATTTCTTTTAGTATTCTACTTTCCCAGGCAACGCCAACAATCATATGAAATTATTTCTCTTGCTGCTGTTTTTATGGCCAAGTGTGGAAATAAAAATGGAATGAAGAACGTCATCAAGACTTGCGAGTTTTACATCAAGAAACTCTTTACAGCATTTTATGTAATTGTCAGCAGGTCAAAAGTCTAAAATTGATGGTCCCAACAGGAATGTGGTCACAAATTCAATAGAATTTTCCATGGTGACAAAGAACACATTAAAGTTAGAGAATTTGCCAGAGCACCCGGTGAACTATATTTTTAGTTTTGCTGATTTATACTGTGGATTCTTTCTCCTGGCATCAGAAAAAGAGTTGGCTAGGAATTGAAAATTTTCCTAAATGTTTTGTTGACTCTCGGAAAAAGAGTATTTGATAGACTTTTCTGGGAGATTAGTTTGGTTGAAATCTATATTCTTTATTTCCATATCATACTTGAAATGACAGTGAAAACAACAGAAAATAAAGCACTCTATAAATCTTGAAATAATTCATTTATAATATAACAAAATATATAGCTTTGGTGTTCATATATGGTTGCATTAAACTATGACACCTTAACACTTTATATTCAACATTTTGCAGATTTCAGAATAAAATGTACAGTGACAAGAAAAATGTTGATTCCTTTCACTTCAAGCAATTCTCTGCAAACACCATTTGTGGAAGACTTGGTGTGTCCTGCCTGAGTTTATACTGCAAAGTTCATCAGCAAACAGTGTATTATTCACTTGCATTTAGAAGATGTATCAGTTCAATCCAAACTTTAAAAAATCAATTTAGACCCAAATAAAAGCAGAGATAAAACTTACATTTTGTGATGGATAAACAGAGAAAATGCAATCTGCCTGAAAACTATCAAACCAGGAATTAAAAATAACAAAAAGGACACTGGCAGAAGATTTCCTCAGTACTATGTATAGGAAAATTGTAAATACGTTCTTTGTAAACAGGTTTACGATTTCATTAAATGTAGCACACACAGGAAATCTTTCCCTATCATTGGTTACAAATAAAGATATCTTAATGAGCTGGCTTAATTTACTCAGATAATGGTTGAGATTACTTTTCTTATGGAGAGAAATGGATCATAAAGTCTTGATTAGACTGTTTACTTATCACTACAGAAACTGAGACAGTGAGCTAAATTTAGTTAGAGATTTCTTTAATTATAGGTGATTAATTTTCCCTCAGAAAGCAGTTCAGATCCTTTCTGCTCATCTCAAACTGTTGTCTAACCTTTCCTTAATCCATCTCATCCTGAGTTGATGGGAACTTCTTTATTCCACCTCTTGTGAAGGTGGGGAACAATCTTCTTATTCAAGCGGTCCTCTGGGTTGGTGACACACAAAAAACCGAGGGCCCTGATTAATGGCTGGTAATTAGCAATGTTAATGACCAGGTGTCCGGGTGCAGGCCAGCTACTCTCAGCATGGAGGAGCTCTCAATCAGAGTCCTGCAAATCCATTCCCAGTGACCCTTCCCCTCAGCTGGGAATAATGATGCTACACACTCTCATTACTGCAAGAGGCTCAGAGGGAGGCCTGGGTCTAAGAGCGAACCTTGCTCCCGTTTCCAGCAAGTGTTGTATTAATTAAGGTCAGGTTGGCAGAAACTTGGAGGTAAAATGAGAGCAAAGAAAATTTAACACTTACAGTGCCTTTAAAAAAGTTTATAAATGTATCCCCAATTAAAGTCAATTAATTTGGGCATTAAATAAACAGAAATAATTTCATAATATAAACATACACCAGCTGTATAATGTGTTATCAATGAAATGTCTTTTAAACAAGACATTATAAAAAAGGCTAATTGTTTATTTATGGCAAAAAACCTGTCTCACACTCCATCTGAATTACACTTTGTGGTTGCAGAGGCCTCATCTGGATCGTGTTCTATAGCAGTGAAAATGTTTAGTGACAAGTGCAAATGTAAAGTGTTTGCTGTGATGTTTCTGCCACGTGTTCTTCAGGGAACAACACTAAAAAAGGTTATGGCAAAAGGTCAAGTTGTGAAAAAAAATCTGCCGTTGTGGTGTAGCTGCTGAAGAAGCAATTAAGTGTTGAAGAGGTGTATGTGAAATAAAGAAGTTGATGGGACAGAACTATTGTCTGGCAGCACCTGGATGTGGTTGAAATGAAACAATGGCCCTATCCTTACAACTGCAGTTAATCAAGCTCACATAATTGACTTGAGAAGAAGACAAGAAGAACTGAGCAAGGCTACTGAATAATTAAGCAAGTATTTTCTTGGCTGGTTTTTGCATCATGACCATGTTCTACCTCACTGCCCTTTACGCTAAGCTCCCATTAACAAGAGGAAGGAAGCAGGAGTACAAACAGAACAATTAACACAGGGGACAAGCAGGCTTCTAATACTTGGTAGTGGACTAAAAACTAATAATAAGGACACACAAGAACTCACAAAAATCAAAATGTTTTAAAATCATCAAAACAATCCTATTTAAGCAGATCTAGCCCAATGTCATTGAAAGTAGAAATGTTTTTCAATTAGATGAAATGAAAATTAATTTAGTTACAAGATGAAATTTGACAGCTTCTCATTGTGAATTTTCTGATATGCTATAACCTCACACATACCATGTATTGTTTACAACTTCTTCTGTAACAATTAATCCAAAGCTGCCGTCTAACACGTTTTGTATGGCTTTCAAATTATAGAGAGGATTCAAAGTATTAATTCAAGTATGAATATTAAGGCACAAATAATAGGAATCATATTTGTGTTACATAAATCTTTATAAAGTCCTTTTTAATTTAATTTGAACTGAGAGACAAACTAACATTTAAAAAAATCTCAATTTGTTTTTCAAAGAGATTCAGGTACAGGTATATAGGTGGTTATTTGCTACAAACGGGACTTTCTTTGCTTTATAAATAAATGGGGACCATGCTTATTCAAGTTGCACTTTCTTATGTCTTTCATGTTCAGTGCACGGTTTGTTATTTTATAGTGCTACTGACAATTTTGGATGGTTACAATATGATTAATTTTCCTGGCTGCTGTACTATGTCACAGCATTACCTGTAGTGGTGTGCAGAATTATTTTTTTGGTCTATTTAACTCTCATTGATAGATGTTTTATCCATGGTTTTGAGTTGCTTCACGTTTTGGTGCCTGTGATTATGTTAACTCTCACTTGTGGAAGTCGCTTGTTCAATATGTCGGAGCTTCATCTATTTATATTTTCCATAATTTCTTCTAACTCAATTGTAAATTAAAGAACATGTATATTATGTTTCAGTGAGCAATACTTTAGGTGATGATGTGTCCTGAAAACCTGTTGTATTAGATAAATATTAGTTCCTGCACTAATAGGATTCAGATATGTTGGACTAACATTTCATTGAATTTAAAAAGTATAGGAAATCTGGTAAAATATTGGCAATTAGATTTTTTTTCTGTTGTGGAATAAATAAGTAGCTGATTAAAAAAAATGAAAATTATGTTAAGTTGTGTAATTTTAGGAATCTTCTGGGATGTGCTTTAGAAAATTATTATTTTCTATATTGGAAGACATTCTGTGCCTCAGCATTTGTTGCATAATTTCATTTGTTAATTTTATATTCTTGTTTATTTAATGCATTATTTTTGCAGGGTCTTCCCTTCCTTGAGGTGTCAAACAAACCCAGCTGTAATGCAATACGTTTATCACACATTAAAATGATGACACTAATATTTTATAACTACGGTAATGTAATACAAGGTGTCTTGAACACAGCATTTTTGTTGTGTTGGGCCTGTCGAGTTGAGTATAACTAATACAGATTATTATATGGATGCGCATGCCCGCTCTATATGTTAGTGTTGCAGATACACAATTGCAAGTATGACGCATTTAGAAAATTGCTAGTAAATTAGTACAGCTTTATTTATGCTTAAGCCTTGTCTGGTTCAACAAAATTGATAAAAGAAAATAATGTTTCTGTAAGTGAAAGCGTTCCCCCCTCCCCCCCCCCCCCCAATCGAGTGTGTGGCAGAATTGCCATCCAAAGGGATTTTACATAAAGGTTCATTTTTTATTTGAAAGGGCCAATAATTTTTAGTAACATTTGATAATCAAATAGATGCATTATACCCACCCCTATTTCTCAACAGGCAAAAACATAAACCACTTTTTTTTGAAGAATTCAGCAGATTGCTTTTATCATTTGAAATTTGATTTGAATGTACATATGCAAGTCTCATCTTTACAATTAGTTATGTTATTAGTAATTCTTATGTTTTATTAAAATGTCTGAAATAAGTATGCTCTTCTTTCAGCTTCTAATATATTGACTCTCCATTCCCAAATTCAGTTCTATTCTTATTTTGCTTTTCCCAGTAATTCACACTTACAACCCCTATACTTGAGGTCTGTTGAATGCAACCAATCCTTTATTATTCCAATACAAGTGACCTGACCTTTTCTTACTAGTTAACATACCAGCTTCGTGTACTTTATATACAAGTTAGCTTTCATTCACAGCGTAAGTGATATTTTCAGCGCTGGCATGCTTAAATAAGAAGTCAAGCTATGCCTGTAAACTTGGTGATGGCAGTGATGCTTAAGTGCTATTCTTTTCTTTAATGCCAAGGCCAGAGATGATCATTTATAACTTTCCTTGTTAAATTTAATCCCTTGATTTACTATGCCCATTGTTTAGGGTCTATGCCCAATGAAATGTTAGTGAACAGATTAGCTGTAGGTGACAAGATCTGGTGCACTGATATTTCATTCAGCAGGTATGTGCAGCTCATGAACCACATACTGGTGGCGAAAGATCAATGATGGGAGCAGTCTTAGTGGCTATTAGAACCAGAAAGTGCCATTTCCATGAGTGGGACCTTTTCATTTAATTGTGCCAGGAGAAAAATCAAGCTACATAAAGTACTGAAAATCCATTTGCCATGGATGTTATATGGTGAGAAATTACATCCCCTATCCATAATGCCTCTGTAGCGAAAGGGGGAAGATGTTAAGAGTCCCTATACATTTTCCAGAATTAATTTAGTGCAACCCTTTGCCTTTTCCTTCCCAAATAAATTAATCTATATATTCATAAAGCTATAACCATACATGCCAACTTCAGAAAGTGGCAAAAGATGATCAACAGCTCCAAAAAAACTTGCACAGCCCTAAAGAGCTGACAACCAAAAAATGGCCCTGATTATAAACCTATGACATGTGATAATAAATGATTATACTGAAAATGCAGTGGGACACAGACTTGTAACTTAAGCTGTAGGTATACCTAACATTCCTTGATTCACTTTGTATTGTATCCTGTTAAGGCTTTCAAATACTATAAGTTGTGAAGGCACAATATTTATTTTCTAGCTTTCTAGAAGGATCTGGGAAAATGCCCCCATCTTCAAAGAAAATGTTGATTTTTAACATTTTATTTGGTGCATTTTCCAACATTTGAAGGCTGGAAAATGTAACAAATAAAGGTGAAGATGAGAATTGCATTTTTAGTTTATTCAAAATGACTCTATTGATCATTTGGGAATTAATTATTTTTCTTTTCTCCCCCTTTGTAATCAGCAAATTTACAATTCAACCTGCTACTCTCTCCCCCCCCCGCCCCGCCAACCATTCAAGCTGGCACTAGGCTTCCTGTTTCATGCTGTCTCCCAGTGAAAAGAGAAACAAGAGGATTCTACTGGTTACAATGGTCGTTACCGGGGAGCAAATGAAAGCAGGTTATGAATTATATCATCATTGTGATTGATTAGTAGCAGTAAATAACTGATTACGGGTAGATTGGTATTTTTAATTGCAAATCCCATGTACAATTTTATATTATTGCTTCTCTGGGCTATCTTTAGCATTTGTAATGATCGTAGCTGGGCACAAATACAGTCATACATAATACTGATGTACCACTGTAGTCGAGGGAATCTTCCAATCACAATTTGGAAATCATACAGTGTTCCCATTAGTGGCTTAGGTAGGGCAATGGTTAGAAGATTTTCCATTAACCTTTGAAGTTGAGTTTGAATCCATCCCAGGTTGATGGAATGAAAGTATCCTATCCCGTCATCGGGGGGAGGGAGGGGGTCGGTCATCGGGGATCAGTCATCGGGGGGATATCAATCTTTGAGGGGACTTCGTCATCGGGGGTCAGTCACCAGGAGGGGGATTGGGGGTCATTGGGGTGGATTGGGGGTCGTCAGGAGGGTGATTGTCGGGGGATCGGGGGTCAGTCACCGGTGGGGGGGGGGGGGGGAAGTCAGGATCGCGTGTCATCGCGGGGGTCGCGATCGTTGAGGGGGGGGGATATCACAATAGTTTTGGGGGGGGGTCGTGATCATTGAGGAGGCGTTGCGATCGTTGTGAGGCTCGCTGCAGGTAAGCTTGTTGGGCCTAGGGGAAGCACTCCTGCTCCTCCGGGCCCACAAGCTGTAATATAAAGACACTCACCTCCAGTTTCAGGCCTTCTCGCCTACTCTCACGCGGTGTGAAGGAGAAGGCTCGGGAATCCCGGCTCCCTGAAGCTAAAATCACAAAACCTGAAAAAATGGAGGCCCTCAGCCACCTTGAAAGGTTTTAGTGACCAACCCGCCTCCTGAGTGCAGTAGGTTGCTCGCCCCTCGTCCGTGAAAACCGGAAATGGGCGGGTTGGAGACGGGTTTGAAATTGTTGTAAATTTTAATTACCCCCCGCCCCCAACCCACCCGTTTTTCTAGGCTTAAATCATGCCCATTGAATAAAGAGTTGGGAGAGAAAAACAATTATAATTCAAATCAATGTCTATTTTGCTAGATTTCCCCCTCCCACCCCAATTAAATTAAAATTTCAGGTTCAAATAAGGCCACTAGTTATACCACCATCTACAGATGCACAAAGCACAGACCCAGATGCATGGCCATGTGAGTTTGAATGCAAAATCTGCATACATCAGAGAATAATGAACCATTGTTCCAACTACAGGATTTGAACACATGGCAGCAAATTTTCCTTTTTGTGCTTGGATGTAAATAATCGCATGGGGGAATATCAGGTGGAGTGGTTGGGGTGGGGGGTTTGCAATTGCCTGCCTCTAAAGAAGCCCACCCAACCACCCACGTTTCGGCTAATTTAAAGTAATGGATGGAAAATTGGGCAGAGGGTGCCATTATTGGTGTGTGATCCTTCCCACTCGATTTTCTTCTATCCAATTCCACCCTGGCAATTATTTATGCCCAAGTGTAAAAGAGGATGATCTACCGTAAGCTGTCATGATCTGAGATGCATTTGTGCATGAAATCCTAAACAGAACGGATTTTGAATTCTAGAATTTTGTTTCCTGTAAAAAAAAAGTTGAAAAATAGATGATTGCATTGATTCACTGATTTGGACAGGTAAAAGACATCCAGGCACAATACCAACTAAATGCCAAACATGTACTCTTAATATTTGTCATCTTTACCTTCATTCTCCAATATTTTCTAAGAAAAAAGGATGGTAAAATGTCCTACGCTGCACTCAAAGGAAAATACCTTCTGATAACACAGAGTACGGTCACACATTCATCAATCATAATTTCAAAACTGCACATCTGTAATCACATTCCAAGTGATTGATTTCTTGGAGAAATGCACCATTGAGTCAGACGATGGAAAAAGAAGAAGCCACGAAAGAGCAAAGGGTAGCCACCACTGGGACCATGGAATAACATCCCATGTCCAAGCAACATAATGCAGTCAACTAAAACTGAGGTTCTGGAGGATGTCACATCACTTGCAGGATCATCTCAGGGCCACCTTGAAAAAGGATGGGATTAACACAAAATAATTACGGATGAAGAAGGCTATTCGATCCATATTAATTCATCCTAATGTTCTCCCCGTTGTTGTACCCATTATATTTGTTCACATCTTGAAAACACAAAGGGACACAATCTAGAGGAATCTGGACCTGTTTCTCCAACCTTATCTCTGAAAGCCTTGAAACAGGAGAAAGGAAATGCTGTGGGAGTTCAGGCTATCAAAAGTGCATTTACTATTGTTTAAGTTGACTTCAAGTAGCTATATAGAGGCCTGCCAATGCTATATCACACTTTCCCAGGTTGCTGGGCAACGAGATTGGTCTTCTCATGAATCTGCTGTTACAATTAATTTCCTTCCACTTTACCTCACACAACTTGGATGTGACCAGTCACAGGTCCCTGGAGTCCTCTGATTCCAGGGTTGTTAAGGCAGCTTCATATATTAGTGGCTGATGTACCGATGTTTTCACAGACTGATCCTGCAGTCGGTCTTTGTAGGATGCCTTCTTCCAAAGTTCTTTATCAACAGTGTTGAATTCTCTCCCAAACTAGCATACTCAGGAGTGCAGTTAATTTCTAACCTTTTCTTATTACAATGTCAAAATATCAATATTAATCATTTAATTTTTAGTGGCTACTTGTTAAACAGTCACTTTTCACCACTTCTGTATTCAGGTCAGTTTATCTTGTTCCCGGAAAACAGGCCATTACAGTATTTTAAAATAAAAGTATTGCAGAGGCAATGTCACAGTGTAGCCCTCTGTCTTGTACTTTCATATTCTGGAATGTTTTTAACGTGTTGCACCTTTTCCTCCTGGACTTTAATGCACACATATAGAAATTTGCTTACCTGATGGTGTGTGGCTCATTAGAATATTTGGATAGGGTGCAGTTTCCAATTAGGTTATATTTATTACTGTCGAAGTACTCCATATAATGCAATGATTACGATTAGTAAAAATAATACATTGCTTAAAAATGTCAACTTCTCTCAGATTACATCAAAGTCAATAATCTCAATAATTCTATACATTGCAGCAGTTTTAGATGTATCAGATTGTATGTGGCACATTATTTTTCTTTCGGGGAGGAGTTGAACTCTACCCCAAACATGCTTTAGTACCCACTTGTTTAACACACTAGATTGCAAAATGACTAGTTGGCTCATTTAGTTTTTCATCCCTCCCAACTCTCACTTAAAATTCTAGTTGTGTTTTGTTCTCCTAAGCCCCAAGGTAACTTTTCCTCGTAATCTCTTTCCTTAGTCTCATTACTGAGCTTCAACTAATCCTCCGAGATTTCAACCTACACTTAAACTCCCCTAGCACCCTATCCTCTAACTTCTCTGCTCTCCTGCTTTTACTGAATCTCACCCTTCACATAAACTCTCCCAATCATGCACTTGGCTATTGCCGGCCTCACCTTCTTTCCTGGCCTCTCCACTTTCAAGGTCTCAAACACCGACCAGACTATCTCAGGCCACTTCCTTGTCTCCCATACCCACTAATATTCCTCTACATTCCCCTACCACTACCGCCACCTATTCCCTGGGGGGTGGGGACCTCCCCAACTCCCTCACTCATTCACTCTCAAACTCCCTCTCTTCTGACCCCCACTCGTCATGACTGACATCAAGTCATGGAGAAGTCAAAATTTCCTTCAACTGAATATCAGGAAGACTGCAGCCACCATTTTTGGTCTATGCTACTAACTCCCATTCCTTTGCCATTGACTCAATTCCCTCCTAACCACCTGCTCAGTCTGAAGCAATTTGTGTGAAACTTTGAAGTCATGTTAAACTCAGAGCTGAGCTTCAAATCCGACATCATATCCATCACTAAGACCACTTACTTCCACTTCCTCTATATTGCCCGCCTCCACCCTATCTCCATCTACTGCTGCTGAAACCCTTATCTATGATTTGTCACCTCTAAGCTCAATTTCTTCAATGTCTTCCTTGTTGGGCTCCCATCCTCCATAAATTCCGACTTTTCTAAAACTCTGCTGCTTATATACTCCTGCTCACCAATCATGTCCATCCTTGCTGACTGACACCAGTTCTTCTCCAAGCGTTAAATTTAAATTTTTTGTCCTTATCTTCAAATCCCTCCATGGCTTCACCTCATTCCACTCTTCAGTCTTCCATTCCCTCCTGCACCCTTTGGTTTTCTTATTCTGGTCTTTTGAGCAACCCCCTCGCCCCTTTGTCCCACCATTGGTAGCACGACCTTCAGCTGCCTTTTCTTACTCTCTAGAATTCTCTGCTTAAACCTCTCCACTTCTCTCTTCGCCTTTAAAAAATGATCTTTTGGATCAAGTTTTCAGTCACCTCTCCAATCTTGCAACGTGCTTCAGCAAATGTTTCTTTGATTTTTTTCTTCTTCCTATGTAAAGCACTTTGGGACATTTTTGATATTAAAGGTGCTAGATAAATGCAAGTAGTTGTTACTGTCAGTTGATAACTTCTTACTTATGTGTAAACGCACTGTACCTGTGCTGAATTAACTTTGTAGAAATTATGTCAAAAGTAGGATTAATGTCAAAATAATCATTCTGCTGTAAACACTAAATGGTTGTTAACATTACCACAAACAGGACAACTCAATCTCAAATCATTAAAGTTCCAGTGATTTTAATTATAGCTCCTTTAAAATCCTTCTTTTAGTTGAATTCTTTAGTATTAAACAGTGAGTAATGAGGACACGCTCAGGGAAACTAAATAAAGACAAATTCCTAGCTGGAGACAGCAAAGACCAGATTCAAATGTTAGTATTTATAGAGTCAGTGATTTACAATTTGATTTCAATCGTGTAAATTTACATCCCTTTCTCCATCTTGGGTTCAGTAATCCCTTGTGATTTCACCACACTCACTATTTGAACAAAGGCGTTCCCAAGAAGTAATAAGCAAATGTTAAAATTCATTCTTGGTTTATTTTTAAAGGGCACTGCTAGTAACACTCCCCCTTTACCCCGACTGCTCTTAGGATATCAAGCCATTCTCTTCTTAATCCAGCATTGTTAACTGCTTAGGTCTGTATAACTTTGTTGTAGGCATATCTTTCTCTCAAATTTAGTTTAGCTCGAAACTGCACACAGCATTAAGTCAATCATTGAAAAAAGCTAGAAGGCTTTACTGTTGTATGTTGGAATGATTTATTGAAGTCAACAGAAAAAGCATAATTCTTTTCTGCTTGTAAACATTTTAAATTAGAAATTAACCTAAAAGGCCATCATTGACTTCAGTACTATGGGCAAAGAACTTACACATGGATATTACATTTGAAAGATGGAGACAAATTTATGAAGGTGGATTCAGGGCACAATTAATACCAGGTTCCGGTTAATTCAGTTAAAAACATGAATGGGATGTTCTTGTCAAGAATTTCTGTTGTGCAATGCAGAATTTCCTGCTTAAAAGCAAACCAGTCCATTTCTATATCTGGAATAGCAGAGGAGTGCAAGTCTATCAATATATAACACTGCCCGTTTTCAAAAGTGCAATCACAATATGGAAATTTCCATACGAGTCTCCCATAATCTTTGTAATAAAAAGTTTTGAAGGTTTGACCTTCAGAGTGCATTTCTATCCTGAATAGGCCTAATTCAATGCTATCACAGTTAGTAGCAGTTTTCAATGCCATAATCACAAGTCACCCTGCTGAAAAAAAAAATCAAGCTTTAAATCATTTTAATTTTACTCAGCTGCAGATATTTTTGAACAGAGGTGCACTGAAGATGCGGGATATCTCTTTGACACCTGTTTTGTTCTTATAACAAGATTGCATTTTGCTGGCTTAAGGTTATAAGGTTCCTACGGTGTTTTTTTAAAGTAAACTTTCATTTCAAAAAAATCAAATTAGTGAAGGACAAGTCCCAATCACAGCTTTTACAACACAGGCATTGATTATGAAATAAGGTTACTTTTGACGGACCGACTAGTTAGGAAAGCCAAAGGGACATAGTGTTCCATATGGCTCATAGAAAAGAACAAAGTAATCTTGCTAAAAGAATTGCATATTGGCTAAAAGGTCAAATACTCAATTAGGGTCCATTATAGCAGGGCCGTCTTGGGGAGAAGATGTGACAAAGATTCTTCAATGATGTTTTCCTCCTTCCCTTCTCCCATGTCAAAAGGGATTTTTTCTTAATAGTTACTGTAATTATTTCTTATAACCAAATAAGCTTTCTTCACTTTGAAAGAAGTTTATTCAAGAAATCTGTTGAAACTTGAACTTTAAATAAAAAACTGAATTGAAAGTTTCAGACAATTTGTTGGTCCTCTCACAAAGTGTTTTACTTGTGTCAGGTTTATATATTTTACCTGTGATTTTTAAAAAAAACTTCTTTGTTGTCTTTATTCCTTAACAACACGCAGTAAAACAAAAGTTCACTTAAAGCAAGATTTTCACTTTCCAAGAAACTGTGTCAAAGTAATGAAAGAGTTAAATGGTGGCACAGAGCTGTGATTTTACTTCAGACTTCACTTAATCAAAACAATTTTGTTAAATGCTATTTACCACTGTTCACTCAAATTCATTTAAGTTTCTTGATTTCTGGTTCTGTCAGAAGCAAGGCAGTTTGAGAATCATGTCATTTAATGTTGCACCAGTTTAAATTTCTTGATAACCAGTGGCAGAACCTAGTTGACTAAGCAAATTAGTGTCCAGGCAGGGCAAATCAGTGGGAAAATTGTATTTATCACACAGTGTAGTACAGAGTTCTGTTTCCCACATACTCCTGTTACATCATTACCTAGTCTGTAGGCAAAAAAACCAATCCAGTCACTGGATTAGGGTCAGGTGACTGTGATATGAAAAAGTGAGTGGAAATTTAATATGAGAGGATGGAGTTTCAGTTGGAGCCCTCAGATAGCTGACTCCTATCCTGCTGCTGTGCAATTTTCGTCTTCTATTTCAAGCTTTGCCTTTATGCTAAGCTGTTGGATCCCACAGATTGATGGTCTAGGAAACCTGGTTAGGGTGGTTCTCTGTACAGGTGCTGTGTGCAGAAAGCTCAGAAATAAACTGCCGAATTACCACAACAACAATGTTTAGGATTTTTCAAATGATGTACTGTAGACCGTAAACTTTTGATTAAGCTTTGTAATACTTTGTTCTAAACACTGCCTGGGAGTCAGTGCCAAACCTCATTTAACCCACTGGAGGACTGTTGTAACCGTTCTGCTTCTGAATCAAATACATTTAAAAAAATTACACATTTCTTTATTTATTCAAAGAACATAAAGAGTGAAAAGATTGAAAAATTATAATGTTTAGAAAGAACTGTGATTCCAAATATTGCTTCTACACAGTACTGAAAACTTTTTTCCATGACATGATAAAAAGGTATTTATCCAAATTGACAGTTGTGAGGAAAAACTAGTACTTGGATTTAATCAATTGGAAGAGAAATATTTTACAAACTGCATCCTGTGTTCTCCAGTGACTATTACCAATGTTTGCTTGGGGTGGGGTGGGAAAGACTGAGTAATATCTTATCCCAGAAACTTTTAGATTTTAATGGAAGCTCTAATTCTTCCTGCTGTCAGCACAGTTCTTTCATAAACATTATTAGAATTCTTAAACGCAACGAAACCACTGAAACAGTATTTTAGCAGGAGTCTAGTAACAGAAAGCTTTCTGTAGAACAACTACGATAAAGAATTGCGTATTTAATGACAATCAAGGAATACAAGAAGCAGTTTTAAATTAATTCACATGGGTGCCTTTTATATTCAGCAGCAATTCGTGTAATACTTTTACTGAAATTGGGAATTAGTAGTTCTATAACGAGAGGAATCTGCATCAATAGTTATATACACAAGCTTATATGGATAGATTAAGTGAACTGCCTGTTTTCACACACACAGGCAACCTTTTTTTGTACTTATTTGCATAATTACTCTGTAAAGCAGCCCTAGTTTAATCTCTGTTTTTTGGACATTGCATTCAGATATTTTACCCTACCGTAAATATTAAGGCAATATTACCCACTCTCATTAAAATTTCTTGATTTTCTCCTTAGGGCATCATTGCACTGCAAAAAGTGAATGGCAGTTGAATTATTTTTCAAGTTCACTATGATTCTGGATTTGATCTCATTTCCTCTTTGCAAAACCAGTTTTTGTTCTGATGTCAGACATTGCTGTGATGACATCATGCCTGACATTTACTTATGCAAAGAAAAAGCTCATCTGCTGCTAGAAGCTCATTGCAAAGCATATATCATGATGCCACATTGCTGAAAGGTGCCTTCGACAGGAAGGAGGTCTTCGAAACTCTGAAGACCGCATTTTATACTGTGATTGGGGAATTGCAGTTAGGGTTTAGTTTACCATTCTTCGTGTGATGACAATTAGATTGCTTATTTAATCTTTTGTGTACACACCAATGGTATTGTGACAGTGAAATGATTTCCACTTTGCAGCAATGCTAAACAAGTGTGTAAACATGCTCTCAGTAACGTCTGTTTAAACCTTTTCTTCTTTTCTATTTAGTGTCATGGGGGAGAAATTGGTATTGCGCAGAAAAAATGTGACAAGTCGGCAAAGTGATTGCATCGGCCGCTGGTCCTTGCACAGCGCAATTGTACACAAATTTTGCATCGGGGATTTGCATATGCAAGGCACTTATTGCCTGTTTCAGGCCAGTGCCTTGGACACCTGAAAAACGCCTACATCCAATATGGCGACATGGACACTTGCAGGGCAAATTGGGCGTGGGTGATCGTGACCCAAAATTCATCTCCCTATCGTTCATGAACTAACAATATGGAGGGTGTTCACACATGCACACCAAAAATCTATCAAAAGCTGGCCAACAGTTCAAAAAACTTGACCTAGTCTCAAAAAATCAAAAAATAAAAAAAAAGGCCTAAATAGATTGAAGCTGAAGGTATATTCAACATTCCATCAACTTGCAGTGAAGGAAAACCCCAAAGTGCACAAAAGCATGGTTAGCAGCAGTTGTGTATTTAGAAATTTCTGAAGGCTAAAGGAAAGAACTTATTTTTTAGCTAGGTCTGGGAACATACCCCTCCACCGAAAACTTTTGACCTTTGACACTTGTGTGCATTCTCCATTATGTCCAGTGTAATTCTACCATTCAAGCCAAAAAATTATCCTGGAAGCATTACACATGAAAATAAAACAGTTGTATAGACTTCAAAACAACGTTACAGCATCCAATTCTTTCCACTGGGAATTTGACCCCTGATACGCCATGTTGATTTGCAAACTGAAACCTTTTACAAAGTACAAATACAATGAACCTCCACCAGCTTAAGGCAATAGACCTGGAACAATGCCATTCCAAGCTCTGCTGTTGGCATTAACAGACCTATACGTGTCGAAAGTACACACACACAAACACAGCATCAATGAATTTACCATTCTAGACCACAGTATTGCAGTCCCTACCCTGCTCTCCAATGCGACTACAAACAATTGTCCAAAGGTCTCTGCTTTCAAAAGCCTCCAAAAATCTTTTCCCTTCATCAGACCTTCAGCCATAGCTTTTCATTTATTTTCCTTTCTGCTGCACATTCAGTTTTCTACCATCCTGTGAACACTTCGGAAAACATCATTCTGTACATCAGGAGCACTACAGATCGTTGTACTATGGGATCTTATTTGGAAGAATTTCTAAGTTGAATGAGGATAGCTGGATGAAGAATTGAGCATGTATTTTTTTGATATGATATATATTGACAGTGCAGGTATTGCACAGAGAAAATAAACTGAAGACTAACAATCCCCAGCAGCTTTGCTTAAATGTTAGTAAAACTAAAATCAGTAATTTTATGTTAGTGAGATTTTATAAAGAAAATTGCGCACACTATTCAACTCTTTTTGCATTGCTTTTTTGAATAACAAGTCTAATTATTGTTTCAAAATAAATTTTTTCAAGCCTTGGGATCCAAATATTAGAAAGATTCTTGAGCATTTTTTAAAAATTACACGATTGCAATTTCTCATTACAATATTTACGCAATAAAATAATAGTTGTGTCGCAGGCAGATTTGACTTTTTGTATGATCATTCACATACCAGGTGAAACTCTATATTTTTCCATAGCTATGACCTCTATTTTGCAGGGTCCCACAAAAAAATTAAATCCCCCCCTCTACCATACGACTACTCTGTTGTTTTTATTTCCATATCAACACATTTAGTTAGGATATTTGCAGGTCAGAGACAGAAATTCAATCTCTGCTGACATTCATAGAAAGTTCTACGGGTGAACTTTAGTTTAGTAAGTCCTGCCACTATGCATCACATTCTATAAATTCAGAATTGTTCCACAAAGTCCGATAATACAATTAAACTTTTATACATATACCATCAAAACAAAAAGTTGCTACATTGAAGAAAGCTGGGTCTGCAGTTGTCTCATTCTTTGTTAACCAGTGAAGTGGTATTTGGATTTTTATACAATCCTTTCACTGATATAGAACAGCAAGTTTTAAAATGAGGTAGAACTCCATCAATTATAATCATTTCTTTGCTAAAACTGTGGGATTAGGGCAATGAACAAGAGAAAATGTATCCTAGTGCAGACATACTCAATGCAGTTAATGTTACTGAAAGGAGACCTTGTCCATCATGAAGTTCCACACTTTTTGTGCTCTGAAAATGATATTGTGCATACAGTGCCTGTACAGTCCTAAAATATTTATCACTTTAAGAAATAGATATGTGATTCTCCAATTACAAAATAAGCAAGGAAAAGTTTAAAACACTTTGGCCCCGATATTAGTGGGGAGGCGGGAAGGCAGCGGGGGGAGTGATTGGGCACGTGGGCAACCTGCCCAATAAAATCTGTGCGCTCCCCACACGATCGTGGGTCAATTGGAGCCACTTAACGTGGCTTCTGGGTTTGCCGTCCGAAAGCTGCGCAGTGGGCGGACTGCACACCCGCATCACAGGCTGTCAGCTGGAGGAGTTCTACTTAAAAGGGCAATCCTCCAAGGCCTGCACCTGGACCAAACACACACACAGCACAGTGGAGTAGCACAGGGTAAAGGCTGCTCCTAGATTTAGTGATGCCTCTCTCCAGGTGCTACTGGATGGGGTGAGGAGGAGGAGGGATGTCTTCTACTCGGCGGACGGGAGGAAGAGGTCTGCCTCTGCCACCAAGAAGGCCTGGCTCAATGTGGCAGAGAAGGTCAGCAGCAGCAGCAACAACATCTCCTGCACCTGGGTCCAGTGCAGGAAGCGCTTCAATGACCTAACTAGGTCAGCCAAAGTGAGTACACTTACTGATTCTCCTACATTCCGTCTTCCACATCACCGCCCCCACCCCCAACTCATTCTGCACTGCCAACACTACTCTATCACATCACTCCTCACACCCACTTAAGGCTCACCCTCATCTTACTTGTACTTCCTCACCTCCTCATTACTCACCCCACCACGACCACTCAACCCAATCCTCATACAATGTCATGGCTCGGTCTCGTACTCACCCTCTGATGCATCTCTTTCACGGTCAGCCGCATCCAAACCAATGCATTCATCAGTGGCCACGTCACCATCACTCACTCACGTGTCTCTATTTTCTCCCCTTATAGGAGAAGACAGCCCAGGATGCATGGGACAGGGCGAGGACCAGAGGGGGGCCGCAACAGATCATCGTCCTCACAGATGCGGAACAGGAGGCGCTGGAGCTGAGGAGCTGTCTGGGACGACAAGACTGGCACCCGACAAATGGCTGGTGACAGAACTTCAATATTCAGCACACACAATATGAATTGATGTTAATAATGCTTGCCATCTTCAGCACCTCAGTATGCTCATCGCAGCAATGACACATCTGTGATCATGCTTAATATTGCCTTCTGTTCTCTTACAGGGTCTTCAGCGACCGCGGTAACGGCAGAGGGCGATTCCTCAGAGGACCTGCCGGCCTCTGAGGGTGCACCATTACATCTGAGCGAGCTTTCCACCAGCGCAGATACACACACCTCGGTGGGTCCCAGTCCGCAGTTAGTTGGGGTCGCAGATGGTGAGTTACTACACACTTGAGCACGAGCAGACACTGGTGGCAGGGGCAGCTGCATCGGCAGGAGCATTCCTCTCCAGGCTCCGCTGAGTTGAACACAGATGCTGAACCCTGGGGCCATCCTTTAAAAGGAGAATGATCGAGGGGCAGCAGCACATTTGTGAGGTGCTGGAACAGGTCCCATGCGCACTCTCCACAATCGCACAGAGGATGGAAGAGTCCAACTCCTGCATGAGTGGAATGGTGGCACAGGTACGGGAGGGTACTGTCACAGGGATGTGAGGGCATCTCTGAGATAGTTTTGCGGGTAAGTGCGGGAACGTCTGCGATGGAGGGAAGGCTAGCTTCCATTGAGCTTCAAGCACGGCTCACAAATGAGTCCATTCAGGCTCTGACAACAGCCGTTTGGACTCAGGCTGAACAACATTCTGCCGCCATAAACAGGCAGATAGATACACTAGCACTGGCCTTACAAGGCTTCACACATGTCCTCCAAACTGTCGTCCAGCAGAGTGGCAGGAGTGGTGTGGGCCTGGCCCCAGGGGGGGGGATGATAGCGAAAGGGGACATGGAAGTGGGGCGCCACTCAAAGCGCCCCTATGTCTCACCCGTTGCCCCCCTCTCAACCAGTACCCGCAATGCTGCCTCCTCTCCAGGTGGCCAAGTCTGCCCCTGCACAGGTGCAAGTGGAGCAGGCTTTGGAGGGGCCCTCACGGGCACCAAAACCCAGAGGCCATAGGCCCAAAGCATCTAATCGGTCAGGGCATGAACAAGAGCAACCTGCCACTACCTCTGCTGCAGCCATAGGGGATGCACCACGTAGAAGTAGTCGGAAGTGAAAGGCAAAGGTTTCGTGAGCATGAAGGGGATGCACAAGGGTGTTTGACGGTTGGTCATGTTTTTTATTTATATTTGCTTTTTGTTAAAGTCACATTAAATATTATTATTGTCACCACTACTACCATGTCTTGACCATGCTTGACTGGCTTCTTTAATAAGGCCCTTTCATGAGGGTCACCATGAACATCGATCCTTGATGTCACCCATTGGGTCACTCTACAGTGGGTGTATGTGTAGTTGCAGGATTGCTTTGTACAGGGAGTGGGGGGTGCTGGTATAGGCTCTATCCAGGTGGTGAGGACTGGACTCTTCACACTGTCTGATGTTAGGAGAACCGTTCACATATCAGTGACTCCCTGGTCTCATGAGCAGCCAGGTGAGCCACTGTTCTGCCCATGGGTTGCTCCTGCTCTTCCTGCTCCTCATCCTCCTCTGCCTCCTCAATATGGGTGGCAGATGAGGATGGGGCCTCCTCAAGCGGCACTCGTCTCTATTGTGCCATGTTATGCAGGGCACAACACACGACTATAATGCGTCCCACTCTGTCTGGTACGTATTGAAGTGCTCCCCCAGAACAATCAAGGCACCTGGAGCGCATCTTGAGCAGCCCTATAGCATGCTCAATTGTAGACCTGGTGGCAATGTGGCTGTCGTTATAGCGACGCTGTTGGTCGGTGAGGGGGTTCCTCAAAGGTGTTATGAGCCACGTGTGCAGGAGGTATTCCTCATCCCCGAAGAGCCAGCCCTTACGGGTGTTCAGTGCATGGAAGAGGGGCTGGATTTTGGACTCCCAGAGAATGAAGGAATCTTGGCAGCAGCCAGGTATCTGGTGCACACGTGAAGGAATCTCTTGCGGTGGTCACAGATGAGCTGGGTGTTGATGGAGTGATAGCCCTTCCTGTTGATGAACAGTCCTGGCTCGTGTGGAGGTGCCCGTATTGCTATATGGGTGCAATCGATTACGCCCTGCACCCGTGGGAAGCCAGCCACAGCATGGAATCCCACTTCCCTCTCCGTCTGGCTGGGATCATCCATAGGGAAGATGATGTAGTGCGAGGCCCTGCAAAACAAGCCGTCGATGACCTGCCTTATGCACGTGTGCGCAGACGACTGAGAGATCCTGGCGATGTCCCCAGTGGCATCCTGGAATGATCCGGAGGCGAAGAAGTTGAGGGCAGTGGTGACTTTGACAGTGACAGGTAAGGAGATGCTGCTCGGCCCAGCCGGGAGCAGCTCGGCATGAAGGAGGCTGCACATGTCTGCGACTACCTGGCAACTGACTCTGAGTCTCCATATGCACTGCTCCTCAGAGAGGTCCAGGAAGCTGAGCCTCGGTCTGTAGATCCGGTTGCGAGAATAGTACCTCCTGCGACATCGCTCTCTCTGTTGTTGCCCTCCGTGCTCTTGTGAGGTGCCTGTGGTGCAGCACTGTGTTGTGGAGCTCCATGTGGTGGAGGTGGACGCTGTGTCTGGCGAGGCTGGTGATGTTGCTCATCCTCGGATGAAGTGGTGAATGCAGCAATGGCGCCCCCCATCCTGACGGTGTGAGTTTGAGGTTGTCCGCAAAGTAGTTAAATATATTTGCACGGCAGAGTTTTGGGTGGAAAGTAAGAATTTTGAGTGGAAACACAAAGGTCTTGCAGCCAAACTTTGTCTGAAGTGACAGAGTGCCCTGCTGCAATAAATGACGTTTTCTCCCCACCTGTCAAATTAGCATTTGCATCTCCCACTGGCTGCTGGCTGAAACACGTCTGTTGCAACAAGGAGTGTTTCCCACAGCACGGGAAACACGCTGAGGATCCTTCAAAATCACACCCCTGCCAAAATGTCTAGTCAATCAAGTAGTTCAAGTACCTCAACTATCGGACAAACTATGCAAATTATCATCCCGCCGGCTTTAATTGCCGGTGGAACTCCTGCATTCGGGAGGCGCACGCGCACCCGGACGCGTCACAGGGGAACCCGGAAGTCAGTGGGTTGGAACCAGGCTCCGAACGCGCTCGGCCTTTTAGCGATTTTCGGACCCCCCCTCCTCCCCAACCCACACGCCCCATCAGCCGAAAATCGGCCCCTTTAATACTGCAGAGCATCATTACAGTGAATATGTACTGCAGCCAATTGGACTGGAATGGAACTACAGTGTGAAGCCGTGACAAGTAACAGTTTTACATATAATCATTATTCTGAGTGCATTTCTGCACACAGTTAGATTTCACCAAGGTGCATTGTTATTCTGAACATTTGTTACTCAGATCAACTAATACGAGACAACACAACCTTCTCCTGTGATATGAACAATGACAATGTTTCACCATCGTTTTCTCATTGTGCTGCTGTAATCTTTACCAGTACTGTCAAAGAGGCTACATTTTCTGGCTGAATAAATCCAGGCATCTGTAATTCATCTCAACTATCTCTGCTCATTTACCCTTGTGGTAACTGTTAATTGTCCAAACCTTCCTAAAGAGCAATTAAAACAATACCCTCAATTCCAATTAGATATATACACACAATACCCATATAATATTTTAATCTTTTGCCTTCAGCGCCTTGCTACACTGTTACCTATACAAAAGAAAAATCCGAAGTCTCTTGATGAGGGCAATAGGTTAAATGCTCCTATATACTTATGCTCATTATGTGACACTGGAAAAATAATATGCAGTTTTTGCAGCCCTAATTAACCAGATTGTGTTGTATCTTTATCATGTAAGGAGGATGACAGCTTCGTTCCAGATATGGTGATTGACAGGCTTTTCTGAATGATTAGATGAATAGCTTCTGGCCATAACCGAGGGTCTAGGTTTCCTTGACCTGCACTGTCAGATCTTACATCTTTCTGACCTCAACAGAAACTGGATAATGTAACTGCAAACCCCATTTCTTTCACGTCTTCCTGGAAACACACATCTTGTGATCTCAGCAGTAATGTTAGAATACTAGGCCCTGATTTGTTTTCAGCAAGGTAAGATTCTTAACTGAACATTAGAAATGTATAGTATTTCTGATATTTACCATGTGTCAAGTGTACAAGATTTTCTCTTATTTGTTGAAGCGAATACACTTCAAATAGCTTTACAAAAGCTATTTTAGTTTATAAATGTAACACTACATTGTACTTTTGTGTTTTGGGTTTATTCAAATATAAGAATCTACAATTCATTGGCAAACCTTTGGATGGTGACATGCTGTTCAGCAAAACTTTGGACAAGGCACAAAGTTTTAATTGTGATATTTCACAATGTTACTTACTGACAAGTGTTTTGTAATTTTGGACAATATCATTAACAGAGTATGACCCAGGTAGGAAATTTAGTAAAGAATTGAAATATTGCTTCATCTCATGTGGCATTGTACACAGGGAATCAAGACCAAGTGCACTATTGAGGTGAAGCAGGGTTAGGGGGCAGGGGAGGGGTGAGGAGAGAAGGGGGAGAGGAATGGAGAGGGATGGATGAGGTGAGGGAAGGGGAGATGAAGGGATGATGGGGAGGGAAAGCAAGGGGGAGAGAGGAGAGTGAATGATGGAGGAGGTAGGGGAATGGAGGAGAAAAAGTAAAGAATCTAACTTGGGAAAGGGGGCAAGAAGTTGGCAAACTCCCTCGGGGAGGGAGGGGGACGGGGCGGGGTTCTGGAATTTCACCCAATTAGGGAGGGGAAAGCTTTCTTTCCCTCCACCAGGCTGGATATCGACCTTTAGTGGGGAGATGAATGGGGATATCCAGTTGTTCTGACAGTGGAGGGGCAAGGAAATGCTCATGGAGGGTTGTAGCTCCCTTGCAGCAGATCGTATCGTAACGATGTACTTGGGTGGGCAAGGCTGGAAGATGCCTCAATGTCAAGGGCAGTCACTCTTACCTCACCTCTGGAATTCAGCTCTTTTGTCTACGTTTGGACCAAAGCTGTCATGAGGTCTGGAGCCGAGTGGTCCTGGCTGAACCCAAACTGAGCATCGGTGAGCAGGTTATTGGTGAGTAAGTACCGCTTGATAGCACTGTCAACGACACCTTCCATCACTTTGCTGATGATTGAGAGTAGACTGATGGGGCGGTAATTGGCCGTATTGGGTTTGTCCTGCTTTTTGTGGATAGGACATAACTGGTCAATTTTCCACTTTGTCGGGTAGATGCCAGTGTTGTAGCTGTACTGGAACAGTTTGGCTAGAGGCGCAGCTAGTTCTGGAGCACAAGTCATCAGCACTACAGCCGGGATGTTGTCGGGGCCCATAGCCTTTGTTGTATTCAGTGCACTCAGCCATTTCTTGATATCACGTGGAGTGAATCGAATTGGCTGAAGACTGGCTTCTGTGACGGTGGGGATATCGGGAGGAGGCTGAGATGGATCATCTACTCGGCACTTCTGGCCGAAGATGGTTGCAAACACTTCAGCCTTGTCTTTTGCACTCACGTTCTGGACTCTGCCATCATTGAGGATGGGGATGTTCACAGATCCTCCTCCTCCTGTTAGTTGTTTAATTGTCCACCACCATTCACGACTGGATGTGGCACGACTGCAGAGTTTTGATCTGATCTGTTGGTTATGGAATCGCTTAGCTCTGTTTATTGCATGTTGCTTCCACTGTTTAGCATGCATGTAGTCCTGTGTTGTAGCTTCACCATGTTAGCACCTCATTTTTAGGTACACCTGATGCTGCTCCTGGCTTGCTCTTCTACACTCCTCAATGAACCAGGGTTGATCCCCTAGCTTGTTGGTAATGGTAGAGTGAGGAATATGTCGGGCCATGAGGTTACAGATTGTGCAGGAATACAATCCTGCTGCTGCTGATGGCCCACAGCGCCTCATGGATGCCCAGTTTTGAACTTTCTGGTCACAAAGACACAAGAGAAATATGTAAGCCCTGGAAAGCAGTGCATAGAAAGGCCATGAGATTTGTCACTAGTGTCAAAGGAATGAGTCATGAGGAAAGATTAGAAAAACACGCTCTTCAGCCTTGAAACGAGGTGAATGAGTGGAGACGTTACATACGTATATAAGATGCTGAGTGGAATAGAAAAGGTTATCTTGAGCACTTTTTCCAGTTAAATAGAACTGCAGGATAAAGGCGTATAGGTACAAACTGATAAAAAGCTAGTTCAGGACAGATATCATGGAGCACATCTTCATGCAAAGAGTGATCAATATCTGGAATGATTTTCCAAGTAGGTGAGTGGAGACAAAAAACTTTGGAGTATTCATGAGGCAGCTGGATGTTGTAATGGGGATGGAAAGAGTGAAGAACTGCAGATTTCTATGGAACGATAAGATAGTTGAGACAAATGTCTTCTATCTAGAGCAGGGAGACCTGGCACTAAGGCAGGAAGTCTAGTGCCTGATAGTGAAGAGACTGCAGGCGCTCAGAGCAAGGTAGAATGCAGCAAATGTCTGGGAAAAGTGATGCTGGTGATGAAGGAAGAGAGAGACTAGCCCTAGCGTCATTGTGGGAGTGGAGGCAAACATGGCTGCTTGCTTTATGGTCGTTCCCAAACCTAATTGTCTATACTAACCAGATGACCAATAACACATGGTTTCAACAGACCAATCAGCTTGCATAGAAGTGACACTTGCAGTGACACTCAAATGCTCATTTTAACAAAAAGATAGATTTATGTTAATAAAGAATTGGGATAAAATCCTTTGTTGTGATTTAGTTTGTTTTTTGATCAATGTGACTAAACCGGTGACAATTTCCATTGCCTATAAAATAAAAAAATGCTTCACATGCAGTGGGGTTTTGAAAGGATTATATTGATAACTCAATTATAATGCATCCTGTTCAAGAAACTGGTAGAAAACCAGGAAGGACTGCTAAAAATGAAGACATCGGAAAAGGGATATGTCGAAGTTCTAACAAATGGTCTACATAAGAACATATGAAAAAGGAACAGGAGTAGGCCATACCGCCCCTCAAGCCTGCTCCACCATTCAATAAGATCATGGCTGATCTTCGACCTCAACTCCACTTTCCCGCCCTATCCCCATATCCCTTGATTCCTTTAGAGTCCAAAAATCTATCAATCTCAGTCTTAAATATACTTAATGACTGAGCATCCACAGCCTTCTGGGATAGAGAATTCCAAAGATTCACAACCCTCGGAGTGAAGAAATTTCTCCTCAACTCAGTCCTAAATGGCTGACCCCTTATCTTGAGACTATGATCCCCAGTTCTAGACTCTCCAGCCAGGGGAAACAGGCTCTCAGCATCTACCCTGTCAAGCCCTCTAAGAATTTTATACATTTCAATGAGATCACCTGTCATTCTTCTAAACTCCAGAGAGTATAGGCCCATTCTACTCAATCTCTCCTCATAGGACAACCCTCTCATCCCAGGAATCAATCTAGTGAACCTTCGCTGCACCCCAAGGCAAATATATCCTTCCTTAGGTAAGGAGACCAAAACTGTACACAGTACTCCAGGTGAGGTCTCACTAAAGCCCTGTACAATTCCAGCAAGGCCTCCTTACTCTTATACTCCAACTCCCTAGCAATAAAGGCTAACATACCACTTGCCTTCCTAATTGCTTGCTATACCTGTACGTTAACTTTCTGTGATTCATGTACAAGGACACCCAAATCCCTGTGACTACCAACATTTCTTTGTCTCTCACCTTTTAAAAAAAATTCTGCTTTTCTATTCTTCTTACCAAAGTGGATAATTTCACATTTCCCCACATTATACTCCATCTACCACCTTCTTGCCCACTCACTAAACCTGTCTATATCCTTTGCAGCCTTTTTGCATCCTCCTCACAGCTTACTTTCCCACCTAGCTTTTTATCGTCAGTAAACTTGGATACATTACACTCGGTCCCCTCATCTAAGTTATTGATATACATTGTAAACAGCTGAGGCCCAAGCACTGATCCTTGCGGCATCCAGCCTGCCAACCCGAAAATGACCCGTTTATCCCTACTCTCTGTTTTCTGTCCATTAACCAATCCTCAATCCATGCTAATATATTACCCCCAATGTTACATCCAAAACATTATCCTGTCTTGTATCTTCTTTTGTCAGAATCTTATGGAACTGATGCGTATTTGCAAAATCTTCTGATTTTATTTAAGATTCAAACATTTGTAGGCTCTTTTCTTTTTATCTCCCTGTGATTTGCTAAAATTCAGGATGTCACATGTGCGTACATATGCATCACTCATGTGAGTAACACAAAAACAAAACTCCTTGCATGTCATCTTGTTACAATTAAACTTAAATGTTACTGATGTTAATTTGTTGCCTCTCTTGAAAGGTTTGCATTGCTTTATTGTTCTTGAATCAACTTCAGTCCAGAAGATTGTTCTATTAACTTTTCCATTATCACTGTGTCAGTGAAACTGAAAATGAAAATGATGTTTTTGTATCTCTTCACAATAAAAAACCTAAAAGCAAATCATAATTTTATAAATTTAAAATTTGTCTGTTGTTAAGTCTGTGAAGCTATTTCGCATCAGGACATTTTTTTCAAATCTAGCTTACACATTATTTTAATGTGATGATACTGGTGGCTTGGTATCAGCAAATCAGTTAAGAAAAAACAGACAAATTATCTAAAAAGCAAATTTTATAAGTTTCACAATCTTTGTTTACAGCTTGTAGAATTGTCTCCTTTCAAAGAGTTCATCCAAAAATTTAACAAAAGCCAAACTTTAGGCCACGTGTACAAGAGACCTCAAAGGTGTACATCTGTGTAATTTTGTTAATGGGACAATAATTATGAAGGAAAACAGGCAGTATCTCCTGTAAAATGATCACTTCTGCCACATTTTAAAACACATCCTCTGTTAAATTAGCCACTTCAAAAAATTATTAATAATGTGTATTTGTTTCCTGTTTGGGGACTTTCATATTACATGTATGTATATTTTATATCCAGGTCCAGTAGTAAACATGCCTGGATACCGGTTGGATATATTATTTATTAACATTTGAGTTACTTTGTTTGGCTCTGCTCATGTACTAGTTATTGTATTCAGTGGCTTCAGTATCTTTTTTAACAAAGTGGTGAGACATGGACTTAAGTCACAATTCCTTACACTGAGTTAACAATCTGAACTACGCTGCTGTGGATTGGTGCTGAGAAGAGGGCGTTCTTCCTCAAGGGGAGGCAAAATTGAAAGTTCAGCCATTCCCAATCTGCTCTTGCACACCACCAATTCAGAGCAGCATTGAGAAGGCCTGGCCTCAGGTTTCCCACTTTCCCTTTATCTGTGGATGTCACGTGGAACAGGGGAACAGGGAGCATATCGTGGTGGGGGGAGCAAAAAGAAAATAACTGAAAATAGGACGTATCATTCTCCCACACAACAGTTCACTGCCGTGTTGATAGATTGAAAAGGAGATTAGTTTCATTCTTTTTTATTTCTCAGGATGTGGGCAATACTGGTAAAGCAATATATGTCCAAGTCAGGATGGTATGTGACTTGGAGGAGAACTTGGCAGGTGGTGGTGTCCCCATGATCTTTCTGCTTTTGTTCGTCTTGGTAGAGTTACAGAGCTGGTAAGTGCTTTCAAAGTAAGCTTAGCGATATGCTGCAGTGCATCCTGTAGATAGTACATTCTACAGCTACAGTGTGCCAGAAGTGGAGGGGGTGGATAGAGTCCAGTGGCAGGGATGACGATAAAGCTGACTGCTCTGTCCTCGATGGTGTCGAGTGTCTTGAGAATTACTGCAACTGCAACCATCCAGGCGAGTGGTGAGTATTCCAATATGCTCCTGACTTGAGCCTTGTAGATAGTGGAGAGGTTCTTGGGGCCCAGGAAGTGATCAACATCCGTTTTCCAACTGAATTTTACATTACAAATCAGAGAGAGTGCAACTTAGATCCACCTCAGCAGTAAGTCTCATGCTGGTACTGATTTGGACATATGCAAATACAAATTGCTAGCAAATTTAACAGAATCCCCTCTACACACTTAGAAATCCCTTTCTCCTACCAGCTGATGATTTTTCCACCCCATAGCAACACCACTTCCTGGGTTTACACCTTCATCTATCTTTGCTGCCATAATTAACCTCCCCAAAATAATAATCTTGTATGGGATACTGTTACTGTGTATGCGCACAGCATACATCTGCAAAAAGATTAATTGAATTGTAAAAGGAAGAAATTACGGATCTATCCATGTGGATTCATGCGCTGAGCGGATTATGGCACCAAGTCTCAGAACAAACATGACTGCAAACAGGCAGGCTCTAGTTTTCTAAAGCATTATTGTAAACCTGAAATTGTGTGATAACTAGATTTTTTATAACAGCATACTTCAGCAACTCCTGTTGCTTTATTGCTTTATAAACCTGCCCGTTTCAATGGCTAATGTAATTTTAACTTGGTTGAGGAAATATAATATAAATTTCACAGGTTGAGCATGAATGTATTTGTGAACAGAAAGTAGATTGTTTTACTTCCTGTGAATTGTGATGGTTTAATATCAGCAGAGTACTCAGCACTGATCAGCTATCATAGGTATCCCGTTTCTGACTGTTTTAGTTACATTACAGCCTCCTGGGTTTGGGTGTTCCTGTGAGATACAGGGCAAGCACACTTTGTTCTATCTGGTATCACCCCAGGGCCTATGAGAGGGCTTGTTACCTGTCTCATTTATCCGATTGCAAAAGCCGATAAAGTGACAGGAAAAGGACAGTTGCCTCCTTTTAATGTGATGCAGTGCTACAGTTCCACTTGTAAGTAAGGCACATTGTAGACACATTATCTATTACATTAAAGCTGTGAATTTATAGCTTTAACACTTTGTAACGTTCTTTTTATCCTGTCATTTATCTCATTTAACCAATTTAAACTGCCCGTCTGGCAGGATGGGGAGGATCGTTTTGAACCATAAACCAGCTGCCCTCTGGCAGTCTTACTTCAGTTCCCCTTCTCTGTCTGTTTTACCTGTGCCTGTTTTATGAATAATTAATTTCACTTTGGCTTTTGCCATCTGCACGGAGAAAGCACCTGGCCTAAGGCAAAGTCTATTATCTGAATTATTCAGTATAAAAACATGATGATTTGAAAGAATATAGTGTAATGTTTGGTAGAACAAGTCTGAAAAAGGACAAAATGTAGATGTTTGTATTTATCTCGAGTAGATAATGTTTATAAAGGAGGATAAGATAATAACCTCTGTTTAAGAAAGGTTAGCGGTCAATCCATAACCAGTAAAATACAGCATCAGCTAATATTCAATGTGTACAATAAGGAAATCTGCCCATACCTGAATCTGGTAACAATAATACAGTGGCGCAGATCTGCAGAGACAAAAAAAAACATTTGCTTTTCCAGATTGTCTTTTTTTTCTCTGTCGTCAGAAAAGCATGGCACTCTTTGGCAAAGAATTCTTCAACTCTGCTCTTGGTTTCGAGATACTGAAGCAAATTGAGAATGACGGGCTAAAAAGTTCACAAATGAAAAAGACAAGAGATCTTGCTCTGAGAATCTGTACCACTAACTGGATACAGATGTTATCCATTACAAACTTCATCAAAATACAGACACCCCTAACCCCCCAGTATTCACTGAGTAGAGTTTGGAGCTCAGCTCTCATGTTCTTTAAAATTCCCTCAAATTCTGCAGGACAAGTACTCAAATGTCCACATGGCTCTTGGGATGGTGGTGAGGACTCGTACAGAGGTCGTTTAAGCGATGGGTTATGGCATTTTAAATTCCAGTGGAAGGGAGAGAAATTTAGTTCTATTTGTTTTAGATAAAAAATGATCAAAATCAATGTTTAAAAAAGATCAAAACCGTGTACTTTAAATTGTTACTGGCAGTTTTATCAATTTGAATAAAAATGCAGCAGTTTCATCATTTTCATATTTAGAGAGTATTAAAGGGAATTTTTCCTGTTTGTTGCTTTTAAATATGATTGTTGTCAATAAAATCAGAAATGATTTTCAGTATATTTATGTGATTGACAGCAGGAAAAGGTGCCATCTCCTCCCGTGTCTAATGTTTCCTTTGAGTTTTACACCATTCAGCCCACTCCTGTTCCTGTGTTGAGGGTCAGAGAGGAATTTGCCAGATTTTTTCCCCCAAATTGGCCTGGGTTTTTATCTGGGTTTTCGCCTCTTCCAGGAGATCACTTGGTTTTAGGTGGTGTGGGGAGTGCATATATTGTGATGCACAAGCTATCACAATTGTGTGGGACAGGCTAGATGGACTAGAGGGTCTTTTCCTGTCCGTCATTGCTCGTAGCGCCTCGAGCCTGTTCTGCCATTAAATTGCTGATCTGTATCTCAATCCCATTTAGCCGCCTTTGCTCCATATCCCTTGATACCTTTACCTAACAAAAATCTATTGATTTCCGTCTTGAAAGCTTCAATTGACCCCAGCATCCGTGGCCACAGAGTTCCAGATTTCAACTACCCTCTATGTGAAGAAGTGCTTCCTGGTTTCACTCCTGAATGGCCTGGCTTTAATGTTGTTTTGAAAAAGCATTTAGGAGATTAATTTTTTCTTTGCACATTATTTTAACTTTCTTTATCATCGAGTTTTATGGAGTGTAACGTTGCATTTTTTTTGGTGGAAGGAGAGAGGTAGAAGTTGGAATGGTTTAATCTCCAAAATGTAATTCTTATTTTTAAGGGTGGGGTAAAATTGTAACAAGTTAACACTAAAAATCACATGAGCTGACCATCCGCAGAAGCAAACAAAAATTCAGCAGAGTGTTCCCTGCTATTGAATCCTGGGAATTGTTTTGAATTCAGTCTGTCTAAACATGCTTTGATTGTGTTGCTGGTGCATACACTAAAATCTGTACAAATAATCTACTTGAACATATAGTCATAGGAAATGGCTGGGTTAACTGAATTAATCAAATTAACAAAATGTAATTTACTTAAATTCAACTGATTGATTTCCACAATTTTATATCCTACTGATAAAAGGTTGATTCCTGTATTGAATTAAACTTCATTTTGTGTGTAATTCTCTGATCTTGCTTGACACAGATTCATTTGGCATTTTCTGTTAGTGTTTTCTACTGTTTTACAGATAAGATAACAGTTTTCAAACAGACCAGCACGCTTTGTGGTTCCAGGGGAGTTAGTATAACATAAAGCACAAACTCAAAGACAATGCCAGTTAAGATGCGCTGGCTTCTTGCCCTCTGTTTTCAGACAATGAACCTCGGTTAGACACCAATCCCTCCAGGAGTTTTCTTCCTGTATGCTCTGTCTTCAGCACTAAAAGGCAGACTGACAGGCTGATAAAAAGCGATGCCAGTCCTGCCTGCCCACTCAAAGACCCTCCTTCAGGTATCAGGTGCCTAGGTTGGGCTTTGAGGTCAGCCAGACACCTCCCCTGAGGCTGAACTGGGCTGAAGGATATATCTGCCAGGTATCCTGTTAGGTGGAGCACTGGTCACTTGAGCTAGGATCAAAGTGTCCCAGTTTGCTCCATAAAACATCTTTCGAATTGGGCCTTGCTGCTTCATGCTTCAAATGCAGTTGAATGAATCCCAAGGGAACAAGCCACTCTGCACAGAAACAAATGCTGTCAGAAGCAAATCCACTTTGAAAATTCAGTTCTTGTGGAAAGCCTGCTGTCAGGCTTAAAAAAAAAACAATTTCCAAACTGATGAGTAGAAAATTCTTAATGAACTCACTCACTACCGCTATCATATTAATGACTCCAGCTACAGTGCACAACCATTCTCCACAAATCGAGAAAAGGTACATTCTTACACCTGTAGATACAGTAGAAAGGATGCCAAAAGGTGTCTTTTATCACTGAAGACTCGAAAATCCACTGTTGTTTTTGGGTCAGTAGCAATTAGAATGCAACAAATATTAGAAAACGGTTTACAGGTTTCTGTGTCACTTTAACACTGACTCCTTTCTCCACAATACAGAATAGAAACAATGTTTGTTGAAGGTTTGTATATTAAACAATTATGAATTGAAATAACTGAAGACTGGCCAACAGAGTATGAAGTCATATTTTATGACTTACAATTACACTTTATGGTGTAGCCAACTAAGACTATTATATTTTGTGCAGTCTTGTACATTGATTATGGGGCAGAAATTACTTGCGAAATAACGGAGAGCTCAACAGCGCTCACCGTTGTTAGTGGCGAAATGGAGGAGCAAGTTCCAGCGTTCGCACAGGCGCACTGAAATGCAGAAATCCGGAACTTGCTCCTACTGGTTCGCTGGCGATATGACAGTTTCGAATTAAAGATACAGACTAGGACCCTGGTCTGCTAGGACGCTACAATCAGAGAAATCATTGAAAAAGCGCCAACTTGCTTATCTGAAAAGTAACTAATATCGCTATAAAACAGGTACGCTTAAAAATACCAGGTCTAAACTAAGTTTTAATAGCACGGTAAGTCTTAATGACTGCCAAACAATTAAAAATTAACTTTAAAAAATGTGGAATCTCATTACTCCTTATTTTAATAGTTTTTGGTCATTAAAGAAAATTTTTTTTAAAAAAATTTAACTTTTCCCTTCTGTCTCTTTTATTTAATTCAATTATTTCTTACCCTTTCTTTTTTTCGCTGTCTATAACTGTTTTTACAAAGATTTTAATGTTGTGCCTTTCACTTCCTGGTTTTAACGTTGAAAGCCTACAGAGAGTTACGCAGCGCGTCAAAAATGCTGCGACTTGCTTGGTCGAGGGGAGAGATCAATCCTCTCGCTTCTCCCAGGGTCCTAGTTTCACCTGAGCTGATGGTGGGCTCTTCTCCACTTCCTATTCAAGGAAGTGCCCGAAGAAAAGACCGTGGTAAGTTAGTGGGTTAGTATAAATCTATGGAGCGGTGAGCACTGTTGGTTGGCCGTTGCGAGCAATTTCTGCCCCTTAGTATATTCTTATTCTGTTTGCTTGTACAAAAGCCATAAGTTAGTTAAGAAATTATAACTAATTAAGTAAAGATCATGGAAAATCGTCTGTATCTTTAGTCTTTTCAATTATGCATCTTGTGCAGGTTTTAAGATGACTGTATTCAGGTTGGGAATTCCTGTGAATTTCGGTGAGTCTGTCAGATAATTTACATCATATTAATTAGTAATTGATTCAGCTTCTGTTTTGAATTTTTCGAACTGGTTGTATATGCAAGTTAAAAACAGAGGTAAGTTAATTCCACTGAAAGTAGTGGACCAAAACTGCTGCATTGGAATCACACAAGAGAAGCATCATTTTGAACTCAGCTTGTGGAATTGGCCCATCTTGAAGCAGCTTTCTAAAGAAAGATAGAGCTTTCACTTATATAGCACTTTCACATCCTCAGAATATCCCAAAGTGCTTCATAGCCAATGAAATAGTTTTGAGGTGTGGTCACCATTGTAATGTCAGGAAATACAACAGCAAAGTCCCACAAACAGCAATGAGATAAACGACCTGATCATCAGTTTTAGTGATGTTGGATGAGGGATAAATATTGGCCAGGACGCTGGGAGAACTCCCCTGCTCTTTTTCCAATAGTTCTATGGAATCTTTTAGGTCAACTTGAGAGGGCAGAGGGGGCCTTGTTTAACGTCTCACCAGCAAGACAGCTTATATGACAGTGCAGCACTCCCTCAGTACTGCGTGAAGTGTCATCCTAGATTATGTGTTCAAGTCTTTGGAGTGGGGCTTGAGCCCACGACCTTCTGACTCAGAGGTGAGAGTGCTACCACTGATAGCCTAAGCAAATGATTCAAAATAGCTCAGAGACTATGTGAGTTATGCGGCATATCACCCACAGATATGGGAAATATGTTTTTACTTTGTGATTTTGTCTTTTTATGGTAGTATGCAGAGGTGCAGCCACATGTAAAAAGACGAAGGGCACAAGGCCCATCTCAGGATTCGGATCTGGGGAGAAAGGAGAGATGACGGGGACGTTACATGCTAAAAAAAAGTTGGGATAGGACATGCTCCTTTCAGTGACTGGGTTTAGGTTAGTATGTGTACAATGTTTTGGGAGGCAGTGCACACAGTTTTGACAGTAGGACACTCATTGAAATGATTTAAATCCTACCTATTCAGCGGTAAATGAACGGGTGGATAGTTCAAATCAGCTGGGTGATTTACCCACCCACATCCCACATGGATCTCGCCATCTTCAATTTTAACCTGCTGTTCTGAGTAGGCAGCAAGGGCACCTGTCTGAAGTTGGCAGGGTCCTTATTTAAATATGCATATCGGGATCCACTGATGTCATCGGACCCTGGCTGCAATTTTAACTGTGGCCTGAATGAGAAAGCCGCTACGATTTTCCTGCTGAGTGAATACAGCGAGAAGTTAATCCGGGACCAGAAGAGCCCATTTAAGATAAGCTTTTTACTTTCCTGTGGGGTTGGGAGGAGCAGGAGTCCCTTCCCCTGACTTATCTTCTTACCGGCGAGCCTCCCTTTGGTGCTGGCCAGCGGCTTCCTGTAGCCCGAACTTCCGCTCCCACCTGCTGGCCAGCTGTCGTTTTCTGCCCATTTCGGGCAAGCAGCTGACTGTCGGCAGGCAGATGAGGCCTGGGAGTTAAATTCGCCCGGGCCTCTCACTGCCATGGTCGGGGAGGGGGTTTTGCTCTCGCTCTAGCCCCCACCTACCTGAATCCTGCTCCAAGTTAAAATTGGGGCTAATGTTTCCCTGTTAGTCTGCACCCAGCATGAAGGTCATTTGGGAAAGACTAGTGTATATGCATAATTACTGATGTAAATAGTAGACTACTACAGTCTAAAATAAAGGCAATTTTAAATTGATACTTTTTAAAACTGTAAAGCATTTCAAATTCTAAGGCCTCTTCCCCTCCTTCCCTTTTCTGCCAACTTTAAAATAAAACTTACTATTCAGTTAGGTCTTGATAAGCAAGAAACGACTTTGCCAAAAAAATGCTACGCTTGAATCAGAATCTACATTAGCTGTAGATGAAAATAGCCAATTGGCAAATCTCATACCAGGGCCCATTAAGATTAAATTGCTGAATGAACAATTAAACAAAAACAACACCTTAATTTACACCAAAGTGATTGGATTTCTGAAAGGTGCTGCTGTCTGTAGGTGAAATTGGGCGGAGCATCGATTATATCTGGCGTGCTGAACACGGTAAAGCAGATAATTGGAAAACATTTTGTTCTTGGATCAAGATTTCACATAAGCGTTATGCTTGGATCAAGAATTTGGTACAATAAGAACGAATGGCAAGTGGTTTGATGAGACAGAGAAAGAAAGAAATGAATGAGAATGAATAAAAGAACATAGAATTTTACAGTCATGCGGCCAAACTGGTCTATGCTGGTGTTTATGCTCCACACGAGCCACCTCCCACTTTACTTCATCTCACCCTATCAACATATCCGTCTATTCCTTTCTCCCTCATGTATTTATTTAGCTTCCCCTTAAATGCATCTATGCTATTCGCCTCAACCACTTCATGTAGTCGTGAGTTCCACATTAAACATAAGCAGTAACAGGAACACTGAAGATGCATCACAATGACAGTAACAACTTGCATTTATATAGCGCCTTTAAAGAAGAAGATGATCCCATGGTGGAAGGAAAAAAATGGATGCTGAGCCAAAAAAGAAGATATTAGGAAGGGTGACCAAAAGCTTGGTCAAAGAAGTGCGTTTTACGGAGGGTCTTAAAAAAAGAGGAGGAGGTGAGGTCGAGAGGTTTAGAGAAGGAATTCCAAAGCATAGCCTCTAGGCGGTTGAAAGCGCGGCTGCCATTAGTGGAGCAAATGGCAGGGGGAATGATGCACAAGGGACTGGAGTCGCAAAGGAACAGAAAGGGGTTGTATCATTGGAGGAGGCTACAGAGGTAGGGAGAGGCATGGCCGTGGAAAGATTTAAACACAAGGATGAGAATTTTAAATTTGAAGTGTTTGGGATCTGGGAACCTACATAGGTCAGTGAGGACGGAGGTGATGGGCAGGATTTGATGCAGGTTAGGATACAAACAGCAGAGTTTTGAATGAGCTGAAGTTTATGGATGGTGGAGAATTTGTGGTCGACCAGGAGAGCATTGGAATAGTTGAGTCTGGAGGTGACAAATGCATAGATGAGCGTTTCAGTGGCAGAATGGTTGAGGTAGCCGCAGAGATTGGTGATGTTACGGATCGTTGCCAGAATCCCCCAACAGCCCTGCACTGACCTCACCAGGTCATATTGTTAGTCTGACTCAGTAAACAGTGAATAAAAGTATTATCCGAGAAGATAGAAGCAGGAAAACTTGAGCAGTCTTTAAATTCCTCAGTCTCAGGAGAGATAACACATTGGATAGTGGTAGTGCCAGTGGTAGTGCAAAGACAGGTAGTAGCACTGAAAGGACAAACTGGAGCACGCTTTCCTATTTTTCCTTTTTTGGGTTAATTTTTTATCATCATCAAAAAAAGGGTAATTAAACTCAATTAATAATTCAACATGCAGTGGATGTCATAAACAACTGCTCCCATAACCATCTGACAGATCTGCAGGTGACACTATTGGTGAATGAAATGGTTGCATTTTACTCTGTTGCTGAAGACAGAAGTTTTCAAGACATCACTAAAATTTGTTGTCAACCAAGTTGATTTACTTTGTACCTATTCACAAGTATCATGTGGAACAACTGGCAGAACACATGTATGAATTCTGACTGCATACACAGTCACCTTCTGACCACTCAGCTGCAGTCAGAGCACAGTTAATAGATTCCACACAGTAAAATTGCTGAATCCTTTAGAGACCAACCACAGTGGGTTAATTTTCAACTCTTCATTCAGTTTCTCTTTGATGAGTGGGCCCATTCTGTTAATTTGTCTGTTAGAAAGATTGCATCTCTGGAGCTAGAAAGCCTTACAAACAAAATCTTTGTGATTTCTTACCGCGTAGAGGAAAAACAGGACTTCATGACTGATAGCCCTTCCATCTGGAAGTCTATGCATCATTCATGGCCAACTTTGACAAAAGTGGCAGTCAAGCACCTGGGCTGTCTCGCCACTAGTGTGTCATCTGAGAGGGCTTGTAGTACAACAGGAGATATTGCCTTACTATACCACTCCGAGTAAGGACTAAAGCATCTTGAAGAACTTAATTTCCTTAAAGTGAATTTTGTTATGGGTCAATTTTGATTACAGGGCCCATATCACTCTGGCACTAAAGTGCCAAATTGATCTGGTCTCAGCAGAATGACATCTAATATTGTAGGAAGACAAGTTAGACTGGTAACTATTCCAACTACAAATCAAATCAAAGGCTGCAGTGTGAGATAAGATTTTCCACATGTGCACATTCTGGATAGACGCGTGCAAAAGGAACCAGTAACTATAAAGCTGCACTACCACATATCACTGAGTGCCCAAATAAGGCACAGTGGGGTAGAAATTGCTTTAACCCCATTTTCAGACTTGAAATGGGCGCTGTGCCTGACAGAAAGACCCGAGGCTGGCCCAAAAGTGCGTCTTGGGCCTCATTAACATTATTTGGCTGTCAGTGCCTAAAGTGCAGATCACCCACTTTTTAAAAAAATGAATTCCGGGCCACTTGCCTCGCCAGCGCTGGCCTAAAGGTAAGTCCCGGGAGGGGGTGTGGAGCAGCAACTTTAGTGAAGGCGGGGGCGGGGGGGGAGGAGGAGGAGTGACGATCAGGATCCTGTGGAGTCGGGTGAGCACTCCTGCTCCTCCTGGCTCCACAGGAACATAAACTTACCTTTTGATGGTGGCCACTGCTTAGGCTGCTGCGGCCGATGAAGGATCTGGAGTAGGCCTGGCTCCTGCTCCGCTCTGCGATGTTAAATTTCCCAGAGGCGACCTAAAACAGGTGTTAGGCTCTTCATTTACATATGTCATGAAAAATAAATAAAAATGGACTCAGAAGCCCCGAGTGACACATAAGGCTAATGAATACTGGATTCTATTTCAGAGGAGAGTAAAGGCACACTTGAATTACAACCTTATTGAAAATTGCAGGCAAAACCATGACAACTTTGAGTAAACTGCTGTGAGGCAGCAGGACAGAGGAGCAACTTCCCATTTTCAACATATCACTTTCTTTCTTGAATTTTATGGCTTATAGTCATGAAAATACATCAATGATCATGTCTTTCATCTGTCATTATGGCTCTAGTCTCAGGCCAATTCTACATGTATTATTTTATGAAGATTGATCGTTAGACACACCTAGTCTACTCCAATATCTCGGATAAAGGTAGTGTTTCTTAGTACCTGCTAAAAATCAAGGTGCATTATTATGTATTATTATAGTGATCTAGTTACCTGAAGGAGGCAGTACATTTGGCTTTCACAAGCTTCCACATAGTTTAGTTTCATTTGTCATTCAGCTTCAGATTTCCCATGTGCACATCAGTCTATTCTCTTCTACATCAGCATTAAGGCTTGGGAGCATCTTTTGTGACTTTTATATTAACTGTTTTTATGTTGAAAATCTGGAAATAATTAGTAAAAATCATTATCAGTCAATTCATATGAAGTTGCTGTATGAATTGTTGCAGCCTATGTGATCAGAAACATTGTCACAATACTATTGGGTTAGTGCAGCAAATAAGATTAGAGAGCAAAGGACAGCCTAATTTGAGTAGTGGCAAAACCAATCACTAAGGTTCAAGAAAGACATGCGCTACATTTATATTTTACAAGAACACCATTGTGGACTTGACTTAGCTTAATGATAAATGGCTGACTCTTGACACTGGAGTTGGCTGGGAGCAGGTTGAGCTATGGTTTTCAATAGCAAGCCAGTTACATTTTCTACTCAGCCTGGAATAGTCCAACTCAATTATATGCAGTGAGAACTCAGCCTTACACAGATTGAATATAGGTCAGGCTCACTTTGTTGATGTAACGTGAACACAGCTATTATGTTCAAGTATGCTATCAAAGGGGAAGATGTACACTATCAAAAGGAAACTTAAAAGAAAATATGAACTTTTTCAATTATCTGTGAAAAAAATAAGTAGGTCATTCTTTTGTATATTAGAATTTCTTTGCTACATTGAAAACAGAAATGGAATATGGGATGAGCAGAAATGCAATAGAACTAGAATTTTTTTCTCTCAAGTAATAAATATTTGCAGAATGGCTTTTTTGGCCTCAGGAGATGGCCTATCATTATCTAAGCAATACATTAGAGAATGGGCCAACTACTCTAAGGACCTGGAAAGAGAAGAGCATCAAGGTGAAGGCATGAATTTGGAGATAGAGGACATATGGATATAAATTTAAAAATGTTACTGTTTAATGATAGCTGTACCTCAGGTCAACGTTAAGAAGGATGTAGCAAGGAAAGTACAACTAGTGAAAATATCAGACTAATGCAAATTACAATACACATGCCATGATAACAAACACAAGGTACTGTAGGAAGAGTTCATCATGGCTGAAAATCATCTTGCTTTTATGCACACTGCTGTTCTGTTTATCGTGGCACACAGTGGGAGCGGGCGCACAACGTGGCACACAGTGGGAGCGGGCGCACAACGTGGCACACAGTGGGAGCGGGCGCACAACGTGGCACACAGTGGGAGCGGGCGCACAACGTGGCACACAGTGGGAGCGGGTCCACAGAGTGCTGCAGGCAGTGGACAGAGAAGACTTTAAATACTTTCAAACATTTTGTGGACTTAATAGGGAATAAATCTCTGTAAGGCATTAGTCCTCAAGATTAGGTTGAGGTACATTGCACCGTGTATATGACATTTTAAACCATACATTGTGTGATTTACAAAACATGTTCCATCAACATGTCCATATACACTAATTGTATACAAGTGCTTAAATTGATAAGTGTGCTTCTTTTCTCAACACCCTTTTGGTCTCTTCAAAAAATGAGGAGAATCAATTTGTCTGCTGTACCCAACAGAACAGAAAAAAAAAATCAACACAGCAGCAATTGTCACCAACACTGTTGCACCAAACAACCATCCAGACAGTCATTTTGCAAAATATAGATAATGCTGTGCATGTGGCACTGGGTGCAGCATGGGGTACTGGAGATGAAAGTGCAGACAAGGTGTATGGTAAGGGGCAGCAGTCTGGCATCCTGCTTGCCGCTGCTGAATTTCCTTGCGATACAGTGGTTAGAGGTTTGGCTTTCTGACAGAGGGTGTTAACAAACATAACAGATTGAGAAGTCACTTTACTCCATATTCATGTCAGTATGAGGGATGGGGGACCAGTTTCTGCGATTCAGCCTCCTAGTGATCATGGAGCAGCACCTGTGGTGACTGCAGTATACAGGTTATGGGCACAGTGGTTGGAAATGTACTATAGACACTTTGGGCTCAATATTAAAATTGAGCCCAAAGTGTCTATAGCAAATTTCCATTAGGACGGCTTTCCCGGACGTCCTTATAATTTTGATGTAAGGATATCTTTTATTTTTTTTTGTTGGTTTCTCGCCCGATTGACCGACCTGATTGACAGGCTGGCCTCAGATGGACACGAGACCAGCCAGGGAGAGGACGTCTTCAGGTAAGTCTGCAGGTAAGTCTTTGTTTGTATGGCTGGGGAAGGGGAACATGGGTGAGCACGGTGGGCATGGGGGGCATGGGTAGGCACGGGAGCATGGGTGGACGCAGGTTGGCATGGGTGGGCATAGGTTGGCACGGGGTCGTGAGTCATGGGGGATGGGATCAGGGGGGTGTTGGGATCAGGGATCATTGCGGGGGTCCGCGATCGTTGAGGGGGAGGATCGGGGTTGGGGGTCGAGGGGGAGGATCAGGGTTGGGGATCGGAGGGTCAGAGTGGGGGGGGAGGGTCGGGGATCTGCGATCAGGGGGGGGGGAACCCGCAATCGGGGAGGGGGGGTGTCCGCAATTGGGCCGGGTGGTGTCTGCAATCGGGTTGGGGAGGGGTTGCAGGTAGGCTTGTTGGGCCTGCGGGAATCACTCCTGCTCCTCTGGGTTCACAAGCTGTGCCTTTCTAGGCACTTGCCTGTTAGTCTTGGGCTTTCTCAACTCCTTTCACAAGGCGTAAAACAGAAGGCCCAGGAATCTTAGCCCCCCTGTGGTTGAAATCGGAAAGTCCAGAAAAATGGAGGCCTGAAGCCTCCTTGAAATGTTTTAGGGCCCGACCCGCCTCCTGGGAGCGGGTTGGTCGCCAGCCCCTCGTCTCACCCCAGTGAAAACCAGAAATGGGCAGGTTGGAGGCGGATTGGGGGCTGGTCTGAAATGGTGGCAAATTTCAATGCCTGCCCCCAACCCACCTGTTTTTCAATGTTAAAATTGAGCCCTTTGGGTTTGAAAATCCAAGGTATAGTTCATAATCCCTATCATTTTAAGTATCAGCCAGATCCTACAGAGAGACTTCATTACTTTGCTTAAAAATGAAAAATAAGTTAATAAATTTAAATACATTGCACTAAAATAAATTTTAACTGGTACCTCAAGAAACCTTAGCTAAATTCTCTGACACCAATACATTCCAGTGAATTATACTAATCCTTTGAGTACTGAAATATCTTGATTTTAAAATATGCACACTTTCTACCACTTAATGCCAACTAAACTATTTCCCCAAGTATAGAAACCTATGGTCTCCCTCCCATCACAGCATTGACGATTGCAGGGTTTTTGCTTACCCTATCCAGAAGACCATTCCAGGCATTAATTGCTCTGGATGAAATACTTCCTCATGTCAATTCTGAAGACTTTTCTGACATTAGTCTTCAAATTGTTTTTTTATCAGTTTATATCTTTGTTCCCTTGTCCTGCAGTCATGTTTTAACTTGAAATACTACTCCAGATTAATATTTTCTATTTCGCTTAGTAATTTAAATACCTGTATAAGATCTGCTCTCATTTAACTCTTTAAGGTTGAAGAATTCTGGATTTTCTAGGGATCAGCTTTGGGCCCTTTTCTGAACCATTTCTAAGGCTCAGATGTTTTCTTTGTGCCTCACTAACCAAAACTGAATGCAGAATTTAAGCTTGAAGGAGAAATATATTCATATGCCTATTATTTTGTTCAGTACTCAAGGTGTGGTCTGACTGGATCACTATATAGCTTATGTATGACAACCTCATAACTTATATTCTAATGATTTGGCAATATAGCTCATCGTTCTGTTTGCTCTGTTAATTGCTGCTACTTAATGCTGCACACAGAGAGCAATACAAGCTCACAGAATCATACAGCACAGAAGGAGGCCATTCAGCCCATCGCGCCTTTGCCGGCTCTTTGAAAGAGCTTTCAAATTAATCACACTCCCCTGCTCTTTCCCTACAGCTCTACAGATTCTTCCTTTTCAAATATATATCCAATTCACTTTTAAAAGTTACTACTGAATCTGCTTCCACCACCCTTTCAGGCAATGCACTCCAGATCATAACAACTCGCTGCGTAAAAAACATATCTCCTCATCTCCCCTCTATTGATACTACTGCTAAGACTACTGTCAACCAATGAGTAGAGAAATATGGCAAGAGGCCCAACTTGAAGGGTGGGCAGGCCAGATAGCCAAAAAAAAAACAGCTTCCAATTTCCAGAGCAAGAATCTTCTGGCATCTAACCAATTTCAGCCAACAACATATTAAACTTGAAGATGTTCTACAGTCAGATGCCTATTGCCCAGTGAGATTTTAAAATAAAATTACTCCTCAAACCCTATCTTCTTTGAAGAAGCAACAGAAAGAGTAGACAAGGGTAATGCAATAGATGTAATATATTTGGATTTTCAAAAGGCCTTGGATAATTCTGCATTGTAGACTCATGACCAAGGTCAGAGCATGTGGAGTCAGGAGACAGGTAGCAGAATGGATAGCAAGCTGGCTACAAAACAGAAAACAGAGAGTAGGGGTTAAGGGTAGAACTCAGACTGGCAAAGAGTCTTCCACAGGGAGCGGTGCTGGGACCACTGTTGTTCACAATTTACATTAATAATTTGGACTCGGGAATCGGAAGTACAATTTCTAAGATAATGGAAGGGTTTGATAGGGTAGACGTGGAGAAAATATTTCCACTTGTGGGGGAGTCCAAAACTAGAGGTTATAAATATAAGATAGTCACTAATAAATCCAATAGGGAATTCAGGAGACACTTTTTTACCCAAAGAGTGGTAAGAATGTGGAACATGCTACTACAAGGATAGTTGAGGCAAATAGCTAGATGCATTTAAGGGGAAGCTAGATAAGCACGAGGGACAATGGAATAGAAGGGTATGCTGATAGGGTTAGATGAAGCATGGAGGGAGGCGGCTCGTGTGGAGCATAAACCAGTTGGGCTGAATGGCCTGCTTCTGTGCAGTAGACCGTGCAGGCCGATTATGCAGAGATCAGGGCTTAGAGAAGCTTAGGACTCCATTTATCATAAGTACATTATAAATATGCTCAACTTATGTTTACATTTTGTTCATGTCTTGTCTACATCAAACTCTGCCATAGACATGGACCTGGCTCATTTTTGACCACCAAACACAACAAAATGTACTAGTAACATTTAAAAGAAAAAGCCTTTGATATGACAACAATTGTAAAGGATCAATTAATTTCTAAACTGCTTAATACTTCAGTAAAGCCCTTTTAAAAGACTCTTCAGCAAAGATTTAGTTTTAAACTACAAAGTGACCTGCAACTTGATTTTTAAAAATTCGTTCATGGGATGTGGGCGTCGCTGGCAAGGCCAGCATTTATTGCCCATCCCTAATTGCCCTTACTGCTGGCTTAGTGATTACAATTGTTTAAAAAGTAACTGGAACTTTAAGCTTCAAATAAGTAATGATGAGCTATCATCTGAAGTAATTTTACATTACATACTTGGCATTTATATTTCACAGGCAGCAAATGATAAAATACACTTGACAAAAGAGTTTTTGCATGTTATATTTTTACAAATTTTAGAAGTAGTTGAGTGAACAAAATAATCCCCTTTAAATTTTAGGTGCAAATAATCAGGAGGATGTTTGCTAGTTTTTTTAAGGCATTCTGTAGGGTTGGATTCATCCAAGTGTGAAATATCGATAATTAAAGGAAGATTAAAATCAAATATTTGCTACCCTTGGCGTTAGTGACAAGTGCCAATCAGTAAATATAAGAGATCCGCTGAGATACTGTTTTGATATCTACAAATGTACTTGTAATAAAAATATTGATAAGGACATAATACATCATCTTCTAAAGGTGCAAAACTATAGTCATTTAGAAATGTCAGTCATATGACTGATGAATGTGCTTCATCAATCAAAGATGACATTAAGTAGAAGCTGCACTGACTTCAGAAGAAATGCCAGACTGCCTGTCAGGTTATCCAGGAAACACTAAAACCATAATTACCGTCTGACTGGTCTCAATACACCCTACAGAAAGTGACAAAAGGTCTAGTACTTCATCTTAACAATAATAGCTGCAAGTCAACCAACCCCATAGGTAACGTTTGCTTAGATTTCATCTTTCACAGTAAGTCAGCTCCAAATGTTGTCCATTCCATGTGAGTTAATGCTAGATATTACTTGCCATATTAGCCAGGAGGTACTAAAGGTATTATGGGTTTGGAGCATCATAGGTGCATTACATTATTAAAGGATTACTGTTTAAGCTCCTTGTGAATGCAGTTGAGAATGAATTTTAATGTGTGTGTGTAACCTTGTTGGAATGCAATAATTGCTTTTTAATATCATAATTAGTAGTCTATGCCACACTCCTGTTGACTAAGTGGGGCATCAGATCTATATTAAAATACAAAGGTATCTATCCTTTTTAAAAATTAAATACTTGACTGAGTGGTAGCACTCTCGCCTCTGAACCAGAAAATTGTGGGTTCAAGCCCCACTGTGGGACTTGAGTATATAATCTAGGCTGACACTTCAGTGCAGTACTGAGGGAGTGCTGTACTGTCAGAGGTGCTCTCGTTTGGATGAAATGTTAAACCGAGGTCCTGTTCAGGTGGATTAAAATCTGCTATTTGTTACCCTTGGCATATAAGATCCCATGGCAATATTTGAAGAAAAGCAAGGGGAGTTCTCCCCGTGCACTGGCCAAACTTCATCTTTCAACCACCACCACCAAAACAACTTATTTGGTCATTTATCTCATTGCTGTTTGTGAGACCTTATTGTATGCAAATTGGCTGTGTTTGCTTACATTACAACAGTGACTACAATTCAAAGTAATTCATCGGCTGTGAAGCGTTTGGGATGTCCTGAGGACATGACAGATGCTATGTAAGTGCAAGTTCCTTCTTTTTCTTTTGCTTAAATGATGTAACAACGTCCAAAGTTTATGTGTTGTCAACATTCAAGTGAAAATAATGTTTTGATTTTAGTAATAGCTGTAGCTGTCGTTCAAAATATTTTTTTCTCACTTTAGTTGACAGCCTGGTCCTTGCTGCTTATTTGATACTTTACTTGTCAAGGACATAATGATGTCCCCTAACAAAGAGACTTTACTCACAGGCAGCACATCATTCAGGGCTATCAACACAACCATGATTCAGCAAATAATCTGACAGACATAATTTGTGTATAATTCTTTATTACTGCAATTTCAGATTAATGGACCAGTTGTCCAACTATTTGTCTCCACATATCCTTCTTTAGTTGAAAAACTAGTGAGCATTTCTACAACTTCCAATGCCAACATGGTTCAATGATCAACAGAAGAAATATTTATCGTAGATTGAGATGACTGTCATTTTGTTGCACAATTCCCAGTTGATGTATCACCAGCTCTATGGAAGCCATATCACTAACTTCCAATTGTTTTGTTCTTTTAAATGGGGGACTAAATCCATGTGATTAAAGCATGTTTCTAATTATTTTACTTCTGATTCTATTAGACAGCTCAGTTCTTTTCACAGCCATCATTATTCCTTTGGCTAGCAAACTTTACTCATTTATTTGGTCCTTTTGTCCTTCCAGGACACCACCACTCCCTCCTCCCCACTATCAAAAATGATGGGTAAATAATGCTGTTGACCAATTCAATAGTTCAAGAACTTTGCAAAGCTACAGCTATAGCTAATAAAATCCTAGTCAAATTTAAATTCTACATACCCCCCACCGAAAATTAAAATTTGCTTACTCTTAAAATCTTCTAGATGAATTACTTTGATTCAGAAAGTCAATGAAAATTATGCTTCAAATTTAAAATTCTCATCTTTGTGTTTAAATCCCTTCATTGCTGTGCCTCTCCTTATCTTTGTAACCTTCTCTAGCCCTAATACCCCCGCCCCAAACTTTCTATTCTACTAACCCTGTCCTCTTGTGCATTCAGCTGCCTCGGCCCCTTGCTCCGCAATCTCTAAACCCCTCCGCCTCCTTCTCTTCCTTTAACACCTTCTTAAAATCCACCTCTTTGACCAAGCTTTTGGTCACCCCATGTAATACTCCTCCTTTGGCTCGGCATCCATTTTTTCATCAGGACTCTGTGAAGTGCTTTTGTACATTTTTCTATGTTACAGGTGCTATATTAATGCAAGTTGTTGTTGTAGTCAAATTTGTAGGTGATAGAAAACTAGGAGGGGCAGTTGGATCTGAGAAGGCAGCTCGGGAACTACAAAATGTAATGGACAAAATATCTAAGTGGACAGAACAGAGGCTGATGAAACTAAATGCCGGCAAATGTACCGCACATAGCAAGGAGAAAATAAGTGACAAGCACTCCATGAATGATGTCAAATTAACTAAGGGTGAAGTTGAAAGTGATACAGGCACCTTAGAAGACTCAATGCTCAACATTTCCAAACGCCACAGGGCAGCAAAAAAAGCAAATAGAATGCTAAACTATAGCCAAAACAGTAAAGTGCAAGTTAGAAAAAATAATGCTTATGTGTGGTCAGACCACAACTTCAATAGTATGTCCAGTCTAGGGCACAGAGACACAAAGAAGCCACCACCAAAACACAAGGTATCCAGCAACATAAACTTAGCAGACAACTTCAAACTCCAGGGATGTGAAATTGGTCTTGGGTGGTAGCACAAAACAAATCACAGCGAATCGGCAGCCCATTTTATACTCCACCCGATCTTTTCTTTCCATTGACTTCAATTACTGCCCTATCAGCCTCCTCCCAATCATCAGCAAAGTGATGGAAGTAATCACCAATTGTACCATCAAGCAAAGTGATGGAAGGTGTTATCCACAGTAATTGAAGCCATGGCAAAATGGAGGCCAGTGGGAAAACCCTCCAGTGGCTGAAGTCATATCTGACACAGAGGAAGATGATCATGGTTTTCAAAGGGCCAATTATTGCAGGCTTAGAACATCACTGCAGGAGTTCCTGAGGGAAGTGTTCTCGAACCAACCATTTTCAGCTGTGTCATCAATGACCCATCCTCCATCATAAGGCAAAGAGTGGTGCTGTTCGCTGATGATTCTAAAGTGTTCCTTTCCATTATCAACTCCTCCGACAATGAAGTACCATGCCTGTCTACAGCAGGAACTGGACAGCATCCAGACTTGGGTTGACAAGTGGCTGGTATCATTTGTGTCACATAAGTACATTTTCCTGAGGAAAGAGGAAGTCTCCGAAAGCTTGTGAATTTAAAATAAAATTGCTGGACTATAACTTGGTGTTGTAAAATTGTTTACAATTGTCAACCCCAGTCCATCACCGGCATCTCCACATCATGACATAAGTACTAAGCAATGACCATCTTCAATAAGAAAAGACCCAACCACTTCCCCTTGACCTTCAACAGTACCACCATGTCCACCAACACATCCTGGGGGTTACGATTCACCCGAAGCATAACTAGACCACCTATATCAGCACCATGGCTACAGGAGCAGGGTACAGTCTGGGTACTCTGCGATGAGTAGCTCATCTGCTGACCCTTAAACGCCTCTCCACCATCTACAAGGCTCCAGTCAGGAATACTCACCACTTGCCTGCAACAATACTCAAGACGTTTGACACTAACTAGGACAGAGCAGTTCACTTGATCAGCCTTCTGTCAATGGACTTAATATCCACTCTCTCCATCAGCAGAACACTGTGGCTGCAGTATGTATTATCTACAGGATGCACTGCAGCAACTCACCAAGCTTACATTAACAGCACCTCCCGACCCCATGACCTCAACCACCAAGAGAGAGAAGACCGACAAGATCATGGAAACATCATCACCTTCAAGTTGTTGCTTCTTCATCACTGGGTCAAGATCCTGTAATTCCCTACCTAACACTATTGTGAAAACACGATCAACACAAGGACTGCAGTGGTTCTCAGAGCAACTAGGGCTGGGCAATAAAAAATGCAACTTTGCCAGCATTGCCCACCTCCCAAAATCAAAAATAACCTAATTGCAATACTGAAATTATCTTTGAAAATGCTAGAAAGGAGCTGTGATAACAATTTCCTGTCTCTTGCTAACACTCCCCTGTCCAAATACCAGGCACTGAATTGTAAAGGTTTACTCACTGCTCTGGTGTCTCTTTGTCCACCTCTACTCCTATTCCTAAAACACTAGCTCCTTTCCATGTGCACTGACACACAAGGTATAAATAGAGTCACATTCACAGTGATTTAAATGTAAAGAACAGTGAGCAGTGTAATCAAGAGTGACTTCATTGATTGGTTTTAGTTCCTCTGAAAGGCATGTTCTTATAGATACCAACATATGTCAAACTACAAGAGTACATACCTCATTTCCCATAAATGACCTAAATTAAAAATGGATAAGAAGGTATTGACGCCTCCCTGAGGTGCATTTCAAAAGGCATGCTCTGGTACCTTGCCTAAATGGCCAGTATTAATATGTGAACTTAGATAGGTGAGAGTCAGCAGATTATTTAACATTGTTGTGGGCAGCTCAGCCAAACCCAATCGTGTCTTCACTCAGTGGTCACCTAGATGCACTTGCAGCAGGGATTGCTGGAAAGCAAACAGAAGTTGGAAGCCTGTTCAATTTTCCCTTCCTAAACCAGGGGCACTGAGGCAAATTGTTGTGCCCCTACTGCTATCCTCACTGAGATCAGCTAACTAAGCACAGGATGAAGTTGGTTGAGGCCACTCTTGACTCAGACACATTTATGACCTGAATTGTATGAAAAAATCTGAGTCTCGGTTTTTTCGGACAAGTATATGGGCTAATGAAATAGTCTGCAAAATATGGTGTCTTTCAGGTTTGCTGATGTCTGAAACAATGGAGCCCTCTTATAATGCTACTCATTTTATAGGAAATTGGGAGATAAAAGGAATTAAATACTGGAAAAATAACTAGATATTGAAATGAAAAGTAATCAAACAAAGCAGGCTTCATTTTCATCATGATGATATAAAACACAGGTCACAAAATTAATTTTAATTTGATTTATAGCATTGGAAAGAAAGTGTTTTACAAATATGTTTTCATGAAGATGGCGATCCTTTAAATAATGAACCCAATGGTTAAATATTCATGATGTCAATGCTATTCAGTCCTTTAACACACTAAGTAATTTCACTGTTTCAGCAAGCTTCACAAGCAGACAGTCATGAGTTTATATCCCTAGGCAACTACTCTCAGTGGATTTGAGTAGTAAGTTATAAGTCATCAGTACCGAATAGGTCACTGAAAGCCTTGCAATAGAGAAATATATTAACATGCATTTGATAGGGGGAATGGTTTGAGACACAACTATAAATGTTGGAGTGCCAAAGGAACCATAGAATCATAGAACCAGTTATGGAGAAGTTTTTTTTAGGGATCTCTGCATCCCTCCCAAATATAGTCTATACTTAATCTATCAGCCATGGGAAAGTAGAGCTAAATTTGAGGCAAAATATAAAAAAGCTGCACTTAATAAACATCTGTCTTGATATGACTAGAATCAACAGTTTGGTTTGAACTGTGCTTAATATTTTGAACCTTCAAAACAGTCAACATGAAAAAAAAAGCTAAGAAATATAGGTTCACATTTTTACACCTTTATTTCTACTGGAACCTATCAATTTCTACAGTTGTAAGGCAACTAAGGATAAGATAACCACCTTGAACTGAATAGCAATCCAAGGAGCTGTCACTATGATCTAGAAGTATGCAAAATATGCATTAAAATCCTTCTCTTTCCTTATTACTAACTGCAATAAACTAACATCCTTGCTACTCTTCATCAAACAATATCAGGCTGCTCTGGCCCCATTCTATCACATCATTCCCCCCCAGCACTCCTGACCTGTACATTTCCCTGACTCATTTTCTTCATTGAGGTTGGAGCAATGAAAAATAGTTGAGTAGTGAAACATGGCTTGACACTAATGGAATCTTTCAAGTTAGGGTTAGAATTATTATCTTTTGCTATTTAATAAGATATCAAAAGTCCACAAGACTTTTCTAAAAGAAGTATTTAACGTGAGATCTTGATTTGATCAGTCAAAATAAACCAATCCCAAACAGCCAATCTCCATTTGCTAACCAAATGATTTTAACTGACTATAACACTGAAATTGTCTTGTAAAATGCTGGAAAGAGCTGTTTTGGCAATTTCCCATCTCCTGCCCAAATTTTAGACACTGACTATATAGGAAAGGTTTACTCACCCCTCTGAAATGAGTCTCTTTTTCTATTCCTATTCCTATTCCTATTCCTAAAACCCTAGCTCCTCTCAACAAGCACTGACAAACAAGGTACAAATTGTTCTCTAAAGTATCACTATTAAAAACCCTGCCCATTCAATTTCTAGCTTTATTGAGCACAGATAACCTGTAATGAGTGAGCCACTCCCAACAGTGGAACTTGTATGTAGTTTAACTACCAGTTAGCACAGCAAATGAGCAGGTGCAACCCACTGAAATCACATCTGTCAATCAATCGGCCTGAACTAAGCTGTCTGTTCTCAGTTTGTCCAGTTTTGGACAAAATAGTAAACCTAGAGCATTAAAAGGGTTGGTTGCAAAGAGGTGATTCTTTATAAGACATACAAAGCATTATACATTGTTTTTAACATCAATACATTACCAGCTATCAAAATTTCTTTTGAAGGCTAGTACTATTACATTACTATCATTCAGGGAGTTTATCACCTTCAGAGCATAACGCTGCATCATTTAGGGTAAGCAACAGTCTGGAAAAATAGAGTTCAAAGGAAAGGGAAGCAAACTGTGATGGATCGCCATTATGTTTATATTTATAATTATTGCATACTGGATCATCTTAAAAAAAATCAGATTTAGATTTTATTTCCCTGCCTTCCATCCTTTTTAAAAATGTTCTTTTTTTTTAGATGTTCCAAGGCTATGAACCTACGGCTGAACAGGAGAACAGCTTTATTAATTGCACTCTTGAACCAAGAGATACAAGAGAGTGGCCCAGGGTGATTTTTTTTCCTGCAGGGAAGCACTTGAGGGCTAATTCGGCCAATCTGAGCTTCCAGCAGTGAACCGCAATCACAGGGATGCAGTTCAGAGAATTGGGGTTACAATGCTGAACCTCTGTCTCCAACCTATGCTCCCTTGGAGTAAGGTTTCCATGCTAGGAGCGGGGAATCACAGAATTAGCCCTCTGGACTTTGCTCAGCACCAATTCCCTGATGCCACATCCAAAACTAGAACTCTGCGTTAGTGGCAAAAGCTTACAAGATATTTAAGAAGATGAATATGTTAATTATTAATAAAATAATTAATGTTTGCAGAAAAAACACTCACAAATTACATAAAATATGGAAGATCTTAGGATAGAACTTGGTTACTTCGTTTAGGCTACAATTTGGTCAGTGTATGTTTAGCCTTAGCAGTGTAGTGATGATATTAATTTACCTGAAGATCTTGCACCGATTCCGTTAAACTCCATATAGAACGGCTAAATCGTGTTACTTGCCAGGGGGATAAGTGCCGATATTGTGCTCATTAGAAGATACCCTCCTTCATATACTGTGGAATGATTCTAAAATCTCTTATAGGAGGCAGTGCTGAATATAATAGCCAAAGCAGATGAGGCAACAATTGATGACCTTAAAGGCACTTTTGCATCGATAGTGCAGTGGGAACACAGTAATACCGGTACCAACAGCGCACTGTCATATAAACGAGGAAAACTCTGTATCTGATAGCAACAGAAAACAAACTTTACTTGAGTCACAAGCACAGAGACCAGAGATGTGACAAATTAACACCTGTGCTTCCACTGCTTATGTATCAGGACCCACAAATATCAGTGGCTCTTTGATGCAAATATAAAGGGGACATTGGTGGCCTGAGGATGTGGGCCTTTGCTATAGTGCTACTCTTCCAGAGCCTGAGTAGAAATGTAAAAGTGCCTTAAGATGTACTTGCTGGATTTACTGAAGGAGACTAAAGCTCCACAGTTTTCAAGCAGAATATATTTGTCAAGGTAATGGTCGAAGAGGCTTATTGTCTTGGATTTATTAGTGGCTATCTTATATTTCTAGCCCTTACTTTTGGACTCCCCCCACAAGGGGGGACATCTATTCTACGTCTACCCGAGATCACCCCTCAGCCTTCTCTTTTCCAGAGAAAAGAGCCCCAGCCTGTTCAGTCTTTCCTAATAGTTGTACGCTCTCAGTTCTGGTACTATCCTTGTAAATCTTTTTGCACTTTCTCCAGTGCTTCTTTATCCTTTTGTAATATGGAGATCAGCACTGTGCACAGTTCCTATCTTATCTTATCTTATCAAAACATCTCAAAGCTCTTCATACAACTTATAACTTCTGGAACACTTATACATAGGCAAATATAGCAGTCATTCTCAAGAGCAATATCCCACAAACTGCACTCAGATCAGTGACTAGTTAATCTATTTTTGAAAGTGTTTGTTGGTTGTTGGAATTTGAAAGAGGAATTTTGGCCAATACACTAGATGAACTCCCTACATTTCTTCAAATAATGGCAGGGGATCTTTAACAATCACTTGAATTAGATCTCAGTTTAATATCTCATCTGAAGGATGATAAGATGAGAAGCCATTCACATTCAAGAAGAGCAAAAGGTGACCTATAATATATTCATAATATTTACAACAACAACTTGCATTTATATAGCACCTTTAACATAGTAAAACATCCCAAGATACTTCACAGGAGCTTAATCAGACAAAATTTGACACCGAACCAAAGAAGGAGATATTGGTGACTAAAAGCTGAGTCGAAGAAGTAGGTTTTAAGGAGGAGAGAGAGGAGGAGGTTTAGGGAGGGAATTCCAGAGCTTAGGGCCCCGATGGGCTGGTGGCACGGCCGCCAATCGTGGGGCATCCACAAGAGGCCAGAGTTGGAGGATCGCAGTGTTCTCTGGGGGATGTGGAGCTGGAGGAGGTTACAGAGATAGGGAGGGGCGAGGCCACGGAGGGATTTGTATATGAAAGTAAACTAGCAAGAAATATAAAAACGTATTGTAAGAGCTTCTACAAGTATGTAAAAAGGAAGAGAGTAGCAAAAGTAAACATTGGTTCCTTAGAGGCTGGGGCAGGAGAAATTATAATGAATCAGGAAATGGCAGATGCGTTAAACAAATATTTTGTATCTGTCTTCACAGTAAAAGACACAAAAAATATACCAGAAATAGTGGGGAATCAAGGGTCTAATCAGAGTGAGGAACTTAAAGTAATTAATATCACTCGAGAAAAAGTACATGAGAAACCACTGGGACTAAAAGCTAATAAATCCCCTGAACCTGATGGCCTACATCCTAGGGTTCTAAAAGAGGTGGCTGCAAAGATGCTGGGTGTATTGGTTATGATCTTCCAAAATTCCCTAAATTCTAGAACGGTCCCAGTGGATCGGAAGGTAGCAAATGTGACCCTGCTATTCAAGAAAGGAGGGAGAGAGAAAACAGGGAATTACAGGCCAGTTAGCCTGACATCAGTTGTTGGGAAAATGCTGGAATCCATTATTAAGGAAGTGGTAACAGGGCACTTAGAAAATCATATGATTAGGCAGAGTCAACATGGTTTTATGAAAGGGAAATCATGTTTGATAAAACTATTGGAGTTTTTTGAGGATGTAACTAGCAGGGTAGATAAAGGGGAACCAGTGGATGTAGTATTTTTGGATTTTCAAAAGACATTCGATAAGGTGCCACATAAAAGGTTGTTACATAAGATAAGGGCTCATGGGGTTGGGGGTAATATATTAGCATGGCTAGATGATTGGTTAACGGACAGAAAACAGAGAGACTAGGGATAAACAGGTCATTTTCAGGTTGACAGGATGTCACTAGTGGGGTGCCGCAAGGATCGCTGCTTGGGCCTCAGCTATTACAATCTATATTAATGACTTAGATGAAGGGACCGAATGTAATATATCCAAGTTTGCTGACGATACAAAGCTAGGCGGGAACGTAAGCTGTGAGGCGGACACAAAGAGTCTGTGAAGGGATATAGACAGGTTAAGTGAGTGGGCAAGAAGATGGCAGATGGAGTATAATGTGGGGAAATGTAAGGTTATTCACTTTGGTAGGAGGAATAGAAAAACAGAATATTTTTTAAATGGTGAGAAACTATTAAATGTTGGTGTTCAGAGAGACTTGGGTATTCTGGTACAAGAAATACAAAAAGTTAGCATGCAGGTACAGCAAGCAATTAGGAAAGCAAATGGCCTTTATGGCAAGGGGGTTGGAGTACAAATGTAAGGAAGTCTTACTACAGTTGTACTTTCCTTTGGTGAGTACTGTGTACAGTTTTGGTCTCCTTATCTAAGGAAGGATATACTTGCCTTAGAGGTGGTGCAGCGAAGGTTCACTAGATTAATTCCTGGGATGAGAGGGTTGTCCTATGATGCGAGGTTGAGTAGAATGGGCCTATACTCTCTGGAGTTTGGAAGAATGAGAGGTGATCTAATTGAAACATATAAGATTATGAGGGGGCTTGACAGGGTAGATGCTGAGAGATTGTTTCCCATGGCTGGAGAGTCTAGAACTAGGGGGCATAGTCGCACGATAGGGGGTCAGCCATTTAAGACTAAGATGAGGAGGAATTTCTTCACTCAGAGGGTTGTGAATCTTTGGAATTCTCTACCCCAGAGGTCTGTGGATGCTGAGTCATTGAATATATTCAAGGCTGAGATAGACAGATTTCTGGACTCTTGGGGAATCAAGGGATATGAGGATTGAGCGGGTAAGTGGAGTTGAGGCCGAAGATCAGCCATGATCTGATTGAATGATGGAGCAGGCTCAAGGGGCCATGTGTCCTACTCCTGCTCCTATTTCTTATGTTCTTATTTGAACACGAGACTGAGAATTTTAATATTGAGGCATTGGTGGAGTGGGAACCAATGTAGGTCAGCGAGCACAGGAGTGATGGGCGAGTGGGACTTGTTGCGAGTTAAGATATGGGCAGCAGAGTTTTGGATGAGCTGTAACCAGTAATTAGGGCAAGCGATCTACTGCAGTGCATGCCTGTTATATAGCCTATGATTTTTTTTTACACTTACCACATGCAACACTATTTGCTGCCCGAGTTCTTGCATTTAAAAAGTTCCAGAGACAGTGAAAATACTGGTGTCTGTGCAGATCTAAATGCTAACAAATCATCTGCCCTACCAATGGTGCTGTTAGGCTGCTTTACTCCATTGCATTCACCCATAGTTCTCTCAAAGCAACACAGGGACAGGATTTGCTGGTCCTTCCTCGTCTTGAAGTTTCTGGATGGAAGCATTCTGTAATACACAGAGTGCGCAATCCTTGGACCCTAAACCTGACACAATGGAACTTGTTATGCAATAAATTATAGATGAGGGCTGTGCAGTAGACGTGGTCTACATGGACTTTAGCAAAGCCTTTGACAAGGTACCGCATGGTAGGTTGTTACATAAGGTTAAATCTCACGGGATCCAAGGTGAGGTAGCCAATTGGATACAAAATTGGATTGACGACAGAAGACAGAGGGTGTTTGTAGAGGGTTGTTTTTCAAACTGGAGGCCTGTGACCAGCGGTGTGCCTCAGGGATCGGTCTGGGTCCGCTGTTATTTGTTATTTATAGTAATGATTTGGATGAGAATTTAGGAGGCATGGTTAGTAAGTTTGCAGATGACACCAAGATTGGTGGCATTGTGGACAGTGAAGAAGGTTATCTAGGATTGCAACGGGATCTTGATAAATTGGGCCAGTGGGCCGATGAATGGCAGATGGAGTTTAATTTAGATAAATGTGAGGTGATGCAATTTGGTAGATCGAATCAGGCCAGGACCTACTCCGTTAATGGTAGGGCGTTGGGGAGAGTTATAGAGCAAAGAGATCTAGGAGTACAGGTTCATAGCTCCTTGAAAGTGGAGTCACAGGTGGATAGGGTGGTGAAGAAGGCATTCAGCATGCTTGGTTTCATTGGTCAGAACATTGAATACAGGAGTTGGGATGTCTTGTTGAAGTTGTACAAGACATTAGTATGGCCACACTTGGAATACTGTGTACAGTTCTGGTCACCCTATTATAGAAAGGATATTATTAAACTAGAAAGAGTGCAGAAAAGATTTACTAGGATGCTACCGGGACTTGATGGTTTGACTTATAGGGAGAGGTTGGATAGACTGAGACTTTTTTCCCTGGAGAGTAGGGGGTTTAGGGGTGATCTTATAGAAGTCTATAAAATAATGAGGGGCATAGATAAGGTAGATAGTCAAAATCTTTTCCCAAAGGTAGAGGAGTCTGTAACGAGGGGGCATAGATTTAAGGTGAGAAGGGAGAGATACAAAAGGGTCCAGAGGGGCAATTTTTTCACTCAAAGGGTGGTGAGTGTCTGGAACAAGCTGCCAGAGGCAGTAGTAGAGGCGGGTACAATTTTGTCTTTTAAAAAGCATTTGGACAGTTACATGGGTAAGATGGGTATAGAGGGATATGGGCCAAGTGCAGGCAATTGGGACTAGCTTAGTGGTATAAACTGGGCGACATGGACATGTTGGGCCGAAGGGCCTGTTTCCATGTTGTAAACTTCTATGATTCTATGATTCTATGAAATTGTGGGGCCACAAATCAGAACCACTCCTTCCTCACTTTAGCTCTTTTCCTGTATATGTAATTTGTGGTAAATCTATTCACTTCTCTGCTTAGTTATAATTAACCTAAATTCTTTATTTTAGTTTTCTAACAAGCTAAAGATATGCACACAGTCTTGTAAATCACTGTGTCTCTCCTGGTTATTGGTATAAGAAAAAGGTCCAAATTGTCTCTCTTGACAATAGAATAACAGAGCCTGAATGTTTTTGGCCCAGCATTCCATCACTCAGCAAGCTTCATACTCTGTCTCAACATCCATGGGAAGAAAATTGTTCTATAAAATATAAGACCAGTTTGCAGTATGGGAGTAAGTTTTATAGTTGTAGGGCTGGAGAAGGAGAGAATACATTTTGTTAAACAAAAAGCCAACATATAATTGTTATAACAATTTGTGCTTTACTTTCATATTGTTCCTCGTATTTGTAAAAGCTTAAAGTTAATAGATAATCACATCTATTACAAGTAAGTGTCTGTGTGCCATATGGTAGGGACGTGTAATAACAGTGCGCAAATTTTAACTTCTGTGATTTTCAAGCTTTTCAAATTTGTTTTAGTAGCTATCTTTACTTTTTAACTCCCTTTTCCCTGCTCTCCTGAAGGCTGGGATATGGTCCCACAGGTGCCAGTGGTTTTCCGGTACCACACGAAGGCCCAGATATTACCAGGGAGGCGGGTTGGCAGCGGGGGGACAACTGGGCGCAAGTAACCCGCCCAGTAAAATCCCTCCATTCCCCATACGATCGCGGGTAAATTGAAGCCACTTAATGCGGCTTCCGGGTTTCCCGTCGGAAACCTGCGCAGCAGGCGGACTGCGCACCCACATCACAGGCTGCCAGCTGGAGGAGCTCTATTTAAAAGGGGCACTCCTCCAATGACTGATCCTGCAGCAAACAATGACACAGGATCATGGAGCAGCCCAGGGGAAAGGCTGCCCCCAGATTTAAAGATGCCTCTCTCTAGGTCTTGCTGGATGGGGTGAGGAGGAGGAGGGAGATTTTCTACCCGGCGGACGGGAGGAATTGGCCTGCCTCTGCCACCAAGAAGGCGTGGCTCAAGGTGGCAGAGGAGGTCAGCAGCACCAGCAACGTCTCCCGCACATGGATGCAGTTCAGGAAGCGCTTCAATGACCTAACCAGGTCAGCCAAAGTGAGTACACTTACTCATTCTCCTACACTCCGTCTTCCACATCACCGCCCCCCACCCCACAACTCCTTCGGCACTGCCAACACTACTCTATCACATCACTCCTCACACCCACTCAAACTTCATCCTCAACTTACCTGCACTTACTCACCTCCCCAGTACTCATCCCACCACTACCACTCAACCCAATCCTCATACAATGTCATGGCTCTGTCTCATACTCACCCTCTGATGCATCTCTTTCACGGTCAGCCTCACCCAAACCAATGCATTCAGCGGTTGGCCATGTCACCCGCCCTCACTCACGCCTCTCTACTTTCTCCCCTTATAGGAGTAGAGAGCCCAGAATGCACGGAAGAGGGCGAAGACTGGAGGGGGGCCGCAACATCTGGTTGTCCACACGGACGCGGCGCAGGAGGCTCTTGAATTGAGCCGCACCCTCAAGTGCCTATCCTTCGAGGACGCCGAGACTGCCACCCGACAAACGGCTGGTGACAGAACTTTACTATTCAGCACTCACAATAGCAAATGATGTTAACATGCCTTGCCATCTTCAGCACCTCAACATCTGTCATCATGCTTAATATTGCCTTCTTTTCTCTTACAGGGCCTTGAGCGACCGCTGTGACAGCGGAGGGCGATTCCTCAGAGGACCTGCCGGCCTCTGAGGGGGCACCGTCACATCTGAGCGAGCCATCCACCAGTGAAGATACACACACCTCGGTGGGTCTCCGCCCTCAGTTAGTTGGGGTCGCACATGGTGAGTCACCACACACATGTGAGCACGAGCAGACACTGGTGGCAGGGGCAGATGTGGAGAGTCCGCTTCGGGTGGGAGCATTCTTCTCCAGGCTCTGCTCAGCTGGACACAGATGCTGAATCCTGGAGGCCATCCTTTAAAAGGAGAATGATTGAGGGGCAGCAGCACATTTGCGAGGTGCTGGAACAGGTGCCACGAGCACTCTCCACAATCACGCAGAGGATGGAGGAGTCCAACTCCTATATGAGTGGAACGCTGACACAGATACAGGAGGGGATCTCCGAGATACTGTCACAGGGACGTGAGGGCATCTCTGAGAAAGTGTCGCGGGTAAGTGCGGGAATGTCTGCGATGGAGGGAAGGCTAGCCTCCATTGAGCTTCAAGCACGGCTCAACAATGAGTCCATTGAGGCCCTGTCAACGGCCCTTTGGACTCAGGATGAGCAACTTTCTGCCGCCTTCAACAGGCAGGCAGATACACTAGCACTGGCCTTACAAGCTTCACACATGTCCTCCAAACTGTCGTCCAGCAAGGCGGTAGGAGTGATGTGGGCCTGACCCAGGAGAGGGATGATGGCGAAAGGGGACATGGAAGTGGGGACGCCACTCAAAGCGCTTCCATGTCTCACCCATTGCCCCCCTCTCAACCAGTACCCGCAATGCTGCCTCCTCTCCAGGCAGTCGAGGCTGCCCCTGTACAGGTGCAGGTGGAGCAGTCTTTGGAGGGGCCCAAAGCATCTAATCAGTCAGGGCATGAATAAGAGCAACCTGCCATTACCTCTGCTGTAGCCGCAGGGTCTGCTGTAGCCGCAGGGGAAGCATCATGTAGGAGTAGTAGGAAGCGTAAGGAAAAGGTTTTGTGAGCACAAAGGGGATGTACAAGGGTGTTTGACGCCTTGTCATGTTTTTTATTTATATTTAATTTTTGTTCAACTAACATTAAATATTATATTGTCACCACTACTGCCACGTCTTGGCCATTCTTGACTGGCTTGTCTAATAAGTCCCTTTCAAGAGGTTCACCATGCACACCCACATTTGATGCCACCCATTGGGTCACCCTACATTGGGTGTATGTGTAGTTGCATGACTATTTTGTGCAGGTGCCTGTGGTGTAGCACTGTGTTGTGGAGCTCCACGTGGCGGAGGTGGACAGTATGCCTGGCGAGGCTGGTGATGTTGCTTGTCCTCGGATGAAGTGATGAATGCAGCCATGGCGCCCCCCCGCCCCATCCTGACGGTGTGAGTTTGATGGGGTTCGCAAAGTAGGTAAATGTGTTTGCACAGCAGAGTTCAGGGTATAAACTGATAATTTTGAGTGGAAAGACAAAAGTGTTGCAGCCAAAACTTTGTCTGAATTGACACAGTGCCCTGCTGCAATAAATGAGGTATTCCCCCCAACTGTCAAAAAATCCTTTGTATCTCCCACTGGCCGCTGGCTGAAACACATCTGCTCCAACATGGAGTGTTTCCCACAGCACGGGAAACACGCTGAGGATCCTTCAAAATTACACCCCTGCCAAAATCTCCTGTCAATGAGGTCTGTCAAGTACCTCAACTAGCTATATAAGTATCCAAATTATCATCCCGCTGGCTTTAATTGCCGGTGGGAGTCCCAAAATGTGGGAGCTGCGCGTGCACCCGAACGCGTCATTGGGGGACCTGGAAGTGAGCGGGTTGGAGCCGGGCTCCAAACCAGCTCCGGGATTCCGCTATTGTAGGAATCCCCCTGCCCCCAATGCACCTGCTGGGCCATCCGAAAATAGGCCCCTAAGTGACTGTTCTTGATGTACATACCTAGACAATAAAGCCCCGATTTTAACCTGGGGCATGAATCGTGTGTGTGGGAGAAGGGGCAGGCGTCAAGCCCCCATGACTTTTTTGGCGTGAGGCCCGGGCCATTTTAACTCCTGGGTCTTATTTCAATAAGATTGATGGACTGGCCTCCCACTCGTGTGGCTTTTTGGCCAGCCCACTGACACCGCAGTGTGCCTCCCAAGGTCCACTTGAAGCGGGTTGCGTCTCTTAAAGTAAGGTTGCATCTCATGATTGCATTTATCTTTGAAGAACCATGGAACACATTTTCAGGAGAAAGATAATTCGAAGGGCTATCCCGTGCTTTTCAGATGCCTCCCTGAAGGTCCTAATGGAGGAAGTGAGGACAAGGAGAGAGCAACTTTTCCCCAAAACCCACAAGGGCGTTCCAAAGACCAGAATGAAGCAAGCCTGGACAAAGGTGTCTGAAAGGCTCAGTGCCACCGGCATCACCCCCAGGACCTGGGTGCAATGCAGAAAGAGGTTTAATGACCTCACAAGAGCAGCAAGGGTAAATACAGCTCTTCATCTCTCCATCTTTCTCAACAACACCTGACAACACTCCTTTCACCCCCTTCCCCACCACTCTTAACTATTACCTCCCCGCCATCACATTCTTCAACATACAATCACAAGGACGCACTGCTACACCTCCCTTTCTCATTCCAAACACACTCACCTCTTCCTTTGCTCTCTTGACACCATGCACTGACATCATTATCTTCTCACATCTTACCACTTGCACAACCCCCAATTCCTCCCAGCACTCCTTCCCCTCTTCACACTACACACACTAGGCTTTACATTCATCACCTTCCCATCCTTATTCCATCTTGCTTCTTCTCCACTTCTCACCATTCGCACTATATGCACCAGTCTTACACGTCTCCACTTACCTTTTCAATAGCTGCTCTCTCCCCCTCTTTCTGTAGGACAAGAACACGGAGAGGACTAAGACCTTGGGAGGAGTACCGAGCATCATCGGCCTCACCCAAGTGGAGCAAGAAGCCCTGGAGATCATTGGCCCAGATGTAGATTACATTGCCTTCAGTACAGACCTCCATTCATGCAACCCTTGTGCTCTTACTGGAGGATGTTTTACAGCCCCAAATAGAGCGACCTTCCTCAGGTGTGCTTTCTGTAGCAGGGCACCTAAATCTTCAGTATCCAAAGAAGCAGTGTTTCCACATGTCTCCGCTGTGCCATCATGAACAATTGAACAACTTTTTCTTCTTTTATGGTGAACAGAGCTTTCTCTGTACCCAATTTTGCAATCCACAGCTAAGTGTGCTGCGAGATAAGCTTCTCAGCAGCCAAGTCAAAAATAAGGGTAATGCTTAGGATGGAAAATTGGGTGCAGCTTGCTTTCTGCACTACAGGTGCAGGTGCGCCCAAGAATGAGCCACCACGAACCATTTCTACTGGGCCCTACTCTCCAAGATTGATAAAAATGGAATTTGCAATGTTTGGCATCTGGAAAGTCAATTTTCTATTTATATTATGGAAATGAGTTCAATTGAGGATCATTCATTAATTTTCTTTCCAATATGATTATAATTACACTTTTCAATAAAAATTGAGGTAGCCCTTGCATTTATTGAGATGCAATGTTACTGAAAGTAACTGGAGGTGAAATTGGTCTTGGACGGCAGCACATAACAGGCCACAGTGAATCAGCAGCCCATCCAATTTTCTTTTCCATTTGCTATCACCCATTCTGCCCTGCTGCCCAAGACCAATTGTATCTGGGACTAAAATGCTGACGTCTGGATTTTCAAGATGGTAGCTAGCCACATTTAGAGAGAGGCAGAAGGGAATGGCTGTTTGCATGCCATAACAGTGGGTGTTAAAACATCTTCCACATTTGCAATAATCTCATTACACCGAAGAAATCAGCAAAAACAATCTTGAGTTTACACCAAATCACCTGTTACATAAAAAATATAATTAAAGTTGAGTTTTATAACCTTACAGTGAGGAACTCTCCTCCACTATTTTTATGCCTAGTTAGACAAAGGGATAAAATGTTCCCTCCATCTTTCAAACAATGCTGTTATAGGAGCTGTTTTGCTCCGTGTGTGTCTCTCTCTCTTATATATAACATATATATAATATGTGTTTATGTATGTGTAGGGGGGTGGTTATGATCTGATATAGGTACTGAAGACTATCATAATACAACTCCTAGTATGAACAAGTATGACCACAACAAAGATTTATTATATTAACAAGTTTTCTCTGTGTTTGCCTTATAAGAGCAGGTCTTTCCTTTATAACCAAGCCCCTGAAAATACATGTAATTATGTACCAAGTCAACACATAACAGTTTAGAAGTTTTGTGCATTTACTGTTTATCACCTCCAAAACCAAAAGGCTTGGGGAAGGAGGGGATAATTACTATTGAAAACAACAGCAGGTTGGCATGTACAGAATATAAAGTTTTCAGAGAATGGCCCAGAAATTGCTGGAAAAATAATGGCAAGTTCTCGACGCCCGCCATTATTACGGCACCCATCATAATTAGTGTACAAAAAACTCAGCAATTTGCGGCCAAGAAGAGATACACCATGTGTTCCAATTTGTCACATAATGGTTTTTATCCAACAGTACCCCTTGCATACACTAGGGTATAGCTCTGTCAACTTATGCCGAAGCTTGCTAGCCTTAGGTAAGTGGGGTGTGTCGCTCTGGGGAAGAGTATTCACTCTGAGGCAAACAAAGTTTTCTCAGTATCTTGGTTTAGAAACTCTCAAACATGGTGATGGGTTCTGTGTGTGTCAAACACCTGACTGACCAAAAAAAGAGCTCGAACTATCAGCATAGATTCTTGCACTGAGGTATCAATCGTACGGACACCAGAGGTGTAGGTCACCATTTTTAATTATCGTTTCAGTGGCTAAATTAATTTGGTGATTTTTTTATAATTATATTTGATCAAATTTTCCCAATTAGAAATTTTTTGAGGAAAAAAATGATTTTATAAAATTTTCCCTCCAGCCAAGAAAATCTCACTTTACAATATTTCATATAGAAGAAATTAAATACATAGCTTGTGATCAGTAGCCAGTAGTACATATCTGATGATGCCTATTAAATTAGTGATCTGCCAATGTTCAGACAGTGAGGGACTGGAAGTGTGTTTAAATGTCTGAAATTTATAAAAATATGTCAGTTACCAAGGGACTCTTTAACAAAGCTCGAGGAAACAGAAAACCAGCAGCTTCCATTACTGGGTGGAGTTCACATTGAACTTTAATATAAATCTGTGAGAACTGAAATATGGCCCAACCACAAGATCAAACTTACCAAAGGACTACAAGGAGTTTTAGTGACAGCTCGAGATCCCTGTCCCCTTAAGCAACCCCTCCGCCCTTGCCTGAGAAAACTCAAGCACAGCACTGCACCGAAGCAGGTGTTGAATGGGGCTGGTTAAATACAGCAGGCTTCCACATGCAGAAATCTCCAATGCTGTTGTAGGGAATTAGTAGGATGACATGTTGTTTTAAAGTCACTGTGAAATAAATACAGGTAATGGCTGTGGCACAGATGGTCAGGGAGTGACTCCTGTCTTCAAACCTTAAACTCTAAACCATGCAGCTTAAAAACAGTATATCTGGGGCTGAACAATAAGTAACACATTAGTAGAAACTTTCATCAACTTTAGCTTTACATTCTTAGAGCTGCCGATTGTACCAAACACATGTTTTTTAACTGCTCTACAGCAATTAAATATAGGTTATTTCTGTAATGCTGTCTTCAAACCCCCATAGCAAAGGAATTTTCAAACTTAATTGGCCAAAACTTTTAAAAAAACATGCAGTTTTCCACAAGCCTCTAGGGCACAAACCAGAAAGTATTTGCCCAAATAGCAGACACTGCACTTCAAAAATTCATTGTGCAAAATGCTTTGAGATGTTTCAAAGTGATAAGGCATTATGTACATGCAAATATTATCATTATAGTACAATGTGAACAATAGAAAACACTCCAATCAGTAACAGTTCTAACATATGAAATATCATGTAAACTTATGTAGAATATACAGCACAGCAAAATCTGGGATTATTACATAGAATTACAAAGAATGTACAGTGCAGAAACAGGCCATTCAGCCCAACTAGTCTATGCCAGTGTTTATGCTCCACATGAGCCTCCTCCCACCCTACTCATCAAACCCTATCAGTATACCCTTTTATTCCTTTCTTCCTCATATACTTATCTAGCTTCCCCTTAAACATATTGATGCTATTCGCCTCAACTACTCCATGTGGTAGCAAGTTCCATATTCTAACTACCCTCTGGAAACTTAATTGATTAAAGAATACTTTGTTCTCAGATTTCCTCCAATATTTACAATCGCAACCTGGAATTGATCCCCAGCAATATATTATTAATTTGATCATTAATATAAGAATAATATTAAGACATCAACAATAAAACTTCCCCTCCCATGGTAAAACTCTCAGCTTGACTCAATGGTGGCACTCTTGACTCTCAATCGGTAGATTGTCGTTCAAGACTGATTCCAGGATTGGAGTACATAACCAAGGCCAACATTTCAGTGCAATACTGAAGGAGTGCTGTATTTGCGGAGGTGCTGTCTTTCAGGTGAGATGTTAAACTACAGTCCTGTCTTCCTATTCAAGTGGGCACTATTCGAAGAAGAGATGGGGGATTCTCCTGGTGTGCTGGCCGACATTTATCCCTCAATCAACACCATCAAAACAGACTAACTGGTAATTTATCTCATTTGCAAGGATGACATTGGAGAAATCAAGTCTAGATTTGGAAAAGCATGTATAAGGGTTTCAGCAGTGGTGGGAGTGAGATAGGGACTGAGATGAGCATTATTGATTACGTGAAAGTGAACAGTCTTGGTGATGGGTAGGATGTGAGGTTTGAAACTCAGCCTTGGGTTGAACAGGACATCAGGGTTTCTCATAGACTGATTCAGCTTGAGCAGTTGGTTGGGGCGAGGAGCAGAATGAATGGCAAGGGAGCAGAGTTTATGCCTGGGATGAAAAATTGTTCCTTCAATCTGTCTCATGTTCAGTAGGAGGAAAGTTTGAATCATTCTTGACTTGATGTCAGATAGGCAGTCTGACAGCACAGAGTGTTAATATTTCTGACATGGGCATGTGAATATATGCTGAGAAAAAATATGATCCAATAGTTTAAAAGAGCTGCAAAATGGTCCATATTTGGCAAGATTTTTCTGAAAAGTAAGGACCAGTCTGAATGGACTGTTATGAAGTATATAATTAGTTAAAGTATTCACATTACAATAGCATTACAATCTAGTATCAATACATAAGTGATGATTTTGAATTGATCTTTTGAAATGCTATAAAAATGAGTGCACTTAATGGACCAGACTGAACCAAATTAAAAGAGCACCCATTGAATCTTCATGTTTATGTAGGACTGAATCTGAATACACCTTCTATTATATTCTTGTGTGTAGCATTGAATCTGAATGAACTTTCTACTGTATATTTATGTAAAACATTCACAATTACAGTATTTACATTAAAAATATGGATGCAATTGAATCAGCAGATATTTAAATAATTGCAAGGGTCACAGTGCTCCTGTTGATGAAAGAAACAACAGAGTATAATTGTGATTCTTCCCCTAACCCAGAAACACTGTTAATAACGTGATATCATTAATGTGATATCTCCCACCCCCAGCCCCGGAAACATTACGATTAATGTGATATCCTCTCAGTGTTGGTCTATTCCTGCATGACACATTGAGCTGATGAACGAGATAACAAAGATCACCCATGAGAAAACCCTTGAAATATTAGCAGAGTGCCCCAGATAGTGTGTCATTACAACACCTGAAATGACTCTGTGTAAACTTAAAACTTTTAAAAACAGAACTTTTGGCAGCACCTATTTTTTTATTAATCTAAGATTCCAGGAGCACCGTAGTGATGTTGCATATTGAACAGAATATAAAAAAGAGCTTTAGCTTTAACATCTTAGAAACATTGCCAATTGTTGTGGTGCACAATATAAAAACCACAAGAAATGAGAAGTTAAATCACTATAATTACCTTACAGAACTCATTATTCAAGGGTAGCTTAAACTCGGGATACTTTCAGAAACCACCAACCACAAGGAAGATTTATTAATCATTTTAAATTTAGATTTTTCCAGTTAAGACTTCTCAGCTTTTAAAAAGTTATTTTGTAAGGTAAGAAATATACAAATTCTAGCACAATTATAGAAAGGTCAAACTTTGGTTTTTAACCATCTCTTCTCTCCATAGCCCAATTAAATAAATAAACTACTGAAGTCTGTTGATACCAAAGGGAAGGTTAGAAGGGATGAATGGTTGGTGTTCTGCCAGAAAAAAAATGTGTCTTCTTATTTCCAAGCTGACACAACATGTTTCAGACAGATGAGTGTTTAGTTTCATTACATTAACAGCATCACTGTGTGTTCTTTGATGCATTGCCGCAGTGCTTAGTAATTTGGTAACAGGTTGGAAATGGGCTATGGGGTAAAATGAAACTGAGTTGCCACGACAACATCTGCCCACCTTTCATTTCTAAATTAACAAAGTGGCACAGATGACATTTTTGCCACAAGGTAGGACAGGGGCGTTAAAAAATATTTTTTTCCCACTTTGAAGAGGATACCACACTAGCAGATTTTGGGAAATGTGATTTTATTTCTGGAGAATCATGTTACAAAAACTTGAAGAGAATTAAAATTTGGCCTTGTAGATTCTAACATTTTTCTCCGTGCATTAGTTGTTGTTAAAAAGTTAAAAAGTAGACGTGAATAAACAGGTAAACTAAACTGATAGAAAGTGTTAATAGACTTTTGTTCCATTCCACCACTATTTTGAGTCTTGCTCCTATGCTAAAATAGTTCACAAAAACTATCTCGAAAAAGTGCTTGTTATGAGTTGTCGACTTTGTTACAGGCCAGTCATGAGAAACCTTAGGCACAATTGTATGGGGAGGGTGTGGTTAGTCAAAAAAATATGAATTCAGAACTCATATTCAGAACTGTGAGTTAATTTATATGGAAAGGATGGGATACCTGGGTTTCACTGCAGACCAACAGAAGTGAAATTGTAGCAGAGTTTTCATCCTTACAGTATGGGTGCAGCAGGCATTGCTGATTAATTCATTGTGCAACAGAAGGCTAAGGAGAGCACAGCACAGGAGTGTGCAGGGCATAGGAGGTTTCCCCCAACACAGAACAACATGCTTGAAGCAGCAGGCCCACCATGAAAGATGCAGTGACCTAAACCTCACCAAGGAACACTGCATGACCAGGCTCAGGCTCAACAGGAGGTTTGTGACTAAACTGGGCTACCTGGTCAACAATGATCTGCATAAATTGGGGATAAGAGTCTTCACTTTAACTCTCCCACCTCTCCCATGGCCATCCCCTCAACTGAGGTCTCACCATTTCTGAGATCTCAATCACCAACAAGGCCACCTCTAAATCACGTCCTCATCTCCCTCACCATCCACATCTGCTTCTTCAGTCCAACCTTGCTGCTTTTACACTATGTCTTTGTTAAAATAATCCCCAGCTTCCGCAAAATCACCCTGGCCAACTTATAAACCTTCTGGCGCTCCACCAGTCTCCATCCCAAACACTGACATGCCACCTCCCCCAGAATACTATGCAGCTTCTGCCCTATCTCTCCCCAGCCCTCAGAGCCATCTCCTTCATGAAAGCCATTACCTGTTCACTCAATAACGTTTTAACCCTGCTCTTGACCATTAAACTACATTTCCTATTTCCACTTCCAAAATGTCACAAACTCTGTCCCTATCTCACCCCCACTGAAATCTTATCTTTCATGCCTCATGCATACATTTATCACCTTCAGGCTCAATTTTCCTAACAACCTCCCAGCAGGCCAACGAGTTGCACCCTACAGAAAGTCCAATTCCATGGCTGCACTACCTGCATCTTATCTCATTCTGAGCTCCACCCACCTAGCACTCATTCACTGGCTTCCCATCCAGTAATGCAGGGATTTCAAAATGCTCATTTACAAGTCCCAGGTTTATTTACCAGGGCAAGCTACTGTTTGGGGTTGGCCAATGAATTCACTTGCTCATCAACAGCCCTTCCTGTTTTGATGCATAGAGTGCATCAAAGATGGCCCTACATGCATCATATATGCTATCATATCAATTGCAGCTATTCTGGCTTTTAATTGGTTGGAAAATGGCCTTTCAACCTTGTTTTCCTGCCTGAAGGAGAAAGGAAAAAGACTTTGAAGATACTTTAAAAGTTAGAAACTTATTTGAAAGGATATACTAAGTTAGCCTATTTAGAGAAGAAAAATTAAAGTTAATATAAAGGACAAATAGAGATTGGCTGGATGTGAACGGATGACAGGATTAGTAGAAAGAAATTGTTTAAAATGTTATTTTAAATGAGAATTGTTACCTTTTATCTGTTGTATGAGGTTAATATTGTAACACTAAAACTGAAGTAGATTTATTACTGTAATATTTCAGAAGTACAAAGCTGAAGAATTACAAAATTATCCAGTCCAGGCATTTCCCTGACTTTGCAGGCAGCCTAAAGGTTAAGAATCAGGAATTATTTTCTCTGTTCATCTCTACAAAGATTTTTTTGTATTTCTGCTCGGTCTTCATAAATTATTTGTTAGTATTTTTTTATTGAAATTTGTAACCGTGGTTACCATTGGTTATATTTAACTGAGTGCATCAAAGTAACTAATCCAATGGAGATTAATCTGTGATTTCACTCTTTTTGGACTGTAGTTGAATTATGAAATGTTACAATGGCACAGGGAGGATTGTTTTATTAACCAGATGATAGCTTCCAGAAAGTAGAAAATAGGCAACATATTAAGGAACCCCATATAAATCTAGACACTAAACTAGGCAAAATAATTTGTTAATACAAGGTAAATGGTCGTGCATATATGATACATGGCCTAATGATGATGGAACACATTCATTTAAGTACAGTGCTTCAATTGGTTGCTGAATATTTAACTTAAGATAATCATGCTTCTCTCTGTTATATGTTGTGCTCTTTGAAGTTTTTAGCACCATGAAGTAAAGCCCATGAGTAATTGGTTTGCTCCTCTCAGATGTTACAGGATTCTATAAAGAACAAAGACCCATGAAAGAGATATATGTAAAGTTTGGCTATTCATGGAATCATCTGCTTAATGCTATTTGTGGCCTCAGGGATGGATAGTACGATTGTTAGCTCGTTTGGGGCTCAGTGAGGTGCTTGGATTTCTTTATACATTTGATCTTGTGAAATTTTGGAATTAGATAACGTTTCTGTATTAGTCACCTTTTCACAATAAGAATGGCTAAAGAATAGTCTATAAGCTGGGCAACATACTCTAATGGAATAAATTAGTATGAATCAGTCACTGATCTACTGGTCTACTCTAGTTGACAGGTTAGGCTTTATGCTCAGGGGGTCATTGTTAGAAGCCTCATTACTAGCAAATATTTCTTTATTCATTCTTTCTTATTAACATTGTAGAAAGTATGGGGAGTAAATTGGTGCCTCAGTAAATATTCCTGTTTATCCTTTCACCAGCACAAACCAATGCACAGGTTTGAATCAAATGCACTTTGGGAGATACTAGCCTATAGTTAGTGTAGTTTTGAATGCCATTAAACATACTACCACAAAGGACTGACTAAACCTATAATATTATTAAAAGTCAACCAGATCAATGAATAAATTCTCATTGACAGAGAAACTGTTAACATATGTGTACACCACCATGCGATGTAATTGCAGATTCATAATAGATCATTTAAATACGAATTTAAATTACTGCAGTAAAAGAGTTATAACATCCTTTATACATTATTACTCTATGTTTGTGACTTAGTTTGTAGGAATGATGAATTAGGCTTTGGAGATTTTCATGGTCGCTGGCAATACCACTCCTCAGTTGATGCACCAGGTGGGACGTTCCTCCTTTAACCAATTCTCCCAAGCCAGATGACTCCGACTAGAGTGGTAAGGTTATGTCATAGAAGAAGCTTCATTGTGAGTGTACACAACCCTGGAATAGATCTCCTGGCTCAAAGTTCATTGTATAAATATTGTAACATTAACCACTTATGCTTTATAACATTTATTTTACATTTATCGGAAATATTGACTGCAGATAAAGAAATAATGTGTCGCTTTGAAACTAAAAAGATCTTTTAGCACAAAACAAAATTAGATCATGTCTTTGCAAACTCATGCACAGACCTTTGCTGAATAAATGTGACTGATAAACTTGATTAGCCATTTTAAATGTAGAATCAGAAGTGGCAATTTTTGACTCCTGTCTGAAATGGACGTGAAGTTAGGACCGCTGGTACAAATGGGCGGACTGAGCTCAGCATACACTCCCCCATTTGTACCTGAAAATTGCATTCGGGGTCCTACAACCTAAGCAGCCTCCTTCCTTTTCAGGTCCACTATGCAACACCATTTACAGGTCCATCTGCAAATTGCATCAAGAGGGCCTTGGGCGCCAATGGGGCGGCCGAGGAATTACATATACATGTCCTGCTCTTTAATTCCGCTTCACTTGAAGGCTACATTTGGTCTCGACTCCCTGTGTGCAATGCCATGAGAAATCAACTAGCATTCTATTGTTCTGTTAGATACAACTGCATCAGATGTTCAATAAACGAGACATATTTTATACTTTGTGGAAAATTAATGATTGTATTAGCGAATTTGGAAATGTTACACATTCAGTTTCGATACCATTGTTTCTGCCAGTCCCATAAATGACATTGAGCTCTTGAAGTACAAATATAAGTTACAAAATGGCAAACGGCTATTGGCAGTACCTTCTGAGATTGTGCTTCAGAAACACAAATAATCCTTAGGATCTACAACCAATTGATGAGTTTCAATGATTAATCTGACCGATTTTTTCAGAGTGTTGGTTAACCAAACTAATGCTGTGTGATGTGCTTCATTGGCGGTTAAGTGCTTTGGGATGTCCTGAGATTGTGAAAGGCGCACTATAAATGCAAGTTCTTTCTTGTGTGTGGAATGAGAAGTAGATTTCAATTTGTTAGGCTTCTGGGAATTATTTACTGTCATTGTCAATAAAGGAGAACACAGCTCTCACCTCCCAGACTACTGGCGTATTTTGGAGCCATCTGAAGTAGCAGTGGTCATTAATTCATCAACAATGCTTAAAGTTATTTTTCAAGTAATTGCTGCATTGTTAAGGATAGCCCCCCACCCTCCCCCACTATATCACCTTTCCAATGTCTCCACAGCAGAAAATGACAACCAAACTGGGTTTCTTTGTCATTGCTTGCTTCTCCAATGTCGTGGGTGCTATCAAATGTACCCATGTACCCATGTCTGCACCTGCTCTGAATGAATACATCTATCTTAACAGGAAAAGCTTCCACTTAAAGGTACAGCTGGGTATGTGATCCCAGGAATGCCATCATCTCTGTGTATGTTGTTAACCTTGACTCCAGTCATTACTCTGGCCTAGATATGAGGTTTGAGGAAGGAGAAATGACTAATGGCTGATTAATAAATAGGGAGCGACCTGCTAATGTCTGTGTCATTTGTCTGAGTTCAATGTATTTAATGTCAGTCTCACTTTCCCAGACAACAAATGCTATGGTCTCAAAGTTTGATTAGCAACTTCTGTGTGAAATTCCCAAACCCCAGCTTCAGAGAGGTACATTATGCCAAAAGCATCGACTTGTCATAACTGTACGCCTGGAACCTGAATATACATTATTCGTTGTTTAGATTTTATAGTGCGTAGATCTCAACACAGCCCTGAGAGGTTTCACGGAAACCCTTTTTCATATTAAATCCTGCAAAGCAAGGCAATGCTTTGAGGGTGCAAATGAACATTTATCTATTTATCACAACACCCACGCTGAGACCCTCAGTGAAGCATGCTTAACTTCCATTCTTTTCCACATCTTTATCAAAGATCTGGTAGATATCAGAGAAGAGAACAGTATCACTTTAATGATAATACCTCTTTTACAGTGTGGTTGGTTACCCATATGAAAGACCAATGACAACAAATCAGTGTAAGTGTATTAAGCTCAGCAAGGGAAAGGACATGTCAGTGATTTTGTTCAAAGAGATTGATTATAGTATTGCTCACTTAAACACTGCAAACTCTCTTCAGCTGAAAATATTCATTTCTTTTACTTGGTAATCCAAACTGGGGCAAATAAGGTGGCTGCAAAACCATCTTGAAAAGTGAGAACCCTTAAAGAAGCTCGGCCCTCCCTATTTGTCACCATTGGCAACTTCTGGGCTATGCAAAAGAATATTGGAAGCCCATTTGACCGAGAAAATAAATTTGCTGTTGCTAGTCTAAGTAGAATCCACAACCATTGGACTTGATGAGGATGGCCTATTTCATGCTGGTGTGCATCCTTTCATAAGAAGTAGGAGCAGGAGTAGGCTATATGGCCTCTCGAGCCTGCTGCACCATTCAGTAAGCTCATGGCTGATTTTCTACCTCAACTCCTCTTTCCCACCCTATCCCCTATATACCTTGATTTGCTAAGTGCCCAAAAATCTATCGATCTCAGTTTTGAATATACTCAACAACTGAGTATTCACAGCCATTTAGGGTAGAGAATTCCAAGGATTCACAACTTTGAGTGAAGAAATTTTTCCTCATCTCTGTCCTAAGTGCCCCACCCCTTATCATGAGACTATGACCCCCAGTTCTAGACTCTCCAGCCAGGGGAAACAGCCTCTCAACATCTAACCTGTCAAGCCCTCTAAGAATTTCATACGTTTCAATGAGATCACCTCTCATTCTTCTAAGCTCCAAAGAATATAGGCCCATTTTACTCAATCTCTCCTCATAGGACAACCCCTCATCCCAGGAATCAATCTAGTGAACCTTCGCTGCACCCACTCTAAGGCAAGTATATCCTTCCTTAGGTAAGGAGACCAAAACTGTACACAGTACTCCAGGTGTGGTCTCACCAAAGCCCTATATAATTGTAGCAAGACTTCCTTACACTTATACTCCAACAGCCTTGTAATTAAGGCTAACATAACATTTGCTTTCCTAATTGCTTGTTGTACCTGCATGTTAACTTTCTGCGACTCGTGTACAAGGACACCCAAATTCCTCTGAATACCAACATTTACTAGTCTCCCATCTTATAAAAAATATTCTGCTTTTCTAATCTTCCTACCAAAGTGGATAATTTCACATTTCTCATTTCACATCTACCTTATACTCCATCTACCACCTTCTTGCCCTAACACTTAACCTGTCCATATCCCTTTGTAGCCTCTTTGCATCCTCCTCACAACTTACTTCCCCACCTAGCTTTGTATAGTCAGCAAGCTTGGATACATTACACTCGGTCCCCTCATCTAAGTAATTGAACTTCCCAACATTGAAAAATTAAGCCAGGCCTCTATGATTACTGCAACAGAACATTTTGTATCAATCCAGAAATTCTCCACAGAATACCAGCAGATTAAAATCTCTAAATCTGTGAATTTCCTGTACAATTTCTGTTTGTCTTTTTCTGATTCCAACAACCATCAGAGTCAAATTAATGAGGCGTCTATCCTTGTCACAATTGTCTGTTGTTACATCCTGTTGATATGCCACTTAATACTAAAAAAAATGTCCAGCAATACTCTGCCTTAGATGTGGAGCCGCACAAGAGTTGGCCTCTTCATCGGAAGTGATAAACAAAGCTTCTTTATTCTTTATTGCTCCACAAAAATTTCTAGCTCCTGGTCATGAAATCTATCCTTTCAGGGATTCCAATCTGGTGCCATACAAGTTTATGTTGTACTCTGATGATGCACAGGTGATTCTATTTATATTGTGTGTTTTTGTATTTAATGTGATTTTGTTGGTGTGTCTTCACCAACAGGGAGAATAAAATAATTAGAGTCTTCCAGCTTTGAATTTCAATTTTTTTTAAAGATATTTTGTGGCTTGTTGAGGTGCGAGATGTTAATACTGAGTTAATACTCTCATTGTCAGCATAAGGACTCCGGGTCAGGTGCATCATGGGTTAAATTCACAGTAAAGCTCCCATAACCCAGCCCAATAATATGCTTTAACTCCAACCTAATAACAGGTAATGCTGCTGTATAAGATGTTGGCCAGATCCTATATGGAATACTATGTACAGATATAGTTATCTAGACACAGGAAAGGTATAATTGCCTCTGAGAAAGTAGCAAGATGATTCTAGGTACAGGAATTTAAGTTATAAGGAAAGGTTATAGAAATTGTGATTTTTATTTTGAAAAGAAGAAACTTTGAGGTGACCAAATTAATATTTTTAAGATTATACTGGGAATGGATAATGCTGATCTACATAAATTGTTCACAATGGTGAAGAGTTCAAATATCAATGGATACATTAAAAAATTAGGAATTTTATGAGCATATTATTGGCTTTGACACCTTAGGACACAATATCAGTTGCAATATATGAGTTGGGGGTGGGAAGGAACAGTGGGCTGCATTGAATGCAGACCCTGGAGGGCATTGCACACCTTGGAGAGCTTTGCCAATGTTTTTGGAATAAAATATGAACTATGCTGATTATTCGTTCACTGGTCGATTCTGGTATTTGGTTCTGGTCTTCACAAAATTAGATTTTGTGGTCTTATCCCAGGAACAGCTAGAGATATTTTGTCCAGTGAGGCCTACCTGAGTTTCATGTATTCTTGGTGAAGAGACATCTAGGAATCTTGCTTTTATTTGTCTTTTTATCAGATTTCATATCTGATGCTGATATTGTCAATACTAGATGTTTTGTAATCGCAGCTGTTACTATTTGGAAATTGTTGCTAATTTATCATATTTTTTTCCATTTATTGTTTTGAATTAAATGTTCTCAATTTTTTTCTTGACAGTTATGAAAATCTTTCCAAAAAAAGCAATTTATCTTCTTAAAAAATTAGGAAGTTAGGAGTAAGAAGGAAAGTTAGTTTGAACTTTTACCCCCAAAGACTAACAGAGTTGTGGAATAATTTCCAGACAGTGCTAACAAAGTGGAATGGGTTCAATAGGCAATTAGATGTGTTTCTATAGAGAGAAGGGATTCAGGAATATGGAGAGAAAACAAGTAGGTGTTACTAATCTATTAAAAATGGACAGGCTTATTAGGCCTAATGAACTTTTCCTATTCCTAAAAATTCATGTTTTCTTATTTCTATCTTACAGAAGTTTGGCTAAATCGAACATGTTTTAAGGTGGGAATATATTGAGGCAAATTGTATGAACCAGGGGAACAGAAAAAAAATGCATGTCATGAGACATAACCAATACATTTTGAGGTAGGAAATGTGCGTAATGCTTCTCATCAAGGAGCCTGATAGAATTTAGCTCCATTTTTAGTATGCATGAGGTGCTAATGTTTTGTTTTCTTGAACTAACAGCAATGTATTTTTTCATTTTCATTATATGTAGCTTGCTACATAAAGTAATGACATTTCAATATTGCATTTTACTACTGGTACCATCTAAAACAGTATGAACAATATTATGGTATTGTACCTCAAGTAATTAAAAGTATTTGATGGATGTTTTACGATGACATTTTCTGTTCAGAAGTGTATTCCAGTCAGTACTTCAGAGTAAACCATAAGCTATGCCTTCATTTCCAGTGTGACCAGCTACTGGATGTTTGAATTGTTCATAGCCAACGAACCCTTTCAACTAAATCCCCAGCCTAAACTGCTACTGACAAGCATTTTCCATTTGGGTGAACACTTACCCGAGAGCCCTATTTCCATGAACATATTAATGCTGCCATTTTTTCACATCAGATTTCTTCTCTAATTTTTTAATTGCCAGGTGGTGGGACAGTGCAGTGAGTTTGTGTCTGTAAACTCCCCATATCCCTGACTCTGGCCATGTCTTCAAGGGGAAATTCCCCATGATTGATTACTGAGGATACAGCCCCTCCCAACTGCTCCCACGCAGTTCCTAGCATTGGTTTAAAAGAGGCCTAGGTACTGCCTGCTTATTCACTCTCTTGTAGGAAATGATGCGTGGCCCAGGGAGACCCAAGAAAAAGGCAAAAAACAAATAGATTTGTTGAATGAACCTGCCACATGTGCTGGGTCTCTTATGCATTATTTCATTGTACAATATTAACAAAATCAGACATTGCTGGAAATATGAAACTAAAGATTCAGGGCTCAATTCTCAAAATGTTTCCATTTTTGGTTTGCCTTTATCCATATTTACAGCTGCTATTCCATTTGCTAGTGTAGTCTGTGGTTTGGATGGTCTGTACATTTGGCGCTTGTGGTGAATATTTTAAATATTTGGCGCTCCAATTATAGTTTTGTTGTTTTTTTACCTGGAAAGTTAAAAGACTGTTCCGATTGTTTAAAAAAAAAATTAGCTGGCTTGAATGCCGACCTTTTATGCTACCAGCTTAAATTCATCACTGTCTTTTCCAGCTCTAAATTTAGTTGTGAAGTGGGACAATTTGGGCACAGGTAGCGTGATGTGCTATTACCCCCGCGCCCAATGACCCCTGCGCAGGCAGGACGCAAGTTTTGACCAGCCCGAGGACTCACCTGCAATCAGCATTCCTTCCGGGCCTTGAATGTGGAATCAATGCAATTCACACTTTCCACCACCAGGGGGAAGCTCAATCTCTTAAAGGGAGGATGTTTCTTAGAAATCCTTAAAGGTAGCTGGTGCCTGTTATTTGCTGTAAATAACAGTCTACTGTCTATGCGGAGTCTGAACGGAGATCAGACATCACACACATAAAACACAGATGCAGGTCCCATCCCTATGTTTTCACAATGATGAATTATGTTAAAACATTGAATTTTTTTTTATTATTCATTCATGGGATGTGGGCGTCGCTGGCGAGGCCAGAATTTATTGCCCAACCCTAATTGCCCTTGAGAAGGTGGTGTTGAACCGTCTTCTTGAACCACTGCAATCCGTGTGGTGAAGGTTCTCCCACAGTGCTGTTAGGAAGGGAGTTCCAGGATTTTGACCCAGCGACGATGAAGGAACGGCGATATATTTCCAAGTCAGGATGGTGTGTGACTTGGAGGGGAACATGCAGGTGGTGTTGTTCCCATGTGCCTGCTGCTCTTGTCCTTCTAGGTGGTAGAGGTCGCGGGTTTGGGAGGTGATGTCGAAGAAGCCTTGGCGAGTTGCTGCAGTGCATCCTGTGGATGGTACACACTGTAGCCACTGTGCGCCGGTGGTGAAGGGAGTGAATGTTTAGGGTGGTGGATGGGTTGCCAATCAAGCGGGCTGCTTTGTCCTGGATGGTATCAAGCTTCTTGAGTGTTGTTGGAGCTGCACTCATCCAAGCAAGTGGAGAGTGTTCCATCACACTCCTGACTTGTGCCTTGAAGATGGTGGAAAGGCTTTGGAGAGTCAGGAGGTGAGTCACTCGCCACAGAATACCCAGCCTCTGACCTGGTCTTGTAGCCACAGTATTTATATGGCTGGTCCAGTTAAGTTTCTGGTCAATGGTGACCCCCAGGATGTTGATGGTGGGGGATTCGGCGATGGTAATGCCGTTGAATGTCAAGGAGAGGTGGTTAGACTCTTTGTTGTTGAGCACTACTAAATCCCATATCCTTCAATCTGCACGCCAGACCTCACCAATCTGCCGATCTGAGTTGGTACCAGGCCTGCGAGAGTGCATGCACCAAGGTTCTATGCTGATACACTGGAGACCTTGATGCAAGAGGTGAACAGAAGGAGGGACATCTTATATCCAAGGGGGTGAGGGGCAAGAGGCCCTCCAGACATATATCCAAAAGGCAGCGGGAGACAAAGTCAATGCCAGGTGCACTGCATCATGAACATGGATGCAGTGCAGGAAGAAGTTCAATGCTTTGACATGAGTGGTCAAGGTGAGTGAGGTCAACTGTCAAGTGGCATCTCCTACCAACTGCATCACGCACTACACCCCCATCCCCCACATACTAACAAACTCTTTCCATCAGTACTCAACTCTTCCAACCAGATGCTTCCTCTCACCCTTACACGTTACCACTGTTTCAAGCCACCCACCTACAACTCACAGGCCACACACACTGGCAGCTATTCAACCATGACAGGCACATCACCCAGACACAGGTGAAAGTGGCGCATATCAGGAGGCAGCAAGTGGCAGTGGCATTTAGCCCCTCTAGCCTGTTCCATCATTCATTGAGATCTTGGTGGACCTGTGACCTAACTCCATTTACCCGCCTTAGCCCCATATCCCTTAATACTCTTGGTTCACAGAAATCTATCAATCTCGGATTTAACATTCACAAGTGAGCTAGCATCAACTGCCGTCTGCAGAAGAGTGTTCCAAACGTCTCCCACCCTTTGCATTTCCTAACTTCACTCCTGCATGTCCTGACTCTAAATATTAGGCAATGTCCCCGTGTCATAGAGTCATAGAGTCATAGAGTCATACAGCACGGATAGAGGCCCTTCGGCCCATCGTGTCCGCGCCGGCCATCAGCCCTGTCTACTCTAATCCCATATTCCAGCATTTGGTCCGTAGCCTTGTATGCTATGGCATTTCAAGTGCTCATCCAAATGCTTCTTGAATGTTGTGAGGGTTATAGAGTGAATGTTGTGAGTGTCCTAATATTCAAGTCTAGGAGACCTCCAAAAACAGTTCCAAATGTCTTGGCAGCCAGAAGCAATAATCCAGCCACTAACCTGTAAATCCTGCTTGGTCCCTTTAAATAGCCGTGGCTGGGGGTTCTCCAGGCATTCTAAGACACGTTCAGATGGTCGGGGTTAAGACTGTGCATTGAATTGAACGTTAAGTCCCAAAATGGTGTCTATCACTTTAAATCAACGTTGCACACTGACTGAAGCCATTTTCTCCCTACTTTACATGATTCCAGCGTTCGTTATCTACGCCTGCGCTAACTCCTATACCAAGCTGGCGTCAGGCGCACGTCATGCTAGAAACGAGCGTGCGCATCCAAGACGCCATCTTGGATGTCAGAGAGGTCATGTAGCGCCGAAACAACGGGCCAATTTAGCGCCCGAAGTTTCTTAGTTCGTTTAGCAGCTCCTTCAACTTAGTGATCAAACCACATTTTCACTGGCAAGTAAGCAAAGGTGTGACTGGGAGGCAAACAGTAGGCTCACATTATTCACTAAGTTATTTACCATCTCATCACAGTATAGGGACTAGGCAGAGACGGAGCCACAGGCATTATGGAATAATCACTGGAAATTTCAACTTCATTGGGGGCATAAAACGGGCCGTAACGGTCCAGCTGCCCGTTACACACCCTGCCCAATTTTGCTTTCTATTGACTTCACTGGAAAAGAAAATCGGACTGGTTGTACAATGGAAGGCCGATCCAATAAAGCCCGTTTTATGCCCCACGAAGTTGGGAGTGCTGGTGATTATTCTCATATGTTCGGAATTCACATCTTTCTCTAGTTTTTCTCCTTTCACTCCTCATGCCCTCTCCGAGCTCAGCCTGTCGATGAGACCCACCTCCTGCTCCCTCGACCCTATTCGCACTAAACTGCTGACCATACATTTTCCCTTCCTGGCTCCCATCATAGCTGATATTGTAAACGGTTCCCTGTCCCCCTCCCTTTCAAATCTGCTGTCATCGCCCCCACCTCAAAAATCCCACCCTTGACCCCTCTGTCCTTGCGAACTATCGTCCCATTCTCCAATTTCCCTTTCCGCTCCAAAGTCCTTGAATGTGTTGTCGTCTCCCAAATCCGTGCCCATCTTTCCCGCAACTCCATGTTTGAATCTCTCCAATCAAGTTTCCAACCCTGGCACAGTACTGAAACGGCCCTAATCAAAGTCACAAATGACAACCTATATGACTGTGAGCATGGTGCATTAATCCCCTTCATTTTCTTTCGCCCTCTCTGCAGCCTTTGACACCGTTGATCACACCATCCTCCTCCAACACCTCTCCTCCGTTGTCTAGCTGAATGGAATTGCCCTCATCTAGTTTCACTCTTACCTATCCAGTCATAACCAGAGAATCTCCTGCAATTACTTCTCTTCCCACCCTCGCACCATTACCAATGGAGTCCCCCAAGGATCTATCCTTGGCCCCCTCCTATTTCGCATCTACATGCTGTCCCGCGGCGACATCATCTGAAAACGCAACGCGAGATTCCACATGCATGCTGACAACACCATCTCTCTCGACCCCTCCGCAGCCCTTGAGTTGCTGGACTGCTTGTCCGACATGAGCCGAAATTTCCTCCAATTAAACATTGGGAAGACCGAAGTCATTGCCTTTGGCACCTGCCACAAACTCCATTCTCCGGCCACAGATTCCACCTCTCTCCCTCCTGGCCACTGTTTGAGGCTGAACCAGATTGTTTGCAACCTCAGTGCTCTATTTGACCCTGAGCTGAGCTTCTGACCCCATATCCTCTCCATCACAAAGACTGCCTACTTCCACCTTTGTAACATCACCCGTTTCTGCCCCTGTCTCAGCTCATCTGCTGCTGAAACCCCCATGCATGCTTTTGTTACCTCCATAATCCACTATTCCATGCTCTCCTGGCCACCTGCCCATCTTCCATAAACTTAAGCTTATCCAAAACTCTGCTGTCTGTATCCAAACCAAGTCCCATTCATCCATTATCGCAGTGCTTGCTGACCTACATTATCTCCCAACCTACCAACACTTGGAGTTTAAAATTCTCATTCTCATGTTCAAATCCCCCCGTGGCCTCACCCCTACCTATTTCTGTAACCTCCTCCAGCCCTACAACCCTCCGAGAACTCTGCGTACCTCCAACTCTGCCTTCTTATGCATCCTCCACTTCATTTGCCCCATCATTGGCGGCCGTGCCTTTAGCTGTCTGGGCCCTAAGCTCTGGAATTCCCTCCCTAAACCTCTTTGCCTCTACACCTCTTTTAAGATGCTCCTTAAAACCTTACACTTTGACCAAGGTTTTGGTCACCAGTCTTAATGTCTCCTTCTTTGGTTCATTGTCACTTTCTGTCTGGTTATGAACCTGTGAAGCACCTTGGGATATTTTACTATGTTAAAGGTGTGATACAAATGCAAGTTGTTGTTGAAAGTTCTGGCCAATGTTTAAATTTTTCAGCAAAAGACAATGCAAACTGAATTTTCACCAGAAATTATAACAAAACAAACATTTTCCTTATTTTACAGCACAGAAGATATCGCAAAAAAAACCTGATATTAAAGATTTAAAGCCTTCTAAGTAAAAATTGTACATCCTAAAGCAAATGCCTCAAATTCTAATGATGTAACCTGTGGCATTGGCTTTGCTTAATATTTCATTGTCCCGTAGTTTAGTGGCAAACTTTGTCTCCCTGTTCCATCTTCACCCATTTTCACAATAGTATTGCTTATTTACCCAACAGTCCATTGCAAAGAAACCATTTACAAACTAAGCACTAAAAGAAGAAAATTTACTGAAAGGCAAGTGGTAACGGAAATGTCAGTCTCTAGTTACTGCATGTAAATGGACCTTTTTGCTTGCTATTTCTCCACACAACCACACCATATGTTAACTTTACCAGGAATCAACCAACTTCTTTATTTCAATGAATCATTGGTGCCTCGGGTTAAATTCTCTTTGCACTATATGATACAGGCAGTTATGAAACACAAAAATGATACATAATCGGTGACATTATACATCTATTTATCATTTCTAACTTACAGCCTTCTCCCAACTATGCAGTTCCCCAGCTACACAAGCTCCTGTGGCCAGGAGGGTGGGACACACACAGGCATTGTCCGAAAACTGATATCCAAAAACATTAATCTACTAATTCATTTTCTTTGCCGCATTTAGCATGTAATTTTAATGGGAAATGGTTACCATTTTAAAAAGTAATATAGTTTGTCAGCTTTCATCGTGGCTTCCTTAAGTGGCAAGATTTTGTACAATGGTTTTACAGTGCAATTTATGGATTTAGTACATTATTGTAAAATGTTCTTAGATTCAGACAAGAAAAGCACCAACACCTCTTTCCTTTAGCCTGCGGCTTGCTTTGGGAGGATACAGATCAAACAGCAAAGTGCACATTGCTTTGTTCATCAGACTTTAAGAGTGTATCTCTTTAAGCTGCCAGGTGTTTATGTAATGCTAGTGGTTTGGGAGGGCCTGCATTTTTTGGGATGTAGAGGGTGGCACACAGAGAGGGCCACTGAACACAAAGATGATTATGTGGTTTGGAATGGGCTGCTAGTGGCTCTGCTGATTGGAGTTTTTTTTAAATATATAGTATTGGGCTGAGCTGGCTGAGGTATTGTGGGTAATTAAGGATTAATTACAATCCTGTAGTTTGTATCATGGCTCAGGGTCAGTAGAGGGTCAGTGCACATGGCAAACTCAGAGACTTGTGAATGGTTGGATGACGCCAGCTCTGAGAGGCTGGGGAAAGTGAAGCGTACAGAATGTGGAGCCAGCAAGACTGTGGGCTACACAGCCAGGGTGCTGGCGGCTCTGGCGGCATAGCACAGTCGGCCTAGTGTATCTCAGCAAACGTTAACAAGCATCAGGACTTTAAAACACATCTGCACAAACTGCATGGCCTGTCACTTCAACTCATTATAATAACCACATCGTTTGTAACGGCTTGTCTGCATATTGTGTGCAGTGACTGCTACTACGAGGCCGAGATTTATAATGCAATGACCAAAATATGAAAGGTTTTGTATATAACTAAGAAATCAACTTCCACAAAATATGTGTTGCTTTTTTTTGTTGCATTTTGAATATTTTAGAAACTCTTAAGTGCATATTTCATGAAGTACATGTATCTTGTGATAAAATTGAGTAAAGTGAAGTTGTTTCTATAACGAAAGGCCAGGAGCAGACACTGTTCCCTCAGAACTCTGAGTAATTAAACACTTTGGGCCCTAATGCATTAGTAGCATTTGCTGCTCCAATATGGTTAACAACTCAGAAAAAGGCAAACTGAAAGTGACTGAATATTTTTACAAAAAAGCAAAGCAAGAACTTCAAGGACAATGGGAATTATTACTGTATTCCTGAACAATTTCAAAGATGTGACCTGTTTGCATTTTTTAAAGCATTTAAAAGGTAATGCAGGTAAAATTCAGCTTTGGCGTGGGCGCAAAACGGGTGTTGGTGGATCGGCTGTGTGCTACAGCATGACTCTTCTTCCCTGAGGAGAGGGGAAGGAGGTGTCCAAAAGAAAATAGCTTACACTCTACTGCAAGTGGATCAACTATTGGCAAATCATAGAGCAGCATTTTCAGTTTGGTTGACTTGATAGCCTTTGGGTTAGAAGACCTATCTCAGAATGTGAGCTTATAATTTAAACTGTCACTCCATTGGAGGTACTTTCCTTCGGATGAGATGTTAAAACTGAGGTCCCTCTTGCCTGTTCCACTGCTTCTCGTGATCCCTAAAGATCCAGAGTTCTCCTGGTCAACATTCATTCCTGAACTAAATGGATTAATTAGTTATAATTCTCACGGTAGCTTCTGAGATATTGCTGATGTAGAACAGCTGCCGTATTTGCCTCCATAACAGTGGTCACTGTACTTCAAAAGTAATTAATTGCGTGAAGTGTTTTGAGATATTTTAGAGTGATAGGATGCTATATAAATGCACATATTACTATTGATGGCCGTCATGGAGAGGTCTGTGCCTGGCTATGAGCTGAATGAGCTTTTCTGGTGGCCTTCAAGGAAATGAAAGGAGAAAATGGGGATAAAAATAAAGCTTGAATAAAAATGATAATGGTGCTGAGTTGTGCTGTATGGCCAATTATTTTGCAGCAGGTCAAACACAAACTCCCATTGATTGCTGGAAGGAAACAGCAGCTCGCAGGTACACAATCCACAAAGCAATTCTGCTCACATTGAATTATGTGCTGCTGAAAGGTTTAACCCTCTGTTGCCATTATTCCAGATTGCTACCTAAAAGAGTCTGTAATTTAAAGTGCTAGTTAGGAGCGAGGATAATTCCACCGTTCCTATTGCTGTCAACACAGGTAATAAGTATCCCTCCCTAAACCCATTTCCTTATCTTAACAAACTGCTGTACACTGAAATAGTTTGAATAACTATAAAGTCTATGGGATATAGTGTGTAAGGCCATTATTTAAATAAATGTATAAAAATCAAAACAAGTAGTTTGAGGTACAGTTAAGGTTGCCAACTCTGATTGGATGTATTCCTGGAGGTTTCATCACTTGACCTCCAGTCTCCTACCACTCTGCCCAGTCAAACAGTCTTTTTTCCCATCTCCAATATTTTTATAACTAATAAACAAAAGTGTTCAAAGAAAATGAAAAATACACACAATTTTTTCAAAGCCCCAATGATTTTTCTCCCAGGTTGCCCACAGCAGAGTCCTGGAGATTAATGTTTCATTCCTGGAGATTCCAGGGAAATCCTGGAGAGTTGGCGACACTAAGTACAGTGGTGATGGTAGGTGATCAATTATTCGGCCCAGAAAAGACAAGGGGTGAAGCAAATCCTAGCTTAAGTGATGAGATGCACCTGCCTTAGATCTCCAGCGCTGACCCTGTTAAAGATCATGGGATCGCAAGTGGCCCATTAATTAGCAAGCAAATGGGTAGATGCCCACAGCACTAGTGGCGCATCTAGGTGCCAATCCACTGAGGAGGTCAGGATGTTGGGCTGAACAGTGGCCTTCCAGGGGGAGGAGGGTTCGTGCCGGGTCTCCTCCCAGAAAACACTGAAAGCTGCTCCCAATGACTTCCTTTGTGAGGGGCTGCTCATAAAGAATTTATTTGACAAGATTTCCAGGCCCTCTCCAGGGATCAAGGTAATGATTTTGGCCTGGATCCCCAGGTGGGCCCCATTTTCACCATTTGGCACCCTGGTACCAGCTGCTGATCCTGCCCTACTGACTGAAAGGTCAGGGACACAGAAACTCTGACATTCACCATCCCTGCCACCGGCACTGCCCCCTCTAACGCCTTGGCTGTGTAAGGGGTGGGTGGAGGCTCCGCCCCTTACAAGGCTGAGTGGGAATTCCTGCACAAGGCTGTGTCTAGGTATATCAAGATTCCAGCCTAAATTCTGGCCCAACTAGTGCCCTCCTGCCAACATTACGGGAGGAGTACACGGGAAGGGCCTTGGACTTATGGAGCCTAATAAACTGATAAACTGGTAAATATTCCACTGTTGATTTTTAAAAATGTGAGCATGCAATCATCTCTCACAATTCTGTTACCTCGTGGCTGGGTGCTATCAATTTCACCCTTAATTCCGATTTTAAAAATTATTAAAGATTTAAAAAAATGACTGTAAACATTTGTTTTTAATTGGAAGATTATGATTGTATATTACCAGAAATGAAAAAATTATGATAACACAATAGCCAGGCACTTGATCATAATAGCAAGTAGAAAAGTTTCTCATAAGATAGTGAACCTGAGCTTATATTGAGATAAACTGGCTTCAGACATTTTTACAACCGTAAAAAAATGATGCACATTTTTAATAAAACAATTAGACATCAGACGCTGACTAATTAGGAACATAGGAATTGCTAGATGAAAAAAGACCTACGTCTATCTAATTCACCTTCTACCATCCTGGTAGTCGCATGATACAGCGATAATGGAGTTGTTGACTAATCATAGCAATCAATCTCTATCAATTAGGAGGCATCAGACCCAGACATGCAGCGAGGAAAACCTCCAGTGGTGGAAAGCTTTGGGAACCTTAGGACCAAAGTCACCTGCTCATCCCAAGCATGCTACACTTACCATATGTCATATATCAAATTACTCATATCCCAAAATATTATTTTCTGAAAGAAATCTATCTAATTTGCATTTGAATGAATCAACAGTATCTGCTTTCACCGTCTTCCTGAAATAATGTTTTCACAGATTAGTTTTGAATTTACCCCATTTCAAGCGCAGGCCATGTCCTCTGGTTCTACTGTTCTGGACAAGGTGAAACAGCTTGCCATGGTCTACATTATCCAGTCCCTTTAGAATCTTAAAAACGGCAATCATATAAACTGTCAACATCTTTTCCAGTGAGAAAATGCCCAATTTATGTAATCGCCCGTCATAATCCAATCCCTCCATCCCCTCAATCATTCTGGTTGCCCTCATCTGTATCCTTTCAATAGCTGCAATATCCTTTTGTACTGCGGCGACCAGAACTGTACATAATATTCTAGGTGCGGTCGCACCAATGATTTATAAAGTGTGTGCGCGTGCGCGTGCTTGTGTGCGTGCGCGAGTGCACGTCCATGTGCATCTGTCTGTGTAAATAATAAGTTCATTAGTGCACTCCATTCTGTCACAGCAGCTCAAGCAGCAAAAATGAAATGCCAGCATGTTTTCAAGCACACTGCATCACATTGCGCACATGACAAATGCTGCAGAGAACAAACACAGTGAAGAAAGGTTCTGGCATTTACTGACAACATCACCAAACAAAAACAGGTCCTGAATCCATTCTCATCACTGGGATATGATTAAAAATCTTTTATAGTCAACTCATTAGAAATTAAAACTATTTCCCCCCCACCCCCCATCCCGCAATATGCTCAAACAAGAGCTTTATTTATGAGTTTATATTCCTGTTGTGGTTACATTTTAGTTTTAATTATTATTTAAAGAATAATAATGATGCACATTTCTGGATTCACAAGGATGATACCAGAACTGAGAAGATATACTTATCAGGAAAGACTAAACAGGCTGGGGGTCTTTTCTCTAGAAAAGAGAAGGCTGAGGGGTGACCTGATAGGGGTCGTTAAGATAATGAAAGGGTTTGATAGAGTGGACATAGAGAAAATGTTTCCACTTGTGGAGAGTCCAAAGCTAGAGGTTATCAATATAAGAGAGTCACTAATAAATCCAATAGGGAATTCAGGAGAAACTTCTTTACCAAAGAGTGGTAAGAATGTAAGAATGTGGAACATGCTTCCACAAGTAGTAGTTGAGGCAAATAGCATAGATGCATTTAAGGGGAAGCTAGATAAGCACACGAGTGAGAAAGGAATAGAAGAGTTTGCTTATTGGTGTAGATGAAGTAGAGAGGGAGGAGGCTCATGTGGAGCATAAACGTTGGCATAGACCAGTTGGGCCAAATGGCCTGGTTCTGTGCTGTAGATTCAAGGTAACTCAATGTAAAGCTTTGAAGCTTTTTTAAAAAATGTTGAATCTGCTGAATGGCTTATCATTCATAACAACTAGGTGCAGTTTTGGGCACTCCATTATAGAAGGACACGGAAGCCAAAGAGAGTATACAGTGTAGATTCACCAGGATAATATCGGGGAGGGGAAACTATAGTCATGAGCAGACTTGAGATACTGGGACTATTTCCACTGAAACAAAGAAGGCTAGGTTTTTAAAATTAAGAAGAGTTTTAATAGAGTGAACAATGAAAGATGATTTATGTAGAGCTGATATGATTTACAACACAAATTCTAGGAATCTTTCCACTATATCTAATAGTTACATATTTAAGGAACCAAAGTAGGCCATTCAGCCCCAAACAATTAGATTCCCGTCTTTGCTCCATATCCCTTGGTAACCTTGATATGGTTGGGGAGTCTGTGACAAAGGGACATCAGTTTAAAATTATCACTAAGAGCATCAGGAGAGATGTTACGAGAAATTTCTTTACACAGGTTTGTTGGAGCATGGAATGTTTTGCTACAGGGAGTGATTGTGGTAGAGACTATTACATCTTTTAAGGAAGAATTGGATAAATATTTGAAACAGAGGAAGATTTTGCACTGTGTGGAGAGTGTGGTGATGTGGGATTAGTTTTGGATTGCTCTAGCAAAGAGCTGGCACAGACACAATGGACCAAATGACTTCCTTCTGTGCTGCAAACTTCTATGATTCTAGTAAGTATTTAATTCATGAAAAATGAATACGGTATATATTGGCATATAAGATACCCCTGTAAATTGCAGCCCCCCCAAAAAACAGGAAAGAAATTAATGACCCACATTTACAGGTCAACGTTTCCATTAAAGGAACAGGGGACATAGAGACCACAGATTCTGGTGAGTTTCTGAAGATTACAACACTGAACTGTCCACTTTTGCCATTCCTTTGAGCATTACTTCTACAATTTAGATTCTTTATTTTCTAAGTACTTCTATGATTGATGTACTATACACTTCAGTGAACACTATCATCCTAAGTTTGTATGGGTTAAGTGGTGTAAATAGTGTTTTGATTTTACATACGGTAATTTTAAAGATAAAAGATGTCTCATTGGTATTATTTATAACAAACTTATTTAGTATAAATGGTTATGTCATTTTAACATCTGTATCGAATGTTCTGGAGTATTCTGTTATAAAGGGCAGGTTGCATAGACTAGGCTTATATTCCCTTGAGTATAGGAGATTGAGGGGTGATCTGATCGAGGTGGTTAAAATGTTAGAAGGATTTGTCAGGGTAGATACGGAGAAACTATTTCCTCTGGCGGGGGAATCAAGAACAAGGAGACATAATCTTAAAATTAGAGCTCGGCCGTTCAGGGAAATCAGGAAGCACTTTTTCAAAGGGTAGTAAAAATTTGGAACTCTTTCCCCCCAGAAAGCCACAGCTGCTTGGGCATTTGGAGCTTTCAAGATGGAGATAGATTTTTATTAGGTAAGGGTATCAAGGGATATGGAGCAAAGACGGGAAAATGGAGTTGAGGTGCAAATCAGCCATGATCTAATTGTATGGGGCTGAATGGCCTACTTTGGTTCCTAATGTTAGCCGATAATATTTGCAAATTAAATATGTAACTATTAGATATAGTGGAAAGATTCCTAAAATTTGTGTTGTAAATCACATCAGCTCTACATAGTGCAAGTTCATGATTCTGTATGCTGTAAATAATGCTATTTTCATTCCATAAACTGTAAACATGTTCCTCTAAGGAGATTTGAACCAAGAACGCTAAAACTGAAGCAGCAGCACAGGTTGCCTGCCTTTTACTACAGACTCTGCCAAGCTGACAAACCGCACGTTTATATGATGAACCACAGGTTGTTTCTCAGAAACCCGAGTGCTTCTGCTCAGGTTTCGAAGAAGTAATTAGAGCAGACAATTACTAATTACCAGAGACTTTACAAGGATGATTGATTGTCAGTTACCCATTTATGAATTGTAAACATTTTCATCAGTAAGATATTTTAATTATTTGGTAACACATGATTTTCAGCATGTATATTATGTAATCTGTATCACTGCAGTCTGTTCCACTGAAGCATGTGATCCGACAGGTGAATGTTTTTACTAAGAAGTTGAGAAGAGGAAAATTGTCTTTTAATGGCCAGTTTATTTAAAGTTAGCCAAGTATCCCAAGGATATGTTTGTTTTACCTTTTTGCATTTGCCATGACGTCATTCTAAGGTATATAGCTAACTACACTACAAAAAGTACTTCACTGGCTATAAAATGCTTTGGGAGATCCTAAGGTCATGAAAGATGCTACATAAATGCAAGTTCTATCTTTCTATGTATCTTAAAACCTAAATCACTCATTATTTTGGCTGCAGCAAATCTCACTTGCCAGCCTTCCTTGTGGGTTTCTGCTGATTAATGGTCCTGAAAAAATTAATCATATTTTATGATTAGGGAAGATCACTTCCCTAAGGGTTACAGATTTTGTTTACACTAAAGCAGGACATGAGGCAACTCTGACTGTATCACTCCAGAAAAATCAAGTTTCTTTCTTTTCAGTTTCCCTTAGCAACCCAGAGCAACGGTCCAGATAACTAAATGCTATTGTGAGTTATCTGTAGGCAAAATCTCACTGGTGAAATGAAGGCAGACTACATTTTCAGACTTAGTATCATCTAAACTGTGATGGTTTCAAAGCTTTGTGGCTTTATTCACTTTACTTGTGCTCCATTGCAGCCTATTGCTGCAGCATTGGTCACAATTTCACCTCTCACAGTTCTGAAATCAATTCCAGCAGCCTTTCATCCATTTCTGTTGATTTCCATTTTCATCTCTCCACCAGTTAAAATGGTGGAACAAGCTTTGAATCTTATTTATTCAGTGCAGAAGTACCTGACTATTTTCCTCTAAACATTCCAGAATTATTGATTACTAGTTACAGAGCACACAAGGTTCCACTGCTCAGTGATACAAGACAAAGCTTGAGCAGGGAAGAAGTGCAGAATTGTGTAAACACGTGGGATTAGTACATTAGTACATTATTTAATGTGTTCCTTACAAAACCAAGCATAACAGCCAGAAAAGAAATGGAAAAAATTTGTGAGTAAACCTCTACAGAGGCAGTAGTAGAGGCGGGTACAATTTTGTCTTTTAAAAAGCATTTGGACAGTTACATGGGTAAGATGGGTATAGAGGGATATGGGCCAAGTGCAGGCAATTGGGACTAGCTTAGTGGTATAAACTGGGCGACATGGACATGTTGGGCCGAAGGGCCTGTTTCCATGTTGTAAACTTCTATGATTCTATAATCAGAGATAGCTATAGAAACTGAGGTCCTGACATTAACTTAAAGCCGGGAAGGTGTTGGGGGGGGAATTTTTTTGGACGCAAAACCCAGAAGTGAAGTTAGCGGGTCGGATTCTGTGATCACAACTTAATTGAAGGATTATATTTTTTCTTCCGGGTTTTGCTTCTCCAGGCTGCGCACCCACATGTCGCTTTCTGAAATCCACTATTTAAAGGGCCAATGCAAAAATGGAATTTGGAGGAGACAGGAGGAAGTTAAGCAATGGATTCAGAGAGTGAATTTTTGATAAAGCAAATAAAGAGAAACTGTTTCCAGTGGTAGAAGAGTCGGTAACCAGAGGACACAGATTTAAGCTGATCGGCAAAAGAGCCAGAGGCGACATGAAGAACCATTTTTTTTACGCAGCGAGTTGTTATGATCTGGAATGCACTGCTTGAAAGGGTGGTGGAAGCAAATTCAATAGTAACTTTCAAAAGGGAATTGGATAAATACTTGAAGGGAAAAAAATTACAGGGCTATGGGGAAAGAGCAGGGGATTGGGACTAATTGGATCGCTCTTTCAAAGAGCCGACACATGCGCAATGGGTTGAATGGCCTCCTCCTGTGCTGTACCGACTATGATATGATAGAGCAAGGCCTGTACCCAGATTCACCGATGCTTCCCTTGAAGTACTGCTGGGTACAGTTTTTTTTTTTTTTCGTTCACGGGATGTGGGCGTCGCTGGCGAGGCCAGCATTTATTGCCCATCCCTAATTGCCCTCGAGAAGGTGGTGGTGAGCCACCTTTTGAACCACTGCAGTCCGTGTGGTGAAGATTCTCCCACAGTGCTGTTAGGAAGGGAGTTCCAGGATTTTGACCCAGCGACAATGAAGGAACGGCGATATATTTCCAAGTCGGGATGGTGTGTGACTTGGAGGGGAACGTGCAGGTGGTGTTGTTCCCATGCGCCTGCTGCTCTTGTCCTTCTAGGTGGTAGAGGTCGCGGGTTTGGGAGGTGCTGTCGAAGAAGCCTTGGCGAGTTGCTGCAGTGCATCCTGTGGATGGTGCACACTGCAGCCACAGTGCGCCGGTGGTGAAGGGAGTGAATGTTTAGGGTGGTGGATGGGGTGCCAATCAAGCGGGCTGCTTTATCTTGGATGGTGTCGAGCTTCTTGAGTGTTGTTGGAGCTGCACTCATCCAGGCAAGTGGAGAGTATTCCATCACACTCCTGACTTGTGCCTTGTAGATGGTGGAAAGGCTTTGGGGAGTCAGGAGGTGAGTCACTCGCCACAGAATACCCAGCCTCTGACCTGCTCTCGTAGCCACAGTATTTATATGGCTGGTCCAGTTAAGTTTCTGGTCAATGGTGACCCCCAGGATGTTGATGGTGGGAGATTCGGTGATGGTAATGCCGTTGAATGTCAAGGGGAGGTGGTTAGACTCTCTCTTGTTGGAGATGGTCATTGCCTGGCACTTATCTGGCGCGAATATTACTTGCCACTTATGAGCCCAAGCCTGGATGTTGTCCAGGTCTTGCTGCATGCGGGCTCGGACTGCTTCATTATCTGAGGGGTTGCGAATGGAACTGAACACTGTGCAGTCATCAGCGAACATCCCCATTTCTGACCTTATGATGGAGGGAAGGTCATTGATGAAGCAGCTGAAGATGGTTGGGCCTAGGACACTGCCCTGAGGAACTCTTGCAGCAATGCCCTGGGGCTGAGATGATTGGCCTCCAACAACCACTACCATCTTCCTTTGTGCTAGGTATGACTCCAGCCACTGGAGAGTTTTCCCCCTGATTCCCATTGACTTCAATTTTACTAGGGCTCCTTGGTGCCACACTCGGTCAAATGCTGCCTTGATGTCAAGGGCAGTCACTCTCACCTGGGAGCAGGAGGGAGATAATTTTCCCCAGCAATGGGAGGCAGAAACCTGGTTCTGCCGCCAAGAAGGCGTGGCTGGAGATGGCTGAGGAGGTGAGCAGCAGGAGCATGGTGGCCCGTTCTTGGATGCGTGCAGGAAGTGCTTTAATGACCTAACCAGGTCAGGAAAAGTGAGTACAGTTGCTGATTCACATCCTGTGATATACAACACCCCCCTCACTCTGTCTTAGCAAGCCTACTCCATCTCGTCACTCCTCACACCCACTTAAGTTTCAACAGCAGCCATCCTTCACTTTATATGCACTTGCTCACCTCCCCATGTATCTATCCACCACTGCCACTCACCCCAATCCTGATGCAATGTGATCCATCTGCCTGATAGTTACCCTCACCCAATGCATTGTATCCATCGGGTGAATACGTGTCTTTCAGTCACTCACAGGTCTGTTCTTTCACCGTTGTAGGAGAAGAGAGTGCAAAACGCAAGGGAGTGGGCAAGGACTGGAGGTGGCCCGCCACAAATTGTGCAGCTCACAGATGCAGAGGAGGATGCGATGGAGATAAGTGGCACATCTGCATCCCTCTCAATCGAAGATGGAGAGACTGGGAACTCACAGATGCCTGGTAACAGAATTTAAACATCTTTCACATACATGCTGACTTTATTTCATTAATAACTGAACTATGAGAAGCCTGAGAATGGTGATTGGCAAGATTGTTACTTTGCCAGGACTAATTCATATTGCTTTCTTTTGTCTTCCAGGTCCTTCATACATACAAGAAGATTCTGCGGAGATGCACGACATTGATTCCTCAGAGGACCTCATTCCTTCTGAAGATGCACCGTCACAGAACATACAGCCATGCACCAGCGCAAATACTCGCACTTCGGTGGGTACAGTTAGACAGTTAGTTGGGTTTTCACCTGGTGATTCACAACTCACAAGTGAGCATGAGCGGACGCTGGTGGCAGGGACAGCTGTGGAGAGTCTGTATCGGGGGGCACACTCCTCTCCAAGCTCTGCTCAGCTGGACACAGATGCTGAACCCCAGGGGCCATTGTTGAGAATGATTGAGGGATAGCTACAACTTTGCGAGGTACTGGCAAACGTGCCACAATCTCCACTATAGTGTCCAACTCCAACAGTAGTGGATTGTTGTCCCAGATAATTGTGAGAATGTCTGCCATGGAGAGAGAGGCCGCCTCTGTGGAGCTTCAAGCACGGCTCTCAAATGATTTCATGCAGACCATGACTACGGCCATGCAGGACATATCTGCTGCCTTAAACAGGATGACAGATACCTTATCCGTGGTCTTACAATGCGTCACTGATCTGCACCAAGCTGCTCTCCGGCAGGGTGGTAGGAGTGAAGTGGCGCTGGCCCGGGGAGGGACGATAGTCAAAAGGGACATGGAAATGTGAACTCCACTCAAAGTGCTCACAAGTCTCACACGTTATTTCCCCATTAACCAGAACCCAACATGCTGCCTCCTCTCCTAATGGTCGAGTCTGCCCCTGCACTGGTGCAGGTGATGCAGACTTTGGCGGGGCCCTCCAGGGCTTGTACCCAGAGATTGTAGGACAAAAGCATCTCAGCTGTCAGATTAGGGATCTGAGCAGCCTGCCTCTACTTCTGCTGAAGCCACAGGGGATGCACCACATAGAAGGGTAGGAAGTGTAAGTTCAGGCAATTTAATTCACCAAAGGAATGCACATGGGTGTTTGAAGAAACGTTATATTGTGAAGTTTCCTTTAGTTATATCGGCACATAAAATTTATCGATGAGCACCACTTCCCCGTCTTGCACATTATTGCGCCCCAAGTGCCAATTCGCCCTTTCATTTGCTTCATGATGAATGTCAATACATGACGGGACCCATTGGGTGGTTGTGTAATGGGTTAATGCATGTTTTGTGCAAAGGCAGGGGTGGTTAGTTGTGGTGGTGGTGACGGGAGCTGGCTGGAGTACTTCAATGTTTCTTTTTCCCATTCTGACTAAGTGAACATTTGAGATATAAGAGCATCCCTGGCAACCAGGGCAGCAATGTTCGGAGCTAGTCTGGTGATGGGTGCCCCATCTTCATATTGCTCATCGTCCTCCACCTCCTCTTCTTCAATGTTCTCGTCATCAGAGGATGATTAACGAGTGCCTTCGTCCTCCACCACCACTAATTCTCTCTGCTGCGCAATATTGTGCAGGACGCAGCACATCACAATCATTCTGTGCACCCTCGTTGGTGAGTACTGAAGGGCGCCTCCAGACCTATTCAGGCACCTGAAGCACATCTTCAATATGCCGATGGCTTGCTCGATGACACACCTGGTGGTCATGTGGCTCTGGTTGTAGCTCTCTTGAGCCTCGTTGGTGGGGTTCTTCACAGGTGTCATGAGCCAAGTTTGAAGGGGGTATCGCTTATCTTCTACGAGCCAGCCCTTAAGTCTGTCTCCTGGTAGGAAGAGGTCTGGAATGTTGGACTGCCTCAGTATAAAGGCACCATGACAGCTCCCAGGGAATCTGGCGCACACCTGCATGAACCTCTTCTTGTGGTTATGAGAATCCCTACGTGGTCAGTTTTCGGTAAAATATTAAAATGCCTACGTGGCAAAGAAGCAGAATGCAAAATGGTTAGAAAGGGTTAATTAGTTAGTAACTGAGATTGGTACAGGTGGCCTGGCCTCCTGCAGGGCCATATGTTTGCGTAGTCAGCAGGTTTGCATGGTCTTATCAATGTAGAGTCTTTGATGTGATTCAAGGACTGGTCTGAATGTCTCCATGTTTATGGCAGATCAATATAGGTAACGAGCTTAGCCAAAGTTGAAAGACATTCCAAGTTGGGAGATAAGGAACAGAAGGAACAGGGAAGAACATTCCAAGTTGGAAGGTGAGGAAGTATCCCCTTTGATGTCTAACAGCAACATGGTCAGCACATGGACGATCTATGATTGGCCGGAAATAATGTAACCTCGCATGGCAACCTGTGCCCGGCTTATGATTGGTGTTGACTCTTGTGTTAATGATGTTCCAACCCCTATCGATCTGTATAAAGGTATGAGTTTTTGTCTTTGTCTTTCTCTCCTTATTCTGTTAGAATCGTTCGGATTCTCTCAGGAATCTGAATTGAAGCTACAGACTAAGAACCCTGCTATTAAAGTTGTGTTGAACTTTAAAATGTATTCGACTTCAGTTTTTACTGAACCAGACTGAGGGGAAAGAATCCGGATTGTCAGTTGCACACCAGCTGTGCATTGATGGAATGAAATCCATTGCAGTCGATAAAAACTCCTGGTTCATGTGGTGGTCCTCAGATTACCACGTGTGTGCAATCGATGACACCCTGCACCTGTGGGAAGCCAGCCAGAGAGACAAATCCGACTGCCCGCTCATTCTGGCTATTGTCGTCGCGGGGAAGTTCACATAAGTTGGCACCCTGGCAAACAGCCCATCTGTTACCTGCCTTATATATTTATGTGCAGCCGACTGAGACGTCTCCGGTGGTGCACTGGAAGGAGCCATAGGCAAAGAAATTGATGGCAGTGGTGACTTTTACAGCGACAGGCAATGCGTGACCTCCGGGTCCAGCAAGGAGTAGCTCTTCTTCAAGGAGGCTGCAAATATATGTGACTACCTGCCGTGTCAATCTGAGCCTGCGTAGACACTGCCCTTCAGATAGGTCAAGGATGCTCAGCCTCTGTTTGTAAACCCTCTCACGTGGGTAATGCCTCCTGCGACCTCGACCCCTCAGTTGCTCCCCTCTCTACCGTTCTCCAGACCTGTGTTATACACCTCTCTCTTGTCGACCTGCAGAGCGCAACACAGCACGAAGTGGCTGCTGTGGATGGTGATTGTCTTCCTCCCCCAATGTCCTATCAAATACATCCATTACGCCCCCCCATCCTGATCTTTTCAGTTTGAAAGGCTCCAAAGTTCTGAAATACCTGTATGAACACAAGTCTCTGCCAAACGATTGCCAAAGAGGGAACTGAGACACCAGCTGTAATCACTAAGCTTTTATTCACACGGGGCAATTACAACTTTAAAGACTCCCATGAGCTGTGACTCAGTCTCGCCTCCGTTTCACGGGTGAGATTCATGATCCCCGGGACACCCTTGCTGGAGGCGTTAAATTCTAAGGTCTGTTAAAATCAATTTTAAAAGGCCTTATTAACGTCTCATAATGACAATAATTTCTCCGATAAATACCCGACCGTCTGCACTAATTAGGGACCCGACTTCGGTGAGTAGGTTACTTGCATGCATTCAAACGCGCCTCCGTTAAACTCATAAGTGGGCGTGTTAGAGCCAGGTTGTGGTCGCGCTGGAAATATCAATTATTTTAACTTCCCAACCGTCCCCAACCTACCCATTCCTGGGGGTTGAAATTCCCCCCCTTGGACATTTCTAAGTCCATATGTCATGTTTTTGGGCTTTTATACTATGTGGGGGTAATTTTAACCTAACCTGCTCAGCAGGAAACTGACAGGATCAGATCGGATGCCTGTTTTACACTCTGTCCAATTTTACTTTCCATGGAGGGATTACCAAAGCCTGCTCTTCTCCATCCAGCCCTGGTGTCCTTATTGCTAAGCAGTTTTGCCATATCTCCCTGGGAATCTACATCATTCTGAATCCAAACTTCAAATGACATGGTTGATGAGACCTCCATTTCTCTCCCCCACACAGGAGTGAGATATTCCAGCCAAACTCTATTCACGGGTACCTCTGTGGTCACCAAAGTTCCTACAGCAAGCAGCTCTGCCCTTCTCTCACTGGCAATCCCATGCCAGTTTTGGATGTACTATAGTGAAAGCACACACTGTATTCCATAACTCATTTGCCTGTGTCCTATTGACCTTGACTGGGTACAGGTAATGAGACATGGGCCTGGATTTTAACGGAGTCGGGAAGAAAGCGGGGGTTGGGAAGGTTTTGCAGGGCAACCCGGAAGTAATGATTTCCCGCAGGTCTTACTGAATTTTCAAATGGTTTCCCGCCCGATAGCCAGCATGATTGATAGGCTGGCTGCGGGCAGGAAAGCAGCCCGGGAGCAGATGAAAGGTAAGTCGGTGTTTGGATGGGGGTCATAGAGAGATCGGGGTCTTTCCGGGTAGGGTGAGGGGGGTCATGGAGAGATTGGTCTTTGGGGGTAGGATGGGGGGGGCGTGGAGAGATCGGGGGTTTTGGGGGTAGGATTGGGGGGGGTCATGGGGAGATCGGGTTCTTTGGGGGTAGGATGGGGGGGCCGTGGAGAGATCGGGGGTTTTGGGGGTAGGATTGGGGAGGGTCAAGGAGAGATCAGGATTTTTGGCGGTAGGATGGGGGGGGGTCAGGGAGAGGTTGGGATTTTGGGGTGTAAGGGGGAGGCTGATTGTTGGGGGATGGGGAAGTTGGTCATCATTGGGGAGGTGGGCGGTCTCTGACATTGGCGGGGGGCGTCTCCGACGTCGTGGGCATGGGGGTCTGACAACTGGGGGAGTCGGCCGATTGTGGGGGTCCGATTGCGGCAGGTAAGCTTATTGGGCCTGGAGGGAACACACCTGCTCCTCCTGGCCCACAAGCAGGGCAATAAAGGCACTCACCTGATGAACGGCCTTTCTCGCCTCCTTTTCACTGACGAGATTCACGAGCCCGGGCAAACTGCGCTGGAGCCTTTAAATTTAAAGGTCAGTAAAATTCAATTTAAAAAGACTTAATTAACATCTCATAAGGGCGTTAATTGCTGTGATAACTACCCGTTGGCCTGAACTAATTAAGGTCTTGACTTTGGCGAGTAGATTACTTGCATGCATCCAAATGCGCCTCTGTTAAACCCGGAAGTGGGCGCATTGGTGCAGAGTTGTGGTTGCGCTCGAAAAATCAATTACTTTAACTTCCCACCCGCCCCCAGCCCACCTGTTCTTGGGGGTTAAAACTCCCCCCATGTTGTCTAAGTTGTCATGCACTGCACAACTAGCAGTCTCATATCTTATGAGCTCACTCAGTCCCACTGACTGTGCCACAGTATCTCTAAGCGACCAGCAGTTAAACATAGAAACATAGAAACAGAAAATAGGAGCAAGAGTAGGCCATTCAGCCCTTTGGGCCTGCTCCGCCATTCAAAATGATCATGGCTGATCGTCTAACTCAATACCCTGTTCCCGCTTTTTCCCCATATCCCTTGATCCCTTTAGCATTAAGAACTATATCTATCTCCTTCTTGAATACATCTAATGACTTGGCCTCCACTGCCTTCTGTGGTAGAGAATTCCACAGGTTCACCACCCTCTGAGTGAAGAAATTTCTCCTCATCTCGGTTCTAAATGGCATACCCCGTATCCTGAGACTGTGACCCCTGGTTCTGGACTCCCCAGCCATCGGGAACATCCTCCCTGCATCTAGTCTGTCGAGTCCTGTTAGAATTTCATACGTTTCAATGAGATCACCTCTCATTCTTCTAAACTCTAGTGATTATAGGCATAGTGGACCCAATCTCTCCTCATATGTCAGTCCTGCCATCCCATGAATCATTCTGGTAAACCTTTGTTGCACTCCCTCCATGGCAAGGATATCCTTCCTCAGATAAGGAGACCAAAACTGCACACAATACTCCAGATGTGGTCTCACCAAGGCCCTGTATAACTGCAGTAAAACATCCCTGCTCCTGTACTCAAATCCTCTTGCAATGAAGGCCAACATACCATTCGCCTTCCTAACTGCTTGCTGCACCTGAATGCTCGCTTTCAGCGACTGGTGTACAAGGACACCCAGGTCTCGTTGCACCTCCCCTTTTCCCAATCTATCACCATTCAGATAATAATCTGCCTTTCTGTTTGTACAACCAAAGTGGATAACCTCACATTTATCCACGTTATACTACATCTGCCATGTTCTTGCCCAATCACCCAACTTGTCTAATTCACATTGGAGCCTCTTTGCATCCTCCTCACAGCTCACGTTCCACCCCAGCTTTGTGTCGTCTGCAAACTTGGAAATGTTACATTTAGTTCCCTCATCCAAATCATTGATATATTTTGTGAATAGCTGGGGCCCAAGCACTGATCCCTGCGGTACCCCACTAGTCACTGCCTGCCACCTAGAAAAAGACCCGTTTATTCCTACTCTCTGTTTCCTGTCTGTCAACCAATTCTCAATCCATGCCAGTATATTCCCCCCAATCCCATGTGCTTTAATTTTGCACACTAACTTCTTGTGTGGGACCTTATCAAAAGCCTTCTGAAAATCCAAGTGCACCACATCCACTGGTTCTCCCCTATCTATTCTACTAGTTACATCCTCAAAAAACTCCAGTAGATTTGTTAAGCATGATTTCCCTTTCATAAACCCATGCTGACTTTGTCCAATCCCATTAATGCCTTCCAAGTGTTCTGTTAACACATCTTTTATAATAGACTCTAGCATTTTCCCCACTACTGATGTTAGGCTAACTGGTCTGTAATTCCCTGTTTATTCTCTCCCTCCTTTTTTAAATAGTGGGGTTACATTTGCCACCCTCCAATCAGTAGGAACTGTTCCAGAGTCTATAGAATTTTGGAAGATGATCACCAATGCATCCATTATTTCCAGGGCCACTTCCTTTAGTACTCTGGGATGTAGATTATCAGGCCCTGGGGATTTGTCAGCCTTTAGCCCCATTAATTTCCCTGGCACTATTTTTTTACTAATACTGGTTTCCTTCAGTTCCTCCCTCTCACTAGACTCTTGGTTCCCTAACATTTCTGGGAGGTTATTTGTGTCCTCCTTTGTGAAGACAGAACCAAAGTATGTGTTTAATTGTTCTGCCATTTCTTTGTTCCTCATTATAATTTCCCCCATTTCTGACTGTAAGGGACCGACATTTGTCTTCACAAATGGTTGCAAGACCCGCTTTGTTGTATTTATAACATCTGATGCCCCTGTCCTCATCTTTTCTGCATTCCAGTTGGCTGCACTGACATACGCTAACTGGATGTGGGCTGAACAACTGGCTAAATGACCAGTTCACCAATAGGAAACCTTCCCTCCAACCTTTGCGATGGTTTACTGATGATCAGCACATTCATAAAGCTGTTTGACAGTTTTATATTTCTGATCAAGTTCTCATATCCTTAAATTGTCTGGAGCCACTTCCAGAAATTTATATCTTAACATTAGGCAACAAAGATCCTTGTAAGCTTTTACATTTTCACTTTGTAACCAAAGTTTTAAGATCTCCTTTACTGCTAAGTGATGGTATGAGACCACTTGCCAATACATCTTTGTTCTACTTATGATGGTTCGCCAATAATTCAAATGCTTGAATAAAATCATCAATATCATCTCCGTCTTTAAAATTTGAAATCAAATTAGATTTATCCAAATTATGCGCAAAACATTCTGTACCTGGTGACAACCGGACGCACTGTCGATATGCATTTTTCTGCCAGTTCAAGAGCGTGATGATGTGTGTCAGCCGTGGCCCAGTAGAAGTACTCTTGCCTCGGAGTCAGAAGTTTGTGGGTTCAAGTCCCACACCAGAGACTTGAACACATGATCTAAGCTGACACTTCAGTGCAGTACTGAGGGAGTGTTGCTCCGTCGGAGGTGCTGTCTTTCGGATGAGACGTTACACCGAGGCCTTGTCTGCCCTCTCAGGTGGACGTAAAAGATCATATGGCACTATTTCGAAGAAGAGCTGGGGAGTTCTCCTTGGTGTTCTGGCCAATATTTCTCCCTCAACCAACACCTAAAAACAGATTATCGGCTCATTAAAACATTGCTATTTGTGGGACCTTGCTGTGCACAAATTGGCTGTCGTGTTTCCTACATTACAATAGTGACTACACTTCAAAAGTACTTAATTGTCTGTGAAGCACTTTGGGACGTTCTAACGTCATGCAAGGTACTATATAAATACAAGTTCTTTCTTTCTTTTTGTCTTTTTTGTTGGCTATGAATTCATATCGTTCTCTCTCTTCTTCCTGTCTACATTGCTCTTCTTGGTGGCTTTATTACTCTCATTATCCAGTTGTAGCATTCCTAATTCCTAATAGCCTGCTCCTTGTCTTTTTTTCCCTGCAGCCAAATATGCTAAGTTGATCTCTTTATCTAAATATTTCTTCGCTCTGGACATCATTTTTTTTTAAAAATCTCCAGTTTACTTTAAATTTCAAGACTATGAAATTTGTGAAGGTTTCACCAGGCTGGACTTACACATTTGATTACAAGTCAAAGGATTTTATGTCTTTATAGCTCTTTGGTGAGGCCACACTTGGGATACTGTATCCATTTTTGGTTACTTTATCTTCAAAAAGACTTTGGACCGAATTAATTTTCACTGTACAAAAGAAAAGAAAATCAAAATCATCAACAGTATCTTACTTTCTCCTAGGATTCACAAGTGAAGACATAAGCAACACGCCCTCCCCAAACAACCTAAGCAGATGGGGTAGATTTTTGTCTTCGCTGCCTGGGCGGTAATCTAGTGGAGTGGATCACCCGCTCTTTATAGAACCCGTCCAATTTTCATTCCTGGCGGTGAAGACAGAAATCTATCCTAATGACTTCAATATAAATGAATTGGAAGTTTTAGCCAGGCTAAAAGGACTCAAAAGCAAATAAATCCCAAGAGATATATAGTATTTGTCCGAGATAACTGAGAGATATTAGGGAGGAGATTTGTGAGGCATTGAAGATAATTAAGGAGTCACTGGACACTGGGGAGGTACCAGTAGCTTAAACAGGCTAAAGTGGTGCCCTTTTTAAAATACGGTGACAAAACAGACTCAGGCAACTTCAGGGCCATTTGTCTTCCACCCTGTGTAAGATAATGAATTTAATTATCAGAAGTAAACTTCAGAATTATCTGTGCAGTATTAACCTAGTAAATCTCAGTCAACATGAATTCAGAATGGAATGATCCCGCCTTACTAAATTCCTTGACTTCTTTGACCAAGTGACATCCCTAGTAGATGTGGTGTGATTGGGCTTCTAAAAGGCACAAGAAAGACTGCTGATTAAGCTGAAAGCCGGTGGGATTTACAGTAAGTCTTTGGGAATTGATAAGAAATTGGCTGAACGGTAGAAAGTAGCAATTCTTTTTCTAAGAGGAGTTTTGTGTGTGGGGTGCCCGAGGGCTTAGTGCTGGAACCACTACTGTTTCTAATTTTCACAAATCACTTAGATTCAGAAAATTAATGCAAATTGGTCAAAGATTGATCAGGACTTGGAACGGACTCTAACATAGAGCAGTGGTGGTAAAAAGCCCTGGAATCAATTAAGGACTAATTGGATGCTGTAATCAGGGAAGTTGGGGGGGGGGGGGGGGGGCATTGGGAGTGTCTTTCTGGATGGATGAATTAAGATTGGCCAAATGGTCTACCTCATCCATAAATTCCTTGTCCTCTTCCTACTGGCTGGCCAAACTGCAACGATCACATTCTTCCTCAGATTAAAGAGTGTTACCATTTCTGAGATGAAGTGCCTTTCAAAATGAGATTTTGTTCAAAGGGAACCACAATCCATTAATTCTTACATTAAAAAAACTCAGAGTTGAGGTCACCCACCATCTCAATTACTTTGCGTCAGTATTTACAGTCGAGAAAGAGGATAGCATGCCGGAAATCCCAAGAAAACTAATATTGAATCGGGGACAGGGACTCGATAAAATTAACATAAGTAAAGCAACAGTAATGAAGAAAATAATAGCACCAAAGAGTGACAAATCCCCAGGACCAGATGGTTTCCATCCCAGGGTTTTAAAGGAAGTAGGTGAGCACATTGCGGATGCCCTAACTATAATCTTGCGAAGTTCTCTAGATTCAGGAACTGTCCCTCTAGATTGGAAAATTGCACATGTCGCTCTGCTTTTTAAGAAAGGAGAGAGAGGGAAACCGGGTAATTATAGACCAGTTAGCCTAACATCTGTTGTGGGGAAAATGCTGGAGTCTATAATTAAGGATAGGGTGACTGAACACCTCGAGAATTTTCATTTAATCAGAGACAGCCAGCATGGATTTGTGAAAGGTAGGTCATGCCTGACAAACCTAATTGAATTTTTTGAAGAGGTGACTAAAGTAGTGGACAGGGGAATGTCAATGGATGTTATTTATATGGACTTCCAGAAGGCATTTGATAAGGTCACACATAAGAGACTGTTAGCTAAGATAGAAGCCCATGGAATCGAGGGAAAAGTACGGACTTGGTTAGGAAGTTGGCTGAGCGAAAGGTGACAGAGAGTAGGGATAATGGGTAGGTACTCACATTGGCAGGATGTGACTAGTGGATACCCGCAGGGATCTGTCTTGGGGCCTCAATTATTCACAATATTTATTAACGACTTAGATGAAGGCATAGAAAGTCTAATATCTAAGTTTGCCGACGACACAAAGATTGGTGGCATTGTAAGCAGTGTAGATGAAAACATAAAATTACAAAGCGATATTGATAGATTAGGTGAATGGGCAAAACTGTGGCAAATGGAATTCAATGTAGACAAATGTGAGGTCATCCACTTTGGATCAAAAAAGGATAGAAGAGGGTACTTTCTAAATTTAAAAAGTTAAAAACAGTGGACGTTCAAAGGGACTTAGGGGTTCAGGTACATAGATCATTGAAGTGTCATGAACAGGTGCAGAAAATAATCAAGAAGGCTAATGGAATGCTGGCCTTTATATCTAGAGGACTGGAGTACAAGGGGGCAGAAGCTATGCTGCAGCTAAACAAAACCCTGGTTAGACCGCACCTGGAGTACTGTGAGCAGTTCTGGGCACCCCACCTTTGGAAGGACATATTGGCCTTGGAGGGAGTGCAGCGTAGGTTTACTAGAATGATACCCGGACTTCAAGGGTTAAGTTATGAGGAGAGATTACACAAATTGGGGTTGTATTCTCTAGAGTTTAGAAGGTTAAGGGGTGATCTGATCGAAGTTTATAAGATATTAAGTGGAACAGATAGGGTGGATAGAGAGAAACTATTTCCGCTGGTTGGGGATTTTAGGAGTAGGGGGCACAGTCTAAAAATTAGAGCCAGACCTTTCAGGAGCGAGATTAGAAAACATTGCTACACACAAAGGGTGGTAGAAGTTTGGAACTCCCTTCCGCAAACTGCAATTGATACTAGCTCAATTGTTAAATTTAAATCTGAGATAGATAGCTTTTTGGCAACCAAAGGTATTAAGGGATATGGGCCAAAGGCAGGTATATGGAGTTAGATCACAGATCAGCCATGATCTTATCAAATGGCGGAGCAGGCACGAGGGGCTGAATGGCCTACTCCTGTTCCTATGTTCCTAAGAAAAGAGATTATCAAGAGAGATTCATCAACTCTCCATTGAAGTTGAAGGACTGTGTTTTATAAAGTAAGGTTTTCACAAAATGAACAATCACTAGAGGTCTCTAAAATGACTGCTTGTAAGTTAAAAAAAGACAGCATATTTTTCTCTTTTGTTTAAAAGAAGAGATAAGTTATGAGAAAAGGCCATTCAGTCCATCAAGCTCATCTCTCTGATATTTCAACTCAAAATGCCTTGCACCCAACTGCATTTTGAACTCCCTCAACATCTTTAATTCTACTGTCTTACCCGCTAGATCATTCTAAACATTTATCACCCTTTTAGTCAAGAATTTTTTTCTAAGAATATTAGTATAATTGGGAACATTATGTTTTGTGTAGCTACTGGAGTAAAGTATAAAGCATATAATTAAGATAAGTACCCAATTGATTTAAACCAGCCCTGAGTTACAGTGTTTAGGTTTTATGTTTTGTGAAGCATTTTCAGAAATAAAGACACTATGTAGTAAAGAACCAACTGCGTGTGATATGAATAAAAGCTATCATTAAAGCTTAACCATTAAATTTTGCCAATTCCTTTTTTATTTTCTGCTTTTTGTAGATAATATTTTACTTCCCTTCCTCTCAATTCCTCTCAAACCTTACACTTTGCTCAGTTTAAAAACGCCTTGGGATGGATTACTACATTAGAGGTGCTATATAAATGCAAGTTGTTGTTAAAAAAATTAGAATGGTGGGAGATCTTCAACTTCTGGTCACTGTTAGGATTTTTTGCCATATTCTTCTTTCATTTAATAGTATGTTTTTATCAATCATTGTACTTCTCAGTTTATTATTTATGCACTTTTCTGTTTTGCTTTATTTAATAATGATGCTTAATGTAGAATATTTTTCTACTTTAAAGGCATTACAAAAAGGTTTAGAGTGTTCAAAAAGGACAGACTACACAGGAAAGGAGGTGGAGTACTCTAAATGTCAGGGACACCTACGAGGTAAAGGAAGTAAACTAGGATAAGGATCCCAGCAAGCTATTGAGAGGAAATACATAGTATGTTGTATAAAGTGAGCAAGGATAATGTCAGGGTCTAACCCAATAAGTCCCCAAGGATAGATGGTATATAGAGAGCATGTTAACTGAGACTATGAACGAAATCTGCTGATGGTCATTGTCATGTTTCAGGACTTTTGACTATTTGCCCTGGGAGGAATTTTGGGTAATTTATATCAAGATGTTGTTATTAAGTTGAACTCAGCACATATGAGGTTAAATCCGCAGAACAAACAATTTTGGGAATGAGGATTAAATCCAAACACCCAACCAGAGAAGAGGTGCTTCCTACATACTACATCAATGAGACAATGGAGGGTTAGTAAGACATTGCAGTAAACATTCACACATAATAGGTTAGAATTGCATCTTTCATGTGAGCCCAGCGAGGAATAGTTGCCAGAGAAGCCCGCACCTATGAGGGTGGCAGTCAGTTTGATTGGCAGCTCAAATGACCAATCCCTGGACATGAAGAGTCAAGGGTGGGTCAAGGTCCATCCTTAGGCTTCCTGTCCAGTTAAGAAAGGAGAATCTGGAGAAATCTGGTGTGGAAGACAGACAGTGAGAAAGAATCCCCTCCTTAAGGTTACTAGGGACTAGTTTCAGAGATTTGCTAGTCAGAAAATAGAATTTAGCCTGCTAACTGGGATAGTTTGGTATGCTTTGTTATTTTCTATGTTATGAGGAGCATTATGAAATAAATTGAAATTTGCTGTGAATATTATTCTGTTCATCTATATGTTACGTGTAAAAAGATAAACCAGCTTGTTAGTTTACAATTGGCCTCATCTCACTACAGTGTTTATCAGTCTGCTTTCCAGAAGGCAAAGGAAGCACAATGAGGGCATGTGCGAGATTACAATATCTAGGTCACATAATGAAGGGTCTCACTGTTATAACCCTTGTCAGGTTATCATATGACTAGATCTTGGGCAGTAAAAGGTAAACACCTGATCGTAGGGGACGTGGGGTCTGCTTATTGGTGAGATCAGTGACGCTGAAGCTAAGATAATATTTAGTGCAAACGTGAAAGTTGTAACAGTCATCATGAGGGAGTCATTGAATACATGGGTCATCCCAGTTCATTGGAAACATGCCAACCTGGTACCTATTTTCATCAAAGTCAACAAAGCAAACTTGACTAACTACAGACTCATTTGTCTTACATTAATAACGGACAAAATAGTAGAGGATTAATAGGAACAAATTTGAGGATTACCTATTTGAAAATAATTTTGTTAAATGACAAGCAACATGACTTTAGAAGGAGGAGTTCCTGTCTGACTGACCACCTTGACTTTTCTGATGAAGTACTGGAATTAGAGTGACTGCAGATGTTTAAAATGGGGACTAATCTATTACAAACAACAAGGATAGAAAATGTTGCTGTTAAAAATGCAGTACATCATCTAAAAAGCTAAATTTAAGAAGAGTTAAACACCACAAATTTGAATATATTAAAAAGGAGTGCGATATGCAGTTGTTTCTTATTCACAGGGGGTAATTTTAAACCCCAACTTGGGGGTTGGGGGCAGGTGGGAGTTGAAAATAGTTGTTTTTTTAGGTCGCAACTGCAAAATTTTTGGACTTTACATTCCCAGTGGGAAGCCTGTACTTTTACGCACCGACGTTAAACCCAGAAATAAAGCCGGGTTGCGGTCGCGACCAAAAAAAACTATTTTCAACTCCCACCTGCCCGAACCCACCCATTCTTGGGGTTTAAAATCACCCCCACAGTGTTGATATAAAAATGCTGTTCAATTCACATGATCAGAAATACAATAAGAGAAGCAGATCCAGTCTGCTTGGATGCTATCCATATAGCAGTGTTCACAAGTCATAATAACTGCCTTGCAATAAGAACGTCAACAAGAAAGTTTAAACTGAGAAGGTGATGTTACATGCATTTTTACCTGAATGCTTTTTATGGAGACCAACTAATACAAAGGTTATGGTTTACATCTGTGAGACTTCACCAATCTTTTTCCTCTTTGCCCCGCTCTGCCTTCACTATAGGGTTTCAGCTATAATCTAAACTACTTAACCTTTATCATTAATTCATCCTCTTCAAACACACCATATAGTAACTGAAGAGGGGTTAATGGCAGCTAAGCTCAGTCTGTTGTGTATCTGGAGGTTTAACTTTCTATGAACTCACTGGACCTAAAGCCTACTTTCATTTCTAAAGTCACCAACCAGTAGCAAACAGATGACTGTTTTGCTGTAATCAAATACTTCTGAAGCTATTTGTATTATCAACAAAAGGGTACTGTCAAAAGTTGAATGAGTTCCATAAGTGCACTTGCACAGAATATTAACTGTGTGTAGAAGTGACAACTCATGGTCAAAAATTACAAACTGAATTTTTATATTGCTTTGTTTTGCATTTATTTAACCTCCTCTTAGGGGCATTCACTAAGATACCCAAATTAAATGACATTCTTGTAGGAGATCTTAAGTCCATACTGTAGTCTGAATTGCTTTTGAACAGCTGATTTTTTTTTAATCAATGTTTGACTGAAGTACTCATGAAGATGGTAGAATTCAGCCAGAAAAGAGTAACAGGATAATCCAGTGAGGGTATTAATATGGGCAATGTAAGAAAGGCAGCAGTTAAAGTGGATATGGTAATGGTGGAGTTGTTTTGGCTGCAACAACAATTCTGTTTCCCTGGTATTACAAAAAAGCAACAATGCCTATCATTATCAAATTCATTTGGTGTAAAAGGAGCACAGTCTTTGTGAAGAACGAATTCGGCAAACGTTTTTCCATTTGTTTGCAAACACATGGCATGATGGGGTGAATTACCTTGAAATCATTGGGTCAGTTGCAAGTGTCACTATTGTGAAAAAAATGCTTTTCTTCCTTCCTAAGCAAAAAAAGGTTTGTCAAACATTTTTCCATGACATCTCTATCCCATTAATATTCGAGGCAGGAGGTCACAGGTGTTGTAAACATAACTGTGACTAAATCAGAAAGAAAAGCCTCGATTTTAACTTGGGGCAGGAATTGGGCAGGCGGGACCAAGGCAGGTGGCAAACCATCCTGACCTCAACAGGGAGAGACCTGGTAGATTTTAACTCCTGGGCGTCACCTGCATGTCCCCGGTTGGTTGCCCGCCTAAAACTGTCAGGAAGCGGCATCTGGCCAACGGGCGGGAGCGCAATGTTGGGCGGCAGGCGGCTGCTGCTGGGGACCAAAGAATGGTTTTTGTCCCTGTGTGATGCCCTCCCGAAACCTCCTCCCAGCGCCTTACCTGAATGATGCTTGCAAATGACCCAATGCAAGAAATTGGGGTGGATAGGGTTAAAATCGCCTGTAAGGTTACATATAAAAATAAATTTCTATGGTCATTGATGGTCACAAGAGAAACTGACCTATTATACAGTGATTTCACTTGCACAAAGGAGCATGAGTACATCTGCTATTTAAACAAATGTATTGCATGCTCCTTTGTATAGCTGAATGCCCCATACAATACAGACATTCACCATTCTTTTTCAAATATATATTTCTGATGCTTATCAAGAAAAGATGTTAGTCCAGACATCATGTTTTCACTTTCGGCAATCACTGTCAGGTGCAGCATAGTCTTACGTAGAATAAAGCTCTGGCCAACAATTCACCTAAACACCAACCATCCTTCTGATTTGTAGAGTATAAGTGAAAGCATCAGTTTAGCACTGACTTCTACCGTATTCGGAATTCGGTGCAGCTTTGTGTCCCCCAGGAACTGGATTAGCATTGCTTAAACTCCGTTCACAGAGAACTCTTACAGCTAGCAAGAAATTTGCCTAAACTAGATTTGAACCCAGGCCTCGGTGGTGAAAACGGCACTGAACTATTCCAGTTCCTCTATACAAAGAATCTTAGACAATACATTAAACAACAAGAACAACTTAAGAGAAAATTTACACAAGCTAAGGACTCTGTGTAAGATGCCAGAGGGGTCTAAGGCTGCAAGTTAATGCTTAATTTTATGGAGTATTGACTGGAAAAGATGAGCTACAAAAATCAAAGGGTCGATTTTAACTCAGCGGAAATGGGGCGGCATGTAAGATCAGACCGCTGCAATCTTAGTATCAACTGCCAGGTAAGTGATGAAACGGGGCAACCAGGTGGTAGGAAGTGGTGGCCGGGGTGGAAGAGAGGGATAATGGCAGCAATTGGGGTGGTGAGGTACTGGCAGCGATTGGGGGCGGGGAGGGAGTGAGGTAGTTACATCGAGTTACATTGAAACTACAGCACAGGAACAGGCCACTTGGCCCAACTGGTCCATGCCTGCATTTATGCTCCATTTGAGCCTCCTCCTTCCCTACTTCATCTAACCCTTTCAGAATACCATTCTATACCATTCTCCCTCATGTGCTTATCTAGCTTCCCTTTAAATACAGCTGCTCCTCAACTACTCCTTGTGGTAGCACGTTCCAAATTCTTACCACTCTTTGAGTAAAGACGTTTCTCCTGAATTCCCTATTGGATTTATTAGTGACTATTTTATATTTATGACTGTAGTTTAGGACTCCCCCATAAGTGGAAACATTTCCTCTATGTCTACCCTATCAAATTCTAACATTATCTTAAGGACCTCTATCGGGTCACCCCTCAGCCTTCTCTTTTCTAAAGAAAAGAGCCCCAGCCTGTTCAGCCTTTCCTGATAAGTATATCTTCTCAGTTCTGGTATCATCTCCAATGCCTCAATATCCTTTTTATAATATGGAGACCAGAACTGTGCACAATACTCCAAGTGTGGTCTAACCAAGGTTCTATACAAGTTCAACATAACTTCTTTGCTTTTCAATTCTATCCCTTGAGAAATTAACTCTAATGCTTGATTTGCCTTTTTTATGGCCTTATTAACCTGCATCGCTACTTTTAGTGATTTGTCTATCTGTACACCTAGATCGCCTTGCTCCTCTATCCCTTTTTTTATTCATTCATGAGATGTGGGCGTCGCTGGCAAGGCCAGCATTTATTGTCCATACCTAATTGTCCTGGAGAAGGTGGTGATGAGCCGCCTTCTTGAATCGCTGCAGTCCATGTGGTGTAGTTTAGTATGGTATGGTTTAGACTCTTAGGGCTAGAAATTGGGCGCACTAACGTCCATTGTTTCAGCGCTACGCGGCCTCCTGAAGTGCCAAGATGGCATCTTGGCTGTACATGCGCGTTTCTAGCGTGACGTGCGACGGACGCCATCTTGGTAAAAGGTTTAGTGCATGCACAAATAACGAACACCGGCAGCATGCAAAGTAAGAAGAAAATGCATACAATCAGTGTGCAACGCTGATTTAAAGTGATAGACACCATTTTGGGACTTAACTCTCCAGTCAACTCACAGTCTTAACTGCGACCATCTGAACATGTCTTAGATGACCCCCACCAGCGCTATTTAAAGGGACCATGCAGGATTTACAAGTTAGTGCTAGATTATTGCTTCTGGCTGCTGATGCATTTGTAGCTGTTTTTGGAGGTCTCCTATACTTGAATTCTGGGACAAGGAGACTTGGCTAACATTTAGAGCCAGGACATGCAGGAGTGAAGTTAGGAAACGCTTCTACGCGCAAAGGGTGGGAGAAGTTTGGAACACTGTTCTGCAGATGGCATTTGACGCTAGCTCAATTGTGCATTTTAAATCTGAGATTGATAGATTTCTGTGAACCAAGGGTATTAAGGGATATGGGGCTAAAGCAGGTATATGGAGTTAGGTCACAGGTCAACCCTGATCCCATTGAATGGCGGAATAGGCTCAAGGGGCTAAATGCCACTGCTACTTGCTGCCTCCTGTTATGCGCCACCTTCTCCTGCAAGAAAGTGGGATGTGTGTCTGGGTGATGTGCCTGTCATGGTTGAATAGCTGCCAGTGTGTGTGGCCTGTGAGTTGTGGGTGGGCTGCTTACAACAATGGTAATGTGTAAGAGTGAGAGGAAGCATCTGATTGGCAGAGTTGAGTACTGATGGAGAGAGTTTGTTTGTATATGGATGATGGGGGATGTAGTGCGTGGAGCAGTGGATGTGACTAATGGTGTAGTTGGTAGGAGATGCCACTTGATAGTTGACCTCACTCACGTTGACCACTCATGTCAAAGCATTGAACTTCTTCCTGCACTGCATCCATGTTCGTGGCATTGACTTCGTCCCCCGCTGCCTCCTACTGCCTTTTGAGCATATGGGGCCTCTTGACCAACCCCACCCCCCACCCCCACCGATATAGGATGTCCCTCCTTCTCTCCACCTCTTGCACCAAGACCTTTAGTGCATCAGCAGAGAACCTTGGTGCACGCACTCTCACAGATGAAGTCTGGCATGAAGATTGGTGAGGTCTGGCATGAAGATTGGAGGATGTGGGATTTAGTAGTGCACAACCTTTATTCAATGTTTTAACATAACTCATCAGTTTGTAAACATAGGGACAGGACCTGCATCTGTGTTTTACATGTGCAATGTCTGATCTCTGTTCAGACTCCGTGCAGACAGCAGACTGTTATTTTTAGCAAATAATGGGTACTGGCTACCTTTAAGAGATTTTAAGAGACAGCCCCCTTTAAAAGATTTGGGCTCCCCCCGTTGGTGGAAAGTGTGAATGTCATTCAATCCTCGTGTCAAGGCCTGGTTTGCAACGCTGCCTTTAGGTGAGTGTTTAGGCTGGACGAATACCTCATCCTGCCTGCGACGGAAGCACCTGGCGCAGGTTAATCGCGGATCGCGATACCCGTGCCCGGTTTCAGAGGTTAACCAATTTAATCCCCTTATTATTCAGGCAGTGTGTGGCCCCCTTATTCATCCTACCAAAATGCTCCACCTCACACTTATCTTTATTGAAATTCATTTGTCAATTACATGCCCATTCTGCAAGTTTATTAATGTCCTTTTGCATTTTGATGCATTCTTCCTTTATGTTAACTATAGCCTTAATTTGGTGTTGTCCGCAAATTTTGAAATTGTACTTCTGATTCCCGAGTCCAAATTGTTAACGTAAATTGTGAACAGCGGCGGTCCCAACACCGATCCCTGTGGAACACCACTTCATACCTTTTGCCAGTCTGAGTAGCTACCCTTAACCCCTACTCTCTGTTTTCTGTTTTGTAGCCAACTTGCTATCCATTCTGCTACCTGTCTCCTGACTCCACATGCACTGACCTTTGCAATACCTTATCAAAGGCCTTTTAAAAATCCCAATCCAAATATAGGTGGAGGCAGATTCAATCATGGCCTTCAAAAGGGAACTGGATAAAGAAAGGAAAGGAAAAAAATTGCAGGGCTATGGGGATAGAGCGGGGGAGTGGGACTAACTGGATTGCTCTTGCATAGAGCTGGCACGGACTCGATGGGCCAAATGGTCTCCATCCATGCTGTAACTTTTCTATGATTCTATGATTGCATCTACTACATTACCCTTGTCTACTCTTTCTGTTACTTCTTCAAAGAATGTAATAAGGTTGGTCAAGCATGATCAACTTCTGAAGTGAGTAACTCTCCCTTCTGAAATCCATGCTGACTATTCTTTATTATATTTTCAGTTTCTTGATCTTTTTCTATTACATCTTTTAGTAAAGATTCCATTATCTTTCCTACCACCGACATTAAGCTAACTGTCCTGGACTGGTTCTATCTCCCTTTTTAAATATAGGAATAACATTAGTTGTCCACCAGTCCTCAGGTACTATTCCCTTTTCTAGTGAATTTATATTTATATGTAATAGTGCTTTTGCTATCTCCTCCCCAACTTCCTTTAATATTCGCGGATGCAATCCATCCAAGGGTCCAACTCTCCCTAAGTTTGATTAGTTTATCAATTCCCTACCCCCTTTCTATCTTAAATGTTTTAATATCTTTTTTGATCTCTTCTTCTAATGTTCTGCCTACCTTGTTAGTCTCCCTGTTAAATACAGAGGCAAAGTAACTATTTAATATTTCTGCCATTTTGCTGTCATTATCTGTGGTTTTATCTTGTGCATCCCTTAGTGGCCGTATCCCTATTCTGATTTTTCTTCTGTTATATATGTGTCTGTAGAATACTTTACTATGCTGGTAGTGATGGTGACTTGGAGGGGGGTGGTGCTGAGGTAATGGTGGTGATTTGGGGGGTTGAGGTAGTGGTGGTGATTTGTGGGGGGGGTGAGGAAGTGGTGGTGATTTGGGGTGGGTGAGCTATTAGTGGTGATTTTGGAGGGGGTGAGGTAGTGGTGGTGATTTGGGGGGTGAGGTAGTAGTGGTGATTTGAGGGAGTGAGGTAGTAGTGGTGATTTGGGGGATGAGGTAGTAGTGGTGATTTGGGGGATGAGGTAGTGGTGGTGATTTGGGGGATGAGGTAGTGGTGGTGATTTGGGGGGTGAGGTAGTGGTGGTGATTTGGGGGATGAGGTAGTGGTGGTGATTTGGGGGATGAGGTAGTGGTGGTGATTTGGGGGATGAGGTAGTGGTGGTGATTTGGGGGGTGAGGTAGTGGTGGTGATTTGGGGGGTTGAGGTAGCAGTGGTGATTTGGGGGGTTAAGGTAGTAGTGGTGATTTGGGGGATGAGGTAGTGGTGGTGATTTGGGGGGTTGAGGTAGTAGTGGTGATTTGGGAGGGTGAGGTAGTGGTGGTGATTTGAGGGGGTGAGGTAATGGTGGTGATTTGGGGGGTGAGGTAGTGCTGGCGATCGGGGGGTGGGGTGAGGTAGTGGTGGTGGTGATTTGGGGGGGTGAGGTAGTAGTGGTGATTTGGGGGGTGAGGTAGTGGTGGTGATTTGGGGGGTGAGGTAGTAGTGGTGATTTGGGGGGGTGAGGTAGTGGTGGTGATTTGGGGGGGGTGAGGTAGTAGTGGTGATTTGGGGGGGTGAGGTAGTGGTGGTGATTTGGGGGGGTGAGGTAGTGGTGGTGATTTGGGGGGTGAGGTAGTAGTGGTGATTTGAGGGGTGAGGTAGTGGTGGTGATTTGAGGGAGTGAGGTAGTGGTGGTGATTTGGGGGGGGTGAGGTAGTAGTGGTGATTTGGGGGGTGAGGTAGTGGTGGTGATTTGAGGGGGTGAGGTAGTGGTGGTGATTTGAGGGGGTGAGGTAGTGGTGGTGATTTGAGGGGGTGAGGTAGTGGTGGTGATTTGAGGGGGTGAGGTAGTGGTGGTGATTTGAGGGGTGAGGTAGTGGTGGTGATTTGAGGGAGTGAGGTAGTGGTGGTGATTTGGGGGGTTGAGGTAGTGGTGGTGATTTGTGGGGGGGTGGGTGAGGTTCTGGTGGTGATTTGGGGGGAGTGAGGAAGTGGTGGTGATTTGGGGGGGTGAGCTATTAGTGGTGATTTTGGAGGGGGTGAGGTAGTGGTGGTGATTTGAGGGGGTGAGGTAGTGGTGGTGATTTGAGGGGGTGAGGGAGTGGTGGTGATTTGAGGGGGTGAGGTAGTGGTGGTGATTTGAGGGGGTGAGGTAGTAGTGGTGATTTGGGGGGATGAGGTAGTGGTGGTGATTTGAGGGGGTGAGGTAGTAGTGACGATTTGAGGGGGGTGAGGTAGTGGTGGCGATTTGGGGGGTGAGGTAGTGGTGGTGATTTGGGGGGGGGTGAGGTAGTAGTGGTGATTTGGGGGGGTGGGGTAGTGGTGGTGATTAGTGGGGGTGAGGTAGTAGTGGTGATTTGGGGGGTGAGGTAGTGGTGGTGATTTGGGGGGTGAGGTAGTGGTGGTGATTTGGGGGGGGGTGAGGTAGTAGTGGTGATTTGGGGGGGTGGGGTAGTGGTGGTGATTAGTGGGGGTGAGGTAGTAGTGGTGATTTGGGGGGTGAGGTAGTAGTGGTGATTTGGGGGGGTGAGGTAGTAGAGGTGATTTGGGGGGTCAGGTAATGGTGGTGATTTGGGGGGGTGAGGTAGTAGAGGTGATTTGGGGGGTCAGGTAATGGTGGTGATTTGGGGGGGTGTGAGGTAGTAGTGGTGATTTGGGGGGGTCAGGTAATGGTGGTGATTTGGGGGGGTGAGGTAGTAGTGGTGATTTGGGGGATCAGGTAATGGTGGTGATTTGGGGGGGTGAGGTAGTAGTGGTGATTTGGGGGATCAGGTAATGGTGGTGATTTGGGGGGGTGAGGTAGTGGTGGTGATTTGGGGGGTCAGGTAATGGTGGTGATTTGAGGGGGTGAGGTAGTAGTGGTGATTTGGGGGGTCAGGTAATGGTGGTGATTTGGGGGGGGTGAGGTAGTGGTGGTGATTTGGGGGGTCAGGTAATGGTGGTGATTTGGGGGGGGTGAGGTAGTGGTGGTGATTTGGGGGGTCAGGTAATGGTGGTGATTTGAGGGGGTGAGGTAGTAGTGGTGATTTGGGGGGTCAGGTAATGGTGGTGATTTGGGGGGGGTGAGGTAGTGGTGGTGATTTGGGGGGTCAGGTAATGGTGGTGATTTGAGGGGGTGAGGTAGTAGTGGTGATTTGGGGGGTCAGGTAATGGTGGTGATTTGGGGGGGGTGAGGTAGTGGTGGCGATCGGGGGGTGGGGTGAGGTAGTGGTGGTGGTGATTTGGTGGTGGAGGGGTGGCTGGCAGAGCCCCATGTTCTTTGAATATGGGGTCAGGAGGAGCACTGTTGCTCTACCAGCTCCATGTTCAGGTGAGCGTATTTTGAAATCTTACCTCGTTGTTGTGGCCTGCTGCGGTCCCTTTAAAGCCACATGTCGACCTCGTTTTCCTGAGTGCAGCCAATCTTGCAGTGGGGGCCTCAAACAGGCGTTAAGCCCCTTATTTTCAAATACAAATGGCCTAATGCCTGTTTCAGGCATGGACACTGCACGCCGATTTTTTGGCCTTTACCAATATGGCGGGTGGTGCACTTCTGGCTCGTAATGAGTGTGCCCTTCATGCCCGCCATATTGGAAGCTTAGGAGGCCATTTAGGTGCCTGAAAAACAGGTGCTGCACAGCCAAAATTCTAGGCCTCTAATATGTCCAAAGCTGATGCCCAAAGACCTCTGAATGCTCATCCATATTGCAGTAACAGGTGTAATATTATCAACAATATTGAAGAGTGAAATAGAGATTTGCAACAAACCATATTGTAAAATATACATATAACTGCCAATATTTATATGAGGTTATTAATATGCCATATGTTCAGTTTTTGTGAACTGACTGAAAGGAATGTTCTCACAGATTTAGCTGATTTTGGTCCTTTAAAATTAAAATGATAGCAGGCCAATATATAGTTGATTACTGTTGCCAGGTGATATATATAGTTTATATATATTTTTAAAAACTTGCATGTATTTTAAGGCCATTGTATCATGATTAAATGAGAAAATTAACCTTATAATTAGGGAGTTCAACACCAATTTTTGATTGCTGGTTTACAAATCAGAATAATCATCATTGCCATTCTTGGCTGTTCAAATTTTAGAATAACCTTTTCACCCCCCTAGATAAATGAAAATTGGATTTAGAAAAAATATAATGCAGCCAACGTCTTCATGAATAACAGAATGTTAATGATTTTCACATTGAGTATGAAATGGATTCACTTTAGAAGTGAGCTCCTGACTGTTAATTTAACGTTTTGTGGTTAAATTTGAATCCTGCAGAGTTGTAAACATATGAGGGTAGAACCTGCGATCGACAAAGTTGACATGTAAATACTCTACGCGCTCGAACGACATTGCTGTGTATGCTATCTTTGTGTAAGTGTTAACCCATTCAAAATAAATGGGTTAATGCCTGCATAACATCTTATCTGCCTTCCAACAGGAGTGCCTCATGCCTAGCCCAACCAGATGATGTTGGATTTTCCTTTCAAGATAGAATTCTTTACTTCCACGTGGCACTCCCTCCAGCATTACTGGCAAGATGGAATCCACTGTGTGAAACAAACTTAAGTGACATATAGCTTTGGGATCCATGGCCAAGTGTCAATTGTCCTCCATCCATTCCAAAATTTGCAGACTTTTCATCAACATCCCCTCCCATTTTTCAAATTAATTTTCTCCCTCTCTTTTATACTATCCACTGAGAAATGGTACATGGTATGCACACAATTCCCTGACCAAGAGCATGGAAATATGTTTCTAGCCTCTTCCAATGCTGCTCTTGTTGGCTACCAGCAGATATGTGATATCAGTGCATACCGTCTCTTCTTAAATTTGCTCTCTGTCACTCTAAACAAACTTGGCTGAGTTTTTGCCTCAGACAATGTAGTTGAGTCAAACACAAGCTGTATGGGGAAACTACAAATGTACACTCCTACAACACCATGGTCAAGTGTTAGAGCACCAATATACCATGCCATGGGTGTCCTGTATAAATTCACATGCTTCCGCAATTAATTCTGATTAGCCATTCAAAGAGTGCAGCAAAATCTCAGCACAAGAGAAAAAGAATTTCTATTTCTAATTCTTCACAATTTTTTTTCCAAAAGGTGATGAATTAATAAATGTTCTACACATAAAAAAAATTGCTCCCATCATACAAATTATTTGAAGTTCAAAGGGTTAAGCTTCTATCTAAGGAATATGTTGAAATTCAATCACTGTCTTCATATGACCACTCTATGTGCAGTTGGAATGAAAGGGTTAAACTGGAAGTCGATAATATTTCCTGCTGCTGCTTGGGAACCTCGCCTGTGTGTTTCTCATGAAGTTCTATTTACCACAGGGTTTGGTTTAGAGAATGGATTTTATTCAGAAGGTGGCTCATCTGTTTGTTTCCCAGGAGTGTCCTCCTCAACAGGTACAAATGACTTGTTGTTCCCCTGTCCTGTCTGCCTCCTTGGCGACTGATAGACGAGAACTGTTCCCCATGCAATGAGACTATAAGTGATCTGGGTCGAGTTAGCAGCAGGTTTGTGGTGGTGGTGGTGGGGGGGTGTTTACTGCTGAATAAAATTACTCTTCTCAGAGACTTTTAAAGCTGAAACTTTTAAAACAAAGAAGCTAACTTTTCCCAGTGAAACATGGTCATAGGGAGACTGAAGCTATTAATTAATTTGGGTTTCTCCACTTTCTTCATGTAAATTTCCTGTTTACAAATGACACCTCTTTGCTCAGGTGTATCAGTTTCACTTCCCCGCAGAAAGAAAAACTGGGCTCTGTGACTAACTGACCAGGTTGAAAGTCTAGCTCGGTGCTGACAGATAAATGCGCTAATTTTCTTCGAGGGCTGACTTTACCCTGTACAGTGAACCTGTTTCCAACGACTGCTTCAGAGGACCCTATAATCTGTCCAAAAGATGATGTCAAGTACTACAAGGGCCTCTGCTAGCACTGCTGGTAACGTTTTGGCGATTGAGTTACAAGGCTCCTTTTGAATTAGGTTACTTTAGCTTGGGCCTGGCTGGGAAATGAGCTTCATGAACTGTTCCACCAACACAAGCTGCACTCCTTGCCAGAACTGACAACTTCATCTCTTGTAGCGAAATAGATCTAACCCCAAGCTGATAAGTTCTTTTGCTTACAGAAGATGTAATATTCTTACTCGCAGTCCAAGGCTGTGAGAAAATAAAGGTATCAGTAATAACATGGAGTATTGAAAGATTTTTCAGTTCTGAAACACACGTCTGTCTTTCATGTAAAACTGAGGTGCAATATATTACTGAACAAGAATACTGTAGAAATTGCATGGTGTAATTATTCTTGGGAGCTCCCAATTTCATAGAATCATAGAATGATTACAGCACGGAAGGAGGCCATTTGGCCCATTAAGTCCGTGCCGGCTCTCTGCAAGAGCAATCCAGTTGGTCCCACTCCCCCGCCCTATCCCCATAGCCCTGGAATTTTTTTTCCTTTAATTACTTATCCAATTCCCTTTTGAAAGCTATGATTGAATCTGCTTCCTCCACCCCCTCAGACAGTGCATTCCAAATCATAACCACTCACTGCGTAAAAAGGTTTTGCCTCATGTCGCCTTTGGTTCTTTTGCCAATTATCTTAAATCTTTGTCCTCTGGTTCTTGACCATTCTGCCAATGGGTACAGTTTCTCTTCATCTACTCTTTCTAGACCCTTCATGATTTTGAATACCTCTATCAAATCTCCTCTCAACCTTCTCTGCTCTAAGGAGAACAACCCCAGCTTCTCCAGTCTGTCCACGTAACTGAATCATTCTAGTAAATCTCTTCTGCACCCTCTCTAAGGCCTTCACATCCTTCCTAAAGTGCAGTGCCCAGAACTGAACACAATACTCCAGTTGTGGCCGAACCAGTGTTTTATAATGGTTCATCATAACCTCCTTGCTTTAGTACTCCATGCCACTATTTATAAAGCCCAGGATCCCGTATGCTTTCTTAACCGCTTTCTCAACCTGCCCTGCCACCTTCAACGATTTGTGCACATATACCCCAAGATCTTTCTGTTTCTGCACCCCTTTTAGAATTGTACTCTTTGGTTTATATTGCCTCTCCTCGTTCTTCCTACCAAAATGTATCACTTCACACTTTTCTGCATTAAATTTCATCTGCCATGTGTGCGCCCATTCCACCAGCCTGTCTATGTCCTCTTGAAGTCTATCACTATCCTCCTCACTGTTCACTACCCTTCCAAGTTTTGTGTCATCTGCAAATTTTGAAATTGTGTCCTGTACACCCAAGTCTAAGTCATTAATATCTATCAAGAAAAGCAATAGTCCTAGTACCGACCATTGGGGCACACCACTGTATATCTCCCTCCAGTCCGAAAAACAACCATTCACCTCTACTCCGTTTCCTGTCACTTAGCCAATTTCATATCCATGCTGCCACTGCCCCTTTTATTCCATGGGCTTCAATTTTGATGACAAGCCTATTATGCGGCACTTTTTCAAATGCCTTTTGGAAGTGCATATACGCCACATCAACCACATTGCCCTCATCGACCATCTCTGTTACCTCATCCAAAAACTCAATCAAGTTCATTAAACATGATTTGCCTTTAACAAATCCATGCTGGCTTTCCTTAATTAATCCACACTTGTCCAAGCGACTGTTAATTTTGTCCCGGATTATTGTTTCTAAAAGTTTCCCCATAACCGAGGTTAAACTGACTGGCCTGTAGTTGCCGAGTTTATCCTTACACCTTTTTTCAATAAGAGTGTAACATTTGCAATTTTCCAGTCCTCTGGCACCACCCCCGTATCTAAGGATGACTGGAAGATTATGGCCAGTGCCTCCGCAATTTCCACCCTTACTTCCCTCAGAAACCTAGGATGTATCCTATCTGGACTGGGTGACTTATCTACTTTACGTACAGCTAGCCTTTCTAGTACCTCCTCTTTATCAATTTTTAGCCCATCCAGTTTCTCAACAACCTCCTCTTTTACTGTGACTTTGGCAGCATCTTTTTCCTTGGTAAAGACAGGTGCAAAGTATTCATTTAGTACCTCAGCCATGTCCTCTGCCTCCAAGTGTAGATCTCCTTTTTGGTCCCTAATCAGTACCATCCCTCTCCTTACTACCAGTTTACTGTTTACATGCCTATAGAAGACTTTTGGATTCCCTTTTATGTTAGCCACCAGTCTATTCTCATACTCTGTCTTTGCCTCTCTTATTTCCTTTTTCGCTTCCCCTCTGAACTTTTTATATTCAGCCTGGTTCTCACTTGTATTATCATGAGGTTGATAATACAAGTGAGAACCAGGTTGAATATAGCATTTTTCTGCTTCATCTTAATCTCTATCTCTTTTGTCATCCAGGGAGCTCTGGCCTTAATTGCCTTACCTTTCTCCCTCGTGAGAATGTACCTAGACTGTACCCGAACCATCTCCTCTTTAAAGGCTGCCCATTATTCAATTACAGTTTTGCCTGCCAATCTTTGATTCCAATTTACCCGGGCCAGATCCGTTCTCAACCCACTGAAATTGGCCCTCCTCCAATTGAGTATTTTTACTTTAGTGTGGTCTTTGTCCTTGTCCATAGCTAATCTAAACCTTATGATACTATGATCGCTGTTCCCTAAATGTTCCCCCACTGACACTTGCTCCACTTGGCCCACTTCATTTCCCAGAACCAGATCCAGCAATGCCTCCTTCTTCGTTGGGTTTTGATCATGTTAGCCAAAATGACCACTTATTGGAGGAAAGAAACACCTGCTCCCACAAATAAAAACAAAAAGGTTGGAGTGACTGTGTGGAACAATGGATTAAATGTTGGCCTTTCACCTCTTGGACCTGGGTTTGATTCCATCCCAGACTAATTGGATTAAAGTCTCCTCTTTATGTTTGTTACAAGAGTCCTAAATGAAACTAAGTTGGGCAGTTTCAATCTAATTCCTGTTGCACAAGAGTCCTCAGCACAAAACTGCCCACGATCTGGCAATAAATTAATAGCCACTGTTTTGGTTGGTACTGGAAAATTCACACTGGTGCAGTAGGAGTTGCTCTTCTAAGGTTTGGGGGTAAGGCACATCATTTACAATAAATTCAATTTGTTCAAAAATAAATGTGCAGCTTATTTGTTGGATCAGCTGGTGGTGAGTAGCTGAGTTCTACTGTTCAGGGACCACTGGTAGTTGTTGAGTTAGCTCCTTGTTATAATCTAAACACCGATCTAACTGTCTTGCTCAAATCAGAGAATCTGCCTGAAGCCTTTGAAACAGATAGTCTGGCCAGGAAGGAAAAGAAACCACTGCGAGAATATTGCATATATCATAGTTTAGCGCAGCAGTCTCAAACTATTTATTGGCCCAGATTTTCCTGGGGACTTACGCCATTGTAAAGGTGCATCAATGTAGTAAGGACTCATGAATGGTGCAAAAGAAAGAGGAAATTATAGAATAAGTGATTTACGTCATTACTTATGCCACGCTATATTTTCTTGGGTCTTTTGTGCCACTCTGTGTTACCATCGCTGAAAATAGTTAGAAGGTAATTATCATAGATCCACCACTCCATTAAAATCAATGGGGATCGCGATTTTGCTAATTAACTCCAGTTTTCTCTCTGCTGCAACTTGGACTTAATAATAATGGCACAGGTAGCCCAGCAGCAGCGTTATTTACAGCGAATTACATAGAATGTACAGCACAGATACAGACCATTCGGCCCAACATATTCCACACGAGCCTCCTCCCACCCTTCTTCAGCTAATCCCTTCAACATATCCTTCTATTCCTTTCTCCCTCATGTGTTTTTCTAGCTTCCTCTTAAATGCATCTATGCTAGTCGCCTCAACTACTCATTGTGGTAGTAAGTTCTACATTTTAACCACTCTTTGGGTAAAGAAGTTTCTCCTGAATTCTCTATTGGATTTATTAGTGACTATCATTTCTATCCCTCTAGAAATGAACCTCCTTCCCATCTTTTGCCAGTCTGAGAAACTACCTTTAACCCTGACTCTTTGTTTTCTGTTTTGTAGCCAGCTTGCTATCCATTCTGCTACTTGTCCCCTGACTCCACATGCTCTGACCTTGGTCATGAGTTTACTATAGCGTACCTTATCGCAGGCTTTTTGAAAATCCAAATATATTACATCTACTGCATTATCCTTAGCTACCTTTTCTGTTACTTCTTCAAAGAATTCAATAAGATTGGTAAAGCATGACCTTCCATTTTGAAATCCATGCTGACTATTCTTTATTATATTTTCGGTTTCTAGATTTTTAAAATTATATCTTTGAGTAAGGATTTCATTATCTTTCCTACCACCGACAGTAAGCTAATTGGTCTATAGTTTCCTGGACTTGTTCTATCTCCCTTTTTAAATATATGAATCACATTAGCTGTCCACCAGTCCTCTGGCGCTATTCCCTTTTCTAATGAATTTTTATATGCAATCCAGCCAGACCAGAGGTTTTAACCTCTTTAAGTTTGATTAGTTTATCAATTATCTCTCTCCTTTCTATCTTAAATGTCTTTATATCTTTTTTGATCTCTCCTTCTAATGTCCTGTCCACCATGTTAGTCTCCCTGGTAAATACGGAGGCAAAGTCATTATTTAATATTTCTGCCATTTTGCTGTCATTGCCTGTGAGTTTATCGTGTGTAGCCCTTAGTGGCCCTATCCCTAACCTGATTTTTTTTTTTATTTATGTGTCTGTAGAATACTTTACTATTTCTTTTTATATTTATTGCTCCTAGATTGGTTCTTTTAAACATATCTCCAATGCTTGCATGATTATAGTGTCAACTAGCAAACCATTGCATTAGCTTGCACACTCATCAGCTTTAACAGCAGCAGTTGGTCCGGAAGCATTGCATCTGCGGCTAAAAAAACAGGCTCAGCGCACCCGTGAAATCTTCGTTCTCAAATTCCACACAGAACAAAGTGGTCTAAATAGAAGCAGGCCGACTTTTGGATCTATTTACTCATCTACCAAGTAGAGATCGGCCTTGTGGGAATAACGCTTTGGATGAATGCCACACTTTAGCTTTGCATAAAGCCAGTCTTCAAGGTCTTTAAATTGCCACCCAGTTTCTAATTAATTTTGAATCGCTGGAAAAAAATTGTCCTCATCGCTTCTGATTCACCATCATGCAATCTGTGGTGTATTCTAATTAGAAATGCAGGACAATATGGAGGAAGTTATTGATGGTGAGATCGGCCGCTAGACGGTGAAATGTCCCGTGTACGTCGCCAATCTTGCCATTGCAGGAAATTCTGGGCCATTATTTTCGACTATTATTCATGCTCTTGTTCAGGCATGACTGTTACTCGTGTGACAAGCAAAAAAAACAAATCATACAACACAAGTATAACTAACGGCACTTGTTCCATTCGCCAGTATACTTGTATCTAAAGTCAACTATATTTGCACAACACATCCACCTTTGTATCATGCACAACATGATTGAGTTTCTTTCTTTGCCCCCTTGCTCCCCACCATCTCATGCCATCTGTTACACCTGGTCTCAACTGGTGTAATGAAGCAGCATGAGAAGGAATCATGTGGACCCACAAATCTTTTGAAAATATTGAGTTTGCATAAGCTGATCCAAACTGGTGGAAGAGAACTGTGGACTTGAAAATAATTATAAGTTTGAAAGTACCTTGCAGGGCAGAATCACCTTTGTGAAAAATCAAAATGGTCCAAAATACATTTCCATCAGTTCAGCATTCTTGAAATGCAAACTTTACTGGTGCAAACATCCCTGGACTTTTCCATTAGTAGAGCTACCATTTCATATATTGCGGCATAGGGGACTGGCTTTAAAAATGTTAATGAATCCTTATTAAGCCTGCTTGAATACAATGGGAAAGAAAATCACATCCTATTAACATATACTTCCACACTAGGGACCTTGCTGCCACTTGGCCCCCTTACAAATGCCACTCATCTGAAAGGAGTTAGATGCTTTACAATTAAGCCAACTTGAACATGGCCCCCTTATAACTGACTTCCACCTGAAAGGAGTCAGATATTTAAAGCCAGGCCAGACAAGATCTTCAGGCAGAATTGAGCTGATTGTATTGGTAGCAGTACATTCATATTAACCAAATGTCGCATTGCCACTCACATAAAACTGAGACAGTAGATTTGGAAAAAATGCAGATTTTGACACAACAATGTGTTTTGGACAGGATGCCACATCTAGGACAACCCAGGCTAATTTTGGTAAGGATAGCATCTAACTAGCATTCGCCACAACACAAGTACGTGGCCAGGCACTCATGCAAACAGACAGACTTGCTGATATCAGAGCTCAGTCTTGGAGTCACATGGTGGACTGTTGTCATTTTTTGCTTAAAATAAATAAATATAAAAGGTTTTGATTAGCTGATTCATAATCATCTGGACTAAAGATCAAATAAACAGCTGATAAACTCAACGCATTCATTTTGTTTTGTTTTCGCTCCTGTGTTTATTTTTCCCACCTCCTTCTAGGCCACCCTGGTGCTTCATGCCATTCCCAAACCGAGAGAGCTGGCAGCTGACCTACTCCCAGGTTCTGCCAATAGAATTCTTGAGCCAGCCTCCAGGGAAGTGCATGACAACAGCATGAGTGTCTTGTTCACTGAATTTCCCTGCATATCTTCTACTGTCTCTCTCGATGCCACACAAATAGCAGGAACTGACTGTGCAGCAAAATCACAGGAGTAAAACCTCAGCCCATCATTTTATGTCACAGCTCAATGAAGTGCCAAGATGTTACAGCAGTGCACTGCCAAACATACCCAACATTTAAGAAAAACATGCTGCCATCTTTGGACAAAATAGCATGGGAAAATCATTAATTCATTGTGGTTTAAGGACTCTAACAAGCCAAAGATCTGATCAGATTTATTTTTATTGCTGTTGTATTTGCAAAATTGTGAAAAACAATCCAAGCTGCAGCTGCAAATTGTTCTTAGATGTGAGGAATTCAACATAGGAGGAAGCGTACAGCTTTTTAAAAAATTAACATATATTACCCATATATATTATAAATGTGTAGAAATAGAGTGAAGAAACCAGACATTTGATTTGATCGGTATTCTAGTCAGGGCTAGGAAGTCCCACTTGTTAACTAGTCTGGGGCAAATGATTTTCCAGCTCTGCCAAACTGAAAATTGAAGCAAATTGACAGCATGCAAGATAAATGTTGGCCTGGACACCAGCAGAACTTCCCTGTTTTTCTTCAAATAGTGCCATGGAGTCTGAGTGGGCAGATGAGGCCTGAGTGTAACTTCTCATCCAAAAGACAGTGTAGCACTCCCTTCGTACTGCATTGAAGTGTCAGTCTAGGTTATGTGCTCAAGTCTCTGCAGTGGAGCTTGAACCTCCTGAATCAGGGGAAGAAAGTGCTACTATTGAGCCAAGGCTGACATAAACCCCATCACAGACTGGTTGGGCCTGTTTCCAAATTGTAATTTCTCTGTAATTCTATTAGGGCTTTTTTCACTAGAGTGGAGAAGGTTAAGGGGTGATCTGATGGAGATCTTGACAATTAGGTAGGTTACAATAATAGATTATTTCCACTGGTTGATAAAAAGGTAACAAGAGGACATGATTTTAGGATAATCACAAAAAAAGAATTAGAAGGGAGTTTAGAAAAAAGTCTTTACATGTAGGCTAGTTAGAATGTGGAATTCTCTGGCATCAACTGTTGCTGAAATAGAGTCAATAAATTATTTTAAAAGGGAATAAAATAACATGAAAAAGAGGAATATTAAAGGGTATGGGAAGCAAGGAGGGGAGTAGGATTAGATTAGATGGGTCATCTGAAGAAATCACTAGCACAGACTGGTTCTGTGCTGCAACATTCTATGATTCTTTGATTGGACGATTTACCCAGCACTGACTCCACCATTAATTTGAGAAATATAGCATCTAATTCACTTGAAGATGTTTAAAAGGTAGTTAAGTGAGACACCAAACTTTATTTATATTAAGCACCTCAATAAACAAGGTAATGGGATGGGAGGTTTGGAGGGGGGAGTGGTGTCCCTATTCGCACAATTATTGTTGCTACAGCCTCATCATCCACCAGGTCCTTAACATTGTGCTGAGTAAAAGAGGGAGAAAACAAAATTTAAAATGCAAAAAAAACCCTGCTCTCTCTCAATAGAAACAAAACAGCAATGCTTGCATTTATATTTGAAATGATACAGAACACATTTTATCACAGTCCTCAGTTGCTTAGCAATGAAGTTCCATTTTAGTTAGCAATCAGGACCATAAGCACTTTTGAACACAAAATAAAAAGTGAATATCTTATGAACATACTTATTACTCTTAGAATTTCGAACAGCTTCCTTTATTGTTTTATACCAAACACTTCCTTTAAATCGCTTCTTATTGACAGTCAGATTTTGCTCTTTTCAGTACTAGAACAGTTCAGTATGATGTACTACAGCCACAGTACATGCATTTCAATTACTAAAGTACGTATTGTGAATTGTCACAAATCCATACATCTGCCAAAATGAAACAAAGTTAGCAGGTGGACTCAGAACTTAGAAGTATATCAGCCACCCTGTGTAAAAAGAACCACAATGATCTCTTTAGTTTTACCATGTTTTTCACTAGAGGGCACTGCCACCGCACAGGCACAAGTTCTGTCTCTGACTAGAAAGTGCTGTGTGGCCATTAAAAAATAATTGTGCCACATTTTCTCATAAACTGCATGCAAAGTTTTGTTTTAAAATGTTTTTTATTTCATGTGGTGTTTTGGTTCTTATTTTATCTACTTGACTGAGGTAAACAGGTCACAGCACTTGTAGTTACAGACCGTTTTTTTTCCAGTCACAGATGTTTATTACACATTATGAGCTACGGACAAAACATTGCAGTAAACCAGACCAGCCTGCAGTGAGACTGCTACCCAGAATTCAAGTAGTGCTGGATAGTTCCCACTAGGTTGTGGTCGACTTGGAAACAGCGACTTATTAATCTTCTGTTGGAGGGCCAGCTGCAGCCCTGGCAGATACCATATTTTACCACCAACCTGGGTCTGGACAGTCATTGTCCATTTAAGAAGGGGGGAAAATCCTACAAATCAGCTGCTTTCTACGTGCAGAAATTGAGCTTTGCTATGATAATTCTGGTGCGTCATCTTACTGTGGCTAAGATTTACCAACACAGAGAGGCTGCCTTGTTTCCAGCATTAATCATATTCCCCCAGCATATTGCCATGGTTGCCTGGACACAGGATTTGAGCAAGGCCCCTCATTTGATTCCCACACATCAGACCCTGAAAAGCACTTTTTTTCTTCAGCTTTTGATTGTCCCTCCGCTGAAGCCCTTCCCCCTGCTGTGTCAGTATGGGTGGGCAGAACACTGGCAGAATAGGCCAGGGGTGAGGGGCAGCCTAGGCTGCTGGTCACACATCAAGGCCTGAAAACAAAGCCCCCAGGAATCATCCTTACAGACACAAATTCCCTTCAGAGAAAACAAATTTGGTTTTCCCTCATATAGTGTGGGTGTCACTTTAGTACTTTCTGAAACTTTATTAAACCTGTTGCTCTGTATTGTATTCAATACCCCAACAAAAAAACCCTCTTTAAATCTAACAGGTAGTTGTACCAGATCATGCCTGTAATACTAAAAAACACTTAGTAAAACAGGTTCAAAGTTATACAAATCTCTGCTACATTTGGTAGATGATTCCTCCTCAGTATATTAACAGAAAACCAAGTCTTTGTGTGAACTCTAAGTGAAACTTTGACAAACTTTAGAGGTCGTGCCTTCTTTGTAACTTGGTGACCCTACAATCAAGGAATAAGTCTAATCTTTAAAGATTCAGCACTGCCCAACAGTTAAGCACTGCGACTTTGAAGAGGCATTGACAACCATCAGTAAAGGGGAATGTAGTACAGATATCTTTCAACTTAAATCAGTTATTGCTCCCAATAGCTACATAGATGATGCCCACAGGAAGGAAAAAAAAAAGAAAAAAAATCACGGCTTTCAGAAGTTTTCTTTAGCTGTTATCTGTGTGCTGTGTTTGTCCTCGTGTAGCTCCACCTCGAGATGCCTGAGCGTTGATGTAAGACTTTGAAATAAGCTTGCACAGGAGTGCCCAGATTAGCAGCTTTGCCAGGCTTTAGCCACTGTGACCCTTCACATTTCAGCAGTCTGAGCCAGACGCTTTGAAAAGCACCATTTTTTGCAAGAATTCCACAGTTTTATTTTTATCAGCAGGTTTTATTTCTGTAGGAAAAATAACCATCCTTCATGCTAATTGGCAAAGTGGAATTCTTGTGGGTGGTATAAAAAGGGCAGGAACAGCTGAAGAATTAGAAAGAGGAATGATCGATTTTTAAAAAATACACATCAGCTGAGTAATTTAAGATTCAGCTGTTTACAGAAAAGCTCTAAACATGAACACGAATATATGCAGCAATGTGCTGCCTCTACAAGTTGGGCAGTTCTGCAAATGCTCAATGGCAACAACTTGCAAGAAAAATGTGGACAAAGGGAAAACCTTTCGAACTCCATTTCAGCTTTATATAATCCCTACTTAAGCTGTTTTTTAAAAATATCTAGCTCCATGCTGTATAAATATTATTGTGCACCACTAGGGTCCGACTTCATTGCAGATTATGTTCTGCACCAACAAATAGGATTGAGAGCATCCTGTATTCAACTGTTTACATTAGAGTGCACATAGACACTACTGAGTTTTAATACTAACATTCAAATATTGTTAACACTGTAGGATACTACTACTTATAGCCAGGCTAACCCTGACATTAGCCATTGTGGGTACTGAGATAAAGCCCATGGTCTGCAGAGTTTATACTGCATCAGACCATGTGCAGACCAGAGCAATCCTGTCATACAAGATACACAGAACGGACAGGAGTACAGTGAAGGATGTCCCAACGCATAAATGATGCAGGTGAAAACTTGGATTGACTGCTATGGGCCTGTGTCTATACCAAGCAGACACCAGGATTGTGCCAGGGTGATGTGAGGGTGGGGTAGGGCTAACCTTTTGTACTGAAACAACTTTGCTCATGGGTGTTCCACTACAACTCTCTTCCATACTGGATTTGTTCAGGAATAAAACTTACAAACAGGGCTTTCTTGCTCTCATCTTCCAAAGTATGTTAGAGAGTGGGGCAAAGCTTCAGTCAGTGTACACAGGAGACACAATGTTAAAAATATTTCCAAAAGGACAAGTAAGGCAATGCTGTGCTTTCAAATTGTAGAATGTAAACAAATGTTTCATGAAAACTTGATTGCAAGTACTTCTATTGTCAAAGTGGAATAAATAACAGAATAAAGCCTTGTTGAAACCTTGCCGAGTAGCGTCTGAACATTTGCTCTCTTGTTTTCCTAAACAAATCGTTGAAACACATCATTCATCCTGCTGGGTTAAGGAAGTTTACTGATCCTATCGACTCAATCGTATACAGCCACATTCAAAGCAATGCAGGAGGCTGTTTGCTATTGTTTCCACTCCTCAAGCATGGTCAACATCAGTGGGTCCAATTGTGTTCTTTATCTTCATGCTACAGATGAAAAGGAGTAGATATATACACTTCAGCGTTTATTGCTTCCCTAGTTCTTTGGGGGAGGAAGATTAAAATGTTTTATATGAACTAACATGTCACTTCTTGTGACCTGTGCAGCCTGGCACATTTTAAGAAGTGGGATCGAAAAGAAGGAAATGGGGACTGAAAAATGAAATATAGAAATCAAAAGAAACATAAGAAAGAATTAAAGGGAAAATAAAAACAGGGAGGTGTCCTTTTTGAGAAGAAGGAGTACCTGTTCTCATACTTTCTCATTACATTGAGTCCATTCAATTATTTTTATTTCAACCTAAATATTGACATCATGCTCAAAAGTGTACCCTTTACAAATTCTGAATGTGTGCACTGGTTTTCTAATGCAAAGTTGTCAACCATTTGTAATCCCAAACTGTGGAAAGTTTGTTTTTAATATGAAAGGTCTTTTTAAATTTTCCTCCCCTCCCCTTCACTAACCCCTCCCATTCCTGCTATAATTCTTAGCAGGAGACATGGAACATAGATTCTAAATTATCCTCTTTTGCCAACTGATGAACAGACATTTGTTGATTGGTGCAGCAAAGGATTGTTTCCCAGTCAATCTCTCACCCTACTCTAGATGATCAAGCCAAGGTCACTTTCTAGAGGAGACCCAGGTTGAGACTGGAATTCAAACTCGGCTTTCTTGGTTAAAAGTCTATCATCCTGATGTTGTAGCAATAATAACATGTTAATGAAACAGACAAGCTTTTTATTAGTTACCAGGAACACTTCTGAAGTGATCCTTATCGAACATGTATCATTACTGTATAACAAAACATTGTTAAAATCTAATAGGTACATGGAGCAGTATAATAGCAGATTTTGCCACATGTGTTTTAAACATATTCAAGCCAAGAAGAGAAATTTGTGATGTTTTAAGAGAACATGCTCCAGAGCTATGAAATAATAAAAGTTTGTGGACAGCACCTCAAAGGGGTTGTTTTAATGGTCAGACCCTCTGTAAAAAGGATGAAATCTCACTATTTACATGTTAGGAACTAACACAGCCCTGCCTATCTTCATAGGCCATTCCCATGCTCATATACTTAGCAAATGCAGCTTTGTGTACATTTCACAGAATTTTGGCAGCATTACTGACTTTTACAGAGAACTGAGCCCTTTGGTAGACATAAGCCACAAAGAAGAGGATTATAGGGGTTACTCTATGGCTGTCTGTCACACAAATAGCTAATTAACTGCCGATTGTATCCTCTTAAATCTCCCCTTATATTCAGAATATTGGCCAAACCTACAAAAATAATTACAACACATCTGAAAGCCTAGTCAAATACATGCAGAAAATCTATGGAGTTCATCTACATGGGAAAGACAGTTAATTTCCACTGTAAGCAGTAAAACACACAGAAATACAAAGCCTTGGAACCCCTTTTCCAACAATCTACCTGCTGAATTTAGCCCAGTTTTATAAATTCTAAATGAGACAATTATTAGTCTGAATATAATCAAACAGATTTGAAAATGAAACTGTTAGTGACCAGATAGTGGGGGAATCTAAAACTAAGGGTCATAAATATAAGATAATCATTCATAAATCCAATAAGGAATTCATGAGAAACTTCTTTACCCAGAAAGTGGTTAGAATGTGGAAATAGCCATAGATGCATTTAAGGGGACGTTAGATAAACACATGAGGGAGAAAGCAATAGATGGTTATGCTGATAGGGTTAGATGTAGTAAGGTGGGAGGAGGCTCGTGTGGAGCATAAACTCCAGCATAGACCAGTTGGGACGAATGGCCTGTTTATGTGCTGTAAATTTTATATAATTCTATGTAGACTCATAGAAAATTTACGGTGCAGAAGGAGGCCATTCGGCCCATCATGTCCGCACCGGCCGAAAACGAGCCTAACCCACTTTCCAGCACTTGCTCCATAGCCTTGTAGGTCACGGCACTTCAGGTGCACATCCAGGTACTTTTTAATTGAGTTGAGGGTTTCTGCCTCTATCACCCTTTCAGGCAGTGAGTTCCAGACCCCCACCACCCTCTGGGTGAAAAGAATTTTCCTCAGCTCCCCTCTAATCCTCTACCAATCACTTTTAATCTATGCCCCCTGGTTATTGACCTCTCTACTAAGGGAAATAGGTCCTTCCTATCCACTCTATCTAGGCCCCTCATAATTAAATCACCCCACAGCCTCCTCTGTTCCAAAGAGAACAACCCCAGCCTATCCAATCTTTCCTCAGAGCTAAAATTCTCCAGCCCTGGCAACAACCTCATAAATCTCCTCTGTACCCTCTCTAGTGCAATTACATCCTTCCTGTAATGTGGTGACCAGAACTGTACACAGTACTCAAGCTGTGGCCTAACCAGTGTTTTATACTGTTCCAGCATAACCTCCCTGCTCTTATATTCTATGCTTCGGCTAATAAAGGAAAGTATTCCATATGCCTTCTTAACCACCTTATCTCCCTATTCTGCTACCTTCAGGGATCTGTGGACATGCACTCCAAGGTCCCTCACTTTCTCCACACCTTTCAGTATCCTCCCATTTATTGTGTACTCCCTTGCCTTGTTTGCCCTCCCCAAATGCATTACCTCACACTTCTCTGGATTGAATTCCATTTGCCACTTTTCTGCCCACCTGTCCAGTCCATTGATATCTTCCTGCAGTCTACAGCTATCCTCCTCACTGTCAACCACACAGCCAATTTTTGTATCATCATTTAGATTACTACAAGCATAATGATCAGGTTAAGACTGAATTTGCTGATCCTGATAGGAACAGTGTAGTATCATCCAACTTCTGCATTAATAACTCTGGAGGGATATGATATATTAGGTATAATGGAGACGTGGTTTAAGTTTGGACAGGACTGGGTACTTGATATTCCTGACTATAACATTACAGGAAAGATAGGGAGCAGAAGAAAGGGGGTGGGTGGCTGTGTTAGTCAAGGATTCTATCACAGCGTTACAATGTAATGATGTCCTAAAGGGTTATGTTGAGACAGAATCCATATGGATAGAGTTATGAAAGCGGAAGGGAAATTGTACAATTCTTGGTGTGCGTTACAGGTCACCTGACGGTAGAGATGAAATAGAGGGGGAGATCTGCAGACAACTTAGTGCGATATACAAGAACAACAGGACAATACTATTGGGTGATTTTAACTATCCCAAGAAATAAAAGCATGCATGTGGTAAAAGTGGGGAACATTTTTTAGAAAGCATCCAGGACTGCTTTCTAGATCAATATGCTTCTAGTTGAACAAGGAAAGAAGCAGTCCTTGATATAGTTGTGGGAAATGAAGTTGGGCGAATAACTGATGTAAGAGTAACAGAACAATTGGGAAATAGTGACCACAACTTAGCGAGATTCAATGTAAGAATAGAAAAGGATAATAAAGAGTTAAAGATAAGGGTGCTGGACTGGAAAAAGGAAAAGTACAGTGAGTAAATAGGGATCTGGCCTTAATTAACTGGGCAGAAAAGTTAGTAAATAGGTCAACAGATTTATAGTATGATATGAGATGCATGGAGTAGAAGAGGGTGCATCAAAATATAAAATTCCATGGATAAATAGATAAACTAAAACTAAAACTAAACCGAAACTTAAAAGGAAGGCATATGATAAAGCTAGGAACAACAATACTAAAGGAAAAGATGAGGAATATAAAAAGCATTGGGAAAGTGAAGGGGGAAATTAGAAGGGCTAAAAGGGAATGAATATGAGAAAAGACTAGCAGATAACATAAAAGGAAATAGTAAGGGCTGTTATAAGAATAAAGAATAGTTAAAGAGAGGGTAGGACCACTCACTGATGTTCAGGGTTGAAGGAGTTTATCTAATTGTGACAAACATATGGCAGAGATATTAAATAAATATTTTACATTGTGTAACTATGGAAGTGAGAACTTGGTGTGCTGGAGGAGAAAATGGAACAATGATAGAATTTACTGTAGAAAAGGAATTGGTTCTGTAAAAATTAGCAGAGTTCAAGATGAAAAGGTCACTGGCCCAGATTGCACACACCTCAGCTGTTGAAAGAAATCAGATAGCAGAGGTTTTGGCAACAATTTTTCAATCGTCCTTAAAGATACTAATTGCAGCGTGTGACTGGAGAGTACCTAATGTAACACCTTAGATCTCTCTTTTCATTCCTTGTTTTTTTTCTCCCAAAATATAGAACCTCACACTTCACCACATTAAATTGTATTTGCTGACCTGTCTATGTCATATAGAGAGATCTAGAGGTTTGAATACATAATTCTCTGAAAGTGTGAGTGCAGGTAGATACAGCCATGAGAAAGGTCAATAGAATTTTGGATTTTATAAATAGAGTCATAGAATTAAAGAGTAAAGAAATAAAGACAAATTTATACAAAACATTGGAATTAAAAACAATTAGAATACTGTGTGCAGTTTTGAGTAGCCCATTTAGAGAGAACATTAAAGCCATAGAGCGTATACAGCATAGATTCATCAGGCTGCCAGGGATGGGAAACTATAGTTATGAGGAAAGACTTGAGATATTGGGTTCTGTTCCTGTCACAGCACTGAAACGGCCCTAATCAAAGCTGCAAATGACATCATTCATGACTGTGACTGTGGTGTATTATCCATCCTCGACCTCCTCAACCTCTTGGCAGCCTTTGATACGGTCGACCACACCATCTTCCTGCAAAGCCTTTCCTCCATTGTCCAGCTCAGTGAGATTGCCCACACTTGGTCCTACTCTCACCTATCCAATCATAGCCAGACCATCACTAGTAATGGCTTGTCTTCCTGCCTCTGCACCATTATCTCCAGAGTCCCCCAAGGATCTGTCCTTGGCCCCCTCTTCTTCCTCATCTACATACTGCCCCTGGGTGACATCATTCGCAATCATGGGTCAGCTTTTATTTGTTCACTGATGACATGCATAGCTACCTCGCCATCACCTCTCTCGACCCCTCCACTGCCTCTATGTTGTCAGACGCTTTGTCCAGTCTTGGATGAGCCACAAATCTCCAGTTAAACGTTGGGAAGACTAAAGCAACCATCTTTGGCCCATCCCACAAACTCTGTACTCTTGCCTCCAGTTCTTCCTCCCCAATGATTGTCTTAGGCTGAACCAAATTGTTTGCAATCTTGGCATTCTATTTGACCCCAGGCTGAGCTTCTGACCCCATATTCTCTCCATCACAAAGACTGCCCATTTCCACCTCTTTAACATTGCCCACGTCCGCCCCATCTCATCCCATCTTCCACTGAAACCCTCATCCATGACTATTCCAACGCTCTCTGGCCGGCCTCCCATTCTCCACCATTCGTAATCCAGGTCATCCAAAACTCTGCTGCCCATATCCTATCCCGCACCAAGTCTTGATCATCCATCACCCCGTCCTTGCTGAACTACATTGGCTCCCAGTCCGCCAATTTAAAATTCTCATCATCATGTTTAAATCCCTTCATGGTCTTTCATCTCTTCATCTCTGTAACCTCCTCCAGCCCTACAACCCCCAATGAACTTTCTATTTTTCTGTCATTGGCCTTCTGTGCATCCCCCCCCCCCCCACCCCGACCTCACTTTCCACACCAATGGCAGTCGTGCCTTCACCTGTCTAGACCCTACAGTCTAGAATTCCCTCCCTAAATGCTATTGCCTCTTCACCTCTCTATCCTCTTCTGAGACCTTCCTTAAACCCCACCTTCTTGACTAAGCTTTTGGTCACCACTTTTAATATCTCCTTATTTGTCTTGGCATCCATTTTTTCTGATTACATCTCTGTAAAGTGCCTTGGGTTGTTTTTCTACAACAAAGGCACTATATAAATGCAAGTTGTTGTTATTTCCACTGAGCAGAGAAGGCTTTGAGGAGATTCAATAGAGGGTTTTAAAATTATGAAGTGTTTTCATAGAATGAATAGGGGAAGATTTTGTCTGCTGGTTGGGGAATCAGTGAAAAGGGGTTATCAATTTAAAGTTATCACTAAGAGTGTTAGGAGAACATTCTTTACACAGAGCGTTATTGGAACATGGAATGCTGTGCAATTGGGAATGGTTGAGGAAGAGACCATTGTATCTTTTAAGGGAAAATTGGATAAATATTTGAAGCAGAGGAAGATACAGCGCTATGGGGAGAGAATAGGGCAGTGGGACTAGTTTCAGATTGCTCTGGCAAAGAGCAAGCACATACATGACAGACCGAATGGCTCCCTCGCACTTCTGTGCTGTAAACTTCTATGGTTCTCCGAGGCTGCCCTTCTCTGTCTCAAGATGACCACGAGCCCATTAAGTTTTGTAGAGCTGCCAGTGACTTGCAAAACATATGTGGAATATAATTTACTCTATACTTAACATTCCTATCTAATACTTTTAACTTGAAAATCAATTCTAGAAAATCAATTTTATTTCTTAATTTTAATCTTTATTCAGCAGTGACCTGTGCGATTGCAGTTTTGTCCTCGTGCTATCAGTGCCATTCTGTGATTGGTTTACAGGGAGCAAAATTCATACCACATCAGCTGTTTTTTTTCTCTTCTACTCAAGGTGACAGTTTTTTCTCCAATGTGCCTCTCGTTACCAAATTTTAAAAATAGCACACATGCAAGGAAAACCAATTGGGCTGTTAGACAGTTTAAGGCTTAAGTTTACCTTCTGTGTGGGGAGTTTTCAGTCCTACAGCTACAGGATCACCTGAAGGAATGAGTTTGCTTTGATTCTTTTTCAATATAGACTTTAATAACAGAAGGATCAAGAAAAGTGATTCTGCCATGATAATATGGCCAGATAATGCTGTACTAGCATCTGCATGACAACATCATCTAGATTGTTCCAGTTGGTATTTATTTCCTCTTTGGATACAATGAACATGAAAATCTATATTTTTATACATTTACTAAGAACTCTAACTTTGTTTCATCTTGCATGCTCTTAGAGTCTGTCCTTTGTGCTTTTCTTTTGTAAGAGTATTTAAAATGTATCATTGTAAAAGGAGTGCAATAAAAATGGGTTAATTCAAAATTAAATTGTTAATTTTGCGTCTGGTGCCAGCTTTACTTTGGATGAATAAGTGACTAGGGTAGCCTAGTTACTGTCTAAATGGCCTTGTGAGACTGTAATAGTGTTAAAGCTACATCAAACTGTCCAGTATAATGTCTCATTATGATGGATGAGATTTGTCTGGGCAGTGTACATTGCAAATTTAGATCTGTTCATTTGACACCAACCATTATATCTAGTTGTATTTGTTTATCCTTCACATTGTTTAAGCTGTAGCAGGATGCAATGTTCAAAAGGCACAATTGGATTTTTTGTAAGAATTGTGCTTAAGTAGTTGTTGAATTGCATCAGATCCATATGTTCTCCATTCACAGAACATAAGTTGGCTAACAAGTTGCATTGAATGCAAATGAAGGATAACTCCCCTGAAAACTCAGGATTCATGCAATGGGAAAATTGAGTCTCTGGTGATGTTCAGCCATGCCCATATCCCCTGTACTTAACAACAGATAGAAAAATAAATCAAAACAAGTGAAAAGAGGATAAATATGACAACAGATAGGTATTTGTATGTTTGGCAGGGCTCTGCTAATACATGTATTTACATATGTTATGTGCAGAAAATTTGACTCATAATTGACATGGAGATGCTGGTGTCATTATGCACAGTTTATGATCAACCCGAACTGGTACAATTGGTAGATTTTGTAGACCTGAATGTCCTTTTATATTGTACAACACCATACTGAGCCATGTACGGAGAGTTTGTATAGCACCTTGCTGAACAGAATATGCTTGCAGTTTATACCTCGCCACACTAAGCAGAGTGCCCTTAGTTTTTACAGTGCCACACTGAGCCAAACACGTTTCTATAGTATCTTAGTGAGCACAATGTCCTTACACTTTGTAAAATGCTACACTGAGCTGAGTGTCCTAATACTTTGTACAGTGCCACATTGAACAAAATATGCCACACTAAGCCAAGTGCCCTTCCAGTCTGTACAGTGCTGCATTTAGATGAACTCTATTCAATATATATAGCAACAAAAATGTGCTTGCTCCACGTTTCAAGACAACAAGCTCAGCATTGTTTTTGTACCAAATTTATTTTGTACTCCATGAAGGAAAAGGTTCAGGAGGTATGAACGCGCCAACTTTGTTTGAAAACTACAGGTGCATATGCATCCAATCGCAGGATGTTGGAGTTCCAATATGCTTTACCTTTCTAGTACCCATTATCAATTCTTATTTTATTAAAGCATTCAGAGTTCACTTGGTGGAATTTAATGCTAAGTTATGGAAAATTTTGCACTAAAACTTGTACAACTAGAAACTGACTTGGAATTGCTCAAACTGATTCAATTTAGGGTCCTTCCTAAAGAGGAGACATTCATTCAATCAGTTCAGACTGGATTTGAAGCCTAGTACATGAGGTGAAAGGACACCATGTATTAATCTTACAGAGCATGTGCTCCATCCTCAACCCCATTTTTCACCTTGCACCAGTATCTTTGGATCATCCTCTGCCTAGACTGGCAGGGAGAGCAGCGTACCACCAGGCCATTTTAATGCCATTCTTAACCAGAAGAGAGCTTCAGAGTGGTTTGCCAGAGACACCCCTTCTGATTTTTCCATTCCTTACTAAGATCATAAACTCAAGAAAATGGGGAATCAAGCATGCATCCCAAGCGTGTCAACTTGGCTCCACTGGCAGCACTCGTATCTCTGGGTCAGAGGCAGTAATTTGAGCCCCACAGTAGGGCTTGACCACATTAACCCTAGGCTAACATTACAGTGCAACACTGATGGATTGCTGCAGTGTGGAAACAATGTTGTAGTTAACAGAGGCCTTACAGTGATTAAGGTATATGCTAAGATGGCATTATTAGAAGAAGAATGGTAGATCTCCCAGTGTCATGGCCAATATTATTGCCTCAACCAATACTACATAAAATAGATTCATTGAAAGTTCGTCTCATTGCTACGTGTGGGACATTCCTGGTGTGAAATGGCTGCCATATTTGTTTGTCTACATAACAACAATCACTGCACTTCAAACAAAGTTTGAGTGCATCGAGATGTTGGCATGAAATCCTATTTAGATGCAAGTCTTTTTATATTACCATGTATCCCAACACTCCCTGGTAACCTGCTGTGATGCAACACCATCCTTTCTGAATGGACCCAGCTTGAGCTATTTGTTCCTAAAAACAAAATTAAAAAATATTGGTTCATTTTACATTTACCCTTATTAACTTTTGTCTATCTCTTACATTCTGGAAACCTATACATCCTATCCATTTGAGCTGAGACACTGACATCACACTGTAACAAATGTTAGCAAATATACCCTCTCCCCTGTGTGGGCTTTATGGGCTAAGCTGATGTCACTATGCAATCTAAGACTGAAATTGGGTGGGTGTTGGCAGCAGTACAGGCCAAAGTTTATTGTATAACTCAGAGGTGAGTCATTCGCAGCTTTTTACAGGTGTAGACTCAGAGCACAGGATGATTAAGCACATCAGCAGGTTTAAGTAAACGCGCACATTTAACTGCGTCACAAGTGGTAACTGTGACCTTTGTAATAGTTAATGCAGAGTAAGCACAGCACTGCTGACTGCGCTCTGAAATTCTCATTGTCCCAGGTCAGGAAAGGAGGTTAGACTAAAATTATTTGGTGATATTGTAGGATAGAGCACTTTTGGAACCACTTTTAAATCTTACCAGATGAAGATCTTTGTATTTCATCACTCAATCATTTGTGATGTTATGATTCGTCAATTCGTCTTAAACATATTGAAAGTATTTCAATCCATCATGTTTAATAGTTAAATATAAAAGTGCTGGGATATTACACATAATGTAGTGGCAGTTCATAAACTTCAATATTTTTTCTCACTTCAATATACCTCAGAAAAATTGATGAATAATCCAGAAAAAGAGAGAATTGAGGGCTGTCGACATCTAATCGCATGTGGAAGAATGATTAGAGAGTAACATCCAAACCTAATATTACATCAAATGAGATCGGCTTCATAACTGGAAGGGGGGGTGGTGGGGAAAGAGAGATGGAGCCCACAACAGTTTGGTGCCCATCTCAAAGATATTGAAAATAGTTACTTATCAGACGAAGCATATTGAATCATGGAACCATTGAAGTTTACAGTACAGAAGAAAACCATTTGGCTCAGTGTGTCTGTGCTGACTCTGTTAGAGCAATCCAAAACTATTCCCAGTACTCTGGTCTCTCATAAGAACATAAGAGAACATAAGAGATAGGAGCAGGAGTAGGCCATTTGGCTCTTCAAGTCTGCTCCGCCATTCCATGAGATCATGGCTGATCTGATTCTGGCCTCAACTCCATTTTCCCGCTTGTTCTCCATATCCTTTGATTCCTTGCTGATCAAAAATTTGTCCATCTCAGCCTTGAATATATTCAATGACTCAGCCTCCACCGCTCATTGGGGCAAAGAATTCCAAAGGTTCACAACCTTCTGAGAGAAGAAATTTCTCCTCATCTCCATCTTAAATGGGCGACCCCTTATTCTGAGACTATGCCTCCTAGTTCTAGATTCCCTTATGAAGGGAAACATCCTCTCAGCATTTACCCTGTCAAGCCCCCTCAGAATCTTATATGTTTCAATAAGATCTCCTCTCATTCTTCTAAACTCCAGTGAGTATAGGCGCAACCTGCTCAATCTTTCCTCATAAGAAAACCCTTCCATACCCGGAATCAACCTAGTGAACCTTCTCTGAACCGCCTCCAATGCAAGTATGTCCTTCCTTAAATAAGGGGACCAAAACTGTACACAGTACTCTAGGTGTGGTCTCACCAGCACCCTGTAAAGTTGTAGCAAGACTTCCCTGCTTTTATCCTCCATCCCCCTTGAAATAAAGGCTAATATTCCATGTGCCTTCCTAATTACCTGCTGCACCTATATGCTAACTTTTTGTCTTTCATGTATGAGGACACCCAAATCTCTTTGTACCATAGCATTCTGTAGTCTTTCTCCATTTGTATAATATTTTGCTTTTTTATTCTTCCTACCAAAGTGGATGACTTCACGTTTTCCCACATTATACTCCATCTGCCAAATTTTTGCCCATTCGCTTAACCTATCTACATCCCTTTGCAGACACTTTGTGTCCTTCTCACAACTTACTTTTCCATCTATCTTTGTATCATCAACAAATTTGGGCACAGTACACTCGTTTCCTTCATCCAAGTCATTGATATAGATTGTAAATAGTTGAGGCCCAGCACTGATCTCTGCGGCACCCCACTAGTTACAGATTGCCATACTGAAAATGACTCCTTTATCCCAACTAGCTATATAGCTCTGATTTTAACTCAGGGCAGAAATCGGGGGGTGCGGGGGCCGAAGTGATGCACTGGCATGATGCCCGGGAGATTTTAACTCCAGAACCTCACTTAGATTTCCCAACGTTGACTCCTGCCCGAAGCTGGCGGGGATGACGCAGACAGGAGTTGAAAATTACGTGGCCGCAGGCCACCCCTGGGGACCAAAGGAAACGGCCCTGGCAAGGTAACGGAGCAAGGGGCGGCTTTGGGCCTACCGTGGCTGGAGGGGGGCTGGGGTGTAAGCCAGAAGCACAGAATGCCCAAGGTTTCCTTGTTGGACCAACAATAGCACTCCTGCTCTTTCTGTGTCACAGGAACCTCTCAGAACTTTAAAAATGTAACACTTACCTGGGCCTCTTTTGGCTGATGCCACTTGCCCACAGCTTTTGCTTGTGCTTAATCTCTGTCAGTAGCGAACGTACCTATTTGATATTAATATCTAGAAATCTTTAAAACCAGGCTGGCTCAGTGGTGCAACAGATTAGCGTGCCACCCACAGACTGGTAGAGTTGAGTTTTCTGTTAGTTAGCCAATCCTCTATCCGTTCCAGTATATTACCCCCAACACCATGAGCTCTTACCTTGTGCAGTAACCTTTTATGTGGCACCTTATCGAATGCCTTTTGGAAATCCAAATAGACTACATCTACTGGATCCTCTTTATCCACCCTGCTCATTACTTCCTCAAAGAACTCTAATAAATTTGTCAAACACAATTTCCCTTTCATAAAACCATGTTGAACCAAATCTGAAGTAACCAATCCAAAACTATTCCCAGTACTCTGCTCTCTCCCTATAGCACTGTATCTTCTGCTTCATATATCTATTCACATTTCCCTTAAAAGATTAATGGCATCTACCTCAGCTATCTCTGTGACAAACCATAGCATGCTCAAACAATTCTCTGGGTAAGGAAATTTCTCCAAACTTCTCAATCTCTTATTGATAATTTTAAATTGATGATCAGTTGTTACTGACACCCCGACCACCTGAAATAATCTGTCCTATTCACCCAATCAATACCCTTCATAATTTTAGAAACCTCTTTTAAATCTCCTCTTTCCTTCTCTGTTCTAGTGGAAACAGTCCCAGTAGCTCACTGGAGAAAAATAAAATGTCAAATTCAATTATATTGGGTCAGTTCATGTTATTAACTCTCATTCAACTAAAAGGAGAGCGAGTAGGAGGAGAGGTGGAACAAATATCTGTAATTGTCCAATCTACAATATGTTCGGTAAGCCTCAATTTGGCTCTAGTTAATAGAAATCCATAGCACAAAAATACTCATAATTTAGCAGATCTTGATACTAAATTGGACTATCTCATTGGGAAAGGCCACATGGGTGGTTGGTATATGAAATGGAAATGTTGCAATGGATGGGGGGGTGGGGGTCCTCCTTTTGAGGCTCAGGGACTTTGTTTGGAGCAGAGCAAAAGAGGTCCTACACATACCCTTTAAAAATAAATGCTGTTTTGTGTATATTGTTCCCCATTGCCACTCCTCTGAAGCCCATTGTGTTATACGCTCTGAACTGCAGCTGAGAGATAGCCAGGAGACCTTGGGACATCTCCAGAGGTCCAGACATTCCCTTGCTGCCACTGGTGGGTAGCCAGTACAGGGTGCTGAAGTGCGACAAAGCTGCAGCTCTTCATGATATTCTCCCATCTCAGCTCACCATCTGAATGAATAACAGCGCCAGACAAGACTGTGAACTCAACTCTACCAGTCTGTGGGTGGCACGCTAATCTGTTGCACCACTGAGCCAGCCTGGTTTTAAAGATTTCTAGATATTAATATCAAATAGGTACGTTCGCTACTGACAGAGTGGCATCAGCCAAAAGAGGCCCAGGTAAGTGTTACATTTTTAAAGTTCTGAGAGGTTCCTGTGACACAGAAAGAGCAGGAGTGCTATTGTTGGTCCAACAAGGAAACCTTGGGCATTCTGTGCTTCTGGCTTACACCCCAGCCCCCCTCCAGCCACGGTAGGCCCAAAGCCGCCCCTTGCTCCGTTACCTTGCCAGGGACCGTTTCCTTTGGTCCCCAGGGGTGGCCTGCGGCCACGTAATTTTCAACTCCTGTCTGCGTCATCCCCGCCAGCTTCGGGCAGGAGTCAACGTTGGGAAATCTAAGTGAGGTTCTGGAGTTAAAATCTCCCGGGCATCATGCCAGATGCATCACTTCGGCCCCCGCACCCCCCGATTTCTGCCCTGAGTTAAAATCAGAGCTATATAGCTAGTTAAGGAAGAGTTGAGACACAATCTCCTCATTGTAAAATTACTTAATACTGTAGCGTACTAAAAGGAAATATTATAATGGTTTAATTCATTTGCAACATTTCATAATGGTTTTGTGTAAAAGTAATAATAAATACAGTAAAACTGAAACTGCATGGAGAACAGCTCTAAACATGTACTATGGTCACATCTATTCTTGCTGTTTGAACCATAACCCTTTCATGCTTTGAGGAGCCAAATACACCCTTGTAATCAATCATGTATTATTTTTCATTTTTATGGCTAAAATATTCAGGAATTCCAGTAACAAAACACACATTATACAGTTCAAAAAGAGAACATCTAATTTTGGTGGCAAATAAATCTGTCTGCCTGGATCTTGAGAGCGTCTGGTCCAAGTAACGAGGGTGCACTGAAACATTGTTTTTGGACTTACGAACTCTGGCTTCTTCGTTTAAAGATGCAATGTTGCCACAATTTAACAGGAAAATCTATTCTAAAACATTTCCAAAAATAATTCTAAATTGGGAAGGAAAGAATAAATCAGCCTCCGGATTTGTTCAGTCACTGAGGTATAGCAATTTACATTTGGTGCATTTATTTACTTTTAGAATTGTCTGTCAACTATATGGGTGTGACGAGGAACAGGGACTCCAGTCTGACAGCGGTCTGTGTTCCTAGATGTGCCAATGTGAAAGATGAATAGAAAAATAAAAGTAGCAACATTAGCAATTTTAAAGGAATATTCCAGCAAAAGGTCTTTAACCTTCCAAGATAAGCCCTGTTTGTAACTTTGGGGGGAAAAAACTAATTAATTTGCAATAATTTTTAAATTTATCACAATGTGCCCAGATAGGGCTGCCATGTTCTTGAGGTCTCCCAGGCTAGACGTTGAAACCTCATGTTTTATTGCTTAGCCTCAGGTCCCAGCGTCCCGGATGTTCAGTCAACAAAATTAGTAAAACAGGCATTTTAAAACTGTGTAACCTAAAAACAAATTCTGAATTAGGTTAAAATTTAACAAAAAATCCTCCAATGGCAGATCTAGGTCCAGGTAATCCTAGAAATAATAGCTTCATATTTGCCCAATCGAGCTTTCCCCAAGAGGTGCAGAACAGAAAGGGGTTGTTAGCATTTCAAAACTTTTTTTTGGAAAATGTGCAGGCAGCTGGGCTCTCCCTACTGTTAATTGTATCCATATCAATTAGCGTTAATTGTATTTAGGTGATGTGTATCAATTGGGGGGGGGGGGGGGGACTCACATATCCATTTATATGAGAGCTTATCTAGGGTGTGGTGTGTGTAATGGGGATCTCTGTGAATAAAGGCTTGGAAGCAACTGAAGACCAGGTTCCAGTATTCTATCCTTCACCACCTACATTCACTTATAACACCTCCATCCTTCTCCCTTCTCCCCAACGCCTCCTTCTCCCTCCTCCCCAACGCCTCCTTCTCCCTCCTCCCCAAAGCCTCCTTCTCCCTCCTCCCCAAAGCCTCCTTCTCCCTCCTCCCCAAAGCCTCCTTCTCCCTCCTCCCCAAAGCTTCCTTCTCCCTCCTCCCCAAAGCCTCCTTCTCCCTCCTCCCCAAAGCCTCCTTCTCCCTCCTCCCCAATGCCTCCTTCTCCCTCCTTCCCATCTCCTCCTTCTCCCTTCTTCCCATCTCCTCCTTCTCCCCACTGCCTCCTTCTCCCTCCTCTACACCTCCTCCTTCTCCCTCCTCCTCACCTCCTTCTCCCCACCTCCTTCTGCCCACTTCCTTCTCCCTCCTCCTCCCCATCTTCTCCCTCCCCCTCCTCCTCCCCACCACCTACCCCCTCCTCCTCCCCACCGTCTTCTCCCTCCTCCTTCTCCCTCCTCCCCACCACGTTCTCCCTCCTCCCCCTTTTTTATTTTCGTTCATGGGATGCCAGCATTTATTGCACATCCCTAATTGCCCTTGAGAAGGTGGTGGTGAGCCGCCTTCTTGAACCGCTGCAGTCCGTGTGGTGAAGGTTCTCCCACAGTGCTGTTAGGTAGGGAGTTCCAGGATTTTGACCCAGCGATGATGAAGGAACGGCGATATATTTCCAAGTCGGGATGGTGTGTGGCTTGGAGTGGAACGTGCAGGTGGTGTTGTTCCCATGTGCCTGTTGCCCTTGTCCTTCTAGATGGTAGAGGTCATGGGTTTGGGAGGTGCTGTCGAAGAAGCCTTGGCGAGTTGCTGCAGTGCATCCTGTGGATGGTACACACTGCAGCCACTGTGCGTCGGTGGTGGAGGGAGTGAATGTTTAGGGTGGCGGATGGGGTGCCAATCACGCAGACTGCTTTGTCCTGGATGGTGTCGAGCTTTTTGAGTGTTGTTGGAGCTGCACTCATCCAGGCAAGTGGAGAGCATTCCATCACACTCCTGACATGTGCCTTGTAGATGGTGGAAAGACTTTGGGGAGTCAGGAGGTGAGTCACTCGCCGCAGAATACCCAGCCGCTGAACTGCTCTTGTAGCCACAGTATTGATATGGCTGGTCCAGTTAAGTTTCTGGTCAATGGTGACCCCCAGGATGTTGATGGTGGGGAATTCGGTGATGGTAATGCCATTGAATGTCAAGGGGAGGTGGTTAGACTCTCTCTTGTTGGAGATGGTCATTGCCTGGCACTTGTCTGACGTGAATATTACTTGTCACTTATCAACCCAAGCCTGGATGTTGTCAAGGTCTTGCTGCATGCGGGCACAGACTGCTTCATTATCTGAGGGGTTGCGAATGGAACTGAACACTGTGCAGTCATCAGTGGACATACCCATTTCTGACCTTATAATGGAGGGAAGGTCATTGATGAAGCAGCTGAAGATGGTTGGGCCTAGGACACTGCCCTGAGGAACTCCTGCAGCAATGTCCTGGGGCTGAGATGATTGGCCTCCAACAACCACTACCATCTTCCTTTGTGCTAGGTATGACTCCAGCTACTAGAGAGTTTTCCCCCTAATTCCCATTGACTTCAATTTTACTAGGGCTCCTTGATGCCACACTCAGTCAAATGCTGCCTTGATGTCAAGGGCAGTCGCTGTCACCTCACCTCTGGAATTCAGCTCTTTTGTTCATGTTTGGACCACGGCTGTAATAAGGTCTGGAGCCTCCCCTGAAGGCAACAACTCAAAACTGGGTATTGTTCTATAGGTTGCTGCAAGCTTCATGTGTCCATTCTGAGCATTGAGTTACAGTGAGTAAAGAAAGTAAGACCTTGCATTTGTATAGCACCTTTCACATTCTCAGGACGTCCCAAATGAAGTTCAGTCACTGTTGTTATGTAGGCAAAGGCAGCAGCCAGCCAGCTGCCACAAACAACAAATGAGATAAATGACCAGATAATCTGTATTAGTGGTGTTGATTGATGGATAAATGATGGCTAGGACACTGGGAGAAATCCCCTACACTTCTTCATATAGTGCCACAGGATCTTTTATGCCCAGCTGAGAGTACAGCCAGGGCATTGGTTTAACTTGTCATCTGAAAGCCTGCACCTCCGGCAGTGTTGCACTCCTTCAGTACTGCACTGAAATGTCAGCCTAGATTACGTGCTCAAGTTTCTTGGAGTCATGTTTGAACCCAAGGCCTTCTGACTCAGAGGCAAGAGTGCTACCACTGAGCCAAGGCTAAGGAACTCAGCTATGAGCTGCACTAAATCCTAGACTGACATTATCCCCAACCAACATTCACACAAACACACTTCTAGTAGTTGATTTTGCCCCTTCACAGCCCAGACACACAACAGCCGTTTGATTGGGGCATCAGAGACAAGGTGGCATCAATTTAAAATCGTCACCAAAAGAGTTCTAATGAAAATAGATGTAAAGATGGTTCACTAGTAAATACAGTATAGGGAGCGACACTGAGCCATACAGACCAGAAAGGTCACAGGTTTGATCCATGGTTTTTTAAGGAGGTAGCTGATATCACCCAGGGCAGCGGTGAGGCATTACAACTTGACTTAGCATCTCTGGGTGGAGGAGGGAGAAAATATCAGCCAGGGTTTACGCTTGGGATCACTATCAAGTAGATAGCTCATGAGGATAAGTTTGGATTGGTCTGTTTAGAAGAGGTGATAAGCAATAGATGGTTATTGGATGGTCATAATGTGAAACAAAGTTATAGTTGTCAGTGCTATTTGATAATTAAGTCAGGGTTGATAATTCTACTTCAGTGATAGAAAATACCGACTTGCCTTGGTGCTGCCCTGCTAGATTATGTTTGTCTGTATTCAAACACTAGGTGCATCTGCTCCCTCCAAGGCAAGTCAGCATTCCTTAGCACTAAAGTAGAATTATCAACCCTGACTTAAGTAGCTGTCTGCTGCTACTCTGCTTTAGGAAATAGATACTGAGAATTAGCAGATCATCAGCAACTTCTTGTATGTAGTTAAACAAAGTTGACTTGAGAGATATTTTCTAGACCATGGGAAAAGTCAACAGTATAGAAGGCAAGGATCTTCACAGCTACAGGTAGAACAGGTAGAAGCACAAATGCAGATTCTTATGTGTGCAACTGATAGCATATATCACTGACCCTGAATCGATGTAGAAACTATTACTCAGTTAAGTCAAATAGTTGGTGCTTTGCCAAAATATTTTTGAGAATAATGCTTCATCGTTTATATTATCATTTTCCCTCTGCCATCAAAAGGAACAAATGCTAAATGAAAATTTTACAAACATAAGGGGGGGCGATTTTAAGGATGTGCAGGATCGGTGAGGATGGGGGCCGAGGCAGGCGGGAAGCCATGAAGTCTTCCGTAGAGTTAGGTCCGGGATATTTTGTTTAAATCTCCCAGCCTTATCTAGATGATTGGAGTCCATCTCTTGCCCGAACCCAGCGAGAAGAGCAACGTGGCCAGCTGGCAGAAGCAGGATTTCGGGCAGCGGGAGACCGTAGCCGGGGTCCCAATCAAACGGTCCCCGGAACTAAGGTAAGTGTTATGGGGGGGGGGGGTGTAGAATGGTCGGAGGGGGAGAGAAAACCAGGGCAGGGGAGGCCTGAGGTTTCCTTGTGGGGCCCTGAGGAGCAGAAGTACTCCTCGGGGCCCCGCAAGGAAACAAATTTTTTTTTTAAAAACCTACCTTTCCATGCCTCTTCTGGTCCCCAGCACCCGTCGCCAACAGGTTTGGCCTGGTGGGGAATCCATGAGAGCTTCCCAATGCCAAGCCTGGGGGTTAGATTGCAGTCAGGCCCCTATGACATTATTGGAGCTTGAACTGCATATTTAAAGCGTGAACCCATTGCCTTCTGGTGGGTGTCCAGGTTAATATCAGGACATGTGGGAAGGCAGTGTGATCAGAGCAGGTGAGTGGCATGGGATATTTTAACTGCATTCTGCAATGTGGATTGGGGGGGGTGGGGGTAGGAGTTAAAAATTCTCAAGAACTTTCTGCAGCTTTAAGTGATTAATAGTTACCTTGTCTGTTATTCCACATGCATTGTCTTCATAATGAACTGATTGCGTTAGATGGAAGGAAGCAACTACAGTGACTGTAAAATTTAACTCAGTGAAACCCGCTGCTGCGATTGCTAGGATAGACAGATTCCACCAACAATGGATGGTTCCATTACCACATGCAAACCTCAAACAAAAATGGGATCACAACCATCCACCACAGAACACTGCATCTGAAGTCATAAGGTAAGAGGGGCGAAATTGGATCTGAGCGAGGATTTGGCCGAATATTCAGCTCCATTTTGTTCAATAGAACTCAATACCGGGCATGTCATGTAATGGTTGGTAAATGCAATTCCGCCAGTTTTGTGTGCCCGCCCGGGTCCAATTTCACCTCCACGGTCTTTTAAGGCGATGATGTGCAACATGGAAGAATTGTCAGTGTAGCTGTCACGCCAGTCCTTGTTATACTGAGTATAAATTTTAAAACAAGGCTGACTGAAAAATATTTCTACAGAAAAAAATGTATTTTATCGGTATACCACGACCTCTGGTATAAATTAGTTCCTCTAAATCAAAAGGGATCTAAATTAGTGGGGTTTTTGGAAGGTAAGACTTTTTTGTAAAACAATATATATTTTCTCCCCTTTCCCAGGCCACACAAAACATCAATGATTGAGGCTATCTAAGTTATTTGCTCTCAATACTCCATTAATGCCACTGTGAAACTGGACACTAGGACGTCTGGGCTAACTGCCCTGCTGACCTCCCTCCTGTGTGAGGAAGCACCTAGCAGCCATTACCACCTCCTCACAGCAGCAGGTGGGTGATGACTCACGTCAGAGTTTCAGCAAATGGTGCCATCCTGATGGCTGAATCAGCTCAGAAACTACTTTGCAGACTTAAATAAAAACTGATAATAAGCATTGTGCATAAAATCGCTAGTCACTGAAGTCCAATAATCTTCCTCACAGTGCATCACTCAAATGCATTTGCTTTGGGCTGAAAACAAACTGAGTTTCAAGTTATAGATAAATTGGTTTCATACACACTGACTCAGATGTATGCAGATGTGCAAGGCATTTGACTCGGAGAAGGGAAGACATTTACTTTGAATCTTAGCTCTACATGCTATACTTTATGGCACTTGTCCCTTCTATCTAACCGCAGAGCTTTGCCAAAACATGCACTACTTCCATCAGATTAACTGATCATTTCAGATAACACCCTTCTTAAAAATGTTGGACGTACATCCTTCAGAATATTTACCTGAGTTGAGCCTGGCCAACAAGTTAAGGCAGTCTCCAAATAATGAAAGGTTGTACAATGAGCTGCATCTGAAGGAAAAAATATAGGATAATTAGGAGTACAACAATGAATTAACCATGAACTGACATCTTAAGCAACCAACTTGCTGTGATTATAACCACTTTATTATTTATAATAGTTATTTAATTGACACAGTAGCTTTATATATCATTTATAAACCAATAAAATCATTACCTACAAAAGGCCTGTTATAATGCTGCAGGATCTATTGCATGATATTGTATAACTTCAGATCTAATATCACAAATAATCAGTCGCAATACTTTGTGCCTTCTGAATACATTAATTAGGGGCACAGCCAGCTCCTTTACCTATCTTGTATTATTTGCCCCTTTAATCTTGTGGACAAATTGTGTATGCCAAAAAAAATTGTTGGAACTAGATATTAATTGTAAGTGAAAATAGACATGCTGTAGCACGAAGCTAGAGAAAACATCTTTCGGATGAGATGTTAAACCGAGGCCCCGTCTGCCCTCTCAGGAGGACGTAAGAGATCCCATGACACTTTTCGAAGGAGAGCAGGGGAGTTCTCCCCGGTGTCGTGGTCAGTATTTATCCCTCAACCAAAACCACTAAAACAGATTATTTGGTCATTACCACATTGCTATTTGTGGGACCTTGCTGAGTGCAAATTGACTGCTGCATTTCCTTCATCACAACAGTGACTACACTTCAAAAAAAAAAGTATTTCATTGGCTGTAAAACTCTTTGGGATGTCCTGAGGTTGTGAAAAGCACTATATAAATGCAAAGTTTTCTTTCTTTTTATAGCAGAGATCAAGAGATCATAAAGTGAGACAGGAAAAGAAGATGGAGAAAGATCTAAAGGAGAATTAAACTTGATCCCAAATATGTTTCTTTTAAACATTGAAAGTGTGTATTAATTTTGATGAAATATTTTAATTATATTAACATTTTAACTACATCTCTGTTGAAGCCAACATCTAAAAAATTTGAAAGACAATTTATACAGTGTAAAAATATTTCCTTGGAAGTTTTTTGTATGAGCACATTTTTTCTAATGCGCCTTTCTCCCGTTCCAAAGGAGTTCATTGGCTTGTCACTAATTCTGAATATTTTGTTTGATCATAAGTGGCCATAGGGAAAGTGGAAGCTCTTTACAGGGGATTATGTAGCTATGTCCAGAGAGGATGAAAAGGTTCCACTTGTTTTGACACCTTAAACAACAGGGCAGATCGAATGTCTCACAGCACCTCAACCAAATTTATGAGATGCTGCAACAGCCTGCCTAAACTTTTGCTTAATCAGTCAAGGCCTGCCTGCTTATTGAAAGCTGGCCAGACAATTAACATTGCTGTTGAATTATTTTTTTCCAAGTTACTATGGATAATGCAAATTCCTCCTTGCCTCAATTTTAGTCTTAACAGACACACCACCCAAAAAGCATTTCAATGAAAACTGAGATTTGTCCGAAGCAATCTGAATTTGTCCAAATCAGGATAATTCAGATCATTGCTTCATAATTTTTGTTGCGTAGCCAGCTCTTGTAAAGGAGAGTATTTGTTCTCAGCCCACTCCCATCTCCCATTTTCCCAAACTCTGCCTTTTTTCTATGAATAGCAGCATTTATATTCAGTCACTCTACTTCATTCAATTTGCTTCCTATTAGTAGGTACAGGATCTGCTTTAATTTATCAGCAGCAGATATTAGCCCGGAGGAACTGGCAGTACCAGATTATTGCCGTGGATGCCAAATATTAAAAATTGCATTCCCACATCATTCCATATGGGGGCATGCTCCTCCAGAATTTATTTTTGCAAGCAACATAAATGTGCACTTTCCTACTATTTTAGAGATGTAGATAATGGGAAATTCAGAAAATTGTACTGTGGCTATTTATGTACTAACTTAAGAATTATTTTAAGAATTCAGAAAGTGTTAACAATAATAGTATAAGAACAGTCAGGCCAAACTCCACATGACTTGCCATTATAAACCAAGCTGTGGAACTCTCCAGAGAGTGGTGATATGAACTGGCAGATATACTAAATGATTGTTTTTAATTGCATTTTCTGCACAATCTGATTGGATTAGTGCTGGGAGTAACCCGTGAAAGTGATTGTCTGTATTCGGAGAAAGACTCCAGCACCAAGGAAGGACTTCAGTAGCAGTGTGCTCAGAAAAGGGATGGTTTTCCTCCAGTAGTTTCAACTGAACAGTTTCAGCTGGCTTGCTTTCATTGTTGCTGAAGCAACAAACAAGAAAAAACATCCTTTTTGGCACTGTGTTCTTTGCCTGCTGCACAGCAAGTATACCAATGTAATGGGATCAAGTCCAACAATGACTTGATCTGTTGTCTGCATTTTTCTTTAAATTGAGAAACTTAGATGAGGGGCCAAGACTCATTATGCAGCACACCACCAGGGCTGAAAAGTACAGGACAGAAGACAAGGTAAGTCGAGAAATAGTCATCTGATGCTGCCAAGTTTGAGCTTAAGAAGATTGTAAGAGGAGTTAACGAGTTCCATAGTTTTGATCAAGGAAAGAATGGAGTTAGAGTAGGAGACTGTTCAATGAGTCTTCTTTAATAATTCTATTTTAAAAATTATCTTGTCAATTTTATCCAAATGTTTTTTCTCTGCTATTCCTCTCCTGAAGGTACTGGCTCACATTTGAGCTTTGAGAATGAGTTTAGGAAGGTTTTTTGATGAGAGTTGAACCATGTCCTCGCTTGATATCCACACAAGCGCACTTCCAACAGAGGCCACAGATAGAAATCAGGACTGGAAAGCCTAGTTGAATTTCTCCTCCCTAACCTAGGGACACTGGTGCCAATTATAGTGTCCTTACTACCGCTGCTCCTGAGACCAGTTAACACGGTACAGTTCGGGATCAAATCTGGAAACTTCCTGGTCTGCACGGTTCATTGGCTAGATTGGCTGACCAATCAAGATAGTTGTACAAAGAACCTTGATTCAACACAGTGAGAGTGCAAGGAGGAGAAAGAGCATACAAGTTGCATATTTCAAACATAAGAAAGAAAAATAGCAACAAATTCAGTGACCATAGCAGTATCAATAAAATAGAGAGACAAGAAAGATTGCCATGGATAGAGAGGGTGGAATTTAAGGTAAAAGAAGGGTCACCTATCAGATGATTAATTTGCTGTTGTACTCTATCTAAGCACATGAGAGAGGTTTTATAACAGCCACTCCAGATATGGAAACAATACTCAAGTGTTGAATGGTCTTGGTTTTATAAAATGAGTTGCTGAGAGGAGTGGGAGAAGTATTTGGCATGATTGAGGAAACCAAGCTCCTCGGAGAGAGCTTTAGCCATGGAGTAGATGTGAGAGTTCCATTTGAAATCAGAAAAGATATTTGGTCAAAGATGTCAGTGGATGAAAAGAGACAAACAGTAGAAACATCACATATTATTGAAGATATGTGCTGGTTAAATTTGGAAGAGATACAGAGAAATTGGAGTAGATTTTCAACTTGCCACCCAAGTGTAAAACTGGTGTTGCGGACCAACCACCTATTATGAAACCACCCGATTTTCATTTCCATTGTGGAAATTAAAATTGAGCGGTTTCTAGAATGGCGGCCGATTCGCAACACCAGTTTTACACCCAGGCAGCAAGTTGAAAATCTACCCCATTGATCTACCCCATTGTGCCTTTGAAGAACAAAGTTTTCATTACACTATTAAAGGGGATGGAGGAGATGAGATCTACAGTTACACAGTGCAAGCTGTGGGTACTCCCCAGAGTTAAAACCATTACCACTTCCTATGAGTTTCTGCCTTGCAGTAAGTTGGAAGATGTGCTTATAAAGCACTTTGGGTTGTCAGGAGCTGAATTAAAAAAAAATTAAAAACAAGGAGAGGGAGGTAGGAACAAAAAAAGATTGCTTTTTTATCTTCCATCTGTTAATAAATTTTATATGTGTGTTTTATTCCCACAGTATATCAACATGTGTTATAAACTAGACCGATCATGTGTACTCAGCAACTTATGATTTTATTAATAAACTAATTCATAGCATTGAAACATAACTCACTTACTTTTCAAACACATGCCTATTGTTGTTTAGAGTATCATTTCATGGCTTTTACCATATTCCACAGTTCTGTTGTTTACCTCTCATATATCATATCCTTTAGTAAGGCCTAGAATGCTTCTGTGTAAACTTGTGTAATTCAACTATATGGATTCATTTTAGTCACATGTTAGACAAGTAGGAAGTGTTCTGTTTCAGAGAATTATGGTTGTAATAACAGTCAGGTTTCATATTTGACTTACATCAATTAACAGGCAAGCAGGTTAAAAAATAATTCCTTCATTACATCTCTAGATCAGCAACTGTGAATGCATTTTAAATTGAGCAATAAGCCTCACTTTGAAACAGCACTCAATGGGGTAGATCTTGACTTTATGCAATAGTGTAAAATGAATGATAGCGAGTAAGCAGCTTGTTTTACATCACTCCCGAAGTCAATGGAAATAAAAAAATTGGGAGAGATGTAAAACAGGCTGCTGACTCATTATCATCCATTTTAGACTATCGGACAAAGTCAAGACTGACCACAATTAGTTTATTAATTATTCACGACGCTCCCAGAATTATCCCTCTGTTTTCTGTTACAACACTTCATTTCTATGCAGTCATCTTCTGTCAAGAGGACAAAACAGTAAAAGCCACAGATTTGACTGTGATTGTCACCAATTCCATTCTGTGACTGGACAACCAGATATTTGACCAAGATTTTGGTCATCCCTCCTAATATATCATTCTTTGCTCCTCTGAGAAGTACCTTCAGACTTTTTGCTACATCAAAGGCTCTACATAATTGCAAGTAGTTATTGCTGTGAGGTCCAAATAACACACCACCATAATGCATTTAAGGGAAGCAGTTAATAACTGTAGCATTGAGCAGGGTTTGTAGAATTCTGGGGATACTAAGCTGGACACTGCAAGGCGTGCATTGTCCTTAATACCCACATTTGTGAAATGGATAGCTACTGCCTCCTTAGTAACAAATTACCAGAGTCATCAATCAGCTACAAATATATTGTTTGTAGATTGACTACTTGTCTTACTCCACTGTGCTATTGAGCCACAGCTTGCTGTCTTTACAAAAGCAGTGTTGGCATAGTTCCTATGATATTATGCATGACTCATTGACAACATATATTGAAACATAAAATTTCTATCATTGTAAAATCAAATGATAGCCTGTTAAAGAAACAAGGATGAGTTGATTTTTTTTAACAAATGTTTTTTTTTTAGTTATTTCCTCCTCTCGTTTTAAGTCTCCTTGCAACTAGGCACTGTTTCTTGGCTGAAAGGGTTGGCAGGCAGGCAATCTGCTAACAGGCTATGCCAATACCATTCCAACCACCCACTGGGAAATGTGCATGAGTAGCCCTTTTGCTATTTCTATTTTGTGTGGGGTGGGGGAGAAGAGAAAGAATGAGCTTGTGCTCAACAAGCTGAGGGATGTCAGGATTTTATTAGCGCCCGTCATCAACATTTCCATTTTCCATATCAGCCATGCTCATGGTCTGAGTGAGACTGCCACATTTTAGCTAACTTGGGCTGAATTACAGTCAGTTTGGTTCCACAGATTCTTTCTTTCGTGAAATTAGGTTGAGACTATCCAAACTTACTTGAGACCCTTTCACCCATCAGCGAGAGGGCACATTTATCCCTTTGGTCAGGGCTCAGTTCAAAAAAGAATTGGTCTGGACCAGATTCAAACCTAGGCCCAGAGGGCAGTGTGCTAGACACCCTGTTCCCCCCAATCGACCCCATCTTTTGTAAGGAAATGCCGTGACTGTACTTGTACTTTCCCCATGATAAAGACTAGAGTTAGCAATTTGTCATGTCTGCAATCATGGTTCCAACCTATATTACACTCCTGTGTGTTGTGGCATTTTATAGCACAGTGGGCTTGTAAGCAATATGATACGGAAAATCTTGTGAGGTCCCTTGCCACTGGTGGGGTCTCGCATGCAGCATTCTGAGGTTGTAAATTTGGGCTTGCGACCTCGTGTACTTGATTTGTTTTGCATTTGATTTCACAAGATGCAGCTTGGGGCCAAATATGGAGGCCATACCATCAGCATGCACAGTCTCACTGAAATATTAAAATTCAATTATGGAATCTTCAACCCTGAATTTTACGTAATTATGGGAGGCTCTGCCCACAATATGATACTTGCCCACAAAAACTGAGCACATGGGTGCCCTGGGAACTTGCCTGCTGGAACAGACAGTCTTACATTCTCAACTTCCCCTTGGTACATTTTGGTACATTCATTACTGGATTTTGCTGGGTAGTCATCCATTTTTACATTGTTTCCCCTTAATACTTTTCTTCATTATTCTTGGTTACTGCTGACTTTAACAAAGAGATGAGAATTTCTGGGGGTATTCTGAACATATTGTATAATTGAGCTGAGGAAGAGGAGTTCATGAGGGACCAAGAAATGTAACAACCTCCAAGTTGTTCTGGTCATACTCATCGCTACTGTGGGATCGGGACCTAAACATGTCAGCGGAGCCTTGTCTTCGCCACCTCTACTTCACAAGACAGATTGTCAGAGAGTTGTGCTTTTTGCTGCACAAAGACCTGCAAACAACAACTGGATCAGGGACAGCTCTTCCCATTTAAATTAAGCTTACAATAACAAGTAGCTTTCATGGTACTGAATCATTCCAAGCCACCCCAGGAAACTTCTTCCACATCAGAACATCTGCAGTACATATGTATCGGGGAAGTAACAACCACTATGTTTGCAAGGGGTAGCACCTTCATCACTTTTCCTATGGAAGCAAGGCATCAACTGAACAGGACGCACAGTTTGCACCTGGTGGCAGATTTCCCTTGAGTGCAAAGGGTTGCAGATGATACCTATGTAGGCATCAACGTGCACCATATCAGCCCCATGGCATTTCATGAACAGAAAAAGTTTACAATCAATTAATGTTCAGGTAGAATCTGACCAGAGAAACATCATTATTTATGTCAGTGGTCATTATCCAGGAAGCAGTCATGATGTCTTCATTGTGCAAAAACCCACAATGCCTGCATTAATTAAAGGAGAAGAACCACTGAGTGGTTCTTGGGAAGATAGGACTATTCTCTGCATCCATGGTTAAGAACCTCCCTAACAGCAGAGGAGTAGCTTGGCCAGGATACCCAGGGTGTGTTTGCTGTTCCTTGACTACCACCTCCAAGTAAATTGTGCCATGCAGCTTAGGCAGAACAAAAGTGGCTGTGTAAAAGGGCAATGGTTGTACACAATGTCTGAAACAGTACCTTCCCAGATGATGTGGAAATTCCCAACTTACATTGATATCATACTTGATGATCCCCACAAGAAATGTTGAAAAAATGTGGAGCTCGCTCACTTTCACCTATCTCCTGATACCAGCACATCTTGTTAATTTGCAGCCAGGTACAAGAGAGTTGGATAACTGCTTTGAATCAATCAATCAGCAACCACCTTCCAAGCAGTTGTCTTTTACTGAAGGGTGGCCTTCGGCCCCAAATAGATCAACCCTCCTTTGATGCACTTCCCGCAGTAAGAACCCCAGCTCTTCAGCACCAAAGGGAACAGTATAACCCACTTGTGTCTGCTGTACCATTGTGAACAGTTAATTCAACTTTCCATTTTGTGGCGAGCTGCAGCCTTTTCAATGTTACTCCCTTGCTGGATTATGCAGTACTCAACCAAGCGTCCTCCAGTCCAAATTCTCTGGACAAGCTTTTCCTGTGCCTGTAGCCTGTTCAAAATAGAGGGCAGTGTTTATATCGCAAAATTCAGCACAGCCCACAGCTTGTGCTATGGCCATAGGTATGCTTGCACACTGGGCCAACACAGCCTCATTATTTTATGTCTTGCAAATCAGAACTTAGAATCCTTTGTATTCTATAGGAATTGTTAATATTTTCAATAGTTAAAACTGATCCCCTTTAAATATTTGGAACAAGCTAGAACTTGTTCCATAGGTCAATTACACTCTGTGAAAAGAAATGCCTTCTGACATTTAACCTAGTTCCATCCTTACAAAACTCATATTCTACTGGTCCTACATAACTTATCTAACTCAAATAGCCTATCCACATAGACCAAATCTAATCCTTTCATTATTTTAAAGAATGCAATCAAATCTCCTCAAACTCTACACTTTTCCAGAGTAAAAGGCCCCATCTCTCTAATCCTATCATGGTAACTAAGAGCCTTTAAACCAGGTAATAATCTAGTGACCCTCTTCCGAACCTTTTCCGGAGCTTCTATATCACCCGCCATATGTTGCTAGAGCCAAAATGATATTCCACTAGCACAAACTCAGAAGGGTCATTCCATCCCAGTCCTCCAAACACTAACCATGTGGATCCTTTCTTAAAGAGAAGTGGCTGAATAGGATAAAAAATGGTGGAGCTTTTTTTAAAGGTTGTATGGAGACAGGAAAAAAAGTGACAGTTGAAAATGAAAACTAGACATGGAGGCACAAAATGGAGTCTGTGGCCAGATAGATGAACAGTGTTGTCCTCAGCCAGCCGTTTGATGGCTAATAAATTGGACATGTTTCTACATGAGATGTGTGTCAGAAGGATTGCCTTGTTTAGATGTCAAGGGAAACCTCCTCAGAGGATGGCAGTGCACCATGCCCAGCAAGAGGTGGTACCCGAGCTCAAAGATGTCTACAGTAGCTGCAGGACCTAGGAAGAAATGTGGGAAAAGACACGTTAAGGAATCTGGCATGGTAAGATCACCCAAAAGTACCAGGTATCAAGTAGATGGTCCAAGATTTCATGCCACAAAGTGTTGCCTGTCAATCTGTTCTAAATTTCTGCTTGTCCATGCCAAGCTCTGTCATTGTATTTCATGCAGTGCACGCAGTCATGATGCAATATACGATTAAAAGCCACGCCACACACACATCTTCCCAAGAGCTTCACACAGCAAAGCATTATAACACAAATTGGGAACATAGAAACAGGAGTAGGCCATTTAGCTGCTCGAGCCTGTTCTGCCATTCAATGAGATCATGACCGATCTGTGACCTAACTCCATATCCTTAGACCCAAATCCCTTAATACCTTTGGTTAACAAAAATCTATCAATCTCAGATTTAGAATTAACAATTGAGCTGGCATCAACTGCTGTTTGTTGAAGAGAGTTCCAAACTTCTACCACCCTTTGCTTGTAGAAGTGTTTTCTAACTTTACTCCTGAAAGTCCTGGCTCTAATTTTTAGGCTATGTCCCCTAGTCACTAGACTCCTCAACCAGCAGAAATAGTTTCTCTCTATCTACCCCATCAGTTCCTCTTAATATCTTGAAAACTTCGATCAAATCAACCCTTAATCATCTAAATTCCAGGGAATACAACCCTAGTTTGATGAATTTCTCCTCGTAATTTAACCCTTGGAGTCCAGGTTTCATTCTAGTAAATCTACGCTGCACTCCCTCCAAGGCTATTATATCCTTCCAAAAGTGCGGTGCCCAGAACTGAACACAATACCCCAGGTGTGGTCTAACCAGGGATTTGTATCTAGCTGCATGATGCATAGCCATTTATTCACAAACAGATTGGTCACATGTCTGCCACTGTGCACGTGCTCCTTCAACTTATAGCATCTTAAGACAATGGGGAGGAAATCCTGGACTTACGGCGTAAGGGCTGTGACTTGGACTGGGGTCTAGATATGTCGTGTCCCGGCCATCCCTGGCAGTTTCTGCAGAGCTTTGATAGAGGCAGATCCTCTGTGTGTTTTGTAAAATACATCTGAATTTGTAAAATACAAATGAATTAATTTTAAACATTGTATTGTCATTGGACACCACTATATTTAGGTTATTTTTAAACAAAAGTTATAGCTTTGCTGAGATTTTGAAATCTTGCCATTCCTTCATACTCACAGCTATAAATAAAAGTTCAGAACCCAAATTTTGTTTCTTTGCCCTAAAGCTCCCTCCCCCAAACAATTCTGCTAAATGTTTGCATTTTTTACTTTTGGCAAGGCCTTAACAAACAACTTTTTGGGGCTAGTTTTCTTAAACATAGTGGCCCAGATTTTCCTGTCAAAATAATGATGAGGCTAATGGCATTCGCTGTTATTTATTCGCAAATGGTACAGCAACTTCAGGTGAGGGGCAGATGCACTGTTAAACTCAAATATCCAAAAGTTGCTATCCGAAATGCACCGCTCTGCCGATTGCTTTGCGAAAACGCCATCTCCCTGTCTGGTTCAACATTAAAGTGCATAAAACGGCGTGAAAGTCCTGTATTTGCATGATAGATATGAACTAAATGCGCCACAGATAGTTAAGTCTTGTCCATTCCAGTCTAAGTACTATTTTAACAATGTGATGTGTTAATTACTGCCAAACAACCTCTCCGGCACTGAAAATTAACTATTACAAGTGTGGTGCCTCATTCCTTCAGGTTTTAATTGCTGGTGGAGATTTTAAAATATAAAATTTTATAATTTTTTTTAACTTTTCCTTTCTGTCTCTATCTCTTAATCCAATCTTTCTTTCCCTCTCTATTTCTTTTTCTGTACCTGATTTGACATTGAATTCACCCATTCTAATTTACATTTCATTCTCAGTCCTTACGCTATTAATTTCACAATCCTTCAATCTGATCGGTTAAGGAGATACCCAATTGCTTGCCCTGTTCACTCAGGTCCCAGATGCCCTGTTTCCCTCGCTGCGCTGTTATCAGCTCGCACTTTCAGCAACTTACCACACAAATAATTTTAAAACCTAAACATGCAAGGGCAAGGCTAACTAACGGCAAATGTCGTTGGATGACCTGTTACAGCAAATTATAGCCCATTGTAACACAGGGCCAAAATTCAGTAGTAGTAGAAAAGTATGTTACTGCTTTTTATTGTAACAAACTCTTCTGTTCACTCATATCTACTTTCTTATAAAGACTAACACACAGGGAAGAATATGGACCCAAGCAAGAAATGTATATATTGCACAACTGTTTTCACTTATTGGGAAACTAGTGAGAATTTTCTATTGTGCAATTGCAGGCTTGCTTCCAATCAGAATGGAAAATGTTCCACACATTTTGAATTGTTTGAAAGTTGTAGACTGTAAAAATAATAGAAAGCATTCAGCCCATTGCACTAAAGGTGAGTGCCTGCTAACAACGCAAGAAAGTACCGACTTAATAGTAATTCATATCAAAAATAATTTAACAGAAAAAACACAGATAGAAAATGTTTTGGAAAATGTTTCCCATTCACAGAAAAGTTCAGTTTTGATTTTCTCAATGTATATCCTTCAGCGTGACGAATAGAAATTCACAAGAAAAAGAACTGTTGGATACCATGGATCCTGCAGTGGAGTTTACAAAAAAGGGCACATACTGGAATACCACAGATAGGGCAGTTAGGTCTGCCAACTGCGTAATGGGCCTTCACAAACTTGCTTGGATGAAAATCTTATTAATGGCCTTCACTGCCAAAAACAAACTGATTGAGTCATCAATTGATGGCACTCATCTCGGATACCTTGTATTTGTCAGCCAGAGATGAATAAGCAGTCTATTAGGTCAGTTTAACCAATCATTCTTTGCCTCATCCCAGGAGGACAGTTGCATTCCCAATTCTGGGAATTTCTGCTCGAGAGAGATTTAAAGATGCTGATCATGGCATTTTCTTGCCTCTCAGTTACCCTCAGGAATGGCCATCTTTAGGCACTTTAGAATTGGACGACTGAAGGCAATGCTACTGCTTTGACTGGAAATGTTTGTATAGAGTCAGCAGCATTGGTTTATATCACAATACAAGGAATCAGGTGAAAAGATCTGTCACCTATTTGAACAAAAACTCTCAGTAGACTGTCTTGCAGCATGTCTCAAGCTTTATCAAAATGCCTGCCTCCTTCTCTGAACACGGGGTGCTTTTATATCAATCGCATTTTATATAATCTCTGATCATAAATTCTGTAACTTTAATAAATCAGACCTTCTCCCTTTCTTTCAGAAATAATTTTTTTAACCGACTCAAGATTCAATACTTTACATGGGGATTATTATTATACAGCTATTATTGTATACTAAGCCTATAGTACAATACTATTGTACCACCAGAATCAGGTGGCTTTTGCTTACGACTTGGATATCTCTGGTTTGGTTCAGTTTTCATAATTCCAGGTTCAGTTTGATCTTCTAGTTGCCTTTTATTGAGAGACTATTTCCTCACTGAGTCTTATTTGTGACAGCAGGATACAGGATGCCATGCACACAGTTATTTGATCATCTTTGTCATTTATGTTAGTGACTGCAGCAATTCTTTTGATCAATCCTAACTGCTGCCATGCTGGAAACCCAAGGGGTGGTTGTACTCATGATTCCAGAATTTGAAATTCTAAACTTTGGTACTTGTCTTTATATTCATACATTATGTTACATTTTCCTGATGGCTTGATATTTGGGCCAGAGTGCATTTGGGACAGAACATGTCACCAACTTTGCATTAGACATGCTCAATTTTGTACTTTGCTTTGTGTAAACTGACTGTGACATGGCGTTATACTGAACTCCCATGTCAAGCTTGAAATGAACAGTTCTGTTCTTCATCTCGAGTTCGACTGTCCATTCTTCAACTTCTGTCTAACTTGTATCAATAAAAACAAAATAATTCTCATTTCCAGGCAGCTCTTCCACTCTATGATTTTTTTTTTTGCTTGTCTGATGAGGATGATTTTGCTTTGGCTTTGCATAATTTAGCAAAATAATTTTGTTTTTTTACACCTCATGCACTTTTGGTGACATGCTGAATATTTTCTTCTCTCGTACGATTTACCACAGTAATTACAAGCCATGATCTGTTGTTGATCAAGTAAATCATTTTTTTTCCATTGTATGAAGTGACATCTCTGCTCCATTCACATTATTTATAGCAGTGTTAATATGGCATAGGTGTCAAAGCTGTGTTTTGCTTGCTTCTGTTGCTCTGTAAATATCAACCACTCTTTGCACATCTAGACATTATGGTAATATGGTTCTGATTTGATCATCCATTATACTAAATACAATTCTGGCTCCAAGTTGGCTGTTTATAAAGGATCTCCACTTACGAGACTTGACCTTTGTCCACAAATCTTAAAACTTTTATTAAACACGTCTTTTGTATGTAATATCCTTCAGAGTTGTAAAATATTCCTCAAACTTGTCCATTAACACCTCATTTTCAATTTATCCCTTTCTTCAGCATACATGAATGTATTAAACACTTATCACTTCCTCACCTATTGTATAAAGTATGGTACTGGCTTGTAATTTTGTTTTTTCTCCAAGGCCCATTGAAGCTGCAAACAAATCAAAGCACTCTTTTCATTTTCTCTACGCTTCAGTGACATTTCCTTCTAATCTTAAATGATCTGGAAGTTTAAACCTCCCATTTCTATTCCAGTTTGTAACTGTTTGTAGCCTATTTGAACAATTCTCGGGAGACTGCTTACAGCATATCTCAAGCTTTATTCAAAATGTCTGCCTCCTTCTTGGAGAATATGGTATTTGTTATTCAATCCATCTCTGACCACTAGATGGCTTTACACAACTTTAACAAATCATTACACCAGGCAGTTTGAGGGAATTGGGCCCTTTCAATTATCAAATATTGAGATGACCACGCTTCTGTTTTTCAGATTCAAGTGGGTCAGTACTGGAAAAGTTAGATTTGTGGTAATGTTGACAATGATCCTAGTCACTACTTTTGGCACCTTCTAGCAAGTAGCAATAGTAAGGTATGGAATATTGTCTTTGATAACAAATGGTGTCAGTGCCAATTGCCAATTCCACCAATACTTGAGACTCGAGAGCCTGTTCATTTATGCACACATAATTTAGCTGCTGTTCAACACATCAAATGACTGACATTTGGATTCAAAGATTGGGGGTTGGTGTGTCATTGCTTTCCCTCAGGCGCAATAGAAATTCTGATCTGATAAGTAGGGTTCATCTTCAAGTTTTTTTGTTTCCTACAGCCTGAAAGAGGTCTTTGAAGCGAAAAGGTGCAGAAGCAGCTGCATCACCCAGATGTTTTGAAATGTTCCTTTTCGAAGTTGATGGTGGAAAGATGATAGGTGGTGTGACTGAATGCTTGGTATCCTGAGGCATGCCAACCATTGCTATTTGGAATTTATGCTTTTTCAATCACTTATGCCGATGCTTTATGACCTTCTTTGGAATCTCTGACAGAACTCTCATGCTGCAAAGTCATGTATGACTGGAAGGCACAAGTTGTGACTGTCATAATAGGAAATGATTTCCTGTAACATGGTCTTGACAAAATATTTCACCTACAAACAATAAAACTAATTATTGTGCCCACAGGCCAAATACAGATACAATACTGTATAAAGAGTCTCACACTCATGGGAGCAATGTCAATGTGACTAATGTGAACAAGAAAAGAATTGAACATAATTTCACAGAGGGCACTATATAGGGCATGGGAAAAGGAACGGTTATGTGGTGGTGTGATGTGCTTTTAAAGGGACAGGCATCCTTAAACTTCAACTAAGTGCTACACTGGTTTTGGGTCATGGCCTCAATATTTGTGTAAAATTAATAAAGGAGTAGTTTAATCTCTGAAATATTACAACTCAGTAACTTTGCTGACAACTGAGACTTGAATGTATCTGACACACAATTGGTTTAACCATCCACCCTGGCTGGACCACATCAAGCACTATCAGGCCCTACTCTCCAAACCAAAACTGCTCAATACTCCAGGATTATCCTGGAAGGCAAAGATAACCCCAAGCTTCTTTTCTCCACTACCAACCATCTCATTAAACCCTTCTCCCCTGCCCCCTCCACCAAGTGTGAGGAGCTCATGGACTTCTTTGTCACTAAGATTGAGACCAACCATTCAGCTGCCTCTGCCACATCCCCCTTTCCACTTACTCAACAAGCCAAATTTCCCCCAAGGTTCCCCTCTGCCCTTGCCCTGAATACATGTCTTTCTCTAGTTTCTTTCCTATCGCCCCTCATACCTTCTCCAATCTCATTTTGACCATGAGACCCACTGCCTACTCTCTCGACCCCATTCTAACGAAACTGCTGACCACCTTACATCCCTTCCTCGCCCACGTTTTAGCTAACATTGTAAACGGTTCCCCCTCTTCAGGTACTGACCCCCTACTTTTCAAAACTGTCATCACACCCCTTATAAAAAAAACTACCCTCAATCCCTCTGTTCTTCCAAACAACTGCCCCATCTCCAACCCCCCCTTTCCTCTCTAAAGTCCTTGAACGTGTTGTTGCCTTCCAAAACCGTGCATACCTTTTCCACAACTCCATGTTTGAATCTCTCCAATTAGGTTTCCACCCCTGTCAGAGCACTGAAACGGTCCTGATCAAAGTCATAAATGACATCCTTTGTGACCGTGACCGTGGTGCACTTTACCTCCTTATCGTCTCGACCACTCTGCAGTCTATGACACGATCGACCACACCACCCTCCTCTAACGCCTTTCCTCCATTGTTCAGCTTAGTGGGACTGCCCTCGCTTGGGTCTTATCTATCCAATCATAGCCAGAGCATCTCCCAAAATAGCTTCTCTTCCCACCCCTGCACCGTTACCTCCGGAGTCTCCCAAGGATCTATCCTTGGCCTCCTCCTTTTCCTCATCTACATGGTACTCCTCGGTGAGATCATCCAAAGTCATGATATCAGGTTCCATAGGTATATTGATGACACCCAGCTCTACCGCACCATCACCGCTCTCGCCCCTCCATAGCCTCTGTATTGTCCGCTTGCTTGTCCGACAACCTATCCTATGTGAACTGTAACTTCCTCCAGGTAAACATCATCTTCGGCCCCTGCCACAAACTCCGCACCCTTGCCTCAGATTCCAGCCCCTCCCCAGCCACTGTCTTAGGTTGAAGCCATCGCAGCCTCAGCATTCTATCTGATCCTGAGCTGAACTTCTGACCACATATCCTCTCCGTTACAAAGACTGCCACCTCCATAACATCACGTGTCTCTACCTCAGCCTCAGTCCATCTGCCGCCAAAACCCTTATCCTTGCTTTTGTTACTTCCAGACTTGACTATTCCAATGCTCTCCTAGCCGGCCTCCCATCCTCCAGCATCCATAAACTTCAGCTCATCCAAAACTCTGCTCCTGCAAATATCCTAACCTGCACCAAGGCCTGCTCAATTACTTACATTGGCTCCCGGTCCCCGAATGCCTCCAATTTATCATCCTAATGTTCAACTCCCTTCATGGCCTCACCCCTCCTTATTTCTGTAACTTCCTTTAGCACTACAACTTTCGGAGAACTCTGCATGCCTCCAACTCTGGCCTCTTACCCATCCCCCACTTCCTTCACTCCACCTTTGGTGGCCATGCCTTCACAGCTGTCTAGGCCCTAAGCTCTACAATTCCCTCCCTAAACCCCTCTGCCTCTTCACCTCCTTAAAACTTACGTCTCAACCAAGCTTTTAGTCACTCCTCCGAATATCTCCTTCTTCATCTCAATTTTTGTCTGAATGCACTTCTGTGAAGCGCCTTGGGACATTTTCCAAAATTAAAGGTGCTATATAAATGCAAGTTGTTGCTCTTATGTATATATCCGGCAGATTCAAATATCAGCTTGTTATGGGATATCAACTGATGTTTTCTGTCATGCGTAAAAAAAATTAAAATTCTTCAATTAATGAATTATTTGTAGAAGTTTAGTTTCTTGTGTAGTGTGGTTATTTCTCTTCTAATCTAGAAATGACAATATTTGCCAAAGACTGAACTGGAGGATCACATCTCTCCTCACTAAAGAGATCACTCCCCGACATGGAAATTTTGGTGTGCATTATAATTACTGACAATGTTTTCCAAAGCCTTTTGAAATGAATATAGCCACATTTCTATCTTGCCATTTGATCGTATTAGATTTGTGTACATTTGTAGCAATCCTAACTCCCCTGTGAGAGACATTGATCAGCTGCTGTCACTCTATTTGACGAGTACAGTTCAAATAAATAAAAGCCACGGATGGAATTTAGTTACTGCATATTCTGGTTATACTTTGCCCATGACTATTTTTTGTTACTTTTATCAGCTTAGAAGCAACTTTTGTCACAACGTCAAACTCAGTGACATTTCTTATACTTGACTGCAAAATAACAGCTGATACAAAGTCTCGTAGACAAAGCTCCAATTTTGCTTTTAAAACAATCAAATTCCCAACATCCAAAAACACTCAGTTGAAGCTGTAATGATTTAGAAATGTGCAGTCAGAAAACAGGTACTAGTAACTGAAATAATGCTTAAACAGAGTCCAACAGAAACATTCCAGATACATAATTACAGTAACTCAAACTGAACTGAGTCTTTAAAGACCAAACAGTGTCATTATATTATTGGTCTGAGTAAAGTTCAGTAACATGTACCGTACCTATAAAAGGTCTGTATTATTAGGAGCCGAAAACTAAAAAAGATGTTGCTGGCTAGTTACTTCATTATATCAACGATGCTGAAAAACAAACATTTTGCCATGACTGGGCAACCCTAACCCTGATTTGTTAATTCAAATTTGAACCATCTTAAGGACAAGATCTGCAAAAAAAACTGTCCTATTGCTCTTCTCAACAAAGCAAACAAAAACCGATTACCTATTTTTCTGACCTTTTACTGCCATAAATTTTCATAAGTTTAAAAAAAAATCTCCCCTTCTGTAGACAACTGATGCTGGGATACAGTTCCAAGAGGTCCAGGACCCTCCAGTGCCTTGCCTAAGTGGCTATTTTTCAAGAATGTGGGGGGATCACAACTGATCCTAATCCTTTAGCACAGGTCAATCATGAGCACAAATACTGGCTGATTTTTTTTGCCCTTTCCAGGTTATGGGCACTGAGGCCAATTGTAGTGCCTTAGCTGCTGCACTGGCTGAGTTGTGCTAGCCAGCACAAATTGGGGATTGAACCTTCTGTTCTGCATGGCTTAGCAGCACCCACTGAGCAATCCGAAGAGTTACAAAAAAAAACTCTTTAAATAATACTGGTGTGTGTGCTTGTACGTGCATGTATGTGCATGCGTGCATATAGAAAGCAGTATTACTGGGTGCACAAAGCCTATTTATAATTATTTAAATTGTTTTCAGTGAGGATAAATAAGACTATATTGCTGGTGGTGAAAATCTGGTGCTATATTATAATTTTTTAAATATATAACATTTAAGAAAGTATTTATTTGAATCAAATAACTAAATTCATTATTTGCAGCTAATATTTCATATATTTCCAGAAATAGAGAAGAAACCATACTCCTCTTCAAATTTTCAAAGGGAGCTAACATTCCATGGAAACCACATTAAATACAGCCAATGTCAAGTTCTATATGAAGGAGTTGGAAGTCACCATTAAGAGTAACATTTATTTTCCTGGACGAGACATCCATTCAGGTGTCTGATGTGAATTTATATTCAAGATCCTTCTTTCACTGGAAGATCATACAACCTTAAAACAAACTTTCTCTTTATACGCATTGGTTACATTGTATTATGGTAAAATCTTGTATATATGGACTTTCAAAAGGCATTTGATAAAGTACCACATAACAGACTTATTCAGAAAATAGAAGCACATGGGATTAAAGGAACGGTGGTAACTTGGGTACGTAATTGGCTAAGGGATAGGAGGCAGAGAGTAGTGGTGAACAGATGTTTTTCTGACTGGAGAGAAGTATGCAGTGGGATCCCTCCAAGGAATCAGCATTAGGACCATTACTTTTCTTGTTGTATGTAAATGACCTGTATTTGGGTATAGGAGTACAATTTTGAAGTTCGTGGGTGATACAAAACTTGGCAACATAATAAATAGTGAGGAGGATAGGAGCAGACTTCAGGAGGATGTAGAAATGGGCAGACACATGGGGTGGGGATCAAGTGTAATGTATCGAAATTTGTTGACAATACAAAGCTAGGTGGGAAAGTAAGCTGTGAGGAGGACACAAAGAGGCTGCAATGGGATATAGACAGGTTAAGTGAGTGAGCAAGAAGATGGCAGATGGAGTATAATGTGGGGAAATGTGAAATTATCCACTTTGGTAGGAAGAATAGAAAAGCAGAATATTTTTTAAAAGGTGAGAGACTAAGAAATGTTGGTAGTCAGAGGGATTTGGGTGTCCTAGTACACAAATCACAGAAAGTTAACATACAGGTACAGCAAGCAATTGGGAAGGCAAATGGTATGTTAGCCTTTATTGCAAAGGGGTTGGAGTATAAGAGTAAGGAGGACTTGCTACAATTATATAGGGCCCAGGTGAAACCACACATTGAGTACTGTGTACAGTTTTGGTCTCCTTATCTTAGGAATGATGTACTTACCTTAGAGGGTGTGCAACAAAGGTTCACTAGATTGATTCCTGGGATCAGAGGGTTGTCCTATGAAGAGAAATTGAGTAAAATGGGCTTATAGTCTCTGGAGTTTAGAAGAATGAGAGATGATTTCATTGAAACATATAAAATTCATAGAGGGCTTGACAGGGTAGATGCTGAGAGGCTGTTTCCCCTGGCTGGAGAGTCTAGAACTAGGGTCACAGCCTCAAGATAAGGGGTCGGCCATTTAGGGCTGAGATGAGGAAAGATTTTTTCATAGGGTTGTGAATCACTGGAATTCTCTACTCCAGAGAGCTGTGGATGCTCAGTCATTGAGTACATTCAAGACTGAGATTGATAAATTTTGGACACTAAGGAAATCAAGGAAATGGGGATAAGGCGGAAAAGTGGAGTTGAGGTCGAAGATCAGCCATGATCTTATTGAATGGGGCAGTAGGCTCGAGCGGCCATATGGCCTACTCCTGCTCCAATTTCTTATGTTCTTATGGCAGATGCAATTTAATGCGGATGAGTGTGAAGTGATGTATTTTGGAAGGAACAACATGGAGAGGCAGTGTAATCTAAATGGTACTATTTTGAGAGGGGTGCAAGAGCAGAGGGACCTGGGGTTGCCTATTCACAAATCTTTGAAGGTAGCAGGCGGTTAAGAAAGCGTATGGGATACTTGGCTTTGTAAATAGGGGCATTGGATACAAAAACAAGAAAATCATGCTAAAACTTTACAAATCACTGGTTAGGCCACAGCTGGAGTATTGTGTATAATTCTGGGCGCCACACTTTAGAAAGAATATCAAGGCCTTGGGGAGGGTGCCAAAGAGATTTACCAGGATGATTCCGGGGATTTCTGACATGTGGGGAGATTGGAGAAGCTGGGATTGTTCTCCTTAGAGCAGAGAAGATTAAGGGGAGATCTAATAGAGGTATTCAAAACTATGAGGGGTTTTGATAGAGCAAGTAGGGAGAAATTGTTTCCTCAGGCACATGGGTCAGTAACCAGAGGTCATAGATTTAAAATAATTGGCAAAATTTAAACTAATTTGGCAGGGGGGTGGGCACCAGGATGTAGCATTAGAAAGCAGAAACGTAGTATTGGGAGAGGCAGATAGCACTAGAGTAAGAATTAGTACAGTATTAGGTGGGATCAGACTAAGAGAGAATACGAGAAGGTCCAACATAGTTTTACAGTGCATGTGTGTAGACGCACGAAGCTTGGTAAATAAGGTTGGTGAGCTGCAGGTGCAAATAGCCACATGGGCATATGATGTAGTGGCGATAACGGAGATCTGGCTCAAAAAAGGGCAGGATTGGGTATTAAATAGTCCTGGATACAAGGTATTCAGGAAAGATAGGGAAGGAAAAAAAGGAGAGGAGGGGGTGGCAGTATTGATTAAGGAGAATATTTCAGAAGTGGAGAGAGAAGATGTCCTTCAGGAGTCAAGAACAGAATCTATTTGGTTAGAGTTAAGAAACAATAGAGGCACCATTACACTACTGGGTGTATTCTATAGGCCGCCAACTAGTGGGAAGGATATAGAGGAACAAATTTGTAGGGAAATTACAGAGAGGTGCAAGAACTATAGAGTAGTGATAATGGGGAACTTCAACTATTCTCATATAGACTGGGATAGTAATAATGTAAAGGGCATAGAGGGGGAGGAACTTCTGAAGCGTGTTCAGGAGAACTTTCTTGACCAATATGTTTCAGGCCCAACGAGAAAGGATGCATTGCTGGATCTAGTTCTGGGGAATGAAGTGGGTCAAGTGGAGCAAGTGTCTGTGGGGAACATTTAGGGAACAGTGATCACAGTATCATAAGGTTTAGATTAGTTATAAAATCATAGAATAGAATCATAGAATGGTTAGAGCTCAGAAGGCGGCCATTTGGCCCGTCGAGTCTGTGCTGGCTCTCCGCAAGAGCTATACAGCTAGGCCCACTCCCCTGCCCTTTCCCCAAAGACCTGCAAATTTTTTTCTTTCAAGTACTTATCCAATTCCCTTTTAAAAGCCACGATTGAATCTGGCTCCACACCCCCCACCCCAACCCCAGCAGTGCATTCCAGATCCTAACCACTCGCTGCATAAAAATGTTTTTCTTCATGTCGCCTTTGGTTCTTTTGCCAATCACCTTAAATCTGAGTCCTTTGATTTTTGACCCTTCCGCCAATGGGAACAGTTTCTCTCTCTCTACTCTGTCTAGACCCCTCATGATTTTGAACACCTCTATCAAATCTCCTCTCAACCTTCTCTGCTCTAAGTAGAACAACCCCAGTTTCTCTAGTCTATCCATGTAACTGAAATCCCTCATCCCTGGAACCATTCTAGTAATCTTTTCTGCACCCTCTCCAAGGCCTTCACATCCTTCCTAAGTGCGGTGCCCAGAATTGGACACAATACTCCAGTTGTGGCTGAACCAGTGTTTTATAAAGGTTCATCATAACCTCCTTTTTTTTGTACTCTATGCCACTATTTATAAAGCTCAGGATCATATATGCTTTTTTAACTGCTTTCTCAACCTGCCCTGCCACCTTCAACAACCTGAGCACACATACCCCCAGGTTTCTCTGTTCCTGTACCCACTTTAGAATTGCACCCTTTAGTTTATATCGCCTCTCCTTGTTCTTCCAATCAAAATGTATCACTTCACACTTCTCTCCGTCAAATTTCATCTACCACGTATCCACCCATTCCACCAGCCTATGTATGTCCTCTTGAAGTCTATCACTATCCTCCTCACTGTTCACTACGCTTCCAAGTTTTGTGTCATCTGCAAATTTTGTACACCCAAGTCCAAGTCATTAATATATATCAAGGAAAGCAGTGGTCCTAGTATCAACCCCTGGGGAACACCACTGTATACGTTCCTCCAGCCCAAAAAACAACCGTTCACCACTACACTCTATTTCCTGTCACTTAGCCAATTTTGTATCCATGCTGCAACTGCCCCTTTTATTCCATGGGCTTCAGCTTTGCTGACAAGCCTACTATGTGGCGCTTTATCAAACGCCTTTTGGAAGTCCAAATACACCACATCAACCGTATTGTCCTCATTGACCCTCTCTGTTACCTCATCAAAAAACTCAGGATTAGTTAAACACGATTTGCCTTTAACAAATCCTTGCTGGCTTTCCTTAATTAATCCACACTTGTCCAAGCGACTGTTAATTTTGTCCCCGATTATTGTTTCTAAAAGCTTCCTCATTACCGAGGTTAAACTGACTGGCCTGTAGTTGCCGGGTTTATCCTTACATTCTTTTTTGAACAAGGGTGTAACATTTGCAATTCTTGAGTCCTCTGGCATCACTCCCATATCTAAGGATGATTGTGTTTCTGCAATTTCCACCCTTACTTCCCTCAGCAACCTAGGATGCATCCCATCCGGACCTGGTGACTTATATACTTTAAGTACAGCTAGCCTTTCTAGTACCTCCTCTTTATCAATTTTTAGCCCATTCAGTATCTCAACTACCTCCTCTTTTACTGTGACTTTGGCAGCATCTTCTTCCTTGGTAAAGACAGATGCAAAGTCTTCGTTTAGTATCTCAGCCATGCCCTCTGCCTCCACAAGTAGATCTCCAATTTGGCCCCACCCCTCCTCTTACTACCCATTTACTATTTATATGCCAAGAGGAGACTTTTAGGTTCCCTTTTATGTTAGTTGACAATCTATTCTCATACCCTTTCTTTGCCCCTTTTATTTCCTTTTTCACTTCCCCTCTGAGCTTTCTATATTCAGCCTGGTTCTTACTTGTATTGTCAACCTGACATCTGTCATACAGCTCCTTTTTCTGCTTCATCTTACTCTCTATCTTTTTCGTCACCCAGGGAGCTCTGGCTTTGGTTGCCCTACCTTTCCCCATCGTGGGAATGTAACTATAATGTACCCGAACCATCTCCCCTTTAAAGGCCACCCATTGTTCGATTACAGTTTTGCCTGCCAATCTTTGATTCCAATTTACCCGGGCCAGATCCATTCTCAACCCACTGAAATTGGCCCTCCTCCAATTAAGTATTTTTCAATTGACCTAGCCTCTACAGCTTTTTGAGGGAGAGAGTTCCAGATTTCCACTACCCTTTGTATAAAGAAGTGCTTCCTGACATCACTCCTGAACAGCCTACCTCTACGTTTAAGGTTATACCCCTTGTTCTAGACTCTCCCACCAGAGGAAATGGTTTCTCTCTATCTACCCTATCAAATCCTTTAATCATCTTAAGCACCTCAATTAGATCACCCCTTAATCTTCTATACTCGAAGGAATACAAGCCTTGTCTATGCAACCTGTCTTCATAATTTAACCTTTTTAGCCCCAGTATTATTCTGGTGAATCTACACTGTATCCCCTCCAGACTAATATATCCTTCCTGAGGTGCGGTGCCCAGAACTGAACGCAGTACTCCAGATGCGGTCTAACCAGAGCCTTATACAATTGTAGCATGACATCCAATCCTCTGTATTCCAGCCCCCTTGACATAAAGGCTAACATTCCATTAGTCTTTGAAATTATTTTTTGTAACTGTCCACTAGCTTTTAGTGATTTCTGTACTTGGACCCCTAAATCTCTCTGTTCCTCCATAAATTCTTACATATTTACCATGTTAACAATTCCTTGTGAACCTCCTGACTATATTTACTTCACCTGGGCTGTGTGGAGTAAATACTTGGCTGCAATATCAATGAGACAGAAATTGCTCCCGAAATAACGGTGAGCTCAACAGCGCTCTCCGTTGTTAACGGCGAAATGGAGGAGCAAGTTCCAGCGTTTGCACATGAGCAGTGAAACGCGGAAATCTGGAATTTGCTCCAAGGCGTATCGCACGCTGCAATCAGAGAAATCAATGAAAAAGTGCAAACTTGCTCATTTGCCCAGCTGGAAAGTAACTAATTACCCCACCAAACAGGTACACTTAAAAATATAGGTCTAAACTGAGTTTTAACAGTGCAGTAAGTCTTAATGACTGCCAAACAACTAAAAATTAACTTTTAAAAATGTGGAGTCTCATTACTCCTTATTTTAATAGTTTTAGGTCATTAAAAAAATGTTAAAATTTAAAAAATATTTTTTTTTACTTTTCCCTTCTGTCTATTATTTAATTCTATTATTTCTCACCCTCTCTTTTATCGCAGCCTATAACTGTTTTTACATTGATTTAAAATGTTATACCTTTCACTTCCTGGTTTTCACGTTCCAAGCCTGCAGAGACAGTGAATGCAGCTGTCAAAAATGCTGTGATCTGATTGCTTGAGGGGGGAGATTGCTCCTCTCACTTCTCCCAGTGTCCTAGCTACGCCTGAACTGACACTGGGCTCTTCTCTGAAGATGAAGTGGCCAACGACAAGACCACAGTAAGTTAACGGGTTAGTATAAACCTATGGAGTGGCGAGGAGTTTTGGTTCACCAGTCCGAGCGATTTCTACCCCATGAATGTGTGTAAATGTGCTATAGATGCATTATGGAGAGTCAAATGACGGGTCCATCTCGGTCAGCTGCCTTCACTGCAATATACAGCAAATGGTTTTACATCAAGCTATGAAATATTCAAACTTATGCACTTTAATGACTACTAAGATGATACATATCTGCCCTCAAGCTATTTAGAATAAAATAAATGCACTATCGATTCCTGACATGTGAAAATTAGAAACAAAACAGAAGTAGTCTGTCAATCATAGGGACACGAGTCCTATGATTCATATTGTCTGGGTGGAATGTTTCCCTTGTTTATAGTGGTATGGGAGCGTATCTTTGATAAATCAGCGAATTTATGTGACCATGATTGACAGGTTTTGTTTGAACATATGCCCCGGTTGCACTATATTTAATCTACAATAACAGAGTCATCAGGAACCTTTAAATTTAGGTTTGTGACATGGACAAAAAAACAATTTAAGTGCGTTTTCAAAAAAATAAAACTGAAAAGCATATGGAACACTGCAACTTAAAAATGTAAGGTTTTCCCCATTTTATCATCTGAATAAAGGACATCTCAGATGTTCAACATCAAAATGGGCTCGATTTTCAAATGGCGGTGGGATGGCAGCTGGGTGGGGGGGGGGAGGGGGGAGGGTCAATGGGCGCACAGGTAACCCGATTAATAAAATCTTACCGTTTCCCATGTGATCGCGAGTTAATTGGTGGCCCTTAACGTGGCTTCTGGGTTTGCCATCCGAAAGCTACGCAGTGGGCAGACTGCGCACCCGCATGACAGGCTGACAGCTGGAGTGGCTCTATTTAAAGGGCCATTGCTCCAAAGGCTTTTGCTGCAGCAAACACCAAAAAGGCACAATGGAGCAGCACAGGGGCAAGGCTGCTCCAAGAGACTGGCACCCCACAAATATTTGGTGACACAACTTTAACATTCATCACACAAAACATGAATTGATGTTAACAATGCTTGTCCTGTTGAACACCTCAGTATGCTCATCGCAACATGACACATCTGTGATGATGCTTAATATTGCCTTCTGTTCCCTTCAACCACCACAGTGATGGCAGAGGGTGATTCCTCAGAGGAGCTCCTGGCATCTGAGAGTGCACCATCACATCATAGCGAGCCATCCACCAGCGCAGATACTCACACCTCGGTGGGTCCTAGTAGTCAGTTAGTTGGGTTGACATCTGGTGAGTCACCACACATAAATGGGCACGAGCAGCCACGGGCAGCTGCGGAGAGTCCGTGTCGGTGGGTGCACTACTCTCCAGGCTCTGCTCAGCTGGACGCAGATGCTGAACCATCCTTTAAAAGGAGAATGATCGAGTGACAGCAGCACATTTGCGAGGTACTGGAACAAGTGCACACACACTCTCCACAACAGCGCAGAGGAGTCCAAGTCCTGCATTAGTGGAATGGTGGCACAAGTAAGTGCAGGAATGTCTGCGATGGAGAGAATGACAGCCTCCGTTGAGCTTCAAGCACGGCTCACAAATGAGTCCAGACTCAAGTCGTTCGGACTCGGGGTGAACAACATTCTGCCGCCTTAAACAGGCTGACAGATACTTTAGAAGTGGCCTTACAAGGCATCACACATGTCTTCTAAACTGTTCTCCAGCAGGGTGGTAGGAGTGGTGTGGGCCTGGCCCAGGGGAGGGATGATGACAAAAGGGGACATGGAAGTGGCAGCGCCACTCAAAGCGCTCCCACATCTCACTCGTTGCCCCCCTCTCAAACAGTACCTGCAACGCTGCCTCCTCTCCAGGTGGACGAGTCTGTCCCTGCACAGGTGCAGGTGAAGCAGTCTTTGGAGGGGCCCTCACGGGTTCCAAAACCCAGAGGGCATAGGCCAAAAGCATCTAAGCAGTCCGGGCATGAACATGTGCAACCTGCCACTACCTCTGCCGCAGCCATAGGGAATGCACCACGTAGAAGCGGTAGAAAGAGGAAGGCTAAGGATTTGTGATCCGAAGGGTATGCACAAGGGTGTCTGACAGACTGTCATGTTTTTCATTTATATTTAGTTTTTGTTATATTCACATTAAATGTTATCATACTCACCACTACTGCCACATCTTGCCCATTCTTGACTGGCTTTTGTGATAGGGCCCTTTCATGAGCGTCACCATGAACAGCGACTTTTGATGCCACCCATTGGGTCACTTTACACTGGGTGTATGTGTAGTTGCAGGACTGTTTTGTGCAGGGAGGGGGGGTGCAGGTGCTGATGTTGGCGCTGCTCTTTCCAGGTGGTCTGAGGACTGCACACTTCACATTTTCTGATGTTAGGAGAACTATTCACATACGAGTGACTCCCTGGCCTCACGAGCAGCCAGGTGAGCCACTGCTCTGGCCATGGGTTCGCCCTCCGCCTCCTCCTCCTTCTCCTCCACAATGTGGATGGCAGATGTGGATGGGGCCTCCTCAAGCGGCATCCACCTGTTGTGCCATGCTGTGCACACACTACTATAATGCGTCCCACTCTGTCTGGTGCGTATTGAAGTGCTCCCCCACAACGCTCGAGGCACTTAAATCGCATCTTGAGCAGCCCTATAGCATGCTCAATTGCAGACCTGGTGGCGATGTGGCTGTTGTTGTATCGACACTGTTGTTCTGTGATGGGGTTCCTCAGAGATGTCATGAATCACGTGTGCAGGGGATATCCCTTGTCCCTGAGGAGCCAGCCCTTAAGGGTGTTGGAAGAGAGGCGGGATGTTGGATTCCCTCAGAATGAAGGAATTGTGGCAGCTGCCAAGGAATCTGGTGCACATGTAAAGGAATCTTTTGCGGTGGTCACAAACGAGCTGAGTGTTGATGGAGTGATAGCCCTTTCTGTTGATGAACAGTCCTGGCTCATATGGAGGTGCTCTGATTGCTACATGGGTGCAATCAATTGCACTCTGCACCCTTGGGAAGCCAGCCCAGAGTGGAATCCCACTGCCCTCTCCATCTGGCTGAGGTCGTTCATGGGGAAGTTGACATATTGCGAGGCCGTGGGGAACAAGCCGTCGATGATCTGCCTTATGCACTTTTGTACAGGCGACTGAGAGACCTGGCAATGTCCCCGGTGGCACCTTGGAATGATCCAGAGGCGAAGAAGTTGAGGGCAATGGTGACTTTGACAGCGACGGGTAATGAGATGCCGCTCGGCCCAGCCAAGAGCAGCTCAGCATGAAGGAGGCTGCTGATGTCTGTGACCATCTGGCGACTCACTCTCAGCCTCCTTATGCACTGCTCCTCAGAGAGATCCAGGAAGCTGATCCTTGGTCTGTAGACTCTCTGACGAGGGTAATGCCTCCTGCGATGTCGCTCCCTCTGTTGTTGCCCTCTGTGCTCTTGTGCAGGTGCCTGTGGCGCAGCACTGTGTTGTGGAGCTCCAAGTGGCAGAAGTGCACGCCGTGCCTGGCGGGGATGGTGATGTTGCTCGTCCTCGGATGTAGTGGTGAATGCAGCCATGGCCCCCCCACCCCATCCTGATGGTGTCAGTTTGAGGGGGTCTGAAAAGTTAGTAAATGTGTGTCAACAGAACAATTCTGAGTGGAAACTAAGAATTTTCATTGTAAACACAAAGATCTCCCAGCCAAAAGTTTGTCCGAAAGACCAGAGTGCCTTGCTGCAATAACTCACCTTTTATCACCATCAATCAAACAAGCATTTCAATGTCCAACTGGCTGCTGGCTGAAACATGTCTCCTAAAACATGGAATGTTTCCCACAGCACGGGAAACATGCTGAGGCTGAATGAAAATCGGTCCACTCTTCAATCACCATGAAATGAACTACTTCAATTACTTAAACTCTCTAAATAACTGTGTTAACTATCATCCCGCCGGCTTTAATTGCCAGTGGGACTTCTGCATTCGTGAGGCGCGCACGCAGATAGAAGCATCTGAGGGGAACCCCGACTTCGGCAGGTTGGAGCCGGCTCCCTCACCTGCTCAGGATTTCCCCGATTTTCAGAGCCCCTCCCCGCCCCCAACGCACCCGCTCTTCAGCTTGAAAATCGAGTCCAATATATTTGCTTATCTTTAATTCTATTCTGGTTCAGAAAATATGAAATTACATGGTAAAGACTACACTTTACTGAGTCTGTGCAATACCTTGTGGTGCACTTTCTAATTATTGTGTTGAAGGCCCATGTGATCTTACAAGTGAACGATTGCACTCACATATTATGGTCAATAACAAATTGCAAGCTATCTGATTGCAAGCAATCTGAACTTAAAGCAAATCTACCCTTATCAAATACTGTTTTAATAGCTCATTAGTCAGAACTATTGACATTCTACTGGGAACTTTTATCTGAAGACCGTTCAAACCATTAAAGGAAGAAACTTCCTTCTCTATCACAAAGTCAGATAATGTGGAAAGATAATGACTCTCTGATCCTTTAAAGGCAAATATAAACAAAGGCACTCCCAGCTTGTCAAACAGTGTCTTAATAAAAGATAAACCAAAGTTACCTGAGAATATTGCCCAGTCGTGACAAAAAGTGTCACTTTTCAAACATTTTTTCAGATACTTTAGAAAGACAGGAATCCAGTTTTATTTTCACTTTTATTGCTCTCTCTTTAATACAGAAATATGTTTGTTTCTATGCAGGTAACTGTTCCACTAGTAGATTTTAGGAGAGATTTTCCTGGACCTGTGCCCAGATGCACTGGATCACATGGTCACAGCAAATTTCGGAAAAACGGGTGGGCGAGAGCACGTTCCTGTAAAGGAACCCACCTGATTTTCCTTCTATTAATTTAAAGTGGAAGGAAAATTAGTAGGGGGGGGAGGGGGAAGTTCCTTCTCAAGCATGTGCTTCAAACTACCTTATTTTCCAACATTCGCAGCAACCCAAGAAATCCAGTGCACCTTGGCTCAGAGTCAGGAAGATCTCCCCTTTTGTGTCCAATATGTACACTCTGATCTCCACACACTATGTATGTGTGATGTGTATTCAACTGCTGCTTTTACTTTTAAGTGAGCGATGATCTACACACATGCATTTTAAAACGATTGAACAATTTTGGGACCCTTTCTGTCTGTAACCTTTGTAGTACCAAAATTAAAGTGGGAGTTATCCATAAATACTTTTTGGAGCTTGTTACCCACTTTCCTCCCTCCCCATTTTGCCCTAAGCTGATTCCCCCAGGTTACGCACTTCTTGGGGATTATCAGGGAAGTCGACTTCTTTTGTAGAGTCCCAAATGGTCTGTTGCTTTCCAAGTGCCAGGGTTCGAATGTAAAAAATTCTGGAAGGGAAGGTGAGCAGTGAGAATGGGAACGTGGTTCATGTGGGGACCAACGACACCAGTAGGAGGATGTTTGAGGTTCTGCAAAGGGATAAGAAGGATTTAAGTTCTAGATTGAAGAGCAGAACCTCAAGGGTAGCAATCTCCAGATCACTCCCAGTGCCACGCACTGGACCAGATAGGGAGAGAAAGATTAGGATTGTCAATGTGTGGCAGGAAGTATGGTGTAGAGGGGAGGGTTTCAGGATCCTGGGACACTGGGACTATTTTTGGGGACCGGGATGGCTTTACAGACAAGATGGTCTTCATCTAAACTGGAGAGGTTCCCATGTCCTTGTGAAAGGGCAAGTAGAGCACTGGGGAAAGATTTAAACTAGGGTTGGGATGGGAAATCCACACTGTAAGTCAAAAAGTGTGAGAAAAAGACCGGCAGGACGTATGGGCAATGTGGGGGTAGTTACCCAAAAAAGAGTTCTGCACACAAATGCACGAAGCATAAGAAGTAAAACAAGTGAGTTCGAAGCACAAATTCAGATTAGAGGATACGAAGTAGTAGCCATTAGAGGCCTGGCTAAAAGCGAGGCATGATGGAAGCTAAATATTCCAGGCTATAGGATCCTTAGAAAGACCCGGGAAATTGGGAAAGAAGGAGTAGCAATATTGATAAAAGATACAATTATAGCAGTAGCTAGAAGGGATTTCAGCAAGGGTGATCAGGCAGTGGAAACACTAAGGGTAGAGTTAAGGAACAACAAAAGATGCAAGACTCTGGTAGAAATTGTCTACAGACCTCCTGACAGCAGTGATGCAGTGGGGGATATATAAATACGAAGATCAGGAAAGCATGTAGCAAAAGCAATGTGGTTATAATGGGAGATTTTAATTTTCACATAGACCAGGAGAAGCAGAACAGCTCAAGCAGTAAAGGCAATGAATTTCTAGAATGTATTCAGAAGTTTTTTAGAACAATAGGGGATAATTTTGACATTGGGTGATGTTGTAAAGTGGGTGATAGCGAATCAGCCGCCTGTTATACATCTCTCCCGATTTTCATTTCTGTTGAGGTAGTGTTGTTGCATTTTCCAGAGAAGTGAAAGGTAACAGTGCAGTGTTAACAATAGGAACTTGATTAAATCTGCCATTTAGGAGTCAAATGAGAACTCCACAAGAAGCTCCAAGACACAGTGGAGTGGGTTGGGTATGAGGAAGATATTTGTGATCTTCTGCAGTATCATGACCTAATATGACTTGACTAAGGGACAAGTATAGAAGATATGCAAGTGAGAGATTATGCATCTACATCCTTTAATACTGGCCTATAATCTCAAGCCACCAGCAAGCAAACTGCATTGGGATGCAGTAGATAAGATGAATATTCTTAACTGTCCCTTCTTCAGGTGGTTCATAATTGATAGTCTAGGAACAGCAGAGCAAGTAGTCTCCCTTTCTTCATCTGAAATTGTACAATTAGGATTGGCTATCCATGTCACTCATAATACGACCAGTTCATCATAAAAACATTCATAAAAATCGATGTAGAAGAGAATCTTGAAATCAGGCATTGTGTCAACAGAATCATCACAAAACCTTTAAGAAAACTTAAATATTTCGTACTTATTAGGATTAAGAAGCATACAGATTATTTTGAGAAACAAGAGCTATGAAGCTTTTTATTTTCAGCAATGGGATAAAATAAATTCTGTTTTAAAGTGAAGGCCAATATATCCAAGCAGAAGCTAGTGGTAGAAGCATTGCTATAACACAGCAAGGCAATTATCATCAAGTAACCTGCTTCCTGCTGTGTGGGTTGATGTATGCTTTTAGCCTCCAGCCTTTATTCACACAATTCTTAAAATGGTCCTGTTTACTGAAAACACAAGAACAAAGGCAAAAGAAAACATTTTAGAAGCTGTTCAATTTTCATAATCTTTATGACTTGAATGAATGCTTCAACAGTCCTTTTACTGAGAAGTATACGGCTAGTATTTCTAGACTTGAATTCTCGAGATCCAGTGTTCCTAGAGTCCGTGTTCCTTCTGCCAATTCTATCTAAAATGATGCATTCAAGCTCATACTCCAGGTATGTTTGGGCATGAGTGGAATATTTTTCATTGAGGTTTACCTGAATCAGAGGGAGAAAATTTTCTTTCACTCTTAGGGAACACATTTTGCTCACAATCAATTTCAGATCAGGATCTAAGCTAGATCATTCTGAGCTGTGGGGCAACTGGGAAAATTCAGAGAAAATCCAGGAAATGTCTGGGATGAATGAGATTCTTGTTTCAGAAGTAAAGTTGGTTTACAGTAAACTTCTCTCTCAATATCTCAAAAGTTTGATAATTATTCTGCCACCTATACCCTAATGTGAGTCAGTACATAATTTGGGTGTCTGAAAGTAGACGGATTCCCCATTCTAATCCATCCAATTATAGAAAAAAATCTTTAATATTAAACATTACAAAAACATGCTGACTCTTACTATAGTATTGTTCCATGGATGCTGGCCGTCCTTAAGAGGCACCTGTGAACCTAGACAGGGCATTGCATCAGGCTATTTCACTATGGGGGGCATCGCAATTGAGTTGCACTCACCTCACAGACATACACATACACATTCACACACACCTTCAGGCATAGGTAGCTGGAATAAACACAGAAAATGCTGGAGAAGCTCAGCAAGTAAGGCAGCATCGGTGGAGAAAGGAACAGAGTTAACGTTTCAGGCCGAAGAAGGGAAAGGTGGGGAGGGAAGTGGGGCGGGGGGGGAGGAAAGAACAAAAGGGAAGATCTGTCATAGGGTGGAAGGCACGAGTGATTAAATGACAAAAGGGATAATGGTGCAAGGCAAGGAAGGTGGTAATGGGACAGGTTAAGAAACAAAAGATTGATCTGAACTAGCTGTAAATGGCAGCAGCAGAACCATTACCAGCACTTGCTGACTGAAAAAATGGGAGCAGTGGTTATGATCTGAAGTTATTGAAATCAATGTTGAGTCTAGAAGATTGTAAAGTGCCTAAATGAAAGATGAGGTGCTATTCCTCGAGCTTACATTGAGCTTCAATGGAACAGTATAAGAGGCCGAGGTCAGAGTAGGAGTGGGAAGGGGAATTAAGATGGCAAGCGACCGGCAGCTCAGGGTCACACTTGCAGACAGAGCAGAGGGGTTCAGCAAAACGATCACCCAGTCTGCGTTTGGTCTCCCCAATGTAGAGGAGACCGCATTGTGTGCAACGGATACAGTATACTAAATTGAAAGAAGTACAAGTAAATCGCTGTTTCACCTAGAAGGAGTGTTTGGGGCCCTGAGTGGTAGGAAGGGAAGAGAGGAATGGGCAGGTGTTGCATCTTCTGTGCTCACACGGGAAAGTACCGTGGGGAGGAGAGCTGGTGTTGGGGGTGATGGAAGAGTGGACCAGGGTGTTGCGGAGGGAGCGGTCCCTTCGGAATGCTGAAAGGGGAGGGGAGGGGAAGAATTACTTGGTGGTGGGATTATGCTGGAAGTGGTGGAAATGGCATAGGATGCACGTTGAACGTGGAGGCTGGTGGGGTGGAAGGTGAGGACAAGGGGGAACCCTATCATGGTTCTGGGAGGGAAGGGAAGTGGTGAGGGCAGAAGTGCGGGAAATAGGACAGATACGGTCGAGGGCCCTGTCAACCACAGTGGAGAGGAATCCTTGGTTGAGGAGAAAGGAAGACATATCGGAAGCACTGGTGTGGAAAGTGGCATCATCAGAACAGATGCGACGGAGACGGAGAAACTGGGAGAAGGGAATAGAGTCCTTACAGAAAGCGGGGTGGGAGGAAGTGTAATCAGGGTAGCTGTGGGAGTCGGTGGGCTTATAATAGATATTGGCTGACAGCCTATCCCCGGAAATGGAGATAGAGAAGTCGAGGAAGGGAAGGGAAGAGTCGGAGATGAACCATGTGACGGCGAGGGAAGGGTGGAAGTTGAAAGCAAAGTTGATGAAATTTTCAAGTTCGGGGCGAGAGCAGGAAACGGCACCAATACAGTCATCAATATGCCAGAAAAAGAGGTGAGGGAGGGGACCTGAGTAGAACTGGAACAAGGATGTTTCACATATCCCACAAAAAGGCAGGCATAGCTGGAAACCATATGGGTTCCCATAGTAACACCTTTTATTTGGAGAAAGTGAGTGGAGTCAAAGGAGAAGTTACTCAATGTAAGAACAAGTTTGCCAGTCGGAGGAGTGTAGTGGCGGATGGGGACTGGTTGGGCCTCCATTCAAGGAAGAAGCACAGGGCCTGTAGACAGTCCTGGTGGGGGATGGAGGTGTAGAGGGACTGGATATCCATGGTGAAAAGGAGACGGTTAGGGTCGGGGAACTGGAAACTGTTAAAGTGGCAGAGGGAGTCAGAAGAGTCGCGGATGTAGGTTGGAAGAGATTGGACAAGGGGAGAAGAAATTGAGTCGAGATAGGAGGAAATAAGTTCCGTGGGGCCATTTGCAGCTACTCCTGATCAGTCTTTTGTTTCTTAACCTGTCCCATTGCCACCTTCCTTGCCTTGCACCATCATCCGTTTTTTTTGGACTGGAGGGAGGTGTGCAGTGGGGTTCCTCAGGGGTCAGTGCTGGGACCACTGCTTTTCTTGATATATATTAATGATTTGGACTTGGGAGTAAAGGGCACTATTTCAAAATTTTCAGATGACACAAAATTTGGAAGGGTAGTGAACAATGAGGAGGATAATGTTAGACTTCAAGAGGATATAGACCGGCTGGAGGCATGGGCAGACACGTGGCAGATGAAATTTAACACGGAAAAATGCGAGGTGATGCATTTCGGTAGGAAAAATGAGGAGAGGCAATATAAACTAGAGGGCACAATTCTAAAAGGGGTGGAGGAACAGAGGGATCTGGGGGTATATGTGCACAAATCATTGAAGGTGGCAGGGCAGGTTGAGAAAGCGGTTAAAAAAGCATACGAGGTCCTCAGCTTTATAAATAGAGGCATAGAGTACAAAAGCAAGGCAGTCATGATGAACCTTCAGAAAATACTGGTTTGACCACAACTGGAGTATTGTGTCCAGTTCTGGGCACCGCACTTTAGGAAGGATGTGAAGGCCTTAGAGAGGGTGCAGAGGAGATTTACTAGTATGATTCCAGGGATGAGGGACTTAAATTACGTGGATAGACTGGAGAAGCTGGGATTGTTCTCCATGGAACAGAGAAGGTTGAGAGGAGATTTGATAGAGGTATTCAAAATCATGAAGGGTCTAGTTAGAGTAGATAGCGAGAAACTGTTCCCATTGGCAGAAGGATCAAGAACCAGAGGGCATAGATTTAAAGTGATTGGCAAAAGAATCAACGGTGACATGAGAAAAACACTTTTTTACACAGCGAGTAGTTAGGATCTGGAATGCATTGCCCGAGGGAGTGGTGGAGGCAAATTCAATCATGGCCTTCAAAAGGGAACTGGATAAGTACTTGAAATGAAAAAATGTGCAGGGCTACGGGGATAGGGCGGGGAAGTGGGACCAGCTGGATTGCTCTTGCATAGAGCTGGCGCGGACTCGATGGGCCGAATGGCCTCCTACCATGCTGTAACCTTTCTATGATCCTATGATTCTATCCCTTTTGTCAATTAATCACTTGTGCCCTGTACCCTATCAGAGACATTCCCTTTTGTTCTTTCCTCCCCCCACCTTTCCCTGGCTCTGTACTCGCTCAAAAACTTTAACTCTTTTAACATCTTCCAATTCTGACGAAAGGTCATTGACCTGAAACATTAACTCTGTTTCTTTCTCCACAGATGCTGCCTGACTTGCTGAGCTTCTCCAGCATTTTCTGTTTTTATTTTAGATTTCCAGCATCCGCAGTATTTTGCTTTTGACAGGTAGCTGGAAGCTGGATAGCCATTGGATCAGGAATCCTTTCCTGATTTTTCCTTTCCCAAACTTGGGATTTCTGAGGCCAATTGTAGCAACCATACTGCCAACCTGACTGAGACCAACTAACTCAGTGCAGACCAAGGATCAAATCTGGGCCACTTTGGTCCGTGTGGTTTAGATTCACATTTACTCATTGAGCTATCGAGGATCTGCTCAGGAAAACAATAAAAGAAAACCTTGGAGTCCTACAAGTCTAACTTAAGCTCTTGCAATGATGTAATATTTTTAAAACAACAACTTGCATTTATATAGGGCTTTAATGTTGCAAAATGTACCAAGGTGATTCACAGGAGCATAACCAGACAAAAACTGACACCAAGCCAAACAAGGAGATATTAGGAGGGGTGAGTGAAAGCTTGGCCAAAGAGGTAGGTTTCAAGGAGGATCTTAAAAGGAGAGAGAGGTGGAGAAGTAGAAAGGTTTAGGGAGAGAATTCCAGAGCTTAGGGCAGCTGAAGGCACATTTTAAATCAACATATACAAAGTATGGTATTGCCCGTAACATGAATGAATAATTGAATTAATGATTTAATTACAAGAGCCTCTTTCCCATTGTCTTCCATAACAATATCTATGCAAGCGAGAGAAATCTATAGCGCAAAATAATTCCTGTGTAGTCCACACATATTTATCATAAAGAACACTGGCTTTCACATAGCATTGATAAGTTACTATCTTTGTTCTTGCAATTTGTGATTTCATCTGAACTTTAAATAGGCTTCTGGTTTGCAACATGCTGCATGTTATCCTATATGTATCCTCCTTCTGAGCTGTAAATTAAAGCTGTTTTTCAATTTCAGTTAAATTAACAGAGCAGTTTAAAACAAAAATAATCATACTTGAATACAGAGCTGTGATTCTGTGTGACATCAATTACCTGGGTAACTGATCTATGGAAACTTTATGATCAATCATTTCTGACTCATAAGCTCCAGCTCTTTGTATCTTGCAGCTGCATCATTTACTTTACTTCTGAGTCATAACACAAGCAATCAAATATGAAAAGATTCACAACATCTGAATTCTGGACCCAACGGCTTAACTGTGGTCACGTGAGCTACTGTAAATTGCTGAATTTTAGCAATATTTTTCAGAGCATTACAACCACAGTGGATTCTTAGTCCCCAACAATGTTATGCACCAACATCAGTTTAAACTGCACAAATGTGCTATGGCATTTGTCAACTCAACTATGGATGTGCTTTAGTGTATTTAAACTCTTGAGAGTACGCAAATACTCAGAGCAACAATAAAAATGAAAATGGATGATGCTGCAAGTGTGCATATCAGCCAAAATTAAATTAAAACACCATATTTTTCCGCAGTGATTATAACAATTCATATTAAGATGGATAATGGTAAAATGCATTTCAAGGTTTAGATATTAGATGTAAGGTGTAAAAAATATATTCAAACCAAGCTTAAATGATGATTATGCAATAGGATAGCATTGATGCAGCTAATCATCTAACATTAATTTGATGCAATCACTGTAGAGAACCAGTTGGCATCGTTTTAAAAATGTTAACCCTTAGACTGCTGGCAAGATTTGGGAACTACCAATTTTATAGCACCTTTCACGACCTCAGGATGTCCCAAAGTACTTTCCCAAATTGCTTCACAATGAAGTACTTTTAAAGTGCAGTCATTGTGTAACGTAAGGAAAAGTAGCAGCCAATTTGTGTACAGCAAGGTCCCACAAACAGCAATAAATTACTAGATAACCTATTTTAATGATGACATATTGCACCTGGAAGTCCACCACAGCACTTTTAACAGTTCTTCTGAAAATTGTAGGCTAAAATCCCTTTAAACTTACCCTCTAGATGAAAAGTCCTTGTCTTTTAGCTTTCAGTGGCAAATTTCTCACATATTGTTCCTCAGGCTCACCTCACTAGGATTATATCATAGATATCTGGCAACATCACCTTAAGTAAATGATTTAATTACTTAAGGGTTATTAGGAGCTTGTGACAAAGCTGATGTTTCTTTAAAAATACAATGCACCTTTGTAAGGCAATTATTAAAAGCATTATTATACGACAACATTCAGGTGTTAAAGTGTTCATGTTTTCAAACATCCTGAGTTGCCAATTTACCAGAACTTTTGTTGAATCTATTGTTTGAGTTAGACATCCTTTAAAAGTGTCTCCATTGATATTAAGAACAGTAGGAAATCTTAATCAGAGGAGCACCCAAGAGGAACACTTCTCCTGGGCACACAAAAATAAACACTGAAAATTTCTTGCGCCATTTTTTGAGCAGTCTCCAGCAATCCCTTTAAGTATCGCTGGTTAGGCCACTCAACGTCAGGTACAGCATCAGGCACGGCACTCGCTCTGCCCATTTGTACCTACATTTCGCATTTGGGGTCCTACAACTGGATCCCAATTTTCATATTTAAAGAACCTAACATCTGTTTCAGGTGGGTGCCCTGGACAACAAAAGTCGCCCGAGCCAATATGACATCCGGCACACTTCCAGTGTAGTTCAGACCTGACTGATCATAACGTGAACTCTGGAAAAACGAACGGCCTGGAGTTGAGTTAATACTCAGCTACACGCAATTCTCACTTGTTAAATAAAATAAATGTATCTGCAGCCTTTTATTTCACTGATTAGATTTTTGCTATGTATATAATTCACATATGCCATGGAAGAGGTATTTATTGTAACATCAAATTTATTGATACCAACCTATTTGGACTTGTGGCTTGAATTAATATTCAATGGAACCTAGCCAAATAACAGGAATAAGCTAAGGAATAGCAGATGGATTTTAAAATGGATAAATTAAGGTAACACACATTGCTACAGGAAACATGAAGTACCTGTCCAGTGGAAAAGGAAAATTATTTTAGGTGATTATCAACCATTCACTGGAAACATCATGCCAATGCAAGGGTGTTGCCCGCAAGGCTAATCAAGCAGTGATATTTATTTAAAGTTGTTTAACTAGATTAGAAGAAAGCTGGATTTAGCAGTGTAAATGCTTTAAGTTGGCTAACAAACAGCAGTCTCCCAGATTCCAAACGAAAGCAGCACCTGTACAAAAATTGTTTAAGGGCTCTACAATTGGCCTCAATATCCTGTCCCTTCCCAGCTCAGTCGAATAGCTTGTCAATACTCACTGTCAAGGCTCATACATAAATAATGGCCAATTGAGCAAGAGACCAGATGGCATCTAACACCAATGAAATGGCACCCCAGCAAGGAGTAAATATTTTCAGGAGAGGAAGAGAGAGGAGAATAATTGGCAGAGAGATCTGGTGAGAAAAAAAAATGGATGAATGTCTAGTTAAGAACAGGATTGCTGGATGTAGGGCTAAGTATAGAGGGCGAAAAATCAAATACCCCATAGAACATAGTGGTTTCTGTGCTATTGAGACCATGGAAATATCATCTGCAGAATGCAACTAGTCAGAGTTGAAGAACTGAGACTGTGATGTTAAGATGATAACCTGGAGCTATCGTCTGACCTTTTTGGGGGGAGGGGTAAAGGAAAGTGAAGTCAGGAAGATATTTTATATTATTGGGAGTTTTACTTGAAAGTTTGATGGGCCGAATGGTTGTTTATTGTGTCATCTGTTTTATATATAACAATGAAAGTTAAATATATACATGTTTACATACAGCATGTTGGAACATCCACATTTCTTCTCCCCCTCTTTAGATTTTTTAGGTTCTAAAGCAGGAGCTCATGAGGCACACAGGCTGATAAGAGATTTTTTTTCCTGACGCTGCATTTTTCTTTCTCATGTCTATAAAATCATTTGAAACATAAATGGATGGTTTGGCCTGGTGGCGTGAAGAATTCTCAAGGGAGCCATGCTCCAATGTGGCTTTCACAATGCAGTAAAATTACTGACATTGTCTTTTATATGTTAAACACTGGGCAGAATTAGGCAAGAATGTTTCTTTCTGTTTACATACAGATAGAAGGTTGTAGAAACACAGAGCTTTTGTACAGCTGCACACTAGCAAATAGACTCTCAGGGCAGGTAACAAGCATCTCATAAAAATCACTAGTAGACATTTCTGTAAAAATCCAAACTTTCAATACATTTACTATGACAGCAGTAATTTCCTTACCACGGGTTTCATTTTTGCACTGTAAACCCTGTCATACTACCATCTGTTAATGTCACATTCTTAGAGTTGCTAGGCAATGGAAGTAAATTCTATAGGCAAGTATTTTTCCGTGCATAATACTTTGCAATTCAAATTTCAAAAGATTTCCCAATTGTTCCCCCACAAATTATTGCAGTTATATCTTACCTAGACTAAATTTCCTCTTCATTTGTGTCAATTTGGTCAGAGATTAGCACGGCAGGAGCAACAAATTTAAATTTAAAATCAATATATGCTGTACAGACTTGGTTCATGTACACAGGTAATGCACCATAAATGAACAATCTCTCTTGAATGAAATTCAAAAGCAGTTTGGGCCATTGCATCTCTGGATTAGTTGGTTTGACCTGGAATGGTAAATAAAACTTGCACAACAAAGAGCACTTATTCAGATTTGTATGAAACTGTAAAATGGTAACTCATTTACATAGAATTACATAAAATGTACAGCACAGATCAGGCCATTCGGCCCAAAAGGTCCATGACGGTGTTTGTCATCCACACAAGCCTTCTCCCTCCCATTTGCTTCTAACCAGAAGCTAATTTGAATTAAACCCTAAATAACTATACATGTATAAACAGTCTGCCATTTGGTTACTTGCAGCAAATTTTAGTTCTAAAAAACAAGTGAAGCATTAAATACGGACTTATAGTGTAACAAGAGCAACGACTGCTTGAAACTTTGCCAGAGGACTCAAGAAAGGTTAAGAAGAAATGGCTTCATTATCTGATTTTAGGTACTTTGAAATATTTCTCTTTTTATTTTCATCACTTATGATTGTGATCACATACAAATGATTGTTTATCACTTATTTGGCAGCTATAATCCTGCCAAATAAGTGATAAACAATCTGAAGCATAATACAAATCTTTGAAACAACATTTTCTTTTCTAGAGCATCATCATGGAATCATATACTATGACAACTCGATATTAACCTTACTATGTATTAAGACTCATTCAACTAACTGAGCCACAGTGTAGAAAGAAGGTAAGATTGGACTGGAATTGGAGCTTCATAGCAGCCATCTTTTATCAGCTTGCTTTCTTTAGTACTTCAGCCTAAAAACTTCCCATTGTTCTCCCGCTATTCACCCTGCATTCAGAGTCACTCACTGTGCATTAATTACCACTATTCTCAATGCACCAGGAGTCTCCCAAACACGCTCCCTTCTTTCAGAAAGGCACACTTTGCTTGGCCATCTATTCTCATGCAGACTGGTTCAAATCCTACTGCTCCTTCAGCCTTTACATTTTCCAACCACAAAAACAATTTAAAAACTACAAAGAACAACTTGAAGGCTCGGTGAACATTGTTATATTATCTCACACTCTTTCATGAAAAACAGCCTCCAGTTGATCATCAGTACTGCTTAATCAACTGCATAAAAACTTTGAAATCGTTATATCAACAAATGTCTATTTTAAGGTCTTTGATTGTTCAAAACAAGCAATCCTCCAAGATGAAGTTAAAAGCCTGAGAATTAGTATTTATTGCACAGCGTTTTTATGAGGCAGTGATTTTGTTCTGGTGCCCTGCATTACCATCATGCACAGTGCACACCACACTTGTACTTCAATTATACTGCAATTGATGTTTCCTTTATTCTACAAGTTCCTTCCAAATTCAAGTGTACCATCAGAGACAGCCTTATAAATATAAAAGACTTGGTGCTGGTGCAGTCAGAGGCACTCAAACCCTTCTGGAATGAGAGTTTCATCCAGTGGCTCTGATGCAAAAGTGCAGGTGGCATCAAAGCAACATGGTTCCCGCTGGCAGGACTTGCCAGTGGGTTAATTATCTTGGGTCTAGCCACCGGCAAGCTGTTCTCTCAGCCTGTCTGTACAGGCCGGCAATGTGCGTTTGGCATTGCTAGCCTATAAAGGCCCTTGTCCCAACATGCAGAATAGTCACAGCTAGAAAGTCAAAGTCAAAAATGCAGCTCACATCATGTGTGCAGTTTTAAAGGTCACATTTGTGACTTCTGAGCCACTGCGCATCGGGGCCCAGAGTTTTCGCCATGGCACAACCCAATGTTGCGCCTGAAATTGTGCCCATTTTGCCGTTGTCAAATTACACCCAAGTATCGTCCTAATCTCATTAGAATATGCCCAAGCTTAAAATAGGGTTAAATAGGCATAAATCAACGGACATTAGAGTAAACAATCGGGGCCCAAGGAAATGCTGAACCCACACCAGTATATTTCTTCTTTGAGTCTTAAAATTTAAGTTTCAACTCAATTAACCATCATTCATGCACATTAGGCACAGCGGGCGCTAAATTGGGCCCTGTAGCGCCCCTTGTTTCGGCACTACAGGGCCTCTCTGGTATCCAAGATGGCGTCTTGGATGCACACGCACATTTCCAACGTGATGTGCGCCGGACGCCATCTTGGTAGAGGAGTTAACGCATGTGCAAATACCAAATGCTGGAAGCATGTAAAGTAGGGAGAAAATGCGTGCAATCAGTGTGCAACGCTGATTTAAAGTGATAGACACCATTTTGGACCTTAACGTTCAACTCAACACACAGTCTTAACACTGACCATCTGAACATGTCTTACAGTGCCTGAAGGACCACCCCCACCAGTGCTATTTAAAGGGGCAATGCAGGTGTTGCAGGATTATTGCTTCTGGTTGCTGGTGGAGTAGGAAGTGTCTTTTGAAGCTCCCTATTCGTACTGAGAGTTCCCAAACTACATTTAGAGTGGTTTGGCAGGTACTGCCTTACGGTTTGGAAAGTTACAACTGTGGTTGAACAATATTCCTGGCAACCATGGGTGGTCTGCTAGGGCTCCCACTGGGCATTGAGCACGACTGGGAGCATGCAGAGAGGCTACACATCGCAGGTCAAGCTGCAAGGAGACGGAGGACGAGGAGGCGCAGGGCAATGAGCAGGAGGCCCTATCCAATGAGGGCCCTCTGGGACCAATTCTCTTACCTCAACATGACTGAGAAGGATTGCATCCGACGCCTGAGGTTCACCTAGGAAGCCGTGACCGAGATCTGTCAACTGGTGCGGCCACAACTGCAGCCTCAGAGCAGAGCAAGGACATCATTGCCTGTTGCTGTGAAGGTCACCGTGGTGCTGAATTTCTACGACTCAGGGTCATTTCAGGCCTCTGCTGGCGACATATGTAACATCTCGCAGTATGCAGTGCACTGCTGCATAAGGGAGGTCACAGACGCACTGTACCAGATAAGGAACAGGTTTATCACCTTCCCTCTACACAGGGACAAGCAGAACGAGCGAGCACGGGGGTTCGCTGGTATTGCTTGCTTCCCTGTGTGCAGGATGCCATTAACTGCATGCATATTGCCCTGCATGCCCCGCATATCAACTCAACAGTCTTCGTCAACCAGAAGGGCCATCACTCCCTGAATGTGCAGCTGGTGTGTGACCACTTGCATCGAATCATGGAGGTTGATGCCCGCTACCATGGGAGCAGTCACAACACCTTTGTTATGCGGCAGTCGAACATGCCAGCTATCTTTCACCCGACTCGGCAAGTCAAAGGCTGGCTACTAGGCGACAAGGGCTATCCCCTCGTGCCATGGCTGATGACTCCGGTCATGAACCCACGCACACATGCACAGCAGGCCTATAATGAGAGTCATGATGCCACACACAACATCGTGGAGCACACCATAGGCCTCCTCAAACAAAGCTTCCACTGCCTGGACATGTCTGGAGGAGCCCTGCAGTACTCCCCTGAGCGGGTGGGAAGATTTGTGGTGGTCTGCTGCATGCTACACAACCTCGTCATCATGAGGGACCAGCTTTTGCCACCAATGATTGGAGAAGACCCTGAGCCAGAGGTGGAGGAGGAGGAGGCCGAGGAGGAGGAGGGTGTGGAGCCGGAAGAGGAAGTGGAGGAAGACGCAAGGGTGCAACAGGATCCACATGCCTTGTCTGCAAGGGTTCTGCGTGCTCGCCTGATCCATGCCCGCTATCAATAACGTGAACTACATCCCTCAACTCACCAACAGTCCGACACTCTCCACCTTTCCGCTCCCACAGGATAATCATAGGAACATAGGAATATAGGAACAGGAGTAGGCCATTCAGCCCCTTGTGCCTGCTCTGCCATTTGATAAGATCATGGCTGATCTGTGATCTAACTCCATATACCTGCCTTTGGCCCATATCCCTTAATACCTTTGGTTGCCAAAAAGCTATCTATCTCAGATTTAAATTTAGCAATTGAGCTAGCATCAATTGCCTTTTGTAGAAGAGAGTTCCAAACTTCTACCACCCTTTGTGTGCAGAAATGTTTTCTAATCTCGCTCCTGAAAGGTCTGGCTCTAATTTTTAGACTGTGCCCCCTACTCCTAGAATCCCCAACCAGCGGAAATAGTTTCTCTCTATCCACCCCATCTGTTCCCCTTAATATCTTATAAACTTCGATCAGATCACCCCTTAACCTTCGAAACTCCAGAGAATACAACCCCAATTTGTGTAATCTCGCCTCGTAACTTAACCCTTGAAGTCCGGGTATCATTCTAGTAAACCTACGCTGCACTCCCTCCAAGGCTAATATGTCCTTCCGAAGGTGCGGTGCCCAGAACTGCTCACAGTACTCCAGGTGCAGTCTAACCAGGGTTTTGTATAGCTGCAGCATAACTTCTGCCCCCTTGTACTCCAGTCCTCTAGATATAAAGGCCAGCATTCCATTAGCCTTACTGATTATTTTCTGCACCTGATCATGACACTCCAATGATCTTTGTACCTGAACCCCTAAGTCCCTTTGGACATCCACTGTTTTTAACTTTTTACCATTTAGAAAGTACCCTGTTCTATTCTTTTTTGATCCAAAATGGGTGACTTCACATTTGCCTACACTGAATTTCATTTGCCACAGTTTTGCCCATTCACCTAATCTATCAATATCCTTTTGTAATTTTATGTTTTCATCTACACTGCTTACAATGCCACCAATCTTTGTGTCATCGGCAAACTTAGATATGACACTTTCTATGCCTTCATCTGAGTCGTTAATAAATATTGTGAATAATTGAGGCCCCAAGACAGATCCCTGCGGGACTCCACTAGTCACATCCTGCCAATGTGAGTACCTACCCATTATCCTTATTCTCTGTCACCTTTCGCTCAGCCAACTTCCTAACCAAGTCCGTACTTTTCCCTCGATTCCATGGGCTTCTATCTTAGCTAACAGTCACTTATGTGGGATTTTATCAAATGCCTTCTGGAAGTCCATATAAATAACATCCATTGATATTCCCCTGTCCACTATTTTAGTCACCTCTTCAAAAAGTTCAATCAGGTTTGTCAGGCACGACTTACCTTTCACAAATCCATGCTGGCTCTCTCTGATTAACTGAAAATTCTCGAGGTGTTCAGTCCCCCTATCCTTAATTATAGACTCCAGCATTTTCCCCACAACAGATGTTCGGTTAACTGGTCTATAATTCCCTGGTTTCCCTCTCTCTCCTTTCTTAAAAAGCGGAGTGACGTGCAATTTTCCAATCGAGAGGGACAGTTCCTGAATCTAGAGAACTTAGAAAGATTATAGTTAGGGCATCTGCAATGTGCTCACCTACTTCCTTTAAAACCCTGGAATGGAAACCATCTGGTATCTGGTCCTGGGGATTTGTCACTCTTTAGTGCTATTATTTTCTTCATTACTGTTGTTTTACTTATGTTAATTTTATTGAGTCCCCATCCCCGATTCAATATTAGTTTCCTTGGGATTCCCGACATCCTATCCTCTTTTTTTACTGTAAATACTGATGCAAAGTAATTATTCAACATGTCCACCATTCCCCATTGTCAATGACAATATCCCCACTTTCAGTTTTTAAGGGGCCAACACTGCTCCTGACCACCTTCTTTTTCCTAATATAACTATAAAAGTTCTTCGTATTGGTTTTGATATTCCTTGCAAGTTTCTTTTCATACTCTCTTTTTGTAGCTCTTACTATCTGTTTTGTGACCCTTTGTTGATCTTTGTATCTTTCCCATTCGTCAGGATCTGTGCCATTTTTTGCCTTTTTGTAAGCCCTTTCCTTATATCTTATACTGTCCCTTAACTCTTTAGTTGTCCATGGCTTTTTTTTGGCAAGTAGAGTTCTTGACCCTCAGGGGTATAAATCGGTTCTGTATCACGTTAAATGTTTCTTTAAACATTTCCCACTGATCATCAGTCATTTTACCTATTAACAGATTTGCCCAGTTTACTGTGGACAGTCTGTGTCTCATCCCATTGAAGTCGGCCTTACCCAAGTCTAGAATCTTAGCAGCTGATTCACTTTTTTCCCTTTCAAACACTACCTTGAACTCGATCATGTTATGATCACTATTGGATAGATGTTCACGTACAGTTAAGCTGTTAACTAAATCTGGTTCATTACTCATTATTAAATCTAGTATGGCTTGCCCCCTTGTTGCCTCTAGGACATACTGCTGTAGAAAACTATCCAGGACACACTCAAAAAGTTCACTACCTTTCTGATAGTTGCTAGTTTGCTTTTCCCAATCTATGTGAAGGTTAAAGTCCCCCATTAAGACCACTATGCCTTTGTTACACGCTTGTCTAATCTCTGCATTTATACAATCGAGCACTTCAGAGCCGCTGCTATCCGATATACAATTCCCACTATAGTCTTAGATCCTTTCCTATTTCTCAGTTCAATCCATAAGGTTGCTGTTGGCTGCTTACCCCTCGTTATATCCTCCTTTATCATTGAAGTGATTTCATCTCTAATCACTAAGGCTACTCCTCCCCCTCTTCCATTACCTATCTCTCCTGTAGACCTTATAACCTGGTATATTTAGTTCCCAATCCTGACCGTCCTGCAGCCATGTCTCAGTAATAGCTATCATGTCATTCCCTCCAATTTGAATTTATACCTGTAGTTCATTAATTTATTCCTTATACTCCGTGCATTTGTATATAGAACTCTTAGTTGGGCCACACACCCTAACCTGACCTTCAGCTTTGATGCTGGGTTAATCACTTTACACCTTCTAGTTTTCACTTTATCTGTAGTCCCTAAAGTACACTTTCTTTCTGCTGCTCTATGCTTTTCCCTTTCACTTGTTCTTGAACAACTATTTCTACTATTTGTATTGTAAATTTCCCCTGGGTCCTCCCCTCTCTTGCTGCTCTCAACTTTACTCTCTTCTGACTCCCCGTTCAGTTTCCCATCCCCCTGCCACTGTAGTTTAAACCTCCCCAACAGCAGTAGCAAACCCCCCCTGCAAGGATATTAGTCCCGGATCTGTTGCGGTGCAACCCGTCCGGCTTGTACAGGTCCCACCTTCCCCAGAATCGGTCCCAATTCCTCAGGAATCTAAATCCCTCCCTCCTGCACCAATCCTCCAGCCACGCATTCATCTGATCTATTCCCCTATTCCTATACTCACTAGCATGTGGCACTGGGAGTAATCCTGAGATTACTACCCTTGAGGTCCTGCTTTTTAACTTATTTCCTAACTCCTTGTATTCTGCTTGCAGGACCTCATCCCTCTTTTTACCTATGTCGTTGGTACCGATATGGACCATGACCTCTGGCTGTTCACCCTCCCCCTTCAGAATGTCCTGCAGCCACTCAGTGACATCCATGACCCTGGCACCAGGGAGGCAACATACCATCCTGGAATCACATTTGCGGCCGCAGAAACGCCTGTCTGCTCCCCTAACTATAGAATCCCCTAGCACTATTGCTCTCTCGACCTTTCTCCTCCACCCCCCTTGTACAGCTGAGCCACCCATGGTGCTTTGGACTTGGCTCTGGCTGCACTCCCCAGAGGAACCCTCTCCCCCACCAGTACCCAGAACTGAATACTGGTTGGAGAGTGAGTTGCCCTCAGGGGACTCCTGAACTACCTGCCAAATCGCCTTCCATCTGATTACACATTGGTTTCCCTCTCAGATCATTGCATAAATAAAAACCACCACCAAATGCAAAATCAAAGTCTCATATAAATGAAATAAATGAAATTAGGCAAAAATAACAGAACTATTCACCCTTGTGCATTCCGTTCGTGCCTGTTGTTCGTGTGCCTTTACCTATCCTAGTGCTCCTACGAGGTGCTTCCCCAGTGGCTGGAGTATGGGTGGTGGGTGGCCGCTGGCCTTCAATGGAGGAGCGTGCAGATGGCCTTGGAGGATGACCTCGAGCAGCTCTGGGCCGGGAGGGCCCGGCTTCAGACTGCCCCATCGCAGCATGGGCTGCAGCAGTTTGGCCTGGCTGGCCAATAGGCAACAACAGGCGCACTGGTGGAGTGGCAGGGGTGGGAGCAGGAAGGCTGTCGTCCTGAGGGAGGACAGCAGGACTGACTGCCATGGTGCCACTGCCACTCTCCCGGGGTAGCGCCTCAGCAATCCTGGTGATCAGCTGGAGAACGGATTGCTGCAGTGCTGTGACGCCATGGAAGCCCCATTCCACAGTGGTCCCCAGACCCATGATAGCAGCAGTCTGAGCTTCCGGCGAGCTGGCAACTGTTGTATCCATTGCCCCCGCCCCAGCTCCTGCGCACTTGTGCTCGGTGTCTCACCACGTGCAGATCCCTCTTCTAACCTAGCCTCTAGTACAATGTCAGTCTCTGAGCTGGTGGAAGCAAGTGTCAGATTGAGTGATGGAGTGGCTTCAGTGTCCTCCAACTCCTCCTCCTCAGACTGGAAACATAGAAAATAGGAGCAGGAGTAGGCCATTAAGCCCTTTGAGCCTGCTCCGCCATTCAATATGATCATGGCTGATCCTCTATCTCAATACCATGTTCCCGCTCTCTCCCCATACCCCTTGATGCCTTTTGTGTCTAGAAATCTATCTAGCTCCTTCTTAAATATATTCAGTGACTTGACCTCCACAGCCTTCTGTGGTAGAGAATTCCACAGGTTCACCACCCTCTGAGTGAAGAAATTTCTCCTCATCTCAGTCCTAAATGTCCTACCCCGTATCCTGAGACTGTGACTCCTCATTCTTGACCCCCCAGCCAGGGGAAACATCCTCCCTGCGTCCAGTCTGTCTAGCCCTGTCAGAATTGTATATGTTTCAATGAGATCTCCCCTCATTCTTCTAAACATGAGTGAATACAGGCCGAGTCGACCCAATCTCTCCTCATACGACAGTCCTGCAATCCCAGGAATCAGTCTGGTGAACCTTCGCTGCACTCCCTCTATGGCAAGTATATCCTTTCTTAGGTAAGGAGACCAAAACTGCACACATTACTCCAGGTGTGATCTCACCAAGGCCCTGTATAACTGCAGTAAGACATCCTTGCTCCTGTACTCAAATCCTCTAGCAATGAAGGCCAACATACCATTTGCCTTCCTAACTGCTTGCTGCACCTGCATGTTTGCTTTCAGTGATTGGTGTACAAGGACACCCAGGTCCCTTTGTACATCAACATTTCCCAATCTATCACCATTTAAATAATACTCTGTATTTCTGTTTTTCTTTCTGAAGTGGATAACTTCACATTTATCCACATTATACTGCACCTGCCATGTATTTGCCCACTCACTCAACTTGTCAAAATCGCCTTGAAGCCTCTTTGCATCCTCCTCACAACTCATGATCCCACTAGTTTTGTGTCATCAGCAAACTTGGAAATATTACATTTGGTTCCCTTATCCAAATCATTGATATATATTGTGAATAGCTGGGGCCCAAGCACTGATCCGAGTAATACCCCACTAGTCACTGTCTGCCACCCTGAAAAAGACCCATTTATTCCTACTCGCTGTTTCCTGTCTGTCAGCCAATTCTCAATCCATGCCAGTATATTACCACCAATCCCATGTGCTTTAATTTTGCACAATAACCTCTTATGTGGGACTTTATCAAAGGCCTTCTTAAAATCCAAATAAACCACATCCACTGGTTCTCCCTTATCTATTCTACCAGTTACATCCTCAAAAAACTCCAATAGGTTTGTCAAACATGATTTCCCTTTCATAAATCCATGTTGACTTTGTCTAATCCCGTTGATATTTTCTAAGTGTCCTGTTATCACATTTTTTATAATAAACTCTAGCATTTTCCCTACTACTGATGTTAGGCTGTAGCTCCCTGTTTTCTCTCCCTCCTTTTTTAAATAGTGGGGTTACATTTGCCACCCTCCAATCTGCAGAAACTGTTCCATAATCTATCGAATTTTGGAAGATGACAACTAATGCATCCGCTATTTCCACGGCTACCTCTTTTAGGACTCTGGGATGCAGATTATCAGGCCCTGGGGATTTATCGGCTTTCAGTAACATTAATTTCTCCAGCACTATTATTTTACTAATACTAATTTCCTTTAATTCCTCCTTCTCACTAGTCCCTTGGTTCCCTAGCATTTCTGGGAAGTTATTTGTGTCCTCTTCCGTGAAGACAGAACCAAAGTATTTGCTTAATTGCTCTGCCATTTCCTTGTTCCCCATTATAAATTCTCCCATTTCTGACTGTAAGGGGCCTACATTTGTCCTCACAAATGTATCTGCAATGACAAAGGGAAACAGGTTGAGTTGTGGAGTGGGGAGAGAAGCAAGTAAGACGCGTGTGCTGACAGCATCTGCAGCACGTTAGTCAGAAAAGATTATAGGAGGAGGGAGATGAAGGATGGGAATGGAGAAGGAGCATTAGATATGCAGAGACCCCCTTCATTGGGACCTCCAGCACGGCATGTTGTGACGGCTGCAGCGACTGCCCGCCCAATGATCTGAAACACTGTCTCCTCTAGGGAGGTGAAGATGTGTAAGCATGCCCGTCCACCCTCAGGTCCCTCCTGCTGCCGGCTGTTATGCGCCACCTTCTCCTGCAAGACAGAGGACAGTGTGTCAATGAGTATCCTGCAAGGTGTATGGGTGATGTGCCTGCCGTGGTCAAATAGTTGCTAGTTTGTGTGGCCTGCAAGTGTGGTACTATGTGCGGGTGAGATGCAGCATGCCGAGTGCAGTATTGTGTATGGATGGGCAGTGTTTGTTGGTGGGTGGGTGACGGGGGATGTGATGCGTGGAGCAGTTGTGCAGTTGGTTGGATGTGCCACTTGACACTTGCATTCACTCACCTTGACCACTCGTGTCAAATCATTGAACTTCTTTCAGCAGTGCACCCACGTGCGTGGTGCAATGCTCCTGATATTGACTTCCTGTGCCACAGCCTGCCAATGCCTGCGGAGCTGCAGTCTAGAGGGTCTCCTGCTACCCTGTAGGTACATGTTGGCCCTCCTTTCTTCCACCCCTCACACCAGGCCTCCATTGCATCATCGGAGAAGCGTGGAGTCTTCTCTTATGCTGGTCCTGCTATCCTCATGGCCATTTTTCCCTTCTCCGAGTAAGCTGTGTACCTGCCATTTGAAATGTGCACCTGCACCTTTAAGAGGTGCAGGCTGCTGATGACGTGCGCTGTGCACACCCCATTTCCAACTTCCTCATTCTCCTTGCAGCCTCTCAGCAGCATGGGTAGAACTGGCTGCATGGAGATATCATGGTGAGTAGCAGGCAGCATTAAGTTTACGTGCTGCCTGCGTGGGGCCATTGGGCGCGGGGTACTAGCGCATCATGCTACCCCTGCCCGAAAACAGCCCCAATCGAATTTTTCCCCCAGCATGTTTAAGAACCTGCAATCAGGGAAGTGACATACTTCTGACATAAAAATGTATTAAAAGACGCAGACATACAGAGGAGGTCTCAGTGAGGATCTTTTTTTAAAAAAAACTCAAAAAATTGCAATTAAAGACCAGAAAAATGACTGTTTCCTGCTGTGTCTGAAAGTCTGGCTGCAATGTTGAGAGATTTCTGAACAAGCACAATTAGAGGGCACTCGCATTTGAGAGTCAGGGGGGCAAGGCCAGTTTTGTGGGTGGAGATTCATTTGGACGAAGGGTTTGATGGACGGATGTTAAAGATCGAGGAGACTTGGGCATGTGGTAGTTACACGCCTGTCGTGGTTGAATAGCTGCCAGTTTGTGTGACCTATGAGTGGTGGTTGTGTGACCTGCAAGTGTGGTGCTATGTGCGGGTGAGATGCAGCATGCCGAGTGCAGCATTGCGTATGAAATGGCAGTGTTTGTTGGTGGGTGGGGCATGCGTAACTCATTTGCGGCCAAAATTTCACAATCTTTTAAGCCAAGTTATTTGTTTGTGCCCAGATTACGGGTGTATCTGGGCACAAGTGCAGAGCAAACTCCCGACCATGGTGCATGTGCAATTGTTCCACTGTTGCCAAATTTAACCCCCAAATTAAACAAGGCAGTTTGGCACAAATGGAATCAATTCAATTCAAGGACCATGACAACATAATCTGCACTCATTATGTGGCAATAATGAGGATAAATTACCAGAACTGCTGTAGTTATACTGAGTGCAAACGGCATTCATTTCAATTGGTGCTTGCATGAAGGCAGCTCCCTAGGTGAGTCTCATTTACACCAGCGTTGATGATCAGATTGGTTATATATAATTGGTTTGTAACCAACTTCGTGGCTGTAGTAACTTCCCTTGTGAAGTATAACCAGGATTTCACTCCTTTTAAATATGTAGCTATTTTCTACATTACTATACACTTCCCTAGGATACAAATGCTATTGCATACACATTTACAATAACAACCATTTGTAATCCACCAGACTGGTACTTGCATGGGTGGATTATTAATCTGTTACCTAGTTATACGTTGCTTATAGTGATTGTAAAATTATATGAAAGTTATACTTAATAGACATCCACATAAATGCATCAATATTTTCTATTTCCTATAGTTATTATTTTTCCCTATGTAATAGTTAATGCTGTTCAAAAACAACACATTGTGTGAAGCATTTTGAGACATTATGACATAATAAGGGGTTCTATAAATATGATTAAACCAATTTAAAATGTGAACGTCTGATCTAAATGAAGTTTCTAACATTGTATTTAGCAATTATTTACTGGTATAATTAAATAATTCTCCTTGATCAGCAAACCATGATCCTTGTTTTTCTTCTGGGCATTGTTTAGTAAAATGTCAATATTTACCACACCAAGTTTTTTTATTTTCTTAGTACTCACTGTGCAGTTATGAATCATAGAAAGTTGAACTGTTTGTGTTTCTACCTCTATGAGCAATTGAGAGTCTCTCTCTCTTGACCGAATTTGATTTCAAAATTCTTATCCTTGTGTAAAAATCCTTCTATGGCCTCACTTCATCCTACTTTTGCAACTACTTCCAGCCCTACGGTGAAGCTCACACTCACGGCTCTTCCAACTCTGGGTGGCAGTGTTTGGCCCCCCTCTCTCCACTCCATAATTGGAGTCAGAGCCTTCAGCCATCTTGCCCCTACTTTCTGGAAATCTCTTCCTAAACACTTCTGCCTTGCTACAATTCTCTCCACTTTCAAAAACCACTTCAAAAGAGCTATCCCATTGAACACACCTTGGTTAATATCCAAACCTTTTCCCCATCTTCTGCTTGCTCACTGATTTCCCCCCTCCCCTTACCCCTTTGCGATGTGTGTTGGGACATTCTGCCACATTAAAGGCATTGCATAAATGCAAGTCAGTGTTGTAAAAACCATGCATAGCCAACTTTTTAATATATAGCTAGAAGTTAACAGTTGATTCTTACCTAAGGGAATGTCAAAACTTTAAAAAAGGGTTTTCTTTAGGGCTAGATTTTGCTGTAGCAGGGCATCTAAGGGCATCTGGCATTAGTTAGACTTGCCCCTGCACCCATCAGCTCAAAACATTTTTGCCCACAAAGCTGCTGAAAGTGCGAGCTGATAATGGTGCAGTGAGGGAAACAGGGCAGCTGGAACCTGAGTGAACAGGGCAAGCAACTGGGTATCTCCTTAAACAATTAGATTGAAGCATTGGGAAATAAACACAGGAAGGACTGGGAAGGAGGGTGAATTAAAAGGGGTGAATTTAATACCAAATCAGGTACAGAAAGAGAAATAAAGAAAGGGAAAGAAAGATTGGATTAAGGGAGAGAGAAAAATGAGAGGGAAAGGAAAAGAAAGAAAAAAAATGTAAAATTTGACATTTATAAAGTCTCCCTGAAAAATTCAAAACCTAAAGAAATGAGACTCCGTTGTAATAGCTAATTTTCAGTGCCAGAGAGGTTGATTGGCAATAATTAACAATTATCTGGTCATTAAAAGGGTACTTACACTACTAATTACAAGCCCTATATATCTGCGGCGGGTGTAGTTTGTATCTACCACGCAAGTACAGCAACTTCATAACATTCAATGCATGTTAATGGTGAGGTAGACAGAAAAATGTCGTTTTCATGAGGCTAATAGCTGAGCAACGCAACTCAGACAGCAACTTTTGGATATTCGCATTTAACCGCATCTGCTCCTCGCCTGAAGTTGCTGTACGCATAAATAATGGCGAGCACCATTAGCCTCACTGTTATTCTGACATCAAATGAGTTTTTGGACTGAACAAATTGAGACATCTCAATAGTGGGGAATGGATCCTTTTGCACTTTTCTTCCCACACAATCTTAACACTTACGATTCCAGGTCAGACATGGCACAGGTTAAATGCAGAATAAGTAACCTCTATACTGTGATTGCTTGGAGGGAGTTAAATTTGAGGTGCTGAGGTACCAGGAGCCAATGTAGGTTCGCGAGGACAGGGGTGATAGGCCAGTGGGACTTGGCACGGGCTAAGATATGGAGAGCAGAGCTTTGGATGAATTGACGTTATGAAGGGTGGAGGATGGGAGGCAGGCCAGAAGAACATTGGAATTGTCTGGAAGTCTGACAAAGGCCTAGATGAGGGATTCAACAGAAGATGGGCTGAGGTAGGGGCTAAGGCAGACACGGAGGCGGGAGTAGTCGGTCTTTCTGATGGTAAGAATATGGGATTGGAACCTCAGCTCAAGATTGAATAGGATGCTGGGGTTGTGAACATTGCCAAACTCATCTGACGATAATCTCACCAAATCCTGCTGCTTGAGGTTCAACCCAGCAATATGATAGCTGGGATAGTTGAAATAACTAATTTAGAATTCAGCTTTCAGTTTAGTGAACTAGGATTTGCCAAGTCTGCCAATCTACAGAAGCTGAATTAAACAGCATGAACTCAACGAGGGTGCAGATTTCCCCACTGCGGCTATGTTCTGACAAACCCACCCTCATTCCCAGACACTGATGGACCCAGCAAGCTCCCCCACACTCCCTTAAAATGTCAAGGTATGGCGAAGGTCAGAAGTTGAAAAAAAATCAATGTTGAAACCAGAGGGCTGGTGGGGATCCAAAAGAAATATGAGGCACTGTTCCTGAAGCTTGGCTGGTACAGCATAGGTGCGTGAGGATGGAGAGGTCAGAGTGGGAATAGATGAGGGAGTCAAAATGGCAAACCACAAGAAGTCAAAACCGCATCGCCTCCACCTGCTATGATTGTACAGGAAAGTGCCAGGCTTTGTGTCTGACTTTATAAACATGGATTATTTACTGACAGGAGAAATCCTTAACTGATGGGTGAGAGTTATTACTTGATCATGCAGTTTTGTTGTGATGACCATATGCTTGCTACATAGAATGACATCATCTTCAGTGAAACTCATGGCTACCACTAATTGGCCTTAAACTTATGCCATTGATTTGTGTGTAGACACTCTATGCTGCTTGTATTGTTAGATCCTTCCGTGTAGCTTGCTTGATATCAGCTGGAGTGATTGTCTTGGGTGTAGAATGTTGAGCTACAAAATTAATGAATTCTAATAATTACTACGGCAACAACTAGAGCTGGGTGTCATAACAAAGTCAACAGGATCATCAAATCTGGGGCAATGGTTAACAAGTATGATACAAGACTGGGCTTTCAGCAGCCAACATTGGATCTTACAAGAAGCATTGGACTGTGGCTTGTAGAATACAGGGATCAAACACATGTGATCTGTAAACACCATAAATTGTTGACCATAACTATATCGGAGGAATTGTTGTACAGTCCATACAACTGCCAGTGCTTCACATTCAATCTGGCTGTGGTACTCCCTGTAGAACTAAATCAACATCTAGCATAGATTAACAGGTCTAGTGGCAGCAAGATCATCTTTTCACATGAGACTGGTCCGTAAGCCCACTAGACTGGCATAAACATGGGTCTCTGTTGGCCTATTAGCATCAAAATAAGCCATCATTGTATGACTAGAGAGCAATTGCTTAATCTGATGTAGAGCATGATCACACTTACCTTCCCCCTTGGTAATTCTCATAATAGTTCTGCAATTGTAGTGAAATTGGGAATAGGAAGTAACTATGCCTACAAGTCTGCAGCCTTCTGCTAATTACTTGGGACAGCAGAATTGTGGATTCCTTGGATGCACAGTGCCCTTTTTGACTGGCTACATTTCTGTGCTGTAACTGGACTATCATGTTTCACCAGATGTATTTGTAGAGGTCTATGGTTCGATGTCCGACAGAAACGTGAAATGACTGTATTTCCTGCATGCACAATAGTCTTGCTGGGCAATCATCAGAATGGGAGTCATTTCCATCATAATAACAACACATATGATTGCCATTTTCCGCCCTGAATTGAAACCCTTTGGTTGAGTTGACAAGACTATATTTTTTTGAAGATTCACCACAGAATAAAAGGGATAATGTAATATATGGGTTTACATTACTTTTAGTGATAAGTCCTGTAGTATTTGCAAAAATGAGGGATTTTATTTGCTTGAGTCCGTAACTGCACCTGTTTAGGATCCATCTGCAGATGCACAGTTACAGTCAGTAGTAGGAAACCCAGAAGCTATAACCTAAGGAGTTAAAGGATTGCAGATCTAATTACCTAATGTTGCTGTTTCCTGTGTCAGGCTCATTTTCTCACCTTATCAGGTGATAAAGTTACTTGATTTGTTGCTTGCCACTGAGTGCTTGGATCTCCTTCTTCACTATTTACTCGCACATTAAGTAGCACTATTCACTTACAGCCATCAGAAAAGAGAGTCACATGTTTTCAGGAAAAGCTCCAGCCTCCCGCAGTAAAGTCAACTTTGTCACCTCATAACTGATGGTAATTAATCACCCGTTTAACACATGACACAATAAGGATAAGACATCTGACCTTTTAACCCTTTAGATAGTACCTCCAATTGTTGCAGCATTAACCTAATACGATACACCATTTTACCTGCTAGAATTTCTCGCTATCCTTGGTTCTACTGTAATCTTTTAAAAGCTATCTAAATACCTTGTATATATTTCACATCCTAATAGTGTTGTTAGAAATTAGATAGTGAGGAAGGCTGATTGGCAACAATGTCAGAGACTCCTGATTAGAAGTTAAACATGTGTATTCCAGTTTTCACTGATGTTTGCATTCTGATTCCTTCTAAAAGGGATAGACCTGCTCATCTGTGACTAGGAGGCAAACGTGTTTATGAAGGTTCCTTCCTGCACTGCTCAAGCACATCTCCTGGGAGCTCATCCAAGCAGAGGAAGTGCATTCCCCACAGAGGACAGGGGGAGGGAGGAAGGGAATTTGAAAAAGAAAATAGGCAGATTAGAAAAGTAATCAAATTTCAAAATATTTCAGTAAGGTTAGTTAATAATGTGAAGGTTAGGCCCTTGCTTTCATTTCAACATAACATTTCAAAACTGTTGGCAAATTCTACATTAAAATGAAGCAATTAATATATTAAAAGAGTATCTATCCTTTTGTTGGCTTTCATAGGTACCCATCAAAACCTAGGATGCTAGGTTCATTTTCTATTACTTATCACAGCCCTCGAGGATGCCCTAAGTATTTAAAAGAAATACACTAAGTAAAAATAGTGAAATGAAAAAAATCAGACTTATGTAATTTCTAAGGAGCATATCAGAGATGGTTGATCAAAGTAAAGACGATATTGATTTTTAACCCAGCCCGGCAGGCACAAAAGGGATGGGCGGCCAGTTAAAATGGTGGGGGTGTTCGCGCAGCACTCCCAACATGTTCCCGTCCCACACCATTTTTACTGCTTGGATTCTGGCAGCATGGAGGCCTAATTAAAATAGGAAAGTCACAGCACTTTGACGTTATCGGTGGGAGGCTCGCATGGTGGCGAACTCGTCAGCTTGCAATCAGCATCGGGCCAGAAGAGGCCTAAGTAAGAAAGAAAAGAAAGAACTTGCATTTATATAGCACCTTTCATGACCACAGGATGTCTCAATGCGCTTTACAGCCAAAGAAGTATTTTTGAAGTGTAGTCACTGTTGTAATGTAGGAAACGCGGCAGCAAATTTGTGCACAGCTAGCTCCCACAAACAGCAATGAGATAATGACCAGACAATCTGTTTTTAGGTGTTGGTTGAGGGATAAATATTGGCTGGTATACCTGGGAGAACTCTCCTGCTCTTCTTCGAATAGTGATTAGGGATCTTTTACGAACACCTTAGACGGCATATGGGACCTCGGCTCAACATTTCATCCGAAAGATGGCACCCCTGACAGTTTAGCACTCTCTCAGTACTGCACTAACATGTCAGCCTAGATTATGTGCTCAAGTCTCTAGAGTGGGACTTAAACCCACAATCTTCTGACTCAGAAGTGAAAGTGCTACCATTGAGCCACATAAGAAAATATTATTTCCTTAAGGTTCCTTGTGGCCCAGGAGGAGCAGGAATACTCATCCAGGCCCAGCAAGTAAACTTGGGGTCTCCTTTCCCCAAGTCTTTCCCTCCTCCATTCTCTGGCTACAACTGGCACGGACTCTCCCCCCCCCCCACCCCCACCACTTCCACTTACGTTGCCACGCCAGGGGCCATTCCCATGGGTTCCCGACAGGTTGGCCTCATGCCCGATTTCCTGCTCCCACCCGCCTTGCACCCTGTCCTGCCTTGAACATACCCCAAATTAAAATTCGGGCAAAGATTTCAGTCCTGCACTTTAGTGCTAGTGCTATGCTAATAAGATGTAGCCCATTGTCATTCTTTCTTTGAAGTTAGGAGCGATTTAACATGGTCTGAGACCAGATCATTGCTGCCATTATCAGAATTTTACAGGTTCTTCATAATTCTTTCCAATTGTGAAAACCTATTGAAATTTTACAAAACACATCGGCTTTGTAAATGCATCTCAACCATGAATGAAATTCTCAAAATCCTCCGGCCTATAGTTTCATTTACACGAGAAAAATGAAACCTTTTTGGATCATTTAAATGTAAATGAATTCACCTGTACTTGATTTCTATCTAATTTAGTAAGGAATGTTAGGTTCATATTTTTGAATGTCCATTCTCTATTTAATTTGTTGCAGGTCACTAATTGGAATGAATTTAAATTATCACACATGTTTGTTTAAAATGAAAGTTTCTAGGAAACCAAATGGTGCATTTTATACCAGGTGTAATCAACAGTTATTTTAAAATATTTAAACCACCAGGTGTGGTTTATATTCTTTATCTTGCTCAACATCCCATCCAAATCAACATCACTGTGTTATCCAGTTTAGAAAGAAGACTGATCCTTCATCAAAACGATCTACTTACCAGTTAGTGAGATCAAATAACTGTAAAAGCAAGGACAGGAACATAAGAAACAAGGAACACGAGTAGAAGATTTGGCCCGTCAAACCTGTTCCGCCATTTTATTAGCCACATTAGCTCTATTGGCCTGATTTTAACTCGGGCCAGTTTTTAGTTAGAAACTCACCCGTTGCTCGAGAAATGAGGCCTGTGGTATTTTAACTCCTGGGTCTCATTTAAATCCTGCCAGCTGGCTTCCCACCTGCTTTGGCCGGGGTGTCAGTGGGAAATGGTGGAAAAGCGCCAAGCCAGAGGTCGCCCACCAAGACCAGGTCGATGGCAGGATCGGCTGCCAGGGTCATCCCCTGGAGTCTCACGATCGTGAAGGGGGAGGGCAAGTCCACAGTAGGGAAAACCTAAGCTTTTCTTGTGGGGCCAGGAGGGGCACAAGGACCCCCGCTGGCTTTGGCAGTGTGTCCTTGCTGCCTGCTCAGTTAAGCAGGTTAAAATCAGGAACCATCAGTTCCCCACGTTCCCAGGGTGGGTAAGTAACTTAAGTGATTTTAACTGCCTACCTGCCCAGTTTTCGTCAGTCAGGTAGGGTTAAAATCACCCTTATGTTTTTCATCCCAATTCACACCCCTTCTCCATCCTTAATGCCCTTACGTCTCATTAGGTATGTATCTCCATTTTAAACCTCTTATTTTTTTCCCATCTATGGCCTTTTGAAGTTATAGATCCAAATCTTTCAGTGATATCATTCAATTTTAATACTGTTTCAGGGACATTACATTCAGTCAATCTCATTAAAAGTGAACAATTCTCTGAAATGAAAACATTTGTTGAAAATTACCACTTTTACTTCTTAGGTCACCATCAGTCAGTGCATCTGCAAAAAGCTTCTGTTTCACATTAGATCACAACACAGCTCTTGCTCTATCATAGTAATGAGTCAATATATTTTAGAATAGCTTTTTCAATATAAACATGGTATTTATTGCATATTGTCCTCAAGATTGTTAAACACAAAGAACTTAACTTTTCAAAGAGATGTTATCAGAGACAGCTAAGAAGCAAATGGGTAACATGTAGATCTAGGTCAAAGTTACTGAATTCAAGGCATTAAGCAAAATAGAATGCTGAACAAGCCAAAGAGTTTTAAATACTGCAAAATCGAAAAAGGGGAAGGTAAAGCTGAATATAACAGTTGACAATAACTCAAATTAAATGTAGGGGGAGTACAAAAGACATTTGTGAAACAAAATGTAAATATAAGAGAAAATATTAAAACTTTTTGACTTCTTCTAGGTAAATGGTTAGAGAAAAGGGTGGACCTCTGAGGGATATCTCTGCAAGATTTGCCTCAGTTGTACTACATGTCAGCAGTTGAATCAACTTCACAATTGGACATAATCCAACCTTTGGAGTGCTTAGAACTCATACAAATGGGGGTTGCTGCATCAGTGCCAGTGGAAACCGGAACTACCTGAGGGAATGGTTTGGTGCTGGCACAAATTCATAAGCTGAGTCACTACATCCTCTCTCCGTTCTACAGTGTTCCAGTCTCCATGAAGCACATTTCACCTATAATTTATAATTTAAAAAAATGTAACAAGTACATGCTTGGTGCAAATGTACACATCACAATAACAATAATTGCATTTGTACAAACAATAATGGCATTAAATTTTGTTTCCTTTGGGGTATAATTCCACAGCCATCTGACACCTCACCCAGTGACTAATCTTCATGCATGAATTTGAAGAGTGAGTACCCCTGTTGCCATGGCTGCTAGAAGCTGCTAACTGAGCACACACCAAGCATCGAACTTGGGATCTTGCTGGTCTGTGTGGCTCAGTTCGAAACTGAGCAGTACATTTACCAACTAATTCATCAGTGGCACTCTACCTTCCCTAATTTCACTTTGAATCATTTCAAAGCACTTTCCACAATGAAGTGCAGTGATGGTTATGTGGGCAAAGAGAGAGGAAGTGCCAATAATTAGAATACAAGAATAAAGTCAAGAATGAGAAAAAGTCATTCATCCCATTGAAACTCATCCCTTTGTTAACTCTCCAGTTGCGGCATTTAATTGTGTGTTTGTCTCCACTAGCTTGTTTGGTCGATTATGCAAAGAGTAATAAACGTTTGGAGTAAAGAATAAAAGTTCAACATTTAGCTTCTCCACCAAAAAAAAGTATAACTGAGCCAGGTAATAGTAAGCTACCCTCAGCAGTTCCATATATTGAACTTGCATCACAGCATCAGGCCTCAGTCGTGTGCCATTAGAAGGTCAGAGTAAAACTATGGTTTTCAAGTGAGTTTTTCATTGATTCATGAACAAGGCACTTTGGTTCATTCTTGGTATTGCCTTAAAAAAAATTGATCATTGGGAGAGGCAGAGATCTGCTGGCAGAGATCTGCTCTTGAATTAGTTGGTGAATGTACTACTGAGTTTGGAACGGAGCCACACAGACCAGCAAGATCCCAAGTTTGATGCTTGGCCTGTGCTGAGTTAGCAGATTTAGATCAATAGGGGTACACACTGTTTAAGTTCATACATGAAGATTGGTCATTGAGTGGGGTGTCAGGTGACAGTGGAATTATGCCCCAAAGGAAACAAAATTTGAATCCTAAAAATGGAGGCATTGTGAATAAGTATCAGAACCTGGTCTATCTAACTACTGTCCCTTTACGAAAGTGTAGAAGAAAATACGACATTTGATGGAAATATTTGATAGCTCGACAAGAAGTAGAGTTACTGGAGAGCTGGAAAATGACAAATGTAGTGTTTTGTTCTTAAGAGAACTTGGAAATTTTAGGCAAGTAAGCTATGGTAGCAAAAACATTTGATAGCATTGTAAAAAGAGACACAGTTCAAAATGATATGGCAAAAATTAATGAAAGCCAAAATGTGGAGGTGATCTAGTTTATCAATGGGGGCATACCAATAATATGTGTGGACTTTCAGAAGACATTTAATTAAGTACTTCACAAAACAGATTATGAAGGCAAGAGTGCATGGAATTAGTGAATCAAAAGAGATTGGATAACAGGCAACAAAAGATAATTGTAAAGAGACATTCAAGTTGTGGAGGCCTGACCAGTAGTAGCAGTAATTGAGTCAATGGTTACTTTCACTGTCTACACAAGGACCAAAAATAAATGACTGGGATCAAATGCAAAACTGCAGCATTTGCTGATGACACAGAACTGTGTGGATGAAGGATGTGCAAAGTAGGGGAAGATATTTGAAAGGAATCAGAAGAAGCAGCTAATGATTTAGAATGATTGTTAATGTGGACAACAGCAACGTAATACGTATGTACATGAAAGTTTTAACTTTGGCTCAGGCTGAAAGGAATGGTCATACCTGGGCTGAGGTAGAAGAGATATAGGATTTGAGGGTGTAGGTAGGTGAATGCACAAACATATCTCAGGAATTTGACTGATCCTAATTGCAGCTTTGTATATAAACCCTGTTTTAAATACATTACACAAGGTTATTTCACAGGTATCGTTTTTTGATGTACAGAGCACCATGCTGAGTTGCTTTTATTTTGATTTCATCCCATGCTAGTGCCCCTGGCTCTGACACACTGGTGTCACACAGCCAGCAGCAACTCCAAAGTCAAGTTGCTGAATTCATCATGGTAAGACACATTTTTCTTAACCAGGCCTTCCCAGTAGCCAGCCTCAGGGACTTCAGCAAGTTTACGTTGGGGTTGCTGCTGGTTGTGTGAGAACAGCGTGACAGAAGCCAACAGCATTGGTATGGCACAAAACCAATGTAAAAGCAGATTTAATTGGGTGGTTGAAAGAGGCAAATATTTCTGGTGTAAACAATATGCTGCATTTACTGATATGTTTTCTCAACAAATTAACATAAGAGTTATTGTAAAAAAACTGCAATATTCTTTTAAGTGGCCTTTACTGTATATTATATAAAACAATAAATAAGGCTTTATTTTCCCCACAAAATATATTTCATGCAGGAATGCTTCTTTTTCTTCAATGGGTTAAGGAAGTGATATGACCTGGCTGATCTTTTTATTGTTGTTAGCCTTGTTATTGCTCTGTTATCTCTTATTCTTCCTTGTTTGCATGTGGCAGACATGTAGCAAGGAGGAGCTAAAGGATGTGCTTTACTTCATTGACTTTCTCACTCTTGAACAATACATTCATTAGTCATTCTGATGGTGTGAGTGCCCTTTCCTGTAATTTACACCTTCAGCGTACATACCAAGAGCAGTAATGGTCTATCAATTTTTACGTAAGGTGCCTCCAATTCATTAGATATCTCAAATCCTGATCAAGAAGCAAAATCTCTCCTCTGAGAAACTAAACAAGAGTATCAGAAACCTCTAGAATGGCATAGTGGAAGCCTTAACACATCAATGTAACTAACGAAAAAGCCAGCATGCAATGCGTTCAGTTAATTTCAAACTTTTCAAAGTCAGCCAGAACCTACATTCAGCTAAGGCCAATAAAGTATGTGTGAAAAAAGAGACAGAATCAACCTTTTATTGTTGTCGTCATTAGTCCCATATTCCTTAAAATAAGATGCATTTTCTTATTTACCCACAAGGAGAACAGTATTTTTGTTATTCAGTTACTGATTTTTTTTCTCTCCTTTTAAATAAAGGTACACAAAAAGTGGTTACATGTTTTCACATAAGAAACACAGTGACTGGAAATAATCATTGGAAATAAGGGAGACTTGATAGGCTGCATAAAAATGACTTAAAGCATAAAAACATAAGGAAGTAAGGAATGAAAAAAGGCCATTCAGCAAACTCTATAATCCTGGTCTTGTTTCAGAATCCAATTTGATCTTTCCTCATCTTTTCCCATTCCCTAACTGCCTGTTGAATTTCTCATTCTGCATTCTCCAGAAGAGTTTATATATTTATAATGTGTCAATCAACCAGCGTGAGCACTCAGTTTTAAATAGTTACTCTATGGGGTAGAAATTTGCCTGGGCCTGTATTTGGGCTCAGAATTAGCATTACACAGGCAGCACGTGCCCCAACTAGGAGGCCTGAGTCTGGCCCAAAATTGAGCCTTAGGCCTCGTTTCAATAATTTAGATAAGCTGCCGGCACCTGTCATGCTTCCACAGGCAACTCACCCATTTGAAACCATGAATATAGGGTCGCTTGCCTCGCTGGCAGTGACCCGAAGGCAAGTCCCACGGGTGGTATATTTTTTTTTATTCGTTCATGGGATGTGGGCGTCGCTGGCGAGGCCAGCATTTATTGCCCATCCCTAATTGCCCTTGAGAAGGTGGTGGTGAGCGGCAACGGGTGGGGGAGTCCGATCGTGAATGCTTTGGAGTCGGGGAAACACTCCTGTTCTTTCTGGCTTCACAGCAACAATGAGTGATACATTTTTTAAAGAATTCACTTACATTTCATTGACGGTCACAGAGGCTGGCACCTGCTCCACTGATCACCAACCAATTCCGGCAATGGGACCTAAAAAAGGCGTAAGGTGCCTCATTTACCTTTGCAAGGAGCTTAAGGCCTGTTTTAGGCTGCTGCCTGGAACACCTGCAGAGCTGCCTTTACCAATATGACTGCGCCCGTAACGCAGATGCGGGATGTTGCACCCCAAAATTAGTCCTTTTTGTCCCCATTTTCCAGAAAACTGGTGCAATGAGGACCAATTACTACACCTATATGTGCTATCTATCAAGTCTTATAGCAGTCAAAGATTATCCACATCAGTTGATATAATGGTGCAAAAGAATGAATTGAGGTCTCCTACACTGACCATGAACATCCTGAAGGACAAAGGATTTATGCCATTATTTACTATTAAAGGGATATTACTACCTGGTTTGTTTCTAAAAAAAACCTTGCCTGGTCTGTAAAAACAGGAGTGTACAATAACACGGTCAGTAACATGATGACATCAGAATGTTGCAAATCACCTTTGCCATACAAAATTTTACAACTGTAAACTAATCTAAGAACGCATCACAACGGCATACATTAGATCAAATCAGATAACATATCCCTTTAAGACAGCACAACTCTTTATGTAGGAATTACCTCGCTAAAGGCCAGCTTCCAATCCAAATAAACTATTCAAACTAACAGCCTACAACACAAAATGCAAAGGTAGTCCCCAACTAATTGACTTAAAGGCATAAAATCTATACCAGTCACAAAAGAATTGAACAACTTAAATTGAAATTGTTAAACCATCAATCAAATTGCTAAAATATCCAACACATCCCAAATAAAACCATACAGAGTTTAGGCCACCAATGTAAAATGCAACTAAATTATCATTACACAATGTAATAATGAAATAAATAGCTCTTACCTAGAAAAATAAATATTTCACACTGAAATAGTTGAGCAGACAAGAGAATTCCTTGGATTGTCACATACATTTAGTCTTAAAGCACTAATGTTAATGACGAACATCTTGGCAATGTAGTAGGGAGGATGCTGGGAAATCTTCTTAAAAGTACGAAATCCAATAATTCCTGAATGATGGCAAAAAAAAATTATGAACTAAATTGATAATACCAACAAACACAAACTCATCAAACCCCTCTACATAGGAAAATACATGAAAATGGTATTTTTAAATTAATGTTTTGGATCTTGTTGAGATGGCAATCACCTGTCAAAAGCAGCATGCAATAAGTAGGTAAAGATTAGTATGAGCAATAATATATTTTGGGTAATATATAAAAATTATAATGCTGTATTCTGTGTAAAATATTAAGATGCCATCTTGGTTCCTGCTAAACTATTTAAATTTTCCACTTAATTTTATGTCTGTGCTTAATTAATAGTACACATCCTGAAATAATGCAAGACTTCTACTTTTGTTGTGGTATTCCCATGTTCTTAATATTAATGAACTATATTAACTTACCATGACTGTTTCAATAAAACATATCATTTGATATATAACATATAACATATATAACATATATATAAAAATACATTTGATCAAATGAATGTGATTGAGGCTTTGTCATTTGGTGCCAAAGTTCTGTGATTTCTGGCAGTAAATTGGACACCAATCTTATAGTCCTCAGAAAAGGTGAAGAGCAGACAGGAATGGATGGAATTCTGCATGCACCAATTATGTTTCTGATTAATCAACAGCCAACATTTAAGTGATTATCGCACTCATGCTGGATGTTGACTTGAAACATTTGGCTGCTGTTATACCACCACTTTTGTGTTGATGCAAAGCAATTTCTGGTATGCACCAATGCAAAAGTGGCATTGGTGCATACCAGAAGTCAGTTTGGTAATCTTGACTCCTGAGTGCACTAACGCAATATTTAGGAGACCACCTACACTAGGCAGTGTCACACTGCTTTGGCTTCACACCTGGTGTACAATAACTCCAGCCCAGTGGAAAGCCACTTTTGAAATGCCCAGGTGGTCCATCGGATCTCCTGAATTTTATAAATTTACTTTTGATTCTTTTCAATAATATGAGAAAAATGGTGTTTCCACACATTTCTTCATATAATATTAAAATTAGATATCCACGTAGCAGAGCTCTCCATGAATCTAAGCACAGATGCACATTCCCTCTGTATCACTGAGATCAGTTCAATGTGTATGTAGGGTCTACTGGCTGCACATGAAACGGCACAGATTCTTAGATTCTTAGACACTTACCTATAGTATAACGGTAGACTTTCTTAATCCTTTTATATTTTATCCCCTCACCCTTAATTTGGTTTGGAGAGGTATGTTACTTAATCCCTAAACTTGAATTCATCCAAAACTCTGTAGCCCATATCCTAACTCACACCAAATCCCATTCATCCATCACCCCTGTGCTCGCTGACTTACTTTGGCTCCCAGTCTGGCCATGCCTCAATTTTAAAATTCTTATCCTTGTTTTCAAATCCCTCCATGGCTTCGCCCCTCCCTATCTCTGTAACCTCCTATAGCCCTACAACCCTCTGAGATCTCCGCATTTCTCCAAGTCTGGCCTCTTGCACATCCCCGATTTTCATCGCTCCACCATTGGCAGCTGAGCATCCAGCTGCCTAGGCCCTAAGCTCTGGAATTCTCTCCTCCTTTATGATGCTCCTTAAAACCTAGTTTGACCAAGCTTTTGGCCACCTACCCTAATATCTCTTTATGTGGTTTAGTGTCAAATTTTGTCTGATAACAGTCCTGTGAAGCGCCTTGGGACGTTTTTACTATGTTAAAGGCACTATATAAATGAAAGTTGTTGTTGTTACGGAGTAGTGACATCACAAATTGCACCCATTGCGGACCATTTTGAATTAGGAATGGCCAGCTCTCTTAAAAAATAGCAATATGTCCGCACAAAGACATGTAATGTCACTGATCCTCCACTTCTATTTTATGTGTGTCACGGTCAGCTCCTTCATCATAATTACATTTCCTGGAATTTCCTATCACACGTGATGTTCTAGGCCCTGTTGGTATATTCATGAAGAAGACACCTTGGCTTGTGTTATGTGAAATACTGTATATGAATCTATTTTCTGCACAAAAACATTGTAATTACAAAAAGTTCCTACATATTTGCGAAGTGACCATTCAGAACAATGCTTTTATAGAAGGTAATGTTATTAAGTTTGTCACATAGATCTGATCATGCATTAACCTTTGGTATGATAGTGGATATTAATAAGAAATAATGAAAAAGTAATGTAAAAAGAGAATGGGGAAAATGCTGACAGGTTGATCAGAAATGTATAAAGTGTATATTTTTGTTCAGCGCTAATGATACAGAAATGAAGATATTTCTGGCTTTTCAGCAGCTTCATTACAGGTGTCTGCAGCTCGCCAATCACTTGTAAATTAAGCCCAGTCCCAAGCCCAATATCAGGTGGCCGTTGGGGCTACCCATTCCAGTTTTTAGGCCAGTGTTTTTAATTCACTAGTGGTAGTTACTTGCCACCAATGTATTCACATAGGAAAATGTGGAGTGGTTACAATGCTGCAAAACTTCCCAGACTACTATTTCCAATTGCAAACTTAAATCATTAGGGGAAAAAAAAGGACGATAAATTAGTTGATGCAAAATTAATTGATTTTCAGCAAAATTATGTAAATAGTTCTGACGGCAGCTAAGTTTGTGTGTAGCTTTCTGCTGTGGACTCAAGCCCACTGGTTTAGGGTTAGTACTGACTGCCAAAACTCACTTCCTGTCAGACCCTTAAAGAAACAGTTGCCATGGTGAGGGCAGAAAGAAAACACCTTTATCTCTTTCATCTCATCTGTCTGGGCTGCGTTTGAACTCTGATTCTCAAATATATTGTGCCACCCAGTCCCGTTCCCCTCCCCAAATTCTAAATTGGCTCTGAAGTGGATGCGTACATTAGTCTAAAGAGGTCCGCAGAACACAGTTCTGTTTGGATGTCTATCTTATTTTGGAAAGTTTCAGCTTGCGTGTATGTCTCCACTCCCACCTGCCTTTCTTTGGAGGTCGGTTTAATGCTGCACGCAAAGTATTCAAAACACCAGTGTTGCAGCATGATTGTGTCTGGCTTTTAAGATTCCTTTGTGGGCCTTTGGGAAAGAATAAGACAGCATGTTTGCTATTTTTGAGTGTGGCGGTTCGGCTGTCATGTTTACTTTGATTTCTTTATTAATAGGCTTAGGTTTCCTGGCACAGAACTACAAGCTGGGTCTGGTAAAATTACCTGAGCTGTGCAGGTTGGAAATCCTTCCTCTATCAGTGAGCAAACACAGCATTCCTCCTTTCTACCAGCAAATCCCCTCACCTGATCCTCTCTGCTTACCTGCTCCACAGCTCTCAAAATTTCAATCCATTTACTCCTCCTTTGATTTCTTTAACCCTCAGTGCACCAAAGCAGCATAATGTCTGTAAAGCACAATAAACAGGAAGACCTTAACTTGAAATGGGTTGACATCCTAAGATTGATTTCATATTGCACCATTTCTACACCCACCCAATAACAATGTGCCAAACTGCATTTTAAAATAAATGCTCCTATTGTTGCAGTCCCGTGGTCTGCAAACCAGTTCCTCTACCCTTCATCCATTTTCATTATGAATAACAACATTTAGCAATTAATGAAGGTACCCTTATTAAAGTTATGCTCTCGAAAAATAATGATGTCATTCTTTAAGCACTTAAATCAGTGCATCTATTCGGTTTTCCCATTTTCCTCTTTTTTCTTATATATAAATACAAGATGAAATCCTGATTATACTGCAGCAAGTAAGTTATTGCACTGCAGGATGGTCCTTTTACTCTGGGATGGCACATAATAACAATGACTGTGGCAATCACACCTATTAGTTGAGTGTTGATTGGGCCTATGTCAAAGGTCATGCAGAAATTCTATTCTTATCTGATTGGCATATATGGAAGTAAGAAATCTTGATTGAAAAAAGTACAGAAAATAACCAGGTTATGAAAATGTACATTGAAGAATTAATTACTTCATGTTAATAATATACTATATATATGAAAGTAAGAGCAACTGTCAGTGAATTTGGCCTTTTGAACATGATTACAAATGATACAAAATGGGTAAAGCTTTATGGGGAAAATAAGCCACCAAGGGATGAAATTCCTGTCTTCAGTCATTTTTTTTTGTTCTCAGGAAGTGGCCAATGCTGGCAAGCCCGCATTTATTGCCTATTCCTAGTTGCCGTAAGACATAATAGTAGGCCTTCTCCTTGAATCGCTGCAGTCCTTGTGGCGATGGTGCTCCCAGAGTGGTGTTAGATGGAGAATTTCAGTATATTGACCCAACGGAGATAAAGGAATGGCAATATATGTCCAAATCAGGATGATATGTGACTTAGTGGGGGACTTGGAGGTAATGATGTTCCCATGACATTGTTTTCTTGGTGGTGGAAGGAGGGGAAGGAGATGCTGAGGCCTGAGTCAGTGTGATGATGATGAGGGAGGGGATGGGTGAATATTGAGTCCAATGGTAGAAGCACCAATCAAGTGAACTGCACTGTCCTGGATAACGTAGAGTGTCTTGAGTATTGTTGCATCTGCACCCATTCATTCAAGTGGTGATATTCAAATAGATTCCTGACATGAGACTTGTAGATGCTGAAGATATTTTTAGGAACCAGGAGGCAAGCTACCCATCACAGAGTACTCAGCCTTTGTCCTGCTCTTGTAGCCACAGAGTTAATATGGCTGGTCCACTTTAGTTTCTGCTCAGTGGTGACACCCAAGATGTTGATGGTGGGGTCTTGCTAATGGTGATGCCATTAGTGGTCAGGGAAATGGCTAAGTTTCTCTTGTTTGAGATCATTATGTGGCATATGTGTGGTGTAAATGTTATCAGCTACTTGTCAGCCCAAGCCTGGATGTTTTCCAGAATCTGTGTAGACTGCTATGGGCTACTTCCTTATTGGAGGAGTTAGTAATGGAGCTGAACACTGTGGAATTGTTAGTGAACAGCCCCACTCCTGACCTTATGACAGAAGTAATATTAGCAAAAAAAGGCAATGTGAATACAAAATGGGACTTTTTTTTACTTACACCGTTTTTTTCACTAAAATTAACAAAGCCAGGAATTTCACACCTTCCCTGGCATTGAAGGGTTTTAATGACTCACAGGTAGGTAGCCAAGGTACCCTAGCAGGCAACCCTTCTATCCATGACCTACTTCGAATAAGGGTGGAATGATGGATTGTTTGAGGATAAAGGCATCATGTGAGCTGTCAGAGAACCTGACTTTCGCCTACATACTTTGGTGACGATGATCGTATAGTTGCTGGACAACAACACAGTAGTACCTCTTTCAGTTCAGGTAAGGGGTAATCCTCTCCACAGAAGCACAAAGGCCACATGGGTCCCATCAATCACACCCTGTACCCAGGCAAACCAGTGATCTGGTAGAAGCCAAGTGCACATGCTTGCTGTTCCTGGTATTAATGGAAAAGATGAATTAATTTGCCCTGGCAGATAAGGCAACTGTTACCTGGTGGATGAACCTATGAACTGCTGATTGGCTTATGCAAGCTATACCCCTGGTAGCCCCTGAAACCCTCCTGTGCGGTTGAAATTAAGTGCTGTCACGATCTTCACTGGCACAGGTAATGAAGTGAAGGATCAGGTGTAGGGTTTCAGGCCCTTTTCCAACAGGTGACACAGCTTTCTGATGACCTCCCTACTAAACCAGAGCCTCCAGACGCATTGTTTCTTACTAAGGTCCATGAATATTCTTCGGGGTCTATGAACCTACTCAGCTAGGTACCTTTGAGTTGGTACTCTCCTCTGGTGCTATCTTACTGCTCTTGCATCCAAAAAATTTCCTGTTCATCTTCATTCTCCTTCTTCAAATGTACAGAGGGATTCAAAAATACAGCATTGACAGGTGTCCTCACCATAGCCAAAATTTGTAGGAGACGCAATCCCTAGAATAGCAAAATAGCAAAGAAGTAGTCTTAGTAACTGTAAAATTGCTCTACCTCAAAACTCGTGCTGACTCAGGCCTCACAGCACTCAAAACATTTTTTGTTTTATCACAACATAGTCTTTTTATATGGGTAGCGTGCACAGGAGACCCATTCAAAACCAAAATTGGGTTGTAGGTCATTGTGACACCATAAATGTGACAAAATGGATTAATTTAAATACCTGCACTACAATACAGGCCTCTCAAAATAATATGTCAGGAAGTTCCCTGTAGCAGCACATACCTGGCATTACAGGTCTCTGCTTATATTACCAGTCTCCCATTCAGACTCTCCTGAAGTGCTATACCCAGGACAATCCGCTCTATAAAGTTTAAATCAATGTTCCCATTAATTCGTATATACCAACAGATCTTGGTGTTCTAAGTTAGGAATTATCCACCAATGAGAAAATAACACCAAAAGCAAGCCTTTCCAAAACCTCCAGGTCCATGAAATTCAGACAAGAGAAACCAGCAAGTAAGAAATATAAACAAAACTAGAACTGAGCTGCCTGGACTTTGTGGCCCTGGGGTTATAGTTTGTATGCCACTTATCTACTGTACGGCCATTCCGCTTGTGGTCTAAGTACATAATCCTGGCATAACATGCACACATTAATGTGAAACATTACAAAATATTTACTGCCATGGGCCTCAACCACAGTCTGGTTTTGAATGTTACAGAATACAAGGCTTTCAGTGATCTCAGGCTAGGGAGAGATATAAATCAGCTACAGTGCTTGCTCCAGTGGCGCCTGCAGGAAAGTGTGTGTGTGTGGGCATCAGGTAAGGATAGGATCAGGCTTACTTGTGGTGCCTTCTCCCCATAGTCACATAACCTACCAACACAATATCTAGGTTGTCACGTTAGAGTGAGGCACCAGAGGACGCTTGTTACCCATGGAACTTTATTCCACCAAGGCTCAGATCCTTCAAGAAAGGAACAGGAAGGGCAGAAAATAAGTGACAAATATCCAAAACACTGATCAACAGGACAGAAGACTGGATGGTTCCAATTAGTTCTTTGAAGCTCTGAGAGATAGTTATCTACAACCCACTTGAGACAGCCCTCTCCAGTCTTTCACTGGAGGACTCAATGGCAGCAGTATGAGCATCCATGCCTGAAGCTAAGACTGCACTCGGGTCTCTTTTTGAAGGTGCCCACTGCAAAGAGACTTGAAGCTGCCACACACACTTAGGTGGACTGCAGTGAGGAACATATATCTCTCATGGTGCCGCAGATGCAGGTAGAAGACTTCTTCAAAGACTCCACCATCTGATACACATTTTCTGAAACCATCTCCAGTGCCTTAACGTGTTACATAGAGTTACATAGAAATTACAACATGGGAACAGGCCATTTGGCCCAACCAGTCCATGTTCATGTTTATCCTTCACATGAGCAGTAGTCCTAATCCCATGTACTCGCTCTGATCCCATATCCTTTTAACCCTTTCCCTTCAAGCACATACCTAACCTTTGTTTAAATATGTTCCATGCTCTGGTGACTTACACCTTTTAAAAGCTGGTCCACTGAGATGAATTTCAACGTTCCTCATCCGGGGAGGAGAGGGGCAGACAATGGGTGAACCTCTGGCCACCAACATCTGCGGCTGCATATTCCATATCATTGTCTGTACAAGTAATAACAATAGTTCACTATGCTTTTAAATGTCGAATTATGAGAACTAAGCATAAGAGGGAGGAGGGCATGACCAACCTGTAGTTGGCCCTTGCTCTCTTACTTCTCCATCTCCCACTGCCTCTGTTGTCTAAATGTCAAGCAATTCAAGAGCTTCCTCCTTGTATGCAATGAGTAGTCTGAATTTTGGGGTCTCCCACCTCTCTACCACTGATTGCTTAATTCTTGCAGGAGAAAGTTGCACACAAACATTGCGATTGCCAGCTGGTTACCAGATATTTAATCCCATTCAGTTTACAGCAATCAAACCATCAGTGGGATGACAAAAGGTGCATTGACCAAGCAAGTACCATCACATGAGGCTTGTTGTGCATCTGTTGATGTGTAACTGTAAGGAAAGGAACAATTGAATGTTTTTTCAGTATTTCCTGCACATTAATGGTGAAGCACTTCAAAACACGGATGGGAAGGTGGTTGTCAGAACCTTGATTATAACATTGCATTCTTATAAGGTGTGGCAGCCTCCTCTTTCCTTAGCAGCCATGGTAAGTTCACTGAACTTTTTTTGGCTCTTGGTTGCAATGCAGAGATGGTGGAGATGGCACTAACTGCTATGGCCACCTATTCCCATTGTACCTTTAACGGTCCCTTTGGACGGTCTACTGCACTCATTTGCATAGACTATATTCCTCCTCTGATGAATTTGTACCAGTAATTTGGGGAGTCAAGAGCACTGAGGTTCTGCTTCCTTGTTCAGTCAAAATGTTCAGCTAGCAATCAAAAAGTATTATTTCTGAGGCCTTTAAGCTACTGCAGCACTTTAAAACTCTGCAGTGGAGAACTCACATTGGCAGGTGGTTTTACTGTTGCCCAATATTATTATAATGAGCTACCACCGGAAAATGGGCTGAGTTCAGAGTGGGATAATGGCAGTAGGTGGAAGTTCAGCCCTGCTGCCCTGCCAGCAGATAAAATGTCCCTTGGAAAATCCAGGTCAAGTGTAGAAGCTGAATGTTTTTAAAATATGTAAAATGCCTTTTTTTTGTCTGAGATTTACCGCTTCAAGCAAAATCACAGAAATGCACCTTTTTTTGAAACGTGCAATTTCTAAGATGCAACAAGAAAGTAGCAGCCAATCATGACACACCTGCAATAATGATCCGTTAACCCTTCACAAGCAACTGATGAGCCATTTAGCCAGTGTAAATGTCAGAAATTGATTAATCTAGCAGTGAAGTGAACAATTGCAATAGAGAATTGCACAATGCCAACAGAAAAACATCTTTTAGTGATCAATTGCTGCAAATCCATGTGAAGTCCGAAACGGAGGAAGTAAGTGTAAGAGTATGTCACAGAAATGGTGAATACTATTTGGTTCACTAGAAGGTCCTGGACAAAAGTGAGAAAAAAATTATGCAACAAAAAGAGCACAAAGGTAAGATATGAACATGGAATATATATAAACATGAAGGAAAGTAGTATTTGTATAAAAAAAGGCAAAAATGAACATTAGCAGGATTTAACAAATAAAGAAAGGACTTGCATTTACATATCGCCTTTCATGACCTCAGGAAGTCCCAAAGCACTTTACAGCCAATGAAGTATTTTTGAAGTGTAATCACTGTTGCAATGTAGGAAACATGGCAGCCAATTTGCGCATAGAAGGTTCCACAAACAGCAATGAAATAAATAGAATAATAGAAATCAGAGAGTCATGGAATAGTTACAGCACAGAAGGAAGCCATTCGGCCCGTCAAGTCCGTGACGGCTCTTTGCAAGAGCAATCCAGCTAGCCCCATTACCCCACCCTTTTCCCATAGCCCTGCAAATTTTTTCCCTTCAACTACTTATCCAATTCCCTTTTGAAGGCCATGATTGAATCTGCCTCTACCACCCCCTCAGGCAGTGCATTCCAGATCATAACCACTCGCTGCGTAAAAAAGTTTATCCTCATGTCGCCTTTGGTTCTTTTGCCAATCACCTTAAATCTGTGTCCTCTGATTCTCGACCATTCCACCAATGGGAACATTTTCTCTCCATCTACTCTGACTAGACCCCTCGTGATTTTGAATACATCTATCAAATCTCCTCTCAACCTTCTCTGCTGTAAGGAGAACAATCCCAGCTTCTCCAGTCTATCCACATAACTGAAGTCCTTCATCCCTGGAACAATTCTAGGAAATCTTTTCTGCACCCTCTCTAAGGCCTTCACATCTTTTCTAAAGTGTGGTGCCCAGAATTGGACACAATACTCCAGTTGTGGCCGAACCAGTGTTTTATAAAGGTTCATCATAACTTCCTTGCTTTTGTATGCTTGGATCCCATATGCTTTCTTAACTGCTTTCTCACTCTGCCCTGCCACCTTGAATGATTTGTGCACATATACCCCCAGGTCTCTCTGTTCCTGCACCCTCTTTAGAATTGTACCCCTTAGTTTATATTGCCTCTCCTTGTTCTTCCTACCAAAATGTATCACTTCGCACTTCTCTGCGTTAAATTTCATCTGCCATGTGTCCGCCCATTCCACCAGCCTGTCTATATCCTCTTGAAGTCTATCACTATCCTCCTCACTGTTCACTACACACCCAAGTTTTGTGTCATCTGCAAATTTTGAAATTGTGCCCTGTACACCCAAGTCCAAGTCCATTGCTGCAGGAGTTCCTCAGGGCAGTGTCCTAGGCCCAACCATCCCTCCAAGTTAAGGTCAGAAATGGGGATGTTCGCTGATGATTGCACAGTGTTCAGTTCCATTCGCAACCCCTCAAATAATGAAGCAGTCCGAGCCCGCATGCAGCAAGACATGGACAACACCCAGGCTTGGGCTCATAAGTGGCAAGTAACATTCATGCCAGATAAGTGCCAGGCAATGACCATCTTCAACAAGAGAGAGTCTAACCACCTGCCCTTGACATTCAATGGCCGAATCCCCCACCATCAACATCCTGGGGGTCACCATTGACCAGAAACTTAACTGGACCAGCCATATAAATACTGTGGCTACGAGAGCAGGTCAGAGGCTGGGTATTCTGCGGCGAGTGACTCACCTCCTGACTCCCCAAAGCCTTTCCACCATCTACAAGGCACAAGTCAGGAGTGTGATGGAATACTCTCCACTTGCTTGGATGAGTGCAGCTCCAACAACAATCAAGAAGCTCGACACCATCCAAGATAAATAAGCCTGTTTGATTGGCACCCCATCCACCACCCTAAACATTCACTCCCTTCATCACCGGCGCACTGTGGCTGCAGTGTGTACCATCCACAGGATGCACTGCAGCAACTCACCAAGGCTTCTTCGACAGCACCTCCCAAACCCGCGACCTCTACCACCTAGAAGGAGAAGAGCAGCAGGCGCATGGGAACACCACCACCTGCACGTTCCCCTCCAAGTCACACACCATCCCGACTTGGAAATTTATCGCCATTGCTTCATCATCGCTGGGTCAAAATCCTGGAACTCCCTTCCTAACAGCACTGTGGGAGAACCGTCACCACACGGACTGCAGCGTTTCAAGCAGGCGGCTCATCACCACCTTCTCAAGGGCAATTAGGGATGGGCAATAAATGCCGGCCTCGCCAGTGACACCCACATCCCATGAATGAACAAAAAAAAAATGACCACATCATTCTTTTATAGGTGTTGAGGGATACGTTGGCCACGTCACTGGGAGACTTCCCTGTACTGTGACATCGTTTATGTCCACCTAAGAGGGCAGATGGGGCTTTGGTTTAGTATCTCATCCAAAAGATGGCATCTCAAATTGTGCAGCATTCCCTCAGTACTGCACTGAAGTGCCACCTTAGATTATGTGCTCAAGTCTTTGGAGTAGGGCTAGAACCTGTGCCCTCCTGACACAGAGGGGAGAGTGCTACCACTGAGCCAAGACTGACACCTAAATAAGGTATTGAAATGAAAATAGCAGGGTTATTATGAATTGCAATATGCATTCCATCACGAGAAAGAAAGTGTACTGATGGTAGAATTTTTGTAGGTGAAATAGCCCTGGCTCAATCCCTACAACTCTTATGTTTAAAGGCAAAACACACATGTGACAGGAGGGCACAGCATGGAACATGTGGTGTAACCCTATGACATTAACAACTCACTGAAATGAAGAAGCTAATGTTGATTTATTTGGGAGGGAGAGCCTGAAAAGCATTGTAACTGTGAAGATTGGAGAGGCATGTAGAACTATTGTCACATACCATATTATTCATATACTCTGTGATTTGCATGATTTGCAACATAAACATATCCATACACTCTAATTGTGCACAATCACACAATAGTGAATGTAATAACAATGCAGTATCAAAATTGATAATATGCTCATGCAATCATAATGTCCATCTGCTTTCTTTCCAGAGCAAGAGAAACCCAGTGATCTACAAGGTGCACATAAGCAGCAGTGCTCACCAGAGCACTAACCTTATCATCTCTACTTGAAGCAGACACCAGCACAGATGCATACACTTGGAAGAAGTACAGGGTGTTGGACCAAGCACGGTGAGGCAGGGGTAACCAACTGTATAAGGCAGGGGTCACTTCCCCCTGTATACATTGGAAGGTGCTATGGATAGCATAGAGAGTCCAATGCTAAGATATTTGTAGCCAACTCCCACATATGGCTCACTTGCCACCCGGTGAGCTGCCCGGGGCGCTCAATCTCCGGCCGCAGCCCGCTGTCTCTATATTAATGAAGCTCAACGATCAAAATGGGTCTACTAGGCCGGTAGCCGGCCGGCATGTTCCTCCAGTCATCAACCCAAAGTCCGCTCAGGGGGAAAATCCACCCCAGTGTCTGCTGCATGTCATTCTGTGCTTCAGGCCGACCTCTCCTCCTGCTCTATGATAGACACACCACTGACTACTACACCCTCTTGAACGAAAAGTCCTCTACACTTTGACTTTTTTCACTTCTCTGTTGACCTTTCAAACTTTCCCCTTTGTCAAATTCACTGCAATCAGGAACAATCACTGGATTTGACTCTTACAGTTGCAGAAAGCTGTAGGAGTTTATCATTAATGACTTTTATCAATGCATTAGTGATTGAAAATCAGCTATTTATCAGCCTTTTTGCTGACCATTTTTGCTCCTTTCTTAGAGGAGTAAGAATCCTTGGTCCTAAACATGACCAGTACTTCATTTTTTACTCACATCGTATTATCAAAGGAAGGAATGTTGGGCCCCAAGATACCTTAACATAGCAAAGTCCTTACGTCTAATCTACTGAATCAAAACAGAACATTATTCTCTAAAAAATGTTAAAGTTCTAAGCACATAATAATTATAGGCCTAACTTCAGGTAGGGGCAACAGAGGTGTTCCAAGGCCTACGTAGAGTTTTGATCCCAAAGAAAAGCATCCAGAGCATCCCTGTTTATAGTGGTTTCATTTTTGACTTTTCCTAAAAAAAACATTTCCACCTTGAATGTCCATCCCTAGAAACTTGCTCTGCTGTGGTGCTACCGTACAGCTCCTGAAGGGGTCTTTCACAACTCAAAGACCATCAACAATCTTAAGAACTATGAGGTTTCAACCTAGTGCCACCAATCAGGTTACAGGAAATGTCCATCTCCTTCATTACACAAAATTCATGTTCATTTAATTGGTTAAAAGTCAATTGTAATCTACACAGGCTGGTTAGATGAGTACCCGTTTGTATTTCATCTACTGAGATCAAGATTCAGGTTGATTTATTTAAAGAAATGTTTTCCATTCCTTCTACCACTTAATAATTGATAACAACAGGACATATTCAGCAGTGCGTGCAGTCAAGACAGTTGTGTTAGCTGTCATGGACCAGTCAACAGAATCAAATTTATCATTGGGGAAATGCTAATCATAATCTTACATAGAAACTAAAGTATCACTTACTGAATAAAATAATATTGTAACAGAATAGATCAAATTTAGATAGAAAACAACTAAGTTTATTACCTCATGCATGTTGTTCAATACATACCAGATCATGAAGTATTCACTGTAAGATGCAATTCAACTGATTTTTGTTTACATTCCTTAATTTTTTTTAGTTTCTTTCTTAATAGTAGAATCTTGAGGAGGAATGTTCTGCACAATGGCCAGATTGCACAGAATATGGAAATCAGTTTATTTTAAAGATAGTCAGATTTTTTGGGGGGCTGTCAGCCTGGAAAATTTCATTTTTTTCCCAGAATTGTATTCTAGGCCCAGTGTCCATATGATGCACTCTAAGGTCAGGACAAACATAGCACAAGTCAGATACAGAGTAAAGCTTTCTTTACCCTGCCCTCCAACAATGTGTCTGAACCTCAAACTCAGTAGAGCACCCCCTATTGCTGCAGTGTAATATCTCCATTACCCACACTAGGCTTTCTTAATGGCCTCTTTGAGGGGGGATAATTTTAACTTTTATCACCAGCAAAAAATCGTGTGATAGTGAACCAGCAGCCGGTTTTAAACAACACCCGATTTGAAAAGCAGGCGAGGTGTAAAATTGGCTGCTGATTCACTATCACCGTTTTTTTGCCCAGCGTTAAAGTTACCCCACGTGAGATTTATCAATTTAATGAAAGTTAGAAAGTAAGTAATTTTGTGCTTTGGACATATATTCAGTAAAAACTGCATTAAGGCTACTCAAGTCATTTCACACAAGTCCCTTTCAGCTGGCAGAGAGATTTTTATCCCATCATTCAGGTCCCAGAGGTGAAAGGACAGTGTGTTAACTCGTTGTATCACTCCGTCCTACAGAATACTTTTCTTTTAATTAACTCTTGTTCCAATGAACAGTCCTCACAATTCCTTAAATTTTGTTTCATTAATTAACAAAATATCCAAGGACAAACAAAAACATGAATTAGTTGAAATACTAGGCCAAGCTGTAAAGAAAGCAATGTATAATATACAGTTGTATTGTGCTGTTTACAGTTAGGCTCTGATAGCACGAGCTGTAAAACACACAGATAAAAGGTGGCACTAGTGCATTTTATACTGTTATAGTAGCCATCAGTAATTGTTCAACACTGACAGCAGCAATTCAACTGATTATTTCTTTTTGCCTGAGGCATACAACAGATACACACAATAGGGAAGCATTTTCTCTTACAGTTCTAAATTGTACTGAAACTCTTAACTTATTCATAACAGATAGATCTCCAGCTGAGACAGACACTTTACTATTGCGCTGCCTGACAGTTTTCTGTGTTCTTTCCAAACACCAAGGGATTTAATAAACATATCTGATAATCTCTCCTGTGCTAGAGGGGAAGATGACACTGTATACAAAATTATCTTACTTCCACTCTGACGGAGGCAAAATTATAGAATCACTCAATCAAGTTTTTTTTAAATGAACACTATGCTGATCTTGTACGTTGCATGCCCTTTCCTCTTCTCGCTAAACTAATTCAATTTTCTGATGTAAAAAAGCGTGATTAGAAAATAATTGTGGCAAGACAATTAACAAAGAAATAAATGATTCTTCCATTATATCATTTTGTTTTGGTGCCCAATTTGCTCATGAACACCAAATGCCTGTTGGTGTAATATTGGTTTTCCATGAGTAAAGTTAGCCTATGACCAGGGCCACAGATTTACAGTTTACGTGGAGATATAGATGGAATTGCAGAATAAAATCCTCAAAACACTACTAGTTCTATGCAATAAAATTTGGATTAATCTATCATTGTAAAACAGCAATGTTAGCCATGGAATGAGTGGAAACAACTCTCATTTAGGACAAAAGCAAAATCTGTGGATGCTGGAAATCTGAAATAAAAACAGAAAATGTTGGAGAAGCTCAGCAAGTCAGGCAGCATCTGTGGAGAAAGAAACAGAGTTAACGTTTCGGGTCGAAGACCTTTCGTCAGAACTAGAAGATGTTAAAAGAGTTAAACTTTTTGAGCAAGTACAGAGCCAGGGAAAGTGGGGGAGGGAGGAGAGGGGAGGAAAGAACAAAAGGGAAGATTGGTCATAGGGTGGAGGGCACGAGTGATTAAATGACAAAAGGGATGATGGTGCAAGGCAAGGAAGGTGATAATGGGACAGGTTAAGAAACAAGATTGATCAGGAGTAGCTGTAAATGGCAGCAGCAGAACCATTACCAGCACTTGCTGACCGAAAAAATGGAAGCAGTGGTTATGATCTGAAGTTATTGAAATCAGGGGCCATCACCCCCAACACCCACTCTCCTCCCCAAGGCACCTTACCATGCGAGCACAAGAGATGCAACACCTGCCCCTTCACCTCCTCTCTTCCCACCGTCCAGGGCCCCAAACACTCCTTCTAGGTAAAACAGCGGTTTACTTGTACTTCTTTCAATTTAGTATACTGTATTCGCTGCACACAATGCGGTCTCCTCTACACTGGGGAGACCAAACGCAGACTGGGTGATCGCGTTGCTGAACACCTCCACTCTTGTCCACAAGCGTGACCCTGAGCTGCTTGCCATTTTAATTCCCCTTCTCAATCCTAATCTGACCTCTCTGTCCTCAGCTTCTTACACTGTCCCAATGAAACTCAACATAAGCTCTTTCATTTAGGCACTTTACAATCTTCCGGACTCAACAATGATTTCAATAAATTCAGGTCATAACCACTGCTCCCATTTTTTCGGTCAGCTAGTGCTGGTAATGTTTCTGCTGCTGTCATTTACAGCTACTCCTGATCAATCTTGTTTCTTAACCTGTCCCATTATCACTTTCCTTGCCTTGCACCATCATCCCTTTTGTCATTTAATCACTCGTGCCCTCCACCCTATGACCAATCTTCCCTTTTGTTCTTTCCACCCCTCCCCTCCCTCCCCACCTTTCCCTGGCTCTGTACTTGCTCAAAAACTTTAATTCTTTTAACATCTTCCAGTTCTGACGAAAGGTCTTCGACCTGAAACGTTAACTCTGTTTCTTTCTCCACAGATGCTGCCTCACTCGCTGAGTATTTCCAGCATTTTCTGTTTTTATTTCTCATTTAGAACACTTTTTTTCTTTTTCCTTTATTTGGTTCCAAAACAATTAGGTGGATATTTTTCATTTTCTTAGGTTGGGGGCAGACCAGAATAATGCTGTCAGTAATGTGAAAATTTGAATTTTGTTTTCAGTGTGGAATGGCCACTGGAACCTTGTAACTGTCATTACACTTTCACCCAGTTCAGTACTTTGAGTATTTCCTTTCAGATTATTTAGATCAAAACGAGATTTAGCAGATTGTGATGCACAGCACTTGGACAAAGTACTCCTTTCCCTCAATTTTTCTCCTCTTCTCATGAAGGCACTAATTCAGGAACTAACTCATGCTGTGATGTATCTCCATGGGGCACCTCACCTGTGTATACCTGGACTCTGAGGGGTAGAATTTCTGTAGAAAATCCCTGATTTCCCATAGTAACCTTGATGGAAGATTGGCATAAACCCCTTAGTGCCACTCTGTAACTGGTTGAGTGTTGGTGATGAGGAGGTAAGTTAGTTGTCTGTTCGGATTGTACTATACTATCTTCAGGGCAATGCCTGACCTCTATGTGACACCCCCCCCCCCCCCCCCACAAACGTGGTTGCAGCTGAGATTGATGAGTTACTAGATGGGTAACCTAACTTTGGAGCAAGGCTGAGTACCTCTGTTCTGTGGCAATTCGTGTTTGTACACGAGACAGCTGAGCCACTGGACTTAGCTGCAGCCACAGACCAAGAGGCCAGTCTCTGCAGCTGAATAAATTATAAAAACAAGACCACATTCTTCCTATTTGCTTGAATAAAAATAAATGTATACAATGACTCGCAGCCACACTAGTGATTTAACTATTAGCATTCAACAAAGTTTAGTGAAATGAAACAATGTTTAATCCAGGAGAAGTGATGGAGAGACAGTGGTATGTGTGAGATCCAAGTACTTCCTGTTGGCCACATTAAGTTCTAGTTTCTGTTAGCTCAATAATTTTAGAATTCAAAAGGCTGGAACATCAATGAATCTAATTGTACACTGTGCCTGGGATTATTAGTGGCAAAAAGAGCTTGAACTATTCACTGCAGTTTAGTTCAAGTGGCCATTGGAATCTTGTAACTGTCATTACACTTTAGTAGTTTCTGAGCTAATGGTAAATATCATTTCGAAATACTCCCCAACAGCTGTTCATATTCACTGCACTTTATATATATCCGACTCTAGAGGCTGACAGATGGGTGGAATCTTGTAATCATTTATGAAGGACAGGGTAGACAAAAGACGGCTAGTTCTGCTGCTCACGATGATTTGTGAAGGCAGTCAATTGCAGGCTTCTGTTGATGATTACAAGATTCCAACCATCTGCCTGCCATTGTGGTCTGTAAGTATCAGCCACAGCTCACGCTACCTTAATAAACAAGTGTAAGCCAAGTTGTCAGTATCAAAGACATGGACTAATTTAATTGTTAAAAGCTACAACATGATATGTCAGCAAATCTAGTAACAATGTTTTTATTTACATTTGCTGATTTCCCCCTTCCACTCCTTCCATGGCCTCTAGCCTCCGTGTGACTTTTTTTCAGTGAGTGAATGGATGAATTTACCCTGCCTTTCTCCATGACGTCATCACTTGTGTCACTCGATGATTAGATAACTGACAGTCTACATCGAACGTTCCTTCCCCCGAAGTAGTTGTTCCACTGCTGTGGTGTGTCCTTTGCAGCAAGCCTGACTAAGAACTGATGGCACTCATCAGAAATGTGACCAGTGGATTGAAACAGCCGTCTCAGTGAGATTCTAACATTGAAATATAGCAGCTTTCAGTGTCGCCTTATGAACATTACGTTTTAGTTATAGCATGAATACACAGCATTTAGCCTAGCAGGTAGATACAATATGAACAAAAGCCTTCCTTTTCGGCTTTATCTGCCTGTGAAGCTGCTCTGATATCCCATAAAAAGCATTAATATTGTATGCTTAGGTACTGGAGAAGTTAATACAGGTCAAATTGCAGTGTGCAAGATTGGTGTACTGCCGTTTAACACATTAAAATAAATATGTTAAAACAGTGGACAAAGAATATGTAAGAATTTGTATATCAATATTGCACCGCAAGATTTTATCGCATAAGTATCAGATTATGCCCAGTGTCAAAGCTTCATTTCATTTGTTAATATGCTGTGATAGACTGTGCTCATACTTAAATAAAAAGTTAGTCAATTTTGTGAGCGACTCCCACCATACTGGTCTGTGAGCTACTGGGGGCAATTTTCATTTTGAGTGTTACTTGGGTGGGTGGTGGGCAGAACATAATGACAACCGCCCATAGGAATGGGCATGGTATTCAATCAATTTTGGTCCTAGGTCCTGATTAGAATGCGGTTGGCAAGTTGACAGTGTAAAATATATTCTGCAGTAAGCAGCTCGCCGATGTGGAGGCAGGTAATCAGGCAGGGCAGCCAAATGTGAAAGGCCTGCAGCGGCAACTTAAAGGGGAGGGCTGTTAGCAATGGGAATGAAGAGAAGCAGCAGTTTACAGCAGCAGGCAACATGTGTGCAGAACATACAGCAGCAAATACATTCGATTTGAAACCCTTTAATGATCAAAACCCACAAGTGACTGCCATAAAAATGTCTCCCAAACCTCCATCTAGCTTTTTCTAACTGCAGCTGAGCATCTCTGGAACAATAACAAAAGCAAAATACTGTGAATGCTGGAAACCTGAAATAAAAACAGAAAATGCTGAAATTACTCAGCAGGTCAGGCAGCATCTGTGGAGAGAGAAACCCTACAGTTAACGTTTCAGGTCGATGACCTTTCATCAGTACTGGAAGAAGTAAGAGATTTAACTGTTAATGAGCCAGGGAAAGGAGGTGGTTGGGGGGGGGGGGAGGGGAAAAGGGGTGGGGAGGAGGGGAAGGAAAGAACAAAAGAGAAGGTCTGTGATGGGGTGGAGGGCAGGAGTGATTATATGACAAAAAGGATGATGGTGCAAGGCAAAAGGCAGTGGTAATGGGACAAGTAAAGAAACAAAAAATAGGTCTAGAGGAGCTGTAAATGGCAACATCAAAACCATTACCAGCACCTGCTGTCCGAAAAAATAGGAGCAGTGGTTATGATCTGAAGTTATTGAAATCAATGTTGAGTCCGGAAGGTTGTAAAGTCCCTAAACGAAAGATGAGGTGCTGTTCCTCGAGCTTATGTTGAGCTTCATTGGAACAGTGTAAGAGGCCGAGGACAGAGAAGTCAGAGTAGGAGTGGGAAGGGGAACTAAAATGACAAGTGACCAGCAGCTCAGGGTCACGCTTGTGGACAGAGCAAAGGTGTTCAGCAAAGCAATCACCCAGTCTACGTTTGGTCTTACCAATGTAGAGGAGACCGCATTGTGGTGCAGCGGATACAGCATACTAAATTGAAAGAAGTACAAGTAAGCCGCTGGAGGGAGTGTTTGGGGCCCTGGACGGTGGGGTGGGAGGAGGTGTTGCATCTCCTGCGCTTGCAGGGAAAGGTGCCGTGGGAAGGGGAGCGGATGTTGGGCGTGATGGAAGAGTGGACCAGGGTGTCGCAGAGGGAGCAGTCCCTTCGGAATGCTGAAAGTGGAGGGGAGGGGAAGATGTGTTTGGTGGTGGCATCGCGCTGGAGGTGGCAGAAATGGCGGAGGACATCTGTTGAATGTGAAGGAAGGTGAGGACAAGGGAGACCCTGTCATTGTTTTGTGAGGGAGTCTAAGGGGTGAGGGCAGAAGTGCGGGAAATGGGAGGGACACAGTGGAGAGGAATCCTCGGTTGAGGAAAAAGGAAGACATATCAGAAGCAGTGGTGTGGAAGGTGGCATCGTTGGAATAGATGTGATGGAGATGAAGAAACTGAGAGAAGGGAATAGGTTCCTTTCAGGAAGCAGGGTGGGAGGAAGTGTAATCAAGGTAGCTGTGGAAGTCAGTGGGCTTATAATAGATATTGGTGGACAGCCTATCCCCAGAAATGGAGATAGAGAAGTCAAGGAAGGGAAGGGAAAAGTCAGAGATAAACTATTTGTAGGTGAGGGAGGAGTGGAAATTGGAAATTGAAAGTTGATAAAATTTTGCAGTTTGGGGTGAGAGCAGGAAGCAGCACCAGCACAATGTGCCAGAAAAAGAGGTGAGGGAGGGGACCTGAGTAGGACTAGAACAAAGAATATTCCACTTATCCCACAAAAACACAGGCATAGCTACGACCCATACCGGTTCCCATAGAGATACGTTTTATTTGGAGGAAGTGAGTGGAGTCAAAGGAGAAGTTGTTCAATGTAAGAACAAGTTCAATCTGGCGGAAGAGTGTGGTGGTGGATGGGGACTGGTTGGGCCTCCGTTCAAGAAAGAAGCGGAGGGCTCGCAGGCCGTCCTGGTGGGATTGGACATGTAGAGGAACTGGATGTCCATGGTGGAAAGGAGCCGGTTAGGGTCAGGAAACTGGAATCTGTTAAAGTGGCGGAAGGCATCGGAAGTGTCACTGGACAAGGGAAGAATAAAGTCGAGATAGGAAGAAATAAGTGTTGTTGGGCAAAATCAGGCTGAACTGATGGGTCTTCCAGGGCAGTGCTGTTTGTGGTTCTTGAGAAGGAGGTAGAAGCGGCCTGTGCGGGGTTGGGGGACATTGAGGTTGTAGGCCGTGGAACGGCCACCTCCTGACTTGTATCACCCACGCTTGGTGAGCGGGAGCAGATTGTGGTGGTGGTGAGGCGGACTGAGATGAAAATGACATTGCCGGTCTCAACTTTCTCAACCGACCCCAATTTGCATATAATTATGAGTTTCCCACCAATTTCTGATGGGAGTTCTGGCCACCAGAATGGATGTCCACCCGAAAATCAGGACCGACAGCAACACAATGGTAAGTCAGCACTTCCACCAGTCATGTCATTTTCATCCTGCTGCTGTTCCAATTTAAATATAAACGGAGCAGTAACGACACGAAAATTTTGCACATCACGTTTTTCTGAAAGCCATTTAATAAATTTTAAATGTGATACAAATGCCTTTGTGGACTGGGGTCTCATCAGTGGCACAATTCTTCATGGCTATGTTTAGTGCTGTGTTATAAAAATATGAAAGACTTTCACAAGGTCTTTTCACTATTCCATCACCATGGTAATCAGTTCTCCACCATCACACAGTAAAATGGCAGTTTCTGACTGAATTATTGACACTTAACACTTGAAGGGACACAACTACTTAGTGTCACTGTCACTGCATCCTATACACTGGGTGTGACATCAAAACTCAACTCTGAACAAGGGAACTCAAACAGTTGGATGCAGCACAAAGGAAATGTACAGCACCATGTGCTGGACCAACAGTTTAAAAAAAGTAATTGTTACTGTCATGAAACAAATAGAATTCTTTGGGTGAAGGGGTTTTTGACAGTGGACCCTGGTTCACCCCATCTGATTATTGATTTACAGCTTTAGCACAGTGGAAGTGTGAGCAGGGCAGTTTTCTTGTGCAAGGTTACTGGAAGCACCGATATTTTATGTGTCAGTCATACAAGTTCATGAGAGTTGTCAGAAGCACTTTCAAAGTGTTAATATTGTAGCTGTTCACCTTTTGACATTATCAAAAAATGACATAAATTGAGTGTTGTATATCTGCAAGTTTTCTTCTAAATGTTTCTGTTGTAACTTGAAAAGTTCAATGTTGGGAGTAGTCTGGAGGCACAGCATGTTGGTACACTTCCATATTGTGCCACTGAAGGATAGAAGGATGGTTCTTTCCCCCCAGTTTTCTAAACAGTGCATTGCTGACCTCAGCTTGACTGTTACATAGAGGAGAAAGAGGCACATTCCCATAGGGGGAGAGAATCAAAAGTTAACCATGTTAACTCTCTTGAACCTTCCTGAAGCCAGTTGTTGAAAGCGCCACCAGTAGAAACCAAAGGAGCAGGGTGCCAACCCTTCCAAGACAGATATAGTCCTATAGGGTTGGAGAAAAATAATATAAAGCAGGGAATTAAAAATATATTTGACAATTGCCTCATTTTTGCAATTACTCTGAATATAAATTTGTTCATTTTTTTTGTGATTTTAATTTTGGTTTGAATGGGTAGAGGTGCCCAAAAGCTATTTTTAATGTTTAAAATTGTAAACCTTCATTGATTTTTTTCATGCTGTAATAATACTAATGTGGGTGGTTTCCATGGCTAGGTGGATTTGGGATCAGTTGTGGCATTGGGTCTTTCTCAGCAGAGTACCACACATGAAGAGTGAAACACACATTACTGCGCTTCAACACTCCCAGTGTGAAAATAACAGTAATAACATTTTAATAGAAAACAATATTTCTCTCCCTATCTTGTCATTTTGTTTTTGGACTTGTACAACTGCATTACTGTTGTAGCAGTTTTTTTGTCTTCTGTTAAAGATTCCTAATATTTCATTTTTTTTCTTTTTTATACTGATAAACTTGTTAGTTGACAAAGAATAACAACAGAATGTGTGGGATCACACGTTTTAATTACAGGCTGCTGGTGCCTAGTACAAATGACCTAACTGCAGTTATTTAGGAAAGGTTTTAATAATAGGTTGTGGGAGACCCAGCGGGTTACTTCTCCCTCTGGGGCATCTGGCTTAGACCTTTCTTATTCTGTGGTTATACTGTGGAGAGGAAGTGGTCAAAGGCACTTGTACAATGTGAAATAACAAGGTAGGAAAGGCCAGCTTTATTATTCCACTTTCACCTCCTGCCTTCAACCAACTTGCATTGTGGGAGGAATACTAATCCATGCTGGAGGCATGAAGACCAGCAAGAGTAAAGCAGAACTGAATCAATGAAACACTGTAACCAGTAAAAGGAACAGCAGCTGACAATAATTAATTTCATTTTCAAACATTTATTTTTCTGCAAATGTGTTTTTCACAAGACTCCAAGAGTCATTTCACACACATTATAACGGGTTTGTTTTTGCCAATGTTCTGCCTTCCTTCTCTCCTGGAGGCATTATCAGCTCCACGGGTGCTGGGCACCCTCTGGCACCTTGCCCAAGTGACCATTCTTCATGTATGAGCCTAGGAATGAGTATTTGCAGACTAATCGTGGGAACGTCATAGCCAAGTCTGATCCTGTCCTCACCTGATGTCCACATTAGCACATTTATCAGCAGAGTTAATTGCAGAGTGATCAAGAACAGGATCCCTGATTGCTTTTCCCCTGCCTGGCTACATTTATATGTTGCCTTTTATGTTGAAATATCTCAAAAGTGCTTTAAACAATGAATTACTTTTTAAGGTTTTATTATGTAAGCAAACAATGTAATTATCCTACACCAGCAACATCCCATAAACAGCCATCAGATGAACCACTAGTCAATTTGCTTTTGGTGATTTTTGCTGAAGGATGAATGTTTGCCGGGACACTGGGAGAACCTCCTTGTCTTCTTTGAACAGCCATGGGATTTTTAACTATGCTAGAACAGGCAAACAGGAGTTTGGATTAACACTTCATCTGAAATCAGCACTTCCAATTATGCAGCACTCCATCACTGGACTGTCAAGAACAATTTACACTTATATAGCACCGTTAATCTCTTCACATGATCTCAGTGTTTTCTTTTCAATAATAAGCAGCAAAAATTTTAAGGAAAATAGATGATTTTTAAAATACTAATTATTCCATAAAGAAGTATGAGTATTGATCACATTGATGACAATAATCCTAATGATTTTGTAATTTCTACCAAATGTACCCTGCTATTCAAAAAGCTCACCGTTATTTTTAAATGGCAACTGTAGTGAAATGGTTCTCTTAAACCAACCATCCCATAGCTGAGAAATGCTTTTCTGGGCTGTTGCCTCTGATATTAGCACCATCTTGCTGATAGAAGATGGACGTTAACTGAGAAAAAAACAAAGGTTGTTCTGTTGGTCAAATGATTTTAAAAGTATTGAATATAGTATGAAGTAGCATACGTAATTTAATATAATATAAATATAACTCAGACAATTCCCCTGTACAGTCAAATTCACCATGATATCTGATCTCCAATGACATTCTACCCAAGTTTTCCTATCAGTAGCAGCCACCACCAAAAGGTAAGACTCCACAGTCCTCGTAATCACCCCATGTTGTCGCTTTACCCCACCTCCCCCGTCCTGGGACTCACCTTCATTGCCTTCAAATGCGCAAGTTGCCTGTGGAGGCACAACAGGCACTGGCAGCTCGTGCAAATAATGTTAATGAGGCCCGAGACCTAATTTTGGGGAATGAGACTCAGTGAATAGCTCTTTCAGAGAGCTGCACAGGTGTGATGGGCTGCTTGGCCTCCTTCTGTGCTGTGAAACTCTATGGGGGAAAAATTGGATAGGGGCCATTTTTGGGTGTAGGTAGTGTGATGTGCTATTACCCCACGCCCAATGGCCCCTACGTAGGCAGGATGCAAGTTTCAGCCCACCGGAGGACTTACCTGCAATCAGCATTCCATTCCGGGCCTTGCAATGTGGAATCAATGCAATTCACACTTTCCACCACCAGTGGGTGCTCAATCTCTTAAAGGATGTTTCTTAGAACTCTCTTAAAGGTAGCTGGTACCTGTTATTTGCTGAAAATAACAGTCTAATGTCTGCACAGAGTCTGAACACAGATCAGACATCGCACACGTAAAACACAGATGCAGGTCCCATCCTTATGTTTACACACTGATGAGTTATGTTAAAACATTGAATAAAGGTTGCGCACTACTAAATCCCACATCCTCCAATCTGCATGCCAGACCTCACCAATCTGCCGATCTGAGTTGGTACCAGGCCTGCGAGAGTGCATGCACCAAGGTTCTCTGCTGATGCACTAGAGACCCTGGTGCAAGAGGTGGACAAGAGGAGGGACATCCTATATCCGTGGGGGGGACAGGGGTTGGGGGGGGGGGGGTGCAAGAGGCCCTCCAGACATACATCCAAAAGGCAGTGGGAGGTAGCGGGGGACGAAGTCAATGCTAGGCGCACAGCATCATGAACATGGATGCAGTGCAGGAAGAAGTTCAATGTTTTGACATGAGTGGTCAAGGTGAGTGAGGTCAACTGTCAAGTGGCGTCTCCTACCAACTGCATCACGCACTACATCCCCCATCCCCCACATACCAATAAACCCTTTCCATCAGTACTCAACTCATCCAATCAGATGCTTCCTCTCACCCTTACACATTACCACTGTTTCAAGCCGCCCACCCACAACTCACAGGCCACACACACTGGCAGCTATTCAAACATGACAGGCACATCACCCAGACACACGTCGTGCTTTCTTGCAAGGGAAGGTGGCGCATATCAGGAGGCAGCAAGTGGCAGTGGCATTTAGCCCCTCGAGCCTGTTCTGCCATTCAATGAGATCATGGTGGACCTGTGACTTAACTCCATTTACCTGCCTTAGCCCCATATCCCTTAATAACCATGGTTCAAAGAAATTTATCAATCTCAGATTTAACTTTCACAAGTGAGCTAGCATTAACTGCTGTCTGCAGAAGAGCGTTCCAAACGTCTGCCAACCTTTGCATGTAGAAATATTTTCTAACTTCACTCCTGCACATCCTGGCTCTAAATGTTAGATTATGTCCCCACGTCCTAGTATTCAAGTGTAGGAGACCTCCAAAAACAGTTACCAATGTCTCCGCAGTCAGAAGCAATAATCCAGCCACTAACCTGTAAATCCTGCATGGTCCCTTAAGATAGCACCGGTGTGGGGGGGGGTCCTCCATGCACTCTAAGACACGTTCAGATGGTCGGGGTTAAGGCTGTGCGTTGAGTTAAGCGTTAAGTCTCAAAATGGTTTCTATCACTTTAAATCAGCGTTGCACACTGATTGAAGCCATTTTCTCCCTACTTTACATGATCCCAGAGTGCGTTATCTGCGCCTGTGCTAACTCCTATACCAAGATGGAGTCTGGCGCACGTCACGCTGGAAACGTGCGTGCGCATCCAAGATGCCATCTTGGATGTCGGAGAGGCCGTGTAGTGCCGGAAAAACAGGCGCTACACGGCCAATTTAGCACCCAATGATCCTAGCATAAGGAAATCTAATCGCAAAAGACTCCAAACAAATTAGAAAGTAAATTTACTGCATCCTACCCTGACTCCATCAGAAGTTAATTAAGAATAGATTTAAAATCGACAGTTGCCCTCTTCTCTTAAAGTTGCTGTCGTTCAAATCAGATGCGGATTGGCTTTAATATTGCAGTGAACCCTTAAATAATTAATATTCTGAACCTGTCTTTAATGGCTAACTAATAAGATCTTAGAATGGGGTCCTGCTATCTGTAAACAAGCCTCGGCCTGCAGAATGACATCATTCCAAATTCCCACCCCCAAAGTGCTACATTCAGAATGGCAGACTCTGCATGAAGCCCACAAATTCTTCCACCAGTTCTAGAAAAATAGCAATTAAAACTGAATGAGTTGCCAAAGAAGAAATCATGTTGAATCGTATTTTAATGCTGATCACATTTAATGGCCCAGACTACCATTAAGGCAGAATATTCTTTTAGTGCCTAGAACAAGTAAAATCAAAGAAACTGAGATTTTGGACTGCTTTTCAAGATGTGCCTCACATTGCCCATAGTAACGGGAATACCTCTGAAACCTGGAATTCACAGGTTTTAATGAACCACAAGGTAAACCTTTCCCTACTTTAAGGTGAAATGTTGCTTTTCTTTGGTTTGTTCCTTTAAGCTCTGAATCATAATTTTTAACACAAATACTTGTATCAGTTTGGAGAATAAAGCAAAAAAAACCAGCAAAGCAGAAATACAAAAACAGATTTTCAGTGTAAATTGTTCATAACAGGGAAAAATCAGTGTGAAAAAGGACTTCCTATGAGGAGGAAATATGATTTAAAAGATGCATAAAAAAGAATTAAAAAGGCTGACAGGAAATTTCTTTGCAGAAAATTAATTCTGAATTTGTTATTGAGAAATGTAGAGTAAGGAACAATTTACTCCTTTGTCAAAATCTTATTCAAATAACTAAATCTTTAGTTATATTTTGTTTGATAAATTAAAATTCTGATCCCAGAAAAAAGATGGAAAAATAATAAATAACCAAAAACTCTCTTAAACAAATGGAGAAAAAGGAATCCAACAGTATTTTCTGAATTGCTGCATAATTTCAACAGAGAAAATTTGAACGACAGTTTAATTTTCTAAATTTTAAAAATGTTTAAATGTTTGCTTTGTGATTTCACATTGATTTTTATAGTGAAGAGAGCAATCCCAGAGATATGTCAATCTACTGGTACTACATATTTCTTAAAAAAGCACATACCCAAAATTTGTGTTCTTATGTAATTAGCTCAAAAATTTGCAACAAAAATTATTTTGAAGATGTAGTATGTTTAATTATGTTTTATTTGTGTATCAGGTAATTGGATATACCTTGACTATGATCAGAAAAGCATATCAAGTACCTGGGTATGAGGGCTGACATATAAACATCCTCTCCATGGATCCTAAGGTAACAAACACAATGGGGTAGAAATTTGTCTAGGCCCGTCGAGGCCGGCCTGAAATTGGACCTCCAGCCTCATTTCAATAAGTTTGGCAATCTGCTGGCACTTGTCACACCTCCACATGCAGCACACCCAGCTCAGAAAACAAACTTCAGGCCACTTGCCTCGTCAGCAGCAGCCCTCAGGTAAGTGTCAGGGGAAGGTGAGGACAGCGGGGTGGGGGTGGAGGTGATCGGGGCTAGCTGCGGCCATCGGAAGTGCTGTGGAGCCGGAAGGAGCAATCCACATGAATTTAAAACAAAACTGCAAACTTATCTTTTTGGTGGTGACCGCTTGCCAGGCCTTGTCCACACCTGGAAATCCTGAGCAGAGCAGGCCTTACACCTGATCCGCTCAGGGCAACCAAATTTCCCGCAAAGGTTCCTAAAACAGGTGTTAGGCCACTCATTAGCATATGTAACGGGCCTAACGCATGTTTTAGGGAGTCAATATGGCATTGAATGTTTTTCAGGCATCCTTGGGGCGCAGGGCATAGCCCTGTAAAATTGGTCATTTTTGCCCCCGTTTTCCATCCGGATAACATATGCAACCAGGTCTAATTTCTGCTCAGGACTAATCTCTCTGAATCAATCCTCATGTTTTATTATTTTAAAACATGTTCAAAATTAGACCAAGTTTTAGTGTTCAATTTTTGTAAAATGTAAATAATAATTGTGAGGATCATGCAGTACATGCTTACAAATACATAGATATTAAAGAACATTTTTCTGAAAATGGTCATCAAAATGTCAGGAATCCCATTGGCAAAACACGTGGGGCATGCTACAGACTGCAATGGACACTTGCTGTCAAAAGAGGAAACCAATGCTTTTCTTTTATGAAGACTTTCACTGTTAACATTAACAAGTTGGGTAGCTGGAGATTAAAAGAGTTTCTGTTGAACTACTCAACTCCCAAATCCTTTGGTCCAAGGGACGACAACCTTTCTACTGTGCCAACTTACCCTTTTGATCTGAATTTTGCACTGATAATACTACCTCTTAATCCTCTCTTGGTCTTGGGAGGGGGGGGTCTTATGGCCAGCATTAAATCTGATGTTACTGGGGTCTAAAGAACACTTTCATCATCTCATTTTTATTTTTACTGTTAATGCACATAATTATCATATCGCTAAGAAATACATAGAAAAATTAATGTGAAATTATATCACTACACAACTGAAATATTGATTCTTTGCTGTATTTGATTTCACCAGTGTCCATTTAGTTCCGATAAATACATTTAGGATAATGTTTCTAACCATTAAGAGAGATTTCATGACATTTAGCTATGTAATATTACATGTAAATGGTTATATTCTAAATGTTTATTGATAATAACAGATATAATTAATCTCCTTGAGTTCAAATAACTGAAACTAAGACATATTTACAATGTGTGACTTTGTACAACTTACTGATGGTTGTCTGCAGCTCCAATAGAATTATTCACATCATTGTTTTGCTGATTTTTTTGCTGAACGTCAGTCTCTATCTCGTCATTAAAAAGTACCTAGACTTGAAATGACAAGACTTAACTTTCTGTGGCGAAATCATGAAAACAGTACAGATTCAAATAGATAGATTGAGCCAAAGGTGCCAACACCATATGGGTGCAGTGGGCAATGAGTCATGTCTAATCACAGTTAAGAAAATAATGGGGGTGAAATTCAACTTTGGTGGGGGCTCAAAACAGGCGAAAGCAGATCAGCTGCCCGATTTTCCATTACATTGATTTCATCGGCCCAGATTTTGCTGTTAAAATAACAATGAGGCTAACGGTGTTATTTATGCACAAATGGTACAGAAATTTCAGGCAAGAGGCAGATGCGTGGTTAAACTCAAAAATCCAAAAGTTGCTGTCCGATTTGCACTGTTCTGCCGTTAGTTTTGCAAAAACGGCATCTCGCCTGTTGCCTCACCATTGAAATGCATTGACTGGCGTGAAGTTGCTGTATTTGCACGGTAGATACGTACTAAACTCGCCACAGAAAGTTAAGTCAAGTAATTTCAAGATAGGTGTTAGTTATTGCCAATCAACTTCTCCATCACTGAAAATTAACTATTATAAGTGTGAAGACTCATTTCTTCAAGTTTTAATTGTTGGAGATTTTAATAGTGTCAAATTTTAAATTTTCTTTTTACTTTTCCTTTCTGTCTCTTCTTTCTCTCTCTCTTAATCCAATCTTTCTTTCCCTCTCATTATTTCGCTTGCTGTACCTGATTTGACATTAAATTCACTCACTCTAATTTACACTTCCTTCTCAGTTCTTGCGCTGTTAATTTCACAATCTTTCAATCTGATTGGTTAAGGAGATACCCAGTTGTTTGCCCTGTTCACTCAGGTCCCAGATGCCCCGTTTCCCTCGCTGCGCTGTTATCAGCTCGCACTTTCAGCAACTTGCCACGCTAAAAATTTAAAAACCGAAACGTGCAAGGGCAAGTCTAACTAATGGCAGACACCCTGAGATGCCCTGCAATAGCAAATTATGGCCCAATGTCTTTATGATCAGGTACATCTCCAGTGAAACAACTTATATCATATGTAAAGAGAGAACAATTATTTGATTCATGTGTCAAAATAAGAATTTTTATATTTTTTAAATAATCAGCTCCCCAAGTGATACAGTGGGTCAGCTGCAATGCCTACCATGATACTAAGTCATGCAAAGAGGGTCCCAGGTTACAATCCACTTCTGTGCTGAGTGGCTGATCTCAGCCTGGGCATCCGCTGGTGTGCTATAATTGGTCTTAACACTTCTGGGTTACTCTTCTGGTCTAACAGCCTCACTTGTGGAATAAGTCCCTATCAAATGCTTCATCATGCAGTGTCCATTATTTGCTGTGGTTTGTAAGAAATTAAATAAACATCCTGTCTCTCTGATTGTGGATTAAGATATCAGGACCTCCAAGATATTTATTAACTGCCTCAATGGCCTAGCAAGCCACTCAGTTGTACAATCTTGCTAAAAAAAAGTCATAATAAGAATAAAACCGGACGGACCACCCGGCATCGGACCACTAGGCACCGGACACGACAAAGGCAAAACAAGCCCAGTCGACCCTGCAAAGTCCTCCTCACTAACATCTGGGGACTTGTGCCAAAATTGGGAGAGCTGTCCCACAGACTAGTCAAGCATCAGCCTGACATAGCCATACTCACAGAATCATACCTTTCAGCCAACGTCCCAGACTCTTCCATCACCATCCCTGGGTATGTCCTGTCCTGCCCATGTTTGACTCTGGACCCCATGAAATCTCATGGCATCGAGTCAAACATGGGCAAGGAAACCTCCTGCTGATTACCACCTACCGTCCTCCCTCAGCTGATGAATCAGTCCTCCTCCATGTTGAGCACCACTTGGAGGAAGCACTGAGGGTAGCAAGGGCATGGAATGTACTCTGGGTGGGGGACTTCAATGTCCATCATCAAGAGTGCCTTGGTAGCACCACTACTGACCGAGCTGGCCGAGTCCTGAAGGACATAGCTGCCAGACTGGGCCTGTGGCTGGTGGTGAGCAAACCAACCCGAGGGAAAAACCTACTTGACCTCGTCCTCATCAATCTACCTGTCGCAGATGCATCTGTCCATAGCAGTATTGGTAGGAGTGACCACCGCACAGTCCTCATGGAGACGAAGTCCCGTCTTCGCACTGAGGACACCATCCAACGTGTTGTGTGGCACTATCACCGTGCTAAATGGGATAGATTCAGAACGGATCTAGCAGCTCAAAGCTGGGCATCAATGAGGCACTGTGGGCCATCAGCAGCAGCAGAATTGTATTCCAGCACAATCTGTAACCTCATGGCCCGGCATATTCCTCACTCTACCATTACCAACAAGCCAGGGGATCAACCCTGGTTCAATGAGGAGTGCATAAGAGCATGCCAGGAGCAGCACCAGGCGTACCTAAAAATGAGGTGCCAACCTGGTGAAGCTACAACTCAGGACTACATGCATGCTAAACAGCAGAAGCATCATGCTATAGACAGAGCTAAGCGATTCCACAACCAACGTTTCAAATCAAAGCTCTGCAGTCCTGCCACATCCAGTCGTGAATGGTGGTGGACAATTAAACAACTAACGGGAGGAGTGTCTGTAAACATCCCCATCCTCAATGATGGCAGAGTCCAGCACGTGAGTGCAAAAGACAAGGCTGAAGCGTTTGCAACAATCTTCAGCCAGAAGTGCCGAGATGATGATCCGTCTCGGGCCTCCTCCCGATATCTCCACCATCATAGAAGCCAGTCTTCAGCCAATTCGATTCACTCCATGTGATATCAAGAAATGGCTGAGTGCACTGGGTACAGCAAAGGCTATGGGCCCCGACAACATGCCGGCTGTAGTGCTGAAGACTTGTGCTCTAGAACAAGCCGCGCCTCTAGCCAAACTGTTCCAGTACAGCTACAACACTGGCATCTACCCAACAATGTGGAAAATTGCCCAGATATGTCCTGTCCACAAAAAGCAGGACAAATCCAATCCGGCCAATTACCGCCCCATCAGTCTACTCTCAATCATCAGCAAAGTGATGGAAGGTGTCGTTGACAATGCTATCAAGCGGCACTTACTCACCAATAACCTGCTCACCGATGCTCAGCTTGGGTTCTGCCAAGACCACTCGGCTCCAGACCTCATTACAGCTTTGGTCCAAACATGGACAAAAGAGCTGAATTCCAGAGGTGAGGTGAGAGTGACTGCCCTTGACATCAAGGCAGCATTTGACCGAGTGTGGCACCAAGGAGCCCTAGTAAAATTGAAGTCAATGGGAATCAGGGGGAAAACTCTCCAGTGGCTGGAGTCATACCTAGCACAAAGGAAGATGCTCGTGGTTGTTGGAGGCCAATCATCTCAGCCCCAGGACACTGCTGCAGGAGTTCCTCAGGGCAGTGTCCTAGGCCCAACCATCTTCAGCTGCTTTATCAATGACCTTCCCTCCAAGTTAAGGTCAGAAATGGGGATGTTCGCTGATGATTGCACAGTGTTCAGTTCCATTCACAACCCCTCAGATAATGAAGCAATCCGTGCCCGCATGCAGCAAGACCTAGACAACATCCAGGCTTGGGCTCATAAGTGGCAAGTAACATTCATGCCAAACAAGTGCCAGGCAATGACCATCTCCAACAAGAGACAGTCAAACCACCTCTCCTTGACATTCAACGGCATTACCATCACCGAATCTCCCACCATCAACATCCTGGGGGTCACCATTAACGAGAAACTTAACTGGACCAGCCATATAAATACTGTGGCTACAAGAGCAGGTCAGAGGCTGGGTATTCTGTGGCGAGTGACTCACCTCCTGACTCCCAAAGCCTTTCCACCATCTACAAGGCACAAGTTAGGAGTGTGATGGAAAACTCTCCACTTACCTGGATGAGTGCAGCTCCAACAACACTCAAGAAGCTCGACACCATCCAGGACAAAGCAGCCCGCTTGATTGGCACCCCATCCACCTCCCAAACCCACGACCTCTACCACCTAGAAGGACAAGGGCAGCAGGAACATGGGCACAACACTCCTTGCACGTTCCCTCCAAGTCGCACACCATCCCGACTTGGAAATATATTGTGTTCCTTCATCGTCGCTGGGTCAAAATCCTGGAACTCCCTTCCTAACAGCACTGTGGGAGAACCTTCACCGCATGGACTGCAGCGGTTCAAGAAGGCGGCTCACCAACACCTCCTCAAGGGCAATTAGGGATGGGCAATAAATACCGGCCTCGCCAGCGACGCCCACATCCCATGAACGAATAAATAAAAAAAATACTCTTAAGATATTGTATCAGGTTAAAAATGCAACCCCATTCTTAATCCAGAAATTGTATCAAACTTTCAGCATTCAATACAATGTCGAAAAATCTCCAGTGAACAACCTCCAGCAACAATCTGCCGAAAGAAAGCCAGTAACACACAGATAATGACTGTAATATGGAAACACACTGGACCTGCTCGAAGCAACTTCAGTTGCATTAAATGAGGGATTTTAATACTTCTTGTCCAGGCGATCCCGATATTAACTGAAAAAAGAATCCGCCTTGCATGGAAACAAAGCTCACAACCCAATCCCCTTTGGGTGAGAGAGGAACATGATCAAATTGGCCTAATGCTACAAATTTTACTTTTCAATGGAATCACTTCAACAGGAGCTCATAGGTGAAGTTGGCTAGTCAGCCTAACATCAGTGGTGGGGAAAGTTCTGGAGACAATAATTCGGGACATAATTAATTGGCACTTGGAAAAGTATGGGCTAATAAATGAAAGTCAGCACAGATTTGTTAAAGGAAAATCGTGTTTGACTAACTTGATTGGGTTCTTTGATGAAGTAACGGAAAGGATTGATGAGGGTAGTGCGATTGATGTTGTGTATGTGGACTTTCAAAAGGCACTTGATAAAGTACCACATAATAGACTTGTTAGCAAAATTAAAACCCATGGGATTAAAGGGACAGTGGTAGCGTGGATTCAAAATTGGCTAAGGGACAGAAAGCAGAGAGTAATGGTGAAGACTTGTTTTCCAGACTGGAGGAAAGTATTCAGTGATGTTTCCCAGGGGTCAGTATTAGGACCACTGCTCTTTTTGATATATATTAATGACCTGGACTTGGGAATACAGGCTATAATTTCAAAATTTGCAGAGGACATGAAACTCGGAAATGTAGTAAACAATGTAGCGGATAGTAACAGACTTCAGGAGGACACAGACGGACTGGTGAAATGGGCAGACACATGGCAGATGTAATTTAACGCAGAGAAGTGTGAAGCGATACATTTTGGTAGGAAGAATGAGGAAGGGCAATATAAACAAATTTTAAAGGGGGTGCAGGAACAGAGAAAAATGGGGGTGTATGTACAAAAACCTTTGAAGGTGGCAGGACAAGTTGAGAAGGCTGTTAAAAAAGTATATTGGATCCCGGGATTTATTAATAGAGGCATAGAGTACAAAAGCAAGGAAGTTATGCTAACCTTTATAAATCACTGGTTAGGCCTCAGCTGGAGTATTGTGTTCAATTCTGGGCACCACATTTTAGGAAGGATGTCCAGGCCTTAGAGAGGATGCAGACAAGATTTACTAGAATGGTACCAGGGATGAGGGACTTCAGTTATGTAGAGAGACTTGAGAAGCTGGGGTTGTTCTCCTTAAAGCAGAGAAGATTAAGAGGAGATTTGTTAGAGATGTTCAAAATCATGAATGGTTTTGATAGAGTAAATAAGGAGAAACTGTTTCCAGTGGCAAAATGGTTGGTAAACAGAGGACACAGATTTATGGTGATTGGCAAAAGAACCAGAGGTGACATTTTTTTAAGCAGCAAGTTGTAATGATCTGGAATGCACTGCTTGAAAGGGTGGCGGAAGCAGATTCAATAATAACTTTCAAAAGGGAATTAGATAAATACTTGAAGGGAAAAAATTACAGGGCTATGGGGAAAGAGCAGGGAAGTGGGATTAATTCGATACCTCTACAAAAGAGCTGGCACAAGCACAATGGGTCGAATGGCCTCCTGTGCTGTATCATAAAATAAAGAGTTCAGGAGCAACCACCCATGTGTCACCAAGGAATTCTATAGCACTTAAATATTTCTTGCTAGTCCTCTGAGTACTCCCATCGATGAGTTTCAGGTTCAGTGAGTAAATAATAAAACTGACATTTGTAATTTTAGGCCTTTTATGTGTCATTAATGCGACAGCAAGAACGTTTTCTAAGATATTAGCATGATAGGCAAACAGACAGTGACCCCTGGAATACTCTGTTTCAGTCCTAATAGCATCTAAAGGGCTTAATAAGTGTTTGCTTGAAGTTAACCAGTCACCAAGGTAATGACAGATGAGCAGAGGAACTATGCAGTTCAGGCAGTAATCAGGTTATAGTTGGGTGATGATATAAATAATCTGATTACCTTGCCAAACACTTGCAGTAATCATCTCTGTGCCAACTTGTCCAGAGTTTTCGACTGCTGTTCAAATGTTTAGCATTCTTATTAGATGGACTGAAAGCAATAAATAAAAATACAATTTATCCCTGTATAGGATCTTGTTGTAATATGAATGGCTGGTGTTTTTTTGTTAACATCTATACTGAGGAAAAAAAGACAAAATGTGAACCTCCTGGAACATACTATGCCCCAAGTGAGTAGCACACTGCATGGTTTGCAGTCCTGACCATAGCATTCTCGATAATTACTCCAGGCTTAAGTGAGACCACACCTTAGATAAACCTGTAGTGCTGGAGTTTTTGCAAATAGTTCTGCTATACAAGCTGTGGCTTGCCTGTCACACACATCTGAGTTCTGTTTTTAGCTTGCATTTCTTTAGGATTATTTGTTCTGGCAAAGACCAACGAAGCAAAATCTGTTGATTTTTTTTCCCATACCTGGTCAACAGTTGTGTGACTTGGCACTGTCAAAACGAAGCAATAATTGTGTGGGGGAGGGCTGAGAACAGTCTTCTGCATTTTGCCAAATATGTTCAAATAAAGCAAAGGCAGCAGTGTGCGCAGGTGGAGTTTTTCCCCATTGCACTAATGTCACTCAAATGGAAAAAGTGAAAACAGAGGTAAAAAAAAATATAAATAGGATTCCCCATCCAAAGGGGAAAAATGACAGAAATGTATCTATCTCTCAGTGATTTCGAGTTTTACTCTACATCCTATATATTGCACCCCAGTTAGGCGGAATATTCAAAGATACAATGGCATTGGGGTGTTTTTGACTTTATAATGCTTTGGGCACACGGCAAAGTTCACTAAAGTTTATTAAACACTCTCCATTATGTTTCAATTTAATTATACACTGTGATATCTGGTAGCTCATAACAAAAGCTTCGCAAATACAATTTTAGTAAATCTTCCCCTACCAGTCCTTTAATAAGTTGTCCAGGATGAATTGCAGACACTATGGGGTCACAGGCTGGTTTTGGCACAGGCCACAATTCCACATATGAGCTCCAAACAAATAATTTATCTCCTGATTATTTTGTCAAATGCGTACAAAGTAATTGCTTTGTCTTGTTTTCAAGGACCATATTGTGTCAGGGGTGAGGAGACGACACAGGAACCTCTCCGTAATATCAGTGGTCATGTGGTGTGACAAAGTCAAACAGTACCATGGGTATCTGATGTTAAAAGTTCAAAATTACAGAAAAACCTGCACACCTGTGGAGGAGGGAGAGACTTTCGGATTGGGCGCTGAATGGGCGCAATATTGGCAGTCTGCCCATCCAACGTGGCATTGGGAAGTCCGAGCCACTTTCAGGTTCGGGCCACATTAACATTTTCTCGATGAGCTGAAGGTGCCAAACAGATGCCCTTGATTACTGGTCTGTGAAGAGGAAAATCAGACAGCTTCTGCACCCAGCCAGCCAGCAGGTAAGGTCTGTTGGGAGTGACGTGGGGATGGAGGGGGGCATCAAATAGTGGAGGGATGGGCGAGAATGGGTGGGCAGCGAGCTGGAAGGCTTTTGTGGGGCACTCCTGCTCCTCCTGGCTCCACAAAAAACTTTAAAAGAAACAAAAAACGTGTCTTTTGGGAGGGGCCTCCAGCGGGTTAGGCCTCGCAAAGCCACGTGGAGTTGAGACAGGCATGTGGCTCACATGCTTAGCCCATTTCTCCTTGAAAGTTGCAATCGGGCTTCTACAACAGGCATAGGTCCCTGATTTGCACATTTAAACAGCCTCCTACCAGCTTTGGGCGGGAGTGCTGGGCACACATTTAAAGGCCTGTTTGAAAGTTGATTCAGGTGGGCCAGGTCCTCATCAAATTTTCAACTGCTGGTGGCCCGTTTTTCAAGCGAGAAAATGGCAGCCGACAGTTGAGAATCTCCCCTTTGTGCTTTAGAACATGACGGTTAAAGCACTATAATTCCAGAAAATACAAGTGGATGAAATATATAACTTTTAAATAACTTTCAAATGCTGAACTCAACTTTCAACTACGCATGAGGGAATAACATAATCCAAAATATGAAGAAATAGACTGTTTTATATCAGTTTAATGGATCCTTTGGAAGGATCCATTAAACAAGCCAAGTGGGAGATACTTCAGCCTTAAGTCAGGTAAATGAAGAATTCCTTATAAATTGATGGTCACCCCAAAACAATTTAACTCATGAATTGATTACCACAATTTTAGAAAATCTGCACAATGCAGGGGAGATACTGGGGGGTGGGGTGGAGGTGGGGGGTGAATTTTAACTCCTCCCACCCAGCAGAAAGTGGGTGGGAGCAGTTAAAATGGAGCAGGACATTTACCTGTTGGCCTCCCACCACAATCCGGCTGACTGCAATTTTAAATTGCAGGCAACAAGGACACCCGCCCAAAGCCAGCGAGGTCCTTCTCTAAATATACATGTCGGATTCCGATCACATCATTAGGCCCTGACTGCAATCTTAGCCCCATGGGAAGCCATGGTGTCTAACCCACTGGGCCAAACCTGTGAGGAAGTGGATCCAGAATCAGAAGAGGCCCAGTAAGGTAAGTTATTTTTTATTTTTTTGTAGTACCCTTGTGGGCTAGGAAGAGTAGGAGGGCTGGTGGCCATTTTGGTCAGGAAGTCGTCCAGCGGCATGTTAATGAGGCCCAGCCATTAAAATCATCTGGGCCTCCCCGCTGACGCTCACAAACAGGCTGGCCGTTCGCTAGGCCGCATTCCTGCCCGGAAATTAAAATCGACCCCACACTGCCACATATCTCACCCATTTATAACTTCATATGTTGTTCACTAAGGACTGAATTATAATACACCACAATGACTAATGGCACGAAAAACATTTCTAACAAAATAATCATTGTGTAGCAAAATGTTAGAACAATTACAGGTCTCACAATGGATACCTTTTATCTATAATTCTATTTTGCTTTTCTTTTTGTAAATACATCAATAACAAGAACAGGATGAGTGTTTACTGACAACATATATTCCATCTACTTAAAGCTTTCAATGAATTGGAAGCAGGTGAATCCTATTGAACTCTCCGGAAACATGACCTCATCCACTGGAGAGGTAAAGACACGGTCAACTGCAAAAAATATAATAAGTGGGTGAGAGATCTGGATTTAAGTATGACATTTTATTCTTTGCGTGTGTCTCAGAACAAATTAATGTTTGTTTTGAAAGGTCACCCAAAAGAGCATAAGAAGGAAGTGAATTAGTACCTTTTTAATAATTTTTAAAGAGTCTTAACTGGATCTAAGAATTGGCAGTTGGCTGCATTCTACTGTTATTCAAACTAACGCAAACAATCAGCAGCAGATTGTCCCACCCTACAAACAAAGAAACTAAGGCTTGGAAATAATATTTTTGTAACATAAAAGAAAATAAAAAGAAGTTTTCCTTTTGTTCTACAGCCTGTGCCATATAGGTAACATCCGACTGTACATTGTTCAGTAATTTCCCTTTAAACCACAGTCTTGAACCAAACTTGCTATTTGAAACGTGCTTGTTTACGAGAAAGGAAGCCTCAAGTCTAAGAGCACGTTGCCTTGTAAAAATTGCCTATAAAAGTACAATCACTGGCATTTTTATATTAATGCTAGTTTTACACAAATTAAGTCTACTTGTTTTGATGAGTCAATGTTATTAACTAGCACACAAGTAATTTTGTTGTGTGATTTCTGTTTGCTTGCATGGCAAGTGTTACACAACACAAGATTTATTCCAATATGCAGGCCGTTGTTCTTCATGATGGATTGATTCTTCAGCACATGTGGGATAAATTTACCACCGTTTTCTAATGTTAGCAAAAAAAAAGTCAGACACAAAGGGCTCGATGTTACCAGGCCTGCGGGTTTCCGGCGGGTTGGGTTTCGGGAGCGTGGTCAACACGCTTGGTGAAATTAGTGGATTGCCCGCGCGATCGTAGCAGGCAACACACTAATAGGAATCAATTACCTGCTCCTCCGGGGTCCACGCTGCTGGTCTGCGCGTCGGGCGGGCTGCGCATGCGCAGTACGATCTGTCAGCTGGAGGCTCTCTCGTTAAAGGGGCAGTCCTCCACTGACAGATGCTGCAACCATTGGAACAAATTTCAGCATGGAGCAGCCCAGGGGGAAGGCTGCTCCCAGTTTAATGATGCCTCACCCCAGGTATCATCAGATGGGGTGAGGAGGAGGGCGAAGACAGAGATCTTCCACCCGGCGGGCGGGGGGAAGCGGCCAGCCTCTGCCACCAAGAAGGCCTGGCTCGAGGTGGCAGAGGGGGTCACCTGCGCAACCAACATATCGCCCACCTGCATACAGTGCAGGAGGCGCTGCAATGACCTCAGTAGGTCAGCCACAGTGAGAACACGAAGTCTTTCCCCTACACTCCATCTGCCACAACACTGCCCCAACCCCACATCTCCTTCGGCACTGCCAACACTACTCTGTCACATCACCCCTCATACCCACTCAAACCCCATCCTCATGTTACCTCCACCTACTCACCTCGCCAGTACTCATCCTGCCACTAACACGCGACCCAATCCTCATACAATCTCATGGCTCTATCCCATACTCACCCTCTCGTGCATCTCCCTCACGGCCAGCCTCACTCAACCTGCCACCACCTGTGCTGCAGCCACAGGGCATGCATCACATATGTGCAGTAGGCAGCGTAAGGCAAATGTTTCGTGAGCATGAAGGGGGTGCACAAGGGTGTCGGAGGGTTTGCCATGGGTGTTACCTATATTGAATTTCAGAGCAACAAACAGCACACATTATATTGGCATCACCACTGCCATGTCTCCACGAATCCTGTCTGTTGTGTCCAATAATGCCCGCTCCTGGGTATCACTATGAGGACCCACCACTGATGCCACCCATCGTGTTACTGCAGAGTAGGTGCAGGTGTATTTGCAGGGCTCTTCCGCGCAGACCACTGAGAGACATCGGCGGTGTAGCCGGCTGCACCCTGGAAGGATGCGGAGGAGAAGTTGTGGAGGGTAGTGGTGACTTTGGCAACGACAGGTAAGCACTTGGTGCTGGGGCCAGCCAGGAGCAGCTCGGCATGAAAGAGGCTGCAGATCTCCACGACTACATGTCGAGTGAATCTGCGCCTCCGTGTGCACTGCTGCTCGGAGAGGTCCGGGGAGCTTCGCCTCGGTCTGTGGACCATGTGGCGAGGGTAGTGCCCTCTGCGATGCGTCTCTCTCTGCGGTAGCCCTCCCTCCTGCTGTGCAGGTGGGCGTGCGACAACACCGTGTTGGGGGGCTCCACGTCTCTGCGGCGGACCGCGTGGACTGCGAGGCTGCTGGGGCTGGTCATGCTGTTCGTCCTCCGAGGGTGTCCACGCACCACCCATCTGGCAGGTGTTGGTCTGAGGGGTTGTGCAGGGTAGGTGGGTGGTTCCTCGGACTGGGGCTGCGGTTTCGTGTCGGTCTGTCCTCTGGCTTGGCGGGGGGTGGTGGGGGGCAGGGGTTGCCCTATGTGATGCGGTGACCTCCTGCGTGGGTGAGGGCTCTCCCCCGTGGAGTGCACCTTGGCACCTGCCACAGGCTGCTGGCTGCAACACGCCTGGTTGGAGAGAGACCGTTTCCCCCAGTGTGTGAAACAGTCTGCGATGCAGGTAAAATCCCACACTTCCTCTTTTGACAGCTGATTCAGCTCATTAACTGACCTCAACAAGCAAGGTAAGTACTCTCAAGTGGAACCCCGCTGGCTTTAATTGCCTGTGGGATTCCCACCAGCGGGGGCCACGCACGCAGCCCCGCACGTCATCGGGGAACCCGGAAGTGGTCGGGATGGCGGCGCGATCCGGTCACGTGACCTCATATCGGGATTTTCGGGGCCCCCCCGCTGGAAACCCGCAGGAAACCCGACCCTAAAATCGAGCCCAAACTGACTGATAATACTAATCAATTAATTAATTTAATTTGAGTCACATTTAGATGGCTATGAAAACAGAAAACTATTAGGTTCCTATAAGAATTGTGAATAACAAATAAAGAATCAGATGAAAAATGGCTGATAGCTCACTTGATGGTCTGTGCTGAGTTAGCTGACCTCAACCAGGATAGAACTATGGGCACCACAATTGGCCTCAGCACCCTGACATAGTAAGGAGAAGATTGGACAAGATCCATTTTGCTTTGCTTTCCAATGATTCTATGGGAGTGCACGCGTGGAGATTGGGTGGAGATAGGATTAGGCTTAGCCTATACAGTCAAACAGCCTACTAGCACTCACTGAAAAATAACAACTTGGGCGAGATACTGAAGGGTGGCTGACATTATGGAACCATTCCCAGTAAAGTGTGAATGTCTTCAGAACAAGAAGCGATCGGAGAAAATTAGCCAAAATAAGAAAGTTTTTAACATCCAAAAAAAGGAAAATTGACATGATGTTTATTGCACATGGGGTCAATTTTATGAGATCCCACACTGCCGAAGGAGGGTTCTGCCCACGATTTTCTGATTTACACTGACTGTGTGCAATGCCTTGTCAGTGGCAACCTGCAAAATTCACCCTATAGTAAACTGTAAATGTGGTACATGGGCAAAATTTAAGTTTATACGCTTAAACAACAATTAAATGGTGAATTGATCGAGTATATGCTGCAGTTATTTTTATCTTGTGCCACAAGTCCTGATTTCTGGGGAAGATGATGTAATGTGGAAAGCTTTGAGAGGGTAAATAGTGAAAGACTGACGTGAGGGAGATTGGAGGTCGGGGCCAGGACCTGGAAGTCAAAGGTTGGGGATCTTGGGACCGGGAGCAGGGGCAATTGTGGTAATTTCTTACCTTTTTATACTTACATGAGGTTTAGCGTTGGTATTTCCGGCGCTGGCTGCCTCGGGACAAACCAATGTTGCAACAAGGACTGAAGCAGGTGTTAGGCCCCATATTTGCATATGAAAATGGTCAAATGCTTGCTCCATGTCTGGTAAAGGACGTCTCTTGTTTGTCCTAACCCAATATGACGGGCGGCACACTTCTGGTTGGAAGTGTGTGCACCCTTCCTGCCTGCCATTTTGGTGCCTTAGCAGGCTGCATAGTGCCTAAAAATGGGTGCCACTTGGACCAATTTAACCCCCTATGATTCTAAAGGCAATGTAATGTAACAGTATTGTGATATGAATTGTTAAGGCTATGATCATAGCTTTTAAAAAGTTTGCTACAGTGTAGTTAAGTCCAATGTTGTTTTACGCTTAACTCCGTTGTAATTTTATATAGTAGCATAAATATTACAATTAATAGCAGCACATTCCAATTAATAATAGCACATCTTGATATGTACCATAGGCCCTACTTCAAACACCAACAGAAACTTCCTACCATTGATATGAGAGACTGCACTTTTTTCCCCTCAAAACCATTAGCCACAAACCCCATTTGAACTTGGTGAAATAGCATCTACAATAGTGGTAAATCAAGACTAATGTGCCTTTACCACAAACTCAGAAGTTAACCCTTAAAAGTCCTGATGCAAAATTCCTCATTAGTAATCCTTGTGGTCCTCTTTGAGTGAGCCTGTCAAATTAGTGCTGAATTATAGACACTGCATGCAGTGGGTTCACATCTGTTAAGGAGCTAGGTTACAACTACCCAAACTCATTTCAGTTAGGAGCCTTAACAGCCATTAGAGACCAGAGACTTTAATCCCATCTGTCTGCATTGAATTGAAACCCAAACAGTGGTGAAAGGACAGTGTTCAATTTGGTGATTACTACCAATGACTTTCCAACATGTGGAACTTCCCTGGACCTCTGTATTGTAGAAAAGTGACAACAGTGAGCTAATATTGTAAGCACCATGATGTATGCAAGTTTCGTAGAAATGTATTATGAGGGTCTTTTTATGAGTAGATGGTTATTTACCACTTTAAATATATCACAGTATCAAAACATTCTGTTCACTTTCTGTTTTGCGAGCAGTTGGATGATTAATGCTAGCTTAATCCTTTGGGTGTTATTAATATTTAAAACATTTACACCGCTGCTACTGATATGGGATTACAACTCTCAACTGCTTAGCTACCTTGATCACTTTATTATCCTTTAGCCTGTCTAATGTCAAAAGGTAATGAGGTGGCCGAGACTCCATTACTGATATTAAGGAGGTCATCTTTGTACTTGACTTTTAAAATATCAACTTTACACTCATGTTTATAATGCCCTGAGTCTTTTGCCCTTTATACTGAATGTAGATAATTATGGATCCATGGAAATTACTTAATTGTTGCTGGCATTCATTATACATGTGAGTCAGGATTCTTATGCTTTAGATAAATCTAAAGTCTTTTATAATGCTAAGACAACTTTGTTTGGCAACTCATGATAAACTATGAATAAGGAAATTATATGTGTAAAACAAAATACAGTGCTGAGTAATACAAATTGTGCAATCATCAATGAAAGGAAAATGGTATTAAAGGGGATTGCTTTGTTTTTTTGCTAATTTCCTTTCTTTTCTCCCCGTCTCTCCTGAAAGCACTTTCTCCTTTTGGGCTATGGGCTTACAGGTGTCAGCAGTTTCCTGTTACTTAACTGAAGTTCCCATTCGGCAAATATGAGCCCAGGAGTGTAGCTAGCAATTTGAAATTTGTACATGCACCACCAATCTACGGCCTCCCTCCCATCACAGTCTACCATCCCCAGACACTAACCTTATTGGCCTCAGAGAAAATAACCATGTTCAATGTAAAAAGACAAAATAGCATCACCAGCACAAGAATGATAAATGCTTCAAATTCCTCAGATTGATTTCCCAGCCTCTGTAAAATAAATATGTATACAATTACATATGTTTTCCTATACATGTGTGAACCTAGACATTCAATGTCAGCAGGCTATTTGATTGTGGAAGGCATCACAATGAAGACTGACAGTTTCCTAAGTCAGGTTCAACCTACGTACACTTTCCAGCATTGCTCCCCGGTTGGCAGTCAAAACTCTGGCTGGTTTTTATCCAGCCCTGGCGCACTGAGGCCCATCATGGAATCCCAACTATCGGTGGATATGCTGCAGAGATTGGGAATCAAACTTACAACCTTCTAATAAATATTTACTGATAAATATTGGGGGAGCTGGGAAGATACTTCCCACCTGTAAAGCTTGCAAAAAATAAATTCTCCCTCTTTTGAGGGGAAATCCTAACTTTTAAGTGTTGTAGGACAGCCTGTTGGAAAGTGTCTTTGACAGTTGGAAGAGAGACTGTTTGTTACAGTATGTTACCGTATGCAGTACACCTGCCAGAGATGGCCCTCATTTCGTGTCTCATGACTGCGGCCTTTGACATGGTTGACCACACCATCCTCCTCCAAAGCCTCTCCTCCGTCGTCCAGCTGGGTGGGACTGCGCTCACCTGGTTCCATTCTTATCTATCCAGTCGTAGCCAGGGAATTACCTGCAATGGCTTCTCTTCCCATTCCCGCACTATTACCTCTGGAGTCCCCCGAAGATCTATCCTTGGCCCCCTCCTATTTCTCATCTGCATGCTGCCCTTCAGCGACATCATCCAAAAACACGTCAGATTCCACATGTAAGCTGACGACACCTCACAAAACCTCACAACCACCTCCCTCCACCGTCTCTCATTTGTCACATTGCTTGTCCGCTGAGCAAAAATTTCCTCCAACTAAATATTGGGAAGACCGAATCCATTGTCTTTGGTCCATGCTGCAAACTCCATTCCCTAGCCACCGACTCCATCCCTCTCTCTGCCCACTGTCTGAGGCTGAACCAGACCGTTCGCAACCTTGGCGTCCTATTTGACCCTGAGATAAGCTTCTGACCACATATCCGCTCCATCACCAAGACCGCCTACTTCCACCTCCAGAACATCACCCGTCTCCACCCCTGCCTCAGCTCATCTGCTGCTGAAACCCTCATCCATGCCTTTGTTACCTCTAGACTGGACTATTCCAATGGTCTCCTGGCCAGACTCCCATCTTCCACCCTCCATAAACTTGAGCTCATCCAAAACTCTGCTGCCCATATCCTAACTCACATCAAGTCCCATTCTCCCATACCCCTATGCTCGCTGACCTACATTGGCTCCTTGTCCAGCAACGTCTTGATTTTAAAATTCTCATTCTTGTTTTCAATCCCTCCATGGCCTTGCCCCTCCCTATCTCTAACCTCCTTCAGCCCTGCATTCCTCCAATTCTTGCCTTTTGCGCATCCCTGATTTTAATCACTCCACCATTGGCGGCCGTGCCTTCAACTGCCTAGGCCCTATGTTCTGGAATCCCCTCCCTAAACCTCTCTGCTTCTCTAACTCTCTCCTCCTTTAAGACGCTCCTTAAAACCTACCTCTTTGACCAAGCTTTTGGTCAGCTGTCCTAATACCTCCTTATGTAGCTGGGAGTGAAATTTTGTTTGATAACGCTCCTGTGAAGTTCCTTGGGACGTTTTACTACGTTAAAGGCGCTATATTAATGCAAGTTGTTGTTGTTAAACATATATAAGCATCCTTTTCAGTCCTGTATACTAATCCTGGAGTTCCAATTATATTGAAAAATTCAGTAATTGCCAGAATGAAAAGAGACTTATCAAATATTAAGCTGTTCACCAAACTGCACCTGTTCAGGTCACTGGCTTAATCCTTCTTACTTGAAGGGTTACTAAAGTTGACATGAATTTCATAACAGTCGTATGACATAGACATGATCAAGTTACAACAGTGATTGACTTGAGTGGAGTATTAGCTGGGTCAACATCACTAGAGAAATATTGGGGGATAAATTAGTCGTTGTCAAGCCCATTTTTGGGCAATAAATTTAGCTTGCTTACACATAACAGGTGACATTGACCTTTTCTCCTTTGTGCTTATTTTTCCCTACCCTCCACCTTTAATAATATAATCCTATAGTCCTCAGTACCTCTGCTAAACTGGCAAGAATAATCCTAATGGAATAGTTATAATCCCACTTCTTTGCTTAATTTCTGATATTGTTCGTTATCTTCTTTTTTTCGTACTTTTTGGATTTTTCCAGTCAGACTGCAGGAGATGACATTTTATCTTTAATTGATTATAGGTGTAAAAGTAAAAATGTTGCCCATTGCAAAGCATTAGTCAAAACGCTTGGTTGATAGCTTGTACTCATCAACTGATATATGAATCTGTGAAGTAGTAGTGTGGGTGACAGCTCCCACATGGACCCTTTCCACAAGAACAGCAATGCAAATCAAAAAGAAAATCAGAAACATTCGCTAGACCATGAGCGAGATGGTAAATTAGAAGGGCGCATGAAAGGTAAAAGTAAGAAGAGTGAAATAGATGGAAAGACAAACGAGGTTCTGATCATAATATGGAGATGCCGGTGATGGACTGGGGTTGACAATTGTAAACAATTTTACAACACCAAGTTATAGTCCAACAATTTTATTTTAAATTCACAAGCTTTCGGAGGCTACCTCCTTCGTCAGGTGAACGATGTGAAAATGAAATCCTCGAGATGAAATCGCATTTATAATTCACAGAACAATGCTTGGTGAGTACAGACAGTTTTTTCAACTGCCCGTTGCCAAGGCAATCAGTGTGCAGACAGACAGGTGTTACCTGCCAGGTCTCACAGAATATACAAATCACCAAAAAAAAAACAACAAACAAAAAAAGCAGAGATAGAGAGGTAGAAACATAGAAAAGACAGCAACTGACCCGTTATATTAAAAACAGATAACATTTGTTCGCTGGTGGGGTAACGTGTAGCGTGACATGAACCCAAGATCCCGGTTGAGGCCGTCCTCATGGGTGCGGAACTTGGCTATCAATTTCTGCTCGACGATTTTGCGTTGTCGTGTGTCTCGAAGGCCGCCTTGGAGTACGCTTACCCGAAGGTCGGTGGATGAATGTCCATGACTGCTGAAGTGTTCCCCGACTGGGAACGAACCCTCCTGTTTGGCGATTGTTGCGCGGTGTCCGTTCATCCGTTGTCGCAGCGTCTGCATGGTCTCGCCAATGTACCATGCTCTGGGGCATCCTTTCCTGCAACGTATGAGGTAGACAACGTTGGCCGAGTCACAGGAGTATGAACCATGCACCTGGTGGGTGGTGTCCTCTCGTGTGATGGTGGTATCTGTGTCGATGATCTGGCATGTCTTGCAGAGGTTACCGTGGCAGGGTTGTGTGGTGTCGTGGACGCTGTTCTCTTGAAAGCTAGGTAATTTGCTGCGAACGATGGTCTGTTTGAGGTTGGGTGGCTGTTTAAAGGCGAGTAGTGGAGGTGTGGGGATGGCCATAGCGAGGTGTTTGTCCTCATTGATGACATGTTGAAGGCTGCGGAGAACATGGCGTAGTTTCTCCGCTCCGGGGAAGTACTGGACGACAAAGGGTACTCTGTTGGTTGCGTCCCGTGTTAGTCTCCTGAGGAGGTCTATGCGATTTTTTGCTGTGGCCCGTCGGAACTGTCGATCGATGAGTCGAGCGTCATATCCCGTTCTTACTAGGGCGTCTTTCAGCGTCTGTAGGTGTCCATCGCGTTCCTCCTCGTCTGAGCAGACCCTGTGTATTCGCAGGGCCTGTCCATAGGGGATGGCCTCTTTGACGTGGTTAGGGTGGAAGCTGGAAAAGTGAAGCATCGTGAGGTTGTCCGTGGGCTTGCGGTAGAGTGAGGTGCTGAGGTGCCCGTCTTTGATGGAGATTCGTGTGTCCAAGAAAGAAACTGATTCTGAGGAGTAGTCCATGGTGAGCTTGATGGTGGGATGGAACTTGTTGATGTTATCGTGTAGTCTCTTTAGTGATTCCTTGCCGTGGGTCCATAGAAAGAAAATGTCGTCGATGTATCTGGTGTATAGTGTTGGTTGGAGGTCTTGTGCAGTGAAGAAGTCCTGCTCGAACTTGTGCATGAAAATGTTGGCATATTGGGGTGCGAATTTGGTCCCCATGGCTGTTCCGTGTGTTTGGGTAAAGAACTGGTTATCGAAGGTGAAGACATTGTGATCCAGGATGAAGCGGATGAGTTGTAGGATGGCTTCCGGAGATAGGTGACAGTGTCACCTATAATAGGTGACAGTGTCAAAAAAGGGAAATATGGGAAAAATATTTTTGACAGATAAAAATTCAGCATCAAGCATTCAGGAACACTTTCCTGGATGTCCACGCAACAAATTCCCCCTTACAAAACTCATAGCACATCCCTGTAGAAGAAGGACAGGTTGATGACAGTCAGACAGTGACAGGACATCATCTCCTGCTCCCAGCTGTGCACAAATAGTGATTTAAGTTAACAACACCAGCAGACAGGGTGGGCCAGGACTGAGCATCCATGTCTGGATATTCTTGCCACCCCCCTTCCCCTACCTTCACCATGACCCATGACCACACACATCCTGAAGTGTGCACGATTATGCACAGCTTTATATTAATGTACTTTCCTGTAAATATTATTTTAAAATGTACTGACTACACCAATATGACCAGTGCAAATTAAGAAAATGTTTGTACCTTGTTAAATGTGAGAAGATTGACAATTTTGTATTTGTAATTTGTTTATTTTTAATGATTGGCCTCTTGAAATCAAGTTCTTAAAAAGTACTTTGTATTATTCTGTCAAAGATTATATCAGTTTAACTATTTGAAATTATCACCGCTTTAAAAAAATTAATAACTGCTTTGTGCGTGAGCAAAAAATTCTACATAAATATTTATCTATCTTCAGCATGGACCCTTTCATGATCTATTGAATGTTACTCATCTTTCACGTTGAATAGAATAGGTTCATTGAGGAAATATTGGAGATAATTTTCTCCCGGTAGTCTCTTGACCGGCACATGATCTTCCACCGCTCCAGTACTGCAGAAAAATGGAGCTCCATTTTAGTCCATAGTTCTTTCCAACAAAGACACATTGCTGGATATACCTAAATAACAAAGAGCACAGTTTGTTAGAAATATATAATAATGTCCAAAATAGTGTAGTGGGATGGTGGAAATGGTGTATCCAAAGAATGGACTATATTCAATGAATGAGGAAGGTCAAATCAAATGTAGTTCATTTTACTTTCTTCCTTATTTGCTTATCATTACTCCAATGCTCTCCTGACTGGCCTTCCGTCTTCCACCCTTCATAAACTTCAACTCCTCCAAAACTCTACTGCTCATATCCCATCCCACAGCAAATTCCATTCACCCATCACCCACAATACTCTGGCCTTTGCTGGCCCCCGGTCCTCTAATGCTGCAAATTTAAAATTCTAATCTTTGTGTTTAAATCCCTCCATGCCCTCAGTCATCACTATCTCTGTAGGAATCTCCAGTCATACAACCCCCCAACCCCAAACTCACTGTTGTTCTAGCTCTGGCCTCTTGTGCATCCTCCCGCCCCCCACCCCCACCCCCCACCACCTCGCCTTGCCATTGACAACTATGCTTTCAAATGCCTGGGTCATACTCACCGTAATTCCCTCCCTAAACCTCTCCACCTGACTTTCCCCCTTTAAGATCCTTCTTAAAGACCACCTCCCTAACCTTGTGCTCACCTTCCTAATCTGTACTTCTTTGCTCAGTGTCCATTTTTTCCCTGTAAAATGTAATGACCATTTTTCGATGTTAAAGGTACCATATAAATGCAAGTTGTTGTTATCCTCACACTACTGGGTCTGAGAATTATAAGTATGAGCCCCAGTCCAAGGTTTCAGCTCATAATCTAGATTGACATTCCAGTGCTGTACTAAGGAAGTTCTACATTGTCAGGGATGCAGAAAGGTTGTCATCCTTACCTACATAACAGTTACTACAATTCAAATGTAATTATTATGTGAAACATTTTAAGCATATCTCCCATAGTGTTTCTCATGGTGAGTCAGAGGCATGCTGTTGCAAGCAGGGAGTGCTGGGGTGAAGTGTTGTTTGACTGGATTCTGGAAAATAAATAGCGTTTTTCTTATCCACTGTAGGTAGACAAATAAAGAAATAAACTTGTTCCCATCAAATACAATGGTTAAAATAGCTGCTGTAGTTGTATAAATAAACAATCCATTGAATATAATTATACACTATTTTGCCTCTTAAAGTTACCCCAGATTAAGTTCAAAAGTTCACACTGTTTTGATGTTTTTGTACAAAAAAAATGAAATTCACAGTCCCACTAATGGTTTTATGCTGTCAAGCCTTTTCCATCACTGGTAGAGCTTACAAACAGCAAATCCTGGCATCCTTTGTGAATGTCCAGTCTTGCTTCATTTATAAAAGAATTTGGTATGTCATGTGCCTGCCCAGTTCCAAAATGGGTGTTGTTCATTAGACTCAAAAGAGAGGCATCTTTAATTTAAATTCTAGAAATTGTAGTGCACAGATTGCTTGAACAGAATCCATACTGTGCATTCTGGAAGTTCTAATCTGCTGCTTAGTGGAGCCTCCTCATTCAGCTGACAAAGTCATGCTCTGGGAAGTCCGAAAAACTCAAACCTCAGGTTTCTTAAAGAGGGACAAACCTCTGACTGAAAAGATTGTCAGAGACAATTAAGGCACACAAAAACAGGAAGGCGAGGGGGTGGAGGAGAAGGGGCAATGGGAGGGGATGAAGATGGAGGAGGAGGTGGAGGAATGGAGACAAGGTCCACGATGGAAAAGGCTGAGGAAGGGGGAGGTTGAGGAAGATGGAGAGAGGACAAAGAGAGAGGAAGGAGTGTGGAAACAGGGAGGGAAAATGTAGGATATTTGGATGATGTGGTGGGACGGAAGTTTCCCAGGGTGTGTTTTAATGCTCTTTGGAGGAAGATGGGGCAGTAGGACGATTTCTCTGCTCAGTGGAAAAGATGGGATGTTAGATTGGGCCAGCAAAAATATCCCTGCTCAGTTTGGGTGGGTGGGGTGGGGTGGGGGTGGAGTGTGGGTAGCATGGGCTTATTCCAAACAGCGGCTAAAATGCTGCTCAGAGAGGGGAGGGAAGCAAAGGCCCACAAGCAGGGGAGAGCAGGTCATTGGGGAAAGGGAATAGTTGCTGAATTGGGGAGCTGAAAGAGGGATTTGAAACTGGCTGAAATTGTGCTCAGTGAGGAAGGGGAAGAGAAATGCCACTCATTGGTGGGGGGAGGTGGAGGGAGTGCCTTGCTAAAATATAGCTCAGTCGGGAGGGACACATTGCAATAGCTTGGGAGGGATTGGAGAACAGGTTACCATGTTGATCAGAGGGAGAGCAGTGCAGTTCAGATTGCATATCTCAGCAGCGAATGCCAAGGTAGCACATGTACAACGGGACGATGATCAGGCAAGCAGACAGCCAAGCACATACACTTTGGGGGAATGTTCTGCGGAGTGAAAAGGCAGCTGGACAGACAGGCTGGCAAGTAGGAAGGCAGAGGCTGATGGACTGATGGCCTACCAAGTGTGAGGGAGAACAATAGGTTTATTGGGGGGAAGGTTGCCAGGGGCAGCTACCAGGGGTAGGTAATTGGGCTGCTAAAGGCTGAGAGAGGCTTGTGGATTGAGGCACATAGAGGAAGGACATTTTGAAGAAAAAACATACAGTAGGATGAGTTGGGTGAAAGTCCAGGAAGAGGCTGTAAGGGATTAAAAAATTACAAAGTTTTTAAAATTTATTTGTGAATCTTAACATATACCTCCTTTACTTACTTCTACCAACATGGCTGCTAGCTAAGACAACCAAGGTTGAAAAGCTTCTACACTAACACAAATGGTCAGAGCATGCACCTGCACAAAGACTCAACCAGGTTTTGCTTTGGTATTAACTCTCAATATACAATATAGCAGCTGTTGTTTTAACAGATAAAAGATGAGGAGAAATTTCTTTACTCAGAGGTTGGTGAACCTGTGGAATTCTCTACCACAGAAGGCTGTGGAGGCCAAGTCACTGAATATATTTAAGGAGCTAAATAGATTTCTAGACACAAAAGGCATCAAGGGGTATGGGGAGAGAGCGGGAATATGGTATTGAGGTAGAGAATCAGCCATGATCATATTGAATGGCGGAGCAGGCTCTAAGGGCCGAATGGCCTACTCCTGCTCCTATTTTCTATGTTCTATGTTTCTATAACATTATGTGACATTTAACACTGAAAACTCCTATTACAGTGCCACCTACAGGTACTGCAGGAAAATGTTGACACTTTTATAATGAGTTTTCCCATTTAGTATGAATATAAGACTTTTCAAAACATTTTAAAATAGAATGTTGCAACCCACTCTTAATATACAATAGACTACTAGAAAATTTCCCATGGTGCTTATCCTAAGCCAGATGATATACTGCTTTTGAAGGACAGGAACATTATACAATGTGTAACATAATGTAATATTCTGCTGTTAAAGTGTAGGTGCACATTCCTTTAAGGTTACAAGATATAATTGTTCTACATTCTTGAAATTAATGCTTACGTCAATCAGAATTCTAGATTCTGAAGCAAGGAAGAATATTTTAAAGAACTTTCCCACTAGCAGAGCAATAATGAGACACCACTACCAATGGCTTGAGAAGAACATGAGACTAATCTGGAATCACAGTGGAAGTGAAGAAAGATCATGTTACTCTTGCAAAATTACGGTGAATAAAATTGTTAAATGATCTTTATCTTTGCAATTTTCTCTGCTTGGGCAATGTCTATCCCATCACTTGTGAACAGATGAATTTCTATTTTGCTTATCCAGATCAAAACCACAGTCCTCAATGTCATCCTACCCAGACTCCACTGCATGAAGGGAGCAGAAGGGCCACGTGTATCGAAGCACAGGTGAAAGGTGCAATAAGTCAAATTCAAGTTTTTGACGGTAATGCAAAATAAGGCTTGAAGCATATTCAAGAGGACTTCATTGAATTATTCAAATGGGACAGTTTCAAAACAGGGCTGTGTCCTTCAAAGTGGTGCATAGAAATCCAATTGTATTAACCTGCATCTATGCAACTTATCATAAGAATTGTGGTTTAAATGATAATTATAACATTCTTGTGAATTAACATCCTAAACTGTCAATATTAACTTATTAGGCCATTGCTAGATATTTTGAAAACTCTTATAATACAAAAATAATGTATGAGCTGGCTGTTGCTTTGGTAACAATACAATTTAGAAACTTGTTTCATTTGTACACTCAGGAATGTTCTTTATTTAGGAGATAGCATTTGAGACATTTAAAAACAGATGTGGTAGAACCCAGTTTTGCATCAGGCCAGGGCAGATATAAAGTTGCGCAGGACTAGACTCAGTTACAAACAGCATGTCAATAATACATTCTGGTTTCAGGACTTGCCAGAGATTAGATTTGCATTGAAATTAATTTACTTCTCCTTTCATCCTTTTTGTACATGTATCATTTTGGTATAAAAGATGCAAGACTGAATCTTCTCAAAATGAAACGATGGAATGTATTAATCTTTTGGCAGTTGTTAAGAAAGTCATGTGTTGCTCCTTTAAGAATACCTTTTCTGTGGCAAAGAAAACAGATTGAAATACATCACAGTCACAGGACATAAAAAAGCAAGCCTCCCCACACTTGCAGGTGTTTGGTTTCATTACTCCAATGAACTATAGCTGCTGATGAGTTTCTCTTGTACTTTTGGTTTCCGAGTACATGTCTGAATGCAGTAAAATTACTCAATTAAACACATCTGTCCCTTCATCAAGAAGTTTTGTTCCTCTTCGCTGAAAGCTGAGATTAACCTGCCGCTCTGAATCCACCTGGGCAATACACTGGCAGATTGTTTACCATGCAGCTCTGTCAGAAGTCAGGGGTCAAGCTGGCTTCACCAGTGTCAGTTTTTTTCCTCGATGCACAATTAGCTGTGGAGCAGATCACAAATACGCTCTAATTACAAGTCAATTATTGTAAATGTTCAAGCTCCCAAAGGGAATGAAGGAAAAAAACAACTCAGCATGAGTACATGAGTATTAGGAACAGGAGCTGAAAATGTGTTGGTTGCCAAACACCAGAACTAGCAACCTTTTGGCAGTTATTCCTGGTTTCTTCATACCTGTATAGCATTCGAACTTTAGCTACTTGGATCCTGCTTCTTTTTTGTACAATTATGGTAGACATCCTTAGTCAACATACAACATCATAGCAACTAAAATAAAAGAATTGTGCAGTAAACACAAAGGCAAAACAGAAAAGGTAAGAACTAAATGTCCCATTCTATTGACATACAATCTGGTGAACGATGCTTTTCCATAAAACTGAATTTTTTGTTTACAAAATGCTTATTATGGATTGCCTTTTTCAAACATTCTTTTTAACCCTTCATTTGCTAAATAAACCAGTGCACTATACAATTGGTATAGCTAACAAATGTTAGCTTCTATTGACCTGGCAAGACATTAACAACAAAAGAAAGATTTTTCCATAGGAAGTGTTCATCAATAGTTGTTAGTATTCATCCATTCATTCATGCATTTTTTGACTGATAAAACAACAAATTAAAGTCTGAATATCTTACTTAAACTGTATGTAAAACACTATACATTTTGAATTAAAATATTTGGAATAAAATTTAATTAATTCAGCAAAGAACTGAGATTTAACACTTCTCTGTCTTAGCTAGCTGACTGATGGTACATTAGAATTCTCACTACAGTTTCAGTAGCATTATAATCTGATGCTTAAAGCAAAGAAATTGATTATATTTAAATACAACAAAAAATAATGCACCCCATCCATACTTCTTTCTCCAGTATTTAATTGTCTTTTTCATTAAATCTTTGAATCAAGAGGCTATCAGTTTTGTAATCCCTTATAGGACGTACCTTCCCAAAGCACAGAATTAAGTAAAAAGTGAAAGATGGAACAAGCAGGGTTATGATAAGTAACAGTATTTAATTTGCTTCAATTAGATACTATTATTTTACATTTTAGATAATTGGATTTTTTCGCTTTCATGGACATTAGTTTAATTTTCTAGAACCAGATACAATTTTCTGATTTGGTAAAATTGTTGTGGAAAAATAAAAAGCCCCAAATAAAACAGCAAGTGGAGAAAATTCAAATCTTGAAGCAATAATTCATGTTTTCACTTAATCATATGTTGAGAGTTTCAATATAACTCTAGAATGGTAGTTCTAAAGCTTAACTCCCATTCAAAGGGATTCTGGTCAGATCTCAGTCCAACTCAATTTTACTCAGTTGATGAGTTTGTCCAGTTCTTGGCTGGGTCATGAGGTGAAGCATTTTGTCACGCCAGATTGCTATCTCATCCCTGTAGAATTATACCAGCTGACTAATAATCATGGAGGACCATTAATGGCACCCACAAAATAATCTGCAGCCCAGACCCTCTCACACGCTTTTTTTGAAAGAGGTGGAATAAGTAAGGAGGTATTTTAAGGGGGGAACTAAGGTGATTAAAAAACGTGGGAGATACACAACACTGCCCATTGGATATGGTATGTATTTGACTGGGCCCAACAGGATAATAAATGAATGACATTTATTTACAGCATCAAGAAGGCCCCTAGTGCTTCCAATTGTCCTGGGGGCTGAGGGGGGTGCCAAATCAATGTCCCTGCCTACCTGCATACTTTTTGGCCTTGCCCCAGGACCCTTGCTGACCCTTCAGTCATTGTGGGCTAGCACTAGCACCAGCCACTCATGGGCATCCCTCTGCTGGGGTGCCAATCCATTGCAGTCCTCTGAAAATAATGCAGAATGGTGGGAATGCCTTCTGTCACCTCATTAGAATGGCTAGTCCATCTCCCACAGTTTTATCCCTTGGGGAGTCGCAGTAAATCTCAACAGGAGGCATGGGGTAGAGATCTAATATAACCGTTCTCTGTCCCTTTTCCCTCTGCCCTGTGTCTGGGGAAAGCTGATTGCCAGGTGCAGAGCAGAGAGAAATCCACCCTATTGTAACTAAAGGTAATAGGTGTTACCTAATAACTCCAGAGATGGACACCGATAGAAAAGTAAATATTATAGTTTATTATTGGCTGTCTACAATCATGCTGCACAATAACAAAGGGCTTTGTTTTTCTGTTAATTGCCTCTTTGATGTGTTGATAGAATAATATTGCTGTTTAGTAATAACCTAAAATATTCCCGTGATGGAAGCCAATGTTGTAGTTTTTAAACTGTTGTATTTTGTATTAATCAAATAAGTTATTCTACCAAAAAATGTTCAAAGTTTATTTAAAACACTCTGACAATCCTTAAGTTTACAGACCACTTATTTGCTATTCAGAATTTTATTTATGATTTGCAATTACTGTGTTTTTTTGTATAAAGGCCACTTGGGTTGAAAGCTTTGGCTCAAGTATTACTCTCCGAACAATCAATAATAAAGTAAATCACAGCCCATAAGCAGCTGTTGTTAAAATATCCCGGATACTTGGCTCAGCTGACTCTTAGTTAAATCATTTGTTGATGTCAAATGACTAAAACTTGTAAAATCCTAATTTTGATCTTGTGCTTTCAAAAACATAAGTCTTTTTATACCTCTAAGTGGATCCATACGGATCTGATCATTGACTAATGGGGAATTTTAATCATTTATTTTCCAAAATAATTCAGTTATAGAGCACAGAGTGGCTTAATCATTTCTCAGATCAAAATACACATTACGCTCACAGGTTATCTTTAATATATATTTAGAGAAACAGAGAGAGGGACTGCCTATAGCCAGGTCTGATGCAGTTCATTCATCTGAAGGTATGCAGCTGAGTCTGCCTCTGCTCAAAGTATTCCAGTGTCTGATGGATTAGTGCTGATCTGCACTGATTGCTCACACCTGCATGTCTCAGCAGTTGACGTGGTAACCTGTGTTCCGCTCTCTGTGCAATCAGCCGTGAATGGGTAAGACCCTCATCTGCAATGTCTTGTGCAAACAGACCCATCCAACAGGTTGGACCAGACACCTGCATAAGAAGGGGGGAAGGAAGAGATGCAATCATAGGTTAGATTATCTATCCATATCACAGCCTTCCATCTGCAATTACAAGTCTGTTCTCATTAAACAAGACTAAATCTCTAAGGACGTCATTGTTTTACTAAAATGTCCTGAATCACGTACATTATGATTCCACACTGAAAAGTTTGAGTTCTGAAAATTAGTATCCTAACTAAACTACACATCAAAGGTTGGATCAACTCTGAAATTGTCCACAATTTGACCCGACTTGCAGAACTCAAATTGGCGCCCCGGTATCAGATCCACTTCAGTGTTGCTTTCCTCCAAGATCAACTCAGTGTTTTGACATCAAAAAATGATTTAACTAAAAGTCATGCCGAGTGTATATAACTGGGATAGCAATACTCATCCATTTTCAGCATTCCCTTATGTTCTTTCTGGATAATGACACCAGGGGCATGATTTTAACTCGGAAAAACGGGTGGGCTGGGGCAGTAAAAATGTTTAAAATCTAAAACCCGCCCCCAACCCGCTCATTTCCGGTTTTAACGGAGGCGGGACAAGGGGCGGGAAACCAAACCGCTCTTCGGAGGCGGGTTGGTCACTAAAAACTTTCAAGGAGGCAACGGGCCTCCATTTTAATAGATTTTTTGTTTTTAACTCCTGGGGGCCGAGACTCCTGGGCCTTCTATTTCACGCCACGTGAGAGGAGACAAGAAGGCCCAAAACAGCAGGTAAGTGCCTTTATGGCACTGCTTGTGGGCCAAGAGGGGCAGGAGTGTTTCCCCCAGGCCCAACAAGCTTACCTGCAGCGACACCCCCCTCACGATCTCTGACTTCCCCTCACGATCTCCCACCTCCCCCCACAATCTCCGAACCCCCCCCCCCCCACCGACATCTACGGAACTCCCTACCGCAATCTCTGAACCCCCCGCGATCTCCGACCCTCTCAACGATCTCTGATCCCCTCCTTACCATCTCCGAACCCCCCCACAATCTCCGATCCCCCTTTACGATCTCTGACCCCCCCCCACAATCTACAATCATCCCATGATCTATAACCCCCCCACGATCTACAACCCCCATGATGACCCCGACTGCTGAGCCCCCCAATGACCCAGCCCTGTGATGTCCCCCCGACTGCCCCCCTGATGACTGAACCCCCGATCCCACAATGACCCCTGATGACAGAGCCCCCTGATGACTGAGCTTACTGATCATCCCTGATGACTGAGCCCCCCAATTACCCCTGACACCCCCCACCGATGACACTCCCCCCACCCCCTTCTAAGACTTAGCTGCTCGCATCCTCTTCCTTCCTCTTCTCCCCTCTGACTGAGGCCAGCCTGTCAATCAGGCTGGTCTGTCAGGCGGGAAACCATAAAAAAAGAAGACGTCCTTACATCAAAATGGTAAGGACATCTGGGAAACCCGTACTTCCGGGTTTCCCGTCAGGAATTCCACTCCCCTGCCCCCTTCCCAGCTCCCCGATAAAATCATGCCCCAGGATTCACTACTGAGATACAACATGCAACCCACCAAATGCATTGGTGCTCACTTTCATCAACAGCAATAATGGTATCATGAAGGCTGCAGTGTTCTCCCCATGCTTCTTATTAGGGGAGGGTGCCTGGCATATGAAGAACTATGTAAAAGGAAAATAAATACTAGTTTTAAGAAAGCATGGTGCAGAATAAATTGCCATGGAAAGATTACAGCACTTCAATTATAATTACACTCTCTGTACCATTGTTAATTCCTCTTTGGAGAAGCTCAAGCTATCAAGAAATAAAAACCTGCTCTGTAAGCAGAACATGTTCTTATGTAAGTATCTATTTTTGTATTTTTTTTAAAGTATCAGATATGTTTCACAAATGTACTCACTTTTGTGAAAAAATTATAAAAATATCCCTTACAAACTCACCGGGTTGATTTTAACTTTTCACAATAGTGTAAAACAGGGGTTATTGGATCGGCCACCCATTCACGAATTAGACACCTCTCCCCAGTTCCCTTTCTATTAAAGTCAGTGGAAAGGAAAGTGGGGAGTGGTATATAATGGATGGCATGTCTTATTATTTTTGATTCTTTTTTCCTGTTTTGGATTTCAATTTTTTTCCACAAGCTCCTCTCACCTCATAACACTTCCCTATGGCCAGGACGATCTAGACCAAAGGCATCTTTAAAAGATTCAGCCAACAGAATCCTTAATTGCACTTTGGTCAGGTTTTCTTCCTATGAAGCAAAGCAGCTCACAGTTTTGAATCACAGGCTTCCTAAGAATGTAATTTTGTTACAGGCCCTGAAAAGCTAGCAGCTAATTGCAATGTAATGAGTATCTTTAATAATAATCCTTTAGCACTTGTCAAGCGGGTGGCAAACCAGTTAACTGATATAAATGTCAATAAGTTAATGGGGGTAATTTTCACCTTGGGCAGTAAACGAGTGGAGCAGATCGACACCCGTTATAGAACCAGCCCGGTTTTTACTTCCATTATAATCGACGGGGATCTGCTCCACCACCCAAGATGTGAAGAAGAAATTTACCCCCCATTTCTACAGCTGTGGAGTGCGGATTATTTGTGGATACTGGCTCAACAACAATTTTTAAAAGTCCAACCAGGTCCTGTACATACTGATAACATTTGTAATGGATTTTTTGGTGAAGGTGTGCTGTAGTGTCAGAGGTGCCATCCTTGAAATGAGACATTAAACCTCTCTCATCTGTCCTCTCTTGGGGATGTAAAGGATTCCACCCCACTATTCAAAGAAGAATGGGGGAGACCTCTTGGAGTCCTGGCCAATATTTAGCCCTCAACCAATATCACTAAAACAGATTATCTGGTTATTTATCTCATTGCTGTGTTCAAATTGGCTGTTTGCATTTCCTTATATTACTTTACAACAGTGATTACACTTCAAATGTACTTTGGGATGTCCTGAGGTTATGAAAGGAACTATATGAGTGCAAGTTCATTACTTCTAGTGGTGGTAGTTGATAAGAAACCAGCTGATACATGACAGAAGTCCAGCGTTCTGAATGCCCTTCCTGAGTTGTATAGGGACACAGACCGTAGCTGTCTGATTTACAATGAAGGCTATTGAAACAATGAGCCCACGGTAACTACAGAAAAGGAGGTGCTAGGCACTGATGCAGGTTCATCAGGGTTTGTCACAGATACAGGTAGTGGGTCTCCTGTATCTCCTGAAGCCTGCATACATGCCAACCTAGAAAAATAGCATAAGCACAATAGCTGTAAAAAAGCTGACACAGCCCCAAGAAACTGACAGCTCAAAATCAGTTCTGAATATAGACCTTCAACATGTGAAGACAAGATTTAGATGGTGTCCAGAGGGGCACAGGTTTGTAATAACATAAGCGGGAGGTATACCCAACATTCCATTGCCTTTATTGCAGTGACAAATGTATAGTTAGCAACAGTGGTGATTTAGAAATTACTGAAGGGGGATATAAATGCTGAAGCCATGAGAATCATTTTCTAAGAGATCATCCTCCCCCCACAAAAAAATTATAATTTTGACACATAATTTGGCATTTTGGAGGTGACGGTGATTCTGAGGGTGATTCTCAGTATTTTTTAAGTAAAATGCATCAACACTCTAAACCCACTTCTTATTTTATTTCCAAACTTTGGCAATAACAGTTACAGGAATTGTCAAAATAAGCTAATTAATGCATTTACACCAGGGAACATCCACCTTATCTTAAAAATATAGCTGCAACCAGCATTGAAGAAAATAAACCTCCACATAAGACAGCAGCCGAGCTTTCCTTTTGAGGAAAACAAAACTTTTAGAAACTGGATTTTAGCAGTTTTTAGTTTATATGTAACTTCTTTAGGGACAAACACTAATAAACGCACCATAACTGGGGTGCTCAGTAACCAAGTTTGTGTTCAACAGTGAGAGAAAGTAACAGCTGATTGATTCCAGTCCCACCCTCCAACCTGTCTGCTTTTGACAGGCTCCAATCCCATCTTTCAAATGAACTAATTGATTGAAACTGACAACTTCCAATGTTAGTGAAAAAAGTGGATTTTTCTTGTAAAATGCTGACAAGCTGACGCAGGGGCTGAAAGGCTGATATCAGCTTAAAAATCTGATGGTGGCATGTATGAGCCTGCCCATTGGCTTTGCAGCCTCAACTAATGTTACTACATCAAATAAGAGTGCATGTGCTAGTAGGGCACATCACAACCAACATGAAGAAATTTAGAAGAAACATGGAAAAGTTCAGGAGGAAAACATATTAAATATGTACACAAATAGTATTGTTCAACTTAATGATACTAATTCATTTTACTATATCTTAGACCTATTTTTTCATTGTATAGAAAATAACATGAAAACATGACAAGAAGGAAACACGACAAAGACAAAGAAAACATGGCAAAACATATGCAGTTTTCTGCAAAAAAAAAGTAAGCAACTAGAAGTTCTGTAATTGTAAATATGTACAAAGGAAGGTAATCATACCCAATTGTAGACCTCAGTGGAAAACACTGATATTCTTATGCACCTGTTTCCCCCACCTCGGTGGCTAGTCTACTGCTGGTGGCTGCTGCACAATATAATACTCCTGATCTTTCATAGATGGTAGCGGCTCCTTATTGGGAGGTCTCTTTTACTGGCAAATTTGTGTAGCATGCATTGAACGGCAATAATTTTGCGGACATACACTAGGGCATAGTGCATGGTCCTATATATAACCAATTTGAATATCTAAAGCACTGCTTTAGCACACCAAATGTGCTGGTCTGAGGTGTTCATAGGTGCAGGTGTTTATCTGTGTGACTTGCAGGTTTGCTCCCTCCCTCCTTCTCCGTGATTATCAATCAGATCTAGCTCGAGGACAACAATCATTTCCTGTCTGAACTCAAGAGGAAATGAATATTAGCCTCAGTATTTATTCTCTTCTTTTCCACAAGGGGGGGGGGGAAACAAAAGGAGGACGCGATAAACAATGGCTGCCACCCTTCTGACTAGCAGCAATCAGTAGCTGAGGTTTTCCAAAAAAAAGTGGACTCTAGTGAAGGCCCTGGTTTGCCCATGTGCCTCATTGTATTAGTTTTCTGTTGGGTAGAATGGTTGTGGATAGGTGTTATCAAACAGGGTTGACCGTGCTCCCATATCGCATGGAAGCCAGCTATCTAACTTACTTTAAAAGAGCTGTGTCATATTCCATTGCTTTAGAATTAATATATACAACCACTATCCCCACCAACTCAAAAAAAAACATGTTCTGAGATGCATTATTTTATGGCAGGACTAACGTAGAATTTTTATGTAGATGTAATAATAGCCTTTCCTAGTTAGGTATGACATTAGATTATGGATGCACAAATAGTTACATATGTATAGTCAAAGATGCACTATACTTTGGGGAAGTCAGAAATTTGGAAAAACTGGCTACTTCTGCTGCTGTTGATCACTGAAGTGGTATAGAGCTGGGTGCATGATGATACAGGGATTCAGTTATTTCCTGAATGGAACAATGTATTGTATTGTAATGGGCAAAGTGGATGACTTTAGAGAGCATTCCTTTGGGTGCTTGAAAGGGCTCTCTGGCATAAAAGTTGTGGACAGTGATGGCCTTCACTGCCATTGGCAGTGCAGCATTGATGGTTGACTGTCCCTTCAGATCATCATGGACCAGATGGCACAACTCACTCCCTAAAAAGCCTGAGCCTACTCAAGCACTGTTCCCTCATCATACTCAGCTAAACTCTGTTGCAATTGACTGACTAATTGGCATAAAACCCATTTCCTCTTATGCCTCTGCTCTCATGGACAACCTTCTATTGCTCTGTTGTGAGTCATGTGGCTCTTACACCTCTGCTCTCTTGGACCATCCTTTTCTCCTTCTTCTCTTCCACCCTGTAATACCTGCCAATGACCACCACACCCATGCTCCATGGCAGAAAGCTCCTCTCTACAACACATTTCTCTCACTGCTGTGATACTCCAAAACCTCCTCTTCATTACGTTCACTAATGCTGGGACTGGAGTGGAGTTAAATATTCACTTTTGATTATCTTCTGTAATTCTGCACAAAATCATAATTAATGACCTGAACAAGAAAAATCAGCACAGCATTTTGCCAAAGCTCATTAATCCATTTTGGATGGGTAAAAATACTTAGAATTTCCCTACTGGCTTTTACTGACAATACAAAAGTTTTAATTCATGTCTACTTTTTGCTGAAATTATCATTGCCTTTACCAACTGAGCTAGCGGGAGAGCAAGGTCATCTCCTATGCCTCTACTCTCCTAGGCCACTCTTTCCTCCATCTCCTGTGATAAACACAGTGTGTATCAGAGCCTGAGAGCTAGCTCACCTCATGTGTACATGTAGATGTCGTCCGATGAGGATAGGATTGGGCTTCAATTGTGGTACCCTCACTATCAAATAGCCTGCTGGCACACTCACAGTCTAAGCTTGCATGTGAAGCTAAGCTACTGCATGCGTACTATGTTATTGCATCACCATCAAGTAATGCACAAAATTAGAATTGCTTTTATCCTTAATTTGTTTTCCATCAAATTATGACTAACAAATATTAAATGAAAGGAAAGAAGATTTGATTCTCTCTGTGTGGTCTGAGGTGTTCATAGGTGCAGGTGTTTATCTGTGTGACTCGCAGGTTTGCTTCCTCCCTCCTTCTCCGTGATTATCAATCAGATCTAGCTCGAGGGCAACAATCATTTCCTGTCTGAACTCAAGAGGAAATGAAAATTAACCTCAGTATTTATTCTCTTCTTTTCCACAAGGGGTGGCAACAAACAAAAGGAGGACACGATAAACAATGGCTACCACCCTTCTGACTAGCAGCTGTCAGTGGCTGAGGTTTTCCAAAAAAAAAGTGGACTTCCTTTGGTGATAACAATTAAAAATATACTGGAAAAGTAATTAGATATAAAGTTAGTGTCAGGTTCTTTTCAACTGATTAGTGTTTGATTGATAGTGTCTGACATTTTAGTCTGACTTACTCTATTTCTTTGAAAAAAGAAAGATTAAGACAATCCATTGCACATTACCTCTGAGATGCAAGGTGCTTAACAACAGCCAGCAGAGAGGATTCCTCTGTTCATTAATCCAAACAGTTAAAGAATGTCGCCACACTAACTGCACCCACCTGGAAGATTGTTCCAAACCCTGCCAATATTTCTTTGTTTTAGAGCTTAGATACTCTGACTACTGAGGAAAAAAAATGCATTTCTATTTTAGTGTCTCATCAATCCCTCATCAAAGCCAAAAAACCCTGTTAACCCCTTTAAACCTCTCCTAAGTCAGCCCAGCAGTACACGCACTACAGCCTTTACTATAAACCAGAAGGTCACAGGTCCAAATCCCTGATCTGCCTATCACTCAAAAGCATTAATTTCATTTGTTAGAGGGGGGGGAGGCGGGTCCATCACTTCTTGCCAGGACCACTAGATGGAGGTTTTTATGGAAACAAGGCCCTTACCAGAATCGCAATTTGATCCTGCTATTTTCATTTTTCATAGGTTCAGCTCAGGGGGAGGCCATTCGGCCCATCGTGCCTGTGCCGGCTCTTTGAAAGAGCTATCCATCGTGCCTGTATAGTGTTGAGAAATATACAACAAGAGGGTATTAAAAATGTACTGCCTTAGAAATTTCATGCACTAGAAAAATCCAATGTGTAAATCATGCCTTCATATCCGTTTATGGTTTCTAACTATTACTTTATCAATTTATTTACAATAACCACAGTAATAGGAGAGCAATTTATACACCAGTAATTTATAATCCAGATTTTACAGTATTTAGAATTATTCTTACAAGCTTCAATACATACCTGAACTATGATTTTAAGTAAAAAAATCTTCATTTGACAGAACCAGTGTTGTTTCAGTAATCTAATTACATTTATCAGATTGAAAATTGAGGTAGACTAACAAGGTTAATGGAGTATAAATCAGTTAGACTGACACCCCAAATCCCAGATTCATCCAGTAATATTAGCAAATCTGCTAACAATGATTTGCACTCATCATTTTAGTACAGGAATTGTTAATTCAAGGCATATTTTCATCAAATTTGAGATGTCATTAAAAATAATCATAGGCTGTGAAAGGAACTTATTTAAAGATTCAGTAGATTGTATTTAGTTCAGAAATTAATTCCACAACTTTATTTTACAAGTTTAAAAACATACACTTGTGAGTTGACCAAGTCTTTCTATAAGTAAAATTAAACTATGGAGTCTACTTGTTACTGCAGTATATATAGTAAAACCTTACTTTTTTCAGACCCCAAGTGCAACCTCTCTTTATAACGTTTTTCTATAGTCCATTGGAAGTTCCATTCCTGTGCCCATGATATGCACCAATTCCACCCCATGAAGGTGATGTGCTCCAAAGCCTTTGCCAATGGTCATTTGTAATAGGCCAATATTGGGTACTATAAAGTAACACAGGGTAATTTTGAGCACTAATTTTCCCTCCATTCTCATTGGAAACACCTCACGTCCACTGGTGCAGTCACAAAGGCCTATCAGCCTGACATCAATTATTGGAAGATGCTTGAAGGGATTGTAAAAGATGCCCTTTATGATCACTGAGAAAGGGAAGGGGGCATTAGAAATACACAATATGGCTTCCAAAAAAATAGTTTGTGCCTTACAAATTTGATAGAGTTTTTTGAGGAAGTCAATAGGGTAGTGGATGATGGTAATTCGGTAGACATTGCCTACCTGGGCTTTCAGAAAGCCTTTGATAAGGTGCCTCACACTAGGTTACTTCATTAGATCAGTAGAAATTTGACAAGCTGGATTAGGAATTGGCTTCAACCCGCAGCCAAAAAGCTATAGTTAACGGATGTGGTTCAGCTTGGAGACGTGTTACTAGTAGTGCCCCCAGGGATCGGTCCTAGGCCCGCTACTCTTCACGGTCTTTATTAATGACCTGGACAGTGGTGTTGGGAGTATGGTAAGTAAGTTTGCAGTTGACACCAAAATCTGAGCAAGTGTTAAGACGGTGGAGGAGTGCAATCAAATCCAAAAAAACTTAGATGTACTAGAGGAATGGGCCACACGTTGGCAAATGGCGTTTAATTTAGATAAATGTAGTGTCATGCATGTTGGTAGGGCCACATGCATCATTTACAGGGAACAATACTGAAAGAGGACGAGCGACAAAAAGATCTTGGTGTTATTGTGCACAGATCACTAAAGGTTCCTGACCAATGTAGAGAAACTGTAGCTAAAGCTAACAAGGTATTGGGTTGTATTAATAGAACCATTCAGTATAAATCAAAGGGCACCATTTTGACCTTATACAGGTCACTGATCAGACCCCATCTAGAGTACTGTGCCCAGTTTTGGTCCCCCCCCACATGGTGGGTGATATAACAGCTTTGGAAAAGGTCCAGAGGAGAGCTACAAGAATGATTCCTAGGTTAAAGAACCTCAGCTATTCAGATAGGCTCAAGGACCTTGGTCTATTTACTTTAGACATGCCAGATCATCGACACAGATACCACCATCACACGAGAGGACATCACCCACCAGATGCATGGTTCATACTCCTGTGACTCGGCCAACGTTGTCTACCTCATACGTTGCAGGAAAGGATGCCCCAGAGCATGGTACATTGGCGAGACCATGCAGACGCTGCGACAACGGATGAACGGACACCACGCAACAATCACCAAACAGGAGGGTTCCCTCCCAGTCGGGGAACACTTCAGCAGTCATGGACATTCATCCACCGACCTTCGGGTAAGCGTACTCCAAGGCGGCCTTCGAGACACACGACAACGCAAAATCGTCGAGCAGAAATTGATAGCCAAGTTCCGCACCCATGAGGACGGCCTCAACCGGGATCTTGGGTTCATGTCACGCTACACGTTACCCCACCAGCGAACAAATGTTATCTGTTTTTAATATAACGGGTCAGTTGCTGTCTTTTCTATGTTTCTACCTCTCTATCTCTGTTTTTTTTTGTTTGTTGTTTTTTTTTGGTGATTTGTATATTCTGAGAACTTGCAGGTAACACCTGTCTGTCTGCACACTGATTGCCTTGGCAACGGGCAGTTGAAAAAACTGTCTGTAATCACCAAGCATTGTTCTGTGAATTATAAATGCGATTTCATTTCGAGGATTTCATTTCCACATCGTTCACCTGAGGAAGGAGGTAGCCTCCAAAAGCTTGTGAATTTAAAATAAAATTGCTGGACTATAACTTGGTGTTGTAAAATTGTTTACAACTATTTACTTTAGAGCAGTGAAGATTTAGAGGTGACCTGATAGAGGTCATTAAAATAATTGAAGGGCTGGAAAGCATCCCTATTGATAGATTATTCCAGTTTGACAGGTTGGGGAGGACTGGCCGGCCTCCCATCTTCCACCCTCCATAAGCTTGAGCTCATCCCAAACTCTGCCACCCATATCCTAACTCGCACCAAGTCTTGTTCACCTATCAGCCCTGTACTCGCTGATTTACATTGCCACATACAGTTTTTTAATTCTCATCCTCGTTTTCATATCCCTTCATGGCCTCGCCCCTCTCTATTTCTGTAACCTCCTGCATCACTACAACCCTCCAAGAACTCTGCATTCCTCCAACTCTGGCCTCTTGTGCATCCCCCACTTCCTTTGCCCCACTATTGGCGACCATGCCTTCAGCCATCTAGGCCCTAAGCTCTGGAATTCCCTCCTCAATACCTTAAGACGCTGCTTAAGACCTACCTCTATGACCAAGCATTTGGTCACCTGTCCTAATGGCTCTTTCTTTGGCTCTGTATCAATTTTTTGTCTGATTGCGCTCCTGTGAAGTGCTTTGTGATGTTTTACTACATTAAAGGCGCTATATAAATGCAAGTTGTTGCTGTTGTAATGTTTACAATTAAAATACATTCTCATTGTTATTATAAGAGTCCTCTCACCTATAACAAAAACAAAGGATAAATAATGTACATTTCCACTCTTATGCAAAATACTTTCCATAACTGACATTAAAAATGAATAAAGTTTGCCTTAGGGCTGATTTAATATGGATCATGTTGAGCATATGGCAGAGCTTGAAGTGCAATTGCCCCATAAAACAGAACACAAAGACGATTGTTACTGGTTATCAAAACTAAGAAACAATTAAATATGGTTTTCTGATTCCAATCATGAATTAAGAATCATTATATTGTTCAAATTTTTCTGTGGTTTCATAACCAACAAGTAAATAACTTTTAGTCTCACCTCTAAATGTAACAAATTAATTAATAAATGTAATAAATTATTGCAAATTTAAAGATAAAACTGTTATTTGTCCAGGAAAGAAGAAATTCTACCATATGTCACAATGAGATCAACGGATCAGTTCAAACCATTAACCCTTACTCTACTGAATGAACAGCAACTCCACAAAATGTGCTGTGACTGGTGTCTTTTTTTTGGTTAGAATAACCACTATAGCAAGCACTTGGACAAGCATAAGGATCATAACTCTCCACTTCCCCATAGAATAAAGGACTGCAGTATATGAACAGGCTTTTGTGGTATAAGTCTTAAAGTTTTGCTGCAGTTACAAGGCTAGCAAACGCTGTTGGCAATATTAGTGGATGAATACTGAATGTGTTTCTCAGACATTAATCTGTTTAAAATAAAATAAATAGGTTAACCCCTCCATTATATACCAGGCAAATGAATGCTATATGAATGTGTTAAATGTTTGTCTGTTATTATGACCAAAAGTCATTTCTAGTCTACAATGTTTTTGCATTATTTGAAAAAATCCCCAAATAATTACCAGTTTTAACAATTTAAAGAATGCTCCATTGAAAGTACATTTTTCTAGATAGGTTTTCTAAGTTTTTTGAATTAAACCTAAAATTATAATGAAAAGTTGTGTAAAAAATAACATTAGATAGGGTGATGATCTATTTTGTTCTAGCATTTGAAAACTGAATTCAAAAGAGTGATCAAAATATTACAATAAACATATTTATGTTTGAGGGTTAATAAAGCCATAAAGACTTTAATTCATTCCTTGAATCCAATTATAATTCTGTAGATTGATTTGCAAAATCAATGTCCAAATAAAGAAAACTATCAAAATGATTAACTTATACTAAGAGATCCATCAGAACACAACACTAATTACAACTTTAGTGCAAAAGTCAAGAAACCTACAATCTAGTGTTTTACTGTGTAGAACCACACTATTTTCTGGTAGAAAATCTATTGAGTCCTTAGTGTTATTTGTCCTCAAGTAATTGCAATTTTCTCACGAAAAGATGATTTGATGTTTGTTTTAACCATTTAGTATTTGAGTTCGTGTATACTAAAAATAAAACTTAAGAAGTTGGTTTGGGCTTTTTTAATAAAAGTAGCTTCTTGTCAGAAAATAGCAAGGAACTCAGACTATGATAGGCTGTGCCTGACTGAATCACCTTTACGTGAAAACTAGGCTTCTAACTACCATGCCATTTAAGTTCTGCCGAGTACCGAAGTTAATCATATATTCAATTCAAAGCTTATTACTGGCCCTAGTGACTTGTACTACAGAATATACATGATTTTTCTACTTTGATGCCATTAAATTTACAAAAACCTTTGTGCTAAATCCTAAGAGACATTCTACATTCAATGAATATGGTATTATAAAGCAATATATGTGTTATTTATGGATAGGCCTATTGTAAAGTGGAATCAAGATAGGATTAAGGGGAAATACTGCACGAAAACTAAATAGTGTGTCCCACCTGACAGCAAGAGAAGAAAGCAAACCACTCTCATCGGCTATAATTTCATGTGCTAGAATTAACTGCAGAGCTGACAATGAAGAGGGGAAATTAATATCATGATAAATGATATTATTATAAAAGACTTGATAACTGATATTGTAGCTCTGAACAGTCTGATACCTTGATATGGCTAATTACTACTGCAACCTTACCTATACAAATGCTAAAAATAAATAAAAAAAAGAATGCTAGACAATAATCAAACTAATATACACTCTAAGCATTTGTGATAACGATGTCACAGTTTATGACAATCACTGTTAATGTCCTTTGAAATAAAAATCATTTTCAGTGGAAGTGGAAAAATGTGTAAATGACATTGATATATAATAACTGCAGTGAGGCATTTAGAGTTATATTCCACACCTAAGTATTTTCTAATTGTTATTCCAGAAATTGTTTGCAATGACATTTTACTGTCTATCAAAAATTACTTTGCATTCTTTAAAGTGCTTCCCATGTACTAATTCACAGGTGTAGCTTAATTTGCCTAAGAGCTTTAACAATTGAACTGAAAGTGAGAAAATGCAAACAGTGGGGCTAAGAGTGTAATCATCTTAAATATATCAATTTAAACAATTCAACTGAATATTAGTGAGGAGGTTAAGAGCTACTTTTAACCAGCAGTTCACAGTAGGTGAGCAGTTTATTTATTTAAATAGTATTCCATCTTACTCAAATCAAAAGAAATGTTAAAAAGGGAGGAGAAGGCTCGCAAACACGAGGAGGATTTTATGTTGAGAGCTTTCCCAGACTTTGGCTAAACCTCATCTATTCTTGTCAGTCATGGTAGACAGTTGAGAGCAATATTAGAGGAGGTAATTACATGCATCAGTCAACAGCCTTTGTCCCACAGCAACTGAGACTTACAGTAAAGTTGGTATAAGGAAGCACTGTACTAGATTAAAGGTGGAGAGCTTTCTGGAATTTCACTCAGTGCACCAGCTGTTGCTTTCGACCATAGTGCAGAAACTTCAGCCTATTTCAAAGAAACAAATAATAGTGTTAATAGGTTGTTGCAAGCTGGATAATGATCAATATTTTTAATTCATCTTTTCTCAGGGAACAGACCAAGTAAAAGCTCATTGGAGATAAGTGTACACAATACATGGCCTCTATTAACCGATCCATTTGATGAAGCAATGCGAAGAGTATAAGATGCAATGGATCTTAAGTTTAAACTAGGAAACTGTTACTCCTGATTTCTAGTATGTGCTTTGTATAAGTATAATCCTGATGCCTCTTATATACTTTCTAAAACTTTTGAGTGAATTTGGCACTCATCAAGGCGAGGGATGTCAATTCAGCAAAATGGAACACTTTCACATTTCAGACACCTAGTGCTAGTATCAAACATTACCAGGTCAGATTTAGCACTGTTAGAAGCAAAGTAAAACTCCCTCTAATCTGTCACAAGATGTCTCAAATTTAAGAAGAGCACTCGTGCACCAGTGGCAATTTTTCATTTTCCACAGCACCCATTCTATGGCATCTGCTTGAGATTGCCAATTTAGTGCCAATTGGTTCTGAATTAAGCACAGTTTTATGTTATACTCCCATGCTCACAAGGAACTGTTCAAACTCATTTCACAACAAACAGAGGAAACTTTTATCCATAAGTTAGGGCTGGATAGAGTGGTGAAAATAAAGGATCATTCCTCAATCCATTTTATCTCACCACCCCCTCACCTTGGTTTATTTTCTTCCAAATGAGATAACTTTTTTTCAATACTGTTAATAAATTGCTTTCCCAAAGTTGAGCCACAATGGGCCCTGTTTGCAGCATTTCACAAGATAGTCACACCTTGTTTGCCCAACAAAAGTAGAATACCTAACTAGGGACAAGAGTTTTGGATTATGCAGACTTTAGTTTCAACTTTAGGAACCCAGTTTCTGGATTTTCATGCCGTTCAAAGCTAAAGTTTAGGCCATAATACCAGTAGGCCACCAGGCATCAGACACAGACTCACCACTAGATTATCAGGTATAGATATTCCAACTAGACCACAAAGGGAATATAGAAGCAAACCCCAACCAATGCCCTCAAATTATGATAAGACTTTTCCTGTATGTTTCCCTTTGCGTGCCAATAAGAAGGAAAATTGTCATGCTACATCAGGTTAATAAACAGTTCAGGAAGCTGAAAGAATATGACTCTGGAGAGAACTTACAGAATCAGATATTTAGAGGAGATATTTAGAAGGTGAATGACTAATACTGGGCTCAACAAGTGAGCCACCTCAAGTCAGTGAAGTGGAAGAAATAGTGCAGTGGATCATGCTGGAATTGATAGGTAAGTCATCACCATCTAGAAATTTTTGGTTTACTTCTTCACAAAGCCAGGAATATCACTAGAATCCAAGAAAGTCAACACAATCCAATAATTTCAATATGCTGCCAATTCGCCATCACCTGTTCTGCACTACCGGCCAAGGTGAATTTTACCCCTGAAAACTCCTATCACGGTGTCACCTAAGATGTAACTGGCACTATATAATTGTTGTTGTAAAAGATCTATGGAGCATCTTTCAAAACCAATTTTCATATCCTGCCCCATGTTTAGAAGGTGGGTGTACTTGTATGACACCATAACATCTTATTAGGACATCCCAAAGCACTTTACAAGCGATGAAATGCAGCCACTGTTGTCATGTCATAATTTGAGAACAGCAGGATCCGACATACAGTTAAATAAATGGCCAGATAATCTGTTTCAGTGGAATGTTGGCTAAGACACCAGGAGAGCTCCCAGCTTTTTGAATAGTAGCACTGGATCATTTATGTCTACCTGAGTAGGTAACCAGGGCATCAGCTTGACATTTCATCCCAAAGACAGTCCCTCTGCCAATGCAATACTCCCTCACTACTGCACTGAATTATTAACCTAGATTATAAACTCAAGTTCTGCAGGGGAGCCTGAATCTATGCTCTTTGGACTCAGATGGAAGAGTGCTACCACTGAGCCAATCTGATACTTTGTCAAAATGCAGTGAAGAAATCTTAATAGTCTAAGTTATTAACACTCAAAGATATATTTACCACTTTCTTTTTAGTCTATTTTTATTTTAAATACATTTTTTTTAGAAGAGTACATGTCTAAATGAAAGCCATTACCCAATATATCTTACCAACATTAAGCAAACCCTGCATTTGATTTTAACATAATCTAACAAAAGAAATCCACAAAAATGTGTTCAATCATAACAATGAAAACAGATTAGTTGCTGTACTATGGGTGGAGCTTAGGCATGCAAACTGCATGTCTATGAGAGTCATGGCAGGGTCATACAGGCCTCACTAAGGTCTGTTGGTATTCAAGCTTGTTGTAAATTACCTGGTCCAGAAGTGAACTTGTATGTTTTGGCCTGTAATGAAAATTCCTTTGTTGGCTCTCCATAGGATTTCCCACCATTTTGTCTCTGATGAAATTAACTCCCCGTGGTTGGTCCAGCAGGATAATCTAATTTTAGCCAATCAGCTTGGGAGCTGCCATTTATTTCACAAAAGAGAAAATGCATCTGCTGCTATGGTAACAATTGGCTGTGCTCTGAGCATATTAGGATACTCTGACATAATGAAAGCCACCAGCTTGCTTTTTAGATGATTAATCTTTTCCCCTGTGAACCTAGTAGAATACATTAGCAGAACTAGTATGATAAATATGTTTATCCCACGACAATCATTAGAAAATTACCTGTGAACCAAATTCTCATTAGTGTATAGTTCATGAATGACTGACCATATGGTAAATGATACCAGTCAGACGTGATAATGTCTATTTCAGCAACAGGCTGAAAATGTTTATGAGGTGCCGCCAACACTTTTTAGATCTCTGTTGGAGCAGGTTAATTTCAGACACTGTACAAATGATATTGTTAGGACACAGCTGGTACTAAATCCACATGCAGCCAATACCTCTTAAGTGGATAACCTGTTTTCAATATTTTACACATTTATCAGGAATTCGCAACAACATATCATTAATCATTTTATTGCACAAATCCTTGAACACTTTTGATCATATAGAATAAGTTTCAAAATTGTAAATGATCTCTTACATTATTACTTTCAAACGGTCCTAATTTGATAGATTGTTAAAATCATAGATCATGTAACAGTATAGTCTTTGTTGCAAACATGTAAAATAATTAATCACTTAATCGCTTAAGAGAAGTAAATAATGATAATTATGATCCATACACTATGTCTTTGATGCTTCTAACCCCAAGTCCTCTGGTAATATCTCACTTCTCTATTAACATGATCAGCTATCTAAGCCAAATCCCTTTCATGTACACAAGCACATTTACAAACTCTCCACTTTGACCAATTGACCTGTACTCTGGTTCATGTACCACTTCTGCCCTTAATGTATGCCTCATGTAATAATCCAAATCTATTTTTATTTCTCTTAAGTTACCTTGTGTCGCTCGGAATTTACATAGTTTCGTAGTCTTTACTGTGCAGCAGATACACAATGAATTTCTGCTCACTCCTCTGACCTCACGTGTTAGTTTAAGACTTCCATTTCACTTTAATTTTCTGTTGATGTATTAGTGACAAAGTATGGTACCAATGATGACAGAAGTATCTGATACAAAACATGCTTGCCCAACTCCTGACAAATGATTCACACCAATTCTAATAATTTCTCCCATGTACGGGAGGAAAGAATCCAGAATGCCCACCCCCCCACTGAGGCCATAATCATGGCTGGGAAGGAAAGGTTAATCAATCTAAAATCCTGTGTTTCCCAAGCCTCACCCCCACCGATTGCGAGCAAAGCCATGATACCTCACTCTCACGTACATACAATTTGTCAATAGGAGCTGGAAACCCCAAGCACCTGCAAGGCCCAAGTGAAATTTCTAACTCAAGGCCCAAGCTCCAGACAGAAGGGTAGATGTATGTGGTGGAAGCTTCTTTAAAGTGTTTTTAACATTAAATTATTGATTTTATGGGTAAGTTTAGTAATTTTTCAGAATTGTGTAATTTTTCGTGTGTATGTTATGTTATTTTTTTCTGTATGCACTGCTCTGAGTGAAGAAGGAAAATGGCAACCAAAAACAGTGTAAAGAAATTATTTGAAAGATTTGATAGTATGCTTTTCTGGTACTATGAATGGAGCTTTGAAAACAAATTCAAGGATTTGATTGCTCCACTTTCTCCTGGTTACTCATTCCAAACTTTTTACTACTTTTTATTTGTTCATAGTTAGCCAATTACATATTTGATTGGTAGCTTAACATTTAAGCATTATTTGAGCCAATCACAATATTTTGCCATATGGTTGTGTGACATCCTGAGGTGTGACAGCCTCAGGTCACAGAAAGAAAGAACTTGCATTTATATAGCACCTTTCACGTCCTCAGGACGTCCCAAAGCGCTTTACAACCAATTAAGTACGTTGAAGTGTAGTCACTGTTGTAATATAAGGAAACGCAGCAGCCAATTTACGCACAGTGAGATTTCACAAACAGCAATGAGATAATGGCCGGAAAAACTGTTTTTAGTGATGTTGGTCAGGACACTGGGGAGAACTCCCCTGCTCTTCTTTGAAATAGTGCTATGGGATCTTTTACGTCCAACTGAGAGAGCAGACAGGGCCTCGGTTTAATCTCATCCGAAAGACAGCACCTCTGACAGTGCAGTACTCCCTCAGTACTCAACTGAAGTGTTAGCCTAGATTTTGTGCTCTAGTCTCTGAAGCAAGACTTGAACCCACAACCTTCTGACTCAGAAGCGAGGGGGCTACCACTGAGCCATGGCTCGCACATATAGGTGTGATGCTGCAAGTGTGTGTTAAATACAAGATTTTTAATTATATAAATAGATATGTAGGTTGCCATTAGGCATTACTGTAAGGGGAGACTTGGGCCTAAATTTTAACTCCGAGCCAAGTAGATGGCGGTGGTGGGGGGGATTCCTGACGGGAAACCTGGAAGTACGGGTTTCCCGGACATCCTTACGATTTTGATGTAAAGAAGTCCTTTTTTTTGACAATTTCCCGCCCAACAGGCCAGCTTATCAATCAGTCGGACAGGAGAAGAGGAAGGAAGAGGATGCAGGAAGACAAGTCTTAGATGAGGGCGGTTCGGTCATGGGGTGTCAGGGGTCACTGGGTCGGGAATCATCAGGGGTCAGGAGTCATTGGAGATCGTCGGGGGGGGGGTTGGAGGTCGTCGGGGGTGTCAGAGGTCATCGGGGGGAGTCGGAGGTCGTGGGGGGGAGTCGGAGGTCGTGGGGGGGAGTCGGAGGTCGTGGGGGGGAGTCGGAGGTCGTGGGGGGGAGTCGGAGGTCGTGAGGGGGAGTCGGAGGTCGTGGGGGAGGAGTCGGAGGTTGTGGGGGGGGAGTCGGAGGTCGTGGGGGGGGGGAGTCGGAGGTCGTGGGGGGGGAGTCGGAGATCGTGGTTGGGGTGGTCACTGCAGGTAGGCTTGTTGGGTCTGGGGGAAGCACTCTTGCTCCTCCTGGCCCACAAGCTGAGCTATAAAGGCACTTACCTGCTGTTTCAGGCCTTGAGGCCTCGTCTCATGTGGCGTGAAGTAGAAGGCCCAGGAATCCCGACCCCCAGGGGTTAGAAAACAAAAAAAAATTTTTAAATGGAGACCTGCAGCTTACTTGAAAGCTTTTAGTGACCGACCCACCTCCTAAGATTGGGTTAGTCGCCCGCCCTTCGTCCCGCCTCCGTTAAAACCGGAAATGGGCGGGTTGGAGGCCGGTTTTAGATTTTAAAAATTTTTACTGCCTCCCCCATGCCCCCAACCCACCCATTTTTCCGAGTTAAAATCATACCCTTGGGCACAGTAACAAGCCCAAGTGGAAGACAATCACTGAACGAGTCACCTGCAGATTATTTTTTTCTTCTCTCTGTGTGGGTTAGGGAGGAAAAAAATAATCAGCAGGTGACTCATCCAGGGCTCTTCTCATATACCATCTTACAGTCCATTACAGGATAGATAGAACCTTGGGAGCATCAGACAAAAGGCAAAGAAATTGAAAAAATTGGGTTTTTGCTTGAAAATTACTGCAGCCAGTTAAAAGAAAACATGGAAGTGGACCTTCCCAATTCAAATACTCCATTTTCAAAGCAGTTATGACTTTCTGTCAAATCGAGGACATAGATGTCTCCAGAGGAGAGAAAGAAAAGAAGCTTCTAAACTTCACAGAGGGAAAAATTGGGAGCACGTGATAACAATATGCAAATTCAGTTGAATAACTGGGCATTCAATCATATTATTGTAAAAAGATTACAAAAACTGGCTATGAATGTGGTAACAAAGGTATTCTGATAAATATCATTTAGCAATGGAGTAATCATTTCATTCTGGTGTAACTAGGGAGAGAGTAGGGCCTCTTAAGGATCAACAAGGTCATCTATGTGCGGAACCACAAGAGATGGGTGAGATCCTAAATGAATATTTCACATCGGTATTTACGATTGAGAAAGGCATGGATGTTAGGGAACTTGGGGAAATAAATAGTGATGTCTTGAGGAGTGTACATATTACAGAGAGGGAGGTGCTGGAAGTCTTAACGCGCATCAAGGTAGATAAATCTCCGGGACCTGATGAAATGTATCCCAGGACGTTATGGGAGGTTAGGGAGGAAATTGCGGGTCCCCTAGCAGAGATATTTGAATCATCGACAGCTACAGGTGAGGTGCCTGAAGATTGGAGGGTAGCAAATGTTGTGCCTTTGTTTAAGAAGGGCGGCAGGGAAAAGCCTGGGAACTACAGACCGGTGAGCCTGACATCTGTAGTGGGTAAGTTGTTAGAGGGTATTCTGAGAGACAGGATCTACAGGCATTTGGAGAGGCAGGGACTGATTAGGAACAGTCAGCATGGTTTTGTGAGAGGAAAATCATGTCTCACGAATTTGATTGAGTTTTTTGAAAGGGTAACCAAGAAGATTGATGAGGGCTGTGCAGTAGACGTGATCTACATGGACTTTAGCAAAGCCTTTGACAAGGTACCGCATGGTAGGTTGTTACATAAGGTTAAATCTCACGGGATCCAAGGTGAGGTAGCCAATTGGATACAAAATTGGATTGATGACAGAAGACAGAGAGTGGTTGTAGAGGGTTGTTTTTCAAACTGGAGGCCTGTGACCAGCGGTGTGCCTCAGGGATCGGTGCTGGGTCCGCTGTTATTTGTTATTTATATTAATGATTTGGATGAGAATTTAGGAGGCATGGTTAGTAAGTTTGCAGATGACACCAAGATTGGTGGCATTGTGGACAGTGAAGAAGGTTATCTAGGATTGCAATGGGATCTTGATAAATTGGGCCAGTGGGCCGATGAATGGCAGATGAAGTTTAAATTTAGATAAATGTGAGGTGATGCATTTTGGTAGATCGAATCGGGCCAGGACCTACTCTGTTAATGGTAGGGCGTTGGGGAGAGTTATAGAACAAAGAGATCTAGGAGTACAGGTTCATAGCTCCTTGAAAGTGGAGTCACAGGTGGATAGGGTGGTGAAGAAGGCATTCAGCATGCTTGGTTTCATTGGTCAGAACACTGAATACAGGAGTTGGGATGTCTTGTTGAAGTTGTACAAGACATTAGTAAGGCCACACTTGGAATACTGTGTACAGTTCTGGTCACCCTATTATAGAAAGGATATTATTAAACTAGAAAGAGTGCAGAAAAGATTTACTAGGATGCTACCGGGAATTGATGGTTTGACTTATAGGGAGAGGTTGGATAGACTGAGACTTTTTTCCCTGGAGAGTAGGAGGTTTAGGGGCGATCTTATAGAAGTCTATAAAATAATGAGGGGCATAGATAAGGTAGATAGTCAAAATCTTTTCCCAAAGGTAGGGGAGTCTATAACGAGGGGGCATAGATTTAAGGTGAGAGGGGAGAGATACAAAAGGGTCCAGAGGGGCAATTTTTTCACTCAAAGGGTGGTGAGTGTCTGGAACGAGCTGCCAGAGGCAATAGTAGAGGCGGGTACAATTTTGTCTTTTAAAAAGCATTTGGACAGTTGCATGGGTAAGATGGGTATAGAGGGATATGGGCCAAGTGCAGGCAATTGGGACTAGCTTAGTGGTATAAACTGGGCGACATGGACATGTTGGGCCGAAGGGCCTGTTTCCATGTTGTAAACTTCTATGATTCTATGAACATATGTTCCAATGGTGTTTTAGACAGACGTCAATGTGGGAAATTGTTTGATGCTCAAGATAGGAGGAACAGTAAATAATATTTCAACAGTAGAAGCAGTATTCAGCACAGTTGGCCAACATTGTAACCTGGGAATATTACAAAATTGGAACATTCCATTCTTCACCTAAACCTGGAGTAGTTTTGACTCTGAAAAACAGGTGGAGGTTCCTTTAATCTGTTATTAAATAGAAAAAGACTTTGGAAATAACACTTGAGGGAACGGGTGAAATTGCACCAGAACTGAGACGGAAACACCCATGGAAGTTTGAAAGTAGCTATTGTAAATTTTTGAAAACTACGCACTTCAAGACTGTAAGCACATCACAGTTACAAACCTGTCTCCCATTACAAAGCAAGAAAATGCAAATCAGAAGTAAATTTGTAACATAAGAAATGCATTAAATATCAGACCCATAATTGTGTAAAGAAAGAAAATTTCAAGGATCTTGGGATATCTCAAAACTTCACAACCAATGAATTACTTTTGAACTGTTGTACTGTAGGCAAACATGGCAGCCAATTAGCACACAGTAAGGTTCCACAAACAACAATGAGATAAATGACCAGACAGTCTGTTTTAGCAGGATTAGTTGAGGGACAAATATTGACCAGGAGAATTTCCCATATTTTCTTATGTTCTTATATTCTTAATAGTAAATCTCCTGTAACTTTGATGTTTATGCTATTTCTCCCAGGTTTCTGCAGATCTTCCAGCAAAGTTACGGTGGATGATTGTGAGATCCCTTGCAGAAATTCAACCTCACAACCCTATCAAAGGTCTTCGATTGTCTGTACAGAGATCTGAATAGCAACATCTGATGCAACATGGGGGAGGGTTGGATTGAAACAAGGAGGAATTATTGGGGCTCACAATATTAGGGTAGGTGCTCAATGCACTGAAGCGCATCAGGTATGTAGGTCTGATGCCTGCTATGCAGCTACGTGCTCAGCAATCCCTAAAGCAAGCAGCGAGTGCAAAGGGAGCTGGCAGCTTGCACATGCTCTGCAGAGGGTTCGTTAGGGCCCTGCGTTTCTTTGTTAATTAGTTCACCACCCCATTTGAGCATTTGAGCAGCATGCCATGCACAAAGCGCCTGTTTCAATTCGGCATTGAAGGGGAGGCTGCCATTAAAGTGTGGCCTAAAAAATTCTGGCACCTCTGCAGTGTCCCTGGCATCACTGCAGCAATGCCATCTTGTCCGGTGCCCCTTTCCCCATGCTAGGAGAGTGCCTTGTGCACAAGAGGCAGCCAGCAGCTCTTTATTGGCTGCTGGCATTCAACAATGCAACTCTGGTGTTCCCAATGCATCATGAAAGACATACCCGGAGCATCAGTAAATTATGTAAATAGCCTGACCTTGCATTATACAGAGGTTAGATCATTACCTTGGCATCACCAGTGGCACGGTACTTGAGCTGCATTATCAGCCCCATTATCTATAGCCACTGAACAATATCCACCAGGGAGAGGAGTCTACAATTAATTACTGAACCGCAGGTAATTAGTTACTGAGTGTGCTGTGCAAATTGGCTACAGAGCCCATCTACTCTGCCAAGTGTGCCCAACCGCATAATATTTTGCAGCCTCACTGCCTTTGGGGGTTGCCAGATCACACTGGCATGGACACTGCAAATGGCCTGCTTCAGCAAACAAATGCATTCCTCCATAAAGCTCTGGAATGTTAGGGAAAGGGGTGTGAGAAGATTGCCATCTGCCTCTTGAGGCTGACATATCTCATCATCTTCGGGGAAGTGTCTCCTGATCACTGAAGTACTTCCAGGCAAGTTACATGGAGGATCTGATGACAGGTTTTCCCACCCTTTAGTAGTTAATTGTGGACTATCCTCCCTGGATGCATTTTGGCTTTAGATGGTAACATTTTCTTTCCCCGGTGCATCATCTGGTTTTGGCCTCTCTAATAAGATGGAGTGACGAGCGAAGAAGACAACAAGACTTCAGTAGAGATAGAAAAGGACAATAAGTGTGCTGTGGCACTTTAGATATCATTGGAACCAGACACATCAGATGCCATTTTGGAAAAGACTTTCAAAATAAGATGTATTCAACTATGGACTATTGTGAACAAGTGTTATTGTTTTTCTGTTTAAGTTGCATTTATGCACAGAGCTTTTTCAGTAAGTATTATTATGGAAGATTACATAAAAAGGCTAACTGTAATTTAAACTTACTTGGACTTCAGGGTATACGTTTCACCTTCTAGAATGATTTTGAAGATGTTTGGCATCTTTTTCTCCAACCAAGATAGACTTTTTCTTTGATGGCATAACACCTCGGTGATGCTATTTTCATCACTAAGTATTGAAATTCCGTTTTTTGCAAACCTACTCAGATCATTGATTCTGTTTCAATAATAGTGTTGTTCGATAATCTTAGAACATTTACTACCATTTTTGGTCATCAATGTCCATGCAGATGACCTTCCCTTGGGTGTTGGTACAATTGTGGTTATTCCAAAAAATACCTTGATGTTTATAAAACTGTTCAACAAGAATAAATATCTCTGGCTGGAAAAAACATTGGATTCTACTTTGTGTATTTACCATCACCAGCGCATTTATTTCCATTATTAGCATTAATTAGCATTCATTATCATATATACAGAGTCTTGCTGGGGCAGTAAATATGAATAATAAGAAAGAAGAAGGAAGACTTACATTCATAAAGCACTTCTCATTATCTCAAGACGCCTCAAAGTCCTTCACAGCCAATGAAGTATTTTGAAGTGTTGTCACTGTTGTAATGCTGGGAAATGCAGCAGCCAATTTGCACACAGCAAGGCACCATAAACAGCGGTAAGATAATTGACTAGATATAATCTGTTTCTGGTAATGTTGGTTGAGGGATAAATGGTGTCCAGGATACTGGGAGAACGTCCCTACCAACAAGCTTCTGTTTATGTTTTTTTAAACTTACCGCCTTTAGTAAATGAAGATGCTGATTTTTAGGAATTTCAGCCTTCACACTTACTACCGCAACACTAGAGTATTCTAGCACCTGCATGACTGATTCTTGTCTTCAATGAAACTGTTTCTATGCTTGTTTCAGTAATTCTCATCTGTATGTATGGATGAAAAAAATTGATCTAAGGTGCGTAACATTTACAATCGAAGACTTCTCTTTATTATTGCTTTTCTTCACTTCAGTTCTCTTTGTTTAATTCTCCTTCTCTCCCACTTTGTCTAACTTCCTACTCTTCTGTTTCTATTGGCTTTATACTTTTTCTTTGTTTTTTTTCCTCATTCCTTCCACTTCCCCAACCAGCAGACCACCAGTTAGTCACTCAGTTCAGTGTACTGTACTGCAGAAGAAATGGCAGAATAAAATTGGGAAGATAATTTATTTTTCCCAAAAATTTCTGTTAAAAATTTTTAGAAGTTCAGAATCAATTGCAGCATACAGAAATATGTGAATAATTTCTGCAACCTGTAGCTGCCTCAATCAAATACGTTAAGGAATCCCTGGGGAGAGAGATAATCAGTTGGAGCCACTAGACATCATAGGGTCATTTATTTTGCTAACCACAAAAGATTTGTAGAGTTAGCAATAAAACACAAGTATCCTGTACTGCTTTTGCAATAAAGGATGTTTTAAAGATAATTTCTGAAGTGTTTTTATGACATGCTAAAATTATTATTTTTTTTATTTTCACCCTTCTCACATCAAGTGGTTTAGTGATGTCACCCAACCATTTGTTCCAGTACTCTCTCCAAACCCTGCTGAGAATCTATATTTCATTCTCCTTCCAAGCGCTACAGAGAGCATATAAATCTCACCCATGGTACAGGGTACTCTGGCTTTCTTTACGAACATTATTCTAGAAAGGGAGACTGTATCTGAAGGAATTTAATCTCATTCAACCAGCCATATTTACAAAATTCTTTCTGCATAGACGGTCTTCCACAGCTGACCAGACTGTATTGGCAGCACCACCTGGTGCCACAACACTGGAGTGCAGTAAAGTGCAGCGAAGAGGGACAGATTAATAGCACGGCCCAAACCAAAGTCCGATAAACTCTTCAATCTGAGTCCCAGAAGACAATAAATTGCTTTCAACTCAATGATTATCCTATCTGTAAGCTGAATCTCGTGTGTTGACAAGTCCAAAAAATATGGAAGAAATCACTGGCTCCTCACAAGAACTCATCTGTCAGGAACTGGATTCCAACAATGGAATCGTACCAGGGCATGGTAGATATAGCACAAGATCTAAGCTGCCTCCCTCAGCCTATTGCTAATGGAGACAGATGCACTGCAAAACCAATTCTTCCCTCATTCCTGCTTGGACCTCAGTTTTTCAGTATGGGCCCTCTCACACGCCTCTTTAAGGGACCTAATGTTAGAAGAAGAACAGAATAAAATAGCAAAATCAACTTCATATCAGAAGCCAGCAGAACTAAGAAAGTCACCAATGCTGTTTCTACCAAAAAGACCTTTTCTAAATTGTCTGGTGCAGATAGGAAATATTGATAAAATTCATAACATGTTTGTAGACCCATATCATTAGACAAAGCCCTCCTTCAGAAACTAGGAGCTACAGTGTAGGTCCTCATCCCACCAAACACCAGGGGTGAAATTTCTCCTAACTAAAAGCAGGAAAATGTACTGTTCCCAAGAATGCAATTTTATTAGAAGATCATTAATTACAGTTGCCCTCAGAAAATGGCAACTGTAAGCACTGGAAAGTGATGTTTAGCTACTCACCATTCCATGTAAATTGTGAAACCTGTTGGTTGAGTCTTCAAAAGCAATCCTGCAGTGGAGGATTCACTATTATGAGCCATAGGGACAGTAAGAATATCTTTCCTGAATACTCCCATTGTTGCTTTGGAGGCTTTGGGATCGAAAATCCTAGATGCAGTCATTGCTGGAATTAATTCATTTGGAGAACAGTTACAGAAAACCACAAGGGAGGGGGCCTGAGACCTCACACATGCCCACTGTTCTATGCTTAGAGAGATCAGTGGGCATCGTAAGGAGATGTCCTTCAGAAGTAGCACAGGAACAGCCAGCTGGCACTCATATCAGCAGCAGTTTTTTCCCATTATGTAACTCGGCATAAGTGACAGTGGGCACCACTTCTGAAAGAAAAGAGTCCCAGCAACCCGAGCAAAGACAATCCTTATCACTAATGCAGGTCCATCAGAGTTTGTCACAAATACAGTTAGTTGGCCATTGTATCACCTGCAACTTGTCAGTTGGCCATGCAACCACCAGTCAGTATTATTTCCTTAATTAGGGAAGTGTTTCTCCATCAGAAATCCCAGCACTTCCAAAGGCAGGCACATAATACACCCACCAACAAATAGGCATAGGCAGATGTATTATAATTTAATGTAAATGAGAGAATTATGTCATACTATGTGCTTTCCTCACCTCTGTCTTTAACAAAACTGCGTTGTTAGGGCCACAGGAGGGAGGGTTCAAATTTAACGGCTAGTTTCAGCTGTGCAATTGATCACAGAACAATCAGCAGTATTTTCAAAACTGGCAGAACATACAATTTTAACAGTTTTGCTTTGCCTCCAAAAACCCTTGTGGGGAAGCTGACACTGTGGCAAGGTGTTGCAATGAATTTGCTCCATTCCCCACTCAGGCAGATGTCCCAGTTATGCTGGAAGCAGTGACGGCGCCTGCCCATGACTCTGACCCCGGGATTTTGTAAAGAGTTAAGGCACTGGAAGTGGGCAGGCAGAGGTTCCACTCCACCCAGATCCGCCACTCCAAGGCTTACTCAAGAATTTCAAGCCATAGGCTTTTACCTCTGCTAGTATTTCCTGTTTTTATGTTTGGATTTCTGTATTATTGGTTTAATTTTTGAAAATTACTGAGAAACTGTAGGATTCAGTATGAGTCATTTTCTTATATTTTTGATAAAGTTTTTATTTTTCATATAAAAATTAGAAAACATATTTATTGTAGTTTAATGCTTAAGATACAGTTTCCCAAAGATCTTTTGAAACTTCACGTCCATAATGCAGAAAATATTGGTTACTTGGGAGTGATTCCAAGAAAGTGGCTTAATCCAGGTGTACAGATGATGTCATGAACAGGGAGAGCAAAGTTCAAGTGATTGATAACGGTTATCTGAAGTCCTAGATCAAATAACAGCCTTAAAGTCACTCCCTATTTTATTTTTTATATAATGTACATGATTTTAATAGTTCGTGGGGATTTTATTCTATTTGGTTATGTTCTTGTGCTGGCAGTAGCTCTGAATGCTGATTGCAACTGCCAGTGACTCAGCGCCCAGCAATCACGTCATTCTGCATGACTTCTGGGCACCGTAGCCCTCTGGAAATAAGCATGGGCTCCTGTGACAATTGTGTTCATTCTGCCTCACAGGATGGTTGTTTGTGGATTAACAAATTAAATAACTTACTCAGGTTTAAATTTAACTTCTTAATTCAAGGAACTGCCAGGTACAAGCAAAGACTCACAAGTACAGTTTTGGTGAGCCTTCCCTGGAGTACTTCTTTCAACGACCCTTTGGAAAAGAAAAGAGCAATGATAGGAGAAAAAATAATAATTTTATTTGCTACACATGTCAACGGAGGTATTTAAAAGGTCAATCAAAAAGGATAGTGCACCTTTCATCACAGGAAAAATGTTACATTTGCAAAAAATATCTCTCCAAATCAATCTGAAGAATCTGATAAAAATAGCTGAGCTGTACAATTATCCACCACTTGTGAAGAAAGAGCATTTTCTGAATTAACATTAAACAAACTAAGATATTTATTAATGCAATAGGAAGAGTAACTCTAGTATCAGTCCACTAATGTCCTGCAGTTGTCAAATAACTTTAGCTCAATATGTCAGACATTTAACAGAAGTGTGTGTGCACAGAAAGATAACGTTAGTGAGATGCCAAGAAGATAAAATATGAATGGTTCTCTTTACACATGAGCAAACTACATTTTTGCATAGTTTTCTTGCAGATTTAACAGCCTGTCAATTTAAATCATCTTCAAATGGAACCTACTTGGCAAGCTTCGCTGGAGTATCCACAAATACATCTGAATGTTTACAGGTGTGCAGAAAGGACACATGGGGGATTAGCTGTTCTCCAGGAAGCTAAATAATGATCTGAAATTTGAAGCCTTTGGTGAACTTATAATTCACTTATTACTTCTGCCAGTGTCTGAATCTGGCTTGATTCCAGCAATTACACAAGCTGCCTCTACTCTCCAAAATGGGTAGCACCTGACTTCAAATTCTAATTAACACACAAGGTGGATTTTAATTATAAACCTTACATTACAACTTTAGCACTCCAGACTCGAAACCACTGAAACAGGTTCAAAATCATAGATGCCGTTAAAGCAACTGTGACAAAAATAAAACTTTTTAAAAATCTAAGATGTGGTCTTCTTTAATTCTGTCATAGTATATGAGGAGTTAAAAATCAGCTTTACTCACAGGAAAGAAAATGCTCCAGCATATTTCAAAACAATCAGTCATTTGTCTCACTGAGGGGGCCAAGCCACTCAATTCAAATACAAACATCTTAGGAGATTGGTTCATATATATACTTGATTGGCTGTTGTTTTGAAGTTTAGCAGCCAGTTATTTTAATCTGCTTGGTCACAATTTTGGAAAGTAATTCTCATGCTAGGTAGTTCAAATTGCAGAGTCTGTCTGAAGCCTTCAGAGAGAATGTCAGTCAGATCAGAGAGTTTCTGTGGACGGTGAGAAATAAAAATCCCATCACATAAGAATTTTATGTGGATTATAGTTTAGCACAGCAATCAGACCTACAGTATTTGTCATGTTTTATTTATTCAAGGAGCTATCTATGCTTAAAAACAACAGTAACATTTACAGCATGTTACAGCTATTGCGCACTTATTATTTTACTATTTAGTAAATTTGTTTGGCAGTTAAAGCCTAAGTCACAGTCTAGCACAGTGTTATTCTGCCACCTTCTGCAGTTAAGGAGGATCACCTGAGGATCACACCTCAGAAAAAAATTGCTTAATTTTTGTCAAGCTGCTTCAAATGATTTTGAACCTGTTTTAGTGGTTTCCAGTCTGTATGTAATGGAAGCCATAGCAAAGTGAAATGGATTCTTTGTTTGATCCCTGGGCGCACTACACATGTAGCTAGATATCTGGGCAAGTGAATGTACTTTTTGGGACATAAGGAGTGAGGGATCAGCTCTGGGGGTGGTCGATGATACGGAACCCAAATATTATCTCGAGGAAAAGAGAATAAAAAAAATAGAAAATTAACAGCAGCTTTGTCAATTGTTCAAGAGTCTGGCAAACAGAAAAATGTTTATGACACAATTAGTAATGCTATTTAATCTACCTTATTAATTATAAAAAATTAACAAGTTTAAAATTTAAAGTAATCTCAAAAAGAGTTAATATTTAGTATTTAGTTCTTTAAAAAAACATGAACATGCAGTGTGAAATATATTATCTACTGCAATGCAAAGTGTCCCTGGCAATTGCAATGTCCATTATATAATCGCCCAGAATTTGCTGTCAAATAAGTGAGGTTAAGGGCGCTCATCATTATTTATGCGCAAATCGCACAGCAACTTCAGGCAAGTACAGATGCGCGGTTAAAGGGGAAAATCCGGAAGTTGCTGTCTTTTTTAAAAATTCGTTCATGGGTTATGGATGTCACAAGCAAAGCCAGCATTTATTGCCCATCCCTAGTTGCCCTTGAGGAGGTGGTGGTGAGCCAACTTCTTGAACCACAACAGTCCATGTGCTGAAGGTTCTCCCACAGTGCTGTTCGGTAGGGAGTTCCAGGATTTTAACCCAGCGATGATGAAAGAATGGCAATATATTCCCAAGTCAGGGTGGTGTGTGACTTGGAGGGGAAGTATATGGAGACGTAAAGAAGGCAATATGCGATACATTGAACTGAATCATAGAACACACCTTTCCAAGAACTGAGCCTTCCCCCTCCCATAACTAAAATGCATCCCAGTGTAAAGACAGTTGGGGGAATTTATCACAAATGTCCAAAATGGGCAAGACGATCATGTCACTCACCTGGCACGAGGCGAGAACCTTTTTCAGGTTCATTTAAATTTGATGGGTGAGCTGTCAGCGCATATCGCGCTGGTAATTGGACATCTCACCCATGGGGGGGCGGGAGAAATTTTGAGTGGACCTGATGTCAGTTCCTGGTGGCCTGCACCTCTTAAAGAGGAAGTGCAATGCTCATTGTGGAGCACAACTGAAGGCTGCTACTGGACTGGAAGACAAAAAATGTCGACCAGGAGAGCAAAAAGATTCTCTTGTGATGCCCTGGATGCTTCAGTTAGGGAAATAAAGAGGAGGAAGAATTTTCTATTTCTATCAGATGGGAGGAGTGACCTGCCACAATGCCAGGGAAGCATGGTCCGATGTGGCTGAGCATGTCACCTGCAGTTTAGACCCTTGGACCTGGAAGCAGTGCAGCAAGAAGTTTAATGACCTGACCTGGGCTGCTAAGGTAAGACTCCCATTCACAATCTTGTTGTCATTGGCAGCACAGACTTGCACCACTTTACTGCAAAATTATCAATTAAAATATTGACCGTTCCCACTTCACATTCCTCTCATGCAATCATTGCCACTCACTAACACATTCCCTTTCCTCTTGTAGGACAAGCTAGTGCACAATGCCAAGGAAAGGATCACACAGGAGAGGGGACTCCATCCTTTCAAATGCTCTCATTTGCTGAAGGGGTGTTTATGGATATCGTGAGCAGAAGGAGTGCCCATGCTGTTGCCGAAGGCGAGGTAGGAGGAAGGAGGCCACATATATAACCATCCATTTCTCTTGTCACTTAACTATCACCTCACTGAGTCTACATCACAGCCTGGTGCTTCATTAAGCAAAGACTCTTTTGCAACAATATACCATTTCCCTTAGCTGCTAACTATTTTCTCTATTTCCAGGTCCTGATGATGTCCCAGGCCCATTGGTGGTAGAAGAGGAGAAGGGCACTGCAACTGAAGATGCAACATCACTCACTCTTGCAAGCAGCAACTCAGAAATTGGTATCTCGTGACCTTTAGATAGTGACTTAGAGGGGTCAGCTCTGGGTGCTGTGTCGAGCAAGGGCAGGAGGAGAGAGCAGTTTCTAAGTTGGAAGCCTCCCTTCCCCAGTGATCCTATATGATGGCAGATCTGATTACACATAATTTTTAAAATCCAGATTATAAATCTCATGCATGCACAAATCATATCTTTTATGGCTGACATTTTGGCAAAAATCTTATAAATCTCACCCATATGTAAGTTGCTCCCCTATGTTTATGGGACATAAAAATACCTGCATTAAAATGTGACCTATAAACCAGAGTTTAAAGTAGTTGCATTTTAACTGTTAATCAGATATGTACAAAGACAGCTGCGTGAGTTCGTACGAAATTGAAAGGTACTTTCACCATGCCAGAGTAGGAAGGGGTTAAACACATTCTCAGGATAGTGTCAGTGTTTTAAAAAAGACAATACATGGATGTGTTCGAGCTCTGAGTGCACTGGAAAATGCAATATCCACCAGATCTCAAAAGAAATAATATCAGCTTCATTAGGCTTTCGGTGGCTATATTTTTTTTATTCATTCATGGGATGTGGGCGTTGCTGGCGAGGCCGGCATTTATTGCCCATCCCTAATTGCCCTTGAGAAGGTGGTGGTGAGCCGCCTTCTTGAACCGCTGCAGTCCGTGTGGTGAAGGTTCTCCCACAGTGCTGTTAGGAAGGGAGTTCCAGGATTTTGACCCAGCGACGATGAAGGAACGGCGATATATTTCCAAGTCAGGATGATGTGTGACTTGGAGTGGAACGTGCAGGTGGTGTTGTTCCCATGTACCTGCTGCTCTTGTCCTTCTAGGTGGTAGAGGTCGCGGGTTTGGGAGGTGCTGTCGAAGAAGCTTTGGCGAGTTGCTGCAGTGGTACACACTGCAGCCACTGTGCGCTGGTGGTGAAGGGAGTGAATGTTTAGGGTGGTGGATGGGGTGCCAATCAAGCGGGCTGCTTTGTCCTGAATGGTGTCGAGCTTCTTGAGTGTTGTTGGAACTGCACTCATCCAGGCAAGTGGAGAGTATTCCATCACACTCCTGACTTATATAAGACTATATTGGCAAAGCAACAATCTCAATTAAATGAATGAAAGATTTGTTCGAAAAGAGTTAATATAATAAAAGTCACACCGAAAAGCCTCTGTGTGACCCATAGCAAAAACCTACTGAAGTAGAAAGAAAGTTGCTTTCCCCACAACAACTCAGTACAAACTTGGCATTGACCTGGGACATATGCACTGCCTAACCACTTGAGCTCTTAATGTCATGCTAGGGATTATGGGATATATATCATTGTGTATACCTCCTAGAAATGAACTGTGGCTCCTAGGGACCAGATTATGCTCACGAAGCAGGGTGTATATCAATGACACCAAAATTCAGATTTATATGAAGCCATATAGATTTCTGCTCCCTCCTTCCCCCTCAAAAAAAAGAAAAAACACACTTAACTAATCATTGTGTTTAACAGTGTACCAGAATTCTACCATAATCCTTAAATAGCTGTGAGCTAAATGTAGAAACCCAACACCATAATTATTAAAAAGTTTATTACAAGCCTACTGTCATTATATAGATCCAACTGCAGTATGCTTGTATCATGGAGTCCAAATACATTTTCTACAAATTTTAATTTTAGTTTTAAGATCCAAAGTGCAGATTAGTGTGATTAAATTATACGTAATTACTATAAATAATGCATTGAACACAACCAATTCACACACAGAAATTGTCAGGCAATTATTTTTTGACTACACTGCAACCACAATACAATACAGCATTGTAATGCAATGTTTACCTAAAATTATACAGACACAAAGTCTTACCATGTTATTAAAAGATGTAAATTGTTCTTTATTAGTGACCCAAAGTGATTGTTCATTACAAATCAGAAAAACATTCGATTGAAAATTTATTTCTAGTTTAAAGTCTCTGATAACATTCTGCCTCCACCTTCCAAAAACAGGTCACTTGAGGAACAAATAGAATTGTTCAGGTTTCCAGCCACAAAGATCTGAACAGATATGACACGTTCACATAAGAACATAAGAAATAGGAGCAGGAGTAGGCCATTTGGCCCCTCGAGCCTGCTCTGCCATTCAATAAGATCATGGCTGATCTTTGACCTCAACTCCACTTTCCCGCCCAATCCCCATATCCCTTTATTCCGCTAGAGTCCAAAAATCTATCTCAGTTTTGAATATACTCAATGACTTAGCATTCACAGCCCTCTGGAGTAGAGAAGTCCAAAGATTCACAATCTTCTGAGTGAAGAAATTCCTCCTCATCTCACTCTTAAATGGCCAATCCCTTATCCTGCGACTATGCCCCCTAGTTCTAGACTCTCCAGCCAGGGGAAATGACCTCTCAGCATCTACCCTGTCAAGCCCCCTCAGAATCTTATATATGTTTTAATTAGATCACCTCTCATTCTTCTAAACTCCAGAGAGTATAGGCCCATTCTACCCAAATCCTCCTCATAGGACAACCCTCTCATCCCAGGAATCAATCCAGTGAATCTTTGTTGCACCACCTCTAAGGCAGATATATCCTTCCTTAGATAAGGATCAAAACTGTATACTGTTCACAAACCATCTCAGATATTATCAGAAAATGTAATCATGATAGCCATATCTCCAAACAAAGATTTCTTTATATTCAAATTAAGACTCTGTGCCAATAAATGCATTGTTGAATCAGGGCTGGGAAATCTTATTCACCTACTAGCCCAAAGTGAGTTACTTTCTAGTTTTGACGGCATGGAAAACAAAGCAGCTCATCGGCTTATGAGTAAATGCAGTGAGTTTATCACTCATCTCTACTCATTCAGTTTCTTTGCCTCCTTATTGCATCTGGTGCTTTGTAACCTGTTGCAGTTCTTCCTCACCAGCACCACATTCAACATGAATATCAATATAAAAATAGAAAATGCTGGAAGCATTCAGCAGGTCTAGCAGCATCTGTGGAGAGAGTATGATAGGGTCACCATTTCAGGTCAATGACCATTCGTCCTTCCTCTCTCCACAGGTGCTGCCTGGCCTGCTGAGTGTTTTCAGCATTTTCTGTTTTTATTTCAGATTTCCAGCATCTGCAGTATTTTGCTTTTAATGAATATCAGTATATTCCAACTTGAAAAACAATGGAACACAAAGAACACTTATTTACACCACAAAAGAACTTCCAGAATTGATAAACACATAACATCCAAAGGTCTTCGAACTAATGTTAACTCTGTCTCTCTCTCCACAGAATCTGCTGAGTATTTCCAGCATTTTCTGTTCCTTTATACAATTTCAATGTTTACTATTGAAACAATTCCAACTTAACAATTATGCATTAAAAGTATAGGATATGACAGTGAAAAAGGTCAACAAGAAGGCACAGAAGACAGCTAGCAAGTCTAGACTTAAGGTACATGCATAGGCCTGCTATTGTCAGATTTAACTGCACGGTACACAGTGAACGACGCCTCAACAAATCACAATTACTTTAAAACCAAATTTGTTTGTGAACATCATTATATTTCCCCGTGGCCCACATTTAGTGAATTATTTCTGCTGTAATTTATTTTCACTAATTAGAATTATTCACTTAACAGGAATTGACTTCAAATCTCAGAATGTGTTTTTTTATAAATCAGGAGATGATTACTTTCAGGTGCGGCTTTACTAAAGTAGATTACGGACTTGTACTTTTCCTGACCTTGATTGTCATACATCCTGTAACCAGGTCTAATATGCAAAGAGCAGAAACATGAGACTGTCTCTTTCTAGAACAGGGTACCTCTCCACACATATCACAGTATATCACAGCAATTCTTCTGATCAGAGGGTCATAAGCCAAGAGCACAGCAGGATATACAGCTCCACTCACAACTTCCTATCACTCGAAACTGCAAAATTCTCAAAATATCAGTTTGATCTGCAGCAATTTTAATTCCAAAAAAAATCTACATGCCAGTGTGAAGTTAAAAGAATTTTTTTAAAAATCTTTTACAAGGAAATGAGGGTAGGTTTCTCTCTCACACACACATGCAAAAATCACATTTATACCAATTCCATGGATAAGAGAGCTGGCAGGGTAAAGCAAGAGATCATATACATTTCCGTCTTCATCACTTGCATGGTAATCTGGTGAAGCTGATCACCCACCCATTGTGGCACCTGCCCAATTTTCATTCCATTGATTTCAAATCAGGCGGATTCCACCACAGTGAGTAATTCGCTTCTGCCAGATTACCATCCGGGCAATGAAGATGAAAATCTATGTGTCATCAGGTGAACTTCCAGCCCCTCAGTCAGATCTTTTCCATAGTCAGGGAAGAGTGATGCTTTCTCAGATTTGATGGGGCATGATGAATCAATCCATAAATAAATTTATATGTGATCATATTTTATTGTGCCCCGAGTAGCAGAGACAAGCATTCCGGTCTCTGAACACTGCGTTGACATCAAGCGGGACACTCGCATCCGATGTGAGAGAAGTGACCAACCACCCCCCCTCCCTCACCCACCGTCGCACCTAGCTGGTTCTCCTGGTCGGGAGTTATGAGTCAGGTAGAAACCTGTCAGCGTAAAAAGGGGCTTTGTTATGGAAACGGCCCAGAGCACGATCGGCTGGATGTAAAGCAGTGGAAGAAATAGGTTGCCTCATGTGCCACTAGGCATAAGAGAAGAGGAAGAAGATATTTAAATATATTCTCAAATTAAATCTTTCTCTGGAAAAGTTCATTGTTTTAATAAATATTAATACTTTGCAAATGAGACATACAAATTATGGGGATATCTGGTCTTAAATATCTTACAATCAGAAATAGGTTAACGAAGCAATTCAGAGACTGCAATGTTGAAATATCTATGGGTAGTTTCAGATGCACCTACTTGGGAGATTGCATTGCAAGTAGTTAAAATAATCACGATATGGGGTAGATTTTTGTTTTTACCACCTGGGCATTAATCTGGCCGAACAGATAACCTGCCCATTATAGAACCTGCCTGATTTTTATCCCATTGAAATCAGTGGAATGAAAATTGGGCGAGTTCTACAACAGGTGGGCAATCTGCTCCACTAGATCACCGCCCAGATGTAAAGATTAAAACCTACCCCATAATTTAACAATAATGAGGGAGAATAAAAGGAAATTGTGCAGTAGTGTTGTGAGGAGAGGAATTTAATGCTAAAATGTCAGTTGATAGCACTTTCACCTGAGTCAGAAGGTTGTGGGCTCAAGCCCCACCACAAACTTGAGCATATAATCTAAGGTGATACTTCAGTGGCCAACATTCCTCCCTCAACTAACACCATAAAAGCAGATTATTTGGTCATTCACTCATTTGCTGTTTGTGGAACCTTGCCCTCAGTACATTGGCTGCCAAGTTTGTCTAAAAAAAGTGACTGACTTTAGTAATTGAATAGTTGTAAAGTGCTTTGGGATGTCCCAATAATGTGATATGGTGCTATATAAATGCAAGTTGTATTTTGCTTCTACAATGTGAACGATTATTAGAGTTTTGTATTTGAGATTAATATTATTAACCTGTTGCTCCACAAAATCCAATTTATATCAAGACCAGCCCAAACCAGAAGCTCTGTACAGACCCCTCCTACTGCTCACAGGAAAATACAATTTTGCACAGGTTACAAAACCACAAATAATTATCTTATTAATTCAAAGTGGCACATACACCTTTAAAGGAAACATTCCTTTATTCTGAGAATTTAATTGTGAACAACTTCAGAGAGAAGCAGCATAAGAGAGGAAAAAAAACTTGCTGAATGTTTGTCATACAACATCAAATAACTGAGATTGAAAATCGTTCCACTACCACAAAAAGGATATTGAAGCACTGGAGAAAGTGTGGAAAAGATTCACAAGGATGTTACCAAAATTGAAAGGATGCAACCAACAGGAAAGATTGAGCAGGCTGGGGCTCTTTTCTTTGGAAAAGAGAAGATTAAGAGGAGACCTGATAGAGGTCTTTAAAATTGTGAAGGGGTTCGATAGGATGGATGTGGAGAAACTTGTTGCACTTGTTGGTGAGTCTAGAAGAAGGGGGCATAAATATAAGATAGCCAGTAACAGATCAAATAAAGAATATAAAAGGAAGTTCTTTACACAGAGAGTTGCGAGAATGTGGAACTTGCTGCCTCATGGAGTGGTAGAAGCAGATGGCATTGCTGCATTTAAGGGGAGGTTTGATGCATACATGAGGGAGAAAGGAATAGAGTGATATAATGGAAGGGTGGGAAGAAGTAATTGAGTGGGAGAAGGCTCGTTTGGAGTATAAACACCAGCATAGACCAGTTGGGCAGAATGGTCTGCTTCTGTGCTGTATATTCCATGTAATTCTTTGTACTTCATGACCAAACTATTGATTCAGTTGAGAAATACTTGAAATGCTTACAGAATTTTTTTTTAAAGTGAACAATAATGAAATATTGTTCAGTGTCGCTGCTTAATGGGGTAGTTCTACTGCACATCTGTGTCATTGTGAAGCAGTTTCATGGTGCATGAACGTAAGCTGAACATTATAATGACATAACTGAGCCAAACTCGTGACAATCTAGCAGTTTTCTGACAGTGTGAAACCACCTGAAAGAGCTAAAGTGAAGCTGAATTCAAAATGTTAATATTTAAGACAGTTCCGTGAAGGACCTGAATTTGTCTTGAACGTTTACATCTCGAATGATAGAAAATAGCTGACAGTTCTGTGCTAACTTTAAAAATGTTGCCAACAGTTGGAGAGCAGTAAGCAGAGTTCTGCGCAAATGTCGAATGTTGTATTCACGCTACAAGTTTAGTGTCAGTACGAAGTGATTTTGGCTTCACGCTGTTGTTAAACTTGTGGAGCGTAAATCAGGTGTCAAAGCCTGAACCAACTCTGACGAAAAGCTGAGTGAGGCTGCCTCCTCCAGGGAGTCTCACTCTGCTTTGTCAGGTCGGGCCCTGCCTCCAGATTCAGGCTGCACCATGCCAAATGTTACATCAGTACCAACAGAATAGGTAAACAATAAACATCAGAAAATAAACTAACATTGCCTCCAACCAGACGGAAAACTCTTCATTGTCCTTCTTCTGGAGCATCATGGACATGGGTAGGAAGGGAACATAAAAAGGAGCTTTCGATAGCTAAATAAACAGTAAACAGCAAACTAAAAAAAGCACTAGATTCTTGCTGCGGCTATTAAAACCAAAAGTTTGCAATTGCTTCTCTGACTGCAACAACCTGTGCACACAAGAAGCAATATGTACTCTGATTTCTTGCAAATTAGTTCTGAAGCAAACAACGCTTCCCAGCAGAAGCTGTCACATAGATAACATCTTCCATTGAATTGTGGGGGGGGGGGGAAGACCAGTCCTTCTTGCAGCAATTCACATCAAGATAATGATGTCTCTCCCATGTCAATATATGTCAGTAGCTAAATAGCACACTAATAAGAGGAGTATGAGAAGTATATTGCTTCTTTTTTTGGTATAAAACTTTAAACTCCCTACCCTCTGACCTTATACCTAACCAAGCAGGAAACAATATTAGTTCAAGCACATTAGAAACAGCTGTAAGGTATTAGGTGTTAAGTGTTAGGTTTGTTCTTCCATAAAATGATTCCACGTTAAATATCATGCAGCATAACCTGTTGTTAAATTACTGTGTGCTTGCACTAAGCAGATTATCTTTATTTGCATTGCTATTTGTTTAAACAACTGTATATCCGTACATATTCTACACTATTTTCCAGGAAAGTACTTTTTCTGTATTAAAATAACATCCAGGTATAAATAATATTTTTGTGCATTTATTGATTTTTCCAATATGTATATAATGATAAAGCTTTTATCATTTTATGTTTCTGCTACTGTACAAGCACATTAATAATGGTGATTTTAAATTTAGAAGGAAATAAAAACCAATTTCTTTTTGAAATCAGTTTACTAGGCAAACCTTTGAACGGTATTAAGGTAAAGGTGTATGTCTAATTATAGGATCAGAAACCTAGTCAGGCAGAATGGTGGTTAGTTCTTTAGGGCATTATGGGAACTAATGAAAAGACCCGATTTCCTGGTTTAAACAATTAAGGCAATCTGCTGCTTTGGTTACCCCTAACAACTTCCATAGAACAGAACATTGCTAAGCAAACAGGGCAGAATTTGAGAAGCCTGAGCCAACGAGCAGGCAAAAAGTGCTTGTGTTCTTAAACTTACTACCTTTTTAGATTACAAAACAGGAAATGGGATCTGCCAGTTCTTGGACATGCATTTCGTAAAGTACTATGTGCATTAACCCTTCGAAAACTGCAGGCATTTTGTATTTGTTTTTGAGAAAGGAGCATCTTTCAGTCACATATTTTTATTTTAAAATGTCCAGTGGAGGAGTAGTGTGCAGGATGTATGGAATATACTGGTCTGATTGCTGTGTTTGAGCACAGGTGCACTGCCCCAAATTATCCCAGCACAAAGCAGCTGTTGTCTTGTCAAGTGTGGGCATGCCATAGAGTCACAATAAGGCCATATGTAAATGAAATGGAAATACAACTAACACTGCTTCTAGCATCTTTGAAAATCATGATGGCTGCGTCTTTTGAGAAGAATAGCCACATGGTTCATTAGGGAAAACCTGGTGAATCATCAAAATATAGTTAGGTTTGGTTGAGGAGTTTTTTTAAAGTTATAATAAAAGTAAAAAAACATGACACAGTGCACTCACTCCACTGCATGGCAGTAGGTCTGAACTGTGCCAATACCACATCAGAAATAAAATAGGGACAGGTGCTACTTAAAGTCTGGTTCCTAACTGTCCCCTCTTCAGTGCTGTTCCATCACTCTCACTGTTAATACCATATCAACATATAAAAATTTGAACAGCATTGGTGAAGAGGTCATTTTTTGATTACAATTGATTTGCCATAACACCTCTTTGTTCTAGTGCAGATTGAACCTACAACAGCACCAGAAAAGGAAAGTGGAGCTCACTGGAATATGCTTCTATCTCCAGCATCTCACTTAAATGGATTTATGCTATGTTGTTGGTGTTGTCTTCAACAGATGACAAAGAACCACGGTCAAACCCTGTCCTTTCAAAAAATTAATACGGTACACTGTCCTCAGAAAGAAGTTTCAGGTTCCATTAGCATATGTTTATAACTGAGAAAAGGTCATTCAAACCAACCAGATCAATGCTTTTCTAATCCAAATCCAAATCCAAATCTCTGGATCAAATAACACAGCTTGTGTTTTCTCATCTGCTTTTCACATCCGGTTTGGGATTACCATCACTGCTCCTCAGGCTGTAACCTAGATTCCATCAAGCATGCTGCAGGTTAAGATCCTAGCTCATTACTTTAAAGTTAGCTACCAGTATCAGGCCAGTTGCTTACATTGCAACAGTGACTACACTTCAAGAGTATTTCATGAGCTGTGAAGCGCTTTGAGACATCCTGGGGACATGAAAGGTGTGATATAAATGCAAGTTATTTCTTTCTTTAATATCTGCAGAGTGAAATGCTCAACTAACAGATCCAAGTTACACTGTTGAATGTGCTTCAAATTAAGCTCAGGGACAATGGAGCTCTGCACATCCATGCTTGGACGTGTGTGAAGCTCCATAGAATCATAGAAATTTACGGCACAGAAGGAGGCCATTCAGCCCACCATGTCTGTGCCAGCCGAAAAAGAGCTATCCAGCCTAATCCCACTTTCCAGCTCTTGGTCTGTAGCCTTGTAGGTTACGGCACTTCAAGTGCATATCCAAGTACTTTGTAAACTCAATGAGGGTTTCTGCCTCTACCACCCTTTCAGGCAGTGAGTTCCAATCTCCCACCACCCTCTGGGTGAAAAAATTTCTCCTCAATTCCCCTCTAATCCTTCTACCAATTACTTTAAATCTATGCCCCCTGGTTATTGACCTCTCTAAGGGAAATAGGTCCTTCCTATCCACTCTGTCTAGTACCCTCATAATTTATACACCTCAATGAAATCACCCCACAGCCTCCTCTGTTCCAAAGAAAACAACCCCAGCCTATCCAATCTTTCCTCATAGTTAAAATTCTCCAGTCCTGATCATCCTCGTAAATCTCCTCTGTACCCTCTCTAGTGCAACCACATCTTTCCTGTAATGTGGTGAGCAGAACTGTATGCAGTACACTAGCTGTGGCCTAACTAGTGCTTTATTTAGTTCTAGCATAACCTCCACTCTCCATACAACAAACTTTTAATGTTCTGAGAGTGCAAGTGGAAGCATCATGCCTCTCATGACATTACAAAGAGTCAGCTTTACATTTACAAAGTTCCCAGGGACTTCCTGGGCACTTTTGAAGTTGGAATTGCATTACATTGCATTGCTAAGGCCAAGCAGTGTAAGACTAGAAGAACACTTTACATTTCTATTATACTCCTTACATACAGAAAGACATCTCAAACCAGTTTACAAAGCAGAGAAAAGCATTTGGAAGCCAACTAGGAGGGGAAACAGGAAATTTTACCTTCAGAGTGTCTCAAGAATCCATACTTGATTCCCTTTTCCTCATCTACATGCTGCTCCACAGTGAAGTCATCCATTGGCCCAGGGTAGGCTTTCACATAAGTACTGACAACATCTTATTCTTCCCTTCTACTACTTCCCCTGAGCCGATGACCATTGCAATGCTGTACTGTCAGATTGTCTGGGGGGAAAATTTGATAGGGCCCATTTTCGGGCACGGGTAGTGTGATCCGCTATTATCCCGCACCCAATGGCCCCTCTGCAGGCAGCATGCGAATTTCGAGCTGCCTGCTACTTACCATGATATCTCCATGCGGCCAGCACTACCTGCGTTGCTGAGAGGCTGCAGGGAGAATGAGGAAGCCAGAAATGGGGCATGCTCAGCGCACATCATCAGCAGCCTGCACCTCTTAAAGGTGCTGGTGCAAATTTTAAATGGGATATGCACACTCCACTAGGAGGAGGGAAAGATGGCCTCAAGAATGGCAGGATCGGCGTGAGAGAGGGCCCCACACTTCTCGGATGATGCAATGGAGGCTCTGGTGGAAAGGGTGGATGAAAGGAGGGCCAACATGTACCCGCAGGGTGGGAGAGACCATCCAGACTGCAGCTCTGCACACATCAGCAGGCTGTGGCCCAGGAAGTCAATGCCTGGAGCAATGCACCACGCACGTGGCTGCAGTGCCGAAAGAAATTCAATGATTTGACACGTTGGGTCAAGGTGAGTGAATGCAAGTGTCAAGTGGCACATCCAACCAACTGCACCACTGCTCCATGCATCACATCCCCCGTCACCCACCCACCAACAAACACTGCCCATCCATACACAATGCTGCACTTAGCATGCTGCATCTCACCTGCACTTAGTACCACACTTGCAGGCCACACAACCACCATTCACAGATCTCACACACTGGCAGCTATTCGACCACAACAGGCACATCACCCATAGTCCTTGCAAGATACTCACTGACACACTGTCCTCTGTCTTGTAGGAGAAGGTGGCGCACAACAGCTGGCAGCAGGAGAAACCTGAGGGTGGACAGGCACGTTTACACATCCTCACCCCCTAGAGGAGACAGTGCTTCGGATCATTGGGTGGGCCGTTGATGTAGCCATGACAATATGCCGTGCTGGAGGTCCCGATGAAGGGGGTCTCTGTATATCTAATGCTTCTTCTCGTTTCCCACATTTGTGCGATGAGCTGAGGGGGAAACCAATGTGCAATCAGATGGAGGGTGATTTGATTGTCTTGTGGGAGCGGAAAGGTGGGGAGTGTAGGACAGTTGGTGAGTTGGGGGATGTAGTTGACAATATTGATAGCAGGCACGGATCAGGCGGGCATGCAGAGCCCTTGCAGAAAAGGCGTGTGGTCCCTGTTGCACCCTTGCATCTTCCTCCACTTCCTCTTCCGGTTCCACCCCCTCCACCTCAGCCTCTTCCTCCTCCTCCTCCGCCTCTGGCTCAGGGTCTCCTCCGATCATTGGTGGAAAAGGCTGGTCCCTCATGATGACGAGGTTGTGCAGCATGCAGCAGACCACCACGAAACTGCCCACCCACTCAGGGGAATACTGCAGGGCTCCTCCAGACCAGTCCAGGCAGTGGAAGCGTTGTTTGAGGAGGCCAATGGTGTGCTCCATGATGTTGCATGTGGCAGCATAGCTCTCATTATAGGCCTGCTGTGCACGTGTGCGTGGGTTCCTGGCTGGAGTCGTAAGCCATGGTGTGAGGGGATAGCCCTTGTCGACCAGCCTTTGACTTGTCGAGGTAGGTGAAAGATAGCTGGCACATTGGACTGCCACATGATGAAGGCATCGTGACTGCTCCCAGGGTAGCGGGCATCAACCTCCATGATTCGATGCCTGTGGTCGCACACCAGCTGCACGTTCAGGGAGTGGAAGCCGTTTCCATTGACGAAGACGGCCGAGTTGATGTGCGGGGCACGCAGGGCAATGTGCGTGCAGTCAATGGCGTCCTGCACACGGGGAAGCCAACAATGCGAGCGAACCCCCGTGCTCGCTCATTCTGCTTGTCTCTGTCAAGAGGGAAGGTGATGAACTTGTTCCTCATCTCGTACAGTGCGTCTGTGACCTCCCTTAAGCAGCATTGCACTGCATGCTGCGAGATGTTACATGTGTCACCAGCAGATGCCTGAAATGATCCTGAGCCATAGAAATTCATTGCCACGGTGAGCATCACAGCCACAGGCAATGCTGTCCTCGCCCAGCTCTGAGGCTGCAGTTGTGGCCGCACCAGTTGACAGATCTCGGTCACGGCTACCTTGGTGAACCTCAGGCGTCGGATGCAATCTTCCTCGGTCACGTTGAAGTAAAAGAATTGGTTCCGGAAGGCCATCATTGGATATGGCCTCCTGTTCAGTGCCTTGTGCCTCCTTGTCCTCCCTCTCCTTGCAGCTTGACCTGCCATACGTGGCCTCTCTGCATGCTCCCAGCGGGAGCCCTAGCAGACCACTCATGGTTGCCAGGAATGTTGTTCAACCACGGTTGTAACTTTCCGAACCGCAAGGCAGTAGCTGCCAAACCACTCTCAAATGTACTTTAGGAACTCTCAGCAAGTATAGGGAGCTTAAAAAAACACTTCCTATTCCACCAGCAGCCCAGAAGCAATAATCCAGCAACTAACCTGTAAATCCTGCATGGTCCCTTTACATAGCACTGGTAGAGGGTCTTCCATGCACTCTAAGACACGTTCAGATGTGCGTCGTTAAGAATGTGCATTGAGTTGAGCGTTAAGGACCAAAATGGTGTCTATCACTTTAAATCAGCGTTACACACTGATTGCATGCATTTTCTCCCTACTTTACACGCTTCCAGCATTCGGTATTTGCGCATGCGTTAACTCCTGTATCAAGATGGTGTCCGGCGCACGTCACGTGTATGCGCAGCCAAGACGCCATCTTGGATGTTTGAGAGGCTGCGTAGCGCCGAACCAAGGGGCGCTACAAGGGCCAATTTAGCGCCCTCTGTTTCTACAGAGTCCAACTACAGTGTCGATTGTGGAGGTACCTAAGAATACTTACAGCAATTAGGTGACATCAGTGGTATCTAAATTGAAATAGGCTTATGCAACTCATCATATATCTATCTCATTGGAGCTCCCCAGTGGAGAGCCTAGAATTGTAAGTAAGGCAGCTCTGATCAATTATAACCCAATTATATTTGTATTGTGCCACCAATGACACTCCTAAAGTTGGCAGCAAGTTTTCAATGTAGTTGGAAGGGACATGTATGCCCAAAATAGATGGTTTTCAGTGGCATCTCCAATGGCAATGCTGTTTCAGCCTCCAATGTAAAAACTGTTACTGAAGGCAGAGACTGCCAAAAAACCATGACAACAGGCAGAGTGAACAGTCATGACACTCCCCCTCAACTTCATACAGGCAAGCAAAGTGGTTTTGCTACTGCTGGCCTGTACGGATCTTCCCAATCTAATGGAGAAGGCACAAGTACTAACTGCAAATAGTATCAAATGGCAACTTTAAAATAACTACTGTAACTGTACTTGTGGCTGTGGCAGAAACATGTTGTTTACTGTGGCAGCAAAAATAAAAGCTAGCACAGGAGGATACTTCTGGAAGAGATCCTCCAATATAAATGGGCCACCAGATACAATGTTTATGTGGTGAGAAGTTGCTGTCAATCATAGAACTAGAACCAAAGTACTAGAAATGTTCTAGAGATAGACAGGCAGTGTAAAGTAGTCCCTTGTAAAACTGAAACCAATATTTTGTGCAATTCTGTTTGTTAATAAATCAGTAATAAGGCTCAGTCTGGTTTCATGACATGGTGTTAGAGGCAAGCCCTGCATACAAGCAGAGAATTTATTCAGTATGCTTATGTTTAATTTACCAAAATCTTTACTTTCAGACAACCATTATTGTGGCCAGAGTGGTAGCAATGGTTAGCTTGTTTAAAGATTGTCTCTTCATAAAGAGGATACAATGTACAAATTAGTTCTCTTGTTTATCGTATGGGGAAAGAAGCAGAGGACATTTATAAAACTTTCACATTTGAGTTGGACAATCAGAAAAATAACTATTAAAAGGCTAATGCAAAAAGCTGAAAATGAAATCAGGGCAGATACTCAACACACCCATCAAAAGGACACACTACTCAAATCTAACAAAAAGCCAGGTAACAGATCAGATGGATCCCATGCTAATAGTCAGCTAGGCTGAGAAGCAGTACGCAAAATCGGCCAGATATAGAGTACGGAAAAAGTTAATGAGGACTGTTGAAGTGTAGACATGTGAAAATAGTGCTTAAGGACATGGCTGTCCTTTACAGTGTGATTTCCACCCATAATTTGCAACCCTTATACTTCCTAAGATGGAAGAGGAACTAGGCCTATCATTGGCTGCCTTAATAATGGCAAACACTGAATGGATTAGATATCAAATCTAGGAGCAGACACTTCAGAAAGTAAGAGCATGGTATCATTGGCACCAACGTTAATGTTTTATGATGCAAGCAGTCGTACAGTGGAAAGTACAGATATAAACAATTAGGGCTTGGGAAGTGCATGACTACAACTGCACAGAGAAATACTTTTACCAATGATACTTTGTTCTCAAATTTTGAGAGAAGTGGAAAGAAGTTATGGCCAAATCAAAAAATGTACCTTGCAGGAGTATGGGCTTGTGAAATATGTTCCCAATGCCTTCAGATTACTTAAAGACTACAAACTTTTGGCACCGCTAATCAACAATCAAGATTTGGACAAAAGTATCACTTGATGTCAATATCTTCTGACACACCTTATGTGGTTTAATGCAAAAGCAGAGCATGTACCAGGAAAGGAGTTAATTGTAGCTGATAGACTATCCAGGCATCCTGTTCAAGGTACAGACGCATCAGTTACTGAGGACAAGGTACAAGTTGATGTTGAAGCAGCTGGGACCAGCAAACCAATGTGCAGGCAGAGAATTGCATTTATGAAAGTCAACAATTAGGGACAGAAAATTACAAATGGGTATCAGGTACACTAGAGAATGGTGACCTAAGTATGTTCAAGCTGTCCGTAAAGAATGAGAACATTATACTGTACAAGGAGAATTCTCAGCAATGAATGACTTGTTAATGTATTGAGATAGGAGTGTTATTCCCTGCTACAATAAGGAATGAGATTCTTCACAAAATCCATGAGGCCCACCAGGGATTGATGAAGTGCAAAGAGTGAGCTAACATACCCACATAATGGCCAGGTATTATCACAGATATCAGAGAGAAAGTGTCTTTGTGTGAGCTTGCCAGGTTAATAAACCAGCTCTAAAGGAAAGAACCTTTGATGCCCACAACATTACCACAGTGAGGTCAGGGAACAAAAAGTGTCTTGTAGTTATTAACTATTATTCTAGATTTCTTGAGCTAGTTCATCTGTCATATATAACAAACCACCTTGAACAGCGAAACATCAAGAGAACTTTCAATAACAAGATTGTGAGAAAAGATTCTTAAGACATAGGCTTCAAAATTACTTATGTAAGGAATCTTACAACACCAGGTTATAGTCCACCAGGACTATAACCTGGTGTTGTAAGATTCCTTACATTTGTCAACCCCAGTCCATCACCGGCATCTCCACATCAAAATTACTTGGGAGATCAGTAGAACCCCTGGCATAACTCTGGCGGTTATGACGGGTCTCCGCCATTTCTGGGAATTTACTGGTTGCTCTGTAAGGGGCAGAACCTCCACCTATCCCGTACAAAGCAAGTGGCAGTCAGAGAACAGAGGCAGGAGCAGGGTCTACATAAGCTAGGTGTTCCCATTCCTGAGGTTAATTTGGGACTCAGTGCAATAGCAGCAGCCAGTACACAGAGCAGTGGAGGTGTACCAGCCTCCACAAGATGTATATGGGCATCAGCAGTGGGGTCCAGGCCAGGCAAGCAACTTGGACCTCCGAAGAATTTCCATTCTTTTAAAAAAAATATTTCCGGATCAGCCCCTTGTTTAGGGGTTTGATAGGGCTGTTAGAAGGCTCAGGGATGAGAATGGGAAAACCTCAAACCGGCAGGCAGGAGCCAGAGTTTCTGGAAGGAATTGGCAGTCAGATACTGGAGATATGTCCAATATTGCAAATTCTGGCAATGTCAGCCAGGATTGTGACCCAAGGAATTTGAGGGCCATGATGATTAGTTGATAACCATAAATTTCTGCAGGGGCAGTAATCCTCTTGTTAGCTGTTAGAGGTAAGAAAATCCGCCTCTAGATCTAGTTGGGATGTATTTATTTCATCAGCTCAAAAGAAAGGAAATGTGGTGAAAAGTTGATGTCAGTCCGAAAACTAGCCACTCTCTCAAAAGATTCAGATGACAGAAAAAGCCTTCATCTAGTTTTGTGATAATTTGTGTAAATACCTGAAGTGATTGCAATAGGATCACTCCTGCAAAATTTATGATGCAGGAAACACAAAAAGTAAAAAAAACCTTGCATTTATATAGTGCTTTTCACATCCTCAAAACATCGCAAAGTACTTCACAGCCAATCAATTACTTCTGAAGTGTGGTCACTGACCACAATTACACAGGTACAGACTGAGGATACCTAAGAGATGACTTTGACACCTCGAATATACTTGCCTTTGGTACCATAACCACACTGAACTTGGGTGAAATAATAACCAAATATTATAACCATCCCAAACTAAACAGCAATGGCCAAACAAAACCACAACGTGATAGTTTAATATAGAGTCAGCTACAGTAAGATGGTCTATTTTCCAGAATGCACAGGCCATATTACATCGCACAATGCAACAAGACATATGGGGCATCATTTTAGCTCAGAGCCAGGAACTCAGCACATCCGTAGATATTCGCGTGGGGAACCTGGAAGCCAAATGAGTGCGTCGTAATCTGTGATCGCAACTCAATTGAAGGAAAGTATTTGAGCTTCCGGGTTTCCCATGCGCCAGGCAGCCAGGTTGATAAACTGGCTGCCTGGAAGGGATAAGAGCTGGAGAGGAGGGAGAGAGAGAATGTGGGCCATGGAAGAAATCAGAGGGGTGGGGGAGATGGAGGATGGTGAACGATATCGGGTGGGAATTGGAGAAGATTGGAGGTGGGGTCCACCATCGGGGAGGGGGGATATTGAGCATGGGGGGGTCCAGCATCGGGGCGGGGGGGTAGTCCAGCATCGAGGGAGGTGAGGGGGTCTTGCAGTGGGGGAGGGGGTCCAGTATCGGGGAGGAGGAGGGGGTCTAGCATCGGGGAGGGGGTATGGGTGAGTGGATGGAGGCCAGCATCGGGGGTATGGGGGGGTCCAGCATCAGGTGGGGGGGGGGAATGGTCGGCCGATCACGAGGGTCCAATCGTGCCAGGTGAGCTTGTTGGGCCTGGATGAAGCACTCCTGCTCTTCCCAGCCCACAAGCAGTGCAATAAAGGCACTCACTTCATGGATCCGGCCCTTCCCCCCTGTTTTCACCTGACGTGAATCAGAAGCGATAGGAAACCCAAACAGGTAAGGTTAAATTTGTTTGACATTTCTAATACACAAAAAATTAAGTGCCTCAACTATCACAGTGAGGTATATTGCCCCTTTAAGTACCGGCCCGCTGGCTTTAAGTGGGGATGGGATTTCCGGGTTTCTGTTGTGCGCGCATCCAAACCCGCCTGGGTTAAACCTGGAAGTGGGCATGTTAGATCCAGGATGCGGTCAATCTTCAAAAATCAACTGTTTTTACTGCCCACATGCCCCAACCCACCTGTTCTTGGGGTTATAATTACCCCCATGATGTCATCAAGCAATGCAATATGGAACGTACAATCACATGCCCTAAAACTTTAAAATGAGTTAGCATAACTAACCCTTATAGATCCGTTTATGTAGAGTCACATGAAAGCCCTGGCACAGCCCCCTAGCACTGGGTATAATTAGTGTCTGAAGACACTATTATCTGAAGACACAGCCAGAAAACTAAAGTCACAATCAAATCTGGCCAGAGTCTGACCCATAACTGCATGATGCCATGATACCAGTGTTAATTCAGCAAAAAAGGACCAAAAGATTGATTACGAGGGGAAAAATAGAGTATGAGAGTAAACTTGCAAGGAACATAAAAGTGGACTGTAAAAGCTTCTACAAGTATGTAAAAAGAAAAAGATTAGTGAAGACAAATGTAGGTCCCTTACAGTCAGAAACGGGAGAATTTATAATGGGGAACAAGGAAATGGCAGAGCAATTAAACAAATACTTTGGTTCTGTCTTCACGGAAGAGGGCACAAATAAACTTCCCAGAAATGCAAGGGAACCAAGGGACTAGTGAGAAGGAGGAATTAAAGGAAATTAGTATTAGTAAAATAATAGTGCTAGAGAAATTAATGGGACTGAAAGCCAATAAATCCCCAAGGCCTGATAATCTGCATCCCAGAGTACTAAAAGAGGTAGCCATGGAAATAGTGGATGCATTAGTTGTCATCTTCCAAAATTCTGTAGATTATGGAACAGTTCCTGCTGATTGGAGGGTGGCAAATGTAACCCTACTATTTAAAAAAGGAGGGAGAGAGAAAACAGGGAACCACAGCCTAACATCAGTAGTAGGGAAAATGCTAGAGTCTGTTATAAAGGATGTGATAACAGGACACTCAGAAAATATCAACAGGATTAGACAAAGTCAACATGGATTTATGAAAGGGAAATCATGTTTGACAAACCTACTGGAGTTTTTTGAGGATGCAATTGGTAGAATAGATAAGGGAGAACCAGTGGATGTGGTTTATTTGGATTTTCAGAAGACCTTTGATAAAGTCCCACATAAGAGGTTAGTGTGCAAAATTAAAGCACATGGGATTGGTGTTAATATACTGGCATGGGTTGAGAATTGGCTGACAGACAGGAAACAGAGAGTAGGAATAAACGGGTCTTTTTCGGGGTGGCAGGCGGTGACTAGTGGGGTATCGCAGGGATCAGTGCTTGGGCCCCAGCTATTCACAATTTATATCAATGATTTGGATGAGGGAACCAAATGTAATATTTCCAAGTTTGCTGACGACACAAAACTATGATGTGGAGATGCCGGTGATGGACTGGGGTTGACAATTGTAAACAATTTTACAACACCAAGTTATAGTCCAACGATTTTATTTGAAATTTACAAGCTTTCGGAGGCTTCCTCCTTCCTCAGACACAAAACTAGGTGGGAACATGAGTTGTGAGGAGGATGCCAAGAGACTCCAAGGCAATTTAAACAAGTTGAGTGAGTGGGCAAATACATGGCAGATGCAGTATAATGTGGATAAATGTGAAGTTATCCACTTCGGAAGGAAAAATAGAAAGGCAGAGTATTATTTAAATGGTGATAGATTGGGGAATGTTGACGTACAAAGGGACCTGGTTGTCCTTGTACACCAGTCACTGAAAGCAAACAAGCAGGTGCAGCAAGCAGCGAGGAAGGCAAATGGTATGTTGGCCTTCATTGTAAGAGGATTTGAGTACAGGAGCAGTTATACAGGGCCTTAGTGAGACCACACCTGGAGTATTGCGTGCAGTTTTAGTCTCCTTGCCTAAGAAAGGATATACTTGCGATAGAGGGAGTGCAGCGAAGGCTCACCAGACTGATTCCTGGGATGGCAGGACTGTCGTATGAGGAGAGATTGGGTTGACAAGGCCTGTATTCACTCGAGTTTAGAAGAATGAGAGGGGATCTCATTGAAACATATAAAATTCTGACAGGGCTAGACAGACTGGATGCAGGGAGGATGTTTCCCATGGCTGGGGGGGGGGGGTCCAGAACGAGGGGTCACAGTCTCAGGATACAGGGTAGGACATTTAGAACTGAGATGAGAAGAAATTTCTTCACTCAGAGGGTGGTGAACCTGTGGAATTCTCTACCACAGAAGGCTGTGGAGGTCAAGTCACTGAATATATTCAAGAAGGAGCTAGATAGATTTCTAGACACCATAAGACCATAAGAGATAGGAGCAGGTGTAGGCCATTTGGCCCTTCGAGCCTGCTCCGCCATTTAATGAGCTCATGGCTGATCTGATTTTTACCTCAACTCCACTTTCCCACCCTTTCCCCATATCCTTTGACTCCCTTGCTGATCAAAAATTTGTCTAACTCAGCCTTGAATGTATTCAATGACTCAGCCTTCACAGCTTTTTGGGGTAAAGAATTCCAAAGATTCAAAACCCTCTGGGAGAAGAAATTCCTCCTCATTTCTTTCTTAAATGGGCGACCCCTTATTCTGAGACTATGCCCCCTAGTTTTAGATTCCCCCATGAGGGGTAACATCCTCTCAGCATCTACCCTATCAAGTCCTCTCAGAATCTTGTATGTTTCAATAAGATCTCCTCTCATTCTTCCAAACTCCAATGAGTATAGACCCACCCTGTTCAATCTTTCCTCATAAGACAACCCTTCCATACCAGGAATCAACCTAGTGAACCTTCTCTGAACTGCCTCCAATGCAAGTATGTCCTTCCTTAAATAAGGGCACCAGAACTGTACGCGGTACTCCAGATGTGGTCTCACCAGCACCCTGTACAGTTGTAGCATGACTTCCCTGTTTTTATACTCCATCCCCCTACAAATAAAGGCCAATATTCCTTTTGCTTTCCGGATTACCTGCTGCAACTGTATGTTGACTTCTGTGTTTCATGTACAGGGACACCCAGATCCCTCTGTACCGCATCATTCTGTAATATTTCTCCATTCAAATAATATTTTACTTTTTTATTTTTCCTCCCAAAGTGGATGACTTCACATTTTCCCACATTATATTCCATCTGCCAAATTTTTGCCCGTTCGCTTAACCTGTCAATATTCCTTTGCAGACACTTTGGGTTCGATTTTTAGACGTCCGAGTCGGCGGGTGAACTCCGAAAATCGGGGATTCCCGGGCCGGGTCTGGAGCCCGGCTCCAACCCGCCCACTTCCGGGTTCCCCAATGAGATGCGCGCACAGCCCCCGCATGGGGGCTCCCGCCGGCGGGATCCCATTTAAGGCAATTAATGTGATAGTTCGGGTCGTTAGCAGACCTGATTTGTAGGATATTTTAGGAGGGGTGGGATTTTCATCTCAACTGAGCGTGTTTCCCCTACTGGGGGAAACACTCCCAGTTGAAATGGACGTGTTGCAGCCACCAGCCTGTGGCAGCTGCAAAGATCCATTTGACAGGTGGGGAGGGGGGAGACCCTCACTCATTGCAGGAGGACACTCTGTCACTTTGGACAAAGTTTGGCCTCCACCATCCTCCTCCTAACAATAAAATTCACTAACTTGGAACCTCAACCCCGGTGTGCAGACACATTTACCTACCTTGCGGACCCCCTCAAAAGTACATCTTCAGGATGGGGGCTGCCATAGCTCCAGTCTTGACCTCCTCGGAGGACGAACAGCATCACCAGCCCCGCCGGCCACGCCGTCCACCTCTGACACATGGAGCTCCACAACACAGTGCTGTGACACATCTACCTGCACAGCAGGAGGGAGGGCAACCGCAGAGACAGATGCACCGCAGAATGCACTACCCTCGCCACAGGGTCCACAGACCGAGGCTCAGCTTCCTGGACCTCTCTGAGCAGCAGTGCACACGGAGGCTCAGAGTCACTCGACATGTAGTCGTGGACATCTGCAGCCTCCTTCATGCCGAGCTGCTCCCGGCTGGCCCGAGCTCCATCTTCTTACCTGTCGCTGTCAAAGTCACCACTGCCCTCAACAACTTCTCCTCCGCATCCTTCCAGGTGCCACTGGGGACATTGCCGACATTACTCAATCATCTGCACAAAAGAGCCCTGCAAATACACCTACACCCACTCTGCAGTGGCACAATGGGTGGCATCAGTTGTGGGTCTTCATGGTGATCCTCAGGAAAGGGCATTATTGCACAAACCAGACAAGATTTGCAAAGACGTGGCAGTAGTGGTGACAATATAATATGTAATGTGAGTTGATCAGAAATCAAATGTAAGTAAAAACCATGACAAACCCTCAAACCCTTGTGCATCCCCTTCATGCTCACGACACATTTGCCTTACGCTACCTACTACACATATGTGATGCATGCCCTGTGGCTGTAGCACAGGTAGTGGCAGGTTGAGTGAGGCTGACCGTGAAACAGATGCATGAGAAGGTGAGTATGAGACAGAGCCATGAGATTGTATGAGGATTGGGTTGAGTGATAGTGGTGGGATGAGTACTGGTGAGGTGAGGAAGTGCAGGTAAGTTGAGGATGAGGTTTGAGTGCGTGTGAGGAGTGATGTGATAGAGTAGTATAGGCAGTGCAGAAGGAGATGTGAGGTGGGGGCGGTGATGTGGCAGACGGAGCGTAGGGGGATGAGTAAGTGTACTCACTTCAGCTGACCTAGTTGGGTCATTGAAGCGCCTCCTGCACTGTATGCAGGTGCGTGATATGTTGGTGGTGCTGGTGACCTCCTCTGCCACCTCGAGCCAGGCCTTCGTGGTGGCAGAGGCAGGCCACTTCCTCCCTTCCGCCGGGGAGAAGATCTCTGTCCTCCCCCTCCTCCTCACCCCATCCAGTAGGACCTGGAGTGAGTTATTAAACCTGGGAGCAGCCTTCTCCTGGGCTGCTCCAGGCTGTAATTTTGGCTCCTTTCAGCAGCATCAGTCAGTGGAGGACTGCCCCTTTAAATAGGGCTCCTCCAGCTGACAGCCTATGATGCGGGTGCGCAGTCCGCCCACTGCGCAGCTTTCCAGCGCGAAACCCGGAAGCAAGGTAAGTGCCTTCAATTAGGCTGCGATCGCATGCGGATCACCCCGAATTCACAGGGCGCTGCCAACCCGCCTCCCTCCTAATATCGAGCCCTTTGTGTCCTCATCGCAACTTGCTTTTCCACCTATCTTTGTATCATCAGCAAATTTGGCCACAAGACACTCTGTTCCTTCATCCAAGTCATTGATATATATTGTAGATAGTTGAGGCTCCAGCACTGATCCCTGCGGCACCCCACTAGTTACAGATTGCCATTTTGAAAATGACCCTTTTATCCCGACTCTTTGTTTTCTGTTAGTTAGCCAATCCTCTATCCATGCCAGTATATTACCCCAAACACCATGAGCACTTATCTTGTGCAGTAATCTTTTATGTGGCATCTTATCGAATGCCTTTTAGAAATCCAAATATACTGCATCCATTGGTTCCCCTTTATCCACCCTGCCTGTTACTTCCTCAAAGAACTCTAATAAATTTGTCAGACATGATTTCCCATTCATAAAACCGTGTTGACTCTCCTTGATTGTATTATGAGTCTCCAAATGTCTTGCTACTTCTTCCTTAATAATGGATTCTAGCATTTTCCCAATGACAGATGTTAGGCTAACTGGTCTACAGTTACCTGCTTTCTGTCTCACTCCGTTCTTGAATAGGGGTGTTACATTTGCGGTTTTCCAATCCGCTGGAACCTTTCCAGAATCTAGTGAATTCTGGAAGATTACAACCAATGCATCCACTATCTCTGTAGCCACTTCCTTTAAGACCCTCGGATGCAAGCCATCAGGTCCAGGGGACTTGTCAGCCTTTAGACCCATTAGTTTACCTAGTACTTTTTCTCTAGTGATAGTGATTGTTTTTAGTTCCTCCTTCCCCTTTGTCCCTTGATTTTCTACTATTATTGGTATGTTATTAGTGTCTTCTACTGTGAAGACAGATACAAAATATCTGTTCAATTCCTCTGCCATTTCCTTGTTTTCCATTATTATTTCCCCAGTCCCATCCTCTAAGGGACCAATGTTTACTTTAGCTACCCTCTTCCTTTTTATATACTTGTGGAAGCTTTTACTGTCAGTTTTTATATTTCTTGCCAGTTTACTCTCATAATTTATTTTCTCCCTCCACAAAAGACATCAAGGGGTATGGGGAGAGAGCAGGAATATGGTACTGAGATAGAGGATCAGCCATGATCATATTGAATGGCGGAGCAGGCTCGAAGGGCCGAATGGCTTACTCTTGCTCCTATTTTTCTCTGTTTCTATACTATATCTATGAGACCTGCAGAGGTAGGTCCACACACTGCCATGATTTCAGTGCTATGGGGACAAGGTAGTGTTACTCTGATACGAACAAGGCAAAAGTTACTCTGGCCATTGATGCAATGAACCTAATTTTTTTTTCTGCCAATAGGTCTAACTAATCTGGGGAAAGATTTACTCTTTGTACTATTTTTAGCAGAATCATAAATATGTTTATAAAGAACAAAAATCCATTTTACTACAAATAGTGGAGATTAAATTTCCCCATCTCCAGTCATTACTTAATAGGAACATAGGAACAGGAATGGCCCATTCAGCCTGCTCCATCATTCAATTAGATCATAGCTGATCTGTACCTCAACTCTGTTTACCCACCGTAACTCCAACAAAAATCTAGCGATCTCAGTTTTGAAAGTTCCAATTGTCCCAGCACCACCGGATTTTGGGGGAGATAATTCCAGATTTCTAATACCCTATGTGTGAAAAAGTGCTTCCCGATTTCCCTCCTAAATGGCCTAGCTCTAATTTTAAGATTATTTCCCCTTGTTCTTGATTCCCCCACCAGAGGAAATACTGTCTCTGCATCTACCCTGTCGAATCCTTTTAACATTTTAAACATCTTGATCAGATCACCCCTCAATCTTCTATACTCAAGGGAATACAAGCCAAGTTTATGCAACGTGTCCTCATAATTTAGCCCTCTAAGTCCTGGTACTTTCCGGTTAAACTGCGCTGCACCCCCTTCAAGGCTAATATATCCTTCCTGAGGTGTGGTGCTCAAAACTGAATGCAGCACTCCAGACAGGGTCTGACCAAGGCTCTTGTAATACCACAATTGTTTGACTATCATATACATGAATACAGATGTGATGTTTTAATTCAAACTAACCAGCTGCAAGTAGATGAAAAAACGTAAAGACAAGACCAACCATGCATTACCGAAAACTCAGCTAACAATATTATTAAATTATAAATGATGTAATTCACTGTCACATTAAATGCTTAGAGAAATGAATCATTAATAAATGATACAAGTCCGGGTTTTGTTGGATATGATACTTCTCCAACAAGCAGACTTGACTAAATAATTCATGAGCAACAAATTCATGACTGTGTTATGACATCTGGTTTGCTTGTAGGATGAATGGAATGTGCAACATGACCACAATGGGTTTTTTTTCATTAATAACGATCATTTTTGAAATTTAGCAGATAAACAGCAAAAGGGAACTGTCTATCATGTTACTTCAAAAAATATTTTAAGGCTTTCACATCAGGCTTCTCCTGCAATAGACTTTAGATAATATCCTGTCCCAGAGTATTTCATTTCCAGTTGTTCCTAGTCCAGATGATACCTATTGGTCTGTTTGTTTCAACTTATCGCCACATATTGTCAGTTATTCCTCTTTTCCTTTTGTTCGTGACATAGATGGCTGGGAATTTCCTTGGAGGTTCTCCGGAGTTACAGTGGCCAATATTGACAACCCCTGAGGAAATTCCCAGTGACAATTCTAAAATGTAAGGAACCTTACAACACCAGGTTATAGTCCAACAGTTTTATTTGAAAATCACAAGCTTTCGGAGGCTTTCTCCTTCGTCAGGTGAGTGTGGGATTCCATGGAAGGTACCGCATTTTAGAATTGATGTGGAGATGCCAGTGATGGACTGGGGTGGACAAATGTAAGGAATCTTACAACACCAGGTTATAGTCCAATGCCTGGCATTGTTCTCTGACTATATATGCGGTATCTTCCATGGAATCCTACACTCACCTGACGAAGGAGAAAGCCTCCGAAAGCTTGTGATTTTCAAATAAAACTGTTGGACTATAACCTGGTGTTGTAAGATTCCTTACATTTGTCCACCCCAGTCCATCACCAGCATCTCCACATCAATTCTAAAATGAGCACTCCACCAAATTGATCCTGCTGTTTAAGTGTAATCTCTCGAGTTCAATGAAGATTGAATGTAGACATTATTCTTGGAAGGAATACAAGTCAAAGCTAATTTTTTGACGAACAATGGAGAAGTTAACTTCATTTGATAGGTTGTTCTGCAGAGATTTGTAACACCTGTCCAAGAGATTACTCCCTTTACCTCTGCTAGTCAGTCCAACATCATTATGGAGAAAATTATGGGAAGCATGATTATTTTACTCTACCAATTCCAACATACATCTGAAGATTCATACAAAACAGGGATCTGGTAGACTCTGTACATCTGTAACTGAATGAGCCCGAATCTTGGATGGCCTACTTGTATGAAGCCAGATTGAACGCCATATTTTTGGAATTAATTGCACTTTAGATTGTCCTCTCAAGTTTCCAGTGTACCATTTACTAGTGAGTGGGGATTGCTCAGAGTTTACTGAATCAGACCTTCTAATATCTAAACCCTAATAATGAATATGTATCCATATAACTTGGTACATTATGAGAAGCATGTATGCTGGATATTGGGATTAGGCTTTGGTAATATTTGAATTTGAAAGTCTCAAAATCTACGCAGTTGCAGCCCCCTTTTCTCATCTTCAGTCAACTAGGCTGCATTGCTGGTGGACAATTCCACTGAGCTGGATAGCACTGAGAGTCAGGGAAGCCCATATCCTTTACAGTTCTGAAATGATGATACCAAAGAATTATTTTAGTCTATATCTTTTCAAAAAGTAATGCCTGTATTATAGTCTATTAATTTACAGAGAAGTAAACTTATTAAAATAAGATTTAATTAAAAGTTAACCACTCCTTTTAAATTTCAAATCAAGAACATTTTACAGGGGTAAAATAGCTAGATACAGGATATTAAGTACTTTTTAATAAATCATCATTATTTTACAGTCTCAATTTCAATCCCTTCATTTTATTGACATTTTTATTGGTTTTACTGTGGTACCTAAGTGTAACTGCCAGATGTGTTCAAGGGAAAACATGATGGGATTCTGGATAATGCCTTTTTATGTACAAGTCAAATGCATTCAATGACTTCTACAAGTGTGATTAGGGATACAGTTTTAAATACCCTTGTGGAAAATACTGATATTTCTGACCAGATTGTAAAAGTTTTTGCACTTATAGTGGTAATTATTTTGTATGCAAGATTATCTTACAGCTATTTATCATTCCAGTTAATTATATTATGGTTTACTATAATTTAATGCACTCAAGGCTTCCCCACTGGCGCAGTAAGTAAATGCACCACAGTGTGTTATTCAGCCATACAGACCAGGAAAGTTTCAGGTTTGATCCTTGGTCTGTGCTGAGTCAGTTGCTCTCAGCCAGGCATGTGGCAAGAGTACAACAATTGGTCTGAGTGATTACAGACTGGTAGAAGAAGACGACATCAGTCAAGGTTCCCACACGTGATTGCTATCAAGTGACCCCTGCTGGAAAGTGCACATGTGAAGATGTCAGGTGAGGAGAGGATTGGATTTGGCTGCAATTAGCCCCTCTCTCCTCTCTCAAACAGCCTACTCACTCTAATGTCTAAATTCACATATGTAGACTGGCCACTTGAACGAATTACTGTTGGGTAGGGGTACCAGTGCCTAGGAACTGTTTCCCAGCATGACTTGACTCCTTCAGGAGAGAAGAGAAAATGGGGAAAGTAATGCTTATTGTGTATACATACACTATTATATTAATTATTGGCATTTGTTACTTAATGTCATTGAAAGATTATACATATTTGACAGAAAGATCAGACACTGCAAATTGTTGTTGTGAACAGAAATATAGCAATGTTACCACAGATAGTCACAGGTTGACATGTAAGAGCAGAGTGGAATAGAAACTCTCAGTTTTGTGCATCTAGAAGAGGTCTCAATGGTGACTACTTCAAAAGCCAATGATGGGAGGTCTTTCTATTGGGGAAAAATGTCTTGGGTGATTCCTTGAGGGTGAAATTGAAAGCAAGATAAATTCTGAGTTTAGGGGGAAAGAGATATTTATTTTATTGTATTATTGCAAAACTGTGTCACAGTGTATTGTATTGTATTGTAAATGTATTTTGATACAAAACAAACAAAATGGGCCCGATATTAGGAGGGCGGTGGGTTCGCAGCGGGGGGTTGACTGGGCGCGTGGGTAACACACCCAGTGAAATCGGGGTGCTCCGCATGCAATCACAGGCTAATTGCAGCCAATTACCTGTGCTTCCAGGTTTCACGCTGGAAAGCTGCGCAGCGGGTGGACTGTGCATGCGCAGCATAGGCTGTCAGCTGGAGGAGCCCTATTTAAAGGGGCAGTCCTCCACTGACTGATGCTGCAGAAAATGGGAAAAATTACAGCATGGAGCATCCCAGGGGGAAGGCTGCTCCCAGGTTTAATGATGCCTCACTCCAGGTATCATTGGATGGGGTGAGGAGGAGGAGGAGGAAGACAGAGATCTTCTCCCCGGCGGGCGGGAGGAAGTGGCCTGCCTCTGCCACCAAGAAGGCCTGGCTCAAGGTGGCAGAGGAGGTCACCTGCACCACCAACATATCGCGCACCTGCATACAGTGCAGGAGGCACTTCAATGACCTAAGTAGATCAGCCGAGGTGAGTACATTTACTCATTCCCTACACTCCGTCTGCCACATCACCGCCCTCACCCCACATCTCCTTCTGCACTGCCAACACTACTCTATCACATCACTCCTCACGCCCACTCAAAGCTCATCCTCATCTTACCTGCAATTACTCACCTCGCCAATAATCATCCCGCCACTACCACTCAACCCAATCCTCATACAATCTCATGGCTCTATCTCATACTCACCCTCTCATGCATCTCTTTCACGGTCAACCTGCCACTACGTGTGCTGCAGCCACAGGGCATGCATCACATATGTGCAGTAGAAAGTGTACGGAAAACGTGTCGTGAGCATGAAGGGGATGCACAAGGGTGTTTGAGGGTTTGTCATGGTTTTTACCTGTATTTAATTTCTGATCAACTCACATAACATATTATATTGTCACCACTACTGTCACGTCTTTGCGAATCTTGTCTGGTTTGTGCAATAATGCCCTTTCCTGAGGATCACTATGAGGACCCACAACTGATGCCACCCATTGTGAGAAGTTGTTGAGGGCAGTGGTGACTTTGACAGCGACAGGTAAGAAGATGGTGCTCGGGCCAGCCGGGAGCATCTCGGCATGAAGGACCTAATTCTAGGGATGGACCTAATTCTAGGGAATGTGGCCGGCCAAGTGGAAGAAGTGCTAGTAGGTGAGCACTTTGGTGACAGTGACCATAATTCAGTGAGATTTAAGGTGGTCATGGAAAAGGATAGGGAGGGGCCGGAAATAAAGGTTCTAAATTGGGGGAAGGCCGATTTTAATAGGATAAGGCAGGATCTGGCCAAAATGGACTGGGATCAGCTGCTTGTAGGAAAATCCGCATCGGAGCAATGGGAGTCTTTCAGAAGGGAGATTGAGACCATACAATGGCAACATGTTCCCGTAAAGGTCAAGGGTGGTTCCAAGAAATCCAGGGAACCTTGGATGTCAGGGGATATATGAGAATGGATTAGGAAAAAAAGGAGGGCTTTTGGCAGATACATAAGGCTAAAGACGGAGGAAGTCCTAGAGGAGTACAAAAAGTGCAGGGGGATACTTAAAAAAGTAATTAGGAGATCAAGGAGGGGCCATGAAATAACACTGGCGAGCAAAATAAAGGAAAATCCTAAGATGTTTTATAAATATATTAAGGGTAAGAGGATGACTAGGGAAAAAAGTGCCCATTAGGGACAAAAATGGCAATCTGTGTGTGGAGCCGGCAGATGTAGGAGGGGTTCTAAATGAATTTTTTGCATCTGTTTTCACTATGGAGAAGGACGATGTAGACATAGAAATACGGCAGGGGGACTGTGATATACTCGAACATATTAACATCGAGCGGGAGGAGGTATTGGCGGTTTTAGCAGGCCTAAAAATGGATAAATCCCCAGGCCCGGACGAAATGTGAGGCAAAGGAGGAGATTGCAGGGGCTCTTACACATATATTCAGAACCTCTCTGGCCACAGTGGATGTGCCAGAGGACTGGAGAACCGCTAATGTAGTACCATTATTCAAGAAGGGGAGTAGGGAAAAACCGGGGAACTACAGGCCAGTGAGCCTAACATCAGTGGTAGGAAAATTATTGGAAAAAATTCTGAAGGACAAAATTAGTCTCCACTTGGAGAAGCAAGGATTAATCAGGGATAGTCAACATGGCTTTGTCAAGGGAAGATCATGTCTGACTAATTTGATTGAATTTTTTGAGGGGGTGACTAGGCGTGTGGATGAGGGTAACGCAGTGGATGTGGTATACATGGATTTCAGTAAGGCCTTCGATAAAGTCCCCCACAGGAGACTGGTCAAGAAGGTACGAGCCCATGGAATCCAGGGTGCCTTGGCACTTTGGATACAAAACTGGCTTAGTGGCAGAAGGCAGAGGGTAATGGTCGAAGGTTGTTTTTGTGACTGGAAGCCTGTGGCCAGTGGGGTACCACAGGGATCGGTGCTGGGTCCCTTGCTGTTTGTGGTCTACATTAATGACTTGGATATGAATGTAAAAGGTATGATCAGTAAGTTCGCTGATGATACAAAAATTGGTAGGGTGGTAAATAGCGAGGAGGATAGCCTCAGTCTGCAGGACGATATAGATGGGTTGGTCAGATGGGCGGAACAGTGGCAAATGGAATTTAACCCGGAAAAGTGCGAGGTGATGCACTTTGGAGGGACTAACAAGGCAAGGGAATACACAATGAATGGGAGGACCCTAGGCAAGACAGAGAGTCAGAGGGATCTTGGTGTGCAAGTTCACAGATCCCTGAAGGCGGCGGAACAGGTAGATAAGGTGGTAAAGAAGGCATATGGGATACTTGCCTTTATTAGCCGAGGCATAGAATATAAGAGCAAGGAGGTTATGATGGAGCTGTATAAAACACTGGTTAGGCCACAGCTGGAGTACTGTGTGCAGTTCTGGTCGCCACACTACAGGAAGGATGTGATCGCTTTGGAGAGGGTGCAGAGGAGATTCACCAGGATGTTACCAGGGCTGGAGCGCTTCAGCTATGAAGAGAGACTGGGAAGATTGGGTTTGTTTTCCTTGGAGCAGAGGAGGCTGAGGGGGGACATGATTGAGGTGTACAAAATTATGAGGGGCACAGATAGGATGGATACTAAGGAGCTTTTTCCCTTCGTTGAGGGTTCTATAACAAGGGGACATAGATTCAAGGTAAAAGGCGGGAGGTTTAGAGGGGATTTGAGAAAGAACTTTTTCACCCAGAGGGTGGTTGGAGTCTGGAACTCACTGCCTGAAAGGGTTGTGGAGGCAGGAACCCTCACAACATTCAAGAAGCATTTGGATGAGCATTTGAAATGCCATAGCATACAAGGCTACGGACCAAATGCTGGAATATGGGATTAGAGTAGACAGGGCTTGATGGCCGGCGCGGACACGATGGGCTGAAGGGCCTCTATCCGTGCTGTATAACTCTATGACTCTATGAGGCTGCAGAGTGGGTGTAGGTGTATTTGCAGGGTTCTTTTGTGCAGACGACTGAGAGACGTCGGCGATGTCCCCGGTGGCACCCTGGAAGGATGCGGTGGAGAAGTTGTTGAGGGCAGTGGTGACTTTGGACAGCGACAGGTAAGAAGATGGTGCTTGGGCCAGCCGGGAGCAGCTCGGCATGAAGGAGGCTGCAGATGTCCACGACTATATGTCGAGTGACTCTGAGCCTCCGTGTGCACTGCTGCTCAGAGACGTCCAGGAAGCTGAGCCTCGGTCTGTAGACCAAGTGGAGAGGGTAGTGCCTTCTGCGATGCATCTCTCTCTGCCGTTGCCCTCCCACCTGCTGTGCAGGTGGATGTGTCACAGCACTGTGCTGTGGGGCTCCACGTCTCAGAGGTGGACGGTGTGGACGGCGGGGCTGGTGATGCTGTTCGCCCTCTGAGGAGGTCATGACTGCAGCTATGGCGGCCCCCATCCGGAAGATGTACATTTGAAGGGGTCCTCAAGGTAGGTAAATGTGTCTGGACACCGGGGTAAGTGTGCAAGTTGGTGCATTTCATTGTTAGGAGGAGGGTGGTGGAGGCCAAACTTTGTCCAAAGTGACAGAGTGGCCTCCTGCAATGAGTGAGGGTCTCCCCACCCCGCACCTGTCAAATGGATCTTTGCAGCTGCCACAGGCAGATGACTGCAACACGTCTATTTGAACTGGGAGTGTTTCCCCCAGTACAGGAAACAGTCCCAGTTGTTTGCAAAATCCCACCCCTCCTAAAATATCATGTTAATTAGGTCTCTAAACAACCTGAAGTACCTAACTGATTACCTTAAGTGGCACCCCGCTGGCTTTAATTGCCGGCGGGAGTCCTACATGTGGGGGCTGCGCGCGCATATCAGCGCGTCAGTGGGGAACCCGGAAATGGGCGGGTTGGAGCCGGACTCCAGACCCGCCCCAGGAATCCCCGATTTTCGCAGCCCCCTCACCACAAACGCACCCGCTCGGGGATGCAAAAATCAAACCCAATGACTTTCTGGTTCTGCATTTGTTGCTATGCATCTCACTTACATTGCATTATAAAAGGAAAGGCAAGAGAAAGAGTCATTGTGCCTAGAAACCACCAGCAAATGTTAAAGTTTGCACCTGCCACACCCATGTCCCCACAGACTTCTTCACAGAGCAGATTAGTGATAGGTCATATTTTAAAACATCTTTTTAAAAAAAAATAACATGCAAAACAAAAGATTATCTCCTTTTTTAAAATAAAAATGACCCTATGAAGGAAATGACCTCAGCATTAGTGCCACACAGTACAAAGCCATATACCCACCACCCAATGGACTTTCCAGTATGCCAACTCACCAGAGATCGTTGTAAATAAACTCAAGACTATTTATTCAGCAACAATGCCTCGGGGGCCCATCTCAAAAATAGAATTCAGCCCCAAATCATGATTTCCTCTAATTTGTTTCCATAGTATAAAGAAATGTAATATTTAAAGTATACTAATATAGTATACCAGCATAGTATACCAGCAAAATCCTCATAGCTCCCACCGATGATTGCTATCAAGAGATCCCTGCTGGAAACTAATGTACATGGACATCAGGTCAGAACAAGATCAGGCTCAACTTTGCTGCCCTCACAGCCAAGTTGTCTGTGAACACTCACTGGTGCAGATTTTAACTATAAGAGTCAACCAGTGGAGTGCGCTGGCAGGCTGGCCGACCCTGCCGGCAGGTGACCTGGTCCACATTGAGCGCTGGGCCTCAACCATGCTGTTGGCGAGCTGTGGACGCCAAACGGGCGCCCCGCTGCAGCTCACTGGCTCTGGCCTGGCACAGTATCAGGCAGCCCGGAGGCCGGCCCGTCCGGCAGGAAGTGCGGAGGGGGATGGGGTTTCTTGGGGTGGCAGCAGCCCACATTATTCTTGTGGAGTTTCAAGGAGCACTGCTGTTCCTGGCCATACAAAAATAATTTGAAACTTATTCTTTTTATGCCTTTTTTTTGCTGCACTGCCCCATTGCATGCATGGCACATGCTCCACCCAGCTGCCTGTCAAAATTGCAATCGGGTTCCTACATATGTCACTGGAGCCCAATTTGCATATTGAAAGGGTATACCACCTGAAACAGACATGTGCTATGGCCACCCAATTTACCTTGTTGATTGCGCCTATCAGGCAGTCCCTTTAAAGACTGCCTTTTTGGCCATATGTAGGCCTGACTACAAACCAATCTTACAGTGGGGGCCTCAATTTGCATATGCAAAGGGCCAGTGCCTGTTTCAGACATGGGTACTGTATGCCAATTTTTTGGCCTTTACCACTATGAGTAATAAGTAAAAAATGGTAATGGAGAAAATAACGGGACTTAAGAAAAACTCCAGGACCTGATGGATTCCATCCCAGGGCATTAAAAGAAGGTGAGGAAATTGCAGATGCATTAATATAAATTTCCAAAGCTCATTAGATTCAGGAATTGTGCCATTGGATTGAAAAATTCCAAATGTCACTCCATTACTTAAGATGGAAGTGAGGAAAAAAATCAGATAATTACAAACCTGTCAGTTTAACAACAATTTTGGGGAAGTTACTAGAATCTATCATTAGAAACAGAATGACTGAGTACTTGGACAACTATCAGCTGATCAAAGAGAGTCGGCATGGATTTGTGAAGGGTGGGTCATGTCTTACTAATCTAGTTGAATTTTTTGAGGAAGTCCCTAGCATGGTGGATAGGGGAGAATCTATGGATGTTGTCTGTATGGACTCCCAGATGGCATTTAATAAGGTTCTGCATGAGATTATTAGCAAAAATGAGACCACATGGAATCTAAGGCAATCTTGTGACATGGGTCGGAAATTGGTTGGGAGGTAGGAGACAGGGAATAGGGATAAAGGGTTTGTTCTCTGTTTGGTAGGATATGACGTGGTGTTCCCCAGGGATCAGTACTTTGTCCTCAGCTTTTCACCATATATATTATTGGCTTGGATGACTGAATTGAGAATTGTATATCCAAGTTTGCAGATGAAACTAAGTTAGGAGGCACAGTAAGTTGAGTAGGTAAGAGCAGAAAGTTACAAAGGGTCATAGACAGACTAAATGAGTAGGCAAAACTATGGCAGATGGAGTTCAATGTGGGAAAGTGTGAGGTCATTCACTTTGGATCTGATTTTCTTAATGGCGAGAGACTAGGAGCTGTGGAGGAGAAAAGGGATTTGGTTGCACAACGTACACAAATCACTAAAAGCTAGTGCACAGGTACAAAAAGTAATCAAAAAGGCTAATGGAATGATGGCCGTTATCTCAAGGGGTTGGAATTCAAAAGTGAGGAAGTAATACCAGCTGTACAGAGCCTTGGTATCTGGAATACTGTGTGGAGTTTTGGGCACATCTCAGGAAAGATATATTGGCTTTGGAAAGGGTATAGCGCAGATTCACCAGAATGATACCAGGACTTCAAGGGTTAAATAATGAGGACGGGTTACATAAACATAGCTTGTATTCCCTTGAGCATAGGAGATTGAAGCGAGACCTAATCGAGGTATTTAAAATAGTAAAGGAGTTTGATAGGATAGATACGGAGAAACTATTTCCTCTGGTGGGGGAATCCAGAACAAGGGGATGTAATCTTAAAATTAGAACTCGGAGTGAAAGCAGGAAGCACTTTTTCAATCATAGAGTAGTGGAAATCTGGAACTTGCTCCTCCAAAAGCTGTAGAGCTGGGTCAATTGAAATTTTCAAGACTGAGATCACTAGATTTTTGATGGGCAAGGGTATCAAAGGATATGGAACAAAGGCAGGCAAATTGAGTTGTGGTGCAGATCAGCCATGATCTAATTGAATGGTGGAACAGGCTTAAGGGGCTGAATGGCCTACTCCTGTTGCTAAGTTCCTATGATGAGAGAATATACCTACTAAATTGGACTGAAAACTATAATGGTGAATCATGTACTTTGCAGTAATCTAATAACAAAATAATAATTTATTTCTTGACTTTTGTTTCCTGCTGCATAACTGAACTTCTTTCAGCCATGAAAATACTTTGCCAATATTAACACAAAAAGATGTGGTTAGACTATCACTGGGCTAACATTCATTATATTTATGGATGCTAATCAGCTCCCTCTATGGACTCCACTTCTTGAAATCATTTCCCAGTGAGGTCATCATTACTCATTATTTAAATAAAAATATTCTCCAAATCAAAAAGAACAAATAAAATTGTGGAAGCCAATCATAGTTCTTTGCAAGGGTTTGATTTTAAATGGTGTTGATGTCAAGACTCCCTTTTTAATGTTTTACAGCCTAGTGTTTTTACCAATCATGATAAGATTATAGGATTTAAAAGATATTAGAAAACATGATAAATATTCTTTTGACCCATAAATAACACTAGTAATTTCCCTGTGGAGACTTCCACCAGTACAGTACTAATGGTCAATTAGTTTCTCTTTTGATTGAAATCAATGCACTGGCAAAGTGACTGCTTATTTTTACAGAACAGTTCACAAATGCATTTAGCAGACAATCATTTTGTATTCCAACCTCTTTCCTCAATTCATTAATTTCATTAAAGCAAGTGATGTTCACAATATAGTCACATTATAAAAAATGACTATACTGCTAAAATCACCTGCTTTAATGAAATTAATGAATTGAGGAAAGTGATTGACATGATTTGTATTACCTAACTGCAATTCCAATACTGCACATGCTCCAATCTCTGTTTCTGATGTTTAGCACTGATCGCCAGTTCCAAAAGAGAACACCATTACAAAGATTCCTTTTTAATTTTTTGATCTACTGTTGAAAACTCATTTGTTCATATCTAAATGCTAGAAAAAGTTTTACCATCAAATTCAAGTAACCTCCTGGTGTTGATAATATTGTTTGTATTTATTTTTGACAACAGGTACACTACATTCTCCAAAATTAATGCGTAACATGGAATGAAGTCAACTTGGCACCTGTGCAAAACCGAATTCAAGTGCAGAGGGAATGGTGTTGGGTTAGATGTGAAGTTCACTAAAGGTGCAGAAAAGTATGAACAGATTTCCACTGTATTCAAGCACCAAAGAAAGGACATTGTTTGGAAAACCTTATTCTGTTTTGGAAGGGGAAAAACACAAAAAAGGCCTTCTCTCGCTTTCATCATGATGACATCACATACGTGATGGCATTATTTTATATCATTAAATTGTATAACTATAAACAAAGCAAAAAGGGTTTGCTGAAATGCTTCTTTGCAAATTTTTGTTCTTCTTTTCCCCCCTCCCCCACTCCATCCCTTTACTTGAAGGTGCTGACTTTTGCGGGGGCACAGTTCCATGCGCAGTAACAGATCCTCAGTACGTCATCCAATAGTTTTGTGTCAGCAAAGACAATGAGTGTCATCTAGCTATTCAAACACAGAGGGCATCACAGCTGAGCCCAATTCTGTTATGACCCAACATTCACAAACACAGATTTCCTGGCAGGAATCAATGGATAAATTTCAGGAGTGGGAACGTTGGTTGATTTTTTAAATCTCACTTCCTAGCCTGGGAATACTGAGGACAATTGTAGTCCCCCATCAGCTAACTCAGCATAGACAGGGAATTAAACCTGGCCACTTATGGTCTGTACTGCTTAGAACGACACCAGGTGGTGCCTTTATCCACTAGGCCAATCAAATGAAGCTCACTATTTTTGTAATAAAGCTCAAAATAGCTATAGGTGGTATGTAAATTATCTCAATTCACATATAAAGTAACAAATATGCTACAATGTACACATTGGGTTATGAAATCATATTTATCTTTGGGTATGTACTTAGACTTGACTTTCTTTACCTTCGAGCTCCAGCTATTAAGGAAAAAATTCTGTGTTTACTCATCGGATACTTATCAGTATGGAGGTCACGTATGTGTGCAATTTGTTTTTCCCCTGACTTCATTAGGTTCCACCATTTTAAAACAGAATTAAAACTAGTATTTGAATGGATATTGGTCACAAACAACTTGCTGTCAGGTTTTCCCTTCCTTACCTTAATTCATTCAGCTAAATCACATCATATCACAAATGTTGTACATTGTGTTTTACACCAGCAAGTGGAATGACAGACATTTTTGATCAAAGCTATTGAAAGTTATTGGCTATTCTGGTAATCACTCAGGAGGTGATTCGGTGTCAGAACTGTCACTTAATTATTTTCAGTTTGCCATAACCTAAAGTTGGGAAAAGCACAGACAACAAGATTAAGGGAAAATAAGGGAGGAGTGTGATTACATTATGCTGCCTTACTTTAGGTTGTTCAGAGAACTAGTTCCTGGGCTTATTTGAGGAAAGATTATCTTGACAAATTGGATAAACATCTTATGCATGACAGGACGCTGATGGAGGATCTGTTCTGTAAGCACACCTGGTGATAGTTTGCTTAGTGTGTGACCAAGGTGTGCGGCAAGCCCCAAGTTCTCCTGCTGTGCTTTGTTTACTGTTGACAGGTAAAGGCATATCCATGTCTTGGGCCTTGGTTACTGCTGACAAAGCCACTACAGATGTCCAAGTATTTTTTACCACTTAAAACAACTCTTATTAGACCGAAACACAAAAGGTCGCAGCAAACCTCGGCAAATAATTCTACCTAAGTCAAGAAATCCTTGCAGCTGCCCGACCTTCAGACAAGTCAAACATGGCTGAAGCTGACAAACTCCGCACAAACTACATAACCACCCACTCTCCCACCTCCTCTCATCAGCTATTTTGGCTCACTTCCATAACCATCATTCATCGGAGGTGAACTGTGCTGGGATGAAACATTATCACAGAATTTGGTGTTGAAATGCAACCACTTAAAGAGGCTAGACATATTATCAGACAGCATTTTAATACATCCATAATTGCAAAGACAGAACGGAACAAAACACAAGAAAGTGGTACATCACACTGCCAGGTGAATATGTCTTATCACTTTCCAGTTTAAGTAACACAAAAGTTTTCTTGTGGTATAGATTGATGTGATTTCATATAGTTTTTCTGTTTTAACACCACTGTGCTCCTGACAGTTTGTAATTAAATATCTCAGATGGGTTCCAGCTTTAATGATTTTTCAGGAAAATGTCCCATTTGCCAGCTTAATATTTCCCATCATAGCAAAAAGGAACTGTTAGATAGTAACCATGGAATGAAGTGTCATTAAATTTATGAAAATAGTGGATTACTAAATATTTATCATTTTTAATGAAAGGACAAATTGCTTTGTTACCACTAGTTACAATGAACTAACAAGTGCCAGAAATAGATGGCAGTCTACTTTTCTGATTCTGAAGCCTTGTCCTGGGACAGATAGATGGCTGAAAATAGTAGTTGCCTTTAACTAAAATAAAAACATTTTATTTTTCAAACCTAAAATACTGAAAACATTAAAAAAAAGTTTCCTGATCAGATATGGGAATCTTCAACCTGAAACCTTAGAAACTGGGAGCGGGAAAAGATTTTCATCTTGTTCTGTGCCATTAATCATAGGTCATTGTGCACCGTTCTGAAGGCTGCAACCTCACTGCCAAGAAACTAAACTTGTGCTATGTTTAACAAGATAAATCAATTTAAAGGGATTTTTATAAGTCTCCACAGGAAAGTTTAGGTGCCTTAGATTTTCCTGAAATAATCCACAAGCAAACAGCCCTTTTCAATGAGGGGGAAAGTGAAAAAAGGGGAACTAATTGAATGATAAAAGGACGGGAAACAGCTTGGAGAAAATATTGTCTTCTCCTCAAAAAGGCTATTTGGACTCTTCTGTTTGCCTCCCAGTCTGTTTTTTTTGTATCACTGCTATCTTTACCTCGGCCTCAATAAAGGGACTTCATGAATGGACATGGTCTACTGAATTTAAAGTACGGGTCTCCAAAGTTCCTATAAGCAGGTAACATGCTAGTACCTGAAATAACTGAACTTGAGATTGTTTCAAATTATAAGATTGCCATTTTGAAGGAATAAATTCCAGCTGTTACTGGCATATACTAATGATTCTGTAAATCTTGTGGATGTGCCAAAAAATTAATGGCACTAAATGTGTCATTAAAACAAAAAGCTGATTCTAGTCTCTGCTCATTGCTGCCAGTGCAGAATTTTAGTGCCTAACTGACAGGAAAGGGTGAGGCTAAAAAAAAATGCACATAGCATGATAGACTTCTTCCAGCAGCAAGTCCCTTTTGTTCAACAATACATGTGAGACCATCTTGGAGCAGCAATGGGCATAACCTAACTACAGTTGGAGGTTGGTAAACAGCTCTCTAAACATAAGTTTGAGTACATGAGTTAAGCTCTGCCAGGGATTCCCCCACCCTTCTCCATGCATACATACATACATACATACACACACTCAACACAGCAAATATAATCCAAATATAGAAGCAGGCAATGTACCCCCTGTCTCCTGGCTCACATCATTCCACAAATGTTGTTGGTGCAGTACAATTATATTATTATGCATGATATGAAGCTGGAATGGCCACTCCAACTATTTCCATTTGAATAAGAAAATAGTGATGTGATGTGGAGAAATTAATAAAGCAGTGATAATATTATGATAAATGGTTTCAAATTCTCCATGAGTTGCCACATACAAGATTATGTCACTAACAATAATTGACTGGCAATCAATATTAGACAATCAAATGCTAAATAACAAGTTTTAGAATTAGCTTTAAACCACAGTCATTATCTTCCTACGGGCTATTTCGATTTAGTTCATTAAGATGAAAAGGACTTTGAAAAATATAGCAGAATTGCATTGTACTTCTCCAACTTCATAGAATTAGGCCACTTTTTGTTGTGATATATTCGGCAGCACAACCACAGAGCAGCTGAAACAGAGCAATGCTTCACAAAATTGCCCTCCTGACTGCAAAGAGTGAAAAAAAAGGCTGCAGCACCAAGAGACAGGCCAGAGCCTTACAATGCCTGACACATGCTCCAGCAATTTTTGTAGTATCTTCATTTTGATGATGAGAAAGAAAAAACTTGCATTGATATAACACCTGTCACATCCTCAGGACATCCCAAAGCGCTTGACAGACAATGAATTACTGTTTGAAGTATGGTCATTCTTGTTATGTAAACAAACACAGCAGCCAATTTGCACACAAAGGTCCCACAAACAGCAATGAGGTAAATGACCAGTTAATCTGTTTTAGTAGTGTTGGTTGAGTGATAAATGTCATCCAGGACAGAGGGAAAGCTTCCCTACTCTTCTTCAAATAGTACCTTGGGACCCTTGACATCCACCAGAAAAGGCAGGCAGGGTCTCAGTTTAACATCTGATCCGATATACAGCATCTCTGACAGTGCAGCATTACCTCAGCACTGAACTGAAGTGTCAGCCTGGATTATATGTTCAAATCCTACAGCATGGCTTGAAGCCACAACTTTCTGGCTCAGCAGCGAGAGTTCTACCACTGAGCCACACTGGCACTTAACCCAGGTACTACATCAACAACTTTAATTTACAAAGGAAAAATATACTTTTGCCACAACGATTCTCAGAGTAAAGATAACTAGGACTTTTTAATGCTAAAGATATTAAGGGAGAAACGACCAGAGATTTTGGGGCAACTCTACCTTGGCAATGGACACTTTGGGCTCAGTTTTCCCGGGAAATTGCGGGTGCATTGGGGGTGGGGAGGCTCTGAAAACCAGGGAAATCCTGTTTGGGTTCGGAGCCCGGCTCCAACCCACAGACTTCCAGGTTCCCCAATGACGCGTCTGGGTGTGCGTGCACCTCCCGAATGCAGAAGTCCCACCGGCAATTAAAGCTGGCGGGATGATCATTTACACAGTTGTTGAGGTAGTTTAAGCAGTTGAACTACTTAATTTTCTCCACATTTTGGCTGGAGTGCGATTTTGAAGCATCCTCAGCGTGTTTCCCGTGCTGTGGGAAACACTCTATGTTGCATCAGACATGTTTCAGCCAGCAGCCAGTTGGAGATTCAAATGCTTATTTGACAGAAGGGGAGAAAAGGTCACTTATTGCAGCAGGGCACTCTATTATTTCAGACAAAGTTTTGGCTGCAAGATCTTTGTGTTTGCACTGAAAATTCTTAATTTCCACTCAAAATTCTGCCGTTCAAACATATTTAACTACGTTGCGGACTCCCTCAAACTCACACCGTCAGGATGGGGGGGGCGCCATGGCTGCATTCACCACTACATCCAAGGACAAGCAACATCACCAGCCTCGCCAGGCACAGCGTCCACCTCCGCCATGTGGAGCTTCACAACACAGTGCTGCGCCACAGGCAGCTGCACAAGAGCACAGAGGGCAACAACAGAGAGGGGTGCGGCTTGAGGAGGCCCCATCCACATCTGCCACCCACATTGAGGAGGAGGAGGCGGCGGAGAAGCAGGAGCAGGAGCAACATGGGCAGAGCAGTGGCTCACCTGGCTGCTCGTGAGGCCAGGGAGTCACTGATATGTGAACGGTTCTCCTAACATCAGACAGTGTGAAAAGTCCAGTCCGCATACCACCTGGATAGAACAGCGCCCACACCAGCAACCCCCCACCCCTCCCTGCACAAAACAGGCCTTCAACTACACATACACCCACTGTAGAGTGACCCAATGGGTGGCATCAAGTGTCGCCGTTCATGGTGAACCTCATGAAAGGGCCCTATTACAGAAGCCAGTCAAGAATGGCCAAGACAGGGCGGTAGTGGTGACAATAATATTTAATTTTAACATAAAGCTAATATAAATAAAAAGCATGACCAACCGTCAAACACCCTTGTGCATACCCTTCGTGTTTACAAAATCTTCGCCTTTCTCTTCCGACTACTTCTACGTGGTGCATCCCCTGTGGCTGCAGCACAGGTAGTGGCAGGTTGCTCTTGTTCATGCCCTGACCGATTAGATGCTTTGGGCCTACGCCCTCTGGGTTTTGGTGCCCGTGAGGACCCCTCTAATAACTGCTCCACCTGCACCTGTGCAGGGGCACACTCGGCCACCTGGAGAGGAGGCAGCATTGCGGGTACTGGTTGAGAGAAGGGCAACGGGTGGGATGTGGGAGTGCTTTGAGTGGCGTCCCCACTTCCATGTCCCCTTTCGCCATCATCCCTCCCCTGGGCCAGGCCCACATCATTCCTACCACTCTGCTGGACAACAGTTTGGAGGACATTTGTGAAGCCTTGTAAGGCCAGTGCTAGTATATCTGCCTGCCTGTTTAAGGCGGTAGAATGTTGTTCACCGTAAGTTCGAATGGCCATTGTCAGGGTCTGAATGGGCTCATTTGTGAGCCGTGCTTGAAGCTCAACGGAGGCTAGCTTTCTCTCCATCGCAGACATTCCCGCACTTAGCCGTGACACTATCTCAGAGATTCCCTCCCGTACCTGTGCCACCATTCCATCCTCTGCGATATTGTGGAGAGTGCGCGTGGCACCTGTTCCAGCACCTCACAAATATGCTGCTGTCCCTCAATCATTCTCCTTTTATAGGATGGCCCCTAGGTTTCAGCATCTGCGTCCAGCGGAGTAGAGCCTGGGGAGGAGTGCTCCCAACAACGCGGACTCTCCGCAGCTGCACCTGCCACCAGCCACCAGTGTCTGCTCATGCTCACAAGTGTGTGGTGACTCACCAAGTGCCAACCCAACTAACTGAGGATGGGGACCCACCGAGGTGTGAGTATCTGCGCTGGTGGATGGCTCGCTCAGATATGATGGTGCCCCCTCAGAGGCCGGCAGGTCCTCTGAGGAATCGCCCTCTGCTGTCACAGCGGTCGCTGAAGGCCCTGTAAGAGAACAGAAGGCAATATTAAGCATCACCACAGATGTGTCCTGTTGCGATGAGCATACTGAGGTGCTGAAGATGGCAAGGCATGTTAACATCAATTCATATTGTATGTGCTGAATGTTAAAGTTATGTCACCAGACGTTTGTCGGGTGCCAGTCTCAGCACTCAAGGGTTCGGCTGAGCTCCAGCAGCTCCTGCTACGTGTCTGTGAGGACGATTTGTTGCGGCACCCCTCCGGTCCTTGCCCTCTCCCGTGCATTCTGAGCTCTCTTCTCCTATAAGGGGAGAAAGTACAGACGTGTGAGTGAGTGATGGTGACGTGGCCAACTGATAAATGCATTGGTTTGGGTGCGGCTGACTGTGAAAGAGATGCATCGGAGGGCGAGTATGAGACAGAGCCATGACATTGTATGAGGATTGGGTTGAGTGGTAGTGGTGGGATGACTAATGGGGAGGTGAGGAAGCGCAGGTAAGTTGAGGATGAGCCTTAAGTGGGTATGGGGTGTGATGTGATAGAGTAGTGTTGGCAGTGCAGAATGAGTTGGGGGGGTGGGGGCAGTGATGTGGAAGATGGAATGTAGGAAAATCAGTAAGTGTACTCACTTTTGCTGACCTAGTCAGGTCACTGAAGCGCTTCCTGCACTGGACCCAGGTGCAGAAGATGTTGCCACTGCTGGTGACCTCCTCTGCCACCTCGAGCCAGGCCTTCTTGGTGGCAGAGGCAGGCCACTTCCTCCCGTCCGCCGGGTCGAACACATCCCTCCTTCTCCTCATCCCATCCAATAGCACCTGAGTGAGGCATCATTGAATCTTGGACCATCCTTGCCCCTGTGCTGCTCCATTGTGGTGTGTGGGTGTTTGCTCCAGGAGCAGCCATTGGAGGACTGCTCCTTTAAATAGAGCTTTCTCCAGCTGACAGCTTGTGATGCGGGTGCGCAGTCCACCTGCTGCGCTGCTTTCGGATGGCAAACCCAGAAGCCACATTAAGTGGCTCCAATTGACGCGCGATCGCGTGCGAAATGGACATTTTTTATTGGGCGGGTTACCCAAAAAAATAACTTCAGTGTGGACAATTACATTTAGACATATACAGGGCAGTCAAGCTCACTCTGCAAGATGAAAATACTTGCCTTACATCACGGCCTGGAATTTCATCTGAGGGTGCAACCCAGACGTTAGACCCGAAAATGTGCCCATTCCCACGCCCATTCTGGCGATGACAAGTTATGCTCAAATTTCTTGTCAATCTCATTAGATTATGCCCAAACATAAAATTGGGTATAAATAGACATAAATCAGCGTAAACAATCAGGGCCCAAGGAAATGCTGAACTTGCACCATATATTCCTTTTTTAAGTATGAAAATTACAGTTTTAACTCATTTAACATTATTTATGCACGTTAGGCATAGCATGTTTAAGAACCTGCAAGAGGAGAAGCTTTTCAATTTTTAATCTGACTTGTACTGATGCCATAAAAATCCATTCAAAGGAACAGAAAACACAGAGCAGGTCTCAGTGAGGATAAATTTTTAACAAAACACTCATCAAATTGCACTAAAACATCAGAAAATTAACTTTGTTTCCTGCTGCTGCTAAAAATGTGCTCGTAATTTGAAGAGAGCCTGAAAGAAAGCAACACGTGCCACTCCCACTGCGCCACTGCCACTCCCATGGGACTGGGGCTCATCACTTCCACTGATTTGCAGGAGGGCAGGCTGCAGAAAATGAGTGACTCCTTGAAAGCCCCTATCCACTTGCTTCCCCAATCTCTTCAAGAAGGATGTCTGCCTCAAAGGTGGATCCCAGGTTTGAACCTAGAGTCTGCATGGCAGCCGTTTGAGCTTCCACCAAAGTTTCAGAGCATGTGATGGTGTTGTGAGGCCCGGCTGGAGCATCCCTGTAGGTGGCCACACTCTACAAGGTAGTCTGCAGAGAGCTGATGCCATGCGAGATAACATCACTCAGGCTGGAAGCGGACTCTTCCATACTTTCAACCATGGCTGGACTTCCAATACCTCATACAATTGCTTGTGTAAGGCAAGCAGTTTTCTTCTCATAGCTGGGCTCTGAGGTCCGCATTTCTGATCTCCACAGCTGAGCTCGGAGAGGACCTCAGCCTCTGATGAGCTGTTCCTTGAGCTGTCCCTGCCACCACTACCTGCTCCTGTGCATTAGTGCTGGGTGCATCACCACGTGCAGACCTCTCTACCACACTCTCTAACCGCAGTGTCCAATCTCTGTGTTGGTGTTTGGGAGTGATGGAGCACGTGGCAGTACCTCCCCAGTAGGATTCTCCTCCTGTGAGGTGTCTTCTTTCGAACCTAGAGGAAAGAGAAAAGGGCAAGAGTTAGGATTGCATTGGGAGGCTGCACAGTTGCAGAAGATGTACCAAGCTGTCTGAATTTGTGTTTTTCCAGTGCTTAGTGAAGGAGCCCAAGTAATTGTCAGAGACCTTGTTCAATGAAGCCCCTGGCCTCGAAAGGCCCGATGAGCATAGCTCTGGCAAGCCCACAAATTTCAATGGTTTGCTGCTCCAGTTCGCTCAGCAACATGAAGTTAGCTGCTCATTCCCCGGCCTTGCTCCTCTTGCTCCAAGTATTGTGCACCATTTTGTCCTGCAGAAAGGGAGGTTGAGAGTTAGTGAGTGGTTACTGAAAAGGAGAGTTCAGGTGTGTGGGGCTTGTGCTGGTAGTACATATGCTGGGAGGGAGCAGATGCAAGATAAAGAGGTGCCTGGAGTGTGGAGTGAGGAAGGAGTCCCGAGAGAAGTTGGTGATGGAGCAAAGGCTACCATGAGAGGAGGATGCTGCTAGTGGTTGGTGTGAAGGGAGCAAGGAAGAGGCGAGTGTGTGTTTGGAATGAGAATGAGAGGTGGTCTAGTGTACCTTTGCACTGGGTGGTGAAGGAAGTGTTGGAGGGAAGGGAGTGGGGGGAGTGGTGTGAAGGACTATTGCCATGTGTTCTAGGGAGAGATAGGGATAAATGAAGAGCCATATTCACCCTTGCTACTTTAAGCACTTCCTGCACTGTATCCAGGTCCTGGGGATGACATTCCTGGAGCTGATGACCTCTGCAATCTCTCTCCATGTCTGGTGGAGAATGTGTTTCCCAACCATCCTGGCAGTGTTGGGAAATTGAGTTCCCTCCTCACCCTTGCCTCGTCCAGAAGTACATCCGGGGAGGTTTCTGAGAACCATGGCACCTGCCTCCTACTCATTTCTCAGAAGATTCTTGCAAACAAAACAAGCCACAAGGAAATGCTACCCGGCATTTAGAATTGCATTCCCACTTTAAATAGGCCTCTTGCTGAACATGCCGGATATTGCGTCCAAAACCTACCCAGAGTTAAAATCGGGGTCATGCAGCCCCAATTTTAACTCTGGGTAATCAGGCACGTGGGGGTCGAAGCAGGCAGTGATCAGTCTGGCCCCGCGGAGCGTGGGGTCCAGGGGATTTTAATTCCCAGGCCTCATTTAAATTTCTCTGCGCTGACTCAAGCCCGAAGCCGGCAGGGATGATGTGGAGGCTGGCGGGCGGGAGTGGAAAATTGCAAGGCTGTAGGCCGCTGCTGGGGGCTGAAGGAAATGGCCAGGTAAGTGAGCAATGGAGGGGGTGGGTGAGGGGAGGAGGCGGGGGGGTTCTGGGCCGATTGCAGCCAGAGGAGGAGTGGGGGAAGCACGGGGCAAAAGAGGCCCAAGGTTTCAGAAGGAGCATTCTTGGGCCACATGAAACCTCTGAGAAATGTAAAAATGTAATTCTTACATGGGCTTCTTCTGGCCTGATGCTCTTTGCTGTCAGCTAATGCTGGCGGTTTGAAGACTATGCACGATTCGCACATTTGTGAGTTAAATTGGCATCATCGTCCAAATTACGTCATCAGGCCCAAACATTTCAATATTTACAAGGCTCATACCTGCCTGTGGCGGGAAATATCCACGCTTCAGGAGCGAAAATGTTGGGCGGGGGGGGAGGAAACTGTAGGAACGTAGCGGCTTCCACCCGGCCTCCATTTTAACCCCCCAGGCGCCCTTTCCCGCTGGACGGGCAGTGTTAAAATCGACCCTTAAATTTGTCACCATACAGCGACTTCATGTGAACTGCTCCATTGATTCCACACAGTTTAAATCCTCTAAGTCATGTTTCCTTGTGCAACAGCTGCTTTATCTGTACAAACTTAGAAAACACTGCTTTTGCAAAAGTAAGTAGAACAGACAAACAAAACCACCCCAAAAAGACAACTGAAATGGAACCCAGTGGACATTAGTGTCACTGTGCAATGAAAATGTATAGAGCAGCAACTGAGCTCGGTGGCAATATCACAACAATTATAGAACCTTTAACACAATAGAGTATTTCCTATACACTTCAGAAGTGAACATAGCCACATATCAAATAATGGTCAAAGAAGAATTAGGGGTGGTGGGAAAATACACAATCTTGGATTTTGAAAGACAGGAGAGGGGGAGTAAGGCAGAAAGGTTTAGGGAGAGAATTCCAGATTGTGGAGCAGAGATGGATGAAGCCTATGGAGTCAAAGGTACAATGCAGGGAGAATAATGCAAAGGAGGCCAGAGTCAGAATATGTTTTCTACAGTATGGGGCTGAAGGAAGTTGCATGGTGTAGTGAGGAAAGCCATTGAGGACAGGGATTTTGAAATCAATGCAATGGTGGTGTGGGATAGTTACATTTACAGTTTTTGAAGGGCAGAACTTGGGAAGCTCACAAGGAGACTGTTTCAGTAATTAAATCTGGAGGTGAGAAAGGCATGGATAAAGCCTTCAGCAGCATTAGGTGTAAGGTAGGGGTGGAAGTGGGCAATGTTGTAGAGATACAAATAGGTGGTCTTGATGGTGCCTAGGACATGGGTTTTAAAGATCAGCTCAGGGTCAAGTAAAACACAGGTTATACATTTTTGGGCTTAGCCTGAGCCAGGGAAAGGGCTGGAGTTAAAGGATGAGGTGCTGAGATTTTGGTGGGGGCCTAACAGGGTGGCTTCAGTCTTGGTGATGTTAAGTTGAAAGAAGTTCTTTCCTATTCAGAACTTATTGTCGAACAATATATTGGTAGTTGAGGAGTCAAGGATGGTTACAAAGAGGTAGACCTGGGTGTTGGCAGCATACAAATGAAAGGTGACCCCTTGCTTACAAATGATATCACCAAGAGGCAGCATGTAGACGAGGAAAAAGAGGACACCAAAGATGGAGCTTTGAGGCACACCCCACATGATCATTTGAGGGCGGGGAAAGAGGAGAACAGCTACTGCAGGAGTTCCATTTTCTTGACAGGTAGGAATGGAAACAAGCCAGATCACTACCACCAAGGTAGACCATGAAGGAGAGATGGTGGAGAAGTATGGAGTGGTCAACTGCACTGAATGACAAGGTCAAGGAGGAATAGTGCGTTGCTGTTATAGACACAGAAGATGTCTGGTTACTTTTACCAGGCTGGAAACTGGATTGAAGAAATTCAAAAACAAAGTAAGCGTTGGGTTGGAACGTTTGAGGACTTTCAAGAGGAAGGGGAAATTGGCCATAGTATGGTAGTTGCAGAGGACAGAGGAATTGAGGGTGAATTCTTTTGAGGATGAGGCAGTATTAGTAATTTTTAAGTGTGGAGAGAAAAAGCCTGTGGAAAAGGAGCCATTGACAATCTGGGTGAGCATTCGGCCAAGGAAAGGTCATTGTGTAATTAGGAGTTGGGTCAGGAGGAGGTCCAGGTTGCAGGAGGTAAGGCTTATGGAGATGAGCTTTCTGAGGGCTGGGGTGGGAGAGAAGTTGGAGAATCTGCAGAGTGTCAAGAAAAGGGTATGGGCGGGGGGCAGGGGGGGTGGGATCCAAGAGGATGTAGGTGGCTGCGGCAGAAATGTTTTCATATTTGGTGCTGGAGTTGAAGATGGGCAGGAAGGGGCCAGAGAAGGTGGTTTGTTATTGGGAAGAGGAACCTAAGGTTATTCTATGCCTCCAGGATAATTCTGGAGTAGTAAGAGCATTTGGACATGGAGTGAATAGTGCAGTATTACTTTAGATAATCGAACCAGTTGTATGGTAAGAGCATTCCAGCCCACAGCCCTTAAATGCAGTGATGTGGAGAATTGTACTGAAGGAAATGTTGGAGGTGGAAGATAGTGAAAGGCTTAGAAGGGACAAGATGAGTTGTTGAGTAGATTTTTTTTTATTTATTCATTCTTGGAATGTGGAAATGGCTGGAAAGGCCAGCATTTAGCCCATCCCTAGTTGCCCTGAGAAGATGGTGGTGAGCCTTCTTCTTGAACTGCTGGTAGCGGTTTGATAGAACTGAATGGCTTGTTAGGTCACTTCAGAGTCAACCACATTGGTGTGAGACTGGAGTCACATATAGGTCCGACCAGGCAATCCTTCCGTCTCCCTTTAGAGACAACAGGTTTCCTTCCCTAAAGGACATTAGTGAACCAGTTGGATTTTTACAACAATCCAATAGCTTCATGGGCAGTTTTACAGATACCAGATTTATTTTAAGTTGAATTCAAATTCTCAAACTGCCATGGTGGGATTTGAACTCTCATTCTCTGGATTAATAGTCCAGTGACTTAACCACTATATTACTGTACCTTCTAATGCAGCAGCTGTGTTCAGGTGGGTGGAGGGCCAGATTTTGACATGAACTATATAGAACAATACAAAAATCAGGCCAGCAGCAAATTATTCATTTGAAAATAAGACTTTAGCAAGTTTTTGTAAAAACAGTAAACGTTCCAAGAGAAATACACTTTTACACAAGATGCATTCCTACAGGGGCTGACATCTTGGCACAGCTAATCAAGGCCAACCACATTTGAGGGATTACTTATTTGTTGAAGTTAAAAGGCCGTCAGTCTTACAGCAGAAACACCTGTTTTCAGACGCAACACCAGCTCCAGAGAAACTACCATTGTGATGGACCAGCACTTTAAACTACATTTCAGTCTTTGGTCAATGTTTGTTAAACTGGAGTAACTCAGAAGAATGTCCCTACAAGAGTGATTTGCTTTGAAATAATTGCAGTTGAGCATGAAAACGAGCCTGTTTGATAAACACTGTTGGGCAATCACTCTACTACATTTTACACAACATCACAGTGGAATGTATTCTAAACACATTGCCTTTCTTATCCCTTTATAAACACATTTTCCTTTAATTTGCACTTTAGTTGACATGAGTGTCTATTTATCTACTCAGAAACAAAGGAGGTTCTGGTGCACCTGGGTCTTTAAAATTGTGGAATTAAAATTCAGAATTGTGTGAGAGTATAAAGAAAAGAGAAATTATGTATATCTTTCTTTTAGTGTTTGCTTTCTATTGGATTATAAATACACATGTGATAAGATTAAATACACTGGTGTTTTCAAAAAGCCCTGATACACTTAATAAAAGATTGGTATTTACTGGAGTCCATATTCACTGAACACATATGAAGAGTATACTAAACACATCATTCAGAATAATATTTTGCTAACAGTGATGCAAAATGTAAGGCTCAGCATATAAATAATGGGCAGTTTGCACTGACACCTGTAGCAATTTTAAATCTTTGAACAACATTTTCTATTTTTGTATATTTTTCAAAAGTAAAAAACAGAAATTTCATATGTGTGCCTATTACAATTTGTTCTGTGCAGTAACTCAGAGCAAGTTTGCTGCCAAGTTATATGTCTTTTACTAAACAAGAGAAAGGGATTATTTGGGTTTATTCCTGCACATTTTATATATTTAAAAAGATGCCCTCCCATCAAAAAAGGCTGAAATCCTAAAGATTGCTGCAAGAAGATTTCATTATTGATAAATGAATCAAAAGCAAGCCCCGGGTTCTCTGAGGTCTTCCTGGAGGCACTGGTCGAAGAGGTGAGGGCGAGGAGAGAAGTTCTCTTTCTGACCAGTGGGCGGAAGATTCCCAAGCATGAAACCTGGAGAGAGGTGGCTGAGATTGACAGCTGAAGGAGCAACAGCTCCAGGACCTAGGGTCAGTACAGGAAACACTTCAATGACCTCACATGAGTGGCAAGGGTGAGTACAGCTCTTCATTTCTCCATCTCTCCCAATAACATCCGGCAATGGATCTTCCCACCCCCTCGGCCAGCATTCTGAGTAGTTCCCTCCCTTGCATCACATCCTTCACCACCCATCACAAGGGCACACTAAACCACCTCTAATTCTCATTCGAAACACACAGTCACCTCTTCCTTACTCCCGTCACAGTAGAACCAGCAGCATTCTCTTCTCACATGGTTAACTTTGCAGAATCAGCAACTTCACTCATGACTCCTTCCTCACTACATACTCCAGACACATGCTTTCCATTCAATACCTACCCATCCTGCTTACACCTTGCTTCTTCTTCCTCTCAGCATGCGCACAACAAGCAGAAGCCTCACACATTTGCATTCTCTTTTTCAGTAGACACTCATTGACTCTTGTCCTCACTTCTACAGGAGAAGATGGCAAACAACACCAGGGAGAGGAGTAAGACTGGGAGAGGAACGCCCAACCTGATGATCCTCTCCAAGCTGAAGCGGCATGCTCTGGTGATCAGTGGCCCCTCCAGCACTTTGTGAATTGGAGATTTTGAGGCTGGGGGCTTATCTTAGCAGGGTCTCTGACTATTACTTGTATTCCTTCATGTAACTCTGAAAAATACACAGACATGCAGCTTGATAACATCAGGCTGCATTGTGAAACCTGTCATCTACAATTGTCCAGCCTGTCAGTACCATGCTAACTCTAGTCTCTTTTCTCTAAGTCCTTTTCAACAGTAAGACTCTGAAGAAGACACCTCTGAGGAGGACAATCTTCCTGAGGACGCACCATCAGGTGATTCAGCTCTCCCAAGCACCAGCACAGAGACTGGCATCCTGGGTGAGGTAGAGAGTGAGTTAGAGTCATCTGCACATGGAGATGCATTCAGCACTAGTGAGCCAGAGGGCAGGGTCCTCTCCCAGCTCTGCTGAGGACAGTGATGTGGACTTTAGGGCCTAGCTACAAAGAGAAAACTGTCTGCCTCACACAAACAGTTATATGAGGTATTGAAAGGCCTGCTAAGGAGTTTCATCGCTTTGGCTGAAAGTATAAAGGAGTCCGCTTCCAGCTTGTGTGGTGCCATCTCGCTTGGCATCATCACTCTTGCAGTCTTCCTTGGAGTGTGTAGCTCCAGGAACGCTGCAGCCAGGCCTTCACAACAGGAGTCTATGCTACCAGCCTTTGCAGCTTTGGTGGAAGCTCAAACGGCTGCTATCCAGACCCTGAGCTCCAAACTTGGAGAGTCTGGTTGATCAAATAGATAGGGGCTTTCAAGGCATCACTCATCTCCTGCACTCTGCTCTCATGCAGGTCAGTGGGTCTGATGAGCCATAGCCCCATGGGAGTGGCAGTGGCACACATTGCCGTCTCTCAGGATGTCAGCTACCCCGCCACCCCCTCAACCAATATTCACAACGGTACCAGAAAACCAGCTGGGCCAGACTGTCCCAGTAGCAACCGAAGATCTACAGTCTGCAGCTCCCAAAGGCTCGAGCAACCAAACGTCGTCAGCCACAAGCATCTCAAGGGTACAGCATGAGCAACAGCGGCGTTTTACCAGCTTTGCCGAAGCCATTGAGGAAGCACCTCATAGGAAGGTGATGTATTGGTTGGCCATGGAAAAGGGAGTGAGGGAGCACGGAGTAGCAGCTATCGACAGAGTCTGGTTTCGACAGAGTCTATAATTGTGAATTTGGTGAGTGAGGGGATTCGATGCACTAAGGGGTGAGGTGCATTTGTTTAGACAGCAGAGAGGAGCGTACAGAGATTAGGTCTCAGCAACAACAAAACGAGGTCACAGGTAAGGCAGGTAGGTGGTTGGTGGTGAGTATCTCTTCCGTTTTCTTCTTTCTTAGGACTGTGGGCTAAGTAACTTATAGAATAAAACTTCTTTTTAAAAAAATACTAAACTTAATTTAATTAAACAAGGCCAGTACTTGGTTCAACCTAAAAATAATTTGATTGGTGTGGTAGTAATCAATTTAAAAATTAAATAGTTATGACAGGGCAGGAGATGTGTTGCAGCTGCAATATGTGGGAGCTACTGAACAGTTTTGTCCAGGGCGACTACATCTGCGGTAAGTGTCTGCAGCTCGAGGAACTTTGGCTCCGAGTTGAGAAGCTGGAGATATTGCGAGGCATCAGGGAGGGAGAAAGTTACCTGGACACTTTGATCCAGGAGGCAGTCACGCCCCTTAGACTAAATACTGTAGAATTGGCACGTGGTCAGGGACAGGAGGGTGTGACTGCGAGTGAGACAGGTACAGGCACTGCAGGAGCTTCAGCCTCTGCACTTGTCCAATGGATACGAGGTTCTTGCAGCCCTTGTGGACGAGTGCAGGTACTGCAGGGAGGAGGAGCAATCTGGCCACAGCACCTTGGTTCAGGGGGCCATTCAAGTGGGGGGGGGGGGTAAAAAGGAATGTGGTTGTAGTAGGCAACAGTATAGTTAGAGGGATAGATACTGTTCTCTGCAGCCAAGAAAGAGGGTCCCGAAGGCTGTGTTGCCTATCTGGTGCCAGGGTTAAGGACATCTCTTCAGGGCTGGAGAGAAACTTGGAGTGGGAAGGGGGGGATCCAGTTGTCGTGGTCCACGTAGGTACCAACGACATAGGTAGGACTAAGAAAGAGGTTCTGCTGAGGGAGTTTGAGCAGCTAGGGACTAAATTAAAAAGCAGTACCACAAAGGTGATAATCTCCGGATTATTACCTGAGCCACAAGCAAATCAGATCAGAGAGATGAATGCGTGGCTCAAAGATTGGTGTGGGAGAAGTGGGTTTCGATTCATGGGGCACTGGCACCAGTACTGGGGAAGGAGGGAGCTGTTCCGTTGGGACAGGCTTCACCTGAACCAGGCTGGGACCAGTGTTCTGCAAACCGAATAACTAGGGTGGTAGAGAAGGCTTTAAACTAAATAAAGGGAGGGAAGGGCTCAGGTGGGGCGAAGTTTAGATTGATAAAGAGAAAAGACAAGGAAGTAGTACAGGAAAGCGATGGGGATAATGATAAACAGAGTGTGTCAGGAAGGGACAGAGCGTACAAACATAAGAGTGCACTAGCAAATGGGGCCGGGGTAGGAAAGAATGGTAAAAAGACAAAATTAAAGGTTCTTTATCTGAATGTGCGCAGTATTCGTAATAAGATAGGTGAATTGACGGCACAAATAGAAACAAATGGGTATGATCTCGAGGCCATTACAGAGACGTGGTTGCAAGGTGACCAAGGTTGGGAGCTAAATATTCTGGGTTATTTAACATTTTGGAAGGATAGGAAAAAAGGTAAAGATGGTGGGGTAGCTCTGTTAATAAAGGATGAAATTGGTAAAATAGTGAGAAATGATCTTGGCTCAGAAGATCAAGATGTCGAATCAATTTGGGTGGAGGTAAGAAATAGCAAGGGAAAGAAATCACTGGTGGGAATTGTATATAGGCCCTCTAACAGTAGCTACACTGTAGGGCAAAATATTAATCAAGAAATAAGGGGGGCTTGTAAAAAAGGTAATGCAATAATCATGGGCAATTTTAACTTTCACATAGATTGGACAAATCAAATTGGCAAAAATAGCCCTGAGGAGGAGTTCAGAGAGTGTATTAGGGACTGTTTCTTAGACCAATACATCGGGGAACCAACCAGGGAACAGGCCATTTTGGATCTGGTAATGGGTAACGAAACAGGATTAATTAATGATCTCAAAGTAAAAGATCCCTTAGGAAGCAGTGATCATAACATGATCGAATTTCACATCCAGTTTGAGAGCGAGGATCTTGGGTCTGAAACTACTGTATTAAACTTAAATAAGGGCAATTATAAAGGAATGAGGGCGGAATTGGCTAAATTGGACTGGGTAAACAGATTAGATGGTATGATGGTGGATAACAGTAGCAAACATTTAAAAAGATATTTTATGACTCGCAACAAAAATATATCCCTGTGAGGAGGAAAGATTCCATAAAAAGGGTGAACCAACCATGGCTAACTAAGGAAGTCATGGATGGTATCAGGTTAAAAGAAAAAGCGTACAACATGGCAAAGATTACTGGTAAGCCCGAAAATGTTAAAATCCAGCAAAGGATGACTAAAAGAATAATAAAGAGGGAGAAAATAAATTATGAGAGTAAACTAGCAAGAAATATAAAAACTGACAGTAAAAGCTTCGACAAGTATATAAAAAGGAAGAGGGTAGCTAAAGTAAACATTGGTCCCTTAGAGGATGAGATTGGGGAAATAATAATGGAAAACAAGGAAATGGCAGAGGAATTGAACAGATATTTTGTATCTGACTTCACAGTAGAAGACACTAATAATATACCAATAATAGTAGAAAATCAAGAGGCAAAGAGGGAGGAACTAAAAACAATCACTATCACTAGAGAAAAAGTACTAGGTAAACTAATGGGTCTAAAGGCTGACAAGTCCCTTGGACCTGATGGCTTAATGGAAGTGGCTACAAAGATAGTGGATACATTGGTTATAATCTTCTGGAATTCACTAGATTCTGGAAAGGTCCCAGCGGATTGGAAAACTGCAAACGTAACACCCCTATTCAAGAAGGGAGTGAGACAGAAAGCAGGTAACTATAAACTAGTTAGCCTAACATCTGTCATTGGGAAAATGCTAGAATCCATTATTAAGGAAGAAGTAGCAAGACATTTGGAGACTCATAGTACAATCAAGGAGAGTCAACATGGTTTTATGAAGGGGAAATCGTGTCTGACAAATTTATTAGAGTTCTTTGAGGAAGTAACAGGCAGGGTGGATAAAGGGGAACCAATGGATGCAGTATATTTGGATTTCCAAAAGGCATTTGATAAGGTGCCACATAAAAGATTACTGCACAAGAGCTCATGGTGTTTGGGGTAATATACTGGCATGGATAGAGGATTAGCTAACTAACAGAAAACAAAGAGTTGGGATAAAAGGGTCATTTTCAAAACGGCAATCTGTAACTAGTGGGGTGCCGCAGGGATCAGTGCTGGGGCCTCAACTATTTACAATATATATCAATGACTTGGATGAGGGAACAGAGTGTCTTGTGGCCAAATTTGCTGATGATACAAAGATAGGTGGAAAAGCAAGTTGTGATGAGGACACAAAGTGTCTGCAAAGGGATTTTGAGAGGTTAAGTGAATGGGCAAAAATTTGGAATATAATGTGGGAAAATGTGAAGTCATCCACTTTGGGAGGAAAAATAAAAAAGCAAAATATTATTTGAATGGAGAAATATTTCACAATGCTGCGGTACAGAGGGATCTGGGTCTCCTCGTACATGAAACACAAGAAGTCAACATACAGGTGCAGCAGGTAATCAGGAAGCCAAACGGAATATTGGCCTTTATTTCTAGGGGGCTGGAGTATAAAAGCAGGGAAGTCATGCTACAACTGTACAGGGTGCTGGTGAGAGCACACCTGGAGTACCGCGTACAGTTCTGGTGCCCTTATTTAAGGAAGGACATACTTGCATTGGAGGCAGTTCAGAGAAGGTTCACTAGGTTGATTCCGGGTATGGAAGGGTTTTTTTTTATTTGTTCATGGGATGTGGGCGTCGCTGGTGAGGCCGGCATTTATTGCCCATCCCTCAGTGCCCTTGAGAAGGTGGTGGTGACTTCCCTCACGAGTAAAGCAAGAAATAATCAGAAAGAAGCAACTTCCAAGCTGAAAAGTGCCTTGGAAATCCACTGAGCACAACACATGGTTGAAGGAGTGGTGTGGGAAAGAGGGGTTCCATTTCATGTGACACTGGCACCAGTACTGGGAAAACTGTGGGAAATGGATTTCAATGTTGGCAAATGTGAGGTCATCCACTTTGGATCTAAAAAGGATAGATCGGAGTACTTTCCAAATGTTCCTATGTGCCTGAAGCCAATCCTGCAATTCACTCTTTTGTTTGTCCCAGTAAAAATCACGCCACAGTTCTAATGACATCATAGGATTCCAATTTTCATGCGTTTTGAAGCACCCACATGCTTCTGGCGGATGCCTCTGCCACCTAGATGAAGTCAGGAATTAAAATGGCAGCCAGCGTGATCTGGGCAGTAAGTGAAATTGATAGATTTTAATGCCCCGCCCCTTTCTCGTCAGGCGGGGTGCGTTAAAATTGACCCTGGTATTTCAAAAATGGTACATCCTCCCAATTTCTACGCTGGCAGACTCCTTTTTCTCCATTGCCTGCTTTAACTATCAAAAGTGCCATACCATCAGAAGATTGCTGAGTGGATATTTAAACATTATTTCCACCAGAAGAGAAGAACATAAAAATAGTCAGAAATGGTGCTAATCTCCATCAGAAAGCTGCTGGCTCACATCCAAAGAAAATCCAAGGCCACAATTATCTTGATTTAATTTGAATGATACATTCTATGATGTTCTGCTGTGTGTGCATGCATATACATAGTATAATTAAATATGGGCTATTTCTTGTTCCCTTTTCCTGCTCTGGAAGATACAACTTCTAAAATATATCAGTTTTCAAAATCTTACTATAAGGAATGGAAACAATTTACTCAAGATTTCTCATTAATGGAATTTCTACTTTTGCTCTGCATGAGATAATATAGGAATGATTTATTTAGTAGTATTTGCACTTCGAAAATAGGACTTATCAAGCTTATTTTACAACATAAAAATAATTGATTTTCAATAGTTTGGTTCTACATGCCTCAGTTTTCCCCATGAAGCTTTCCATCTCTGCGTATCCTCGATCACGCGGGAAGCAAAGGTGGTCCAAGCCACAGACTTTTCAGCGACATCATCCAAACACATGTACACTGACAACACCCAGCTCTACCTCACAACCACCTCCCTCCATCCCTCCACTGTCTCTCATTTGTCACATTGCTTGACCGTGAGCAAAAATTTCCTCCAACTAAATATTGGGAAGACCGAAGCCATTGTCTTTGTTCCCCGTGCAAACTCCATTCCCTAGCCACCGACTCCATCCCTCTCTCTGGCCACTGTCTGAAGCTGAACCAGACCGTTCACAACCTTGGCGTCCTATGTGACCCTGAGATCAGCTTCCGATCACATATCCGCTCCGTGACCAAGACCACCTACTTCCACCTCCATAACATTGCCTGTCTCAGCCCCTGCCTCAGCTCATCTGCTGCTGAAACCCTCTTCCATACCTTTGTTACCTCCAGATTGGACTATTCCAATGCTCTCCTAGCTGGCCTCCCATCTTCCACCCTCCATAAACTTGAGCTCATCCAAAACTCTGCTGCCCGTATCCTAACTCGCACCAAGTACCATTCTCCCATCATCCCTGTGCTCGCATTGGCTCCCAGTCCGAGAATGTCGTGATTTTAAAATTCTCATCCTTGTTTTCAAATCCATTCATGGCCTTGCACCTCCCTATCTCTGTAACTTCCTCCAGCCCTACAACCCTCCGAGATCTCTACACTCCTCCAATTCTTGCCTCTTGCGCATCCCTGATTTTAATCACTCCAACTTTGGCGGCCGTGCCTTCAGCTGCCTAGGCCCTAAGCTCTGGAATTCCCTCCCTAAATCTCTCCACCCCTCTACCTCTCTCTCCTTCTTTAAGACGTTCCTTCAAACCTAACTCTTTGACCAAGCTTTTGGTCACATGTCCTAATACCTCCTTATGGGACTCGATGTCCAATTTTGTTTGATGACGCTCCAGTGAAGTGCCTTGGGATGTTTTACTATGTTAAAGGCGCTGTATAGAATCATAGAATGGCTAAAGCACTGAAGGAGGCCTTTCGGCCCATCGACTTTGTGCCGGCTCTTCGCAAGAGCAATCCAGCTAGTTCCACTCCCTCACCCTTTCCCTGTAGCCCTGCAAATTTGTTCCCTTCAAGTACTTATCCAACTCCCTTTTGAGAGCCATGATTGAATCTGCCTCCACCACCCCCTCAGGCATTGCATTCCAGATCCTAACCACTTGCTGCGTAAAAAAGTTTTTCCTCATGTCGCCTTTGGTTCTTTAGCCTATCATCTTAAATCTTTGTCTTCTGGTTCTTGACCCTTCCACCAATGGGAACAGTTTCTCTCTATCTACTCTGTCTAGACCCCTCATGTAAGGAATCTTACAACACCAAGTTATAGTCCAACAGTTTTATTTGAAAATCACAAGCTTTCGGAGCTTACCTCCTTCGTCAGGTGAGTGAGGGGTTTTGAACACCTCTATCAAATCTCCTCTCAACCTTCTCTGCTCTAAGGAGAACAATCCTAGCTTCTCCAGTCTATCCATGTAACTGAAGTCCCTCATCCCCGGTACCATTCTAGTAAATCTCTTCTGCGCCCTCTTTAATGCCTTCACATCCTTCCTAAAGTGCGATGCCCAGAATTGGACACAATACTCCAGCTGTGGCCGAACCAGTGTTTTATAAAGGTTCTTCATAACCTCTTAGTTTTTGTACTCTATGCATCTATTTATAAAGCCCAGGATCCCATATACTTTTTTAACTGCTTTCTCAACCTGCCCTGCCACCTTCAACGATTTGTGCACATATACCCCCAGATCTCGCTATTCCTGCACCCCTTTTAGAATTGTACCCTTTAGTTTATATTGCCTCTCCTCGTTCTTCCTACCATAATGTATCACTTTGCACTTTTCTGCATTAAATTTCATCTGCCACGTGTCCGCCATTCCACCAGCCTGTATATGTCCTCTTGAGGTCTATCACTATCCTCCTCACTGTCCACTACCCTTCCAAGTTTTGTGTCATCTGCAAATTTTGAAACTGTGCCCTTTACACCCAAGTCCAAGTCGTTAATATATATCAAGAAAAGCAGTGGTCCCAGCACTGACCCCTGGGGAACACCACTATATGCCTCCCTCCAGTCCAAAAAACAACCGTTCACCACTAGTCTCTGTTTCCTGTCACTTAGCCAATTTCATATCCATACTGCCACTGCCCCTTTTATTCCATGGGCTTCAACTTTGATGACTAGCCTATTATGTGGCTTCTTCTTCTTGTTGTTGTTGTTGTTGTTGTTGTTCTCTACTACAAACACTGCTGACCACAGTTGGTGCTGGTAATGGGAAAGAAGGACAATATACCAGTTCACCTTCTATATCACATGGTGCTCAACCTACCAGGGATGTTTGCACTGTAAGTGGAATGACATATCAAGTCTGCACTTGTGAATAGTTGGACTGGGAAAATGTTGAGTGAACATTTTGGGGGGAAGTCTAAATTTTTCATTCCTAGTAAACTGCCTTGATAATATAAGCATTGTTAAATTAAGCTTCTTCTCCTCCCCCCTCCCCCACCAACCCCTTCTGAAAGTGCTGACTTATGCTGCAGTATGCTTTACATGGACCCAGGCCACTCTCCTGTACGTCATCCAAGTGCCCATTAACAGGGAGCATTGGCAGACTATTCCATCATGGCAAGTATCACAGCTAAGTTCAATCCTATGTTTACCCAATATCCACTCATGTGCACTTTCCAATAAGGAGTCACTAGGTTATAATTAGGAGATGAACCCTAACTTCAGTTTCCCTCCCTAGCCCAGGAACAATAATGCCAATTTTAGCAAATCCAATCTCATCCTGGCCAGGGTCAATTAACTCAGCACTAACCAAGTCTAAAACTTGGGCCTGTTTGATCCACACAGCTTTGTTCTACACTGTAATTGCAGTTACCAACAACTGACCCATCAGGGAAGCTTAAACTAAACTTTTCCTGTAACTTTCAAAGTTTAAACTGGAGCCACTGAGCACTCATTCTAACCATCATAGTTCAATGTAACTAAAGTTGGCACATTGTTCTCAGCTTTTACAGCTTACGTAGGCCTAGCATTTTGGACTGACTTTTATGAAAGCAGCTTTGATACTTCTGGACTAGAGTGGTCAAGAACATCAGTTATTCATAGGTCAAAGTAGCCACAAAAGCCCTTAATCAATCAGTAGAGTCTGAATATGATGTCATCTACGTTTGCATGGACCTTTTAGACTTTGTCAGCTTTTCGGTATCATGGACTAAAGAGAATGCAAATGGCTGCTGTCAGGACTTTTAAAGGCTTTTCAAGCAAAAATCATGGGCTGGAAAGGAATGTTAAAGTTTAACTAGATACACAATAAAGACATGTGGCAGCTTTTCTAATGGCTGGAGTACATAGCCTGAAGCATTTTACAACACACCATATTGCCAAAGGATACTTAATGGTGTAGGTCCATCCCTGTCGAGTTTCAAATTTAGTGCTACAAAATTATTAAGTGTAAAAAATTAGGTATCCACGAAAATAACTTTTTTTCTCCAGCACAAAAGCAATGATTGAGATGGAATGAAAGACCATTGTGGAGTGGCAGTGTGAAATGACACAGTTACAATGCAAGCATAATTGGACTGAATTATATAAATTAATTCAACATCAAACTTTATCATACATTCTCCATAATTAACTTATTGATTTACTTTTCTAAGTATATTTAGAGGTCAATAAGCTGCTTTAATGTAACATCACTATTATAACTGAAATCCTATGAGATTTAGTTAGTTCCAGTAATTGTTTTTCAGTTACAAATAATTCATAAATCTGATTACAGATATATATTTAACCATTCATGAAAATTTGCAATTATTGCTCTCCTGCTGCACAGTTCAACTAAACCTGTTCTCCATTTACTTTGAACCTGCGTAATTAAATACAGCAACCTACAGCATGCTAAACCTGAGTATTTTTATACATGATGCTGATTTGATACATGTTCCATACCTTTCTGAAAGATAGCATCAAATACATTTTAAATCTGTTATTTGCAATTCAATTACATTGGGAAATGTTTATTAAATCAACAATGAACACATTTGCCAAAATAAATTACTTAAATATATCCAAGAATTAAAATCTTTTGTGTTTATTCCAGTAAAAGGATGAGCATTTGCTGAGTGCAATAACACAGCAAACAACTGAGTGTACTTTCCCCCTGATCCCTGACTCTATATAGCTTGGGGTCATTGACCGGTGACATGTGACCTGCAGAAGTTAATTCCCACAGAACAATGGCAAAGCCCTGCCATGGTCTTATACTATTACATTTTGATACTAAATTAATTGTTTGTTTTCTCACAGAGAAGATGTCTGACCCTTTAGGCCAAGTCCAAAAGTAGCTGGAAATACATGTTACAATTGCATGTTCAAGTGATGGTCTACTAATAGGATTTAATATTCTAATTAATACATTTTTTAAGTCTTGTCAATGGGATAAAATATTCCTTCCTCTGCGTAGATATTGAAATCAATCATGCTCTGTTTCTTCATGCGTGACTATAGATAACCAATTAGGACCTATGTTTATAACTAGTTCCTATTCCCACAATTGTTTTTTACCAGCCCCTAAGTATTAGAATGGAAAAGGGATGAAATACTTTGACATGAGGAAAAGACATTATCAAATGCTGACTAAATATTCATCTTGCTGTGCAAAGGAATTCACATAAATATATACAAAAGATCTAACATTTATTTACTGAATTGCTGAGATTGAAACAATCATTGCTTTCATGGTTGTCAAGTAGGGTAGGATTACAATGTTTTTTACCTTATCTTTTCCCAATGCATTACTGAAGTTTAAATATGTCAGGATGTCCGAAGCTTTTGATTTCATATCTAGGATTTTCACCAGTTGCAGAAAAACATACCTGCCAGTTTGGCAGAGATTCTAATTTATACTTAATTGCATTCTTGAGGCTTTGCACTCATCCCTTGATTGACAGGGGGAGGTGTGTGGTTGACAGCTGAGTTTTGTTACTGGTTGATGAAGATTCAAGATACCAGATGGTAACATTCTGACATTCAGCACAACTCCCTTTATGAAGTTTCCCAATTTACTGTGGCTTATGATTAAATGCACATTGTTTATGGCTGTGTCGAAAATACAGAACCTTTACAAAACACCCTTTCATAAAAGATTTCACACATTTAACAAGAAGGATCTTTTCTTGTATTTACACTTCAACAACACAATGAAGACATGCAAACACTCTTATGTCATACATCTACAAATGAAAGTCAGACCAATCATCAACATCTGTATAATGGCTGAACGTGCACTGTTAAACTAGCCAGGTTTAGGAATCAGATTGCAACCATTAAAGGTCCAATTACAAAGGAAACTTTTTTTTCTCCCTACCCATCCTCTCCTGAAGGCAGTAACTCTTAGTTGGAGTCATGGTCATGCCTGCCAGAAGCCTCCAGCCTCCTGCCCAGAGATCTTTCATTCATTTGTGTGGCTGGACAGTGAAAGTTAGTAGGCTACCCAAACATGGGGAAGGATCATAGTCGAGCCCAATCTCTCCTCACCCACCATCCATAAATGTGCAATACCAGCAGAGGACACAGGAGAGAGGTGAGAAACAGGAACCTTGACTAACTTTCCCTTTCTCTAACTCAGGAACACTGACTCTAATTGTAGCACTCATTCCCCCTTTCCCTCTCCAATACTGAAAATGGCTGACTCCACTGTTCTGTTTGGCACAGTATCAAACCATGTGATGCATTTCCTCACTGAGCTAGTGAGTCTTTTCTGCCATTGGTGTATATTATCATCCAGGCATACACATACTATATATAAACAACAGCTAAAAGAGAAGAGTTGTGCATCTACTGTGACATAAAAATGTCTGAATGTACTCACCCTGCTAAAATTGTGCATCTATGGATCTCAGATAGTAGTGGGCTCACCTGTGATGTTGCTCACAGTAAAATAGCCTACTATCACCCACTATCTATGTCCACACATGAAAAATGCTCATTTGTAAGCGGTACTAAAGGGCATCACAGCAAGGAGTCAGCACCCTCAGGGGAACAGCAGGTGGTAGAAGAAAATCTGTAGAAAAAAGGAAGAAAAAAATTCTGAGCTAATAAACAATCTTTATATATGCTATGGTTCATAAATATGTAAATGCAAGGTAGAGGAGGGGCTGTGGCAGCATGGTGGCTACAAATAGGAACATAAGAAATAGGCTGAGTAAAAACTAGGGTCAGCTGTGAGGCTCTCTCTTTACACAGAGACTCACATTTTCCCCGTAAGTCCTAAGGACTAAGACCACAGAACCTGAAGAAGAACAGCATTTCAAAATCATTTTAACTTTTTAGTCTGCTGCTTGTAACCAACAACTATTTCTGCTGCCAAGCTAGGTAGAGAGATATATAAATATATTTATTTGATTTTACTTTTATGCCTTTGTAGTGTATTAAGCAATATTTCTGCCCCATCAGTGATCTGTTATTCAAGCTCATTTTAATATGAAAACTTGCAGCCATTCAATCTACGTAAGGCATGGGAGCATTTACCAGAAGCAGCAAGTCCCCACTTTGGTTACATCTCTAAGTTCTGAAGCAGATTTACTATATTTCTCTGACAGACCAAGATTAGCAGAGTAACATATTTTACAATGACTATGTCAACACACTAGCTTTACAGCAAGGAAGTCAGCACCTTCAGGAGAGCAGCAAGTGGTAGAAAAAAATCTACCATCAAGCACATATCAGGCAAGTGGGTTTGTGCTGCGCCCATCCAAAGGAATTGGCATCAGACCAGACCATTTTTGTGCTTGGGCCTAATTTACATTATTTCAGTGAGCTGCCAATGTGCATGATGGCAGGAAGAAGCAGCAAGTGTGGCCAAGAGGGGGCAATAGTTGTGAGACCAGTAGCAGATTTTGAAGGAGGTGCAGTGGAGTGATCCATGCTGACTTGCGGAGAGGCATGGAAAGCAGGGAAGGGAAGGATTGATATTGCTGGGCCTAAACTAGGGTCGTGCGGGGCAGTGCAGAGAGTAAGGGAGATGTTAAGGGGAGTCCTAGCCAGACCTGCACACCCTATAAGCAACTCACTAATTAGGAGGGCAGGAGATCGAGCAAGACTGCTGCTGTTTAAAGGCTTGCAACAGCACCCTAATAGGGAGGTGCTTTGTATTGTGGAGGACTGTTCAGCAGCAGGGAAAATAACTTTGAACAGGGTATCCAGGTTCTCTGATGGAACAGTGAAGGTGCAAATTGAACAAGTGACCTTTTTCCTGCAATGGGTGACTTGTGCCAAGACAATTCAGTCACCAGGCATAGAGGTTGCGGGCAGAAAATGTCAATGTCACCAGTGTTGTCCCTAGAACCTAGCTACAGTGCAGAAAAGAAATTAACAATCTGGCCAGGACTCCCCTTAACATCTCCCTTACTCTCTGCACTGCCCTGCATGACCCATTTTAGCCCCAGCAATATCAATCCTTCCCTTCCCTGCTTTCCATACCTCTCCTCAAGTCAGCATGGATCACTCGACTGCACCTCCTTCTGCTTGCAGTCACACCTTCAAAATCTGCTACTGGTCTCACAACTATTGCCCCCTCTTGGACACACTTGCTGCTTCTTCCTGCTATCATGCACACTGTGCTAAGCTACCTCATAGATCTTGAAAATCCATCAGCAAGGCACATGCTAACCTACCTCCACTCTTCTTGCAGGAGAAGCTGTCACACAATAGAAGGAGAGGTCTTGCCTCCATACAAATACTGACGCCGATGGAAGAAGCCACCTTCAATATCATTGGCAGAGAGAGGGCCTGCAGTATTGCCAGATGTGGCAGGGTTTTTGAGCATCTTTCCTTACTTTTCTTCTACTTAACTCTCTCATTCAGACAGTCACACGCTCACCGTGATAATCTAGTGGTGCATTGCGTTGCTACTCTGTGAGCATGCTTCCTTCTATTTGCTTTCTCTCTAGTCACAGCTCTGTTTGCTCCTTCCTCCTGCTCCTTTCCTTTTCTTGCAAGAGTGTAATTCCCAGAAGGAAAGAAAAGTGCAATGCCAGAAGCCCTTAAGAGTTCAGAACATTCTACAGCAACTACAAGCAATTTGAAATCATTAAATAGTAAAAAAAACAGCATCTAATGCAAGCAAAATGTCTTCCAAAACTTTCTACACTATTACCTGAGAGCAACTGAGGATCCCTTTAAATACCGCTGGAAATGGTTGCCCCCTGACTTGGACCACCCATGATTTGTGAATGGGAGCAGTAATTGGTGGTATCAACGTGGGCAGAAATGAGAATGGCGTTGGAGCTCATAACTACATCTTCTGACCCCAATTAGAATATATTAATGAATCCCCCACCTGTTTCCGGCATATACCTTAATAAGACCTCAGTTAGAGTACTGTTTGCAATTTGGGCTCCATACTATGGGAAGGTTATTGAGGTTTTAGAGCAAGCACAATGCAAATTCAATAGAATGCTGCCTGGTGTAATGTGATGGAAGTGTTTAAAATTGTGAAAGAATGGGACAGGGTAGATAGAAGCAGATTGTTTCCAATAGTTCAGGGGTCTAGATCAAGGATTCATAGATACAAGATTAAATGTTAGAACAGAGACCAAAAGATACTTCTTTAAAAGAGAGAACTGTGAGGCTGTGGAATTCACTTCTAGGGTTACTGGTTATGGAAGAAACCATGTCAACATTCAAGATTAGATTGGGTAGGTGGATGAAGGAGGAGGAAATGCAGGGATATGGGATTCGGACTATTTGCTCACATGGAGAGTAAAGGCCAACATGGACTGGTTGGATCGAATGGCCTGTTTCCTTGTTGTAACTTTTATGTATTTCTATGTATAACTCAGATATTTGACATAATGGCTCAGTATTCCAGATCTGTTCCAAGCCACATAAAAGTACTTTCACTAGTTAATAAAGTGCCACATTTGATAAGGTACTATGTAAGAGACTTGTTACAAGGCATTGAAGAGAATATAGCCATTTGGATAGAGAGATGCCAAGAGGACAGAAAGCAAACAGTAAGAGCAAATGGACATTTTTCTGTTTGGCCCAAAGTGAATAGTGGTGTTCCCCAGAATGCTGTGCTGGGATCTCTTTTGTTTTCCATTTATATAAATGATTTGGTCATAGGTAAAAGAGGAATGATATTGAAGTTCATAGAATCATAGCAGTTTACAACATGAAAACAGGCCCTTCGGCCCAACATGTCCATGTCGCCCAGTTTATACCACTAAGCTAGTCCCAATTGCCTGCACTTGGCCCATATCCCTCTATACCCATCTTACCCATGTGACTGTCACAATGCTTTTTAAAAGACAAAATTGTACCCGCCTCTACTACTGCCTCTGGCAGCTCGTTCCAGACACTCACCACTCTTTGAGTGAAAAAATTGCCCCTCTGGACCCTTTTGTATCTCTCCCCTCTCACCTTCAATCTATGCCCCCTCGTTATAGACTCCCCTACCTTTGGGAAAAGATTTTGACTATCTACCTTATCTATGCCCTTCATTATTTTATAGACTTCTATAAGATCACCCCTAAACCTCCTACTCTCCAGGGAAAAATGTCTCAGTCTATCCAACCTCTCCCTATAAGTCAAACCATCAAGTCCCGGTAGCATCCTAGTAAATCTTTTCTGCACTCTTTCTAGTTTAATAATATCCTTTCTATAATAGGGTGACCAGAACTGTACACAGTATTCCAAGTGTGGCCTTACTAATGTCTTGTACAACTTCAACAAGACATCCCAACTCCTGTATTCAGTGTTCTGACCAATGAAACCAAGCATGCTGAATGCCTTCTTCACCACCATATCCACTTGTGACTCCACTTTCAAGGAGCTATGAATCTGTACTCCTAGATCTCTTTGTTCTATAACTCTCCCCAACGCCCTACCATTAACGGAGTAGGTCCTGGCCCGATTCGATCTACCAAAATGCATCACCTCACATTTATCTAAATTAAACTCCATCCGCCATTCATCGGCCCACTGGCCCAATTTATCAAGATCCCATTGCAATCCTAGATAACCTTCTTCATTGTCCGCAATGCCACCAATCTTGGTGTCATCTGCAAACTTACTAACCATGCCTCCTAAATTCTCATCCAAATCATTAATATAAATAACAAATAACAACGGACCCAGCACCGATCCCTGAGGCACACCGCTGGTCACAGACCTCCAGTTTGAAAAACAACCCTCTACAACCACCCTCTGTCTTCTGTCGTCAATCCAATTTTGTATCCAATTGGCTACCTCACCTTGGATCTCGTGAGATCTAACCTTATGTAACAACCTACCATGCGGTACCTTGTCAAAGGCTTTGCTAAAGTCCATGTAGACCACGTCTACTGCACAGCCCTCATCTATCTTCTTGGTCACCCCTTCAAAAAACTCAATCAAATTCGTGAGACATGATTTTCCTTTCACAAAACCATGTTGACTGTTCCTAATCAGTCCCTGCCTCTCCAAATGCCTGTAGATCCTGTCTCTCAGAATACCCTTTAACAACTTACCCACTACAGATGTCAGGCTCACCGGTCTGTAGTTCCCAGGCTTTTCCCTGCCGCCCTTCTTAAACAAAGGCACAACATTTGCTACCCTCCAATCTTCAGGCACCTCACTGATGATACTGAATTAAAGTGCCTGGCAAACTGTGAGGAAAGATAACAGGAAATTACGGGAGGTCATAGATAGGACAGGTCGTGGAGTGGAAGTAACATTGAATTTGTACAAGGCATTGCTTACGCCCCAGTTGGAATATTGTGTACAATTCTGACCGCCCCATTAGAGGAAGGATATTCGAGCCATGGAAAGGTTACAGCAAAGATCCACTGGCATGTTACCAGGAATGAGAGATTATGAAGAAAGGCTTGAAAAATTGGGGTTTTTTTTCAATGAGAGAAGACTAATGGGATTTAATAGAGGTTTTCTACATTATGAAAGGTTTTGAAAAGGTAAAGTGAAAGATTGTTTCCATTGGTTGACAAATTGGTAACTAGGGGCATAGACTCAGGATTATCACTCGAAGAACAAAGGGTCAATATAGATGATTTTCTTTACATAGAGAGGGGTTCTAGAACATGGAATGTTTTATCACAAGTAGCTGTTAACTATAATATTATTTATAAGGGAACTGGATGAAGTACTTGAAAGGGAAGAATATAAAAGGGTACAGGGAAAGGACAGAGAAATAAGATTAGAGTAAATAGCTCCAATTGAAGGGTTAAAACCGGCACATGTGTTAAAGGCTGAATGGCCTCCTTCTGTGCTGTAAATTCTATGATGCTATACACTTGGAACGAAAAAGTTCCGCCTGACCTCTTCTTACTCTTAAAACTCTAATGTTGTGTAAATAATAACACTAGCACATTCTAAAGTCTTATTACTATGAATAACACAAACTAAAAGTAGGAATGTTCTACTTAATTAATCTTGTTTGAATGTGAGTTCAGTAAAAGAAACAGATGCCTTTACATCAATTTAGACAAGTGAAATTTAGGACTAACACAATGCAGATAGAAAGAATATAACCTAAATCGTGCTCAGGCATTAAAGAAATGTTTTTTAAAAGTCAGGCCAACAATAATACCCAAATTCTTCCATTTTTCTGTAAATTATCCTTATCCTGCAAATTCAGAAATGTTTACAATTTAACATGCTTTTTGGAATTGCACTTGGATGATTGAAAAGGGTTATGAGATTTGTTGTGAAACTATTAACATATCTAATGATTATGCAATATATGGTCAAAGTCTACTTAGTTTATACCTGAGGCAAGTTCGCTCTTTATTTCAGAATTGGAATGCATGGGGGAAAAAACATTTGCTTGTCATCTTATTTGAATTAGCATCTGTATAATTATTTCAATCATCCCTATGTGCAGTGCAACAGGTGCATTGGAAATTTTAGGAAAGCTGTGCTGGAAGATTCAAACCACGTTTTCAATCCAGTTTTTTAAGTCACTTCAGCTGATGGGAAAGCAGCTCCATACCCCCCACCCTTCTCAGTTAGCATTGGAAGCCCTGCAGTTAGTTCTGTTTGGGAGTATTGTTCAGAGCAAACCATCCGTTGAAAATCAAGCCCTCAAGCTCATTACGTATTCTCACTCTGAGGTGACCAGAGGTACTTCCTGCAGCCCAGTCTGGCTGCTAATTACCTGGTCAAACACCTTGTAAATACCTCTGTAAACCTGTCAAAGAGAGAACACACCTTTTCACTGAAAGGTACTTACTACGTGTTCCCTTTTCAACATTCTAATTCTGTTGTTGAAACAGTCAGCCAACTCTTTCGGCAGCCCTTATGTTTTCTTTAAGCCTTTCTCTTAGACTACTACTGATTGTGTTGAAAATAAATGTTTACATACAGTAAGGCAGCAGTTTCCACACACTTCTATTGTGTCCTCAATCCTGATAGACATTATCTAAATGTTTAATTTTTTTTCTTGTTTTGCTTTCTAAAACCAAAGTGTGATTTTCAGGACATGATGCATGCACAACACTCTTACTTGAAAATGCAGACATTCCACTTCCTTTTTACATGAGTGATACTTATGACTAAAGTGATTGAGTAACAAAAGCTACCATTTTAGCTTTCTCACTGTGTGCCACAAACTATAAGATAATTACTGAAGTGTTAATTTCACTTGTATTTTCTTCCTTATCTCCCCGATATTAGTGTTATGTGAATTATAGCAAAGTTACAAGTAAAAATTCAACACAGTTTTCATATTGGGGCATGCATATCAGCCTCATGTTCACAAACTGCAATTTCTTAGACAATAAGCTACACATAGTCAGTCCTTGTGAAGGAAACGGTTGTTATAGAAGATACACCCTTAGGAACATTGCAGTCCTTCGATAAGAACATCAGTGAATGATAAAATCATGCAGTTCTTGTTGTCTGAAATAATCTGAGTATTTTTCAGTTAATTATCTGCACTTTATTTTACATTCTATGCCTAGACTATGCATCATTCTCCAGCTGATTGGGGGTAGGGGGAGCTCTTTTTATGCGGCTCTATAACTAGTTCTAAAAGATGCATGAACAATCTGACCTCACTTACCATCCAACTTTGCCTCTCTACAGGGAATTACTTCCCATGTAGCCAGCTGAAATCTGCAACTGACTGTGAGATCCAGGGATTGATCAACTGCATGCATGAATCTACGTTCTATCATTCTATACTGCAGTATATTGGTACTACAATGTACTGTTAGCTGGTCACCCATTTGTTTTTACCATACAAGTGGGGCAAATTTTGTTTCAAGTAAAATAATTAATTTATGTTTTACTTACTTTTAATGAGAATTCTTCCAATTTAACAATGATTTCACTGTGAAGACATAAAGATTCTCGCCACTTCAAATCCACACAGCAAGCGTTATAAACAGCAAAATACAGCAGGCAGAAGTAGAGAAAGAGAAAAATAGTTCTGGTGACAATATTTTCAAATAAAACATTAACAAAATACCTGCTTTATAAGATCTAATAACATGTTTAACCATGAATTCTAAGTATACCATTCTCACAAAGTTATAAGCTCAACCAGTAAGAACACATGTGCTGATACTGAGCTTACCAGCAACCTAGGCCTCGATTTTAAGGGGGGCGGGGGGCGGGAAGCTTGCACGGGAGCCTGGTAGTGGGCGACTTAATGGTAGGACCTCATTTAAATAAATCTCTGCAGATTCCTGCCCGACACCCAGCCAGATTGACTACCTGGCCGGCGATCAGGAGTGGGCACCTGGCAACAGGAGACTGCAGCCAGGGACTCTTGGGAACGGTCCCCAGCAGTCAGTGGTGAGGGGGGGTGGGGGGAAGACGCTGGCAAATATCGGGAGGCGGGGGGGCGGGGGGGGGGGGGGGGAGGCTGTAAAGCACTTTGGGACGTCCTGAGGTCGTGAAGGGCGCTATATAAATGCAAGTCTTTCTTTTTTCTTTCAAGACTACTGCAGCCCTGATCCATGGATTGTAATCCCTGTACTATTTGACATTTTTAAAATCATCCTTTGATATTGCCAGCGGTGGACTGTTATCTGTAGATTTTTTTTAAAGAATTTTATTTTTAAACTATCAAGCCAGCCAGGTAAATTCTGGTCAGTCATTACATAATCACTGCACAGTGCTTTTCACATCTAACCAATATTTGTCTATTTTTAATAATCATCAAACCATGTAACACACAACTTTCACAAAATGACATCCCCATTAAAGTCCCAATTCTTCCACTGCACATTTTGACACACTACATGTGAGGTGACAGACTTAAACACATTACAGCGAAGTTGGTGAATAAAATAGCTGAGATGGTAATGCAGCAATGAGCATTTTATAATGGGAATAAGTTTGATAACAAAAAATGATTTCACGGGCTGAAATAATGAACAATTGAATGACCACACCAAAGGATTAAGATAAGCAGGGATAACATCAATGAAAAGTTTCCTGGTCAGCTAATTAGATTTTTTTCAACAATTATACCAAAGGAATGATTCATTAATCATCACAACTTGTTTATTAAAATTAAAATATTTGTTATACTTCTCAGCTGCACACACTTAGCTTAACCTAAAAAAAACTGTCCCCAAAAAGTGAGTGTTTTCAACTTTGTGAATTGAATCAGCAGTTTCCAATTGAATCCACAGCAAGTATTGTACAGCTTTTGGAATTAAAAACCCGAGGGAGAATATTGTCTGCATGTGGTGATTCAGATAACTGCCTTTAGTAGTGAAACATTAAGTCCTATGAAACATCAAAATTTAGCAGAGAGGAAACAATCTTCCTGCAGACTCTTGTAAATAAAAAAACAGCAGTGAGGTGATTTGCAACCATGTAATGGGCTTTTGTTTAGGACTATTTCTTCCGAGCTCAGGGGCCTCCTTGTTTCCTTCTCTGCGGGATGTCAATGTTTCTCCCCATAGCTACAAAGGATTAGGGCTTGGGCCCCTCCTCCAGCCAGTCACCCCCAATCTAGCACATGCTGAGGCCTACTAAAAGCAGCCCAGAGAGATTCAGTGAGATACGAGGCTTTCCGAATTAGGATTTCAACAGTGCAGGTTGAATTCGTAACACTGGAACAGTGAGCACAGTTTGAGTGAAAGCTCCCCAAATTCTGATGTTTTTAAGTCTGTTGTTACCAGACCATAAGAAAACTCAGCAAGAAATGAAAAACAATTTTCAGCTATTATACACTGAAAAAGCTTATTACAATATCTCAATGCACCAAAGCTAAATGGTTTGCCTCATTCATTCTACAAAAGGGGATAAAAATAAAAACACCACATTAACAACCATTTACATTTCAGTCTTGCACGACCTTTGGAAGCTCTGGTGATCTAATATATTCAATGTCATTCAGTACTTCAGCAGCTATGATCAGCAACAGTCAGTAGAATATAAACAAAAATAAATAGTGACCGTGAGCACAATGGTACAAGACAGATGCAGATGTTATTGCCTTGAAAAGTCTCTTGCAATGCTAGCACCTGCAAAAATTCCTAAACCTATGGAATTTCTTTCAGCCCAATGAATCTGAACCCTCTGACACTTCCCCTCTCACTGAAAGAGCTGTGGAATTTACAGTATTCTATCCCTGTAGGAAGAGACAATGGGGTACAGCGGAGGGGGTAAAGTTTACAGTTCTAGCATCATGAGGCATTGCACCTGGCTTGTAAATAATCAGTAAAACTAGCTCATTAAACATTAAGTGTGAAAAGAGGTTGTGGGGTCTTATTTTCAACAGGGAGTGCGTATTCAGTAGTCAACTGTTTGTCTAATGAAAGTAGTCCTTTTTGACAATTTTTGTGAGAGCAACAAGTCCCCAAGCCCCACACCACCTTCGGACAAGATGCTGAGTCAGTGGCCTATCCCCAACTTTCTGGCAGTGCTTCTCTCAGCCAGTCACTAGTAGGCACACAACAGGAGCTCAGGGATGCCTTCCCTCAATCCCCACCACCCCAGCCCGCCCTCTTTCCCCCCCCCCCCCCCCACTCCCAGCACAACCAAGATAGAAAAAACAGCAACATCAAGGAAATCAAATCTGCATTGTTCCCCCATCCCCAACTACCATGGCAAAGATTAAGACGCAACGTCATACTAAAACCAGTCATTTTATTAAATTCACCTGCTGAGTATTTTTATACTTATTTTGCATGCTACTCAGACAACAGATGAAAAGAATGATGTGTGCAGCAATTCAAAGTTGCTCTCTCAATAGCAAATTAATCAGGAAAAAAATATTTTAGAATTGTAGTTTTTGGGACATTAAATACAGTTACAATTCCTAATTTTATGCAGTACTAAGCCTAAACTGGCTTATAGTTCCAAATTAAGGGTCATTCCTGTTTGCCTTATTCTTTGTAGAAAGTGTCTACACATCTCAGTTTAAGAAAAAACTAAGACCACGGCCTTTAAAACTTAAAAACAAACCCCCATAAATTCAGTTTTGGAATGTAAGGGCATGACTGTATAATCACAAAGTATTTCAGTAAAGCTGGACTGCCCAGCAGCAATTCAAAAATTTGGGCTTTTAAGAATGAGTTTCGTTGTTTGTCCCTGCACACAGCAGCTGCTTTTTTGGTGGTTTATTACACATAGGCTCCAATGAATAGGATCTGCTGTTTTATAGTACATCAGAATTACAGAACTCCATCTCTTGGCCTACCACAGATCTGACCGATCAACGGCAGGGCACTGGAATCATAATTCTTCGCAGAAATGGGAGCATAAAGAGGGTTTGTTGGAAGCTGGCTGGGTCTACAAAGTTCTGCCTGCAGGGCCTGCCGATGCCATCTCTAGCTGTGGTCTTTAGCCTTGTTAGGTACTGAAACAGGGATTGTTCCCTTGTTTGGGATTGCAGAAGTACTGGAATGAGGGAAGGGGTGGCAGTAGGGCAGAAGTCCAAGAAAGATTAAGACTTCCGTTTCAACCTCAGTTTTCAGCTTGGCTAAAGTACAGGTTTAGTATCTGAATTAACAAAGACATCGGTGAGAAATGTTCTTTAATTTTTTCACATTAACTATTGTGTTAGAAACACATATCAAGTTAGTTATTTTCTAATAAGTATTGTTGTATACCAAGTTGAAGATTCAACCTAATCTTTTGCAAAATTCAGAATATATTCCAACTAAAAATATTCACTTCTAATTAACTATGTGAAATGCAAATTCAGCATCAGGTACAAAGCATAGTACTTTACTTTAAAAACAATTATATATGCATAATGCACCAACTAATATCTGACTGTGTATGCACCAACCCACCATTTCTACTTAACTGTTTTTACGTGGTTGAGTTGAAGTGTTTTTTTAAAATAGCCATTGTCTAGCAAGCAATGAGGTGCTGAAATGTTCTTTATCCTTCTTTCTCTCAATAACAGCAGTGGACACCCAGCTGAAGGATGGACTGGGATACATGAACATCATTTCAAACAATATTTGGCATACACACAAAAAATTGAAGGGAAAATAATGAAAAACATTGGTATCCTTCACTCTTGATATGAAACAGTTTTGCCATTTTGAGAATGTTGACTCCACAGAAAAAGTTTACTTATTTTATTCACTTAAGTAAATAGGAATTCAAATTCAAATCTATTTTATTTCCACAGCCATTACATTTACTCCTGTTAATTGAACAATTTTAACAATTTGCACAAGTTCAATAAATACTTTTTGACTGGTTACAAATTTTACTCTATTTACATACTAAATTATCCATAGCCAATAGCTGCATGGTTTCTGTAAGTGTAAAGTATGGCACAGTTTTGTGTTGGGTTAGCTGCCGCTCTAACTGAAATAGCTTGAATCCACAGAAGAGAACATTTTATTTAAGGTGTTGTGCACTCTGGGCCATGAATGGTGGGAATGGGGAAATGACACAGATTTGATTTCCTGATAAGAAAATAAAATGTTTTAGAAATGTCTTTCACTGATATTAGTTGAGTATAACTGCATAAGAATGAGGGTGGGTATAGTCCAGAAATCAAGCCTGGGCAAACCAGGCTTTTAAAATACAACCATGGCCTTCTTAGAGGAATCCATGGATTACTACAGGCGCCTTTGTCAAGAACGCAGTCACAAAGCAACAAGTGTTATGGGAATGGCAAGAATAGCTGTGGGTATCTATGGCAAGAAAGTAGAAGCCCTTCTGGTCAGGCATAATATACCTGATGATAATAGGTGATAACAACAATGATTGGAAAAGGTATTGGATTGTAGACAATCAACTCAAGATAAATGGTCTTCTAAATTCATGCTGTAGTTCAGGTTAGAACAGATGCTTTGACATGCTGCAAGATTGATCTATTTTTAGATATAGATATAGTGGAACCCTAATGAAAAGCTTAGTTTTGACATTTGGTCTGATATATTTGGGTCAGCCTTAGTGAATATATTCAGCAGATATCCCCAACCTATACAATTGAAAATTACTGGATTAACCCTTTACCCTTCACATTCATTTCATGGCACATAGACTAAGTGAGGAGTTTAATAAAGCATAAAATACCAATTCAATTGAGGGAAACAGCACCAGACAACTGTTTATACGTGGTTGAGTTGAAGTGTTTTTTTAAAATAGCCATTGTCAAGCAAGTCATGAGGTGATGAAACATTCTTTATCCTTCTTTCTCCCAACAAAGTTCTGAGGTTTCACTGGAGGGGGTACGAAAGGCACATATTGTCCCCTCTATTTTTTGGCATGGTTTAAATCATTTTCTTCATCCCCTCTTTGCTCCAAGTCCCAGAATTGACCTCGACGTCCCCTCCCCGCAAACTCTTTATATTTGGTTGTGCCTCGTCATAAAACAACTTCAAACACATAACACAACAAATCACCTTCTCTACACCTGTACAATGGAAAACAGCAGGTTGACCTGATGCTAATAAAATAGAATATATTAATCTTTTGAAGAAGCTTTGCACTTTTTTTTAATCTTGCTATCTTTTGGAGCCAACGTGTTTTGTGGGAACATCTTAAATTGGAGTGCTTCACAAATGTTTACTATTACATTTAAAGAAAACAACAAATAATTTGTGTTGTATCATAGATTGTGAGATATCAGAAAACCTTATACTGTATCTCATAGCTCTAAGTTTAGAACTACACCTGAATTCTAACAAAGGCATTCATACTGGGTTATACTCTAACTTCTTCTGCCCAGATGATTAAAGTAAAAACATTTAAATTAATATAAACGCTGCAGAGCTTTTCAGAGCTGTGTGTTTAGACAATGAGCACCATAATCTGCAGTTCCAATGTAGTTGTGTTCTGCTTACATATACTATATTACTGAAGTAGGGAACTTCTCAGGTCGTTCCAAAGGCAGATATTAAATGCACATTATCTTTTGGAGCTTAATTTAAAGATTATTCTTGCCTCAAACTTTAGCAATTTATTTAAACCTTTTGTCTTGTCTATTTTAAAACAGGTCAAGATGGAAGATTGAAGAAAAATGCATTTTCAGGCCATTTAGATGCCAGCTCATTCAATAAGTGGCAATTATGACTGTGAGTCCTTCCAGATCCAATTACACAGATTAAACAACCTTGTCCTGCTTACTGCTTGAACATTTGTGACATTTTTATTTGGACCTAGAAAGTCTTTTTTTAAACTGAACATGCATTTACATGACTGCAGAGGATCCCATGTTTAAACATGGTCAAAGCTTACATTACTGCCCTTTGTTCTGCTACATGCTGACATTATACACTGCTGATCTGATAAAATCCCCACTTTCCAACTACAGCAGTTTTGAAACAAAACTACCACGAGACAAATGAGTAATAGTGATTTACCAGAATGCCCAGTACACAGTTTTAGAAACTACATGCTGAGGTTGTGAGATAACATAGAATGACTGTTAAATTTAGGGTTAACAAATGACACAGGGGATCTGCGGAGAACAGTAAATGTTTAGTGCAAGAGGAAAAATGCATTACTCTTTTACCCAAAAACACCACCAGAAATATTTCCTGACTTTACAAACCATAAGATGCTATGTTTTTATATTTCTTATATCTAGACTACTTTAAGAGCTTTTGAACAATTCAGAACAGATTTTATGAAGTTCTTTAAAGCTTAAAATTTGTGACTAGTTTAGGAGTCTAAATCCTATTGCAACTTAGGAGAGAAATTCAAATGACAGCTTAAACATTGCTAAAGTTGAAATGGTAGATGGGTGGTCACAATCTACATCAAATTAAATATTGCATTTTATAGATTATGTCTACAATGTGTGTGCTGATTAATTAAGCATTTAATGGCTCAGTGATTACATCTAAGACAGCCACAGAGACCTGTAAGGTCCCAGTTTCAATTCCTGTCTAGTGGTTCCTGGTTTCTGCTGAAAGTGTGTCTGTGAACATGAAGGGAGGATAGAACTGGCATTATCAGTGATGTTCCCCACAATAAAGTAACCTACCAACACTCAAAGGGTCACATATGAAAAATGGCTGTGCAATACCAGTGGGCTGTTGATGGAGAAGTTGTTTTCAAGGGAGAAAACTGAGGGAAAAAAAACTGCTTTTAGTCCCAGCAGGCTGTAATGTACAATGGAGCATTGCTGCTGATTAAAAATAAGTGGGCTGGGGATATTTATATTATTGGAACAATTATGCAAATAATTATACATACTACCTTTGCTTTCAGTTACATGAAATGTATTTTTCAGAAACCTTATCATATTTCCCCACAGAAATTATTATAATATTTTAGCTATAATATTCTACCAAGTTCTTTTATACTCATTCAGCTGGAGATTTATATTTAATTATGAGTTGCTGACCAACAATTAGACTGAATTCCATTTTTTTGGGAGGTATTGTTGTTGGCACTGATAAACTGTACCTTGAAGCATTGTTTTGCATGTTGCAATCGGGAGCACAAATTAGGTTGCATTGCAGAATTAACAGTCATGAGCTCCTTAAAACCCATCCCTGGTGATTTTTGTGTTGGTGTACTGGAATTTCCAGACACATCGGGGAGGAAATGTCCTTGTACAGTACAGTGCAAATGCTGAGGATATTTCCTCCCCACAATAAAAAGGATACAGAAAGAAATCCTTCACAAAAGCGAATGTAGGAAGAGAAGGGCAGACAAGGTTATTTTATTTGCAGCCAAATACACCATCAGTGCATTTCTCCATCCTGCAAATGGAAGTAAATCGAGCCCTTTATCTTATACACAATTATGTCCTATGTAGCTAGCTGCTGTGCTTATTCAACTTTTCCATCAACAAGTAACAAACCAGAATAAAGATAACACTCCAGGAAAGTTTATTAAAATATATTTTATTGCAGCTTAAAAGACTAAATAAAGTAATTTGTCACAAAACATTTATCCCAATATTTTGTGTAATTCTGAAAAAGCAATATTCTCAATTGTGGATGTAATTTTCTGACTAGCACATAACTGCGCCAGATGGTTTGCTTTATGTCAGAAAGGCAGTTCAATTTAAATTGACACAAGACAGATTTTAACTAGACCTGGCTGTGTGCATGCAACAAGAGATATTTAAAAATGACAAGGATTAATGTACAGCCTGTCCTAAGTTGTGTGTCACAAGTAGACCAAGTTTGATAATAAACATTCGGTAGCATTTGGTACAAGATATATTGGAAGGTGAACTTGCTTAAACCCTGAATTTAAGATATTAAGAATAAATTATATTTAATGATATTCAGCATTTGAAATTCACAGTAGAGAATTAGATAGAATCTACAACAGGCCATTTGGCACAACTGGTCTATGCCTGTGTTTATACTCCACACGAGCCCCTTTCCACTCTAATTACCTCTTCCCACCCTGCCTCCATGACCCTCTATTCCCTTCTCCCTCGTGTATGCATCAAACAGCAATATTATCTGTTTCAACCACTCCATGTGGCAGCAAGTTCCACATTCTCACCATTCTCTGTGTAAAGAAATTCCTCCTAAATACTTTATTTGATCTGTTATTGGTTATCATTTTTATGGCCCCTTGCTTTGGACTCATTAATAAGTGGAAATAGTTTCTCCAGATCCACCCTATCGAACCCCTTCATAATTTTAAAGACTTCTATCAGCTCTCATCTTAGTCTTCTCTTTTCCAGCCAACTCTACTTTTCCTGATAGTTACAGTGGGCAGAATTTTAACTCTGAAGAACAGGTGGGCTAGGGGCGGGGGGCATTGAAAATTGCAACAACTTCAGACCTGCCCTCAATCCCAGCCATTTCTGTTTTTTACCAGGGCGGGATGAGGGGCGGGCAACCAACCTTTCAAGGAGGCTCCAGGCCTCCATTTTGAAAAGTTTTGCAATTTCAACCCCATGGGGCGAGGATTCCCGGGCCTTCTCCGTCACGCTACAAGAGAGGAGGCAAGAAGGCCCGAAACTGCAGGTAAGTGCCTTTCTGGCACAGCTTGTGGGCCTGGAGCAGCAGGAGTGCTCAACGATCACGGACCCCCCCACAATGTCCGATCCCCCTTCCACAACGATCGCAGACTCCCCCACCCCGGATCTCTGATTCCCCCCCACCCCAAACGATCGCAGACACCCTCCACCCCAATCCCCGATCCTCCCCTCAATGATTGCGGACCACCACGATGACCCCCGATCCCCATCCACCCCACCTCGGTGACTGACCCCGGTCTCTCCCCCCACGACTGACTCCTCCGATGACTGACCTCCCCCCACATAATGACTGACTCCCCTCCCCCCATGCCCCCCCCCCCCCTCATCCATACAATCTAAGACTTACCTGAAGACTTACCTTTTCACGTCCTCTTCATTGCTCTGCTCCCGTCCGACTGAGGCCAGCCTGTCAATCAGGCCGGCCAGTCAGACGGCAAACCAACCAAAAAAAAGACGTCCTTACGACAAAATCATAAGGACGTCTGGGAAACCTGTACTTCCAGGTTTCCCATTTGCGATTCGACCCCTGTACCCCCTTTCCAGCTCTGCGTCAAAATCCTGGCCATTGTTTCAGTTTTGATAACATCCTTGTAAATTTTTTCTGCACTTTCTCCATTGCTTGAATATCCTTTTTGTAGTATGGAGACCAGAACTGCACACAGTACTCCAAGTGTGGTCTAACTAAGGTTCTATATAAATTTATTATCTCCCTGCTTTTGTATTCTATGCCTCTAGAAATGAACTCCAGTACTTTGTTTGCACTCTTTATGGCCTTATCAACTTGTGTTACTACTTTGTGATTTATGCTTCTGTATTCTCAGATCTCTTTGCTCTTCTACCCCATTTAGTTTCTTAAATTCCATGAATAAGTGGTGTCCTTATTCCTACAAAATGAACCGCATCACAGCGCTATATTGAACTTCAATTGCCATTTATCTGCCAATTCTGCAACCTATTTATGCCGTCCTGTATTTTGGTGCAGTCCTCCCACATTATTAACTACACCCTCAATCTGCAAATTTTAACACTATGACTCCATTTTCTGAGTCCACATCATAAACGAACATGGTTAATCAGTGGTCCCCCAGCATGGATCCCTGCTTGAGTTCCCACTTTCTGCCGGTCCAAGAAACTTCCCCTAACTCCTACCCTATGTTTTCTGTTTTATAGCCATCTTTCAAATGATTCTGCTACCTGACCCCTGACTCTACATGCCCTGACCTTTGTCATAAATCTTTTATGTAGCATGTTATCTAAGGTCTTCTGAAAGTCCATGTATACCACATCCACTGCATTGCCCTTGTCCACTCTTTGTTACTTCTTCAAAGAATTCAATAAGGTTGGTTAAACATGACCTTCATTTTAGAAATCCACACTGACTATTTTTGATTATATTCTCAGTCTTTGGATGTTTTGTTATCTCATCTTTTAGCAAAGATTCTAGTGTATTTCCTACCACTGATGATAAGCTAATTGGTTTGTAATTCCCTAGATTAGTTCCATCTCATTTTTTGAAGATAGGAATTACAATTACTGTTTACCAGTCCTCTGGCACTATTCCTTTTTCATTTGAATTTTTATATATGGATACCAGTGCCTCAGCTATCTCCTCCCTAGTTTCTTTGAGCATCAGCAGGTGCAATCCATCTGGACCTGGGTCTTGTCCTTACTAAGTTTGGCTAGTTTGTCTGGTATCTCCTTTCTTTCTATCTTAACTGTTGTAATATCCCTCTTTGTTATCTTCCAGCGAAAACTGACGCAAAGTATCTATTCAGTATCCCAGCCATTTCAATATAATTTCCTTTGAGTTTATCTTGCTCATTCCTTAGTGGCCCTATCCCTGACCTTTTTTAAAATGAGAACTAGAGAATGTGCATTTTTGCATTTTGAAAGCTGAAAAGAACTTTTACCAATCAAATAGTTAAATATCTTTAGAAATAAACTTGATTGGTTCAATAAAATATTATGAGGGGAATTTTAACCCCCCCTCCCAACAACAGGGGGAGGGGGTTGGGGGATTAAATTGCTAAAAATTTGAAACCCGACCCCAACCTGCCACGAACGCACCTACTTCGGGTTGGGGGACGGCCGAGTAACCTGCGGGTCAGTAATTTTAATATTTATATGAGGCTGTGTTCCTCAGATTTTGGCTGCCATTTAAACTTAGGCTGAGGGCTGGGTTTCCCAGGACTCGGGAAACGCAGCAGCTTGAAGGGAGGGGGGAGCTGCCAAATCCAACAGGTTTTTTTTTTAAGAGCACTGCTTGTGGGCCAGGAGGAGCAGGAGTGCTTCCCCCCGGCTCCCCATGCAAACCTGCCGTGATCTTCCAATCCCCCCGCAATTGGCCAACCCCCCCAATGATCTCTCCTCCCAGCCCCCTCATGATTTCTCCCTCTCTCCTCACTGCCGCGCTCCGAGCCTTCCAAATCGATCCACGATCTTCTCAATTGTCGGGGACCATCCCCAGCGGTCCCCGGCTGCTGCCTTCTACAACAGGCTTTCCCGCCCAGCAGCCGGCCAGCCTCTCAACCTGACCAGGCAGAAACTGGAGTTAAATAAATTGTAATGAGGTCCTGCCATTAAATTCAGCAGGGCCTCCGCCATCCCAGTATTTCCAGGTTTCCCGGTCGCTGACATGCGTCTCCACTCCTTCCCTGCCTCCCCATTAATATCTGAGTCTATGTATAAATGCACATAAATATATCTAACATGGTTTGTTTCTTTATTTGAAAATTTATGAAATATGGAAAAGATCTTTATGAAAAATATAATGGATGACTTTCACTTATTTTTTCCAAGTTCCAAATCATTTGAACAAATCCCTAATAATTTAGGCATTAGATGAAATGAATGAGATAAGAAGTTAGAAGAAATATCTTTCAGCAGAGTTGGAGTGCTTTACCACAGGAAATATTTGAGGCAGCGACCATTACATTCTTTAAAGGGAAGGTGGATAAGCATTTGAAACACAGGAAGATATAGGGTTAGGGAGAGAGTGTGAGGTAATGGGATGAGTTTTGGATTGCTCTGGCATAAAGCACAATGGGCTGAATGGCCTTCTATGCTGTGACATTCAATGGAGACGATTTTAACTGTGGCCATCTACTCAAATGGGGCAATTTTGGACTGCAAATTGCGTTGGGTCATGCATTGCCTTGTTTATGTTGGCGCTCCATCCGCCACTATCTTGGTTGGAGCCTTTAGATGGGTGGCCGGAGCGCCCGCCTGTTTCAGAAAGGAGGCTACTTTTAATATGCAAATTGGGGTCCTATACATACATAGGACTTAGATTGCAATTTTGAGGTAAAAGTAGGTAAAACATGCACTGTGCACGTTCTGCCCATTTGCATCGGCATTGAGCAACCTAGGCAGTGGTCCTTAAAGGGACCGCAGGAGGCCACTCAAATTACGGTCCAAATCCTTTTTCACCTTTTATTTTTGTGGGGCCCTGAGGTGCAGGACTACTCCTCCTGGCCCCATAAAAATACTCCAACCTGCTGCTAGCCCGTGTGTGCCCCCACCCCAGGATCGGACTGTTGGCTGGATCCTACATGCAGCTGGCTGATTTCCCATCCTCCCATCCTCTGCACAGCTTGTCACGTCGATGGAAATGAGGGCTCCGGTGTCACGGCACCTCCCGCCGACCACCCGCTTTGAGCCAAAAGATAAAAAAGGCCCCTATGGTTCTTACATATATTAAAGGGTTTTTTGCTCAATGTCCACAACAACAATAACTTGCATTTCTATAGCACTGCTAATGTAATTAAACGTCCTATGGTACTTCTCAGAGATCAACTGGTAGGTGAATTAGAACAACTGAATAAAAGTACAATTGAAGATATAGGTTTGAGGAGGCTTTTAAAAGCAGAGAGGGAAGTAGCAAGGCAGAGAGGTTTAGGGACGAAATTCAAGAGGGTAATTGCATAGATGGCTGAAAGCTCTGGCACCAAGGGAGGAACACCAAAAGGGATAGGATCTACAGGAGGCCAGAATCAGAAACATGGGCTATGACAGTGGGCTTCAGCAGGTCTCAGGAGTAGGGTGGAGCAAAGCCACAATGGCACTTGTAATCAAGTATAAGGATTTTGAATTTGGTGCATTGGAAGACAGAGAGCCAGTGGAAGTTAACTATCAGGAAAATAAGCAAACACAAATCAGTGAGAGACAAGATGTCCATGGCAATTTAGAGTTTGTTGGGGAAAACACAGGAAATTAGCAAGAAAGGCTGCTGAGAAACCAAGTCTTGAGGTAACAAAGACATGGTTTCAGCAGCAGTGGAGGTGGGGTAGTGGGAAGGTGGGCAATGTTGCAGGCATGGACGTATGCAGTCTTAGTAATAGATAAGACATGGAGTTTGAAGCTCAGCTAAAGGTCAACAACTGTGGTTGTGCACCATCTGGTTCAACCTGAGCAAGCAACTGGCGAGGGGTAGAGGGAGAGGAACAAGGATGTGGAGTTGTTGATAGGAGCCAAATGAAATTGCGTTGGTTTTTACCAATATTCAACTGGAAAAAGTTATGGTTCATACACAACTTGACATAAGATAGGACGTCTGACAAAACAAAGGCAGTCATGGAATCAAGGGTGCTGGTGGAGTAGAATGTGGTGTCATCACCAAAGACATCAAAATTCACTCCATGTCTGCTGATAATATCTCCAAGGGACAGCATGTAATAAAGGAAAAATAGGGAGCTTGTGGTATTCCAGTGGTGACCATGTGGGAACGGAAAGAGCAACCACTAAAGATGTGCTGGCTCCATTCGGGAAAGGAGTGAACTAGATGTAGGCAGTCTCCCAAAGGTGGGCCACAGAGAAGAGCTAGTGGAGGAGGATAGGGTGGTCAACTGCCCTGCATGCCACAGAAAAGTTGAGGAGGGAAAACATACCATTGCCACAGTCACAGAGGACAGGTAAGAGATGATCAGAGATTTTCGAGCCCTGCATTGGTACTGCACCATGATTTGGTATATGATTTGGTCATGAAAAGAATTACCAATCTGTATGTAAACTTGGATGAATCGGATATCCTTTTGTACCCTAAACCATCCAAGTTCCTAACCTCTGCATTTGCCCAAGATTATCTTTTAAACTCAGACCCAGGCCAATCTGGAGGCATATGAAGTAAATGAACTTGATAAAGTATATTATTTAATCACACCGGTAGGATTATGGCCATCAACACCCCAAGTCTGTCTTGTAGCTGAATTGCCCTTAGTCACAGTAATTTTTTCCACCACCAGTGGGAGAAATCTCAAGTAAAGAAAGGGGGACATTCTGCCTTGAAAAATAATGCTGAGCATATATCGACACAAAGTACTAGAATATATCTGCATGTGTATATGCTAACGTCTTTTTCCCTTACCTTTACTTGAAACATCTCCTGGTACATAAATAGCAGACATAATTAAGTAGGAACAATCAAGGCAGAGGTAAATACTTTTTTTTTTGGGAGACTTATGAAATTGCCCCATATTATGATATGTTTCACAAATCAGCAGGAAAATATATGTTGAATGTGTGTACAATTTTGAATAAATCCAATCTGTTTTTCTAAATGAGGTATCTGATACAGAGACATATGTATATTTGAAAGAGCAGTGATACTGAAAAACAGAGTAGACACTGGTCAACTGTATACTCCTGGTGTTGAAATTCCATAGTGATTTTGACTAAGGTGGTCTTGGTTCTATGGGCAAAGTGGAAACGAAATTATAGAATTTGAAGAGGAAATTTTTGTGGAGGTGAGTATGGAAGCTCTATTTATAAAGCCCAGAATCGCTTATGCTTTTTTTTAAAAAAAAGACAGCCTTATCAACTTGCCCTGCCCTTTCAAAGATTTGTATATATTAAACCCCCAGGTCTCTCTGTTCCTGCACCCTTTAAAATTGCACCATTTAGTTTATATTGCCTCTCCTCATTCTTCCTTCATAAACCTTAGTGTAGTATAAATTGGCATTTGCAGAGGTTGTTTACACACCCCTGAATGTAAAAGTGTTGCTAAATACATCAACCAGGGAGAGGTAAATAGTGTATAAGTTATGTAAAATTTTACATTAGTGCAATCTGTATTAAATTTCCTTATTCCATTCAAAAAACTCATCCCTTAAGCATTATGTAATTTCATGAATATTAATACTTTGATAATTAATGTGGCTATATTGTGCAATCATGCTTCTTCTATGGTGAAATGGGGGCAAGAGCTGATTATTAAAGTCTCATGCTGATCAGATGAGGTTGCCCTATTCCAGCAGCAGGCTCACAGTGAAGCCATTAATGGATATTCCTGATGCTTATGATAGCACTTGAAATTTAAAATAGGTTTTCCGAATACAGATCTCCACTAGTTTACATCTCTGGATTTTCAATAACAATCCACTAATGCAAGTTTATTGTGAAGTCATCTCTTGTGCCATTGTAAGTGGTAGCAAGAGGAGCACATCCCCACTCTAAAAAATGGGCAGAGAGAGAAAAGGCAAGTACCAATATAACAAATACTGTAAGTCATTAAACATCAAAAATGCAGATCATAAAATACTTTGGCAAGGTCTGTTACATTGGAGATTTTTGAGGGATATGCATGGGGGCTCTTAAGCAATCCAACAGGTATTTTATTTTCCAGTCAACTGTCAGCATGATTAGCAAAAGTGTTATCTAAATGAAAGCCAATAGTAATAATGGAGCTCCATGAGAGTAATCAAAATGTCTTACAATCCAGAACAGATTGAATGGTAGTGACCAATATTATTGTTGTATAAATACAATGGGCTAGAATTTGCTACCAAAATAATGGCAAGTATAATGGCGCTCGCTGTTATTAATATGTAAATAGTCCAGCAACTTGTGGTAAGGAAGAGATACCCCATGAATTGGGAATCGCCACAAGTTGCTGAACGATTTGCTTAACTGTTAGCTTCGCACAAACAGCATCTCACCCTTAACCTCCCTGTTATTTTTAAGAACTTGCTGGATTTGCACATTAAACTCACCACAGAAAGTTAAGTCTAGTAATTAATAGCACAAGTATCCTTTTAACAATGTGGTAATTGTTAATGACTGCCAATCAACCTCTCTGGCTCAGAAATTGAACAATTTAAACTGTGGAGTGTCATTCCCTCAGGCAGCGAATTGTTGCTGGAGATTTTTAAAATGTCAAATTTTAAATTTTAAATTTTTTACTTTTCCCATCACTTTTTTCTCTTAATCCAATCTTTCTTTCCCTCTCTGTACCTGATTTGACTCTAAATTCACCCTCCGTCTCAGTACTTTCTCTGTTTAATTCTCAATCCTTAAATCTCATTGGTTAAGGAGATACACTGTTGGTCCCACCATTCACTAAGGTCCCAAATACCCTGTTATCAGCTTGCAATTCCAGCAAGTAAGGGCGCAAAAAAAATTTTGAGCTGAAGGGTGCAGGAAAAAGTCTAGCTAACGGCGTACACTGTGAGGTGCCCTGCTCCAGCAAATTCTGGCCAATAGTTTGCTTTAATCACATTTGGTATTTTATGCATTTTGCTAATTAAAGCTGAATTTTATTTGATCCTGTGCATCAATCTTCCATGAATCACAGCCGAAAGACATCTTCAATTCAACCTCAATGTTCAACAGTGCGATTTATAGATTTAATATGGAACACTTGCGTTTGATGCACTTTTACAAAAGTATCCCAGAATGATCCTGTTCTTCTGGGAATAGAATAAATCCTCTCCATTTCTGGAATAGTCAGAAACTAAACCATAATGGAAAATGATAATAAGTCACTTGGGAGCCCTAACCCATTGGAAATATTTATCAGTGATGTGCGTAGAGATACATAGAAGCTATAATCACAGAAATAGGCCATTCGGCCTAACCAATCTGATACAAATTGAAGTACTGGCTTTCTTTCCTAGATCTTCACCCTCCACGGAGAATACCCTTCATCAGACAAGTGTCTGACAAAGGGTACACACATCAAATATCATAATCTGTCTGTACTCTTTACAGATGGTGTGTTCTTCCAGCATTTTGTGTTTTTTATTTCAGAATTCTGGCTATTGCCGTTTCCCCTTTTTATTTTAAAGCAATATAAACCAGCTCATTGTGCTGAGTGTATATGTTTAATGTATATTTTGTGCAAATATAACTTAAAAAGTAAATTCCCACACAGGCAGTAGATATGTTTTGGATATACATTTTATTTTATTGGAGTATGTCAAAGAAACAAACAAACAAGTAGCAGTGACGTAGATCCTGGTCAATCTGAGTGCGGTGGCGTAGTTCTTGGTTGGTTAGTCTTGTGCAATGTAGCAGTTACTGGCCATTCAACTTTGTGCGGTGTAGTAGTTTCTGGACGATCAATCCACGTGGTACTTTCTGACCAGTGAATCTGTCCACAGTTTAGTGGTTCCTGGTACATCAATCTGTGTGCAGCAGAGAACACTTTTATACCACCTGAATACTTTACCCTATTGTATCTGTGCATGCAGAAAAATTCCAAAAAGGAGGTCAATGCCTTCTATGATGACAATTTGGCACTGCTCTTAAAGCATCAAAAACAATAAATCTCAGAACTTTCAAACAAACTTACATTTTAAAAAACATCATTGTATGCATTATATACAAACAAAGTGGCAGATACTGGAGAAGGGAATAAAGGCTGTAACCTAATCTGAGAGTTTATATATCACATTAAGTTTAGTGAAATATTACTGATGTGAAAATATCAGTTTTCACTCCATATGCCTGTAGGCAAATGTCATAACAAGAGTCAATAATTTAACTGGCGCAGCCTCAATAGAGTAAAGCTTCAACTTTGCAGCAGATGCCGAGGTACTAAATAAAATGTAAAGAGAAAATTAACGTTTTTACCTTTAGTTAACATACTGTAAATGGATAACAAAGGCTATACTAGAAAGCTGAGTATTCAAAATATATTCCATAAATGATTGTGATCTTCCTCACAAGTGGAATAAACTGTGCATTAAATTGTTTCCCTGTCATGCATTCTGCTTATAGAGCAGACATGGAGTTAGTTTTGTTTAATAACCATATACCTAGTTTGAATTATTTATTTGTAGTGTAGATGTTTACCAACATAAAAGGTGATTCAGTATTATCATTATGTGATATATGTGCCTCTCACCCATCTCCAAATGTAACCTTTAAAATCACTTTAATCAGATGAAGTATTATGAAGTCTTTATGCTGTTTTTCCCCTTGACAATTCTCTACCCTCCTCTCTGGACTTCCACAGTCTCTAGTACCTCACCCAAGTGGCCATAATTTATTGTGAGTGTCTACAGTGAGCAGTGACAGGTAAGAATCATAGAATCATGGAAAGGTTACAGCACAGAAGGAGGCCATTCGGCCCATCGAATCTGCACCGGCTCTATGCAAGAGCAAGGTTATTCAACAGCATGATGCATCACAGCCAAGCCCAATCCTGTCCTCAACTGATGTCAACATACACACCCGGCATGTGTTGCAGGATAGCAATCAGCAGTGAGAACCTGGTCCATGTTTTCGCCTTCCTAACACACGGCTGCTGAGGCCAATTGTAGCAGTCCTATCACTACCCAAGCTGAGGTCAGCTAATTCAAAATGGACTAGGGTTTAAACATTCCTGTTTCTATGCCTCAGCTACTCATTGGGTACTCTTAGAGCTATCAGTGGAGCTTGCAATCTTTATACTTGAGGTGGTTTCACACTGCTTGCCAGAATTTGGGTCACAATCAAACTGGTGGTCTCAAACCAGAGTTACATTACAGTTTATGCATCAGTGTGATGCAAAAACTGCATTGCACCAATTCAGAATCTGCAGTGTAACTGGCCTATTAAGTTCATAGCAACAAATCAGCTTCAAATACACCTCCTTTGTTGAGTAGATCATGAAGCTGGAATGAACAGTTACCACCACGTCAAAGATAAAAATTAAAGTAGGCTGCTAAATTAACAATCATGGACCATAAAGCCTCTGAATAAACCAGATTCTCAGAATGGAAAAATAGTTTGCTTGCAATGTTACCAATCTGCAGTATGGTAGCACTTGTTTCGTCTAATGAGATTCAACAAAGCATTATTTCTGGGGAAACATCTAAATTGCTGAATTGTGGAGAAAAATTCAATGTATTACTTTTCATCTTTCAGTATTATCTCTAAATATAGTACACAATCAGCAGTAATGGCTATTTCATTTACTACATTGACTACCATGTACTGGCCTATATGTGTGAAGAACTTCCCAACCCCTCTACCTCAAATTTCTCCCCTTCCCTCCTCAAGGGATTGACACGCACTGACGTACAGTTCTACGTGCACTAGCAACCTCCAGTACCTCACCCAAATAGCCATTCTTCACATGTAAATCTAAACAGTCAGTGTTGGCAGGCTATTCAAATGTGGGGACATCACAGGCAAATCTGATCCTGTCATCAGCCAGTGTGCACAAATGCACACTTTACAGCAGGAATCATTAGATAGCAATGAGAGGAAATCCCAGCTGATTTTACCCTTGGTAGTCAAGAGAACTGAGGCCAATTGTACCTGAAACCCCTGTTGAGATCACATAACTCATTACAGACCAGGGATCAAAGCTGGGAGCTTACTGGTCTGTATGGCTCAATGCCAGGGTCAGGCAGTGCAGTTACCCACTAAGCCATGAAGAAATTAAAAGCAGCTATTCGATGCACAAACAGGACTACAGTATTAGTTACAATTATGTAACTAAAAAGAGAAAGTTTCCTTAATATAGCCAGAATCCATTCAAATTATGCCACCATTTGCCACATGTTACAAGTTTACATAATTCATTTTCTGCATTCATATCTTTGTTAGGTCTCACTGTTTAGAATAAACATCAGGTTAAATACTGACAAGGAATCAGGTCTACTGAAAGACTAAACAATGTTCCTATTTTGTAATACAAACTATTCATTATGCTACATACGTACTTGTAAAATATATCAAATTACATTGCCCTTGGTGTAGATATTAGTATATATAATCTTTCTGTGCTAATATGTTTGGTAAAATGATCAGTGATACACAAAACATTGTAAGCTGAGAAAAGTTAAATTAAAGTTTTATACACACTTTTTTTCCTTTAAAAATGTATACAGTGTATTTGACAATTTAATATTGCTCTTTAAGGGCACTGTCTTATGTAAAGTACATGACAAACTTCATCACTTTCATCAATGATATCACACAAATGGTGGCATAATGTGATTTAGATCTTAACACTGTATTTATAAACAAATCAAAAAGATTTGCCAAACACTTTCTTCATGAAGCCAGTGCTCTTTTAATCCTGCTTTGCTATATGCTAGTCACAAAGCAAGACTACGCTCACCTTCAGTACTGGCCATCAGGCCAGAAAAAGGTATTTTTGAAAAAAAATAACAAATTGAAAACCCATTAAAATAGTTTTCCCTTTTGCTTTACGACGAGCCAGACACAGAAACTACTTTTTTCAAAAATAAAACTGTCACTGGAAATAACTGGGACTTGATAGAGCTGCACCTTTTCAAAGATCACATGAGCCCACCTTCCCCTTTCTTCCTTCAAAAGCTTCAAGGCTGCCCAAAACACTTAATGTAAGTCGGTCTTCCCCAGCTAAATCCCCGGCTATGTTGGCTGCCATGCCTCTGCTAGACAGGGTCACGGGGGTCAAAATCGATTTCACAGGCCACCTGGAGAGCCCAGGCCGTGAACTGACTCAGACAATTTTTGTCAGAGCTCTGGCGGCCTTACCTCCCAGGGCTAGGCCCGGCTCGGCCTGCCATTCCGACTCGTGGATATTAGGTGGGAGAGCTATCGCAGGAAGAGGCCAGAGTTGTTGACCCTGTTGCCTGACCCCTTCAAACTTCAGCACAATTTTTCTGGCAGTTACCGTGGCGACTGGGCACCCCAAGCTTATCCTAGTTACTAAAAAAAAACAGGAGAAAAGAAGATTTCGTTTTGCAACCTACCGTGTGGTAATGATTCTGAGCAGCAACGAGCACTTAGGCTGCTCTCCCCTCGCCCTCGCCACCGTCACCCCCAATACTGTCTCCAGCATGTGTTTAGTGCTATGCCCGATCTTTATTTTCACTTCCATTAATACGCGTCACTGTGTAAAGTGACGGCATCTCCTTTTAAAAGCTCGCTCAATGCAGTGTGGAACTGGCGCCTTACAGCAGCACCTGACACATCCCAAACACCTGTTTATAAATCCTTTTAGAATGACATAAGACACAGCATTGAGAGAAAAAGAAAGTTTGTGTGTATGTGCAATGAGGTAAACAATCGCCCTCTTGCATGTAAGAAACACAATTAGCAGAAATTTCGACCTAAATGCATTTTATTAGTAAAAGAGTATAAACGATGAACACATTTATTCAATTTAAACATCAAGGCGCTTTGTGTTACTTCTTGACCAGTTTGTTGTTACATTAAATGCAGCAAAGTATTTTAAATTGTCAAGTTCAAAGGTGGGTTGGGGCCATAATGGAGGCCTGCCACATTCCCTGGTGACCGAGATCTGAGACTGATGAATTTTGCCTGCTGCCTCTGCAAGCTCTACACTGAATGATGATGGATCGGGCAGTTAAGAAATGACTGCAGGCACCTGATGGTTATCTGTCTCTTCTGTAGACAATGCAGTCCAATAGTTGATATGATCCCGCACATCTTAACTGCTGCCAATGAACTGTCCATCAGACATTTCGGGGTTTCATGTTAGACTTCCTTTTCTCTATTGTTTTCTCATTTGACAATCCCATCCTTTTCGTTTCGTTTTTATTTTTTTTAGCATGTTTCATGTACTCGAGACACCTTTTTCATGTCCTGGTGATTTAACGAGACACACTAAAGACTAAAAGTCAAATTGTCTTTCCAACATGTAATTAATTATATTTCACCAATACTACGTTGTGAGTGGTTGGAGCAATTCAGATGAACGCTAAGGTTTTATTCGTTAACATAAAATTCGCCTGTATTCGTGAGGGACTTATGCCAGGATTTCAAGTACGCGCACGTACATAATCGTTGAAACAATTGCATGTGAAAGAAAATCAGAGCAGGGTGAAGACGAGTGGACTATTAATTTAAAGTAAATTAAAAGAAGGAATAAAGTTCTGAAATGGAAATGGTTGGGAAAAGAAAACAGGGAAAGTGAAAAGAGCAGAACAAATGTAAGCAGAGTTTTACAGGTAATAAGACTGGAAATACAACGGTTATGCAAAGACTTCTTGTATCGATCTGGATAAAGAATGCTGTAGGGTGCTATTTCTTGAACTGAGAACAGATTAATGGTGCCATATATTAATGCTTTTCGCTTTATGATGGCTACCACAATGGTCTGCTTCAGGATTTGGCCACTCGGAAGTAGGACACTGTATAATTAAGCCTTTGGCGCAAAACTACTCTGAAATACAAAGAGCTGAGCTAATCTAAAAGCTCAAGTGCCCGTAAGTAAAACTTCAGGAAAAGTTATTGAAAGTGACAAATGCACGATGACAAATAATCAATATAAGAACATTTCAGTATCCTCTTTGTTTGTTTGCATTACTGCCAAGTGATGGAACGACCTTTGAAAGAATATTAAAAGAACTATTACAGAAAATTTCAACCAGAGCATTTTCTTAACAGAGTTCAAGTGGGGAAGATTTCTATGTTCAGCTGTCTTGCACCAGCAGTGTTAGATGTGAAGCGTGGACTAGGGAGGCAACCAGCTGATATATCTGTTAGGCAAATCTGATACACAGTCACTCGACAAATTTGCTCGCTTCTAATCTCAAATTGTGTCTGAAGGTGATGTCTTGTGTGATATCTATAATTCTTCGCGTACAGCACCGTAAATGACGCGTACTGTCATATAATCGATGTGAGAGCCTCAGCTGTCACAGATCTTCAGGCCGCCTTTTCCTAAAATGATAACGTGACTTGTCATTTGAGGAAGTTTTGGGTTTCACCATTTGGGATAATTTGGTGCATGAACTTCAAACGGCAGACAATGCGTGCAACATTGGCTGTATTTTTCTAATAAAAATGTGCCTTGAGAAGTAATTTTCTTGTCAGTTTAGTTTGAAACGTGTTTTACATCCCTCACCTAAATGGAAAAAATAGATACATACTAATTAACTTAAGGAACATATAATGTAAACAAAGTTAACCACAGATGTACGGAATTTACACAAAGTGGTTACGCTTTAAATATACTGTAATGTGATCTTGTCTTTAAAGTGTTTTTTGTAATTGTATATTTAAAATAACAAATTCCAACTTAAAGTCAAACGTTGCACTTGCTTAAAATATCTTATCCGTGATATGGTGAATCTCTCGTTTTGATTAATAGGTGCTTTAACTGAATATCTACCCTTTATAAGTAACAATGGAACACTTGAGTAAAACATTGGGAATGAGATACTTTAAAGAATTCAAGTTTCTGTCTCTGGAAACTGAAACGCACACTCCCAAACGGTTTGCGTACTCTAGTAGCACACAATATGTCTTTTGTGGTTCTATAAATAAGTTGAATTTAAACACGTTTAAGAACCAAACGTACACTTCGATCTACATTAGCTCAGCTTTATCAGCAATTCTAATTGCTGCAACATAGGGGAATTTGGTCAAAGATAACTAGAAAAAGAGTAAAAGCCTGGGAAATCCGTTTTACCAGAGAAAATTGATTTTAAGCAGAAATTTATGTTATTCTGAATGAATCAATATGAAAATATAGTTTGGGTCATCTTTGAAAGGCTAAATGTTAAGACGGACGGATCTGACCCGAGAAGAGGAATTCACTATATAACACCGAAAATAGTTACCGTTTGATGAATATTAAATGATACACTATTTCTACATGATTTTTTTAAAGTGACGTTTCCAGAAGAGTTGAGCACAGAGTTGATTCCTGGTAGTTTCCAATACTGGAGAAGGTTAAGAAAAAGGCCGCTGACTTTGGGGAGTTCTCTGCAATTCATTTTTGGATTCCGACCGAACAATTAGGCATCAGTCTTAATAACTGCTTAAAAAGCATGCTTTCTTTCTGTGTGTTTTAATGAAATGGTAATGCGTGAATTTTAGTGCAGGGTACTGAAATCTCATCCACTGACTGGTCCCCATTAGTCAGAGAGCTGTCATTTCCAGCAGAAGCACAATGACGAGCCCCACAGTGATAGCGCTCTGATCTCCATGATGGTTAAGATAACCACTTGATTAAAATGGCTTGGTTGTTCTGCCGTTACTTGATAAGCGTGTGAACCCGCGTTATTTACAATAATGTGCAATGCCTGAATCCCAGCGATTGCATACGCTTCTGCAGGGCGGTCTTCTTGCAACAGATTTCGGTCAGCAACTCACTGGTCCTGCTTAGAGAGGAACACAAGCTTCAGGTTGTGCTGCACCAACTGCCTGTAAAAGTTAATGAGAAATTTGATGATGTTCCCCAGATCAATGACCCTTGCTCAACACCAGCGGTGTTAGTTAATCCAGTTTGCAGGTGAGGGACGAAAAGTGCAGAGTGCTGGCAAACTATATTTAAGGCAATTATACATATACAGTACTCTACTATTACACTTTAACACAAACACCAGTCTGATTCTTCACGTCTTCTGTGAACTGGCAAGTAATCACTGCAGACTAATTATGGTTTTCGACACAGAAGCAGAATCAGGCCAAATTATTTAACCTGTACTATTTTTTTCTAGTAAACAAGGTGCATTTCATTGAGCCGTCAGCCCATATATTCTGTTTATTGACTGAAAATCGCCAAGAGTTGTACAGGAAACAGAGAATGCTTTCAGTTAGAATTAAGGATTATAATACATTAACTAAGTCATTCACACTCTCACTCCATATATTAAACTATCTTTTTTTTACCTGGGCAGAATGTTCTAGAACAGATTTGTGGGCTATATATTTAATTTCAGCCATTGGTCATTTCTAGAACACTTGAAAAGTATCTAATTGATCTTTGATATTAAATAAAATGTGTCCAAATGTAATTCTAAAATGTATCTATCGGCTTTCGGATGGATAGCTTTCAAAACAAGTTGGTAGACAAACCTTAAACTTAGCCAGAAGTATGGAGCGAGCCAAGCATTTGCTATGTAATGATGGTCAAATTATCACAACACATCATTGTTATTTGCGTGGATTTACATTATGGAATATTCCAGTTAAATTACAAGTCATTCATATTGCTACAGATAGTTTTGTGTATTGCATAGTTTACAATTGTGCATACTGTACTTTGATTGCAGAGTTACAAAGCAACCTCTGGGATAAATAGAAGATAAAGCCCCTCTGCATTCCAGTGCTGTCTGTGATAGAGGAGGCAGAAAGAGCACGATTCATCGCCTGTATAGGGACCACACCGAAGCATTAATCAGGTCGTGAAAAACTAAAGGGAACTATAGATTCGACATAATCGAGTTTCAACTTCTGGCAGTAGTTAAAGAATAGGTGGACAGCTGGATAACAGAAATTACTGTTTAAGTGAAGTCATGCGAATAATTGAGTAAATTTAACATTAAGATTCAAGTGATCATGATTAATAATAAATAGATTTACCTTCCTATATAAATTTACGCGTGGATTGTACGACTATCCAGATAATGTTCAAAAAGCAAGCCAAATGTATAGACCTATGTGATATTTATGTACGTTAAGTAATTAAAATGTTGTTTGGAATCTGAAGGTGTGATTTGCAGCAAAAGCAGAAGTGTAAAATTTCTTAACTACGTTGCAATACAATTAGTTTACAGTTAATGAATTATCTTGATGAAAAGACAGTACTCCATGCGCAGCAAACTTAACTTGCTCTATTATTGTTTCTCACTACACACCCCACACCCCAAGAAGTATTACAGTTTTGAATACCTTACCCATAAATGCCTGGCACGTAAGACAGATGAAGCCATGTATCGTTAACTGTTTGCTTGTGAGTTTTCCTAGTTAGTGTGTTTTTAAAGTTAACTTGGTAGTCTCAAGAAAACAGAATTCTAACAATTAGTTAGCATCTAAATGTCGTTATTGATAAGCGCATATGTGTGTATGTGTATAAATTGTCTTCTATTGCTAAATAATCCTTGCCCACCGATTAGTTATCCCCGATGATATTCGGAAATCACAAAAGAAAATCAGATTGTCGCAAGTTTTAACAACTGGTGCGATTTTCTTTCATAACCAACTGTTGAATTCTTAAGGGAAATCACAGCTTGTGATACAAGATCGGTCCCTTTCATTGGCTGGTTACAACAGTGTTTAGAAATTACATCTTAATTTGAGGAAATGTAAGTTTTATTTTGTGTGGCATTTGTGCAAATTTGAAACGCTGACGCAAAACCAGAAAAGATCGATCTTGTCTTTTAACTGTAGCAGATCAACAAGTGGGGACTGAAAAAGCAACATGAAATACCATCTGTTTCAAAGCTGATGAATATAGGATGCGACTGCCCTCTTCCCCTATTAAGCTGCCAAGGATTTTTTTCTAACTTTAGTACAAAGAAAAGAACTATGCATTTTCTGTATGTACATCGTTTTCATTTCTTTCATGGCTTTCTCTCGGCTACTGGGGGTTGTAAACAAGACCACGCGATCGGGGCTGAGTTTGACTCCGTTTTCCAATTCACTGAAGGCTCAGGCTGTGCGCAGCGGATAAATAGAGTCATTGTGGGGCCCATACATAAACCATCTCAACTTTTGTCAAGCTTTTATGCGAAAAGCACACAAAACCTCAATCGCTTTTCAATGCAAAAGACACCAAATCGTTGAGATGACATTACTCGGAAACAGACGCAAAACGCGAATCTCCTACGACATTTAGGTTCAGCAAGCTAAAGAACAGATTTCAGTCTATTTTTTGTGAGAAGATGAAGGGTAAATAGTGACAAGCCTTTCCTTTGGGTGTATTCATTTGGTCCCTTGAATGATCACCCAGTCTGTCGCACTGCCTGTCTAATTTATGGCTAGTTCGCTAACGTTCCCGCTTCATGTCATATTCAGAGAAGTGCGAGGGGCATTAATTTATGACCTGTTACGTTTCAAAAATAAAACAACGATTTGGAAATCAGAACCGTCAACTTCTGAACTTTCTATGCCATTTTGTTTTGACCGAATGTACGGTTGTGTAACGGTTAACATGCAAATGTCAGCGAAACGTTCAAATACATCCTTTGTTTTAAATTGTTTTAAAGATAATTTGTAAAAACGTAATTCTTGACAAATGAAAGAGAGATTTACTTCTCTTGGAAAGTAGAACGAGGCAGATGGTAACGGCGTCATTAACAAACAAACTTTGGATGTGCAAGTCAAGCCTGAAATTGGGAGGGATCCGGGGAACAATGGGGGCTGGTGTTGTAAAATCCCCTCTTTCTATTCACCCAAGCTAATATAGAATTCTGTATGGTTGCTTGCGCCCAGTACCATGATTGTTTTTTGAGTCTGGTTGTGACGGGGATGGGAGTGCTGGTTAGGATACTTTGTGAAGCAGTAAAGTTTTCAGACACACGTTTTAAATGTAGCTGATTATATCGGACTATTACTGCTTCTTCGGGTTGGATGTGCAGTCTTACAACAATCGTTATCTGTTCCTCAATTGCCGAGGGTATGCAAATAGGAGCTAGTTGCAGCCCGCGGTGTTTCTATTTCTCTGAAGACAAATGGGTTTGTATTGCATTAAAAAGAGTGGAACTTCAAAATATCCTAACTTAAACCTCCAAAAGCTTCCAAACTAACCCCGTTTAAATAAATCTACTGAATATCGTGTCATGACAGTTACATCGAGTTCCATCGAAACTACAGCACAGAAACAGGCCATTCGGCCCAACTGGTCCATGCCGGTGTTTATGCTCCACGCGAGCCTCCTCCCTCCCTACTTCATCTAACGCTATCAGGGTACCCTTCTATTCCTTTCTCCCTCCTAGTTATCAATAACTATCCAATACTACAATAATCCGACGCCATCTTTGGCAACTGTTTCAAAAAATACACTTTAGCATCATAACTTATTTTTAACAGAACAATAACTGCACTTTGTAAAGTTTGAGCATATGATTTATGACAGTTTGAAACTACAGCTCATAGGTCAGCAAGAACGGACACTATTAGCCCTTTAATCGATTAAGCTGCCCACAATAAGGTCACGTGTGGAGTTCCATACACTATGAGTATTCGACTTGATTAAAGTTTGCAAATCGATTTATTAAAACGGTTTAAGGATTCAATAGCAAAATTCGGGTATAATTTTTCAAATGGGCAACAGCAGGAATATCAGCATGGTATTGACGAGTTAGGAAAGGGTTAAGGATGACACTGCCCTTTAAACTTGTGGAGGGGCGAAAAACAATTAGATTGAGCGAGGCGTGCGGTGCGGCGTTTGTGCTGATTTGTTATTACTATTTATTTTAAGTTGATCGTCAAAATGTTGTTGGTGGATTGTAACTGGGGAAATTTGCAACAACAACGTCTATTTGGGAAGCTGTAAAGAAATGTGTAAACATCACAATCATGCATATTATTGTTAGTAATACAACAGGAAAGAAATATATGCTTTATATATGGCATAATAAATCTTTCAATATTTCAGTGACGGCGCAGGGTTTTTTTTAGAAATGCCAGGGTTGATTGCACAAATAATAGATTAAATCGTATACAAAACAAAGGGTACAGGTATTGGTCTCATGTTTACTAAATGGTCAGCTCCGTGCAACCTGATCGCTAGTGAAAGCTGACATGCTCATGCACTCGCAGCAAAGGGTTGTCGTACCTCCAGCAGATCTTTAAAGCTGCAAAGGACGTGTCCCCGAGGCATTCTTCAAGAAAATACTAGTCTGGCATTTCGTCACAGGCAGTTTTATAGGATTTTAAGGGCCCCGATCAAACGGGCTGAGGGTGATCTACATTAATGTCCGGATGACAAAGTGAGGACATGCACCTGCGGGGTATCCGCTATCTGCTCCGTTCACGTGGTGAATGAATTTAAAGATAAATAATTCCGATCAAGACAAACACTTAGCAGTGTATTTAAGACCACACTATTTGTACCAGGGAGTTTTGTGTTTGCACTGGGACCCAGTGTCACGTCCCCATTTCATTTGCTCCTGTTAGCAAGTCTTCCTCTTGTATTTGAATAAGAGCAACAAACACGTTTAAAATTGGTGTTTTCTGGAGAATATTGAATCGCACTATTGAATCGCAGAATTTGTTCTGATTTAAAAACCACATTTGGATTTTTGGTGAAAACAGTTCTAATTTAATAAAGTCGAGGTTCCTTGTTAACAGGGTTATAGTGCAGCTGACATTAGGCTTCCTCGATTTTACTGTACGTGAGGGAGAACCTCCTCTTTCTGCTAACACTCAAAATGCCCCTTTTTGCCCATTGAATAATAAACAGCTAACCTGCTCTAAAGGATTGAACCGTTTTATTTTACGTGATGCAATGAAACGAATTATCTCAAACAACTAAGTCCTGAAATACGGGTAACTAGTTTGCAAAGAAACTGTATGACTAATGAATCATATGGGGTGGAAGTGAATGATAATGGCACACTGAAATCTTACACTTGTGCTCGCAATAGTTAGTATATATTACATAGGTGCATGTCGGTGTAAATATGTTAAAATCATGTCAGAAATCCGAAATAACACCATGATGGGATTTTTTGTTTCGTCATCTGTTACAATGGATTTAGAAGCTTTTAATAATTAGTGGGAAACAACTGTGAAATAAGCGGACTCAATGCATTTTTTCCTGTTCACTTAAAGGTTGCCATCATACCGGAAATCTGATTTCCCGCGCAGCAGCTCTGATGCTAGGAAAAAAATAGGAAAATATCTGAGGCACCAGATACTCATTACTTATTCATACTATTCATAATTCATTATATTAAAACGTGGGTCTCAGAATGACATTTTAAGCTAAACGGGCTGACATCCTTAGTCACGACCCCTCCCCCCGCCCCAAATGCAAAAAGGAGAAAGAGCCTGGAAAAGAAAGAGGGGATATTAATCTAATCGAATTCCCCAATAATCCAGGGCACGGTGCTGGGGTGGGGATGTCACATGTGCTAAACTCTTGTTTTTCACACGTAACAGACATTACCTAATGCCCTTGCTCCTTGGATCCGATTTCGAACCTATGATCTAGTAACAACATTCATTGCGATTAGTTGTGTGTGAATTCCAGGAAATACCATTATAACTATATTCAATACTTGACAATATCAGGACATTCGAATGTTGGGGCATATCACCACATACACCCCAGATTTAGTACTGAAAATAAACAAAAAGAAAAAACTCCAGATGCTGGAACTCTGAAAACAAAACAGAAAATGTTGGAGTTTTAACCAAGGAGTTCTACACCCGAAATGTTAACTGCTCTGTTCTCTCCACAGATGCTGCCTGACCTGCTGAGTGTTACCAGTATTTTCTGTTTTTGGTTTAGTCTTGAAAATCCCCGTTCTTATTGTATGCATCTTGGTTATAAGCATCTCTCTGTCTCTCCAGATCTCTGGCATAGAGGACGATTCCTTGATTCACTTACAGATTTACAAAGGCTAAACATGCTAGTAATTCACATTTTCTGTCACACAAAAGTACTAAGGTTGGAGACTGAAAGGGAAAAGGATGAGAGAGGAGGGTAACTGAAAACAAAATACAGTATCACAGGGTGCATGCCAGCACCACGGATCTACTGCAGGTGCCCGAAGAACAGTCCATTGCACAGTGCACACACACAGTAGCGTTCAGATTACTGTTACAGATGCCAGTTGGAGTTTCTAAGAGCTGCCAAGTCCAGATGGCCGCTGATTAGCACACTTGCGAATGAAACTTCGGAGGCAGACAAGGTCCAAAAGATCACTGGGCATGTTCCAAATCACTTGCCAGTCGTCAGGCCACTGAGACTGACCTATCAATAATCACTTAGCAGTAGCCAGTCTATCAGTTTATGGACTTGTCGTACAATATATAGTACTGTGACATAAAAAGATTTTATGTTGTCTCTACTCAATGTGTTCCAGGATTCGCTTTCCATCATTACGTGTTAGTATTTACATTGAACTAAAAAATATAATTTAACGCTTCATGTTTTGAAAGGGATGTTATAGACAGAATAAAATATTTGACCCAGTTACACTTATTTCCAAACTTTTTTAATGTATTTACAGTCCTTTAAGTAACAAGACGCTTAAGTGTTCAAGATTGTTAATAACCTTCGGTAAACGACCTGAAAAGGTGATGGAAGCAGATTCAATAGTAACTTTCAAACGGGAATTGATATACTTGAAAATGAAATATTTGCAGGTCTATGGAGAAATATCAGGGGAGTGGGACTAATTGAGTAGCTCTTTCAAAGAGCTGTTACAGGCACGACGGGCCGAATGGCCACCTTCTCTGCTGTAAGATGCTATGTTTCTATGAAACGAACAGTTTTGACAGTGGTGGCGGGAAATTCAAACCAATGTGCATCACGCGCACAGAACAGGCGATGCACCTTTGGTTAAATATATAATTGAGTGCAGGTGCATTTCAACTGTTGCAAAAACTGGCAGCCCCCCTGTAAAACTTTATAATAGCGACACGACATATTATTAGAATTAACCCTCCGCTCTAGCTTCGTTTATATGCATTGTTTGAAAACTTTATGTCTTCACGTAATTAAAAAAAACTGTTCAAAGATGAATCGCACAGTTTTTTTCTGAAGTTCCCTTCAGTGACCTGTCTTCTCGATTTTGATGCGAATATTTGTGAAAATATTTGCGATTTTTTAAGCAGTTATATGTGGAATGCTCTGTGCAAAGAAGCGAACAGATTTAAACTTAAGTTTATTACTTTATTCCCAAATTTAGCAATTTGGGAGCATGTTGAAGTCTGACCCCTATTCGTGTAGTCCTAACACATTCCTGGGATGGGGAGGAGGGTCTGCAAAGGCATTGGCATCTTCTAAATAGTATTAATATATCTGGCCACGATTCTGAATTTAGTGTCCAACTGTGGTAAGAAGAGGAAAAAACGAATACAAGTGAGCGGTTGTTTCTGGTGATTTCAGAAGCACCTGGTTATTATTCAGTCAGGAAAGTTAGAGTAAAAGTTTTTTATCAATAGAATTCAAATCATCTTGTACTTAACACAAAGTCAACTGCGCACTGGGCAACAATGCAGACATCAGGAAGCGGGGATACAGATAGAATGATGAGGACTTGCATGAGACTTATGTATGCAACCCCTTCTCATATCCGAGTTTTACCCATATCCCATTCTTCTACAGTAATTTACTGTCTTTACAATGATCTGTTAGTCAACCTTCCCTTGTTAGACAAACTGGGCAGAATCTATAACAGAAATCAATTAAATATGATACATTTTAAACGCGCCATCTTTTGTGCCCTTTTAAACAAATATTACAAGTTTATTCAATGAAGCTCTACACCCGATCACGGCTTCTGGACTTTTAGATGTTTCTATCAGTAGAAGATGCTGCAAGATGGATTTTAAAAAACATTTAGGGGGAACTTTTTGATGGTTATTCGGCGTGTCTTCAACGATCAAGCCCTTGTGTCCTGACAACCTGTTATATTTTTGATAGCAGAGTAATGTTGGGTTGGTGCGTGCTACACATCTCCGCGACCCCTGCTGAGCTGAGTACTGGTATCAAAGCGCGCATTGTTCTAAGCATGTGGTGAACCAAGTACAAAAGGATTGGAAAAGCAGCAAAACAGTGACGTGCGAGAAGCTGCATCCTTATTACTCCTTTTACTGAGGAAGCAAGTCTTTGACTTGGCAAATGCTCTTTACAGTGTCTGCCATTATGCTGTGGTTTTGGATGCGGATCCACGCGCGACAGTGTACGCAGGATGACTGGAAAGTTAGATCGCTGCCCTGGCTCCCCAGCGTATATAAAGCTAGAGTTGTGAGATCACCTCTAATAACTAGTTCCACTGCACTCGGCTTCCCACCTGCTGCAGTATAACGCCTACCAGGAACTTTTGGAAGCTTTATAAACTTACTCGTGATTCTTCGGCGTTTTGAGAGAAGCATTACTTCCACCACTTTCCTTCTAACATTAAAATTAGTCGCTTCCAAATATGTTTAGACCTCTATTGTGTGGTTGAGCTCAGTGTGACGCGTTGGACGGTATAACTGAGATGTACCGGCTGAGCATGGGACAATACAGCTATCAATTAGGAATATGTAGATCCTGGAGAACTTGTGACACCCTCCTTAGTGCCCCCGCTCCATCCCCACACACACACACATACGGCTGTAGTTTGGTCTTGTAGTTATGGTAGCATTTTAGATCTAAAGAAAATATTAAACTCTTACATCTTTCAAGAAGCCTAGTCACCAGTATTCGCAGTGCTTTGGGTATCTCCAGCCACTGTGTTCGTTGGAAATCCGCCATCTACTTCATCGATCGCATAGTCAGTATTACCCTGCGGGATTCAGGAGAGTCATTGTGTTCATTTGGTGTTGTCTATTTCTACAAATGATGTAAAGTGTTAGTTTCTACTGCTATGCACCCATGCAAGACCCAATAATTGTTAGCAGTAATTAAAATGTTGATAACAGGTGCGTTGCACAGTGAAAACATGACTTTTTTTAGATCAATAAAGTCGTCTGTTAATAGTTCATTTTCACAAATAGTTGTGTTACGAAAAAGCTCGCAAGGTAACATGAACGAATTAATTTCCTTCAGTGGCGGATAGAAAACGATTTCAGAAGCTGCTTATGTATTGTTTTTGCCCATACAGGAATTGATTAGATTTGCGTGACCTGGGGAATAGTGTCATGTGATATTTAAGGACGATGGCATGAAATAAGTTTATTGCAAAGCTTTACTTAGAATGAAGCTTTGAAGTTTCAGTTCAAAATACGTTTAAAATCACAACGTTGACTTTCCAACATCTTTTTACATTTCGGATTACATGACATACTGTGTACAGAACAGTGCAATAAAATTTGCAAAACGCACTGCCCTGGTTAACACAATATAACCTTTTCTGCAGTTTGAAGTGCTCTCTAGCAACCGAGGAAGGGGGTGTATTTGTCTGAGAAGATTTAGACTGTTGCTAGGCGTCCAGTGCAAAAATTCTTCTATAGGTCGTCAGAGTCTGTGTGTGGCTTAGTTTGTCAGAGTAGAACTGCAGACATCTGTTGGAACTTCCATATCTCTGTTGTTCATTTACAGGAGCCAACTTAAAAAATCTCCACAATTAGATCTGCATTGTATTTCCCGACAACACTGCGCAGAAAAAAGGTCTTCCCTGTCGGAGCCAATCCAACGAAGCGTTTGACGTTATTAAATAATAAAGCGATTGTGATTTATATTGTTGCCCAGAAAAAGAGGCAATTATCCGCTCTTATGTTTCCATAAAGATCGCATTAACTCGAATTAGTAATCAAACAATATGCTAGCGTTTAAAGTACGAGATAGCGATATTACTGTTATGGTTGAGCATTGTTGGTCTCTTTCTCCGCTCTACCAACAGATGCCAATATATACAGTGAACTGAAAAATACACATTTTAAACCAGGACACGTTTAAGCTCCATTACCTCCACACTGCGTGAGGCAAATGCACTTAACCAGGAAAACAAGTGTGATCTGTATACCTTTTTAGTTGTTCCCTCGCAGTTCAATTTAATATGTATTCGTATTAAAATGATTGAGCGATTTTAATAACACACAACCAAATGGTGACCTTTTGGAGGCGCCCGTCTATAAAAATAAGCTGTCTAATATCAGTCATTCCTAATATTTTGATTCGTTGAACCAGGAAATATATGCAGGCATTGGAGGAACAAGTGTAGCATTTCTCAAACTTTTCATTAGGTAAACAAACTTTGAGCACCTGTGTTTGGAGGATAATAGGGTGTAATTCTGTCTTTCTGACTGTCTATCATCTATCTACCTATTTATCTGACCAAAGGTCTTCGACCTGAAACGTTAACTCTGTTTCTTTCTCCACAGATGCTGCCTCACTCGCTGAGCTTTTCCAGCATTTTCTGTTTTATTTCAGATTTCCAGCAACCACAGTATTTTGCTTTTGATGATCTATTTATCTATCGATCGATCTATCTAGCCATCTATTGCCCACAGCTATCTATCTATGTATCTATCTATGTATCTATCTATGTATCTATCTATGTATCTATCTATGTATCTTGCCATCTATCGCCTCAAGACTTCTAAACATGAAACAAAATAGACTGCATTAGAAAAAATAACGATGTGCATTATTGTTCTTTATATTTATTTGTTATATTTTGTAGAAAGTCAAACAGTAATAGCGTTCAAATATATATTTTGCAATATGTATGGAGCTTGAGATTTGTTTATGTTTCATCGCTTACCTTAAAATTATTATTACATTCGATCCAATCGAATTGCTTAGAATATTTACTTGATTTAAACTATAATTTGACGGATCATCCATAAAGATTTGCAAATTTAAATCAATCATGAAAGGAAACAGGTTTAACAAGCAAACTTTAAAATCCTTTCAGAGGTCCTTAGGACGCAAAATGTAAGCATTAATAACAAGGATTAATCCCGGGCGTGTTTAAGAGATGAAACACAAAGCGATCAAGTAGCACTTTTGGGTGCAAAGTGGGAAACTGTAGTAGACTGCGAATAGCTCTGTAGCAGCAGTTTGCACATCGTTGTCACATATTGTACTTGACACCATATGCATACATAATCCGTTGAATAATGGCGCCTAAAGTAAACCGACCTCTTCTCCGCTGCATAATGTGGGTTGAAATTAAGTCCTTAACAGAGATCGTATACTGTCGCTCGTTTAAACGCGCGAATAAGAGAATGTTCAACGAAGACCTTACTTAAAATGTTCTGAGGGAGGGCGAGGATAAGAGCTCTCATTATGCTTCATCTCAATTTACTTGCCTTTCACGGTAGAAAACACTGTAATAGAAAACTTTAGAATACGTTTAGCTCACTGCATGTTTTCAATGCCATCATGGGACGATAAAGAATTAATTTGATTATTTTCAATATTTCAAATGTTTTCGTCACTGATTCTAAACAGGTCTATCACCTCGACTGGTAACAATTACCAACTGAAATAAAGAAGAAAACACGTCCATGTTGAGTTTATTAGATGTTGGGCGCAAAAAAGTTTTTAATTCGATTCACTGGCTGAGTGTATGGAACCATATGACTGTATGAATCAATCAATCGGTGATGATCATAAAAGTGGTCAGTAACTGTGTGCAGTGGTGCCTTATTGTAATGGATGTGTTTATGGGCTTTTGGCGAACATTAGCAAACTCTTCCTTTCCTTCTACCCAAAATGTATCTGCTATCTGCAAAGCTCCAAACGTGCAAGCACTTTTACTTTTACCGGACTTGAATGACCAGCTAACAGTCTGAAACATAAATAAATGAACCAACTGCAGTTTCACTTTCCTTCAATAGTAAACTCATAAATTATCAGGAAATGTTTCTGAGTAGTTCGACACTTTTGCATTGAGAATCAAAAGAAAGTCTGCCTTCATATTTTGGTTTCCATCACAAGGCTGGCCTTTTATTTTGAATAAAACAAAAGGATTTTAATTATGCATGATGATTCACAACATGTTAGGCGCTATATCGGTACATTATCAACGTCAGAATTAAATTCAACGTAACATAACTGACTGTGGCCCATCGGACGAGTTGATGGCATTCTTATCAGGAAAAACTGCACTTATATTGAGTCTGGTTTTCATATTTACAGAACGCAATTAATCGCTGTTGCAACCAAGATCATTTTTTGCCCAGACCCTTGCACCCCGAAATGAAAATGACTGCGTGTTAATAAAGTATTTAACATGATTGGAATAGAAAGCTTGTGCATTACAATAACTTACTACGAAGAATCTGATATGAATTGCTCAGACACACAAAATGCAAAGTTAAAATTTATTTTCAGTACAATAATGTGGCGTAAACCCAGGTGCCCTGGTCTCTCACTGCAATACTACTATTTTTTTTAAGTTCATTGCGTTCTAAATTCTGGATTCTACTCCCGTTTTTTTCAGTGTTTAAATTATAGTTGTCAAACAAAACTAGCACATCCCAGTCTATCAAATTCCGGCAAAATATCACTTAACAGTAGTGTCGTGTCGTTTTTAAACACTGCAGATTATATTTAAATGGTTATAGTGAGAGTGGGAAACATCATTTTATTTACAGAACTTCACACTTTGTTTCCACAATGGGTGCAGGCAAACTTGTAGCTGTGACGTCACTCTTCCTATATTAGCATATTGAGGGGATGCTGAGTCTGTTCCTGGTTGATAAGGTCCTCTGGAGGAATGCACTGCTTGTTTTAATACCTTAATTACTTTCCCTCTATCTGCCAGCTATTTCCAAGTTCTGTAATTTGAAAAAAAAATCTTAAGAAATAACATTCCACAAAACGCTAAATAGACATTTAACAGCTCGTTACACCTCGATTTTAATACAAATGTTCACAGTGTCACAGAATTATACTCAAATCATGCATTAAGATGGACTGGCTTTTCTTTTTGAAGTCTCTTCGCCCACTTGTTTTGTGTTGAATATGTGGTGTTTTTCTTCCCCACTGATCGTCTTCTATCACTTTAAATAAAATGCATCAACCGCCTATATAGGTTTGTCGTGCTGCTGCTTTGTTCTGTGGCATTCTAATGTGTAACTAAAGTCAGAAGCCAGTGATTTGCATATGAACGTCCAAGAGGTGAAAACATTGCTCACCCCTAAAGCTCAACAGAGAACTCAATGCATTTTAAATGCGGAAGCACAAATTACACGTCTGAGTTATGACCGTCACACCAATCTAAAGCAGGTATAAAATATACCCACGCTTTGCATTATCTAAATTAAATGATTATTTAATGTAAAAGAGGAGCATTATAATTATATTAATGTTGACTAGTTCTTTCCTGTCAGTCAGCCTTTTCCACTGATCGTTGCAAGTTAGCTGTGTTTTGTATTTTTACAAGAATTCAAATATTTGAAATATTCCCCTTACTTGAATTACAGTTACTTTATATAGAGTCACTTTTGATTTGTACATTAATTTCAAATGTGGTGTAAAATATAAATCGCAAAAGGTGCAAACTGAAGATCGCCTCAGTCATTTCTCAGAACTTCACAATCAATAGTAGATATTTACAAATAAAAATTACTGCAGAGATTTTCTTTAAATGTTCAATAGATGCACGAAACCTTTCCAAACAGTGTGATTACCACCGCAAGATACAACGCCCGGAAAATACTAAAATTCATGCTAGTTTTGTCATTTTCAGCTGTAGTTGTGACATTGTGCTAGTTTATAAAAACTCAGTCCGTGGAAATAGTAAAACGGGAATTACTTGGTGATGTGACTGCGACAGGTTACGGATCAAAAAAGGGGAATTATCTATTAGATTAAAAGATTAGCAAACGGAAGTGCAGTTGTATCCAAAGACTTGTATAGTCGGTTTAAGTTGATCCACATTTTATGCTAAAAGTTGCCAGTGAAAATAGGTATCACTAATTGCTTTGTATCAGTCAATTTATTCAACCTGGATGTAATGTATTAAAAAATAAAGAAATGTGGTATAGAGAGGGTTAAAGCAGAATGCCTGGTGTGAACATGAACAAAACTCCACAGGATAGAGTTTGTTGCGTACCATTTGCGTCCTTATGGACAATTCAGACCATTCATAACGCGCTTTCTTCAAGGTTTGATGGTGCAGTGAGCCTGGTGATATACATCTCACTTCATTCCAGCCCCAATTGCAAACTTGTGGCTCACATTTTAATTTTCAAAACTGGATCGGAAATATGTTTTGCTTTGAGGAACTCAACGCAGACAACTACAAACACTGAACCTGACATTCAAAGTAACAGAAAGTTTAGAGATCCTAGTAAACAGAACGATGGTGTAGCATTTTTAACTTTTACATCCATTATGTATGTGAGGTTTATCCGTCAGCATGAAGGCAGCGCGTCGGGAAGGGCGATCTATAAGATGCTATGAGATATCGTTAAAGGAAACGTATTTTAACTCCTGGGGGGATTCTGGATTTTGAGCCGTGGGAAACTGGGAGCCAGCTCGCAAAGGACGATGACGTCAGGGTGTGAACCTGCCCCCGTTACCAGAGCAGACTTTACTCAAACTCCTGATAGGGCTACCGATGCTTTTAATGTTTCCCATTATCGCAAAACAGCGCAGTAAAATACATTACGGAGAACAATTCAATTGTTTACCGGCGAGAGTCTCAAAAAACACTTGTATTTAAAATTAATGCTTGAATGAGCCGCAGAGACTTGCACTGTTTTGCATTTCTGGTGTTTATATAAAAATGGTTTACTGAAAATAACCACATTGAAGATAACACTGCATCTCTTATAAAACGCGATGTACATTACCAGTTCGGGGAAAATTCGCTTCTTTATTTTCTTTTAACCCCTACAACAGCTGCTGCTGGTTGATGGAGGAATGGTAAGGTATATCCTAGTGGCGGAGGTGGTAGTTTATATATTTCAGTTATAATTCTGCAATTAGTTGGACCTGCAAGCTACCAAATGTAGTTTAATAAGGGGGATCGTTGCAACACCCCATTCGTGGTGCAAATAGGTCTGCGCCATGTTTTCTTTAGCTAGCTCTCTGCGGTGTTAAATTAGAGATTAAAGTTAACCAACAAGGTATACAGCGAGGTCTATTTAGTCGCCTAATTAAATTTCTGAGCATGTCGACAATCTTATGTAAAAATATTAATTTGGGGGGCCGGATAAGAAAAGTAAAATGATAGATTTAAAATTTCTCTTCTCTCCCCCACTCCCTCCTCCCGCGACATTGCTTGACTACACGGTAATCATTACTTAAATAACATATTCACAATTTGCATTACACATAAAACAGATCCCATCACTGGTTGGAGAAGTGACGCGATTGTAAACAGAAAATGTTTTTTCTCGAAGGGAAAACTGTATTTTTTGTTAAGAGTGCAGGAAAGTGTCCCATTCTACAGACTACAGGTGGAACGCATTCAGGTTTACATCGAAAATTCTCTCGGCGTTTCGGGAAACAACCAATGAAAAATTCCGAATTTATTGAAAAGTGGCACCTGTTGCACCATAACCAGTCCATTCGGGTCGGGGTGGGTGTTCGATATGTTCCTCTATTGGCGTGTTGAGAGTTGCATCTTCCTGGTGTTTCCAATCTTTAGACCGAAGAGCAGATCTGAATTCCCTTTATTTATTATGCCTCTTCGGCTCTATCGGAGTGTCGGTGAGTTATTGAAAGTTAAACCTTGCTAGCATAAAGGCGGCGTTTAATTTTCTCTATGTAATGGTTTTAAATGAGAATCCCATCACACTTCCACTTAAGCGGTATTGCTTGTCCCTCCGAGGCACTACGCAGGTTTTAGGCTATTTTCTGTCAAAAAGCTGTCAGCTGGAACCCTCAATGGACCAGTACACAAAGGTCTCGTTTGAGACCCCCTACTTGATTTAATTCAGCATTGTAATTATTAGTTCATGTTCCGTTAGCTTATCTGTTCTCATTCAATGTATATTATTGTCAGGTAATCTCACCCAACAATTACCCTAGCTTTATACCGAAACATATTTGTTTGCAGTTGGACCATGAAAAAAAAGTCACATTTTATTACACATAAATGTCAAAATTATGAGAAAATATATAACACGAAGCTATCCAATAACACAAAATTAATTCGAACTAATATAATAAATTACCAATATTTTTGGATTCTACTTTTTAATCAGCAGGCAGTCATTTAAATATAATGCACTTGGCGTTTGTGATGCTCTTTATTTCCTATTTTTGTGCTACGTTTGCATTCATACAAGCCTATTAAATTGCGATAAAGATCGCTTGGGGGGTGGGTGGGACGTTAAGCCTTCTTCAGAATGGTCTGACCACGATTGCGTCTATAGGTTTTATCAATAATTAATTTGACCAAAGCTGTCTGACCCTGTCCGGCAAAGACGCGCTTGATACCGTTGACAACTAAGTCTCAGCTTCGCTAGAGGTAGATTGACCTGTCTGGGTAATACAATAAATACAAAAAAATATGAAATTACCCTTTCCATTTACACCAGAATGCAGTTTAGTTTACAGTAAAAGTTATTAACTTCGTCTGTAAAATGTGGAATATAATATGGGTTGGAAATATTCAGGTGGCAGAGGACTTCCCATTCTATCCTTGAAATGCGTCAAAATCGTTTTCCGCTGTGGATTTTAAGCTGACTTAAGCAATCATTAAATACAGGAAACCGTAAATGATCCTCAAAAAAGTTGGACCGAGCAATTGTTTAATGCTGCAATTTAACACACATCACATTGGGTAATCACGGTGTTACTTTAATTATTCGCCATTTATATTAGGCAAATTAGATATTAAGATTTCACAATGAAAGCTAGAAAAAAAAACCCTACAGAATCTATTTAGCTGAGAAACTGGCATCACTCGGTCAGCGATAGCAGAGGCATGTTTCCCAATGTATAATTTATGTCATAATTGTTACAGAGCTACGGAGTTGTTCCTTTTAAATGAACGGCAAGGCCGTTAAGGCCATATTCAGAACATTTCTTTCTTATGTACATGAGAGGCCAATTGCGGCCATCACCACATGAATAATCCCTATATGCATCACACATGCTGTGCAATTCTGCAAAATTCCTTTGGTGCCATGCAGAAACCCGGGCCTCAGTTTAACAGGGCCTTTAAAAAGGGACAATAGTGTATGTGTACCTGTAACTAAACTCCTCCCAGTTCTCAAGTAGTTGTAAAACTTTTGCTACTCCCTTCTTACCAGTATTCCGGATTCCTTTGGAAAATAACAGTTCAAAATATTAAGCACATGGGGCAGATTAAAGAATGACAAACTAGCTGTACCCCTCCTCCTTCTGGCCATCAACAGTTTTAAAACTTTATTCCAACTTTTGAAATGGATGTTAAATCGTAACTCTCTCAAATTGTAATGAGAGAAATATTTTCAGAGCTTTGTACTGGGCTCCTCTGCTCCAGTTAAAAGGATCGAGATTCAGCTTTACCATAAACGCGGAAATCCAATATGTCATTACTTCAATAAGAAATGTAGACCAAGAGTTCGCAGTCAGAAACGTCCGTGGAATGTTTGTTATTCTCATTTGTATTCCTAAAGGGCAGACTGTAATAAACGGTACTAATTTCAATGGACTACACGATTTCATTTCCTAAACACTGCGCTTTGTAAGTGTTTATTATATACATGTATATACTGTAAAGTCGAATTGTCAAAAGCTATGGCCTGTAATTTACTTAAATGGAACAGTAATAGTACGCTCATAACTTGCTCCAGTAATGGAGAGTTAAATTACCATGATCATCATTGTAACTAATTCTGACGCAGCAGAGAGAACATTCGCGTTCTCTCCAAACCGTTCCACGCCATAAAGGATTTACGCAGGGATCACGGTGTGGAAGAGTTCAGAACCTTCCTTCCTGCATGTGTCAGTATTTCTTTTCTTTACTGGAAGCCTCGAGAATTTGACTGATGCCGAGAGTTGATATCTAACGCAGAGTTTATCCAAACTGCGCTACTGTGCAGAGTCAATCTCCAACCCCCGCTGGGAATATAGAAACAGGATTAGAGCAAAAAAAAAACTCGACATTCTGCCGCAAAAGGCTTCGTTCACACGCTTCTACACAGCTTCCAGCTTCTTAACTTCGCCCATGGTTTTTGATTGCCGAATACAAAGATGATGGCTTTTTAAAAAAAACAATAAACAAGACTTTTCAAAAAGACCCATTCTCAATATAGTCCCAAGAAAGATTTACGTTCAGTAAAGAAAGGTTGATAAGTAAACGTAATGTATACAATTTGTTGAACTGAATGCCACTTGTACAGATATATGTATTATATATTTTAGAAATACCAAACTTAAATCAATTTTGTTTGGTTGTTTGAGCTCAACAAGTAGCAAAACCAAAGATCGGGCCTCTTTATTAATTGATTACTTTGCTTCCTCGCTTCTTAAATGTGAATTAAGATCCGTGTTGATCAAAGCAACACACGTTAATAGGTCCGTAACAGGTCAAAAGTTGATTTTTTTTACTGCCAGTGTTGTGGGGGAGGGGTATAGACTCGCTCACTTTACAACACAAAGTCAAAAGTATTAAGGGTTGAACTAACTTCAGTTACAAAGAAGCAACACGCTAGAATTTAGTTTCTATGAGCAGATATAAAGTCGTGACTTTTCTTTATAACTTATTAAAATTCAGGTACCTTTGTTTTGGTTTGTCTACTAGCCAAACTGCGCATACATAATGAAGATTTTCGAAAGCAGAGAGCAATAAAATAACTACACAACTCAAACGGAACTCAAGTGTCTAAATTTGCAAAATTTATTCATCTCAAACTCTGCATAATGGAAAAAACGTAAGGTCGAAATGTTCTGTTATAAGGCTGTATTAGTTAATTATATACATGGACTGGTCGGCAGACTGATTCAAATAATACAGAGCCGAGTTGCACAATACACTACGGAAAATGAGAAAACTTAAAATATCGTCACAATAAATTTACAGAAATATTACAAACCATAAGAAAATAATTCAAACACAGTAACTTCATGTTTTCAGTTTCGGAACAAGATGAAAATATGAAAAACAAAATGACTATAAATTAATTAACAAGGGTTTCGACCTGCAGGCCTTTTTTTGCTGCTTTTAACAATGAGTAAAAAAAAACAAAAAAATTTAGTACAATCTAAAATTTCGCCCGTTTTCGTGAAAACTCCACACAACAGTTCGTAAAATCGATGACTCAATCGCTTCACTTTCGTACAATACCCAAACAATTAAAATGTCCAATTTCCAGCCACTCTTTCCCCCTCCTTCTCTGCATTATGTTAGCAACAGCAAATGTACAGAAGCTTACACTTGCGAACTGTTATAAAAATTGGCAATTTCTCAGTTTACAAACTGTGGACATTTTGATTGCCATTTCTCTTGATAAATACTGTACAAAAAAGTTGCATGTATAATAAAACTTTTTTTCCTTAACCGAGACTAGCTCTAAAATATTACCGGTAAAGACTTTTGCAAACTTTTTGCAAAGTTTCTACCAAGGAATCATAGGACTATAATTGTTTTAATTATTAAGTCCCCCCCTCCCACCCCCCGCCCTCGGTTCTATACAAGTTCTTTCTGCATGTATTATTCTGTACAAAAATAGTCCAAAGAAGTCCGATTTTTGAGTTTTGTTTGTTTACAGTTTTACATATGTGTTAGAGGAAGTGTGCCGTTTATGCCCGTCCCTGGGACAGGTGCGCTCTGGTAATGTTGGGGCATATGCAGTCTACTCTGAGCGGTGGGTTCGGGCACCTCGGCTCCGGGCAGGTACATGCTAATCATGTCCCGTAGGTCCCCCTGACACGGTGGACCCCGAGAGTGAGTAGTGACTGGGGGGCTTGTGCTCGACTCTGATTTAACCACCGACCCCATTGATCCCAGAGCCATACCTGTGCTTTGCTGCGTGTAGGCTGGGGACATGCTGTAGGTGGGCGAGCCGTTCATGTAGGTCTGAGCGCTGGTCATTGAGTTGTACTGAAGCGCGCTCATATCATAGCGGTGCATCTGCTGCATCTGGGCCACGTTGTGAGCGTTCAGGCCCTGGTGCTGAGAGTAGCCGAGTTGCTCCTGCATCATGCTGTAGCCCCCGTTCGTCCAGCCGTTCATGTGCGCGTAACCGTCCATCCTCTGATTGACTCCAGCGCCGACGCCGACCCCGACCCCCGCGTTCATGGCATTGGCGCCGGGCGCCAGCAGGCCGCCTGGCAGGGTGTACTTGTCCTTTTTCATCAGGGTCTTGGTTTTCCTCCGGGGCCGGTATTTATAATCCGGGTGCTCCTTCATGTGCAAGGCTCGCAGTCGCTTCGCTTCGTCGATGAACGGCCTCTTCTCGGCCTCGGATAAAAGTTTCCACTCCGCCCCGAGCCTTTTGCTGATCTCCGAGTTGTGCATTTTGGGGTTTTCTTGGGCCATTTTCCGCCGCTGTCCTCTAGACCACACCATAAAAGCGTTCATGGGTCTCTTGACCCTGTCGGGACTGTTTTTCGCGTTGTTTCCCGCCGAATTAGAGTTGCCCGTTCCCCCCGAAGTTTGTTGAGGGGCGGGTGGCTTGAGATCGGTTTCCATCATGTTGTACATTCAACCTGATAGCTGAGAGCTTTTTGTTTTTATGTGAAAAAAAAACTTTTTTCTCGTTCAGTCCGAAACAAAAGTAAGGAACAAATGTGGAATTTTGTTAATATTTTCGTTACTCTTGCAACTTATAGAACCAACAACTGGCACTTTCGAGTGTAGCGAGAAAGAGAGGAGACCCTGACAACTCCTGATACTTTTTTGAACAAGTTAATAGACAACCATCCATATGATGGGGGCTGTCAGACAATAAATGGGTTTGGTGGAGCCAATCAGAAGGGCGCGCTGCCCCAGAGTGACAGCGTTGCCGGTGCGATCTGCATAAAGTGGGGCGGGAGCCGAGCGGCTCCGAGCGGCTCTCAGCGGCACAGCGAGGCAAAGGGTGGGGCCCCAAGCGCGCAAAAAAAAGAGGGGGGGGGGGGGGGGGAGGGGGAATCGCCCGGCCCAATGAGCGCCCCGCGCATCTCATCAAGCTCCTTCCGTCACCTGCGCTGTTTGGAGCAAGAGCCCGGAAAATGGCGCCGCCGCTGCAGGTGTCTGTCCCCGCCGGCGTTTGAGTGACAGCTCCACTAGATGCCAATCAAACTCCGCTTGCTTTTTTTTTCAACAAACTGGCGCGTCCTATATTCAAGCCTGAAAAGTTCCCTTAGCAACGGCATCGGTCCGTATTCACAGAGAGAGAGAGAGGGGGGGGGGGAGGGAGGAGAAAGAGGGGGAAAATCACCACAGAATAAGCGCCTCTCATTTATATATTAGTCGTATAAAGCAAAATCAACGGCGATTGAAACAAATGACTAAAATATTTAGTCTATTTTTGCGCATTAAATGTTTGAATCAAGACATTTTGAACAATTTTAGGTGGAAGGATAAGATAAATAATTTTGATTCTTGAAACAACTAAATAAATCCTTCATATCTGTGACCCAAGTAACTATGAATCAATGGCTGGATATTCTAATTCTAAATAAAGCGTATCGATAAGGACAGTATGCTTAAACAGTCGCCCATAATACTGTATTTCGAGTTTTCCTTTACTCCGTCTTGAAGTTACCCATTTCTTGAGTCAGAACAAGAATATAACTCACATTTTAAAAAGTGCAAACGTTCTTCGAACGAATCCACATGTTTTAGAACGCGCAATCGTACATTTTTTGTTTTTATTTTATGCTTTGTTTTCTTGATTTTTGTTAACACATGGATTGTAATTTAATCGAGCCTTCTTTGTCCGAATGTAGGAATTTGAATAGAGAAAACATCAATGCCAATATAAAGACTAGCACGTCCATTACAAATAGGTAGTTTTGTTCCTCTTGTTGTCAGTACACTGTAGCTAACAAAGACTGGTATAAGTTTACTTCCACACCGTTGTTTGGATCTTTTCACTAAAATGCACTTGAACACAAATAAAAAGAAAGACTAATGGTATTTCAGTGTTTATGGTACTTGAAAGATCACTATTTTTCCGATCAGCCGCGAAAGAAGTTGTTTCTTTAAAAAACGGTCAAATACATTTTGTGCATATCTTTTTTCGTTGGTTAGTTTTGTTAGTTCAACTTGTCAGCTTGGAGCAGAGACTTGATCTTTCGGTTGAGTAGAATAATGTATGTAATTTGATCAGAATACATTCGATAGCCACAAAGTCCATATTTTGTTTTTTTTACTGGTAAACAGCTGTACATTATGGCAATACCACCACATGCAAACGTATTTGTAAATCTTGTTATCTTGTTATCTCCATCCGTAACACATTTGCAACCTATAAGAATAGTAATAAATTATTCGTTTATATTGCAAATGACTTTCCTTTGTAACAGAGGTAACCTCGGAGTTACACGCAGTGGCTGGCGTGTGTTAATATCGCCGTCTGCTGGCAGCATCTCTTCAAAGATGCCACATTTACTCGCTGCCTTTTAGAAAAACGTTATTAAGCAAGAAAAAATAACTCATTTATCATACAAAGCTACGGAGTTGTGATCGATCTGTATTGTGAACTAGGTAACTGCTAAAAAGTATATACTTTTAAACGAATTGTATTTTTGATTCATTGCATATTTATTTCAAAGCGACTAGTTAAATTAGACTTCTGTTCGGCTAGAAAGAACAAAAGTAAGTGCATATTATTTAATTTATGGTGTAAGTGAATTATGATTAATCAAACAATAGAAAGGGCGCTCAAATCAATTTCTTGCTGCTATTGTTTATGCTTTGCTCGTTGATAACATTATTTTACGACCTTACGTATAATTAACGTTCAAAAAAGAAGGAGGGTGTGGGTGTGAAGTGTTTGATTGATAATGGTAATAAATAGATAACTGATGCATGGTGATATACAAACAGTCTAATTGAAATAAAAATATTCCCAGTGGATCTGACTGAATACAGATGCATGTACTACTAAAACTGATACATGCAAAGTAATTTTGCAATTAGAATAACAGTTTATATATATATATACTCGCATATGGCCAGTTTTTATTCAGAAATACATTTCTTTTAACTACTTTTGCAATTAAAGATAAAAATTGGGAGGATTCAACAAAACTATTTCTTATTTTGTCTTTCGATGCAAATGGAGATTTAACTTTGCGGTAATTGGGTGAGAACTAGCCAAGCATCTGACTATTATGATGCTTGTTAAAAACGCTTCGCATCTGCATTTGAGTGTGTCCCCTCCACTATAATCTTCTTATGGAAATGAAGGCGAACAGCGGGGATCCAGTAGAGTGTAGGAGAATGTCCTTGTTAACTGGAATTTCTCATCATTGCTAATTAGCACAGAGTTTGACGACCACCGGTATTGGGAAGCACTGTTTAACCACTCACAACCCATCCGAGGGAGCAGACTAATTTTATTTTGTAATTAAAATTTGAAAAGGCCTATTTGACAGTTAAAGCTCTGAGCGTTTTATCTCCCCATGAAATAATTGCCGCCTTGATAACTCAATTTCTGCAAAATGTCAACTGAGAACGCCAAAAATTTAAATTTTGTTAAGTAAAAATCATCTAAAGCCAGTGGTCTTTAACCAGCTGTTTCCGAAGCAGTAAACTTTTCATTGGAATAGGGAAAATACGTTGTACCTGTTTGTCAAATAATACAGGCATCATTCAACTGACGGGGGATAGCCTATTCTTTATTGATTCGCCACAACGATCTTTTCTTTTACAAGTAATTTGAAGAGATTCTGTCAAATATTCCGGGTAGGCAGTGCAACATTTAACAAAAAATGCAAGTAATAATAAAGGCTAAATTTAAAAAAAAGACGTATGTATTGCTGCTCTGCCCGAAAGTCCAGACTGATGACATCAAACGCGTTTCAGTGTTAATTGGTAAAGAGAACTTAGCGATTACAATAATTGAGCAATAAATTATCCAAAATGCTAACAATAAAATGTGGTTTAGAAATTTTAAATAATAAAATTACCACTATGTAAAAGTTCAAAAGTGAACTGCACTTGTTTGTGTAGTCCATACAAAAACACTTCATATTGCAAATGCAAGGAATTGTTTTTTTTACACCAATTATAAATCCAATGATCACAGTCCCAAACAATTTTTACTGCACACTTGTGAAATCATTTATTACTTAGCAATATATTTTTCTACTGGGCCCAGCAATTTCAGCGGGAATGTTGGGTCTTTCGGTCATTATCTGACAAATACCTGCACTAACGATTCCAGTTCGTACAAGTGGCATTGAAAGTCTAAAGGAACAGGGAGGCAACAGACGCTTTTAGACCCAACTCTGGTAAATAATTTCATTCAAGGAGTACAAGGGTACTTGAAACCTGGAGGAAATTACTGCAACTTCGCTCTCTGCTGTTTTCCGTTCTTCAGAATAACTCCCAATAACCGTCACAAAAAAAGAAACTACACGTGCTTAGAAAAGGGACACAAATCATCCATTCAAGTATGCTACTTTAGTTTGAATTTAATTATAGCAAAGGTACTAAAAATCTCAAATTGACAATGACATAATCTGTCACCGTATTTTAATGGAACGCATTGCAGTTGCAAAAGACATAATCTGGACGATTCATTTTAGTTCAGTTGTATTGAGGTTTGGGAATCTGAAAACTATCAGTATGGCTAATCCAAGAGTTTTACTTGGGCTGTTCAAGAGATACACCATTTTGTACTTACCATAAATTTTAATTAAAAGTGAGTTATTTTGTCGCGCATCTTTGCATAACAATCATTCGCTAAAGTGGCGTTTCTTGCTGCAGCGACCCCCCCCCCCAACTATTAGTTAAAGTTTCACTGCCCCCTCAAACCTATGATATTATTGTAACAATTTCAATGATGATCACCTCATGAAGCCAAAACATTTGTATCTGTGAAGAATGTTATAAGCTCCTCACTGCATTTTGCTACAAAATGCGAACACGTTCTAACCCATCTAATCGCTGGCATGTATAATTCACAAAGCGGTTGAGTTTTACTTTCAACAAACTGATTTGGGTGAGTTTAGTATGACAAGGAAATCCAACAAGACAACCCAGATTCTGGGTCTGCATCACACAGCCAATCAATTTAAGATAAATATAATTTCACGAAATAAAAACCGTGGTGGTACCAACACGTCAATAAATGGCACAAATATCTTCAGCGCCTCCATGGGTAAAGGTGTATCAGTGTCACTTCCGAAGTGTCTTATTTATAATTAAACTGGAAACATGGATAGTTTAACACCTCGTTCGATGCCGGAGCTGCTAATATATTGCTCCTTCTAGAAATCAAAATCGCGTCGGGAGACAAGGGGTCAAATAGGAATCATTCTGTTTTGATAAACTGCATTACAATGCTCGACAGCCCAATTTATTTAGCCGGTAATCATTTTCTTGGTTTTTGTATTCGGTAATATTCTAAACCTGAATTCTAGCTCGAAAACACGCGGATAGCGCCCGTCTGTCTACCTGCATTTCAATACAGGCTCTGAAATTGACAATTCTTACTTCTGACCATCTTACACTAAGCACCTTTAGAAAGTTTCATAAGTGTTCCTGCTTGTTTTCGTTTTCTTCGGCTCAAAGAATCTCAAATATTAAAACGTTGTTAAGCGTAGTGTGGTCGCGCTGTGCAACAAACATGACTTTACAGCCATTTACTACTGAACGACAATTCTCCAAAATTATCTTTCATAAAAACAAAGAGATTATGCACACGGACTTCGTTACTTTTTTCATTAAAAGTGTGAAGACTTCGTGATTTTATGTAATAAACCCTCTATGTGACTTTTTCTGAATAACAAGTTGACGGACAGGAACTTCCAGATCCCAAGTTGGTTAAAGTGCCTTTAATTGCAAATGATTCACAATTTAATAAACACACGCGCCTGATGTTCGACCTGACTGATACAACGCACTAGTTACAGATTTTTGAATCAACAAAGACTGTAGTACGATTTTATGTATTGCAGTTAATCCTATATCGATTTAGCAAATGAACTTATTTGTTGCAATTATATCTGATAAAGGATCTTAAATATGAGGGGGATATAATCGAGAGCAAACGATTTACCATTAGGAATTTTCACAGTATTTTGTATTTATAGATTGCAATGTATAAGGTAAAAAAACTGCCTCTCAGAAGAATTCCTATGTAACTTGAAATTGTATCTGTCGTTTACAAGGCATTTAGTTAAGTCTTTATACTATAAAAAAGCTGCTTAAAATAAACATTATAACCCTCATTTAACTATATGATTCCCAAGATATAAGAACTATTGTGATACAGATTATTCAAATTTTTGTTTAAGTCGATGAGGCAGAACACCTTAGCAAGACTATCGTACAAAATGCAGTCGGATGGATTTAATCCCATTGAGTACACATCCTTCCCATCCATCAATGTATCTAACATTGTTATAGCAAGTTATGTCCATGACATCTTACCCTCTCTCTACTTACTGACCCCAGAAAGAGACTCTTAAAACTCAGAATCTCTCCTTCAGGAAACCAAACCTCAATTATATTACTATAGCATGGACACGGCGGAACTTCTATGCACTCTATCTAACACTAGGTATTAGTCTCGTTTTGGGAAAATGATTAGTTGTTTGACACTCTGCGCATCCATTATTTCTAATGGTTCAAAGTATGCATGCACGTATGTAAGTTGTGATGAGTGGTTACAGCGATTAGAGACGGTGTTGTCAAACTGGTGCCAAAACGATATCCTCACAAATTGAGGATGGTGTCGGTCAGCAACAAGATGAGGCTCCGGTGTAATTTTTTTTTACAAAAGTAATACAACCCCTAACAAACAACTCTCTTTGATCCAGCAGGTGACATCGACAGGATGCGCACCCTAAACCCACCTCTCCGAGAGCTAAGATTTCCGAGTTTGGGATCGTTTTGTGTTCTGATTAATGCTACTGGAGACTGCGATTGCCCATAATCTTTAGTAGCCCATGGTAAAAGGGAACATCAAGGGCTCCCAGATTAAACTCCAGCGAACAAATATATAGTAAGGTTTTACATATCAGTCTCAAAAACTGCGCAAACTAATCCATCGAATGATTATTCGAGAATTCCCCATCGAGACACAATTTTAATTTATTTTCCCATTAAATGTTACAATTCTGGCAAAATTAATCTTTTTCGATAAACAAAAGTTGTTGAGGCGGATTTTCAAACAAATAATTGTTTTCATTATAGTTTTAAATATCTGATAAATAATTTTCATCTCTGTGTCCAGCCAATTGCAAGAAAACAACAAAAAAACATATTATAATATTTAAGTAAATAGATACAAAATACCTAAGCAACAAAATTAAATTATTTTATCTCTTTAAAATGTTATCCATGAAACTAAATTTAAGCGGTACATATCTAATTACTCTAGCTGAAGATGTGAGGCTGGAACGAAATTAGCAGTCATTACTAGTCTTTTAACTATATGGTCCTTTTGATCAGCGGTAAATTAGCTTTCCCTCTAACAAAGCCTGTATAGCAAGCAGTGGGCCGTAAATAAGACAGCTCGACCTCCCCTTAACACCTTTTCTGTTGTCAATCACAGCTCTGCAATTCATCCCTAGATTAACCTTTATCTGCAAAATTCAAAAAAAACCTTCGCCTACAGTGGCTAATTTTTTTTTAACTGAAAAGATCTGTTAAATTTCAGTATAATTAACCGAAGTGTCAAAAACCCAGCCCAGTTTCTCAACCAATTTCAGATGAGTTGGCGTCTTGATAACAGAACAAGTAATAATGCAGGCAAGATTTTTTAAATTAGTTTTTCCCCTTTTCAGCCACTCTGGTTTGCTATACTGTATTATTAAATTCGACATTATATAAGAGATTGCACGTTTCTGAACAATTTAACTCCTTCGCCCCTAAATAAATTAAGCATAAATTATAAGAAGTAAATCTAAATTGAAATATGTCGTTTTACTGGGAAGAACACAAGGGTTCAAGTTAAATAGTGAAAGGTAAATACTGAGGAAAACTTTTCACTTTAATTATTGGTCACCTAAGAATGCGTGCTACAAATTATTAGCACAGTTTGGGGAAACTCGGGGGCATCGTGCGTCACATTCATAAAGCAAATACAGTAGGAGGATACGAGGACCATGACTAATTACGCAATGTAGGAAACAATATGTTGTTTGATTTTTTTTTTAAATGTCGATTGTAAACAGGCTTGTAATCAGACAGCTTCCAGAAAATCAGTTTCCCTTTCCCAAATTGGAGCCATGCATAAATTCACGCCTGTCTAGCACTAGATGGACCGTTAGGGGACGCCCGAGAGAAAAGTTGCCACTCATCAGACCCCCCCCCCCCCTCCCCCCGGAATCAAACAAATAAATAAGGGGAAAAACAGCGCTATGGCGACCTGTTTCCTTGTCCCTGCAACTAAGCGGAGCCCGATTGTGTATTACAGCACTGTCAGCTGATTCGATTCACCGCCTACCCCCCCCCCCCCTAAAAGTTCAGGGGACTCACCAAGTGAGAAATAGAAAACAGCCCTGATTTCTTATTGGCATCCACTGAAGGTCACCACCTACGCTGCTGAAAGCGCTAGGCCCTTTTTTTCTATTACATGCTACATTAGAACAGTTCTGTCAACTCCCCCGGCCGGGGATCAGCCTTCAAGTTTTCACACGCAAACGCTCGGCCGAATCTTCTGCAATGATTACATCAACAAATTAAAGGTTCTTGACCCAACTGAGCTACCGTCCTTCCTGCCAAAGCTCGGAGTTGTACACAACAGCAGAAACTTTTTTAAAGGTTTCCTTTAAGATAACCTGGTCATTTCACAGCGCACGCCATTTTAGAGTTATTTGCTGGGAATCGCGAAATAAGCCATTCATTAAAAGCTTTGCATATCTGATATTAGAACTCAGAGCTACACTAATGCATTTTTTCCCCAACGTAGAGTAGAAATTTCAAAAACAAGTAGCAAAACACTGACTGTGAGCCACTTACTGGTTAGGTCTGGGTGTTGTCCACAGTACTGTCGCTTTGAGAAGAAACCAACGGCTAGTGCCGCAATCCCAGACGCGGGAGCTGATTTTCGCCGCTTCTGCTCGCTTCTCCCCGGGCTGAGAGAGCCAGAGTTCCGCTGGGGTTTTTTTTTTCTGAAGCAGAGACAAGCGAGTCATGTCTGCTTGAAACCCGAGTCCCAGCGCTCTCCTGCCCGCTTGCGAACGTGTACAGTCCTCTTCATATAACCACAGAGGATATGCAAACCCTGGAACAAGAAAAGTCGTTTATGGAAAAAAATTCTAAAAGGCTGAACGTTTTAAAGAAAGAATAGACGCAGAACAACAAAAGTCAGTTATACTACGCTGCTCTATACCCCCACCGACAGACAGAAGAAAAAGCTTTATATTTTTTCAGTGGGTATTCAAGATAATTTGAAGCCATTGTTTCTGCTACAGATGGTTCTTTTTAATACAATAACACTGCTCTTTGTGCATACTACCCACAATAAAATCTAAAGCGTTCTCTTGAATAACCATTTTGTTCTCTGTTGTATAGGGCCAACAAAAGCTGCCGTGAGGTAATGGTTTTGCTGTTTATTGAAACCATGGAATAGGGGCTGGATAAAGGATAGAAAAAGACGTTACAAGGTCGCACGAAAACTCTTTATCGGAATAAAATATTATTTAAAAGCAAAGGTTCTACTTTTAAATGCACCTAAGGACTGCATGTCAATAAAACAATGACTTTCTTCCAGTTTGTTGTGTGTAAAATCATATCTTTATGAAAAGTTAAAATGAACAGTGAATTTAATATTGCATTTAGTAAAATATTTCAAAGGAATACAAAAACTACACAACACACCAGTTCCCCTCTCGTCCTTTGCACGATTGGTCATAATATTGAAAACAACAAACTAATTTCCAGTGTAAAAATGTTAAATGTTGTAACAAGTTATACAACACAAATTGTGCCCATATGGTGTAGTTCTTGACTACACACTGTACTTATAGTTCTTATCGTGATATTTTCAAATTTCATGGAAATGTGTGTCCCAATCAACACAATAGCAAAATTCAATTCTCGTCAATCAAACAGTCGCCAAAGGTATGCATCAAGGATTTTACCCTAAACCATGCATCACTTTAAACAATGTCTGCCTATAAATTAATTGGACAAAAAGTTGTTACTATCTGATTTCTCATCCACCTTAATGGTTCTTAAACTCTAATTAAAATGCCTATCGACACACCAGCTGTATTGTTCAAGAAAGGGGTAAATATATTTCGTGTCATGTAGATTCAGCATCAATTTAGTCTGTCTGACATCTAGACCATGTATTTGGCATGAGTTGAGGTCTTTATCGGCTTTGAGAGCGAGCTCCTCAGAAAGGGAAAGTCGGAAACAATGGATCTCTGCAGGGAAAGTTGTTAGTCACTGACTCTCTGTTTGTCTACCTTTCTCTAGGAATTACTAGCTCATTCTCTCCCAGCTCCAGACTGACAGTAATCCACTCCAATGACTTCTGCCTTTTGTGTGTTTATAGAACATGTCTCAACCATAATCTCAAAGCTACAATTACAATAGGATGTCATGACTTTAACCTTAACACCACTTCCTTTAATTAACCTTCAGGGTGCACGAGAGCAGCCTGTGTGGTAAAAAGTTGGTTTGTCAAATCGGCGACTTATGTCCAAGTTATAAGCACAAGCAGGTGCCAATGGGATACTATTTTCGCAATCTGTTTACCACATATTTGGAATTAGCAGAAATTTTCACAAATCAGTAAACATAGATTGTATTTAATCCCAAACAACCAAAAGCAACTATTTATTCACCTGTTACTATGATATTCTGGATGTCTTCAACATCTCTGTGATATTAACCCACTGGGAGAGAGTCACTCATTGGCACAAACATTCCAAATTATCAGTTTACCATTCAACGGCTATCTTAATGAGAAGTTTGCAGTTATTAATAGGCGCCGATCTTATCTCTAGACACTAGATTTTGTACATATGTATACAGATGTTATTTTACAATCGCAATGACATATAACTTAATCCGAGGTGATGTTACTCTTGTAACCTATAATAAAACGTCTTAGACGTCAATGAAAATGTTTCGTGCGTTAGAAAATCAATTTTCAATTACCAACGTTTCTTTATATTTGTACAATAGTGTCTTAAGAAATCTTTATTCTTCCAACTATTCTTGTTTTGATTTCTTTACTAGAATAGGCGCCTTGCTCTGATTTGCAACCTTACCTGTCTAACACTCTAAAACATCCAGCCACCGTTAGATTTTCAAATTAAAGCAATTTTTTATTTACAAACGCACCGTGCACGCCGAGTAGGATATGCATTTAAATTAATAAAACGTGAAAGTGGCGCTAACAGGCATTACATTTTTATTATTCTAGGACGTGTTACCATATCTGACAAACATTTATAATACTTGATACCAGATTTAAGTGTGATGTCTTTCAGCCCCATCAACAGCTGCCATTTTTATATAATTCAATATCGTACAAAACTATTAAATGGAATGAGTTAGAAATGCTGACCATTGAAGACTGCGTTTTTCAAAATGTTACACAGCCACGAACAGAGAGTATCTCCAGTGTATTACCGAAGAATGGATCTGTTTTGCCTGGAAGTGTGTGACATTTCAACGCCCCTGACAATTAGCAACATCCCCATCTCAATTCGTAGCCGCAAGTCTCTTCAGACACAAGAACAATTGCCTCGGTCCAAAAAAAATTATATATTCATAGTTTCCGAGTGTTCTGTGCGAGTGTTTTAAAACAAGTTCACCTTTGTTTTGATGTGAAGATTGTTACTGATTCTCATCACCCGAAAGTACGCAACGAAGTGCAGCCTTACAGTATATCATCAATAAAGGCATTTCCCGATGAACCTCTTTTTAAATGTATATATATATTTCTGTTCACACAAACGTCAGTTGCGAGCTTTTATGAAGGACAACCTGCTTTCTGTGAGTTTCATTACTAACTCAGTAGAAATCACTGAAAAGTGGCGCGTGTGATAGGTTATTGACTAATATTGACATGGTAGCAAAAAGGAGGCTGCATTTTCTCACCTCGAGCAGGAGTGGGCTTTATAGAGGATCTTTTGATTCAAAATCAACTACAAATTGAAACGAATAAAATACAAACTGAAATGGGATTGTTGTAGTGCCTAGGCAACGTACATTGAATGGATCTAACAGGCAAACTGAACTGAAGATAACACGCCCAAACCGAATACGATTGCAGGTATCTGAAAGGAAAGTAGACATTTCCTGGAAGGTTCCCGTTGAACCTACTTTTGAAATTGTATTTAGACAAGGTAAGCTTTTGAAGAACTACGTTGAAAAACCAGCCTGGCAGACACTTTGTGGTGTAAATCCGACAAATCAAGGTTATAAGTAGCTTCATACGTTACTTTTTCAATGTTATATTTTTATATGCGCAAATGCAAATTTTCAATAAACCCAACTTTGCTATTTCCAGTCATGAGGTTCATGTCCCAAATATTATTAAACATAATTAAGAAAGCCATTAAACTGCACTTTTTAATGAATTATTTTCCTCACAGGTATATAAGTTTCTTCCAAATATTTGTAGTATTCTATCTACATTTATATTTGTTACTTTGTTGCTCTCTCAGTCAGGCCAAAATCTAAAAGGGGGGAATAGCTAACTGCAAAAAAAAGTAGAAACAGACCTAAATCACATTTATAAGCTTCTTCCTCTGATCAGTGCTGAAAATCAAACATATATTAACGGTGCAAATGTATGTGCATGCATAACTTTGGATTATCCATCTGGTTAACTTAAAAGTACTTCTATTTAAACAATATCCTATAACTGCATTTTGTTTGATCCAGTGACCTCTGCTGGAAAATGAACATGTGTGAATATCAGATAAGGACAGGATCAGGCTTGGTAGTGATGTTCCCCATGGAAAAACCAGTCTAGTAATACTCATGGGGGTAGATTTTAATTTTCATTGCCCGGCAAAAAACTGGCGGTAGTGGATCGTCTGCCCATTATATACACCCCACACAATTTTCCTTTCCAGTGCAGTCAGTGAAAAAGGAAATGGGGCAGGGTGTATAACGGATGGTCATCCGCTATTGCCAGTTTTCTGCCCAGCAGTGCAAAGTAAAATCTACCCTATGGTCTAGGCTCACATGTGAAGAATGGCCATATTAGTGAGGTATTGGAGGATGGTCCTGCCAATGGAATCACACTGCAGCATGAGTCAACATCTTCAGCAGGAGAGATGGGAAAATAGAAAATGGGTATGTCAACTTCATTTTTATATATTCCTCTTGGTTCACAACATGCTCAGCTTCCCATCCCTGAAGTGAAAAAGCAACTTAAGAAATGTTTGTTTAAATATTATTAAGCATTTTTGAATATTCATGTAAGAAATAATTATTCATGAAGAAATAATGACAGATTATAGATAAAGCATGGGTGGATGGCACAAAAACTGCAATGTCTCTACTTCTGCAAAGCATCAGAAATTACAAATGTTAAAAAAAACCTACAGGAACCATACTACAGTAAGAATTAACATTCTCTGTGGGGAAAATTCATCCTCAAAATTACATAACTACATTGAAATGCCAGAAATATACCACAGGAAAACCAGACAGCTAGGGCGATTTTTAAAATAATTAATAAATGGGGGTACAGTTAATGGTTTTCAATTTTTTTTATAACACTAAAAGAAATAGTTTGCAAATTTGCTTGCATCTCTGAAGCAACAAAATTGGTTTAATACAATTTTATCACAAATCTTATTTATTACAAATTTGCACTAGTGAATATGTAGTTTTGAGAACAGTCCAAATTCAAAAGATGTGATTTGGATTGTTAATTTGATAGTGGGACAAAATATCTTTCAGGTTGATACCAATCTCTCAGTCCAGTCCTTCAAAGGGTTAGTTTTAAATACGCTGCCTAACTTAATTGATACCAATTAAGATTTCACAATGAAGTGTAGGTATTAGTGACATTCTCCCAGGAGATTTTAACAGCCTTTCCTTTGAGATCCTTAAACTCACACGGCTTTAAGTTATACCATTTCACTGCAGTTCAGCCAGTCACTATAATATTCAAATTTGAACAGGTGATATATTCATTTCAGTATGTGTTTTACTTATCTCAGCTTGTAATTTTCTTGCAAAATATATTAAGCTCAAAATCACATATCTTTCAAATACAGCACATCATATTAACCAGAAGTGATCGCATTCAGAAGGGCTACTTAATACAGAAAAAAATGGTAAAAGAATGGGTTGTTTTACAAGAATTAAATCAGATCAGATCAAAAGTCTAGGCCAATAATTGAATGAGCATGTGAAAGTTCATGTGTAAAAGTTCAGTTTCTGTTAATTGTTTTATTCCTCTCAATAGCATTACCTCAAATTAATAGATGACTAAATTTCACAAATATACATTTCATTGATTTTTATTAATATTATTACTGTAGTGAAGGAAAGCATTAGAAGGAATTGAATTTGCAACATTCTGGTCAAGATTTTAGATGGATTATTTCCCTGTTGTCCTGGTATATTAAGGCAACACCTTAGCTGGGAAGTCCTTTTCCCCTCCCTCACTTTCTCCCCCACCTTGGGACCCTTATTTGATGTACATTGTGATTTCCAATCTAAGAAACATTTTAATGTAGCTAACTGGAGTACTGCACAAGTGCCCAAAAGGTACCTCTTCCTAAAGATCAGCACCTGATATTTTGTTTCTGTAGTATTTATTATGGCATCAATTAGGAGAAATAGCAAATATAATGAAGAATGATGCAAGTGATTTCCAAGTAATAAGCTCTCATAGGACAGACAATCCCTTCTACAGGTGATTGTTAATATTAAAAAGAAAGGAAAACAGTTAGTTAATTTGTATGACCCTATACAATACACTTCCCTTACATGAGTGTTTGAAGAAACCGGCTTCAGGATTGCTCACATTGATCTGCCATACAGATTAAGCACTGAATACTTTAATCACATTATCTATCAAACAAGTTAAATCAATGATCAATTTAATCACATTAGATAACCTCTACAGCTATCTTTCACTGGAGTATACTAAATAATCCGTGGCAATTTATCTTAGTCTTCTCTTTATAATTGCTGCCACTAAACGATTGTCCATAACTCGGAAGATTGTATAGCACTATTTAAATTAAATTAGGGATGGATAATGTGATAGATTTCTATACTTAATCACACAAGAGGGGTGAAAGAGAAGCTAACTCGATTTGACATGGGGTGGGACAAAAGACTAATTACCTCACTGAATTCATTAATAATGAAAGACAAACAATTAGATTTTAAGTCTTATTTAATGATTACATAATCAAAAATAAAATAGCTAGAGTACTTAGGATGATTTTTAAATGAACAATGTAAAGTATATTGGAGGGAAAAGATTCCCGTGCCTGTTGGAACTGAAATGATTTTGCTACAATGTAACAATTCTGGTTCCTGACAGTTCTTAATTGTGTAATAAGTGCTTTGGGCTGAGAATTCTGCAGGTACAGATGGTGAAAGTAATTAGAATGGCCCCCAAACACTGTTGCATTGCGAAAGCATGACATATGAAACCTGTTCTCAATGCAAAGGTCAAGGTTTCCCAAACTGTTTCTCTACACTGCTGTTTCCAGACCACCGTCATAGATGGTTTTTGATTCACATGGAATGCAGTGGCTGAGGCCCCACTGCAACGTGTGAAAGGGAAAGCTACGATCAGTTTTAGTAGCATAATAATTACTAACATTCAAAATTTAGTTAATTGTTTAAAATGTTCCTTTCTGGCCTCTTCTAGGCATGCAATCATTAATGTGGTAGCATTCCACACATATAAGTACTGCTCAGAAATAGAAATCTTGGTCTAAAATTTCCTCCATGGACGCAACCTGGAAAGTAAATTAAAAAATGTGCCCATTCTGCCGATGTCAAGTTGCACTCAAATTTCTTGCGAATAAAATACTCATTAGAATACGCCCGAACATAAAATGGGTGCCATTCAGCTTAAGCAATCGGAGCCCAAGAAAAGCTTGGAACTCACACCATATATTTCCTCTGTAAGTATAAAAATTAATGTTTCAACTCATTCAACCATCATTCATGCACATCAGGCACAGCATGTTTAAGAGCTTGGAATTGGGGAAGCTTTTCAATTTTTAACGTGACTTATATTTATGCCATAAAAATCCATTCAAACAGAAAATACAGTGCAGGTCTCAGTGAGGATAAATTAAAAAGAAACGGTCTAAAAATTGCAATAAAACACTAGAAAAATGATTTTGTTTCCTGCTGCACCTGAAAATCTTGTAGTAATTTGAAGAGCGCCTTTGAGCAAGTGCAATTGCAGGAAACTCACTTTTAAGGCTCTGTAACGTGGGGGCGGGGCCATTATTATGGGCAGAGATGCATTCGGGCGGAGGGATCAATAGATAATTGTAAAAGGTTGAGATTTGGGCGTATTGTACTTACACAGGTGTGTACCTGGGCGCAAATACACAGTAATTTCCAGGCTCTTGTATTTATGAATCACTGGATTTGGGACAAATGATACAGATAAAATACCTTGCTGAATTAATTAACATTGAAAGACAAATGATTGCATGCCCTTCTTGTAAGAACTAGCTGACTGTTACAAGAGATTAAAAATAATGAAGTTATAAAAGTCAAAATGAAAAACTGCAGGAACTTACATGATGGGTTTTACCGACTCTCATCTCTCTCTCTCTTCACTGTCACTTTTTCTAAAGTCACTATTAATTGTTGTTAAATTTTTAGACTATAATTTTTTTTAATATCACAAGCTTTCAGATCAAGTACAGCACAGCCAGCTACAGAGTAAAGCTCTCTCTAACCATTGGAATGAACTTATCCATTCACATATAAGCCATTCCTTATGATCTAACTGAATGAGATTGCCAATTGGTTTCAAAATAGGAGCAGTTTGTGTTGTGGGCTGAGACCCACTAGGAACTAAATTGAGATTGTCCAAACCCATTTGACTTATCACCACTCTCATTGGTCTGGGTTAGGGTTGCCAACCCTCCAGGGTGGACCTGGAGTCTCCGGAAATTAAATATTAATCTCCTGGACACTGCTGCGAGCAACCCAGGAGAAAAATTATGAGACCACTAAAAAAGGGTGTGTTTTTTCATTTTCTTTGAACACTTTTGTTTATTAGTTATAAAAATATTGGAGGTGGAAAAAAAGACAGTTTGACTGGGCAGGGCAGTTGGAGGCAGGAGGTCATGTGATGAAACCTCCAGGAATACATCCAACCAGAGTTGGAGTCAAACCCAAGTTCCAGAAGTGAAATTATGTGTGCTAACCTACTGCACCACTTACTTTCTCTATTTTTTTCAACAGATATCCATTATTTTTAAAATCTAATTGAGTCTCAACTCTTCTTCCCAAACTCTTCTGAAGACAACTGATTTGTGCCAGGGTATAATTATGCTGGCCTTTATATCCAGAGGACTAGAATACAAGGGGGTAGAAGTTATGCTACAGCTCTACAAAGCCCTGGTTAGACCACACCTGGAGTACTGTGTTCAGTTCTGGGCATCGCACCTTAGGAAGGATATATTGGCCTTGGAGGAAGTGCAGCATAGGTTTACTAGAATGATACCTGGACTCGAAGGAGAGATTACACAAACTAGGGTTGTCCCAGGAATTTAGACGATTAAGGGGTGATTTTATCAAAGTTTTCAAGATATTAAGGGGAACTGATAGGGTAGATGGAGAGAAACCATTTCCACTGGTTGGGGAGTCTAGGACTAGGGGACATAGCCTAAAAATTAGAGCCAGGACTTTCAGGAGTGAAGTTAGGAAACACTTCTACCCACAAAGGGTGGTAGAAGTTTGGAACTCTCTTCCGTAAACGGCAGTTGATGCTAGCTCAATTGTTAATTTTAAATCTGAGATTGATGGATTTTTGTTAACCAAAGGTATTAAGGGATTATGGGGCTAAGGTGGGTATATGGAGTTAGGTCACAGATCAACCATGATATCACTGAACGGCAGAACAGGCTCGAAGGGCTAAATGGCCCACTCCTGTCCCAACAACTAACAGCCTGTGCTAACAGCCTTCCAATGCTGGGTTTTGAATCTGGGCCTTCTTGGTCTGTGTGGCTCAATATCAGACTAGGTAGTGCATTTATTCATTGAACCAATGGAATAGCTGGATGCATTTATTTTTAAAAATATGGTAACCTTGTATTTAAATAAAAATATAATCTTTATCTGCTGTCACTTTTTAATGCAATGTTCACATAGATGTACCACTTTCTTGTCATTCAAATAGATGCAAATATTAACAGTACCCTGCAATGGCAACATAATCTGAATCTCTATAAAACTGCAGCAGCACTCACTGCAAAGGGCAATTGATTTGTCTTTTAGTTGCTGTATTACATAATTGCTCAACCTGGATGTTTCACTGAAAAGAAGTCACAGTGGAACAAAAGAGTATCGTCGTCACTTTTCTCCTGAAATCCACAGTGTCTGTGCTCACTACCATATCTGCTGCAACTTCCTGGCCATGGCACATCGTTTCTGTCCAGGTTCGTCCCGAGCAGTTCCGTAACACAGGACTCTGTGCTCTACAGGCTGTTCCCGGGGACGCACACCGAGACGGACATCAACTGCTGCTGGAAGACCATCAACTCGGTGAAAGACGCCCTTTGGTCTGCCCGAAACTTGCTGGTCTTCCAGTGCACGGAGCTGTCCTCGACCGAGTGTTGCAGACTGGCACATTCCAAGGTCCAGGACTACGTGCTCAGAGACGCACTGAAGCTGGGTGCAGCCGCCGCAAAGGCTCTGTGGGGAAAGGCAACCATTTAGAGCCTTCCCGCCATTGTATACCGAGGGGCTGCAATCAGGGAAACCCCCCCCCACCCACCCCGGGCAGAATGTAAAATTCGAATTGATGTAATGTACCTGTAATGAATCTGTAATCCAAAATCTGTATTGAGTGTAATGCAAAGAGACACCCTAGAGTGTCATGAACTGTAATTATGTACAATGTTTTCGTTGAACTGTACTTGATGTAACCTGCTAATTGTATAATCTGTATTGTGTACGTTTGGAATGTAATATGACAACTGTTTTGTATGATTTGCTATAAATTTTATGAATAAAGTTTATTTTATGAAAAAAATAAATGACTATGTTGTTTTGACAAAGTAACAGCAGTGACATAACCTAAATCCAATTACAGCCAATGTTTTTGTTTATTTCTTGGGATGTGGGTGATGCTGGCAAGACTGAATTTATTGACCATCCCTAGTTGCCCTGAGAAGATGGTGGCGGGCCTTCTTCTTGAACCACTGCAGTCCTTGTGATGATGGTGCTCCAACAATGGTACAAATGATCTAATGTTACTTAACTAGTATGCTAATGATTGTGGTATGCTGACCTTTGTGGCACATTCATTTGGTGCACAGCAAGAGCCATTTTCCATTAGTGGACATCATACAACAACAACTTGCATTTATATAGCACCTTTAACGTAGTAAAACATCTCACTAGATGTATGTTTGAAGTCAACTAGTTTTAAAATGCAACGTTTTTGGGGTTGCCCAGACCACAGGAAAACATAAAAACCAAATTCAGACCCGAACAGAATTAGCTAAGATCACGTTCCTGAACGAAATGAGTTTCAACTGGTAGGAAAAAAAGAGAATGGAAGTAATTGTAAACATCGTGCTGGCCACAATGTTGTAAAAATGCAACCTTTAACTTTTGATCATAAGTACAGAAATCACCTCCCCCCTCCCCGCCCCCCACCTAGATTCACAAATCATAAAAATCTGCATGAATCTACAATCTGTACACCAACGCTTAAAGTGTACCAACAATTTTTACTTCTGTAATTCATTGGATATAAAGCTTTGGAACGTCATGGGGACATGATAAATGTTACATAAATGCAAGTATCGCTTTTAGTAGGTTATTGATATCAGAGGAGTAACCCTTGGTTCAGTAGTAGAATTCCCACCTCTGAATCAGAAGGTTATAGGATCGATACCCATTCAGGACAGGAGAGCTAAGAGTTTGGCTTCTGATTACTGGGCTAACATCCAGCAGGGTACTCACGTCTAATGAGAGTGGAGTGGAGTGGCAACCCCTCCACCCATCCATCGCATCGAGCTGGTTCTCCTGGTGGGGGTTTGTGAGTCAGGTTAACAGCCTGTCCACATAAAAAGGGAATCTGTTCCGGAAACCATCCGGAGCACAATCTGCTGGATGTAAAGCAGTGGAAGAAATGGGTTGCGTCATGTGCCATTAGGTGCAGAAGAGAAGAAGATTGATATCAGAATTACATTTTTTGTAAAAGCAAGGTTTTAATACAATTTCCCTCGTGTTTCAGAATGACTTTTCCAACAACACTCCTGAGATTTGACCTTTGACTTATGACATAGTGTTGGAGAAGCAGCTCCATCTGTCACAGCACCCATCTGCTTTTCCCCCATTTCATTTACAGTTTTCACTGAACCCATGTGGTTTTTCAAGCTTGTTTTGTATTGACCACTGCACCCATATGTTTTTTCATTCTTTTATATTCAATAATGCACCCAATTATTCATTCTTTTGTCCTGGCAAGGAATGGGTTTAAGAGTTATGAATATAATTATCGGCAAAGGTGATCAACTGCTATGTAGACCATGATGGTTGCTGAATTGCTAAAACTATCGAAATGGAATGCCAAGGAAGCTAACTTTTCAAGAATGAATACGCTGTGATGTAAGTTTAGATAGATATTCTCGGAACTGGAGAAGGCAGAAACCTTCCAGGACCTTTGCTCAGACAATAAATAGATTGTGGATACTTGTGATACTGCAGGTCATACATGGTCTGTGGAAGAAAAAGGTTTGATAGGCCAAATAGTCTTTTTTCATTTAACACTTTCTTGTACACTATTTCTCCATCCTTTATCATATTAAATTCATCTGCTATGCCTATCACTCTCAGAACCTTGCTAAATCTCTAGCACTTTTCAACTTTTTGACAAGAAAATTTGAATCCACCTCTTCTGAACTTATCATCATGATGTGGACACCACAAACTGCCAGCTCACAGTGGAGAGGATCTCCAAGAAGATCGCGCATATCGACACTCACCTGACGAAGGAGATAATCTCCAAAAGCTTGTGATTTTCAAATAAAACTGTTGGACTATAACCTGGTGTTGTAAGATTCCTTACATTTGAACTTATCATCAGCAATTGGTCCACTACTCTTGTACTGATCAGGCTAAGACATTTACTGCCCTGATGAATTTAAGCAATTTGTCAATCAGCTTATCCCTTATCTCTGATTAGCTCACTAACTCAGCTAATCTGCTAGATATTTTCCTCACCTCCAATCCTAATCCATTGTATCTGTCTCTTCACCACTGGGCTTTTTTGACCAATGTCTCATATTTGTCTCCTGCAGAATTCTCTGACACAAATCACAATCTATGAACTAATCTAATATTGTTTGGCACTAGAGGTCAGGTGATTAGGATAGTCTTCAAGAATTCTCTGTTACCCCACCTTGGTCAAACTTCTACTTTTACTCACCCGACCCTGCTATTTGTGCTATTGAAGAAAATTATGTTCTTTTAGCTGGCACAGAAGGTTTCATATTCCACTCTTCCTTTTCGGTCTGATCTGGTACCGTATCTTGATTCAATCATATTTGTTGCTCTGCTATCTCTTGTAAAAATGCATATTGTACTTGGCATCTTGATCAATCCAAAGCATTCTGAGCTAATTTTATGTTTCCTTGCAACTTCTATAAATTCTTGATTAAAGCTCCTAAATGGAAAAGAATCAATTACTATCTTTCTGTCTCTCAGCAGCTGCTTCATTTGATCCCTTGCCAAAGCTACGTCTTATAACTTCTGTGAATCCTCCTTCCCATCTTCTTCTATACTGAAGATGCAGTTGCTAGCTCTGCTGCAGATAAAGCTTGATGTTGTTCATAACAGAATGGAGCATTGGAGGGAAATTTCTTGGCAAGATCTGACAATTAGAGTTGAAAGATAAAAGTGAGCCACTTTTATCTTACCATTCTGTTATGAACAACATCAAGTTTTATCTCTGGCAGGTCTGTCAGATTGGCCACTCTCTGGCCTCCAATAAGAGCTATGGTCCTGATGGTATCTTTCCATGATGCTCAAGATGTGTGTCTTCAAATTTATCCCCATCTTATGCCATTTTCTCAATCGGTTTTTCTTTTCCTTGGAAATTTGTTCATATTTACCCTATCCCTCAGAAAGATGATAACTCTTACTCTTCAAAAGTACCATCATATTATCCTTACACTAGTACTTTCTAAAGTTATAGAAGCTGCTGTTAACTCCCAAATTATCAATCATCTTGAAAGTTCTGGTCCAATCAATGTTCACGAGTGTGGTTTTCGGTAAGCCCATTTAACTGGTGATCTGGTTGCCTACATTATGCATCTCTAGAGCTGTGCTCTTGAACACTTTGGTCTGATACTGTGCATTTCTAAGCAAGTCCTTACCAAAGCTATACTCATCATTATTTAGTTTCCTCTCAAATTGTTCCATCTGTGGTGTAGTTAATGGGTCATCCTCTAACTCTTTTCATGAACTCAGGGTTCGCCATGGCTCTGTCCTCTCTCCCAATCTGTTCTTTCACGATAGCAATGACCTCCTCTCCTACTTTATCTGCCATTTTGCTGATGATTCTGATCTTCTTGCAGCGCTGTAGCTGAGTCACTACATTTTGATCTCCTCCATGCCCTTTGGCAGGCCAATGAAATCTTGGGTGTGAAATTGGTCTCAGGCGGTAGCACAAAATGGTCGATAGTGAATCGCCAGTCCGTTTTACACGCCATTTAATGAAGTTAATGGAAAGGAAAATCAGGCAGCGTGTAAAACAAGCTTGCCGATTCTATATCACCCATTTTGTGTGACTGCCCAAGAACTATTTCACCTCCCTGTTTCTTTCAATTCTTTATAGATAGTTTCTTCACATTTCTTGCAAGATCAATGAACTGCTACCACCTGTTGCCTCTGATGCTTCTACCCTAATCTTTCCTCATCTATCAATAATCTTATTCTCACCATCTCATGTGGCCTTCCATATTTCGTCCATACAGGTTAATTTCCTTTTGGTACCAAAATGCCTTTTTTCCCACTTAACTCAAGTCTTTATAAAGCCCCAAGTCCATCTATGGCTTGAATACTGCTCTTATATCTGGAGAAGCTCTTTTAGCATCTATCTTGCACTCCTTGGTAAGATGAAAGAAAAAGCCTTTTGTATTTTCAGAAGGCTTTTGATAAGGTCCCACACAGAAGGTTGGTGAACAAAGTTAGAGGATATGGAATTGGAGGTAATAAACTGGCATGGATTGAGAATTGGTTAACAGACAGAAAACAGTGAATAGAAATAAACGGGTCTTTTTCAGGTTGGCAGACTGTGACTAGAGGGGTACCGCAGGGATCGGTGCTTGGGCCCCAGCTATTCACAATCTATATCAATGATTTGGATGAGGGGTCCAAATGTAATATTTCCAAGCTTGCTGATGACGCAAAACTAGGTGGGAATGTGAGTTGTGAGGAGGATGCAAAGAGGGTTCAAGGGGATATAGACAGGCTAAGTGAGTGGGCAAGAACATGGCAGATGGAATATAATGTGGAAAAATGTGAAGTTATCCACTTTGGTAGGAAAAACAGAAATGCAGAGTATTTTTTAAATGGTGAGAGATTGGGAAATGTTGTTGTTCAAAGGGACCTGGGTGTCCTTGTACATGAGTCACTGAAAGCTAACATGCAGGTGCAGCAAGCAATTAGGAAGACAAATGGTATGTTGGCCTTTATTACAAGAGGATTTGAGTACAGGAGTAAAGATGTCTTACTGCAATTATATAGGGCCTTGGTGAGACCGCACCTGGAGTATTGTGTATAATTTTGGTCTCCTTGCCATAGAGGGAGTGCAACGAAGGTTCACCAGACTGATTCCTGGGATGGCGGGACTGTCGTATGAGGAGAGATTGAGTAGACTAGGCCTGTATTCTCCAGAGTTTAGAAGAATGAGAGGTGATCCCATGGAAACATACAAAATTCTTACAGGCTCAACAGGGTAGATGCAGGGAGGATGTTTCCCCCGGCTGGGGAGTCTAGAACCAGAGGGTCACAGTCTCAGAATAAGGGGTAGGCCATTTAGGACTGAGATGAGGAGAAATTTCTTCACTCAGAGGGTGGTGAATCTTTGGAATTCTCTACCCCAGAGGGCTGTGGGGGCTCAGTCATTGAGTACATTCAAAACAGAGATCAATAGATTTCTAGATAGTAAAGGCATCAAGGGATATGGGGATAGTGCAGGAAAATGGCATTGAGGTAGAAGATCAGCCATGATCTTGTTAAATGGCGGAGCAGGCTCGAGGGGCTAGATGGTCTACTCCTGCTCCTATTTCTTATGTTCTTATGTTTGATAGACAGTGCCTCTCCCACTTCAAGCCTCCTACCTCACCTTCCATTGCAAACTTTCTTGCCTCATTTGTTTTATCAATACTGCTCCTTAGGTGTTGGTGGGGTTCTGTGCTATTTAGCCCTTCACCTTCATTTCTCAATAATAATAAATATATAGCAAGAAAACAGACAGAATGAAAGAAAGAAAGAAAGAAAGAAAGAAAGAAAGAGAGAGGGAGAAATTAAGAAAAAGTACTGAGACATGCTGATATTATATTTTGGAATTGGGATCAAATTTGGACCAGAATTGATGTGGATATGAGGGCAGATTTTTCAAAGACACACTTCTGATTCAGGCATCATGCACCAAGAGTGCATATTGGGAATTGGGAAGCAGAGTTCAGCAGGCCGCATCGGATTTTATGCCCTGAATTCCTATATTTGCTCTTGGCAAGCAAAGTTACAGAATGAGAGCGCAAATTTGTAAAATTTACTCTATTGTGCCAAATCATATAACAACCACCCAGGACAAAGCAGCCCGCTTGATTGGCACCCCATCCACCACCCTAAACATTCACTCCCTTCACCACCAGCGCACTGTGGCTGCAGTGTGTACCATCCACAGGATGCACTGCAGCAACTCGCCAAGGCTTCTGTGACAGCACCTCCCAAACCCGCGACCTCTACCACCTAGAAGGACAAGAGCAGCAGGCACATGGGAACAACACCACCTGCACGTTCCCCTCCAAGTCACACACCATCCCGACTAGGAAATATATCGCCGTTCCTTCATCGTCGCTGGGTCAAAATCCTGGAACTCCCTTCCTAACAGCATTGTGGGAGAATCTTCACCACACGGACTGCAGCGGTTCAAGGCGGCGGCTCACCACCACCTTCTCAAGGGCAATTAGGGATGGGCAATGAATGCTGGCCTCACCAGCGACGCCCACATCCCATGACCGAATAAAAAAAAAACAGTAATGTCCAGAAAATAATGAGTGCTTTGAAAGCACACACCATGATGTGCATAAAAACTGCCCAAACTTAACACATACTGGCATGAATGACTCTGCCAGCTCTGAGTCTAGTAGCTTCGCTGGTAAGAAGATTTCAGTGACAATGTCTAACTGTGTGAAAGGGAACATATAAGCTAAGTGCTCTGGTTTTCTCAGAAACTCTGCGCATGCACTTGTACAGATGGTACTGAGAGTTTCAGAGGAACCAGAGTACCCAGTTTATGCAGTCCTCTTCATCAGGCCCCATATACTGAAAAGTAGCCACCAGCCTGACAGTTAGACCAGTTTCTATGCGCATCATGATGTCATTCTGTGCATCAGTGTCTGGGCCGGTATCAGGTCTGGCACCTTAAACTGAATCCAGAAACAGATCAGCACCATCTGTGGATCTGGATGATAGCAGACTAGAGGTGCCAATGTATGATTTGGTAATGCTACCAGCATGAATTTGGTAATAAATTTGTGCTATAAATTCTCTTTCCTTTCTTTGTTTTCTTGTTATGATAAATGCAAAATAATGAAAATACAAATAAATAAAAAAAAGATGAATGTTGGAGCATATCGAGCTACTTATTGCATGTGTACATTATAGGTTAAATCTTATTGATGTTTACAAAAGTCTATCTCAAACATGGGGAAAATCAAATGAGAACTTTAATTTTATACCTTTTTGATTTTTCCTTTTCATATTCAATTGCTATCAGTAACCTACTGCAAACAATAAAGTAGTTAATCGATGAAGCACTTTAAGTAACTAAACAATGTGCAGTTATTTTTACTCAGCAAAACAGGATTTTGGTACTGCTTTTGGAGCCCAGAAATAGGAATGTTTCCAGTTCTGTTCTGGTTGTACCAGAAGTTGAATATTTACTTTGGATAGCTGAACCGGCTCTACAAAAGATTTTTAAAATTATCTTGGGGAGCATACATGGATCATCTCATAATGTAACAGCATGTTGATGTAATGCATTAATTCATAGTTATGTGATGCATTGTGGATACACAATGTAGAAGCCAAACCAGAATGACACCAGCAAGGGACACCTGAAAGCAGGAACAATTCATCATGATTATAGTGAATCTATGTGCTTCAGTCAATAATGTGCAGTAGAATCGGAACATTAAAGTAAACTGCATCTTCTACTACACCAAGCTCACACAACACATCAATATCAAATTTTGATTTTTCAACTTCATTTTCAATTTTATGGATTATGTTATTCATTAGAGTGAGAATCTTTGAAGCTGTAACATCATATATTTAATACATTGCATGCAATACCAGTCAGCAACATTGCTGAGTTCTCTCCATATTAACTCCACAGTAAAGCTTAAGTTAAGTAACCTTTACTTCTTGGTCTTTCAATGCTTTCAAGTACTCTTTGCAACCGGAGGGTGTTGTTATTACTAAAAATATCAAATTGACAGCTTGGTGAAAGAGTGGGTTGAGTCATCTTGCAATTTTCAAGAGCATTTTCTGATCACCGTTAACTGTTAGTTCTGGAGAACATTATCACGAACTAACCAGAAGACTGCTGCAAAGAGGAAAACATTTTTTCCCCAGATATCCAAGTATCTGTGTTATATTAGTGTCATCAATGCTAATTCCCAAAGACAGAAAGTCATAGTTTCACTTCTGACACTGAAATTGTAATGCTTCTGTAGACAGATCATATCTCTGTTCCAGTATGTTTGTGTTGATAAAAATCATGTGAATAGTGAAATACCCGAAAAATTTTATGCCTCTTATCTGTTTCACGATTTTTTTTAGTGTTCCCATCTAAATGTAGAGCAAGTACAAAGCAAGCTGAAATTCATGTATGGCTTAGATCATATGCATTCACAGTTAATGTTCCTGCTGGATCCTGTACACCTTCAAAAATATTTATGCAAAGCTCTGACTAAATGAAACCCACATATGAATACATATGTGAGATAGATCAAATAACTTGATCTTTTTACATTGCAGCAGACAGCATTGCCCTGTACTGTAACAGATTTTTCTCCCCCCAAGGGAAGCTGTTTAATTTTCTTTACAAAAACAGTTTTTCAGAATTTTTGGATACGATGAATAATTACGCAAACAAAGCATATGAATAAGAAAGAGTGAATAAAATAGTTTTGGCACATCAATGAGGCTCATCCTTTATGGAAAAATAGTACAATCCAGCCTCAATCGAGTAAACAAAGATTAAACTATACTGTGCAGCTTAGATGTATGTAACTCCCAAATGTACGTCGCTTTCATATCCAATTGTTTTCAATATTAAAATTAAAGTTTATATTAAACTAAGACAAGTGGAAATTAAAGTTGTGTTCAAACAACACATCTAAAAAACTTGCCTGAATGTGGGATTAATTGTCATCCTAGCTAAATTATGAATCATTTTACCCCACCACTGACTACGAGTGAGTTGGAAATCCAACCCGGATGGTTACCTTAGCTTCCTAGTGTAGGTGAAATGTCTTGTTACAACATTAGAAATGGTTTTTACCACTAGTGAGGAGTGTGGGGAGGTGTCACAACCATTTTATCTGGCGAAGATTCACAATGGTGGGTCTCCATGGGGGTTAAAATAACCCTTAACAATTAAAATATGCAATCAAAGGTAGTAAATACTGATTTATATATAGACTTTATTAAAACATGAGGGGACTATTTTTCACATAAAGCATTCCTCCCAGCCTTTCCTTCTTAACAAGTCCCAAGGAAAATTTGAAATTAGAACCTTATTCCCCATAAAGAAATTAGGCTGATTAACTCTTTTAAAAAAGGGCTGGCTAAATCTCAGGTCAAGAATTGGATGAAAAGTTATAAGGATAAGAACAAACTGAGATGATCAAATACTTGACAGAACATGATAGCTGAATGCTGCTGGGGCAATTAAATAATCATTTGTGGAATGCAACTGGTCAAGTTGACTAAAGGTTGTAATGTTTGATATCTCTGAGTCGCTTAAGATTACTTTTTTGGGTCAAAGAGAAATTTCACAGTTCTTTCTTTTTCAAAGTTGTATGTCTGGTTATTCATCTAGAGATTGATAAATGGGTATAAAGTTCTTGAGAGGGCAAAGTATAGGATCTCTGTGGAAGGACTGGGTTTGGTAATTAATTAAGAGTATCACACAAAAAATGAATTGGCACAACATTAGGCCATAATTTGCTGTAGCAGGGCATCTAACAGTATCTGCCATTAGTTAGATTTGCCCTTGCATGTTTAGGTATTAAATGTCTTTGCGTGGCAAGTTGCTGAAAGTGCGAGCTGATAACGTCACAGTGAGGGAAACAGGGCATCTGGGACATGAGTGAGCAGGGCAAGCAACTGGGTATCTCCTTAACCAATCAGATTGAAGGATTGTGAAATTAACAGCGTAAGGACTGAGAAGGAAATGTAAATTAGAATGGATGAATTCAATATCAAATCAGGTACAGAAAAAGAAAGAGAGAGAGGAGGAAAGATTGGATTAAGAGAGAAAAAAAGAGACAGAAAGGAAAAGTTAAATAAAACTAATAATTAAAAAATTTATATTTTTAAAATCTCCAACAATTAAAACCTGAAGGAATGAAACTCCACACTTGTAATAGTGACTTGCAGTAATTAACACTTATCATGTTGTTAAAAGGGTACTTAGACTTGAAATATCTTGACGTAACTTTCTGTGGTGAGTATAGTTCGTATCTACTACGCAAATACATCAACTTCATGCCATTCAATCCATTTCAATGATGTAGACAGCGAGATGCCGTTTTCACAAAGTTAATGGCAGAGCGGCGCAACTCAGACAGCAACTTTTGGATTATTGAATTTAACCGCGCATCTGCCCCTCGCCTGAAGTTGCTGTACCATTTGCGCCTAAATAACGGTGAATGCCATTAGCCTCACTGTTATTTTGACAGCAAAATCTGGGCCATTAAAACATATTGGCTTGAGCGCAATATTTCGAATAGTGTATTGATACTAACATACTAAATATGCTTAATAGCACTGCTTGAACTGGCACAAGCCAAAACACCCTCAACATGAATATATTCATTAGGAGGTCCTGGAAAGCAAAGAATTTCACAAGTGACCGAACAATCTGGTTACATCCAGGATTGTGAGCAGACAACATATTGAAGAATCAACTCTAATTATAAAGTGGAGTTGAAAGACCTGCGTCGAATGGGCAAAGAGGACACTAGATACATAAATGAGAGAAATAAATGGCTTTTACTTCAACAAGAAGAAAATAATACAGGTAGCAAATTATCAATATTAAGCATAAATGAAATGTCTGATTAATTGTATAAGATAGTAAACCTTAAATGACTAAATCATACGTACAAAAATAGTAACTCTACAATATTCTACTAATTTAGCACGCACATTATACAAAGATGAACAATGGAGACAAATCAATAATATTGTAAAATTAATTTCTGTGGTACATACATGACTAGAGAACTAATATTTAATTATTTTTATTTACAGATTTCAGAAACTGACTGTTGAGCTTTGGAAGGACTGTCCATTGAAAAATACAATCCAGTGTAGTACTTTGGATTGGAGGGAGCCACCTTAGCTACAGCAAGGTGGATACTAACCTCAGAACTTCTGCAGAAATGCCTTTGGAAAACTGAGAGCTTTCAATGGATATATCCTAGTATAATACAAAGGAGCATCGCTGGTTTCACACCAGACTGGTGCTCAAGAACCAGTCTATACGACCAACTGTCACTATTCCAATTGCACAACATTGTTCAGTCTCACCATGCCAGTGTGTATCTGAGTGTTATCAGATTGCGCACTGATAGGGATTGTCAACGGTCGTTTGAAGCAGGCATTCCTCCTCTACAAGGCTCTGAGATAATGTGAGGGGGGAAGTTGTGATCCAAAAGTCAGCAGTTGCCTTCTGCAGCTGATATGATCCCTCATGTTCTGTGTTGGACCATCTTGCATGTTTGTACTACCTCAGAGAAGATCCTGGATGGATCTGGTGATAGGTAACACAGCTCCAGCCATTTGGTAACACATTATATAGTCCTCTTCCTGGTTGACAACTGTGCAGTGGCTGTTGACATCTCATCAGTGGACTTCTCATCTTCCTGTGACTTGTTTCTGTCCTGAAAGTTGGATATGACTTTCTGGATCAATGCAATGGAGCTGGACGAAAATAGCTTCTCTGTGGAGACAAAAAGAATAGAACTTATTTCATGGAGCTCTAGAATATTTAAAAATTACCTTCAGAAAAGTGCATTACATTTTCCTATTGATATATAATTAGATGCCATAAGGGGAAAGTTAGTGTACTATAAGGAAGAGCTTTAATGGGCCAAGTGGTCTATTCTCATCTCTGATTTTTCTTATTTTCTCATAACTTTTCAAACTGTTATTTTTACACTCCTTAAAGTATGCATTATGCCCACCGGTTTCAATTATAGTTATTGTACCCAGGTGATTGTTTACCAGAGAAAAAAAAGTTTTTTTATACTTACCAGTCTGTTGATACTCTGAGGATAAGGTTTCTTCTTCAGGGACTAACTTGAAATGCTTTGAGATGGTTTCCTCCAACCATGCAAAATACTTTCTTCAGTGGAACTGAGCCTCCTCTGTGTGCTTTAGTTATTTGAGTACTTAAGTGAATCTTTCTTGCCCCCTTTGGAGGCTGCTAATGCATTCTTGCAATCCCACGAGATTCAGTGAATTTTAGATATTTTATTCACTTTTTTCTGAAAATTATTGTTTGTGAATAATTCAATTCCTCTGAAGTAGATAATGTTGCTACATCCTGAAAAAGGCTTCTTTATATTTTACAAACTATTTGACTGAAATAAACAATTCATATTCTGTGAAATGTGGTTGTTCCTGTGTGCCTTTGAACTCCATTTTGCTCCATTACGATCAGTGGTGTGATGTCACATACCGGAAATATTTTGCTGAGAATTGAAACTGCCAGCTAATTTCTGATTGGCCGTTCTAACATCCCACTAGTGGCAAAGTGAGCTGCTGCCTTTTGGAAGCTGCAGCACCATTTTGGGTGCTGGGTGAAGGAGTGTACCATTGCATAACTGAGTAAAGGGCCTTAATGTCCAAAAATTAGAATATCATCCCGTACCTTTCCTTTGTACAGGACGGAGACAAAATCCAGGAGGTTAATTGATTTGTGGAATCATGTGATAACCCATATAAACTAATGTATTTTTATTTGCAATAAACCCTGCCTTAAATGCACACATAAAGATTCACAACCATTAGTGAGCATTTAATGCCAACCCACCAATATGTACATTCAGACTTGAATCTTTATTAGATAAAGATAGAAGATAGTTCTACAGCGGCTTTTACAGGCTGTGATATCATGAAATATTCAATTGCATTATGTCCCATATCGAATTCAACAAATGTACGCTTAATAACGTTGTAATTTCTCAGTGCAATATTTTTAGCTCATTCTACTTGCAGTTAGTCTAAGACACCCCTGCAGGACCACTGCCAATGGCAGATGTGCAGTTCTCACTCTATTGACTGCACTCCACAGTATAAAAAAACATTTGGAGAATCCATGGCATCGTAGATTCAGAATAATATGGGACCACAGACATGTGCTTGGGTTAATGTCACTCGTTTTAGTAAAGCAAATGTGGGAAGCCAGTCCTCTGTATACACTTACCAATCTGTCTAAAGCCATCAGTAAATATCAATGGAATTTTTGAAAAAAAAACACAAAAGTAAAATCTCACATCAAATTTATTATTAGGAAGTCTTTTTCTATGTTTGTACATCTTTCCTTGGGGCTTGGTGAGACTGTAATTACACCCATTGTTTGTATTTAATGTTAAAGTTCTTTTCTTGGTATTAGCCCTCAAGTTACAGGTTGCTACTGGTTACAGTGTTTATGATCTGTTGCAACTCCTTTTGACACTGAAAGTGGCTATAAGGACAGTTGGTGATTTGTTGTAAAAAAGGAACATTTTCTGATATAATGGGAGAGATTTCGAGGCCTTCCATCCAGCGGAAATGGGGAAGTTGCGCCCCGTGAGTGATGGGGAATGACTTACCTCCTCGTTCCCGCCAACGTTGTGGCCATCTCTATCTTTCCCAGCACTGGGCGCCAGAGCGTCTGCCTGAGTCAGGTGGTGGGCCCTTCTAATATGCAAATAGAGGACTTGTGACATACATAGGACCCCGATTACCATTTTAGGACAGTACTGGGTGGAGCGTGTGCCATGCACGGTTCGCAAAGTATCAGCTGGTGCTCCGGCCGAAGAGGTGCCCAGCAGGTAAGTTGTAATTTATTTTTGTGGTGCAACAGGAGCCCCACACAAACAACGTGGCCACGCTTCCCATCGTGACTATCAGGTAGCTGGTGAGCGTGCTCCGCTGGCCGGCCACCTGAAACCCGCCTACAATCAAAATCTACCCCAGTTTTTGACAATGTTACAAATGAATTTCACAAATTTTTAAAAATCTACATTTAAACTATGAATTCAAATTGGATCAAATTTACATTGGGGTCTGATGCTAAAATCCTTATCTGCGCCATTGTCACCTCCAGAGTCAACTATTCTAATAGTCTCCAGGCCACCCTCCTATTCTCCACCCTTCATAAACTTTAGCTCATGCAAAACTCTGCTGTCTGTATCCTATCCCGAACCAAGTCCTGCTCACCTAATACCTCTGACTGCTGACCTTCATGAGGTCCCAGTTACCCAGCTCCTCAAATTTAAAATTCTCGTCATCATGCTTAAATCCCTTCATGGCAACGCCCTTCTCTTTCTCTGTAACCTCTTCCATGAATGGTGGGAGTAGTAGTAATAGTAACAGATCTATATAAACTGCACCCAATGCGAAATATAACAGGCGGACAGTTGGGCATGGAGGCTATTTTCCAGAGCTAGGTACAATGAAGAACATAAAATGAAAGGACCAAAGAGATAATGCTGTATTACATCAGCCAAGTGAGCTGTGGCAGTGGCATGACAATGATTGACATATTTGGCACAACAAGAAGTGAAAATAGTATTATTTATTTCAAGTGAAAGTGATTGCAGCCACCTCACTCAACCTTTGATCTTCTGTCCCCATAAAAGACAGTTATGTTATCATTTACTTAAATACAAATAAAATAAAAACATTGGACACCTGTTAGAAGTTCCAATGATAGCAGCAATACGACAGAGTGATGGTAGCAAAGCCAGTGACTAGTAACCCTTTTACCTGGGGCTCAATTGCCCAGCCATGTCCTCACAACAAACACACTTGGAAAAGTCATAGATGCTTACAAAACTGGCCCCACAAAATGATAGAGAAAGATTTTTGCTAAGGTTGTTTTATGAATGCTAAGTGTATAGCAAGAAATAAAGTACAAAAACATAACTGTCACTGTAAATCTATTAAGGCATAATTTACTTAAAGCTTTTGTTGTTTAACTTGCACGTCTTTAATTTTTAAAAAAAGTTAATCTCTCCAAACACTACAAAATCTAAAAGTAGGGTTATTGCCTTCACAATGGTCATTCTGGTGCTGATAACACAAGTCAACAAGATTTATTGTTAATCAAATAAATCCAACCATATAAAGCACAGGGGCTCCACTGAACTTTACTAAAAGTGCTTAATTGTCCAGGTTACATTTCAGTATTTTTGACATACATACAGGCCCATTTAAAGCTGGTTTCCAAAGGAACAACTAATACCAGGGTTAAAATGACACATAGAGATTGATATGATGCTGAACTGACTTTAATACGACCTCTGATATCCAGTATACTCAACCTAAATCACAGGTGCCAAACTAGCTCACAAAATATAAACAGACTTCTGGGGTTGAATTCATGATGGCACCAATTTGGACAAATGCCAATATAATCTGGCAGTGCATTGAACAATGAAACAGTTCATCTGCACCTAGCACATCCTCTGTTCTGCTTAACCTCGCCTCCCAAACCCATATTGTAACAAACCCTTCCTTGCCTGCTGTCAGGTGTTGTCTAGTGCATTTTAATTTTTTAAAAAAGGTAAAAAACTGTGCATTTGTACATCAATACATTTAAAACCAGCAAAATTCAATATTGAGCTGCTCTATTGAGTGTATTAGGTGTAACTTGGTAATACCATTAATGTGCCTGAACAGGTTTGATATATTGTAAACAATTTTACAACACCAAGTTATAGTCCAACAAATTTATTTTAAATTCCACAAGCTTTCGGAGGCTTCCTCCTTCCTCAGGTGAACGGTGTGGAAAACGGTTTTTCCACACCGTTCACCTGAGGAAGGAGGAAGCCTCCAAAAGCTTGTGGAATTTAAAATAAATTTGTTGGACTATAACTTGGTGTTGTAAAATTGTTTACAATTGTCAACCCCAGTCCATCACCGGCATCTCCACATCAGGTTTGATATACTGAGTGATACACCAGTTCTCAGTATAATCATGGCACAACAGCCTGAAGAAAGGAAACCACTTGTTTGGTAAACATTCAATAAAGCATTTGTAAGTTTTCAAAGTTGGAAGGAACTCATATCCCAGTGGTTTAGTAGGCAAATGTAATGTCTGATGTACAACTGAACCATACAGATTACAACAACAACTCACCTTTAACATAAAGAAATGTCCTGGAGGGATTTACAGAGTTCCAGAATCTAGGACTGAAAACTCTGCCAGGGTAAGGGATGAACAGAAGTCAGAGGAATGGACTGTTTGGGAGAGGATAGCGGGCTGAAGGAGATTGCAAAGATAGGGTGCGGCAAAGCCAAGAAGGGATGAGGATAAGAATATTAGTTTTTAAAAGTTTATTCTTGGGACATGGGTGACACTGGCAAGGTTGCATTTATTGCCCAGTTTTGGTGCTAGATCTGTCTTTAGCCTGTCTCAAGACCCAATTAAAAGTTCATAGGTGGTGCAGAATGGATAGAGATCCAGTGAGATTGATCTCTGCCTGATTATCTGACAACCCCCACCCCACAGCGTCTGTTCTGCTTTAGGGCCACCAGTAATGGCACCCGGAAAATTTCCCTAAATATTATAATAATAAAACTATTCCTGAAATTTGAGCAATGTCTAATTGTGGGCTTCTCGTAATAGGAGCTGAAAGGGAGCAATCGTGTTACACAAATATCCAATCCCTCCCAACAATCCACTGGGTATGTTAGTACCCAGTCTTCCTGGTGGTCTAGTGCTATCTGTTCACCTGATCTCTATGGTGGTCTATATGTGTATTCAATCTCTGTGGTGATCTGGAGTTTTTGTGTGCCAGTCTTAGTTGTGACCCAGTGACCTAAGGGAAATCAGGAACCAAAATCAACTAATCTGTTTCACAGGCTGTTTAACAAACTTTGCTTACATTTGTTTCAGGTTTATAAAGTGCAGAATGCTCCACTCCCTGGTGGTGTAGTGGAGCTTACTGCTGGTTTCTGACAGTCAGTTGGCCACACTGCATCTTCTCATTCATTTTAATGATACTTGTTTTCTCCATTTTTCTTCTGTTTTTTAAATCATCATCCTTTTTAGTTGAGATTTTTTTCTGTACTGACAGTTTGGATTCATTCTGAATTTGGGGAATCAGGATCCAAAGCTTTGCTGATCCCTATAAATCCTTCTCCTTCCAGTAGTGGAGGGGATTAAAGTCCAAATAATGCTTTAGGTTCTCGACCATGCTACAAGCAATCTGATCCAGATGAGGGAACACCTGAAGCCATGAATAGCAAAGCTTTTTGCTTTTCAAGACATAAACCCAGATAGTGTGGAAAGTTCATAGAAAGTTTGTCCATGCATTGCAATAAATGACATCGCTGTCTGACAAAACACTTAACTCCACTAAAATGCCTTAATACACTCAGTGTTGTGGTTCATCTTTGCTGCACCCTTCAAATAATTGCTCATATTTTATTTAAAACAACTAGCTACTAATGACCAAGCACACAGCTGAGATGCTGGCTGAGAAACAATGCGGTATGAGTCACTGGGGCAAAATGGGGCCATTTGGATTTTTACTTTAATCTTGTTGTATATAATACAAGTAAATTAATATAAATTAAAAATGTTGTAAATGTTCCAGTAGTGACCTCAGTGCCCTAGGCTAAGCAGTGGAACAAATCAGCCAGGGTTCTCTTTCCTAATTGCTATTCGGTGACCTCCAGCTGTAAAAGGCACGTGTGTAAATGTCAGGTGAGTACAGGATCAGGCTTTACTGTGATGTCCCCCATTGTACTTACACATGGAGAATGGTCACTTAGGTGACGTACTGGATGGTGGTACTGTATCTTCAGTGCCTTCAGGTGAGGGTAGAAAAAAGGTAAGAAAGAACTTGCATTTATATAGCACTTTTCATGACCCCAGGATGTCCCAAAGCGCTTCATAGCCAATTAAGTAGTTTTGAAGTGTAGTCACTGTTGTAATGTAGGGAAACGCAGTAGCTAACTTGCACACAGCAAGGTCCCACAAACAGCAGTGAGATGAATGACCAGTTAATCTGCTTTCGTTATGTTGGTTGAGGGATAAATATTAGCCAGGACACTGGAGAACACCCATGCTCTTCTTTGAATAGTGCCATAGTTCTTAAACAACCACCTGTGAGGGCAGATGGGCTTCAGTTTAATGTCTCATCCAAAAGACTGCACCTCCAACAGTGCAGCAATCCCTCAGTACTGCATTGAAGTGTCTGAAGAATGAAAGGGAGAAAATTGGAGCCGAAAATTTTTTTAAGTTGTTGTATATTTTTGACTTTAATACAGTTTAATGATAACACAAAAAGAAGTTAATAGTTACGAATGAGGAGCTTAATGTAAACCTGTTTTATAGTTGATTAGGTTTTATTTATAGTGCAGTATATATTACAATTCATTTTACTCTTAACTGTATGGCATTTAATTTGACTGATGTATATGGGCTCTGAGGTTTTATGAGAATTAAAGTTTAATTACAGTAAACCACAAAATGCAGCATACCTATAAAGTTACATATACCTCAGATGTACTACCAAAGACAATTACTGGTAACATGAACTAAGTTACATCAACTCTATGACATTTGGAAATGGAATTTGGATCTTTATTAAGAAAACAACACTTAAACTAACCAAATTTAGTACTACATCAATAGGCATGTATGCTTTTAGAAATGGTCCTGTGTGGAATGAGTACATTAAAAAAAAACAAATTGATCATGTTTTTCATTTTGATTTCACTGTAAATTCCAACCAAGCAGCCTTTATTGTTAGTACTTCAAAATACACAATTGTTGAAATTCTTTTGTAAAGAAAATTTGATAACAGCAACACCACTGACTTCTTAATTTCTGCACTTTACATGTTTTCCTTTCTTAGCTACCCAACACTCAAACTTATCAAAAAAGCAAAAGCAACAATTATTCTTTGATAATGACAAATTGCTGTTGTGTCTTGGGAAGGTGTAAAGAATTGCTTGCCCTGAACAATAGTGTTTACTCACTCCAACAATTGAGAGTGCAATGACCTTGTAAACCAAAGTAATCAGACACAATGCATCTTCCAAAAAGATAATCAGTATGCATTCATGCTACTTCAGAATTCTGAATATGTTTACCACTTCTCATTCAGACAAATGTTGTTTACTACACAACCCGGTAAATACATATTAGAAATTGAAAACACGCAGTTAGGATAAAAAGAGGGATTTTACAATCTATAGCCAATTTGTCAAAAAACCTTAAAATTAAAAATGTAATTACTTAGCACCTTTTGAGCACTGAATTTTCATAAATCAGTGACAGACATTCATTGAAGACTGATTATATACTTTGAACTGGAGGAATGTGTGGGACTGTACAACAATTTACAGTATTCATTGAACAAAATGGGCAGGGAAGAAGCTGACCACTTCTCATATTCCCATTTTTTGCAAAAAACAAGGCTACCAGAACCAGCAATGGGTTAACTGAACAATGTGAAGGGCTGTATCATTACTAGCATGCTACATAAAAGCAGAATGGATGCAGTACCATGTGGAGTAAGGGACATGTCTATTATTCAGTAGTTGTCTTTGACAGAAAAAATAATAATAATTTTGCTGTTAAGACACTTCCACGGGGCCCAGTTGCTGTCATCCACAAACATGTCAATGGTTTGTTTACCAGCTGATTTGAATTAAAATACAGCTTTGGTTCTGCTGACTGCACATCATTATCTGAGAGACCATAATCCTGCTACCAAATCCTATAGCTTCCAGATTTCAGCTTTTTGTTTAGGATTACTGAAAGCTTAATTTATAACAAAGAGAAATGAGGCATCCCTCTCATCCACTTTAATTATGTGTTGAGAGTAATTTATAAAACTGACCAAGAAAGACATACTTTGCAAAGAGCATGTTTATCTTTTAAGAAGCAAATACCAAAAGCAATGAAGAAATTTATTTGAAACTTAAATTGAAGTTATCAGGTAAACATCTGCTTGTGAAAGCAGTTTTAGGTCAGTGCTGCGATTTTCTACAGCTGAATGGCCACATCCTTGTCATTAGGAATTTGCTGCCACAGGCCAGCCACTATATTGTGGAGTTAATCAGGAATTTCCCCTGCCATTCATTCTCCAAAAAGAGAGCGAGGATATGAAGCAATGCTGCTGTCAGCATTTCAGCTGAGTATGGTAATGCAAGTCAGGAAAGAAAAAAGGGTCTTGGCCGAGACCATCCCATAATCGCCTTCCATCAGCTGTCAGGCAAGCCGTGACTTTGGTTGCATTCCAGTGTCCAGTGCTTTGTCTCAAACTTTTAAATACAAGTTGTTGAATTTCACAACTGATTCACAAGCAAACTAGGAACACAGACAGGAAACTAACATTTCTTTGAAGAAAGGAGGAGAAAAGACAAGTTTGATTTATAAATGTATTTCATGCAAATTTTACACAGTGAGACCAGATGACACTTGACCCATGGGAGCAGGGAAAGAGGGTAGAACCCAATAAGTCAACATCTCTTAAAAAAAAATCTTTCAGCTAATGTAAATGATGCATACAACATCTGCCAGCATTCTGCCAGTCCACATATTGAGGCTGCAAGGCACCCAGCTGTAGGTATGTTTCTGTACCTTCTGTCAGCAGCCATCACTGTCCAGTAATATTGTGGATTGAGCTTTTCATCACAAGTTTGGTCTCCTGTTATTCTGGATTCTTTTTTTTATGGCTTGAGAAGGAGTTCGTCACACAACTATCTATTAGCTCATTCATACTGCAGGACCACTTCATGAAGTGGCTCTGAAATACTAAGAGTCCAGGGTGCTGTAGAAATTGCAGCGTTTTTACTGCACAGCTATTTCGAAGTCATAGCTCTAAGTATCTGGCTACTATACCTACCCGAATGTCTGGGAAAGGTCCATACAGGTTAGTGAGTGCAAAACCTGCTTTTCCAGGGTCGATGAGCCACTGTTAGTTTTAACTTTAGTCCAACAGCAGCTTGCAAGACCCATGAAAATGTGGTGTTCCATTGCTATTGGATCTCCAGAGGGCAGGTCATTTTTATTATAGAGTGAAGCTGAAGACAACAGAGCTGAACATCTGCAGTCAACTGCACTCATTCAACGTCAAATTATCTTTAGACAGCATCGCCATACGACAGAGGTTTTTAATTTTCTCTCATACAAATTAGCTCACAAAACAGTTTAAAGAGAGGCTTTTCCCTTGGTAACCATTATTACACTCACTCCTGATAATGTTCTCTTTTAGCTGTTCACTCTGTTTAGGCTGGGCTTTAGACTTACGTCAGAACTTGGATCATTGGTCACCTACAAAGAGTTCTCTCTTACACACCGTTTCACTGGATTTCTAGCAATAATGTTCTGCTGTGATTTTTATAAAACTGCTCCCATAAGTGTAGTGCAGTATCCCCCAGACTCATTGTAAACCCGCCAGAACACATCCAGATGACAGCATCTCCCAGTGGTGGTCTCAGGATGTGGTTGTATAAGGATTCACTAGTTGACACGTAACCACAAACTGGTATCTCCAAACCACTTTTGTGTTATGAAATTAACCCCACAGTGCCTGATGCCTGCCTTAGGAAGCAGCAGTACATACGCACTTCTACAATTTTATTACATATGTTATCTCTTGAAAATTAAATACTAGTTGATTTCCTTTGGCATTGCTCATTGACTAAGCAAAATTGTGTCTGTCTCTTTGTCTAATTATGTCTCTGCTGGTCTTGCACTCTCTCATTATTTGTCTTCCTACCTCTGTTTGGTTTTCACTCTTTCTGTCTCCCTCTTTCACTCTGCATGCTTCTCACACGCTTTCTCTCATTGCCATCTCTGTCTATCTATTCATATCTTGACTCTCTTACTATTTCTCGTAGCCTTTCTGTACCTCTGCTTCCTTATGTCTTCACAGTCCTCATGAGATCCTGAGGTGTCAGCCCAAGTCCTAGCCGAAAGCCAATTTTAAGCACAAACCTATTTAAAATATTAGATTTGTCAACTGTATGCTAGAAAACAGTCAATAAATGCAGTCACAGTGAATTTTGCACCTAAAGATCAGCTTCATTCTGAGATCCAAGCAAACAGCTAAGAGAAAGAGATTGAGGGAGAGAGGGAGAGAGAAAGAAACAGAGTTAGAGTGAATAACAGAGAGACAGACTGATAGAGAAAAAGAGATGCACACAAAATGAGTCACATTCTGCCAGTCTATGCGACGTCCCTTTTGTAGTGCTATCAGACTCGATCACTCCCTCTTCAGTACTATCAGGATCCTCTTCTGGTTCTAAAACCCTATCACTCCTTCTCCTTTCACCACCAACTGTCGCCCCAACCCCCACCCTCACCTAATCTGTCAACCTCCCAGTGCTTCAATATCCTGGGACCTCCTGCTCTCAGTATTGACAGACACCACTGGTGTACTTCACCCGAATGCTCCCAGACACTAGTACTTCCCCGTAATGCTCATAGACCATGGGCCTCTAATCCCCAGTGTTTCCGGACCGTGACACCTGCTCCCAATACTGATGGACCCTCATCCTTCTTTCAGCCCTCCACATTCGCATATCCTCCAAAGTGCTGCCGTATTCTAGGACAATAGTACTGAATGTCCCTATAACTGTTAATCCTTGGCCCTCAACATTGTTGCAATCTGGTTCTGCCAAACCCTAGGATAACCCATCCATTCCTGGTAGGCAACAAGAATCATTCAGTAAGCCAATCCCCACAATTATTGTTAACAGAAAACAGATTCATTTTTCTTAGTGGAAATGTCGAAGCATGTCTTTACTCAGGCTATAATAGTTTTTGAGTTTGTTTTAACAAATGAGTTCAAAACAAGCTGGAAGATGCTTTTTTGAGTAAATATTTCACATCAAAATTATCAACTTTTTTTATTTAGAGCATCTAGCTCTGAAAAGAACAGACAGATGATTTACAGCCCCTGTGTTCTCTTTTTATACTGAATTGTAAACAATTATTTTTTTATGTAAAGATATAATTATGCATCTGTCAGCCATATCACAATACAAGATCTTCCTGGTCCCCACTGCTGCCAAACCCCAAGATTTCCCCTCCCCAAGTGATACCAAGTCCAAAATCTCCCTCATCTCTAGTGCTGCCAATACCAAGATCTCCATCTCCACGGTGCTGCCAAACCCCAGAATATCCCCATTCCCAGTACAACAAAATCTCAACATCTCCTCTTTTTATTGCTGTCCCTCTCTCCAATGCTCCTAAATCCTGGTATCAGAAAAGCTGAGGACAATTCTAACCTGGTCAATTACTACCCGATCAGCCTCCTGCCAACCATCCACAGCAAAGTGATGGAAGGAATTATCAATAGTGCAATCAAGCAGCACCTGCTCACCGACGCTCAATATGGAGTCTGCCAGAACCACACAACTTCAGACTTCATCACAGCCTTGATCTAGACACAGACACGAGATGAATGTCAGAGGAGAGGTGAGAGTAACTGTCCCTGACATCAAAGCAGCATTTGCCTCAGTACGGCACCAAGGAACCCAAAAATTGAGGTCAAGGGGAAAATTCGCCAGTGGCTAGAGTCATATCTGATACACAGGAAGATGGTTGTGGTTTTCAGAGGCCAATCATTGTAATTACAGAGCATCAGTGCAGGAGCTCCTTAGGGAAACTTTCTCGGCCCAACCATCTGCTTGGTTCATCTATGACCTTCCCTTTGTCATAAGGTTAGGAATGGGACTGTTCACTGACAATCCTACAGCATTTAGCTCCATTCAAAACTCCTCTGATAATGAAACAGCCTATTTGAGCATATAACAGGACCTTGACAGCATCCAGATTTGGGCTGACATGTGGCAAGTAACATTTGTGCCATGCTAGTGCCAGCTAATGCCCACCTCCAACAGGAAAAATTCAAATCAACCTCCTCCAACCTTCAATGGCACCATCATCACCAAGTCTCCCACCTTCAACTTGGTGGATCACCATTGACCAGAAGTATAATTGAATTAACCACATCAATACCATGGCTACGAGCAGGGTAGAGGCTGGGTATCCTGCAATGAGTGAATAAACTCTTGACCCCTCAAAGCTTCTCCACCATCTACAAGGTTCAAGTTAGGGAGGGAGAAGAGCCAATTTAGATGAAAGGCAGAGATAGAGCAAGGAAGACTAGAGCATGGCTGCAGATTGGTATAGATCTGCATTCCATCTCTTGCTCTTGTAAGGCTTCAGCAGGAGAGTAGGGATGTGGATGAATCTGATGCTATCTGCTAGTCAGGAGAACGTACCTGAGAAGGGTCAAGGTTATTGATCAGGCCCAGTAGGATGCATTGGGCTCTGCCTATAAAGGGCAGGGAAAGTTGTGAGAGAGATTGGAAGATGGGAATGCAAATTTTAAAACTTTATTTTTAGGTGTATATATTCAGGTGGGTGAAAAACAATGATGGCGGCTGTATATTAGAAATGTTTTTTGCAATATGCTTACAGAGAATTTTTGAGGTGTAATATGATTGGTGAGATAATAAAAGTAGAAAACAACTAATTACAACGTAGAAAAATAATGAGACTAAAAAACATTTAACTAATTAATACACCCTACATTCACAATGGTCAATATGGGTTCACCAAATAAGAGTCAATTTTTTTTTGGACATTACTGTTGCATCTTGTTTTCTTCATGGTGTGGGGGAAATGAAGACTCAGAAGCAGAACAGCACACATACAGAAATCCAAAAAGGAGGGGAGAATGCAAGGGAAAGAGGCAGAAGGGAAGGAACACACCTCACCCAATTTCTTACAAACTGAACATTCTCAAAAGCCGCATCATCTCACCCACGGTAACTAATGGCACAACAGATCCACTTCCTTTTAAAAGAACGTATCCTCTGATTTGCCTCTGAGCAAAACCACTGAACATCAATGACTAAATATAAAAACCATGTCTGTGTGCATCATACTTCATGGGCTGGGTTGTCAACTTGCTGCCCCGGCATAAAACTGGCGTTGTGGATCGGCCGCCCATTATGGAACCAGTCCAATTTTCATTTCCATTGTAGTCAAGTTGAAAATCCATCTCCACATGTCAGAGTAACACATGCAAGTTGCTGTGACAGAAGCTACACTGACCTCTAATTGATCTGAGCATCTGCTAAGACCTTTAATTGATCTGAGCATCTGCTAAGACCAATCAGCCTTTAATTAATTAATTAAAGCAAGGAACAGCAATTAACTTGTGCCCTTAAAGGGACATATTAAGTTGCATGCAGCTAAACTTCAGCAACAGAATAAATTAGTGTGTGTTGTATGGTATAATGTTCCTGTTCTTATAAAATAGTATATCCTCTGAGCCACCATAAGCAATGTCATGGGAAATCTGCTAACATCTATCTATATTATATTGAAAATCTTATGTCTGCATGCACTTTCCGTGTATAAAACCTTACTTCCCGTTGTCACATTTTGTCACACTTTTGTGTCAACTTCTGCCATTATAAATTCTTATGTTCACATTTAAAATGAAGCCTGCCTATGTAAACTTGTTATGCTGTAATTACACCCACCTGACAATGGTGGTGCTGTTGAGCCTCCATTTTGTGTCTCCCAGTTCCTCAACCTGTACTGTGGAGAAACGCCGCTGCTCCAACCAACTCTGTTTCTCAGATTGCTGTAGGTTTTACGATTTAACTATAAATAATCTATTATAAATCAAATTTGGTACCCAGGGCATTTATTGTAAATACCAGCAGTTCCTGTTACTCTTGTTAGCAGTGCTGTTAAAGATATTTTTAATTGTGGAAAGCATCACACTGCGTAACACACAATAGCTGCTACTTTATAATGAGAGTATATCACCCTGTGTTTGTACAAACTGACCACCGCTGAAAATCTTTCAAAAATGTTTTCTGAAAATCTTTTTTGTTCACTATGAGCATAATTTTAAAAGGGAAAAATGGGTGGATTGGGGGCAGGGGCATTCAAAATTGCAACCATTTCGGACCCGCCCCCAATCTGCCCCCAACCCGCCCATTTCCGGTTTTCACCGGGGCGGGCGACCAATCCCCTCCCAGGAGGCGGATTGATGATTAAAACCTTTCAAGGAGACTGCAGGCCTCTATTTCTCCAGAGTTTCCAATTTCAACCCCGGGGGGGCGGGATTCCCGGGCCTTTTCTTTTACGCCACATGAAAAGAGGCGAGAAGGCCCCAAACTAACAGGCATGTGTCTTTCTGGCACAGGTTGTGGGCCCGAAGGAGCAGGAGTGCTTCCCCCAGGCCCAACAAGCCTACCTGCAGCGAGCCCCACGACGATCACTGATATCCCCCCAATCTCCTACTACCCCCAACGATTGGGGACCTCCACGACGACCCCCAATCCCAACAGCCCCCCGTGACTGACCCCCGATCCCTCCCCCCATGACTGACTCCTCCCTGTGACCCCCATGCCCACCGATGCCCCCGTGCCCACCTATGTCCCCCCACCATACAAACAAAGACTTACCTGAACAAGTTCTCTCCTTGGCTGCTCTCCCATCCAACTAAGGCCAGCCTGTCAATCAGGCCGGTCAGTCAGACATCAAACCGACAAAAAAAAAGACGTCCTTATGTCAAAATCGTAAGGACATCCGGGAAACCCGTACTTCTGGGTTTCCCGTCAGCAAATTGACACCCCTCTCGCCCCCTTCCCGGCTCGGGGTCAAAATCATGCCCTATATTTTTCTTAGTAACAAACATCTAATGTTCAAAATAAGGGTTTAAACAAATTTTTGAAAAAACATATTTGACAATAACATGATTACATTTATCTATTGAATTGTCTTTTGTGTCTTTTAATGCTTTCATTTAAGTTTTTACTTGAAGGCTCCAGCGTCTCCCAAAATCCTAAGCTTGGAGTTGATATTTTCCCCAGAGCTGTGACTCTGTGAATTGAGTACGGTTTGTGCAGTGTACCCAATTTCCCAGGATTCATCAATACTGATCAGTCAGCTCTATTTTTGAGATATATTTCTTTAGTTCCTCACACTTTCTGCTCAGTAACTTTTCTTCAAATAATTTTGAAAAACAAGAAGATAAATTTCAAAACCTTTACTGGGGTAAAATATCTTTATAAAAAAAGAGAAACATTCAGTCCTTATTTTTATAAATGCCAATGTCCACATTTCTAATAAAAATATGCTATGTAAAGGTGTTACACTGTAAGTACACGCTCCTGCAAGTGGTAGTGCTGCAGTGCCTCCTGTAGATAGGGTGTAATTACAGTGTGACAAGTTTACCAAGGCAGTAAATATGGACATAGGAATTCATAATGGAAAAAGTTGACAGGAATGTATTACATATATTGTCATATCAACCAGCAACTGTCTGCCCTGGCTCAATCCTTCTTAACTATTCAAGTCCTCTTTGAACTGGTTAAACAGTAAGTGTATAAGTAACATTTGGCAGCTCCCTCTTTATTATCTACTCTAGAATATGGGACAGATACAATGGAGCAGCCAAGCATGTGTAATTTGTCAGACAAATACAAAGCACTCATACATTTTTTTTCAGTTTTTTAGCCCCTAGTCATTTAAAAAGGGGACAAAAAATAAGTGTGGCAATATTGAGAGTTTTTTGCCTTCTGGCCATTTTTCCTAATTGGGATGAATTTGTAGGTCATCCCAATTGTTTTCTAAGAAGTTAAGTTGAAATGTAAGGTTTTCATCAAAATAACAAAACTGCATTGAACATATCTCTCTATCCTTAGATAAAAATCAAAACTGTTCACGTAACATAGGTAATTTACTTGTAAATGGTGTTACTTGGTTTCTAAGCCTACACATGTCCATTTATGCAACTCGGTAAAGAAAATTGTGGATTTGATTTGAAAATAATGAATTGATTACACATTACTAGATCCACCAGTTACTGCTGTCATGTAAATGCCTGATTTTAATGTATTGGTTGTCTTGGATATGAGAAGGAATGCTTTACTAAGTGAACCACAGCTGAAAATATAAGTCATATAAGGCTAAGTCCCTGCAAAACAAAGAATTTTACAAATTATTGCTTTCTTACTTGAAAACATTTTCTCCCATCAAGCAGGATTACAAAGCATATTTTTCAGATTCAGTGATCTCTGAGTTCACTCACCTGCATGTAGGAACAAGTGCTTTTTCACTTTCCATCTTATGAGCAAGTGAATAAAATAAGACGAAACTATATTACAGAAATATTTGTAGGGCAATAGTGTAAGAAAGCAAACCAGCCCAGACAGAGCTTAGAGTATTTGCTGAAAGCTAAACTATTCATACTTTATGAAACTGAAAGTCAGTTGATGGACCAGTCAACTATACCATGAGTTGAGTTAAACAAAAGCTCACATCAATCATACAGCAAATTGGATTGAATGATCCACACTGGAACAATCCTCTCGGATTCCATTTGGCAATGTTTAAGTTTTAACATTTTTTTTACTGTATCCCATAAACCATAAGTCATATGCACGTGAATATTGTTCTTTTTGGTACAGTAATTGTTTCCAACTAGCCAAATGCTTTCCTGCAATCCAAGAATTGGAAAGGTACAGTCACCATATTTGGCAGGGAACTTTGAGAGGATTCAGTCTGTGGAATAGTCAGGTATGAAAACTCTGTTCCGAGCTGGTCATTGGGGAAGTCTATTTTTAGTTATACTGCAGCCAGTAGTGTCAGAAATCGGCATCTGTAAAGTGTGGATGTACAAATGGCCGAATTGAGTTACACAATTGACTGCAACCTGCACTTAGCTTTGCAACAAAGGATCTCTGGCTTTGTGTGCTTAGGCGTATATGTGCAGCTTCAGTCTCTCAGCAGTTAATATTCAGTGTTATGTGAGAGATGACGGGAGCGTCTGCTCTCTCCTAACATTAAAAATATCACAAGGCAAGTTTAGAAAGTTTCCAGGAAGTCTAATGGACCTTCTGGACACTTTTAAAATGCAGCTTCACAACAGGCTGGAGATACATTGTTCTCAATGCTCAGTTCAAATGGTGTGAAACTACCTACTCAAAATGGTCTCACATCTTTCACTTCAAGGCATTTGAATGTCAGATTGCTGACCTGATTCCCAAGTTATACTACCACTTCCACGTCGATGCAGACCTCATATCATTTTGCATCAACACAAAAGTGGTACCTTTAAATGCAGCTTGATGCTGTAGCAGAAATTATACCTGCTCCAGTGAAAACCTTCGCGGTATTTTTTCCATTTTGTTTTAATTTCTCGTTGAAAAATTTACAGAATCAGATGTGATATTATTGTACCATTTTTCCCATCAATGCCCACGTCACTGTTCATAAACCCAGGGAAGACACTTTACTGAACGACACTGCCTTTTTGTTATCTATTATCACTAAGCATGGGACCGTCTAGAAATGAAATACTCAAAAGGTAGGATATTCAGGGAACAAAACTCATTAACTGGATACCAAATAATTAACAATTGTGCAACATATTTATGCATTTTAAATGCTAAAAAGATAATTATGACTCAGTGGGAAATGCATCACCTATTATGTACTGAGTCATACAGACCAAGAAGGTTTAATCATGGGTCTGTGGTGAGTTAGCTAATCTCAGCCAAGAGACTGGGATGCTACACTTGGTCTAAGGGTGCCAAGGCTAGGGAGGAATATAAGCTAGCCAGAGTTCACATTCCTGACAGCTATCCAGCAGCACCTAATGAGCTACATGCATTTTTGGGTTTGAGATGGGGCCATGATGCCCTTAATCATTCACTGTCCAGGTTCACACATGAATAATGTAATTTGCACAAGGTACCAGAGATCTGTTTGCACCCAGGAAATGAGACAATACCTTCTGGACGAGAGGGAAGGTGAAGTGGGAAAAATAAGAAAGAGTAGTTACCTCATCAATGGTCATTAAATCCTAATGCAGCCCTTAAACCATACTGGGTAACACACATTAAGATAGAGTAGCACACTATGAATTTGACATCAGAGGCCTTTAATAGTAATATCTGCATCGCTGCAAAGGCTTTGCAGAGAATCTATACTTGTGGTATAAATCCAGAATCAGGATACAACCTGATTTGGGATAGAAGCAGTCCGAGACTTCCTGAGGGAAGTAGCCTCATACTGCTTTGATTTGACACTGCATGGAGTGACTAGAGTATAAATACAGTATAAAGGCAACTTGGTTACTTCTTTACTGAGGGTGTCTCAATTGGTCATAGACAGACTTCCATATCAAAACAACTGATTAGATTATTTAAAGGACTTTGAAGTATCTTTGCATTCCATTTCAACAGTAACAAGCATGGGCTGAGATGCCTAATTAGACACTTCTAAAACTCCCACAGCCCCTGGTTACAAATGCAAGCCAAGAAAAATGGGATCAGGTGCTTGTATAAAAAGTACAAGACCATCAGGCATATTGTCTAAATGACATATACATGAAATGCATACAAAAATGTTAATGAACCAGTAAGCTGTACTTTATCAGTTTGACAGGCTTTTTGGGAGACATGTGGTTAACCCAAGCAACTCCCTTAATGCATTGTTAATTCCTCAACGAGGTATCCCACTGCTTCAGGTAGTGAAAGGGGCAGTTTGGTACAGACATGTTGAGAGGAAATCCAAAGGATTAGACATCAAACAAGTACTATAACTGATTGCAAGGAGTGAGCAATTTGATTAATCATTTAAACTACAATTATACTTTACATTTCATTGTTTAAATTAGGTAACATGATGTTTATGCTTCATTAAATAAATAATTCACCAGGCCAAAGTGGGAATATTAACGGATTTATGACAGGCATAAATATGAGAGCTAGAAAAAGCGCTACAAAGAGAGACTGAGACTTGTCCAACAATTCCTCAGGAACAGAGGTAAACTATCTAAAATCTACTTTGCTCACTGCAGCCCAGAAAATAAAAGAGAGTTATTACTAAACACAGGATTTATTTTGTACCGCATTTTGAGCCAGCAGAAAGTATTACAGTAAACGTTAAGTAAAAGTACTTGTTAGCTAATTTGGGTGAATATTACTACATTTCTTCTCTACATAAATTAGTATCAAATATTTTACCAAATACATTGGAAAAAATGTCAAAGTTTATAGTGAAAATATTTTTTTTAAAGTAGGAACTGTAATCTATGGTAGAAATAATCATGATTTCTAAACCATTTGTCCTGTTAGGCAATACTACTACTGGTGTATAGGGTCATTTGGGGAATAAATATGGAAATATTTATATTTGTTCTATTATATTTATTCACACATACATACATTACTGTTGAGTCTTATCCATATCTGCGATGCCAGTAAAATAATTTTACAAATGCAAAACCAGATATAATGCTTTTGGCACAGTCCTCATAAGAAACCAATAAAAGAGCTAATAGAAAATATATTTCTAAAAATATTGCTCAAATTATCAAATGCTTATAATCAACTGAGATCTTAATAATAATTGAGGCCCTATTATTTTGCATACATAACCAGAAAAGAGAATGTACTACAAAATTGCAAGTGCATAGGCAACATTCTGGACAAGGTGATAAGATCAACTAATCGCTAAAATTTAATTTATTCTTTTTGATTTTATTGAGATAATACTGCGAGTATAATTTTCAAATTTTCTTTTCTTTTTATTTTGCACAAGACTATCACGTTAATCATTGCAGCCCTTGAAAGATACTGTTTACAATTAATCTAAAGCAGTATTTCCATTGCAGGTGTAACAATTGGTCCAATTATTTATGATTAGTACCGTGATTTGGGTCCTAAAAGATTTAATTTTAAAATAAAACTGCAGCTAGTTTGAGAATTGATAGAGACTCAGTCAACATCATCTATTAACCTTAATGTTCTTCCTGCTATTCAAAATAGGCAATATTTTCCTTTCATATAAGATCTGGAAAGACAATCTGAGTCTGTTCCCTAATATTGGCTATTATAAAGTAGAAGTAAAAATATATAAAAGATAAAACATTTATTAGTTGACAAAATTCTTGATATAATCTAATGTTTTTAAGAAAACTAATCTCATTATGCTGCAAAAATTCTTTTGCAGTACTTTAAGGGTTAAAACACAGCAATTGTCTTTTTTAAATGGATCACAACAGCCCTTCAAGAAGCCCACTGAGCACTAATAATAACATGCTTACTTCTGGTTTGTCTTACAGTATCAACACTGCATGTGATCCCAGTGGCCAGCACATCTGTGGTGTATTTATGCAGTTTTCTTTTCGCTCATTCTATGAATTTTACTTGAACCCAGAAGTCAAAGCATACATTTCAACATGGTAAAACTTGATATTGCACGTATACTGCACAGCAGTGAAGCTTCCCCACCTCTGATATCATGTATGTCAGTCCTCTCTTCACCTCTGAAGCCCTTCTATCCTTATCTACTTCAGTCAAACGTATTTCTTATCGAAAAGTGAACGTATAGCCTGACAATAGACCGTTATCAAATTTCTTCAGCTGAAACCCCATGTCTTTCAACACTCAGCCGGGCTTGTATTTGATTGATGCATGGGTTTCTGACAAATAAAACTAGGATCAACAGCTTTGCACCTATTTCCCCATCAGAGACCCAAGCAGAACATTCCTCTGTAACAAAGACAGGATTAGGGATGCATTAGCTCCCGATCGACTGAAGCCATCCAGTTCCATCAATACTTTGCACGTAATAACCTGAAGCTATGATAAGGAAACAAAGGAGAAGAAAGGAACAGGAGAAAACAAATCAATGAAAGCATAGAAAGTTTGAAAGACAAACTGTCAAAATGAAGAGAAATTTAACTGAATTGCTGAGATAATGACTCCTGACAAGGGAACAATGTGTCCTCCAGGTTCATCAGTGGGGCAGGAAATTGTCAGTGCACTAAGAGCAGGTTTGAGACACAAGTGGTAGGTGACCATACAAAGCTGGAGGACTGCGATAGCAAGGCAACAGCGTGATGATTACAGCTCTTAAGATTTTAATGCTATTAAAACATTAATCTCATCAACTATGTTTTGCTCCATTCTGTGCTACTGGAGCATCCGGTCTAAGGTTTTGTAAAAATTAGTTTCATGAGTGACCCACTACTTTGGGCTTGAGGGCTTAAATCATGGTGGAGACTTTAGCCACCAAAAAATATTTAGGAAGAAAAACTCACTGCAGTCGAGTCTACCAAAATATTAATCAGGCGACTATATTTCAGGCTGTGTGCTTTTACCAAGAAGAAAACTTCAGTGTGTTATTGAATACCAGCTCTACACAAGTGGAGACTATAGAAGGTTTTCAGTAATAATTTAATGAGGCTATTGTTGATACAGAATCAGTATTTTATATTTTTACCATGGGGAGGTTGTTAACCTATCTAAAGGCACAGGATAGAACTTTCACCTTTAGCACGAAGATGTAAATGCAGTTTGTTCCACTGTGACTGTATTTTCAGGTTGGCCATAGTAGTAATTGCATTTAAGGTGCCATTTTTGCTTTCCTGATAAAGACAACACTGGGATCTGGTACCTTGATACACAAAGGAGTCAAACCAGCTGGGAAAGCATGTTTTTTTTAAAATAGAGAAATCTAGATGAAGGCTGAATCTCCATAGTATAGAAGACTGTTAAGGTTAAAAGGTAAAAAAAAGGAAGAGACGGTAAATCAGGAACTGATTAGGTGACACCAGGGGGGTAATTTTAACCCCAAAGAACGGGTGGGTTGGGGGCGGGCGGGAGGTTAAAATAATAGCTTATTGAAGCGCAACCGCAACCCGGCTTCAATGCGCCCACTTCCGGGTTTAACCCAGGCGCATATGGATGCAGGTGCGCATCTGAAACTCGGAAGTCCCATCCCCACTAAATGCTGGTGGGCGGATTGTTAAAGGGGCAATTTACCTCATTGAAATAGTTGAGGTACTTAATTTTTTGGCTGAAGCAAAAAATTGCCATGGCTTCTGAATCTCATCAGGTGAAAGGAGGGAAGAAGGGCCAGTCTGTTAGGTAAGTGCCTTTATTGTACTACTTGTGGGCCAGGAGGTGCAGGAGTGTTCCCTAAAGGCCCAACGAGCTCACCTGGTACGATTGAGCCAAACCCCCCCACCCCGATGTCCGACCCCCCCTCCACAATGGTAGACCTCCCCCAACCTCCGAATCTTCATCCAATATCCGACCTCTGACTCGATCTCCTCCCTGCCTGCGATCTTCTCCAAGGACCCACCCACGTGACCTTCTCCAAGGTCACCTGACCCCGCGATCTTCTCTCCAAGGGCCACCCCCACCCCCAGCGATTTTCTCCAAGGGCCCTCCCCCCACCTCCAATCCTCTCCAAGACCCCCCGCCCCCATGTCCTCCACAGCCCCCGCTCTCTCCCTCCCTCCTCTCCGATTCCCAGCCCCTTTCCCTCCCGACAGCCTGTCAACCTGTCTGGCTGGCTGTCGCGCGGGAAACCCGGAAGCAAAAATAACGACCTTTAATTGAGTTGCGACCGCAGATTCCGACACATTCACTTCACCTCCAGGTTTCCCACGCGCATATCTATCCACCTGCTGAGTTCTTGGCTCCAAGTAAAAATTATGCCCCAAGAGTTTGTTCTAAAAAGCAGATAATTTGTTGAAGGAAAGGAATATTGAAGGCAGTAAGAAGTCAATCTTTGCATTGCATTCTCTGATTTTTCCTCCAACAAAATGTATAAAAAAAACTGTCATAGTAGCTGAAAGCTGGTATTATCACAAAGTAATTTTTTTTAAATGCACCGATTCCAGTCCCTGGTTCACCAGGAGCCCATTAAAACCTTTTTTCCTCTCTATTTTGTTTCTTTAAAAGAAAACAGATAGGCAGCACATAACTAACAGGATTGAGTACTAATCAAAAATGTTGTATTGTTGTTGTATAAAGTGTTGGTCTAGCCATTATCTGGAGTGCTATGTGCCATTCTGGTCACCTAATCATAGGAAGGTTATTACTGATCTTGCTCTTTTTACATGTCTTCTCCATTCTAAAACATGCCAACCAATGCACTCCACTCCTGCCCATTCCAGCACATCATCCAGCCAGGTTCAACTTTACCTGTTTCTTGACCTATTATCAAATCTTCCAGACAGAAACAACCCTGAAAACTCCCTGTGACAAGATTATGAAAAATTGATCAAATACTGGGGGCACAAGTTAAAACTAGGAAGCTAAGAGAAAGAAGAGAATACAGATGGAACTTTTTTTCCACGAAGGGTAACAGCCTTACAGAACAATATACCAGGGAATGCTATAGGATAACTGGGTTCAAGAGATAATTAGATGTGTTTCTAGCGAGAGAAGGGATTAAGGAGTATGGGGGAAAATATTTCCTTTGTTGACGAGCTGTAGCAAATTGTAAATTTGTTTATAAAGAACAAGTTTACTAAATCGGCCCAATGTTGAGATTGTTGGTAAGCGAGCTTGAGAGTAGTCAAAAAGTGATGAACTCGTTGAAGTTAATGGCATTTTCCTGTTTTTAAAAATTCATATATTCTCATAATTTTTGCTTTGCTTCTGATGTCCAATTTTGCAATATCTCCACATAAGCTAACATGCCATCAGAGCAAAGCAAATGCACTATTATATTGGAACAAATTAAAAATGCCGCAGAGCACAGGGGTGCAAATATACAGGTTGGGTAAGTTTTATGATTTGCGTTGCTGGTGCAGAGCTGTGTGTGTTGGGAGTGCATATCGGGATTTCAGGCACGGAGGTCAGGATCCTGATTCACGCCCACACAACTTTCCATTTCATAAAATTCTTAATGGGATGGAAATCAGGCATACTGATTTCCATGTCCAATAATCACAATTTGCGATCTTGTTACACGAATTTCTGCACTGGGAGTGCTAAATCGTAAATTTATACCAAAGTACTCCTACCTTGTAATGGATTTTCAACAAGTTTAGCAATAGAGTCATATGAGTGAAAAAATTCTACCCCCAGTTGGAAAGAGCAAATTAAGATATGCTTTTATTAGGATTTCACAACTTATGCTACCAAAATGTTTGGTAGACTATTGAATTTGATTAATAGAGAACCCAACTAACTCCCAAACAGCAAGAGAAGTTTTTATCCACAATATATGTGAGGAACTTCATGAGAGCTTAGCTAATTTGCATTTGATAAGGTGCTATATGGAATGCTTTTTGGTAAAAGTAAAGCAAATAGTATTAATGGAATATGGCAACATAGACAGTTAGTTGGTTAAAGGACAGAAAACAGAGAGGAGTAGTTAATGGACGTTTTTTGGACTGGAGGGATATAAACAGTGGTGTCCCACAGAGGTCAGTGTTGGGATATATAGATATAGATATATATTTATATATATAAATAAATGTTCTGGACTTGGGTATGGGGGTTCAATATCAAAGTTTTCTGACAACACAAAAATAGTGAGCAAGGTTAACTGTGAGGAGCACTATAAATAACTTCAGGATAAGTTAATTAGATCAGTTAGTAAATTGGGCAGATAAATATCAAATGAAATTTGAAGCAGAGAAATGTGAGGCTAATGCATTTTGGAAGGAAGAATAAGGAGAGGACATATACACTAAAAGTAAAACTTTAAAAGAGTGGTGGTTCAGATGCACAATTTCTTTAAAAATGGGAGGATAAGGCTGTTAAAAAAGCATATAGGATCCTAGATTTTATAAATAACGTACAAAAGCAAAGAGGTCATGCTAAAGCTATATAAACCATTGGTTAGGCCGCAGTTAGAATATTGTTTTGAGGTTTGGGTGCCTTAATTATGAGGAAAGATTAGAGAAACTGGGGCTCTTTTCATTAAAGCAAAGAAATTTAAGAGGAGAACTAAGAGGTATTCAAATTTATAAGACATTTTTATAAAATATATTGGGAAAAATATTTTGGTGAATTGGTAATTTGGTGAGGGGTTAGGAAAAGTTTTTTTAATACAGAGGGCTGTTAGGACATGAAATGTGCTACCAAAAATAGTGAAAGCAAAACTCATATCTTTTTAAAGGGAAATGGTTAAGTATTTGAAAAAGAAAAAAAGAAAACGGCATGGGAAACAGAGGAACAGAACTAAGTGATCTAGCATAGGTGCGATGGACCAAATGGCCATCCTCTGGGCTGTAAAATTCTACGATTCTATCTTCACTGATATTTACCTGGGCTATACAGAAAAGCAGTGATCTGCTAAAAATAAGTGCATTTCTTAAGATTTATTTTGACAATAGAATAATACAGATAACACTTTTAATTCAGTTTTCTTTATGGAATCTTGGTGTTGTTTATGTGAAGCAATCTCATTCTCAGTGTTACAAAAGGAACTACCATTCAATTATGTGGCATTTCCAAACTCCAGAGATTCCAATCAGAATATCCAAAACTCAAAACTAAAGGATGGATCATTTGCAGGCTATGCAAAAAAACAACATAAGGAAAGGCCATTCAGCCCAACAAGTCTGTTTCTTTCACAGACCATGTAAAATCTGTTCTACAGTACACTCTATTTAACCTGTTTAATCTTCTAGGAAAGGTTTTGTAAAGTTTCTTCCTGTTGTCTCCGTCCACCCCAGGTTAATGTAGCAAAATTCCAGAATACCTGTCCTTATATCCTATTGGTTTTCTTCCTTGTCATGACACTTCCATGGTCCTAGCAGTTAAAGAACCATCATATACACTTCATTGAAGTCTTATCCACTGTGATCTATCTGAGGCTCAGTGCTCATTTCACTTGTGATTGTTAACAATCTACAGTAATTTTTTTAAAAATTCAGCCATTCCTGTGTTGGATTTGAATGTAGAACGCCATAATTAAAAGGCATTGACGCATACCAAATGTTTTAGCCTCCTACAATGTACCTAACCCCTGAAGCCATCTTTTATATTGGAGTTGCTCTTTCCAAGCTATTATGGAAACTGTTCCAAAGCTGATTTATAAGTATAAATGTAAACAACCCCCACTGGGCAATTTTTGTATGATTCTTGACATAAATGTCTGTTTAATTAGCGCTTCCCATCTCTGGCTCGTTAACAAGTGTAAAAATAAGAGAAGGCTACAGTAATTGGCTTAGAGTTACTAATGAATTAATTAACTTCAGTCTGTTTTGCCTAACCTTTAATAAGCAGGCCCTTATTTTTCTCAAGCATTCGATTTGACAGGGTGAGAAACAGACACACTGCAAGACCCTGGAAAATTAATGAGAAATGAGAAAGGAATCAATGTATGCTCTGTCTGAACTGAGCAGACACAAAGAGAAACAATAAACCCATGAACAAACACAGTCACTTTAAAAAATAGGTTGGAAAAAGTGGGCAAATTCAATTACAGAAGTAATTAGAAGATATAGGGAAAGGCTGCCTTTTGGGACTGTGCCAGAAAAACATGAATTAATAAGAATGAATGGAGTAAGGGCAGTGTAGTAATTAAGAGGCAATCACCTATGTCAATGAATATCTGAAAACAGACTGCAAAACTATTAATTCAGTGATCAGAAATATTTTAAATGATTAAGTAAAGCGATTTCATCACAAAATAACAAATTTTACAAAAGGTACCACGACAATGGCACATTTCAGGCATTTATATAGCTAATTATTTTCTACAATTTACAATGCTTGAGTGCAAAATGATGCAAAAATTGATTGCTAGACATGCTCTGCAATGCTCTTCCTCCATATAATCTATAGATTAGTCAAAGGTGACTTAAATTGAAATCTACAGCATTTTTGTAATGTATATTTTAAGTATTCTCAATTTTAGATCAAAATAAATTATAGTCTTGCACATTTTCAATCAAGGTTTGGAGGGTAAAATCAATTAAGGTGCTAAATCTGAAGGGTGGTTTCTTATCTTGCATAATCTAGCAGGAAGTCCGGGGATTAGGGTTTTTTGCCAAGGTAGGAGAGAGATGTCTGGATCTGTGATTTAAATAATGAGGTGAGATGTTTGGGCTGAATGGTCTTATATTTTCCTTTTTTATCTATTCCCTGTTTTGGGGTGAATTTTTAGGCTTATCAAGGTATAAATGTCAATGTGAGCACTTGGAAATCTCACTTTCTCACTTCAGATAACTAGAGTCAGCATCAAGCACTTTTGATCAGATATAGAAGAAGTTGGATGTAGAATAGAACAAAAAAAGTGTTTCTTAAATCCATCCTCAGAAGACCATCCCCAGCATTACTGTGATGTTTTCATTTCCCACATCATCAATCCTTGTGGAATTTCTGATAACCAAATTAATATCAATTGGTGTCAAATTATGGCAATTTTGCACTATGGGCTCATGGAACTAGGGTAGAGACTACCCAAATTCATTCCATAAAAAAAACCTTACAGCTAGCACAGGGAAAGGAGACTTTCATTTTATCCTGTGCTGGATTCAAAACCAGCTCCAACAGGTGAAAGGGCTTTGTGTTAACTTAGTGCACCATAAGCCCTCCGTAACCTTCTTATCTTGTTATTCTTATGATTGTTTTTTAAAATCCATCCAAATCAGTAGAATCACCACAAGCTAACAAGCAGTTACAATATACTACAAATGGAGGAAGGTTGATTATGGATTGAATTCCAAGTTGTAGCCACATAAATGGGAACCTGGGGTTACTCTAGTGCCGTTTTCAATTGTATAATACTTTATGATACAATGGGGTTATCAGTCAAGTGTAATATTAATTGTATTGATATTAGTAGTACAGTGCTACCAAAAATGGCCTGGATAGATAGTAAATAGGAAAGAGACAATAAATGTCGCATTTTCAGCTCTAAAAAGAGAAGTCTCGAGATGACAAGTGTGTAACTCGATATAACAGTTTCTTAAATGTTCCTAAGGTATATAAGACAGTTGATGGGATATCACACTTGCAGTACTGTGCACAGTTCTGGTCTCCATATTATAAAAAGGATATAGAGGCACTGGAGAAGGTGCAAAAATGATTCACAAGATGATACCAGAACTGAGAGGATATATGTATCAGGAAAGGCTGAACAGGCTGGGGCCTTTTTCTCTTGAAAAGCGAAGGCTAAGGGGTGACCTGATAGAGGTCTTCAAGATTTTGATAGGGTGGACATAGAGAAGATGTTTCCACTTGTGGGGGAATCCAAAACTAGAGGTCATAAATATAAGATAGTCACTAATAAATCCAATAGGGAACGCAGGAAAAACTTCTTTACCCAAAGAGTGGTCAGAATGTGGAACATGCTTCCACAAGGAGTAGTTAAGGCAAATAGCATAGATGCATTTAAGGGGAAGCTAGATAAGCACATAAGGGAGAAAGGAATAGAAGGATATGCTGATAGGGTTAGATGAAGAGGAGTGGGAGGAGGCTCGTGTGGAGCAAAAACACCGGCATAGACCAGTTGGGCTGAATGGCCTCTTTCTGTGCTGTAGACTCTATGGTTTCTGTTATCTTAGCATCTTTTTACTGAAAAGGTATCCCAGAATTGAGTGCTAGACTTTTGTAAAGTTAACTGTTATCACATTTCATCCTTGGCTTGCGCTGCGTTAGCTGGTTATTATTTAGGCTGACACCCCAGAGCAGATATGAGGATAAGGACCACCATTTTGGAGAGGGGGGAACTTGTCCGAAAGGCATATCTGATAGGCATCCTGCAGGACAGTCCTGAAGGCAAAAACTTGTATAATTTGGTTGGAGTTTGAAAAGTTTGCTCCCGTAGTCTCCTCTGGGCTTACCCCCTTGCTCTAATGTTGTTAACGGGTATTAGGAGAATGTGATAGTTTGAGGCTTGAGCTTCAGGGCATAGGATGTATGTCACCATAAGGTTCAGAAATATCCAGGTTTTTTTTCAACAAAATAGTGTTTCTTCACATATGTATGTGTAATGGTAGCCCACTTGGCCTTGATCATGGCTCAAACCCAACAACCTTTAGGATGTGATGAGAATAAATTAGGATATATTGTCAATCAAACAAGTAAGAAAAAGCAAGTAAACAGGTTTCTATTTGTTTAAAAAGGGCTGCTTTGATGGCTCAGTAATCAAATGCACCACATGGATCAGAACAGAATCATACAGAGCAGTTTATGCTAAGCTAGTTGGTCAAAATTTAGGCTGACACCCCAGTACAATATTGATGGCATGCTGCAGATGAGACATTAATACAAGGTCTTGGCTGCCTGTTCCTGTGATTTAGGAGGTCACTAAGGATCCCATGGCACTATTCAAAGAAGAGCAGGGAGTTCTCTCAGTTATAAAAACAGAAAATGCTGGAAATACTCAGGAAGTCAGGCAGCATCTGTGGAGGGAGAAACAGAATTAACATTTCAGTTCAATGACCTTTCATCACAACTGGAAGTAGTAAAGATTTAACAGTTTTTAAGCAAGTACAGAGCCAGGGAAAGTTGGGGGGGGGGAAGAAGAGGGGAGGAAAGAACAAAAGGGAAGATCTGTGAGAGGGTGGAGGGCAGGAATGATTAAATGACACAAGGAATGATGTTGCAAGGCAAGGAGGGTGATAATGGGACAAGTAAAGATAAAAGATGGGTTTAGAGGAACTATAAATGGCAACAGCAGAACCATTAACAGCACCTGCTGTCCAAAATGGGAGCAGTGGTTATGATGTGAAGTTATTGAAATCAATGTTGAGACCGGAAGGTTGTAAAGTGCCTAAATGAAAGATGTAAGGAATCTTATAACACCAGGTTATAGTCCAACAGTTTTATTTGAAAATCACAAGCTTTCGGAGATTATCTCCTTCGTCATCTCACCTGACGAAGGAGATAATCTCCGAAAGCTTGTGATTTTCAAATAAAACTGTTGGACTATAACTTGGTGTTGTAAGATTCCTTACATTTGTACACCCCAGTCCATCACCGGCATCTCCACATCATAAATGAAAGATGAGGTGCTGTTGCTCAAGCTTCCATTGAGCTTCATTGGAACAGTGTAAGAGGCCGAGGACAAAGAGGTCAGAGTGGGAGTGGGACAGATAATTAAAATAGCAAGTGACTGGAAGCTCAGGGTCATGCCTGCGGACTGAATGGAGGTGTTCAGCAAAGTGATCACCCAGTCTGCGTTTTGTGAGCAGCGAATACAGTATATGAACTGAAAGAAGTACAAGTAAATTGCTGTTTCACCTGGAAGGAGTGTTTGGGGCCTTGGGTATTAAGAAGGGAGGTGGTGAAAAGGCAGGTGTTGCATCTTGTACACTTGTGTATGAAGGTGCCCTGGGCAGGGGAAGCGGGTTGATGGAAGAGTGGACCAGGGTGTCGCAGACGGAACGGTCCCTTCGAGATGCTGGAAGTGGGGGGGGGCGAGGGGAAGATGTGTTTGTTTGTGGTATCACACTGAGGGTGACGGAAATGCAGAGGGTAAAAGGTGAGGACAACTCCTCTGGACCCATCTTTTGTTTCTTTACTTATCCTATTTCCATCCCCTTGCCTTGCACCATCATCCCTTTTGTCATCTAATCACTCCTGCCCTCCACCCTATCACAGACCTTTCCTTTTGTTCTTCCCCACCCACCCCCCCCCCCCCCCTTTACCTGGCTCTGTACTTGCCTAAAAACTGTTAAATCTTTACTTCTTCCAGTTCTGACGAAAGGTCATCGACCTGAAAATGCTGGGGTAAATTTTAAACCACAAAAATGGATGGGTTGGGGGCAGGTAGGCAGTCGAAATTCCCTGTTTTCGGAGTGGGACTGCATCCCAGATCCAATGCGCCGACTTCCGGGACTGACTCAGACACTATTGGATGCGTGCAAGTGCTTCTGAAACCCAGAAGTCCTGCCGGCACTTAAAGCTGGCGGGACGATATTTAAAGGGCCAATTGAGCTGTTTACAGTCCTCAAAGCTGTAAAGTGTTTGTCTATTGACCTACACAAGCCATTTTAACTACTTATGAACGTGTCTCCCGCGGTCTCTGAAACACACCATGGAAACAAAGGCGAGTTGCAGCCGGCCCTCATTGGGACCTTTAAACCAGTGATTGACACGTGTGAGGAAAAGGTGAGGTTTTGCAGGACAATCAGTTGTCTCAGACAAACCTTTGGCTGGGAGTTCTTTATGTTTAGACTGAGATTTCTTTGTTCACACTCCGAATTCTTGTGTTTACACATATTTACCTACATTTTGGACCCCCTCAAACTGACAACATCAGGATGGGGGGGGGGGGGGGTGGCACATCAGATTTATTCTACAGTACATCTGAGGAGGTGGCACATCACCATCCGCAGCAGGCATGGCATGAAGTTCTGGGAGCTTCAGGTGCCCAAGACAGAGATGCGCCATAAGGACCTGCAGAAGAGCAGAGCTGCTCCCGGTTGGGGCCTAGTGGACACGCATTGCCCGTTGCAGTTAAAGACACCAATGCCCTCAATTTCTTCACCTCCGGATCCTTCCAGGGTGCCACAGGCAACATCACCAAGATCTCTCAGTCGTCTGCACGTAAGTGTATATGTCAGGTCATGGATGGCATGTTTGCCAGGGCATCCCACGACGTCAACTTCCCCTGCCACGACATGAGAGGGCAGTGGGTTTCCACTCTCTGGCTGGCTTCCCACAGGTGTAGGGCACAATTGATTGCGCACACCTAGCAATCCAAGGACCTGTACATGAACCAGGACTGTTCATCAACCAAAAGGGATATCAATCCATCAATGCGCAGCTGGTTTGCAACCACTGGAAGAAGTTTCTGCAGGTGTGTGCCAAATTCCCTGGCAGCTGCATTGATTCCTTCATTTTGCTCCAGTCCAACATCCCGACCCTCTTCCATGCACAAGACAGACTTAAGGCTCCTTGGAGACAAGGGATGCCCCCTGCAGACGTGGCTCACGACACCTGTGAAAAACCCCACCGACGAGGCACAGCAGTGTTACAACAGCAGTCATATCACCACCAGGTCTGTCACTGAACAAGCCATTGGAATGCACAAGATGCACTTCAGGTGTCTGGATTGATCTGGGGGATCCTTTCAGTACTCATTAGCAAGGGTGTGTAGAAAACAGCCATGTGTTTCATCCTGCAACAGAGGGGGTTACAGGTGGAGGAGGTCCCATGCGCTCATGAAGTATCCGCATCTGCTAGCAACATTGAAGAAGACGAGGAGGAGGAGAACGTTGATGATGGGCAACCCATGGGCAGAGCAGCGGCACACCTGGCTGCTCATGATGCTAGGGAGCCACACATATCTGATAGATTCTCATAAGGAGATCTGCAAAGTGAAGGTACAGAAGTACTCAGACCGCTTGGAGCAACGACAACCACCAAAACCAGCCCCAACTCCCCTCCACTTGCACAACCACACATACATCCATTGTAAACAGAAATCTTTCTGTTGATGATGAAGCACATGCAAGGGTCCTTTCACAAAAGGGATTCAAGAATGGACAAGACGTGGCACTGGTGGTGACAAGTATGACATTTAATGTGAATGTAACAAAAAACAAATATAAATGAAAAACATGACATTTAGTCAGACACCCTTGTGCATATAAAACCTTTGCCTTCCTCTTCCTACCGCTTCTACATGGTGCATCCCCTGTGGCTTGAGCAGAGGTAGTGGCAGGTTGCTCAGGTCCCTGCCCTGACTGCTGAGATGCTCTCAGCCTACACCCTCTGGGCTTTGGAGACCGTGAGGGCCCCGCCAAAGATTGCTCCACCTGCACCTTTGCAGGGAGACTCGGCCATTGGGAGAGGAGGCAGCATTGCGGGTACTGGTTAGGTGGGGGGGGGGGGGGCAACGGGTGAGACGTGGGAGCGCTTTGAGTGGAATCCCCACTTCCAGTCCCCTTTCGTCAACATCCCTCTCCAGGGCCTGGTTAGATCATTAAAGCGCTTCCTGCATTGAACCCATGTCCTAGAGATACTGGTTCTGGTGCTCAGCTCCTCTGCCACCTCGAGCCAGGCCTTTTTGGTGGCAGAGGCAGGGCACTTCCTGCTGTCAGCTGGGTACAGTGTTACCCTCCTGCTCCTCACACCAGATAGTAGCAACTCAAGAGAAGAGTCACTAAACTGGGGTGCTGGCCTCATCCTTTGTTGTTCCATTTGGCTCAATTCCTTCTTTCTCCCTCAAAATCCATGGTTGCAATGGCCCTTTAAATAATTCAGTTCCCAGCACGTCATTCGGATGCGCAGTGGGCCCGCTGCGCAGCTTGGAGACGTGAAACCCGGAAGTCACATTAAGGGCCTTCAACTGAGTTGTGATCGCTCAAGAGAATGCACAAAAAATATTTCCGGGTTTCCCACGTGCGTGTTGACCCCCCCCCCCCCCACCTCCGCACCACGCCCCGGCTGAGTTTCCCGCCAGTATGTTTAAAATTTACCCGATTAACTCTGTTTCTCCCTCCACAGATGTTGCCTGACCCATTGAGTACTTCCAGCATTTTGATTTCAGATTTCCAGCATCCGCAGTATTTTGTTTTAGTTTAAGAGTTCTCTTAGTCACCTGGCCAACATTCATCCTTCAACCAAAACAAATTAACTGGTCATTCATTCAATTGCTCTTTGTAGGATCTTGCTATGTGCAAATTGGCTACCAGGTTTGTCTACAAAATAATAGTTGCTCCACTTCAAAATTGCAGGCTGGTGAGCACAGAAGTGGACTTTTTTTTAAACCCATATAGATTTTGCCTTACACATTCAGGCAATTTGTGGGTGATAAGCTGTGGATGCATTTCTGTGGCCCTAGAATAATATATCCCCAGGTTAGTATTTCTACTTAAGTTATTGCAATTTTTCCATAGCAACATTTAAGCACAGAAACTTTTTATCAATAGAAGTAGAGTTCACGCTGTTTAGACTATGGACAGATATTAACTAAACCTCCTATCTGACAAGGCACTAATCCTCTAAAAACTCAGTCTTCTATCTTTCCCTATATGGAACTATAAAAGTATTGACTGGTGCATTTAGTTGGAAATCTCTATGGGTTAATAGTAATGAAGAATGGAAGAAATCTCATCTCACACCAACTCTTGAAAATATACATATATTGACATTTTTAAGCATTTGCAAGTTAAAAAATTTCCTATTACAGTAAAATTAAGAACCCTGTCATCAAGTTTCCAAGCAGATTACAGAACACCAACCATTGAGGACCCATCAAACTTTTACAGGATTCTATTTCTTCCTGGCTCTGGGATATGACTCAGAAATTCAAATTGCATCGAATGTAATTCCTATTTAGTAATAGAAAATGCAAAATCTCCAAAACCAGTCATATTTGTTCTCGTCTTCTAAAACTCTACACAGGTGGTAGCATTTAGAAAAACATTAAAACTGTTAATTCCTTAAGCCTGCATGGCTTTTTAAGGTGATAGCATAGAATATGTAACACAAATGTAAGTACCTTAGAAGAGTTGATTACTCTCAACCACTTGAATTTTCATTATTTATTTTGTTTTGAATAGTATTAGTGTGTGCCAGGAAAGGGTGCCTGCATTTAGTTGGAAACCCTTTCTTACAATAACTAATCACTTTCAGAACTAAGCAACACAAGCTGCTGAAACAAGTCACTGTTGAAACAAGGGGCCCGATATTAGGAGTGCGGCGGGTTGGCAGCGGGGGGTCGACGCGCCCAGTGAAATCGGGGTGCTCCGCACGCGATTGCAGCTTGATTGAAGGTACCTACCTGTGCTTCAGGGTTTCGCGCTGGAAAGCTGCGCAGCGGGCGGACTGCGCATGCGCAGCATAGGCTGACAGCTGGAGGAGCTCTATTTAAAGGGGCAGTCCTTCACTGACTGATGCTGCAGAAAATAGGAAAAATTACAGCATGGAGCAGCCCAAGGGGAAGGCTGCTCCCAGGTTTAACAATGCCTCGTTCCAGGTCTTATTGGATGGGGTGAGGAGGAGGGGGAGGACAGGGATCTTCCCCCCAGCGGGCGGGAGGAAGTGGCCTGCCTCTGCCACCAAGAAGGCCTGGCGTGAGGTGGCAGAGGAGGTCACCTGCACCACCAACATATTGCGCACCTGCATACAGTGCAGGAGGCGCTTCAATGACCTAAGTAGGTCAGCCGAAGTGAGTACACTTACTCATTCCCCTACACTCCGTCTGCCACATCACCGCCCCCACCCCACATCGCCTTCTGCACTGCCAACACTACTCTGTCACATCACCCCTCACACCCACTCAAACCTCATCCTCATCTTACCTGCACTTACTCACCTCGCCAGTACTCATCCCACCACTACCACTCAACCCAATCCTCATACAATCTCATGGCTCTATCTCATACTCACCCTCTCATGCATCTCTTTCACGGTCAGCCTCACCCAACCTGCCACTACCTGTGCTGCAGCCACAGGGCATGCATCACATATGTGCAGTAGGAAGCGTAAGGCAAACGTGTCGTGTGCATGAAGGGGATGCACAAGGGTGTTTGAGGGTTTGTCATGGTTGTTACTTATATTGAATTTCTGATCAACTCACATTACATATTATATTGTCACCACTACTGCCACGTCTTTGCGAATCTTGTCTGGTTTGTGCAATAATGCCATTTCCTGAGGATCACTATGAAGACCCACAACTGATGCCACCCATTGTGTCACTGCAGAGTGGGTGTAGGTGTATTTGCAGGGCTCTTTTGTGCAGACGACTGAGAGACGTCAGTGATGTCCCCGGTGGCACCCTGGAAGGATGCGGAGGAGAAGTTGTTGAGGGCAATGGTGACTTTGACAGCGACAGGTAAGAAGATGGTGCTCAGGCCAGCCGGGAGCAGCTCGGCATGAAGGAGGCTGCAGATGTCCATGACTACATGTCGAGTGACTCTGAGCCTCCGTGTGGCATCCCGCCAGCTTTAATTGTCGGCGGGAGTCCCACTTGCGGGGGCTGCGCGCATGTCAGCACGTCACTGGGGAACCCGGAAGTGGGTGGGTTGGAGCCGGGCTCCGGACCCGCCCAGGGAATCTCCGATTTTCGCAGCACCCCCCGCCACAAATACACCCACTCGGGGGTGCGAAAATTGAGCCCGAGGTTTCCCATCCTTCAATCCTAGATCTTTGTCATTTCATTCAAACGTGTTGTCGTTTTCTAGAACTGTACCGTGTGTACAATTTGAATATTTAAGGAGTCCAATGCCTTTTTAGGCAGGTGCTCTGGACAACTAAAAGTTGCCTGAGCCAACATAACGTCCCACGCACTTCCAGTCCAGATCAGGTGCGACAGATCACGTGAAATTCAAAAACTCAATACCCAATTTACAGGCACGAAATGGGCAACTGTAAGTTGAATTCCTCCCCAAGATCTCATACAGAAGTTGTGCTCCTACCTTGGAAATATGGTCCTTGCATTAACAGTCATGTTCACATCTTTCAATGCTCTCTATAAATATGCATTCACCTATAGTGCCTTAATTCTCCCAAGAAACTCACAAATATCACATTCCAATCACCTGATGAAACATGCTCACAAACCTTTGCAAGAACACAGCTTCAGTGCGACCAGATTTTAAAAAATCTCAAACCATGTCAAGGGTGTGAGTTCCTACTGTTTGCTTTCATGTTGCTTCACCTTGGCGACAGTGTATGATTTATGTGCTCGAGTCTAGTCTTCCTTATTGGCAGTAGTATGAGATGATTAGCTGTTGTGTGCATATATGAGCCTTTTGGGATTGAGACTTCCCAGCATCTCAGTCCTCAGTGGACCTGCAGTAGGCTGTGCCACTTCCACAACTGCTTGGGCAGCCTGGCCCTGTGTGCCTTCTGCTATGTGTGCTGCGATTGCAGGGTGCTGGCTGGAACATTTGAATATGTTGGCATCCTGAGAGATTCCACCATTGTCCATGCCGTTTCCAACCATGCCACTGCTGATGATCACTACTTCACTATGGCCACTAATCAACATGACAGCAGTAAAGGATCCAATGAGATCAGTGAAGTTCTGCTTCATGCTTGTCTCTAACCAGTCCCCACTCTCTCAAGGTCAGAACCCTAGACTTCTACTGACTGAACATTCATGGGAGAAGCATCAACTGGCCTTAGGATCTCTGGCATGGGGGGCTGGGTCTGGTTCCCATGGTGGACTGCAGTTTTATGAAACCATCATGTAAAGCGCATCCATAACATTAGTGGACTCCTCTACCCAAGCCACCATCAGCAACTCGTGGATTGGTATGATCCCCAATGACTGCACCAATGCTTGACGCTCATTCTTCTTTTAAAAGCAGGTCGCCTGAGGTCCAGCTCCACTGCTCACCAGCTCAAATGGAATTCGAGCTAGTGTTTTGGATATTAGGTTCTTCCTTCTCCTTTGCCTTTCACACATGCTGTTTGCATCATCCACTGTACTCACTTGTGGCCTACTGTATCTCGAGAGAGATAGTGGGAGATGCTGTGCTATGAAGTGCTGGTGTACCCATTTACTGCGGCCTGGCCTGATTCCTGGTCACACAAAGAAGGAGAAGGGGATGACAGGTCCCAGTGCTGTCCTTTTGAGTAGCTCTCACTTATAGCTTTCAGAAGGAGTTACAAGGTACATTGGTATATGCTCAGCTGCCAGAAAGTGAATGATAGAATAGGATGAGAAGGAAGCACAGCAGAAGATTATCAAAACCCTGAACTGCTGGCAATCCTCCTATTACCCCATCTCCAGGACCCTCCGTGGCCTACCTTCCAAAGATTTCTAGGGCTTCTTCTTCATAAGATCTTAGTTGAATGTTAGGGGTGCCTATTCTGATATATGGTCTTTGTTTGTTGTTATGGTCTCTTTTCTCCTGCAAGCAGAAGTGAGAAGCTCCAATGGTCAAAATGATATGCATAATACCCAAGTGTCAGCACTCAGCCCTTAGTGGGTTTTATGACATGTACATGCAATATTCAGCTACATTAGATGGGGGGGATTCATGCCGAGTACACTGTATTAATGGAAAGTAATGGTGCGTTCTCTTACCTTGGCTGCCCCCTAGTATAGTTGTTAAACTTCTTACAATGCCTCCAGGTATGCTGGATGTTATTCATGGCATTGAAACTGTTCGATATCGCCTCCTTTCTGCCGGTGCTGCTCTGTGTTGGGCCTGTGGTACTCACTGCTGAAGAGGGCAGGGCTCCTCTGTCTCACATTCTCTAAGAAAATTTCAATAGCCCCATCGGAAAAAAGGGTTGCTCTCAGGTTTCTTGCACTCCATATAGATATTGATTTTTTTGAACCGATTTGCTGTGTTCCAAATTGGCAAAGATGTGATGTTTTTTTTTATTCGTTCACGGGATGTGGGCGTCGCTGGCAAGGCCGGCATTTATTGCCCATCCCTAATTGCCCTCGAGAAGGTTGTGGTGAGCCGCCTTCTTGAACCGCTGCAGTCCGTGTGGTGACGGTTCTCCCATAATGCTGTTAGGAAGGGAGTTCCAGGATTTTGACCCAGCGACAATGAAGGAACGGCGATATATTTCCAAGTCGGGATGGTGTGTGACTTGGAGGGGAACGTGCAGGTGGTGTTGTTCCCATGCGCCTGCTGCCCTTGTCCTTCGAGGTGGTAGAGGTCGCGGGTTTGGGAGGTGCTGTTGAAGAAGCCTTGGCGAGTTGCTGCAGTGCATCCTGTGGATGGTGCACACTGCAGCCACAGTGCGCCGGTGGTGAAGGGAGTGAATGTTTAGGGTGGTGGATGGGGTGCCAATCAAGCGGGCTGCTTTATCTTGGATGGTGTCGAGCTTCTTGAGTGTTGTTGGAGCTGCACTCATCCAGGCAAGTGGAGAGTATTCCATCACACTCCTGACTTGTGCCTTGTAGATAGTGGAAAGGCTTTGGGGAGTCAGGAGGTGAGTCACTCGCCGCAGAATACCCAGCCTCTGACCTGCTCTCGTAGCCACAGTATTTATATGGCTGGTCCAGTTAAGTTTCTGGTCAATGGTGACCCCCAGGATGTTGATGGTGGGGGATTCGGCGATGGTAATGCCGTTGAATGTCAAGGGGAGGTGGTTAGACTCTCTCTTGTTGGAGATGGTCATTGCCTGGCACTTATCTGGCGCGAATGTTACTTGCCACTTATGAGCCCAAGCCTGGATGTTGTCCAGGTCTTGCTGCATGCAGGCTTGGACTGCTTCATTATCTGAGGGGTTGCGAATGGAACTGAACACTGTGCAGTCATCAGCGAACATCCCCATTTCTGACCTTATGATGGAGGGAAGGTAACTGATGAAGCAGCTGAAGATGGTTGGGCCAAGGACACTGCCCTGAGGAACTCCTGCAGCAATGCCCTGGGGCTGAGATGACTGGCCTCCAACAACCACTACCATCTTCCTTTGTGCCAGGTATGACTCCAGCCACTGGAGAGTTTTCCCCCTGATTCCCATTGACTTCAATTTTACTAGGGCTCCTTGGTGCCACACTCGGTCAAATGCTGCCTTGATGTCAAGGGCAGTCACTCTCACCTCAACTCTGGAATTCAGCTCTTTTGTCCATGTTTGGACCAAGGCTGTAATGAGGTCTGGAGCCGAGTGGTCCTGGCGGAACCCAAACTGAGCATCGGTGAGCAGGTTATTGGTGAGTAAGTGCCGCTTGATAGCACTGTCGACGACACCTTCCATCACTTTGCTGATGATTGAGAGTAGACTGATGGGGCGGTAATTGGTCGGATTGGATTTGTCCTGCTTTTTGTGGACAGGACATACCTGGGCAATTTTCCACATTGTCGGGTAGATGCCAGTGTTGTAGCTGTACTGGAACAGCTTGGCTAGAGGCGCAGCTAGTTCTGGAGCACAAGTCTTCAGCACTACAGCTGGGATGTTGTCGGGGCCCATAGCCTTTGCTGTATCCAGTGCACTCAGCCGTTTCTTGATATCACGTGGAGTGAATCGAATTGGCCGAAGACTGGCTTCCGTGATGGTGGGGATATCGGGAGGAGGCTAAGATGGATTATCCACTCAGCACTTCTGGCTGAAGATGGTTGCAAACGCTTCAGCCTTGTCTTTTGCACTCACGTGCTGGACTCCGCCATCATTGAGAATGGGGATGTTTGCAGAGCCTCCTCCTCCCGTTAGTTGTTTAATTGTCCACCACCATTCGCGACTGGATGTGGCAGGACTGCAGAGCTTTGATCTGATCCGTTGGTTGTGGAATCGCTTCGCTCTGTCTATAGCATGTTGCTTCCGCTGTTTAGCATGCATGTAGTCCTGAGTTGTAGCTTCACCAGGTTGGCACCTCATTTTTAGGTACGCCTGGTGCTGCTCCTGGCATGCTCTTCTACACTCCTCATTGAACCAGGGTTGATCCCCTGGCTTGTTGGTAATGGTAGAGTGAGGAATATGCCGGGCCATGAGGTTACAGATTGTGCTGGAATACAATTCTGCTGCTGCTGATGGCCCACAGCGCCTCATGGATGCCCAATTTTGAGCTGCTAGATCTGTTCTGAATCTATCCCATTTAGCACGGTGGTAGTGCCACACAACACGTTCGATGGTGTCCTCAGTGCGAAGACGGGACTTCATCTCCACGATGTCTGCCCTTATGAGCTGTGAAGGACTTTAAATCCTGCAGCGGCAAAAAAATATCTGGCCCAGCCACAGGCAAACTCCCAATTACTAGTGTTTTCCATGACTGGATCTCATTATTCAAATGACACTGATTCCAAAAATATGTTGGGTCAGCGCACCATTCGTCAGGTGGGTGCTATTCTCACACCAGCCCGCTTACAATCAAGCTTACCTCCAATCATAAAATCAAGGCTATAAAATCATCTAGGAATTACTTTACAATAGACAATGAATTACTCTTCTATAACACATAAATGTGTAGAATTCACTTGGTATCACAGAACGATACAGCACAGAATGGGGCCATTTGGCCCATTGTGCCTGTGCCGGCTCTTTGAAAGAGCTACCCAATTAGTCCCATTCCCCTGCCCTTTCCCCATAGCCCTGCAAAATTTTCCCCTTCAAGTATTTATCCAATTCCTTTTTGAAAGTCATTATTGCATTTGCTTCCATCACCCTTTCAGACAGTGTATTCCAGATCATAACAACTTGCGGCGTATAAAAAATTCTCCTCATCTCGCCTCTGGTTCTTTTGCCAATTACCTTAAATCTGTGTCTTCTGGTTACCGACCCTTCTGTCACTGGAAACAGTTTCTTCTTATTTACTCTATCAAAACCCTTCATGGTTTTGAACATCTCTATTAAATCTCCCCTTAACCTTCTCTGCACAAAGGAGAACAATCCCAACTTCTCTAGTCTCTCCACGTAACTGAAGTCCCGCATCCCTGATACCATTCTAGTAAATCTCCTGTGCACCCTCTCTAAGGCCTTGACACCGTTTCTAAAGTGTGGTGCCCAGAATTGGACACAATACTCCAGCTGGCACCTAACCAGTGATTTATAAAGGTTTAGCATAACTTCATAGAATCATAGAAATTTACAGCACAGAAGGAGGCCATTTGACCCATCATGTCTGTGCCAGCTGAAAAAAAGCTAACAAGCCTAATCCCACCTTCCAGCTCTTGGTCCGTAGCCCTGTTGGTTACGGCACCTCAAGTGCACATCCAAGTACCCTTTAAATGCGATGAGAGTTTCTGCCTCAACTACACTTTCAGGCCGTGCGTTCCAGGCCTCCACCATCCTCTGGTTGAAAAAATTTCTCCTCAACTCCCCTCCAATCCTTCTACCAGTCACTTTAAATCTATGCCCCCTGCTTATTGACCTCTCTGCTAAGGGAAATAGGTCCTCCCTATCCACTCTATCTAGGCCCCTCATAATTTTATCTACCTCAATTAAATCTCCCCTCAGCCTTCTTTGTTCCAAAGAAAACAACCCCAGCCTATCCAATCTTTCCTCATAGCTAAAATTCTCCAGTCCTGGCAACATCCTCATAAATCTTCTCTGTACCCTCTCTAGTGCAATCACGTCTTTCCTGTAATGTGGTGACCAGAACTGTACACAGTTCTCAAGCTGTGCCTAACTAGTGTTTCGTACAGTTCCAGCATAACTTCCCTGCTCTTATATTCTGTGCTTCAGCTAACAAAGGAAAGTATCCCGTATGCGTTCTTAACCACCTTTTCTACCTGTCCTTCCTTGCTTTTGTACTCTATGCCTCGGTTTATAAAGCTAAGGATCCCGTATGCTTTTTTAATAGCATTCTCAACTTGTCCTGCCACCTTCATAGATTTGTGCACATACACCTCCAGGTCTCTGTTCCTGCACCCCCTTTTAAATTGTACCATTTACCAAAATTGCCTCTCCTTATTCCGCCTACCAAAATGCATCACTTCATATTTCTCTGCATTAAATTTCATGGGCCATGTGTCTGCCCATTTCACCAGTCTGTCTATGTATTCCTCAAGTCTGTTACTATCCTCCTCACTGTTTACTACATTTCGGAGTTTTGTGTCATCTGCAAACTTTGAAATTATGCCCTGTACACCCAAGTCCAGGTCATTAATATATATCAAAAAGAGCTGTGGTCCTAATACCAATCCCTGGGGACACCACGGTATTTCCTGTAGTCTAAAAAACTATTCACCACGACTCTCTGCTTTCTGTCCTTTTTTTGTATCCACGCTGCCATTGCCCCTTTAATCCCATGGGCTTCAATTTTGCTAACAAGTCTAGTATGTGGCACTTTTCAAATACCTTTTTAAAGTCCATGTACACAACATCAATTGTACTACCCTCATCAACCCTTTTCATTACTCCATCAAAAAACTCAATCAAGTTAGTCAAACACGATTTGCCTTCAACAAATCTGCGCTGGGCGTCATTTATGAACCTATTTTTCCAAGTGACAATGAATTTTGTCTCGGATTGTTGTCTCTAAAAGTTTCCCCACCACCGATGTTAGGCTGACTGACCTGTAGTTGTTGGGTTTATCCCTGTCCCTCTTTATGAACAGGCGTGTAGCATTTGCAATCCTCCAATTCTTGTTCTTGTGAATGTTCCCATTCCAAAACACAGAAACCATAATTGGATTACAATTAAGTATTGCTCTGAAGGAAACAAGCTGCACAATGTAGAAGATTAATTCTTGCATGTTATGGTATTTACTTATAATTTTTCATACTTTTATCATCTGCCAAAAACCTCTCTTGATTGATTGCCAATCTACCAAAATATCAATCTGAGTTCTGAACAATGAATAAAGAAAATAAACATACCAGATTAATTATTAATGGCGCTTATAGTTGTGTGTTAACTTTTAGCGTGCCAGACATTATATTTCTTATGCTATCTCTGGTTGAAATATCTATGCATCAGAGTAACAGTTTGTTTAAATACATTAGTAAAAAAATCCTATGCATATTCATATTGTATTTACAGAAACAGTACTCTGCATAAATGGAACCTTCTTAATATTGGTAATTCAAGGTTATGCTCAGTAAAAAAAAAGATTTTTCTCTTTTGTTTGATGCAGGAATAGTACTGTGACCCTATAGAATTAAAATATAACTTTAACTTCAGTTCAGGAGCTAGATGCTTCCTTCATACTTCATTGGATATATGAAGTACTGGAAGTGTATAAACCAAAAAGATCACAGGTTAACCTCTGGTCAATGCTAAATCAGTTTGTCTCAGCTGATGTAGTTTGGGGGGTGGAGGATGGGGTGGGTGAGTACTACAATTGGTTTTAACAGTCCTGAATTAGATTTGGCAGGGGGGGGATTGTACAGGATTCCTGCTCCTGATCACTATCAGCTGCTGTAATGTAGAAGAGTGCGGACACTGGATAAGAACCAGGCTCAGCTGTGGTGCCTTTGTGATCAAGTAGGTTGCTAATATCGTTCAGAATCAATGAACGAAAGACCACTTGGGCAGGGATCGAAGGGTTATCAGCATCAGTGGAACCATATTCCAACATGGGAATGGGAAGAGGGGAACAATAAAATCTGTTTTAAAGCAACTGTAATCCTAAAAAAACAAGTATTTCATCCAAATGCTGGTTAAAATTTGAAGTATAATGAGGTTGTTTTTTTTGGTTAGCATACTGTACCTGTAGCAAGCTCATTGTTACATTACTAAAATTATCAAAAGTACCCATTTCAGCAAGGTAGGCACACTCTGAATAAAGGGCCTGTTTCCCATCCCTACTGAAGTGAGGAATTTGTATTCATTCTTTTCACCCATGTGTAACAGCCATTGAATGCAAATATGGCTGTGGTTTCTAAGGTAAATACAATACAAATTATTTAAACCTCATTTGTTAACAGTATACCGTTAATGACAAAATGAAGCTAAATTAATTTTGCTCTGTTTTATCTAATGAAGGCAGTGTCATTGTAATATTCAATCAACGTTATAAATGGACAGAATTACGTTTTTTTTAAAAAGCACACTTTATTGGGGACAGGTTCTTCATTCAGAGATAATCTTATGAAGTCAGTGGTTGATATTGATGGTCAGGGAACAAACAGAGTGGGGTAATTTTAACCTAACTCGCCGGGCGGGAAACCAACAGGCTCGGGTGAAGAGTAAAACTGGGAAGGGATTAAAACCAGCATTGTATCTGATAGTGTCAGTTTCCCGACAGGTGGATTAGGTTAAAATGACCCCCAGGATAACAGATGGAAGGCACTGATCATATTTGAAGCTCCTATAACTAGAAACAGAAGTGCCCATGTTAAATATCAATTTATTTCATCTCCTTCTATGTGTAAAGTCTCTGAATGGATCATTTCCTTTTTTCCAGGAATCTTTTCCCTTGGAGAAATTTTCAGATTTCCACTTTCCATTTTGATCACTTGACATAACATATATGCCTTTATGCCTCTACTGCGGCCTAACCAGAGGTACCTTCAAGGGATCGTTGGAGGCCGCCGAAGAACAGGAAAGTTTTTTTTTCACTTACCTTAATGTGGAGTCAGGAGAAGCAGGGGTGCTCCTCCTGGTTCCACAACAATAATGCTGCATTATGCGGCCTCCCAGGACTTAGCTGCAGGCCGGCTTGGCGACGGAGCCAGCTGATTTTGGGAAGGCCCCGACAGATGAGCTGCATCGGGACAGCCGAATGGCGTCCACAGCTCGTTGGTATTATGGTAATGAGGCCTGAGGCCTAATTTGGAGCGAGCATCAGGCCTCCATCTTAGGAAACGTGTTCCAGACTTGCAACCCACTTCATGCCAGGAACCGTCGCGCAACCAATTTCTCCCCCTATAATTTGAGTACTCTAATTTTAGCAGACATGTGAACTCCATCTGTCATCTGTTATGAACCATGTATGCAACTATTCAAGTCAATAGTAGCAGGAAGTCAGGTGTCTGTGATCAAGGTTAATCTATTGTGGAGGCTTCCACTCAAACCAATCATGGCTCTGTGCATTTCACAAATTGTATTTCAAAACACTGAGGGGAAAGAATGCTCTGAAAATCATTCTTTTGCAGATGTTCCGTGATGCAAATTGTGCCAGCTGCAGAAACCATTCAGTATTCAAAAGGTTGATGAATTTGCTCTCATCTACCACCAAGGGACACACTTATTCACATCATTACTGGCTTGATTTAGAAAGCAACAAACATGCACAGCATGCATGACAAATATGTACTACACATTAATGTATGTGGACACAAAATTAAATGAGTTCTAATTGAGTATTCAAGATGTCTAAACAATTCACATTCAGTTTCAACTGTTATATTCAAACTTAAGTTAAAGAGATTTGTATAATTCTTAAATAAAATAACCTACTGAAAGCGCATACAACTTTATATCAACTGCAATGAGAACCATCAGCAACTCGGACATTCATGGACGTCAAACCCTATTTCTTTCCCAATAATCTGAGTGAGGAAATATTGACTGCTTTTAACAAAAGTAAATAAAAGCAAAATGATATACTGGTTCCTACAAATCTCAAAAAATAATCTATCTATATAACTAAAAGTTTTGTGTAAAGCATGCATCATATTAAATGTGCATAATACTTTTAAATGTGCCCGCAGCATTAAAAAAATCATACTTTTCAAATTGTTTCAGATAATGATGAACTGTTAAGTTAACCAAGCTGATTCACCCAAATATAAACAGGTACGAAAAGTTACCAATCAGGAAAGAGGAACCCACGCAAAACCAACCATACGAAGTCACTCATTTCTTTTCTCGTCAGTTACCAATCTGCTAGCAGCAACTACCACAATATGAACCAATATCTTGGGTCTTTCTCTTGTAAATTCTAATAGCTGTGATGGAGCTTTTGTTATTTATATAAAATTATGCCGTTTCCTGAAGTCCACTGTTCTTCTCCACCCCTCTGTTCTGATGGGAGGCCACAAGCTCAAGCACCGTGAAATAGTTGAGAAGCACCTCTGGATTTCAGTTTCCATTCCTGAATGGCTTCAAACCTTCTTACCAGTCCCTTCTTAGGCTTTGTGCTACTGATGTTGAATGTGCAATTCAAGCACTGCAGGATTTCTGAGAAGTGAATCATTTCATCACATTGAAAGTCTTGAACAAATGGCCTGTCGTTGCTGCTTCTCATCCACTTGAAGGGAATGGGTTATGCCAAGTTGAAGTTTCTTCTCCAAGTAAATAAGCTCCCAGAGACCTCCCCCCAATCCCCCAAACTCTTCTATGGATCAGATCAACTTTCCCCTACCAACACTCCCAAGCCTAGCCTCGGTCCTCCCAAATGCTGCCAAGCCCCAAACCCCAATCCCCACCACCAGCGCCACCAGGTCCCAGACCATCTGCTATACTCCAAATTCTGCCTGAGCCCCAAGACTCCCACTCCTTCCCAAGGCTCGGCTCACTCCATTTCATTTGCCAACTCCAAGCACTAGTCCTCACATTGGCTCCCAGCCTTAGCAATCAATGCAGCAGCCTGGTTTCTCATTTACACAAACTGCAACAGTTTCTGGACAGCCTGCTAATCTCAGTACTAATCTCTGAACCCTGGTACATGTTAGTTGTTTTCTTGCCTGCCTGGGCTTCAATAATTCAATGCATCAATAAAGGAACATGCGTGAAAGCCATACAGCGACATTTGGAAACATACACGTGTTAGAGGGGAAGAGGCTTACAGAGCGAGGGGCAGAGACAGAGTACAAAAGAGAGCCAGACACAAATGTAGAAATACTAGACTCAAATGAGAAACATTTGTGAGAGTCATACAGAGAAAGAAAGAGTGGAATAAACACAGAAGGACAGGAAGAGGGGCACAGAAAGAATTAGAAAGTAGGACAGAAGCAGGGAAAATTTGTAGGAAGAGAGTAACAACTTTTTTTGATCTACGAGCAATGCTATGAAAGACCAACTTATCATATAAGATGCTGTCATGATAAAAAAAAGAGTATTCTCCGACTCACTGCGAGCAACCCCACAGGAGAATCCCATAGTATAATAAACTGGATATATTAAAACAATGAAACTAAATATTATAACAAAAGTGGGCAATACAATATTTGAAAAAAGTCAAGTTTATACCATGATGCCCAAAGCAGCAAACAGAAAATGGTCTTGAGCGTTTAAATTGCTCTTTACATTACTTTGAGACACTGTGATAAGGGGGGTGATTTTAAACCCCAAGAACAGGTGAGTTGGGGGCGGGTGGGAGTTGAAAATAGTTGTTTCTTTGGGTCACAACCATAAAATGTTTGGGCTTTGCATTCCCAGTGGGAAGCCTGTACTTTTACGTGCCAACATTAAACCCGGAAATAAAGCCGGGTTAGGGTCGCGACCCAAAAAACAACTATTTTCAACTCCCACCCGCCCCCAACCCACCCGTTTTTAGGGTTTAAAATCACCCCCAAGTTGTTTGTCATGTTTCGGGATTCTTGATTTTATTTTTTTTCCTCACAGAAAGGATTTTGAGTTATGTTTAAGTCAATTTGCACAGGTTTAAGAAGAAAGGCCACAGGCAACGATGAAAGAAAGAACCTGCATTTCTATAGCACCTATCACGATCTCAGGATGTTCCAAAGCACTTTACAGCCTATTATGTACTTTTGAAGTGCTTTTTTGAAAATACGCTCACAGATTCTGACCACATTACAAATATCTCATCAGAAGCACACCAATGTCTCATCGGAATACACTGCGTACAGTGCTTCGAACAGTAGATATATCAATGTATCTAATACAGGATTAAAACATATTTGCATTTTCACATCAATTATATCAACTAACTAATAAACGAGCATACAGTCAGTTGTGATGTCAATCAGAAACATTTTGGAATGTGGCTGTCAAAAATACTCTGAGAAAGATAACATTTTCCCACCTAACATAAAATTACCCTGTTCAAAGTTCCAGTTCGCACCAATAAATTAGCAACTGGAAATTAGAGCACAGTAAATATTTGTCTGAGATAGTGCTTGGAACTTTGTTCCTTGTGTAGTTAAACTTATAAGTTAATTTATAAATTAATTCATGTCTTGTACATATTTAAAGGGGACAAGTGTTTCATGGCTTCTCTGCATTGCCTTCAAAAATTACTGATACTGTAAAGAGACAATATTTTTTAAAATTCTCATTCTCGCCCTAGAATAGTTGCTACTCCCATTAATGCCTCTTACCTATTTGCGACTTTGGATAGAAATAGGGAGTTTCAAGCCAAGGATATTACCACCACTGCCACTCCATGTCAGCTTTTCCCTACCATCACTATTACAGCTATTGCCCAAACTGGCAAAACTTACTTCAGTGGGGGAAGATGACCTCGAATTATGAGAGTGGAACTAATTACTATCTGGCCAAGAAGTGGTATTGTAATCAGAAGGCTACCAGGGCTATCTTTTAACAAGGCACTATCTTTGCAAACCATGTTTGGTCAAGCTTTTTTTCAGTTTGTTTGCAGGCATGTCACATGGTGAACTTAACTGCATTTATGTGTGATGTCACTGCCAACAATGACACATGGTTTTTCTCCCTCCCCAAACATAAAAAGGTTTTCCCAGTAGTTTTTCTGAAGGTGATGCCTCTTTAAATAGCCATAATGGAGGACTTCTAAAACTAAACTGACAGATAAGATACTCAAACCATTCTAAAAGGTATATATAATTTGCACAAACTTGTACATGGACCCGGCAAGCAGACTTTTTAGCTTTTAGTTCAAAATGGTAGTAAGAGACTCTAAAGTACCAGCAACCGTCAAAGTAGTCTGATGAGTTCATAAGAGGGTGATATGGGAAAACACAAAACTGGAACAAGGTTACAGTCATGCCTATGGAAGGATTTCTTTTCTTCTCTTGGCCCTTTGGGTCCTTCTCTCCCGTCTTCTCCTCTTCCTGTAACCCAATCATGCCACTTCTCATTCTTCCCCTCTCTGGTACTTTGCCCCCATCAATCCCTACCCCAACCTATCACTACTCCTCTGCCACCATCCCAGGCTTGAATCCCCCTTAGATAAACCGACATCTACCCTCTGTGCCTCTCTCAGCATTCTTAGAAGGGCCCATCAAGGCACTTGTCACTGCTTCCTTGCCACTGCCTGTGAGCAGCAACCTCAACTTCACCATCCTCTTCTCTTGCCGACCTTCCTGCCCAGCACACCCGCTAGGGGCTAATCTCACCAACCCCCCTTACCCCACCCACTTACCCCATCCACCACTGCTCCCTTAGACTCTGCGGTGGATCAACAATCACCGCCCCTCTCCGTATTTCTCGCCAAAATTTCTGTTCACTCGCGGACAAGGCATCCATGACATTATTGTGGATGGTTGCATTCACATCATGGCTTTGACAGAAACTTGGCTTACATGCGGTGACACCTTGCTCCTTACTAAACCCTCTCCACCTAGCTACACTTTCCATCATCTGCCCCACCCAAACCTCCACGGTATCATTGTGGCCTTTACTACTAAATCACACCTTACTCTCCCCCTCTACTCCTCTGGTACCTTCTTCTCCTTCATGTACCTCTGCTTGTTCCACCCCTCTTGTCACTTCCTTAAAATCTTCATTCTCTACCATCCCCCCAAGCCCAGCCTGAGTTTCTCACCAAGAAATCCTCCCTCCACACTGACAGCATCAAAAGACATGGGGCTCAATTTTGAAATGGTGGCGGGTTGGCAGCAGGGGGGGGGGGCGGGGGGGCGGGGGGGATGAAGGTGCGGGTGGCAAATCCGAATAAAAAAAACTTACAGTTTCCGACACTATCGCAATGTAATTGCGGGTTTCATGCCCGGCTGCTAGCCTGATTGACAGGCTGACTGCCGGCAGGAGCTGCAACTCGAGGCGGGGGTGGGGGGGTGGGGGGAGAGAAAGAGAAAGAGCGAGTCGGCATCCGGAAAATCGGGGGGGGGGGGGGGGGGGCTGGAAGAGTGGAAGATCGGGGGGAGAGGAGAGGGGACGATCGGAGAGGGTGAAGAGGGGGCGATCGGAGGGGTTGAAGAGGGGGCGATCGGAGGGGGTGAAGAGGGGGCGATCGGAGGGGGTGAAGAGGGGGCGATCAGAGGGGGTGAAGAGAGGGCGATCAGAGGGGGTGAAGAGGGGGCGATCGGAGGGGGTGAAGAGGGGACGATCGGAGGGGGTGAAGAGGGGACGATCGGAGGGGGTGAAGAGGGGGCGATCGGAGGGGGCGAAGAGGGGGCGATCGGAGGGGGTGATCGGAGGGGGTGAAGAAGGGGCGATCGGAGTGGGGGGGGGGACATCGGAGAGGGAGATATTGGACATCGGAGCAGGGTGGACAGGTAGGTTGATTTTGTGTTTTAACTTTGTGCAATGGTTTGTTATTTAATTTATTTAGTTTCATTTTGCCTGATCCGGCCCTGCACGTCTGGTTTTCACCAGGTGTGAATCAGAAGCTGTGGGAAAGCCACCCAGGTAAATTAAAAATCATTCTAATTATCTAATATGTCGCAAGTAAAGTGCCTTAAGTACCTCAATGAGGTATATTTAGTTCTTTAACTATCATCCCGCCGGCTTCAATTGCCGATGGGACTTCCGGATTTGGCACGCCCACGGGCACACAGGTGCGTCTGTGGGGAACTGGGAAGTCAGCGGGTTGGAGGCGGCTTCCGAGCCCACTCTGCATTTCTGCAATTTTTGCAGCCCCCCACCCCGCCCCCAAAGCACCCGCAATTTACGTTTAAAATAGAGTCCATGGGATCAGGTTCCACATGTCCACTGACGATGCCCAGATCTACCTTTCCATCACCTCTCTTGACTCCTCCAGTGGCTCTGCATTGTCAGGCTGTTTGTCCGACATCCATTCCTGGATGAGCCACAATTTCCTCCAGTTAAACATTGGGAAGACTGAAGCCATCATCTTCGGCCCCAGACTCAACCAGACTGTTCACAACCTCTATGTCCTATTCGATCCCCAGCTCAGCTTCCCAACACGTACCCTTTCCATCACAAAGAACGCCTATTTCCACCTCCATAGCATAGCCTGCCTCCGCCCCTGCCTCAGCCCATCTGCTGATCCATGCCTTTGTCACCCTCCACATTCGACTATTCCAATGCTTTCCTGACTAACCACCCATCCTCCTTAAACTTCAGCTCATCCAAAACTCTGCTGCCCATATTGTATCCCGCACCAAGTCCCGCTCACTCATCACCACTGTGCTCACTGACATACGTTGGCACCCAGTCCACCAACACCTCAAATTTAAAACTCATCCTAGTGTTTAAATCCCTTCATGGCCACAGCCCTCTCTACTTCTGTAATCTTCTCCTGGCCGACAACTCTCCAGGAACTCTGCATTCCTCCAACTCTGGCATCTCCCAATTCCTTTGCCCACCATTGACGAATGTGACTTCATCCATCTAGGCCCTAAGCTCTGGAATTCCCTTCCTAAATCTCTCTGCCTCTCTACCTCTCTCTCCTTCTTTAAGACCCTCCTTAAAACTACCTCTTTGACCTAGCTTTTAGCCACTGGTCCTAATATCTCCTTCTTTGGCTTGGCATCCATTTTTGTCTGATTATGCATCTGTGAAACACCTTGGAACATGTTTTTACGTTAAAAGTGCAGTTGTTGTTGTAATGTAAATCTTACTGTGGGTAGTTTTACCTGTAGTGAAAACACATATAAAATGCAGCACAAACAGTGAAGAGAAAATTAAACTTTTAACATTCGCAAAGCTCCCCTGCTGATTCAATGGCAATTGCACTATCAGCCTCAGGAGCCAGGAAGGTCCCAGTTTTGATTCTCAGTCTGTGCTGGATAACTAGTTTCTGGAAAAGCAGAGGTAGGTGTGCGGCAATTAACCCCAGCACTCCTGGGTCAGGGAAGGTGGAAAATAAAAGACGTGGTTCCTATTCCTGAGCACTAATGCAATGACCCTTGCAGGGAACTATGAGATGTCCGATTGTCAGGGGAGGATACAATAAAGTTTGGGTATGTCAAATAGTCTGCCAGTACTGTCTATCTAAAGTTCACACATGAAGAATTGTCACTTGACAAGCAGTCATGGAACTGTTCCAAGCATGAGTAAGCACTTTCCGGAAAGAAGGAAATTGGGGAGGAGGGGAGGGAAGACTCTCAAGAGTATCCTAATGTGATTAGATCCAGAAGTAACCTGCAAACCCCACAGCGGAACATCCAATTGTTTCTTAAATGATTCCAGAGTTTTCACCTCCACTACCCTACTCATAAGTCTATTGCACATTAATCACTGTGTGTGAAACATCCGTCCTAAATTGTCCTTTCACTAGTTTAAACATGTACCCTCTTGCCCTGCTGTCGTAGTGTTTGAGATTTACCTTTATCATGCTGTTTATGACCTTATAAACATTTAAAAAGTCACCTTTTAGTCGCCTCCTTTCAAGACTGAAAAACCCAAGTTTCTCTAATCTTTCCTGTAATCCTTCGATGCCAAGGATCAGTCTCATGGCTCTTCGCTGTACTGCCTCCAGGGCTTGAATGTACCCTTTGTGCCTCCATTATATATACTGTAGCACTGCTCATCCCAATGTAAAATTCGCCATATTTTTACTTGTGACAAATGCTGATGAATCTTATGAGGCAAACATAAATCTAATTTGTTACAAGTATATAGCTGAAAATGTTTCAAGCGATCATCTCAAATCTGATAAGAATTGCTGAATTAATTGTACCGTGTCTTTGTAAACAGTTTTATTTCTCAATAAATATTAATGATACAGAACACTTTTCACAAGAAGATCTAGAGCTGATGACTGTGTTATGCAATAGACATTAAATAAGGATGCGTGGGCATCAACATCTCAGCACTGGAAAGCAAGTATGCATGAGTAGGTGGGAGATATGCAATTACAGAACAACTTAAAGCATCAATATCAATAAATATGCACTTATTAGCCAGCATCATTGCTTAAATTATTAAAACTAATACAAGGTTAAGTTTGAAAGAGCTTATTTTATAGCAAGTATCACAACACATTTTGTGACCTAAAGTCCTACAAATCACTGAATGTGCTGAAAAATAAGCATAACACAGATCACACAGAAGATAGAAAATAGAGCAACTCTTTGCAAATTCTTCACAGGAATTGCAAATCACATTTGAAGGAAAGGGCAGCTTTAATACATCGAGAAAAGCATAGCGAAGGACTTATTTTAAAATAAAACAAAGTGTGCTGTTTCTTTTGTTTACTGAGAGAATTGTTTTGCAGTTTTACTTGTTCTCATGCATTCTACTGTGAAATTATAATATTTTAAATATCTTCTACAATGTTAGTGGAAATAATTTGAGTGCTGCAATGTTCTCAGTGAGATTGCGCTGCATTTTCTTGTAAACATTTGTTTGGTCTTATCACTGCCTTATGTGGTCAACATCTAGCCATAGAGATATAATAGTGAGATTCATGGTGACTTCTTCAGTTGTGATACAAGGTCAGGAAGTCATAACTCAGATTGTGTTAGCTAGCAGCCATCCTCATCATCAGGCAAGGAACAATAATGGAAAGGAAAATATAAAAGAGACAAATTAATATGAAAGGAATATAACCAGTGGAGTCTGGGATTTCAAGACTGATAAAGAAAAAACTTTTAATGCATTTTATGCTGACTGCCATACCATGATACATAATAAAGAATGGATTAAAAATGTCAATTTCTGTGAGTGTTCGATAACTTGGTTCTTTGTTGCTCAAGTCAAAGCCTGTCTGAGTGATGGATCAAAAAGATAAAGAGAAAATGGAAGATGCACAAGCAAAAATGAAGAGTGAAACAGAGTCATCGAAAGCCAAGTCCATAATGTAATACTTTACAGTAAAGACCTGTAGGGTAGGAGCCAGTACTATTAGGATGTATCCAAGCAGCACTAAAAGCTAATGTTCTTGTCCAATCAAAGCTATTTCTCTGGCTGCTTGGGCTTCTGCAACACTGTCTTTACACTAGACTGAAAACTCTTTGTGCTAATTGCCAGATTGTACCAGGTTTTCTGGTTCAGTTCCATTCTATAATTGGTTGACAAAGATGGGCAAAAAAGGAGAAAATACAGGCTCACTACTGCAGGCAGAGGGTCAGATAATGTTTCACAGAGAGGCCATCATCTTCTGGCACTCTGTGCAGGATTAATCAAGCACCATCTGCAGATCTGCTGCTCATCGCCCTCCCTCAGCCAGGGGCCTAAACTTGGGGGGTTCATGAAAACAGCTCCAAATCATTTTAAGTAATTTGTCCATTTTCTTCAACAATGTTCTTATTAAAATCTTGAGGACAGCTGTTGGCTGTTTTGCTGCAAATGTATTGGCAGGAGCTTGTCACTGGAATCCCCTAAAGGGATTCTCCTGTTCTGTAGTTTTATGGAAACCCTATTAAATACCTGTATTTTCCAAATACCCAAATAAAAAGATTCAAAATAAAATCAGCCATTGCATGTCTAGAGCCAGAAAGAATAAGAAAATTATGTCACACACTACTGATTACAAGTTACTTTGATTTGACAATTACTCAAAAATTCATGTTTTTTGCAATAATTTGTTCACATTTACTTTACAGATGGACGATTTATCCAAAATGATGATAGGGACATCATGCTTGGTTTAAGGTGTAACATTTTAAGTTACAATGAGTTTCCTGACAGCTTCCACTGAATAAAATCTGCAGAACACTTTCTAGCTAGATCTAAGGAACCAGGGTCTAGTTCAAGTCCATTAAGGCCAGACACTGATTTATAGGGAACCTGCAAACTGATCAGCATGCCCACAGTCTTAATATTAAAATCCATTTTTTACTTCAGATGTAAACATATATATTACATGTTAAATTGAAAATATGTTCTTTTGTTATGACAAAAGTAACTTGAAAGCAATTATAAAAATTCTGTAATATTATAGATATAAAATAAAGTTGAACATACAGAACTTTTACAATAGCACGTAAAAGAAACATGTGGTGATTTTAAGCCTGATTTAAACAAATTTCTCCGAAATTTCAATTTTTTCCAATTTAAGGTTCAGCGCAGCTATTCCTATTATACTCCAGTTTGGTTACAAGCAACATGAACCACCTTCTAAAGTCATGCCATATAATAGAATTCCTTATTTCATACGTACATATATCTTAATTGGCATTTATACAATTCTGATGAATAAACTTTTGGCTGTGCCCAGTATATACAAATTTTCTACAGGTTCAATATTGCTTCATGCACAGTTAGTCTTTTTATATATAAGTCTGGTTAATGCAACTTATAGCAGGATTTTATAGTAAATTTATCACAACAATTTAATGAGATTATTTTGCAACATTGGACATGACAGTTACAAATATCAAGAAACAAAACAAGACCATTCTTCTTCTATCAATTACAATCTCTTTTAGTTTCAGCGTCCATACAAAAAACATTCTTAAGAAAACTGCACCTTATGTTTGCTTATAAAGTTCTCCACCCTTTTATTGCTAGGTGAAACACCCTCCCCCCTCCCCCTCAAAACCAAAAGCAGCCCATGGTCAGGAAAACCATCACCTCTACTACCAGAAACACTCGTTGCAACTAAATCTAAGAAAAATAGTTCAGCTGGAAAATGGAACTTCATAAACAAAAATAAGTTTGGGTGTTACAAAATTTAGAAATGAAAATGGCTGCAATATTAGCTTCCCATTCAGGTACAAGTCCATCAACTGTTCCGCAAAGTCAAAACATAAGAATTGTACAAGGTGCTGATCATTGACATTGGTTGGACCTTTAAATAGACATGTTTTGCTCCTGTGTTGTTTGGTTTTTGAAACTGAAATCTTCAGTATCTTCCTAGTTTCTTCAGTAACTTCCAACATAGATGAAATTATGAATTTGACTAAATATGCAGATAAAGTTTTAGAAATTGGCAGCTTCAGCTGGAGTCAGCAAAACAGTTTGTAGGGCTTACCTTCAAACAAAACACAGGCATCTGTAGGAGGCCTAAATCCGCAGATAGATCCGAAGATTTTCCCAGACACACTAACCTAACAGGTACAACACCACATAGGTAAAAACAATACCTGACATTAACAAAATAAAAAAGCTTTGAAACAGAAGAGAGTAAGAGAGTAAAATGTCTTCCCACAGCCACAACCAGCTCTAGTGCAGGGGGAGTTAGGAATGCACTGGCTATAGACTTTTTCCAAAGCTGTAGGTCTTTTTTAGTGAAGCAAGATTAGTTCATACAAAACTCAACAATACAGCACTGAAACCCATTGTTGATATTCAACATTTTTCACATAGCGGAACAGAATAGACAATATGGTAGCTAGGAAACCATGGGCTGGATTATAAGTAGATCATATCTCATTCATTCACTGTTCAGTAATCCTTTTTTCTTAACCAATCCAAATGACTAAGGGGAGCATAAACCAAAATCAATATCAGTCTGCTTAAAATGAAAAAAAGAATTCAATGGAACAAGATGATCCATAGACAAGAGAGTTTCTTGATCAAATAAAGTATTATGATGATATTTAAAAACTGAAATTTTAATGACAAAGGCTCCCAGTGGAAAGTAAGGAAATATGTAATTCCATAATCACAATCTGTACTCTGCTTTTATTGAACAGGAAAATGTTACTCTCTGAAATGTACTTTTGAAGAGAGTATCTGACTGGATAACCTTCAGCAATAGACAGTTTGAAACATTTAAATCGAAAAAAAAACATGAATGCTGGATGAAGGGGTATAACCAAAAGATTAGCCTGTCTTTTCTCCTTACAGATGCTGACTAATCTGCTCTACATTCCCAACATTTATGTTTTTGTTTCAATTTGAAACATTTGCTCAGTTCACTTTTCCTCCAAAAATATTTTTTTAAACCAAAGAGTAACTTTTTCTCAAAATTTAAACGTATTAATATTTAGTAAACTTACCTGCAAATTATTTCTCATCACAACTTAGCCTAAAAAAACAGCACCAGCCTTAAACCACACAAGACTAATTAAATCTGTTAGAATGAGGCACCAATTTTTGTCATTGTGTAAAATAACTTGGATTGTTTTCATGTGCCCTTTTTCTTATCCCCTTGTTCATTTCTAAATCCCTTGTTCCTTTTTAAAACCAAAATCCAGTTCCCAGTTTTCCTTCAAACCACTGAATACTCTAGGTAGCCATAGAAGTGATTGTTCCTACCAGTTTCTTTTCATCAGTTCAGCAATTGACCAATTGACAACTGATTGATGGTTATCTTTTCAGTCGTACAATAGGAGAAATTACCATTACTAAAGCTATGTACAGTAAATGCCTCCAGAGTAAATTACATGATTCTAAAATTCTCCTTCACTCACTTAGTACAATAGCAACACAACAAAAAGTTTCCTTTTTTGTCCCTTTTCTTGTACTGTAGATTTGGCCTTTCCTGCCAACTGCAGAAAGGAACTTGACAGCTTCTTTAAAAAGAGGAGCATAAAGGAACTTGAATGAGGGATGGCACTGGGCCGGACTTAGGCTCCCATTCAACGCAAGAGCTATTCTTTGCAGAGAAAAATTAGGCATGTGAGTGTAAGATAAGATGTGTCTGAATAGACCAAGGAATACTCAGCATGACCTTGAACTTTTTCCACATTTTGTTAACTATTAATGCTCTGTACAGCTTTATACAGTTAATGTGATACTCAGTTTCAAAATTACTTTGGCAAGGAAGCAATCAAATTTTGATTGATGTCTTTGGCTGCATTTACACTATGACTATAGAGTTGGTATGGAGCCGTTTTACTTTGCATCAACACTAAAGTTGTATGGTAAATCTGGAATCAAGGCCTAATCTGACACCAGAGCAAAGTAGATAGAGAAACCTCGGAGGAAGTCATCTCACTCCATTTCGTTACAGAGTCAAGTTGGCCCCAGATATACTGTACAACTCCTTAGTATCAGTACAAAGCAAAATTGCAGCCTTAAATGTCCAGTTGCTATATGAATAAGCAACTAAAAACAGTGTCAGACTGTTCACTTCCTTCCCCAAATGTCTCCTTGAAACCTACAATCATTAGTGAAAATGATCAACCTTATTTAGCTCAATTGAATTAAAAAAGGTTTTTTCCCTCAAGATGTTGTAAATTCACAGAAGATAGCTCACCAGACATTAAATTGGGACAGTTCTTTCATAAGTTTGAAAGACTCATAACACAATTGCTGCATACCCGAATGAGTTGGGATGGCCGTTTCCACAACTGAACGAATTCCTAGCCCTCAGTCACTGGGAAAATGCTACTGTATTTATTCTATGGGCATGTATGTCCTGTTAGGAGCTCAAGCCTATCTACATTGATGCGGACTATTAAAATGAAACTGCATTTAATCAATCTTTAACGCATGTTGCTGAAAACCCACTGCTACCCTGAATGGAAAACAAAAGTCTACCAGTGTTTGAAATCTAAAATTAATCATTTACCGTCCCCACAGCAAATCCCTGCCCCATACCAGAAACAGCCATTTTGTAAGGAATTATTGTTTGATTTCATGTGTGATAAATGGTGACTGGTGGCCCACCAACTTAGGTCTTTTATATATCTTTAATTTAAAAAAATGCAAGCCAGATCATTCAATCGTTAACCTGTTAACATTTTTGGGAAATTAACAAATTTAGCCCTCAGTAGATGTATATTTTCACTCTTTGACCAGTAGAGTGGGAGGTCTATATTTAGCCTGAGCCTAGATCATTGGGTGACCTCAGCCCAGTCCCACTGTGACCTTCAACAAGTGACCCCCCTGCCTCCTTGTGATGGGAGCAAAAGTATCAAAGGGGTGGGAGATCAGTCTATATACTGGGAGGTGAAATGTTGATTAATGAGTGGTAATCAGGGAATATTCTAATGGCTCAGGGAGTTTATCCAGTGAACAGCTGAACCACACAAACCAGGAACGATGCCAGGTTCGATCACCCAGTCTGTGCTGTAATGACTATCTTGGCCAGAGTGGAAGTAGGGCTCTACACCTGGCCTCAGTATTGCAGGGTTAGGGAAGGGGAAAATCAACCAGAGTTCTCACGTTAATGGGAATTGCTGTACATTGCTAGAAGATAAGAGGTGTAACCAGGGGCGGACTGGCCATATGGGAGATTTCCCAAGTGCCCCCGTTAATGGTTCCCTATTGCTGTATCACTGCTACCTTCCCATTTTCTGTGAGAATCTTGCGCCCTTTCTGGGGAGCCAGTTCGCCCTCGAGTATAAATGCATCATTAGTGATTCTCACTTACCTGAAATCCTCAGGAGACATAGAAAAGACCAATTATGCTCAAATAATAAAATTCAGTAACTGTCAATGACTTTTAAAGAGAACATTTAATTTTATATTTCTTCCTTCTTTACAAAGATTTCATGATTTCCCTAGAAACATCTTTCACAGAACATTGATGGTCCTTTTAAAACTGACTTCCCCGGGGATTTCACATATTTCTAATAGCATTCATCATGAGCTAATGCTATACTCACAATATTTCCTATCGTACTGTCAGAACAAAACAGCAGCAGACAACATAATATGCAATGTATGTCCATCAGAAAGCAGGAGGCTGCAGCTTCAAATCACATCAAAGCTGCGTAAATACCCCCGCACTGCTGTTAACTGTGCTTTCTAACGCCGCACTATCCATTTTTCCAAATAAATCGCCTTGTCAGTTACACAGATGTAATCTCAACTACACACTGCGATATTCAGGCACATCCCGCAAAGAATGGTCTCTTATTAACGGTGGTCATTGGCTGTGTTTGCATAAAGTAGTACCTGAAACAGTCTTATTTAATATCATTGTCAGATATGAGGAAGAAGCCATCACAGTACAGCCTCAAACCCGAGTGTTTGGAAGCAATTTCTGGTGTTAACAAAATTGTACAGTTGAGAAGAAACAGAAGCTTACAACATTATGTAATGTAGGGATGCTTTAGCCATATAACAGAGAGTGGCTGCTACAGATCAAGAACAATATTATACAGTCAAAAGTAGCAAGAGCAAACATAGTTTACTTGTTACTAACACAAAATAACTCCCCATTTGAATACCTCGCAACACTTAGTGATGCTACAATCCTGTTCCCATATAACTACAGACAAAGGCACAGATTTCTGTTACTGCAGTTAAACCTCAGCTTTAATTGCTCTGCAGTGCTCCTCAGATGTTTTTTTGTCCAGTGCAAGCACATTGCTAGCAGAGTGATCATCAGCTTTTAAAATAACAGTTATCCTGCCTGCTGTGTTCCACAATAACAAAAGAGTTTTCTCAGTGCATCCTGGGCCCATCCATGGTCTGCTTAGAGGTTGCTGCTGTTGCCTGGTCACCGTATGGTAATCCCCTTGGACTGCTGATTTCACTCAGGTGTTGCAGGTGCAAGAGAAAAAAAGCCAGAAGAAAAGGAGCTGTCTGCTGCATTGCTCTTTGAAGTAAATCAATACAAGCACCCTATGGCTTTTTATGGGAGATCTCTGTTACTAGGCCTACTTCTGGTGGGGGGGAGTCAGGAGGCACATATGTGTCTGCCGGACCATATCAGCCTGTTGCTTTAGATAATACTGGGGTGCTCCTGTTTTTATTTTTAAATTAATGTGTGCCAGGAGAGCCAGAGTATTCTCTGCAAGACCTCTCAGGTCTTTCTGCTGGCATTTCATTCACTACTTCCCCCTCAATTTTCTCCTCCGCTCTCCTCCAGGTGATGGCTTTTGCTGCAGTACGGATCAAAGGACACTGATAGCCCTCCAGTGTGTCACCTAGGTGTGATTTTGAAATAAAACTATTGGACTATAACCTGGTGTTGTAAGATTCCTTACATTTGTTCACCTAGGTGTAAGCCTGCTTGATGATTGCCAATAGAGGATATCACTACTAAACTTGATGCTGTCTCACCTAATGTCCACAAATGTATATTATACCAGGGATCAATGGATATATTATCAAGAACAGCAACCATCTTCAGTATTTCATTGTTTTTAATGCAGGAGGCCAGCAATCTGTATACACTATTCTATGGATTGTGGGGTGAGATGTGGAAGGCATGTCCATGCCACAGTGATACTGAAACTTTTCTCAATTTTCCCCTCAGCTCTCCTCAAGATGATGACTCTTGCTGCAGTATGGATCAAAGGAGACTGATACAAGTCCATGCGTCATCTAATAACAACAACTAGGTGTAAGTCTGCATGATGAATGCCTATCTCAAAGGTCAAGACATTTGGAGTCAGGGACAGGTAGCAGAATGGATTGAAAGATGGCTACAAAACAGGAAACATAGGGTAAGAGTTAAGAGAAGTTTCTCAGATTGGCAGAAAGTGGGAAGTGGTGTTCTGCAGGGATCTGTGCTAGAATCACTTTTGTCCACTATGTTAATGGTCCAGAATTTGCTGTCGCTGTTACTTAGACTTGCCCTTGCCCGTTTCATTTCCATGAAATTTTGCACGGCAAGTTGTTGGAAATGAGAGATGGAAACGGCTTGGCGCCATCTACAGGGCATCTGGGACCTGAGTGAACAGGGCAAGCAACTGTGTATCTCCTTAACCAATCAGATTGAAGGATTGTTTAATGAACAGCACAGAGTCTGAACAAGAAAGTGAGTTAGAATAGTGAATTTAATATCAAATCAGGTACAGAAAGAGAAAAAGAGAGGGAAAGAAAGATTGGATTGAGAGGGAGAGAAAAGAGAGACATAAAGAAGAAAAAGTAAAAAGAAACATTTTTTAATTTAATTTTTTTTCCCCAACAACAATTAAAACCTGAAGGAATGAGACTCCACATTTGGAATAGTTAATTTTTAGTGCTGAAGAGGTTGTTTTGCAGTAATTAACATGCTGTTAAAAAGGGTACTAAGACTGAAATGGACAAGCCCTAACTTTCTGCGGCGAGTTTAGTTCATATCTACCATATAAGGGCAGGAACCTCATGCCAGTCAATACATTTGAGTGGTGAGTCAGACAGCAAGATGCCATTTTCGCGAAGCTAACAGCAGAGCGGCGCGTCTCGGACAGCAACTTCCAGATTTTCACGTTTAAACATGTATCTGCCCTTGCCTGAAGTTGCTGTGTGATTTGAGTATAAATAACGTTAACCACACCATTATTTTGACCGCAAATCCTGGTCAATGATTTGGACTCAGAAATTGGAGGTATGGTGTCAAAATTTGTAGATGATACCAAGTTGGGGGCTTTGACTAATAATGTGGAGGACTGCAACAGCAACATCTTGCATATATATAGCGCCTTTAACGTAGGAAAATGTCTCAATGCGCTTCACGGGTGCGTAATAAGACAAAAATTGACAATTAGCCAAAGAAGCAGATATTAGGACATTGATTAAAAGCTTGGTCAAAGAGGTAAGTTTTAAGGAGGGTCTTAAAGTAGGAGAGAGAGGTGGAGAGATGGAGAGGTTTAGGGAGGGAATTCCAGAGCTTAGGGTCTGGAGCACTGAAGGCACATCCACCAGTGGTGGGACAAAGGGAGTGGGGGATGCACAAGAGGCCAACATTGGAGGAACGGAGAGTTCTTGGATGGTTATAGGGCTGGAGGAGGTTACAGAGATAGGGAGGGGCGAGGCCATGGAGGAAGTTGAACATGAGGATGAGAATTTTAAAATTGGGGCATTGGTGGACCGGAAGCCAATGTGGGTCAGCGAGCACAGGGGTCATGTGTGAGTGGGACTTGGCATGAGATAGCCTATGAACTGCAGAGATTTGGATGAGCTGAAGTTATGGACGATGGAAAGTGGGAGGCTGGCCAGGACAGCATTGGAATAGTCGCATCTGGAGATAACAAAAGCATGGATGAAGGTTTCAGCAGCAAATGGGCTGAGGCAGGAACAGAGAAGGGCAACGTTATGGAGGTGGAAGTAGGTGGTCTTTGTGATGAAAAGGATATGGGGTCAGAAGCTCATCTCAGGGTCAAATAGGATGCTGAGGGTGCAAACCTGGTTCAGCCTGAGACAGTGACCAGGGAGTAGGATGCAATTGTTGGCTAGGGAATGGAGTTTATGGCAGGAGCTGAAGATAACGGGTTCTGTCTTCCCAATGTTTAATTGGCGGAAATTGTGGTTCATCTAGGAGTGGATATCAGTCTGACAACACAGAGGCAGTGGAGGTGTCGAGAGAGGTGGTGAAGTAGATACTGATATCAGGCTAACTGGCCTATAGTTCCCTGTCTTCTCTCTATCTCCTTTCTTGAATAGCAGGGTTACTTTTGCTACCTTCCAGTCCAAGAGGACCATTCTAGAATCTAGGGAATTCTGCAGATCAAAACCAAAGCATCCACTATCTCTGCAGCCACCTCTTTTAAAACCCGAGGATGTAGCCCATCAGGTCTAGGGGATTTGTGGGATTTTAGTCCCATTAATTTCTCCTGTAATTTTTCTTTACTAATCTTAATTACTTTAAGTTCCTGACTCTCATTCGACACTTGGTTCCCCACTATTTCCAGTATTTTTTTTGTGTCTTCTACTGTGAAGATAGATAGAAAATATTTGTTTAACATCTCTGCTATTTCCTCATTCCCCATTATAATTTATCCTGTCTTTGCCTCTAACAGACCCACATTTACTTTCATTAATCTCTTCCTTTTTACATACTTGTAGATGCTCTTACAATCTGTTTTTATATTTCTTGCTAGTTTACTCTCATATTCTATCGTTTCCCTCTATCAATTTCTTGGTCATCCTTTGCTGATTTCTAAAACCCTCCCAATCCTCAGGTGTACTACTCTTTTTGGCAACATTGTGAGTCTCTTCTTTTAATCTAATGCTATCCTTAACTTCTCCAGTTAGCTACAGTTGGATCATTTTTCCCGTGGAGTTTTTATTCCTCAAGGGAATGTATATTCATTGAGAATTATGAATTATTTCTTTAAATGTTCGCCATTGCTTATCCACCATCACATCTTTTAATCTAATTTCCCAATCTACCTTAGCCAATTGGTCCCTCATACCTACATAATTGGCTTTGTTTAAATTTAAGACCCTAGTTTCAGATTTAACTACATCACTCTCAAACTCAATATGAAATTCTATCATATTATGATCACTCATCCCCAGAGGATCCTCAACTGTAAGATTACTAATTAACCCTGTCTCATTACACAATACTGGGTCTAAAATAGCCTGTTCCCTAGAGAGGCCATATGAGATGGCAAGGTTGAGGGAGTGGCCATGAATATGGGTAGGAGAATTTACATGGGGGGGGGGGCAAGTTAAGGGAGGACAGGAAGGCAGTGAACTCAGAGGAGCGAAGGCAAGGTGAGTTGAGATGGAATAGTGGGTACAGCTAATAATGTGGAAGACTGCACCAGTATACAGGAAGACATAAACAGCCTTGCAGAGTGGCCATATAAATCTTGAATGAAATTCAATGTAACAAAGTGCGAGGTGATTCATTTTGTTGGAGGAATAAGGAAGCCACTTATTCCTTGATAGATAAGAAATTAAATGGGGTAGAGGAGCAAAGATATCTGAGAATACAGATACATAAATCACTAAAAGTAGCAACACAAGTTGATAAGTTCATAAAAGGGTGCAAACAAAGTACTGGAGTTCATTTCTAGAGGAATAGAATACAAAAGCAGGAAGATAATGTTAAATTTACATATAACCTTTGTTAGACACACTCGGAGTCCTGTGTGCAGCTTTAGTCTCCCTACTACAAAAGAAATATTGAAGTCCTGGAGAAAGTGCAGATACGATTTACAAGGATGTTAACAGAATTGAGGGGAATCAACTAACAGGAAAGATTGAGTAAGCAGGTGCTCTTTTCTCTCTTTAATAAAAACAATTAGAGGAGACCTGTTAGAGGTCTTTAAAATTTTGAAGGGATTCAATAGGATGGATGTGGAGAAACTGGGGTAGAAATTAGTCTTGGGCGATAGTGCAAAAAGGACGTTATCAGATCGGCAGCCCGTTATACGCCCGGCCCAATATTCAGGAGGCATCAGATCATCTGCCATTATACGCCCGACCCGATATTCAGGGGGTATCGGATTGACTGCCGTTATACGCTCAGCCCAATATTCAGGGGGTATCGGATCATCTGCCTGTTATACGCTCGGCCCAATATTCAGGGGGTATCGGATCATCTGCCGTTATACACTCAGCCCAATATTCAGGGGGTATCGGATCATCTGCCTGTTATACGCTCGGCCCAATATTCAGGGGGTATCGGATCATCTGCCTGTTATACGCTCGGCCCAATATCCAGGGGGTATCGGATCATCTGCCTGTTATACGCTCGGCCCAATATTCAGGGGGTATCGGATCATCTGCCTGTTATACGCTCGGCCCAATATCCAGGGGGTATCGGATCATCTGCCGTTATACGCTCAGCCCAATATTCAGGGGGTATCGGATCATCTGCCTGTTATACGCTCGGCCCAATATTCAGGGGGTATCGGATCATCTGCCTGTTATACGCTCGGCCCAATATTCAGGGGGTATCGGAACGTCTGTCGTTATACGCTCAGCCCAATATTCAGGGGGTATCGGATCATCTGCCTGTTATACGCTCGGCCCAATATTCAGGGGGTATCGGATCGTCTGTCGTTATACGCTCAGCCCAATATTCAGGGGGTATCGGATTATCTGCCTGTTATACGCTCGGCCCAATATTCAGGGGGTATCGGATCATCTGCCTGTTATACGCTCAGCCCAATATTCAGGGGGTATCGGATCATCCGCCTGTAATACGCTCAGCCCAATATTCAGGGGGTATCGGATCATCTGCCTGTTATACGCTCGGCCCAATATTCAGGGGGTATCGGATCATCTGCCTGTTATACGCTCGGCCCAATATCCAGGGGGTATCGGATCATCTGCCTGTTATACGCTCGGCCCAATATTCAGGGGGTATCGGATCATCTGCCTGTTATACGCTCGGCCCAATATCCAGGGGGTATCGGATCATCTGCCGTTATACGCTCAGCCCAATATTCAGGGGGTATCGGATCATCTGCCTGTTATACGCTCGGCCCAATATTCAGGGGGTATCGGATCATCTGCCTGTTATACGCTCGGCCCAATATTCAGGGGGTATCGGAACGTCTGTCGTTATACGCTCAGCCCAATATTCAGGGGGTATCGGATCATCTGCCTGTTATACGCTCGGCCCAATATTCAGGGGGTATCGGATCATCCGCCTGTAATACGCTCAGCCCAATATTCAGGGGGTATCGGATCATCTGCCTGTTATACGCTCGGCCCAATATTCAGGGGGTATCGGATCATCTGCCTGTTATACGCTCGGCCCAATATCCAGGGGGTATCGGATCATCTGCCTGTTATACGCTCGGCCCAATATTCAGGGGGTATCGGATCATCTGCCTGTTATACGCTCGGCCCAATATCCAGGGGGTATCGGATCATCTGCCGTTATACGCTCAGCCCAATATTCAGGGGGTATCGGATCATCTGCCTGTTATACGCTCGGCCCAATATTCAGGGGGTATCGGATCATCTGCCTGTTATACGCTCGGCCCAATATTCAGGGGGTATCGGAACGTCTGTCGTTATACGCTCAGCCCAATATTCAGGGGGTATCGGATCATCTGCCTGTTATACGCTCGGCCCAATATTCAGGGGGTATCGGATCGTCTGTCGTTATACGCTCAGCCCAATATTCAGGGGGTATCGGATTATCTGCCTGTTATACGCTCGGCCCAATATTCAGGGGGTATCGGATCATCTGCCTGTTATACGCTCAGCCCAATATTCAGGGGGTATCGGATCATCCGCCTGTAATACGCTCAGCCCAATATTCAGGGGGTATCGGATCATCTGCCTGTTATACGCTCGGCCCAATATTCAGGGGGTATCGGATCGTCTGTCGTTATACGCTCAGCCCAATATTCAGGGGGTATCGGATCATCTGCCTGTTATACGCTCGGCCCAATATTCAGGGGGTATCGGATCATCTGCCTGTTATACGCTCGGCCCAATATTCAGGGGATATCGGATCATCTGCCTGTTATACGCTCGGCCCAATATTCAGGGGGTATCGGATCATCTGCCTGTTATACGCTCGGCCCAATATTCAGGGGGTATCGGATCGTCTGTCGTTATACGCTCAGCCCAATATTCAGGGGGTATCGGATCGTCTGTCGTTATACTCCCGACCCAATATTCAGGGGGTATCGGATCATCTGCCTGTTATACGCTCGGCCCAATATTCAGGGGGTATCGGATCGTCTGTCGTTATACACCCGACCCAATATTCAGGGGGTATCGGATCATCTGCCTGTTATACGCTCGGCCCAATATTCAGGTGGTATCAGATCGTCTGCTGTTATATGCCCAGCCTGATATTCAGGGGGTATCGGATCGTCTGTCGTTATACACCCGACCCAATATTCAGGTGGTATCGGATCGTCTGCTGTTATATGCCTGGCCCAATATTCAGGGGGTATCGGATCATCTGCCTGTTATACGCTCGGCCCAATATTCAGGAGGCATCAGATCATCTGCCATTATACGCCCGACCCGATATTCAGGGGGTATCGGATTGACTGCCGTTATACGCTCAGCCCAATATTCAGGGGGTATCGGATCATCTGCCTGTTATACGCTCGGCCCAATATTCAGGGGGTATCGGATCATCTGCCGTTATACACTCAGCCCAATATTCAGGGGGTATCGGATCATCTGCCTGTTATACGCTCGGCCCAATATTCAGGGGGTATCGGATCATCTGCCTGTTATACGCTCGGCCCAATATCCAGGGGGTATCGGATCATCTGCCTGTTATACGCTCGGCCCAATATTCAGGGGGTATCGGATCATCTGCCTGTTATACGCTCGGCCCAATATCCAGGGGGTATCGGATCATCTGCCGTTATACGCTCAGCCCAATATTCAGGGGGTATCGGATCATCTGCCTGTTATACGCTCGGCCCAATATTCAGGGGGTATCGGATCATCTGCCTGTTATACGCTCGGCCCAATATTCAGGGGGTATCGGAACGTCTGTCGTTATACGCTCAGCCCAATATTCAGGGGGTATCGGATCATCTGCCTGTTATACGCTCGGCCCAATATTCAGGGGGTATCGGATCGTCTGTCGTTATACGCTCAGCCCAATATTCAGGGGGTATCGGATTATCTGCCTGTTATACGCTCGGCCCAATATTCAGGGGGTATCGGATCATCTGCCTGTTATACGCTCAGCCCAATATTCAGGGGGTATCGGATCATCCGCCTGTAATACGCTCAGCCCAATATTCAGGGGGTATCGGATCATCTGCCTGTTATACGCTCGGCCCAATATTCAGGGGGTATCGGATCATCTGCCTGTTATACGCTCGGCCCAATATCCAGGGGGTATCGGATCATCTGCCTGTTATACGCTCGGCCCAATATTCAGGGGGTATCGGATCATCTGCCTGTTATACGCTCGGCCCAATATCCAGGGGGTATCGGATCATCTGCCGTTATACGCTCAGCCCAATATTCAGGGGGTATCGGATCATCTGCCTGTTATACGCTCGGCCCAATATTCAGGGGGTATCGGATCATCTGCCTGTTATACGCTCGGCCCAATATTCAGGGGGTATCGGAACGTCTGTCGTTATACGCTCAGCCCAATATTCAGGGGGTATCGGATCATCTGCCTGTTATACGCTCGGCCCAATATTCAGGGGGTATCGGATCATCCGCCTGTAATACGCTCAGCCCAATATTCAGGGGGTATCGGATCATCTGCCTGTTATACGCTCGGCCCAATATTCAGGGGGTATCGGATCATCTGCCTGTTATACGCTCGGCCCAATATCCAGGGGGTATCGGATCATCTGCCTGTTATACGCTCGGCCCAATATTCAGGGGGTATCGGATCATCTGCCTGTTATACGCTCGGCCCAATATCCAGGGGGTATCGGATCATCTGCCGTTATACGCTCAGCCCAATATTCAGGGGGTATCGGATCATCTGCCTGTTATACGCTCGGCCCAATATTCAGGGGGTATCGGATCATCTGCCTGTTATACGCTCGGCCCAATATTCAGGGGGTATCGGAACGTCTGTCGTTATACGCTCAGCCCAATATTCAGGGGGTATCGGATCATCTGCCTGTTATACGCTCGGCCCAATATTCAGGGGGTATCGGATCGTCTGTCGTTATACGCTCAGCCCAATATTCAGGGGGTATCGGATTATCTGCCTGTTATACGCTCGGCCCAATATTCAGGGGGTATCGGATCATCTGCCTGTTATACGCTCAGCCCAATATTCAGGGGGTATCGGATCATCCGCCTGTAATACGCTCAGCCCAATATTCAGGGGGTATCGGATCATCTGCCTGTTATACACTCGGCCCAATATTCAGGGGGTATCGGATCATCTGCCTGTTATACGCTCGGCCCAATATTCAGGGGGTATCGGATCATCTGCCTGTTATACGCTCGGCCCAATATTCAGGGGATATCGGATCATCTGCCTGTTATACGCTCGGCCCAATATTCAGGGGGTATCGGATCATCTGCCTGTTATACGCTCGGCCCAATATTCAGGGGGTATCGGATCGTCTGTCGTTATACGCTCAGCCCAATATTCAGGGGGTATCGGATCGTCTGTCGTTATACTCCCGACCCAATATTCAGGGGGTATCGGATCATCTGCCTGTTATACGCTCGGCCCAATATTCAGGGGGTATCGGATCGTCTGTCGTTATACACCCGACCCAATATTCAGGGGGTATCGGATCATCTGCCTGTTATACGCTCGGCCCAATATTCAGGTGGTATCGGATCGTCTGCTGTTATATGCCCAGCCTGATATTCAGGGGGTATCGGATCGTCTGTCGTTATACACCCGACCCAATATTCAGGTGGTATCGGATCGTCTGCTGTTATATGCCTGGCCCAATATTCAGGGGGTATCGGATCATCTGCCTGTTATACGCTCGGCCCAATATTCAGGGGGTATCGGATCGTCTGTCGTTATACGCTCAGCCCAATATTCAGGGGGTATCGGATCATCTGCCTGTTATACGCTCGGCCCAATATTCAGGGGGTATCGGATCATCTGCCTGTTATACGCTCGGCCCAATGTTCAGGGGGTATCGGATCATCTGCCTGTTATACGCTCGGCCCAATATTCAGGGGGTATCGGATCATCTGCCTGTTATACGCTCGGCCCAATATTCAGGGGGTATCGGATCGTCTGTCGTTATACGCTCAGCCCAATATTCAGGGGGTATCGGATCGTCTGTCGTTATACTCCCGACCCAATATTCAGGGGGTATCGGATCATCTGCCTGTTATACGCTCGGCCCAATATTCAGGGGGTATCGGATCGTCTGTCGTTATACACCCGACCCAATATTCAGGGGGTATTGGATCATCTGCCTGTTATACGCTCGGCCCAATATTCAGGTGGTATCGGATCGTCTGCTGTTATATGCCCAGCCTGATATTCAGGGGGTATCGGATCGTCTGTCATTATACACCCGACCCAATATTCAGGTGGTATCGGATCGTCTGCTGTTATATGCCTGGCCCAATATTCAGGGGGTATCGGATCATCTGCCTGTTATACGCTCGGCCCAATATTCAGGGGGTATCGGATCGTCTGTCGTTATACGCTCAGCCCAATATTCAGGGGGTATCGGATCATCTGCCTGTTATACGCTCGGCCCAATATTCAGGGGGTATCGGATCATCTGCCTGTTATACGCTCGGCCCAATGTTCAGGGGGTATCGGATCATCTGCCTGTTATACGCTCGGCCCAATATTCAGGGGGTATCGGATCATCTGCCTGTTATACGCTCGGCCCAATATTCAGGGGGTATCGGATCATCTGCCTGTTATACGCTCGGCCCAATATTCAGGGGGTATCGGATCGTCTGTCGTTATACGCTCAGCCCAATATTCAGGGGGTATCGGATCGTCTGTCGTTATACACCCGACCCAATATTCAGGGGGTATCGGATCATCTGCCTGTTATACGCTCGGCCCAATATTCAGGGGGTATCGGATCGTCTGTCGTTATACACCCGACCCAATATTCAGGGGGTATCGGATCATCTGCCTGTTATACGCTCGGCCCAATATTCAGGTGGTATCGGATCGTCTGCTGTTATATGCCCGGCCTGATATTCAGGGGGTATCGGATCGTCTGTCGTTATACACCCGACCCAATATTCAGGTGGTATCGGATCGTCTGCTGTTATATGCCTGGCCCGATATTCAGGGGGTATCGGATCGTCTGCCGTTATACGCTCAGCCCAATATTCAGGGGGTATCGGATCATCTGCCTGTTATACGCTCAGCCCAATATTCAGGGGGTATCGGATCATCTGCCTGTTATACGCTCGGCCCAATATCCAGGGGGTATCGGATCATCTGCCGTTATACGCTCAGCCCAATATTCAGGGGGTATCGGATCATCTGCCTGTTATACGCTCGGCCCAATATTCAGGGGGTATCGGATCATCTGCCTGTTATACGCTCGGCCCAATATTCAGGGGGTATCGGATCATCTGCCTGTTATACGCTCAGCCCAATATTCAGGGGGTATCGGATCGTCTGTCGTTATACGCTCAGCCCAATATTCAGGGGGTATCGGATCATCTGCCTGTTATACGCTCGGCCCAATATTCAGGGGGTATCGGATCATCTGCCTGTTATACGCTCGGCCCAATATTCAGGGGGTATCGGATCGTCTGTCGTTATACGCTCAGCCCAATATTCAGGGGGTATCGGATCATCTGCCTGTTATACGCTCGGCCCAATATTCAGGGGGTATCGGATCATCTGCCTGTTATACGCTCGGCCCAATATTCAGGGGGTATCGGATCATCTGCCTGTTATACGCTCGGCCCAATATTCAGGGGGTATCGGATCATCTGCCTGTTATACGCTCGGCCCAATATCCAGGGGGTATCGGATCATCTGCCGTTATACGCTCAGCCCAATATTCAGGGGGTATCGGATCATCTGCCTGTTATACGCTCGGCCCAATATTCAGGGGGTATCGGATCGTCTGTCGTTATACGCTCAGCCCAATATTCAGGGGGTATCGGATCATCTGCCTGTTATACGCTCGGCCCAATATTCAGGGGGTATCGGATCGTCTGTCGTTATACGCTCAGCCCAATATTCAGGGGGTATCGGATCATCTGCCTGTTATACGCTCAGCCCAATATTCAGGGGGTATCGGATCATCTGCCTGTTATACGCTCGGCCCAATATTCAGGGGGTATCGGATCGTCTGCCTGTTATACGCTCGGCCCAATATTCAGGGGGTATCGGATCGTCTGCCTGTTATACGCTCGGCCCAATATTCAGGGGGTATCGGATCATCTGCCTGTTATACGCTCAGCCCAATATTCAGGGGGTATCGGATCATCTGCCTGTAATACGCTCAGCCCAATATTCAGGGGGTATCGGATCATCTGCCTGTTATACGCTCGGCCCAATATTCAGGGGGTATCGGATCGTCTGTCGTTATACGCTCAGCCCAATATTCAGGGGGTATCGGATCATCTGCCTGTTATACGCTCGGCCCAATATCCAGGGGGTATCGGATCATCTGCCTGTTATACGCTCGGCCCAATATTCAGGGGGTATCGGATCATCTGCCTGTTATACGCTCGGCCCAATATCCAGGGGGTATCGGATCATCTGCCGTTATACGCTCAGCCCAATATTCAGGGGGTATCGGATCATCTGCCTGTTATACGCTCGGCCCAATATTCAGGGGGTATCGGATCATCTGCCTGTTATACGCTCGGCCCAATATTCAGGGGGTATCGGAACGTCTGTCGTTATACGCTCAGCCCAATATTCAGGGGGTATCGGATCATCTGCCTGTTATACGCTCGGCCCAATATTCAGGGGGTATCGGATCGTCTGTCGTTATACGCTCAGCCCAATATTCAGGGGGTATCGGATTATCTGCCTGTTATACGCTCGGCCCAATATTCAGGGGGTATCGGATCATCTGCCTGTTATACGCTCAGCCCAATATTCAGGGGGTATCGGATCATCCGCCTGTAATACGCTCAGCCCAATATTCAGGGGGTATCGGATCATCTGCCTGTTATACGCTCGGCCCAATATTCAGGGGGTATCGGATCATCTGCCTGTTATACGCTCGGCCCAATATCCAGGGGGTATCGGATCATCTGCCTGTTATACGCTCGGCCCAATATTCAGGGGGTATCGGATCATCTGCCTGTTATACGCTCGGCCCAATATCCAGGGGGTATCGGATCATCTGCCGTTATACGCTCAGCCCAATATTCAGGGGGTATCGGATCATCTGCCTGTTATACGCTCGGCCCAATATTCAGGGGGTATCGGATCATCTGCCTGTTATACGCTCGGCCCAATATTCAGGGGGTATCGGAACGTCTGTCGTTATACGCTCAGCCCAATATTCAGGGGGTATCGGATCATCTGCCTGTTATACGCTCGGCCCAATATTCAGGGGGTATCGGATCATCCGCCTGTAATACGCTCAGCCCAATATTCAGGGGGTATCGGATCATCTGCCTGTTATACGCTCGGCCCAATATTCAGGGGGTATCGGATCATCTGCCTGTTATACGCTCGGCCCAATATCCAGGGGGTATCGGATCATCTGCCTGTTATACGCTCGGCCCAATATTCAGGGGGTATCGGATCATCTGCCTGTTATACGCTCGGCCCAATATCCAGGGGGTATCGGATCATCTGCCGTTATACGCTCAGCCCAATATTCAGGGGGTATCGGATCATCTGCCTGTTATACGCTCGGCCCAATATTCAGGGGGTATCGGATCATCTGCCTGTTATACGCTCGGCCCAATATTCAGGGGGTATCGGAACGTCTGTCGTTATACGCTCAGCCCAATATTCAGGGGGTATCGGATCATCTGCCTGTTATACGCTCGGCCCAATATTCAGGGGGTATCGGATCGTCTGTCGTTATACGCTCAGCCCAATATTCAGGGGGTATCGGATTATCTGCCTGTTATACGCTCGGCCCAATATTCAGGGGGTATCGGATCATCTGCCTGTTATACGCTCAGCCCAATATTCAGGGGGTATCGGATCATCCGCCTGTAATACGCTCAGCCCAATATTCAGGGGGTATCGGATCATCTGCCTGTTATACGCTCGGCCCAATATTCAGGGGGTATCGGATCGTCTGTCGTTATACGCTCAGCCCAATATTCAGGGGGTATCGGATCATCTGCCTGTTATACGCTCGGCCCAATATTCAGGGGGTATCGGATCATCTGCCTGTTATACGCTCGGCCCAATATTCAGGGGATATCGGATCATCTGCCTGTTATACGCTCGGCCCAATATTCAGGGGGTATCGGATCATCTGCCTGTTATACGCTCGGCCCAATATTCAGGGGGTATCGGATCGTCTGTCGTTATACGCTCAGCCCAATATTCAGGGGGTATCGGATCGTCTGTCGTTATACTCCCGACCCAATATTCAGGGGGTATCGGATCATCTGCCTGTTATACGCTCGGCCCAATATTCAGGGGGTATCGGATCGTCTGTCGTTATACACCCGACCCAATATTCAGGGGGTATCGGATCATCTGCCTGTTATACGCTCGGCCCAATATTCAGGTGGTATCGGATCGTCTGCTGTTATATGCCCAGCCTGATATTCAGGGGGTATCGGATCGTCTGTCGTTATACACCCGACCCAATATTCAGGTGGTATCGGATCGTCTGCTGTTATATGCCTGGCCCAATATTCAGGGGGTATCGGATCATCTGCCTGTTATACGCTCGGCCCAATATTCAGGGGGTATCGGATCGTCTGTCGTTATACGCTCAGCCCAATATTCAGGGGGTATCGGATCATCTGCCTGTTATACGCTCGGCCCAATATTCAGGGGGTATCGGATCATCTGCCTGTTATACGCTCGGCCCAATGTTCAGGGGGTATCGGATCATCTGCCTGTTATACGCTCGGCCCAATATTCAGGGGGTATCGGATCATCTGCCTGTTATACGCTCGGCCCAATATTCAGGGGGTATCGGATCATCTGCCTGTTATACGCTCGGCCCAATATTCAGGGGGTATCGGATCGTCTGTCGTTATACGCTCAGCCCAATATTCAGGGGGTATCGGATCGTCTGTCGTTATACACCCGACCCAATATTCAGGGGGTATCGGATCATCTGCCTGTTATACGCTCGGCCCAATATTCAGGGGGTATCGGATCGTCTGTCGTTATACACCCGACCCAATATTCAGGGGGTATCGGATCATCTGCCTGTTATACGCTCGGCCCAATATTCAGGTGGTATCGGATCGTCTGCTGTTATATGCCCGGCCTGATATTCAGGGGGTATCGGATCGTCTGTCGTTATACACCCGACCCAATATTCAGGTGGTATCGGATCGTCTGCTGTTATATGCCTGGCCCGATATTCAGGGGGTATCGGATCGTCTGCCGTTATACGCTCAGCCCAATATTCAGGGGGTATCGGATCATCTGCCTGTTATACGCTCAGCCCAATATTCAGGGGGTATCGGATCATCTGCCTGTTATACGCTCGGCCCAATATCCAGGGGGTATCGGATCATCTGCCGTTATACGCTCAGCCCAATATTCAGGGGGTATCGGATCATCTGCCTGTTATACGCTCGGCCCAATATTCAGGGGGTATCGGATCATCTGCCTGTTATACGCTCGGCCCAATATTCAGGGGGTATCGGATCATCTGCCTGTTATACGCTCAGCCCAATATTCAGGGGGTATCGGATCATCTGCCTGTAATACGCTCAGCCCAATATTCAGGGGGTATCGGATCATCTGCCTGTTATACGCTCGGCCCAATATTCAGGGGGTATCGGATCGTCTGTCGTTATACGCTCAGCCCAATATTCAGGGGGTATCGGATCATCTGCCTGTTATACGCTCGGCCCAATATTCAGGGGGTATCGGATCATCTGCCTGTTATACGCTCGGCCCAATATTCAGGGGGTATCGGATCGTCTGTCGTTATACGCTCAGCCCAATATTCAGGGGGTATCGGATCATCTGCCTGTTATACGCTCGGCCCAATATTCAGGGGGTATCGGATCATCTGCCTGTTATACGCTCGGCCCAATATTCAGGGGGTATCGGATCATCTGCCTGTTATACGCTCGGCCCAATATTCAGGGGGTATCGGATCATCTGCCTGTTATACGCTCGGCCCAATATCCAGGGGGTATCGGATCATCTGCCGTTATACGCTCAGCCCAATATTCTTGGGGTATCGGATCATCTGCCTGTTATACGCTCGGCCCAATATTCAGGGGGTATCGGATCGTCTGTCGTTATACGCTCAGCCCAATATTCAGGGGGTATCGGATCATCTGCCTGTTATACGCTCGGCCCAATATTCAGGGGGTATCGGATCGTCTGTCGTTATACGCTCAGCCCAATATTCAGGGGGTATCGGATCATCTGCCTGTTATACGCTCAGCCCAATATTCAGGGGGTATCGGATCATCTGCCTGTTATACGCTCGGCCCAATATTCAGGGGGTATCGGATCGTCTGCCTGTTATACGCTCGGCCCAATATTCAGGGGGTATCGGATCGTCTGCCTGTTATACGCTCGGCCCAATATTCAGGGGGTATCGGATCATCTGCCTGTTATACGCTCAGCCCAATATTCAGGGGGTATCGGATCATCTGCCTGTAATACGCTCAGCCCAATATTCAGGGGGTATCGGATCATCTGCCTGTTATACGCTCGGCCCAATATTCAGGGGGTATCGGATCGTCTGTCGTTATACGCTCAGCCCAATATTCAGGGGGTATCGGATCATCTGCCTGTTATACGCTCGGCCCAATATTCAGGGGGTATCGGATCATCTGCCTGTTATACGCTCGGCCCAATATTCAGGGGGTATCGGATCGTCTGTCGTTATACGCTCAGCCCAATATTCAGGGGGTATCGGATCATCTGCCTGTTATACGCTCGGCCCAATATTCAGGGGGTATCGGATCATCTGCCTGTTATACGCTCGGCCCAATATTCAGGGGGTATCGGATCATCTGCCTGTTATACGCTCGGCCCAATATTCAGGGGGTATCGGATCATCTGCCTGTTATACGCTCGGCCCAATATTCAGGGGGTATCGGATCGTCTGTCGTTATACGCTCAGCCCAATATTTAGGGGGTATCGGATCGTCTGTCGTTATACACCCGACCCAATATTCAGGGGTTATCGGATCATCTGCCTGTTATACGCTCGGCCCAATATTCAGGGGGTATCGGATCGTCTGTCGTTATACACCCGACCCAATATTCAGGGGGTATCGGATCATCTGCCTGTTATACGCTCGGCCCAATATTCAGGTGGTATCGGATCGTCTGCTGTTATATGCCCGGCCTGATATTCAGGGGGTATCGGATCGTCTGTCGTTATACACCCGACCCAATATTCAGGTGGTATCGGATCGTCTGCTGTTATATGCCTGGCCCGATATTCAGGGGGTATCGGATCGTCTGCTGTTATACGCTTGGCCCGATATTCGGCTGCATCGACTTCAATGATAACATGCAGTCGATGCGATTCCGCCCATTTTGCATTACCACCAAGATGAATTTCTTCTCAATTATTTCCACCTGTGGCTGAGTACTGAACAAGAGACATAAATATAAGATAGACACTAACGGACCAAATAAAGAGTTTCGGAGAAATTTCTTTACACAGACAGTGGTGCGAATGTGGGGCTCGCCGTCTCATGAGTGGTTAAAGCAGATAATATTACATAGAATGTACAGCAAAAAACAGGCCATTCGGCCCAACAGATCCATGCCGGCGTTTATGCTCCACACGAACTTCCTCCCACCCCCCTTCATCTAATCCCATCAGCATTTTCTTCTGTTCTTTTCTCCCTCGTGTTTATCTTGCTTCCCCTTAAATGTATCTATGCTGGTCGCCTCAACTACTCCTTGTGGTAGCGAGTTCAACATTCTAACCACTCTCTGGGTAAAGAAGTTTCTCCTGAATTCCCTGTTGGATTTATTACTGACTATCTTATATTTATGGCCCCGAGTTCTGGTCTCCCCCACAAGTGGAAACATCTTCTCTACCCTATCAAATTCTTTCATAACCTTGAAGATCTCTTTTCTAGAGAATAGAGTCACAGCCTGCTCAACCTTTCCTGATAGGTAAAGCCTCTCAGTTCTGGTATCATCCTTGTAAATCTTTTTTGCATCTTCTCCAGTGCCTCTATATCCTTTTTATAATATGGAGACCAGAACTGTTCACAGTACTCCAAGTGTGGCCCAACCAAGGTTCGATACAAGTTTAACATAACTTCTCTGCTTTTCAATTCTATCCCTCTCAAAATGAACCCCAGTGCTTGGTTTGCTTTTTTATGGTCTTATTAACCTGCATCACTACTTTTAGTGATTTGTGTATCTGTACCCCTAGATCCCCTTGTTCCTCTACCCCATTAGACTCTTATTATCCAAGCAGTGTGTGGTCCCCTTATTCTTCCTATCAAAATGTAATACCTCACACTTGTCTATATTGAAATTCATTTGCCAATTGCACGTCCATTCTGCAAGTTTATTAATGTCTTCTTGTATTTTGCCGCTGTCCTCCTCAGTATTAACTATACCCCCAACTTGGTGATGTCCGCAAATTTTGAAATTGTACTTCTGATTCCTAAGTCCAAATCGTTTATGTAAATGGTGAACAACAGCAGTCCCAGCACCAATCCTTGTCGAACACCACTTCCCACCTTTTGCCAGTGAGTAACTACCTTTAACCCCTACTCTCTGTTTTCTGCACTGTAGCCAGCTTGCAATCCATTTTTTACTACTTGTCCCCTGATGCATTTAAGGGGAGGCTTGATGCATACACGAGGGAGAAGAGAATAGAGGGATATGGAGGCAAGGTAGGAAGAGGTAATTGGAAGGAGGCTTGTGTGGAGAATCAACACAGGCATAGACCTATGGGGTTGAATTGCAAGTTTCTGTGTTGTAGACTCTATGTAATAATTCCTCCACTAGCTTGCAGTTTTCAAAAGTCAGCTGCAGTTCATTCCATTGGAATGAATGAATGAATGAAAACATGGAACTAATGGCTGCTATTTATGAGTGTACTATGTAATTACAGCTCAATACTGTTTTTTCCCCTCTCTCACGGTTACCCATGCTGGGGTACTGTCCTATGGCTGTTGGCGGCCCTCTGGTACTTTGTCTACGTGGCCATTCTTCATGCCTGAGGTTCGACTTGAGTATTGGCAGAATACTCAACCAATCGATTAACAGAACTGATTACAATGGATTTAGAAAGGAAAATGTTTTTAGATTTTCAATTTCTATTCACTGAACATCATATTTATTTATTAGCTGTTCCTTCAAGCAAGGTCAACTGTACAATAAAATAACCTAAAGAAACATTCACATATTTAAAGGGGCACCAACTGAATCTAACGCTAAGCCTTAAAATGAATTCACATTAATGTAAGCAGTTTAGTTTTGTTATATATGGAACTATTAACCATTCTAGTCCAAGTATAGGAATATGGAGTCTAATCATCCTGTGTTAATGTTACTGTCTATTTAGCAATCAGAGTGGAGCAGTTATTTTGGCACAAACACTATTTTTGGTGTAATTACTGCAATGTGGAATTTTGCTCAGCTAATTAATCATGGGTGTAATGCACTAAAACACCAAATAAACTAATTATTAAGGGGCTGACATAACTAAAGTCAGCGAACTAGTGATTCTGCATCACTTTTCAAGCACTAATTGAGACACATGTGAAGCAAGCTTTAATTCTTTCCATCTGTGAGAGGGATTTGAGGGCAGATATGATTGTCCGTGATAATATCATTGATAATTTCTACTTTCGCGTTGTAAATCTGCCATATACATTCAAAAGTCATTGACCATGATACATTACCTGAACCTGAAACTTAGGAGAGGGATCCTCTACAGGGTCAGCCACTGAGGAGAGCAGCACTTCAGCTACAGTGCTAACCCAACAATCCCACTAAGCTGGCTGTCATAGGACTCGAATAATATCAATTGATATTAGTCCCTGAGCTAAGTAGAAGGTGGCAGGTGGCAGATTAGCGTAGCCTGCTGAGAGAGCCATCATGCTTGGCAATGATACCAACATGCATTGTGTGATACAAGGATGTGGTGTTATTTTGCTGTTGGGTGAAGCTAGTCAGCACAGCATTAAAGATATCCTCAATGCCTGACGTTCTGAACACTTCCTATTTCTTGCTGTCTTAGCATGTGTGGTGCGGCAGATGCGGTGGTTAAGGGAACATCTGACTCTAAGCTGAGCTGACCCTTCATGTTTGCCAGCCGCAAGCAAGGATTTCCCTATCATTTTGCAATATGGGGATAAAAAAGTTCCTGCAAATGAGGCAATGGCCTTACATTTTCTCTTCTGTTGACTCGTGCTCTGCTGAAGGAAGAAAGCAATAGAGGGGTAATTTTGGAAGTCTTCACTCCTGATGTGGACAGCACTGGACAGAGATAGGGCTATAACACTATAGGGACAATTTTGTGGCCTGCACTCCCATCAAGGGAGATCCCATGTCACATGCCTTGCCTTGTAAAATGACTCCTTACATGTTCTCTTCTTCACAGAAGATGATGGCATTTTCTTCACTAACCATGGTTGTGGACATAGTTGAATCATCCATTTAGCTATGAGGTTTGGCTTACAAATTCTTTTGTATCATCACCATAGCATTTTTTTTTAAAAAGGCTGCCACGTAAGACAAGCTGTATTTTAGCTTACAACATGGAAATAGACGTGGGAAGACCATTGTACAAGTGTTTTTATACACTAATGTATATATATATATATATATATATATATAAAAAAAATCTTAACCTACATTGCCAGTCCCTGTCACTATGAATGACAGGGTTTACAACATGAAGTTCTAATGAAGGAGCACACAAAAAATGTTAACTTAGCTTTCCTTACACTGACCTAGCATTTTCTGTTCTAACTTATGATTTATACCACATGTTTGCACTGAATATTTGCTCAAAACAGAAACAAGTGCATGGTAATAGAATTGTGCCCAGCAATTCTATAAATAAAAAGCAAAAAACTGTGGATACTGGAAATCTGAAACAGAAACCACTATCTAGGGCCCTAAACATTCTCTCCATGTGAGACAGCAATTTACATGTACCTTCTTCAACGTACAATACCGTATTCACTGCTCATGGTGTGGATTCCTCTACATTGGGGAGACCAAACACAGATTAGGTGACCGCTTTGCCGAACTCTTCAGTTCTGTATGTATGTATGACCCTCAGCTCCCTTTTGCTTACCACTTCAATTACCTGTCCTACTCCCATTTTTACTTTTCTGTCTTTGGCCATCTTCAGGGCTGCTGCTGCCCTGGTAAGGGGGGACCTTAAAGGGGCAGAAGCACCCCGAAGATCAGATCAAGACTTTTACCGAGGTCGAGACCAAGGTCTTCAGTAGGTAAGAGTTTGGGACTGACTGGAAGGAGGCTACATGGCCATCTCCCTCCATGGAGGTGACCTCAAGGCCTTTACCAGCATTTATCAGGGCCTACTTCCGCTCTCCACATGACCGCCCCTGGAAGTGGCAGTCAGCGGGATGGACAGGAGGGAAATCCTCCAGGGACATGAACCCCAGTAACTGCCACCATTTGCATGCGGTGGACATCCCAGTGTGGCTGTGAAGCCACATTAGGCCTCACCACCCTAATTTTCCCTCATTCTCTGCTGCGATCCCGCCTGATTTCAGGAAAGATTGTGGAGGAGAATTCCCCTCAATATTTCAACTCAGATGTATACTATGAGTTCTACAATACTTAATTAACTTTTAATCGTAATGTAATGGTGGAAATATATCTTTAGAACTACCATTTCAATTACAGTTCAAATAAGATCTTAGTGCATTTGCACTCTGCACAATTAAATTAGTCATTGGTCTTGAAATGAAATCAGAATGCTTTGATCTGATTAACTGAAACCATGTGGAACACGGACCTTATTGTTGCTCGTATTGTTTGTGGAATACAAACAGTGAAAAATATAATTGTTGCAGCACACCTCCAATATCAAAAATGTTTGTTTCATGCAATTAATATATTTCAGAAACTCCTGTAATTTTCTTCTTTTTCCTTGCAGGAATGGTCTTGAACATTCCTTTATGTCTGATTATTAGCTTAGAACATAAATTAAATTGTGTCAATAAGGTAGCGAAATTATACAAGAAACCATTGCAATTATCACATTTGAAAGCTTTTTAACATAAGAAATATGTTTTTAATTATTATTGAATAGCCTCGGTGGGTAGTATTTAAAAGTCATGATGGAAAGGATCAATTGTTGAGAAAATGAGTTAAAAGTTTCAGAAGTGAGCAGCCACAGCTAATTGTAAATATCCACCATTCAACATTTCATGAATTTCTGGGCTCCATTTATAAAACAGCTGCCTAAAACAGTCGAAACTGTGCCAAAAATCCAATGTCCACGTTGCTACTGCACTACCCAAATGTTCTTGGTCACAGGCATTGAACGGACTACAGAGAGGGCTCAATTTTCAGCTCAGTGAGCTGAGATGGTACATTTTCCTTAGTGTGGACTGACAGTTATTCACAGAAACATCAAAAATGTGTGAGAAAGAAAGATATCAGGACCAATTTTCATTTTCAGTATTCATGGAACAGGAGGTAGGAAGAGTGATTGCAGCAACCACCTGGTGAAGTTCACTAGATGCCTGAACCAATTTTATGGCCAGGCCTCGTTTGAATAATACCAGCAAAGTGCCAGCACTGAATGAGCACCGACAGACAGCTCGCTGATCGGAGGCGCAGGATAACTGGCAGCTCCTCCGTGGAGCCGAGCCCTGGAAGTGGGGCATTAAGTGGGGGGGGGGGGGGGCAAGAGCCATGGGGGGGGGACCAGCAGTTGGTGGGAAAATCATTAGCAAAGCAGATTTTAATAAGTTTTGCAGCGGCTTCAATGGTCCCTTTAAGGACCACTGGGTGGGAGGATTGCCAGTCGATATTGAGGCCTGGCTGACAATTGCACCGACTGAGAAGACAGCTCTAAGTTTTTTTTTGAATTGCTGTCGTCTCATTCAAGCTGAAAAATGGGGCTATAGTGAGATGAAAATTGCCCTCAGTGAGTTGTGCTTGCAACAGTGTACCCTTTGACTCAATATGAGCAATGCCACAGGCGATCTGCCAGGGTTTTATATAATATATAAGATATATATTAAAATCTTGCAACTAGCACATTTATATCTATCATACTTGCAAATTTCACTGTCATACTTCCAACTCATTCGCTAAAATGTTATATTCATAAAGCAGCAAAAAAGTACAAAACAGGCAGATTCTCCTGAAATGTAGGCAATTTGCATTAAGTTTTTGGATTCAAGTCGTCGATGTGAATTAGAAACAATAGTAGTCTCAACACTGATCACTAGGCACCCCACGCAGTACTTTGGCCATCAATTTTGCTTCGCGCTGAGAAAATTACTGCTGGAAATAAGGCTTGCGAGAGTAAAGATAACAACTGCAAAATTTATAGGAAAAGGATTGAACTTCTCCATATGTTGCCTCTTGTGTGTTTGAAATATCTCGAATAATACAATCAGTTGGAGGTCTGTTCTTCTCTGAGAAACCTGAGTCTCAAGTTCAAGGGGCTACCCAGAGCTTTGTTGGTAATTAAGATCTTGGAAACATCACCAACAAGACCATTTTATTGTCGTCTCAAAATTTAACAAGCTTACAATTGATTTCTGCAATTGGATGACAGAATATTCTGGGTATCTCTCAGTGGTACAGTTGAATCTTGATGCAATTTACCAAGAAACACTCCACTTGGATCAGCATTTTTATAAGCTTTGAATAAGTGATTGAATAGGAAATGGTACAAAGATTTTATGCCATTTAGCAAGTCAATCTGGACAAAAATTGCAGAAAACAAGTTATTGGATCTCTAAAATGTGTTACTGTCATGTCATGTGGTGGAATTTGGCATGGATTGACTATATTTGGTATGCTGTTGTGTGTTTTTTAAAGGGGATAATAAATAAAAGACAAATCCTACATATTAGGACTGAATTGGGCATGGTTTAGTACAATGAAATTCTATGTCTGATTCAAAATGATGCAGAAAATATGTAGTTTCACTGAACTCATTGTACTCAGAGAAAGATGGAGAGGCCAGTTCAACACTAGACAATTAATTGGGAAATTGGAGTTTGAATGCCAGCTTTGACATTTATGTCCGTCTTGGCCAAGTCATCTGAGGTGAAGGAAGGTGAACTTGCCAGAAAGCAGGGCACCATTCTTAGATTACTTCAAGCACACTTACTGGTAGGTTGACAACGTGGTACTGATAATATCTGTAGGTTGGAGACACTTATATTAAACTTGTTGCCAAGCTCATGGCTCCCCCCTTGGGTAATGTACCAATTTTCAAACGCTTGCCTCTTGCCAACAATAACTTGCATCTACATACCAATTTTAATGCAAGAAATGTCCCAAGGCACTTCACAAATAAGGGTAAGGAAAAAGACATGGAGCTAGGAAGGTTAAGATTAGGAGGGATGACTGAAACCTTAGGCAAAGAGGTTGGTTTTGAGATGTTTTGAAAGGAGAGAGGCAGAGAGACAGAGGTTAAGGAAGGAAATTGCAAAGAGCAGGAAAAAGGCGGCTGAAAGCGCTTCACCAATGGTAGAGTGAAGAGAGGGAGATTCACAAGTGGTCAGAAGCAGAGGAATACAGAGTTCACGAAGGGATGTAGGACTGGAGCAGGTTTCACAAATCGGGTGGGACAAGGCCATTTAGGGAATTATAAATGAGGATAATGATTTTTAATTGGATGTGTTGGGCGAGCCAGAACCAGGGTAGATTGGTGAGGAGGGGGTGATAAGTAAGCAGGAGCTAGTGCAAGACAGGAAAAGGGCAGCAGAGTTTTGGACGAGTTCAAGTTTATTGAGGCGGGGTGAGTAGGAGGTCAACACGGGGGTCAAAATGGTTGGAGAAATGGTGCAGGAGCAAAGGCTTCAGATTCCTGGGGCATTGGGACCAGTTCTGGGGCAGGAGGGACCTGTACAAGCCGGACGGGTTGCACCCCAACAGAGCTGGGATCAATGTCCTTGCAGTGCTAAGGGCTTAAACTAATTTGGCAGGGGGTGGACACCAAAATGAAACTTTGGAAAGGAGAAACAAGGTGCACAGAGCACTGGGAGGGACAAATAGCACTAGAGTAAAGAATAGTTCAGAAATAGGAGGGATCGAACAGGGGACAAATGCGAGGCAGTCTAAGACGAGTTTGGAGTGCATGTGCGTAAATGCATGTAGTGTGGTAAATAAGGTTGGTGAGCTGGAGGCACAAGTCGCCACATGGGATTATGATATAGTGGCAATAACAGAGGTCTGGATCAAAGAAGGGGAGGAATGGGTATTTAATATTCCTGGCTACAAGGTATTCAGGAAAGATAGGAAGGGAAAGAAAAGAGGGGGGGATGACAGTATTGATCCCAGAAGCTATTATAGCACTGGAAAGGGATGATGTAGTTGTGGTGTCAAAGGCAGAATCTATTTAGTTAGAATTAAGGAACAATAGAGGAGCTATTACACTAATGGGTGTATATTATAGGCCACCAAATAGTGGGAAGGAGATAGAGGAGCAAATTTGCAGGCAAATTACAGAAAGATGCAAGAACTATAGAGTAGTGATAATGGGGGACTTCAATTATCCCAATATAGACTGGAACAGTAACAGTGTAAAGGGCAAAGAGGGAGAGGAATTCCTGAAATGTATACAAGAGAACTTTCTTCATCAGTGTATTTCTAGCCCAACGAGGAAGGAAGCATTACTGGATCTTGTTCTGTGAAATGAAGTGGGAGAATGTTTCAGTGGGGGAGCATTTGGGGAACAGTGATCATAACATCATTAGGCTTAGAATAGTTATGGAAAAGTACAAGGAACAATTAAGCCTAAAAATACTTAACTGGAGGAGGGATAATTTCAGTGAGTTAAAAAGGGATCTTGCCCAGGTGGATTTGAATCAAAAATTGGTAGGCAAAACAGTAATTGAACAAGGGGAGACCTTTAAGAAGGAATTGGTTCAGGTACAGAGTAAATACATTCCCATGAGGGGGAAAGGAAGGGTATCCAAGGCTATAGCTCCTTGGATGACTAAAGATATAGAGATTAAAATGAAACAGAAAAAGGAGGCTTATGACAAATGTAAGGTTCATAATAGAGAACCAGGCTAAATACAGAAAGTACAGAGGAGATCTGAAAAAGGGAATAAGAGGGGCAAAGAAAGAGTATGAGAATAGATTAGTGGTTAACATAAAAGGGAACCCAAAAGTCTTTTATAATCATATAAATAGTGAAAGGATAGTCAAAGGAAGGGTGGGCCAATTAGCGACAAAAACGGAGATCTTCATGTGGAGGCAGAGGGTATGGCTGAGGTACTAAATTAATAAAATCAGTCTTCACTAGAGAAGAGGATGCTGCCAATGTAGCAGTAAAGGAGGTAGTAGCGATATTGGATAGGATAAAAATAGAGAAAGAGGAGATACTTAAAAGGGTGTCAGTATTCAAAGTAGCTGGGGATGTTCTCTTTAGAGCAGAGAAGGTTAAGAGGGGATTTGGTAGAGGTGTGCAAAATCATGAACGGTTTTGATTGAGTAAATAAGGAGAAACTGTTTCCAATGGCAGAAGGGTCTGTAACTAGAGGACACAGATTTATTGTGATTAGCAAAAGAACCAGAGGCGACATGAGGAAATATTTTTATGCAGAGTTGCCTGAAAGGTGGTGGAAGCAGATTCGATAATAACTTTCAAAAGGGAATTGGATAAATATTTGAAGGGAAAAAAATTTAAGAGGCCTATGAGGAAAGAGCAGGGGAGTGGGGCTAATTGGATAGCTCTTTCAAAGAGCTGGCACAGGCACGATGGGCTGAAGGGACTGAGGTAGAGGCAAAGGTAGGCATTGTTGCAGAAATGGAAGTCAGCCGTTTAGGTGATTGATAGCACGTGAGCTTTAAAGCTCAGCCCTGGGCCGAACAGGATGCCAAAATTACAATGGTCAGGTTCAGCCTGTGGGTGTAGCCAGAGAGGAGGGTGGAACCAGTGGAGTTTGTGGCAGAATTGAAGACTATGGCATCAGTCCTGCCACTATTAAGCTGGAGAAAGTTGTGTCTCTTCCAGGACAATGTTGGACAAGCAGTCTGATGGCACAGAGGCAGTCAAAGGATCGAGAGAAGTGGTGGAGAAGTAGAGCTGGGTATCATCAGCGTACCCATGGAAGCTCACACTGTACCTTGAGATGTGTCACCAAGGGACTGCGTATAGATAACAAAGAGGAGGGGCTGAGAATAGATCCTCGTGACAGTGTGGGGAGAGAAGAGAAGCCATTGCTGGAGATCCACCGGATGATATGCTTGTATCCTAACTCGCACCAAGTCCCGTTCACCCATTACCCCTGTGCTTGCTGACCTACATTGGCTCCCAGTCCGGCAATGCCACAATTTTAAAATTCTCATTCTTGTTTTCAAATCTCTCCCTGGCTTCACCCCTCCTTATCTCTGTAACCTTCTCCAGTCCTACAACCCTCAGAGATCTCTGCTCTCCTCCAATTCTTCCCTTTTATGCATCCCCGATTTTAATCGCTGCACCATTGGGGGCATTTCCTCCATCTCGCTCCTCCTTTAAGACACCCGTTAAGACTTACCTCTTTGACCAAGCTTTTGGTTACCTGTCCTAATGGGCTCTATTTTAGCACCCGCTATCGGGTGCGTTCCTGGCGGGGGGGCTCCGAAAATCGGAGAATCCCGGCGCGGTACCGGAGCCCGCCCCGAACCCGCGCACTTCCGAGTTCCCTGCTGACGCGCCGGCGTGCGCGCGCAGCCCCCGCTGGTGGGAATCCCGCAGGCAATTAAAGCCAGCGGGGTTCCACTTGAAAGTATTTACTGAGGTATTTCAGGTCATTAACTGACCTCATTAAGGGATTATGTGAGGAGGGGTGGGATTTTAGAGCAAACTGGGACTGTTTCCCACACTGGGGGAAACACTCCCAGGTCAAATGGACGTGTTGCAGCTGTCAGCCTGTGGCAGCTGCAAAGGTCCATTTGACAGGTGGGGGCGGTGCGGGGGGGAGACCCTTACCCATTGCAGGAGGCCACTCTGTCTCTTGGGACAAAGTTTGGCCTCCACCACCCTCCTCCTGACAGTCAAAGTCACCAACCTGCACACTTACCCCGGGGTCCGGAGACATGTACCTACCTTGCGGACCCCCTCAGATGTACATCTTGTGGATGGGGGCCGCCGTAGCTGCAGTCATGACCTCCTTGGAGGGCGAACAGCATCACCAGCCTCACCAGCCTCGCCATCCACGGCGTCCACCTCTGACACGTGGAGCTCCACAACAGAGTGCTGTGACACATCCACCTGTACAGCAGGAGGGAGGGCTATCGCAGAGAGAGATGCGTCGCAGAGGGCACTACCCGAGGCTCAGCTTCCTGGACCTCTCTGAGCAGCAGTGCACACGGAGGCTCAGAGTCACTCGACATGTAGTCGTGGACATCTGCAGCCTCTTTCATGCCGAGCTGCTCCTGGCTGGCCCGAGCACCATCTTCTTACCACTGCCCTCAACAACTTCTCCTCCGCATCCTTCCAGGGTGCAACCGGGGACATCGCCGACGTCTCTCAGTCGTCTGCGCAAAAGAGCCCTGCAAATACACCTACACCCACTCTGCAGTGCCACAATGGGTGGCATCAGTTGTGGGTCCTCATAGTGATCCTCAGGAGAGGGCATTATTGCACAAACCAGACAGGATTCGCGAAGACATGGCAGTAGTGGTGCCAATATAATATGTAATGTGAGTTGGTCAGAAATTCAATATAAGTAACACCCATGACAAACCCTCAGACACCCTTGTGCATCCCCTTCATGCTCACGACACGTTTGCCTTACGCTGCCTACTGCACATATGTGATGCATGCCCTGTGGCTGCAGCACAGGTAGTGGCAGGTTGAGTGAGGCTGGCCGTGAAAGAGATGCACGAGAGGGTGAGTATGAGAGAGAGCCATGAGATTGTATGAGGATTGGGTTGAGCGGTAGTGGCGGGATGAGTACTGGCAAGGTGAGTAGGTGCAGGTAAGATGAGGATGAGGTTTGAGTGGGTATGAGGGGTGATGTGACAGAGTTGTGTTGGCAGTGCTGAAGGAGATGTGGGGTGGGGGCAGTGATGTGGCAGACGGAGTGTAGGGGAAAGACTACGTGTACTCACTTTGGCTTACCTACTGAGGTCGTTGGAGCGCCTCCTGCACTGTATGCAGGTGGGTGATATGTTGGTTGCGCTGGTGAACTCCTCTGCCACCTCGAGCCAGGCCTTCCTGGTGGCAGAGGCAGGCCGCTTCCTCCCGCACGCCGGGAGGAGGATCTCTGTCCTCCCCCTCCTCCTCACCCCATGTATTGATACCTGGAGTGAGGCATCATTAAACTGGGAGCAGCCTTCCCCCTGGGCTGCTCCATGCTGTAATTTTTGCTATTTGTTGCAGCATCTGTCAGTGCAGGACTGCCCCTTTAAATAGAGCGCCTCCAGCTGACAGATCTTACTGCGCATGCGCAGCCCACCCGACGCGCAGATCAGCGGTTGGGAACCCGGAGGAGCAGGTAAGTGGATCCAATTAGTGGATTGGATCCTACAATCGCGCGGGAAACTGACTAATTTCACCGGGCGCGTTACCCACGCGCCCGCTAGCCCCCCCGCCGAGAACCTGCAGCCCTGCTAACATCGGGCCCAATATCTCCTTATGTGGCTCGGTGTCAAATTTTATTTGATAAGGCTCCTGTGAAGCACGTTAGGACACTTTTACTACTTTTATTAGGGATGGGCAATAAATGCTGGTCTTGCCAGCAACGGCCACATCCCATGAATGAATTAAAAAAAACTATGTTAAAGGCGCCATATAAATGCAAGGTGGTGTTGTTGATGATCAGAATGGAATTTTGTTGAGGGCATCACAATGATATCACTGTGGTTGTGTAAAGGTGAGCTTGCTCGGACATGAAAAACTGTCTCCAATTTTCCCTCTGTGTACATTCAACTGATGTAACAAGGGGCGCTACCATCTTCATTTGAGGACCTAAACTCTCATTCCAACATCTCAAAACTTTGAAGTATGCAGCACCGTCAATTAATTGAATTTTTGTTTCACATTATAATTTACTACACATAATTCATTTAAGTCACTTTATTTCCTTTGTCACCACATAATTAGAATTTTGACTTAAAGTCTTGCTGTACCAAAAGATCTAAATACCTACCTTAAAGGCAGTAACACATATGTATTAAGCATTATGTATGTCAAAATATCACTTTATTTTGTGTATACCATCAAATATAGAAAAATATATGTATTTGCTGCAGCATTTCTATTATTAGACATTATAATTCCATGATAAATCAGAATCAAATCATAAAAATGCTAAAAGTAAAAATTTATTATTTCAATAATTTGACGACTTAATTTACAATTTAACAGACTATTGAAAAAATTATTTCAAATAAAGTTACCTGGATAGCAAAGTAATTATCACCAAATATGTATTTATGTGCTAACATTCTACAACACAACAAAATTCTCTCAAAAGAAATCAGTTGCTTTACTGAACCGTGATAACCTACAGAAGAGTGGTACTACAATTAATCCTGGATTTTTTTCCATTCTCTGCACTTTTGTCTGAGCTTTTTCACATTATCCACTCTACCAAATAATAGATCATGCTGCCGATCTGCTATCTGTTGTTATATGACTTAGACACACATACTGTACCCTTATATAGACACTCTAACCCATCATTACAATTTCACAGGCTTTCTGCAGTCCATTTCCTTGTCTGTCAGCCATTCATTTTCTATAAATTGCTGAGAGACCCAGTAATCAAACCCTAATCATTGGCCTGCATTACCAGAAAAGCTCCCAGTAGACAATAATATGACCTGCCAGCCATAAGGTAAGCTTCTAATTTTTTTTCAGTATTTCTCAAATGTTACACAACGGCTTGGGCAACTTTTGGTTGCCTGTGATTGAGAACAGCTGCCTGTACATCTCCACGGCCAGACTTAGCTTGACAGCTTCTACAGTAACAAGATTATTCTGGTATTTTATACTTTGTACTTTACTTCAGTAAAGACAGTCGCAAGCTGAGCATCCCAAAATAATGTCACATGCACTAGGATTTTAAGTTGCAAACAATGGCATAAAGGCTGCTAAAAAAACTTCTAGTGTTATGCTGTCTGGATTGGACAAAACCTAACACCTGGTAACAGCATGGGGCCTACAAGCGTTTGAAGACCATGATGTTAACCAATGCATGCTCAGGCAAGTGAAGTGCTGAGCTATAGTTGCTGAGCTGCTTAGCTGCGTACTTTGTCTTATCTCTGTAGGAATCTTTTGCTTACTGCTAGCTTCGCTGTGGGGGATTAACAGCTTCTTTGTAACTAAAAATTCTAGATCTATTTGGGGTAGCTCCCAAACCATCATGTGGGTCTTCGTACTTTGGGTGCAGCCAATCAAAATCACAGCCATAGGAATGGGAATCATGGCTGAAAAGACATACTGTGACTCCACATGGTACTGAATGTCATCTTCTGCTTTATAGTTATGCAGGCTTTTTATTCTCTGACTTCATGGATTAGGAATGAAGCTTGCTTCCAAACAATTGAAACATCTGGGGGGTTTTTTGCCTCTCTTAAGTAACTCAGACAAACCTTCCCCTCAATCTCCACTCCAGAACAAAAAAAAATCCTTACATTGACTAGGTCTGTTTGCTGTAGTTGGAGTGATTTCACTTTGTAAATTCAGAGTAATGCCTTATTTTCAGAGTTGATCTGTAACCTGGTAGAAAGGAAGAAAATGCAAACGAGGGCTCAGGTGATGCTATAAGCTTGAGTGCTTTGTATACATTTCATGAACCCTGAAATTCAATAAAGTTCAGATTTCTATCTGTTAAAGTTGCAAAATTCCGGTGATTTACTGCTCTCCACTATGTCACAGTACCGGCAGAATTCAGAATTGTCTCACACACTTATGAAGGGACAAGCGATTTTGCAAGCCTGTATTATGTAAGAAAGTGAGCAATATGAATAATGTGGCAAGTTGGTGCTGCAGTGTTAAATGTTAGTCTTATTTGATATTTTTTGTGATAAAGCTGAATGGCAAGATCACAAGACAGGCTTAAATGAAGGCAGCCTTATAGTCTATTTAATCTCATGCTTCCTGAATATCAAGCCCACCATCGTTAAGGGACAACATCAAGCTGCTTCTTGAATGAGTCCAGTGTCCTGACTCAATTTGCCGCATGAATAATGGTTCAACATATTCGTAAATGCTCTAAATGAAGTTTGTGCTCACACTAGCAAAAACTTCCTTTGTGTACGGTGGAGGAATGGAACCCAAAACTAATGTGCAGCACAAGTGTTTGCAATCCAGGTGTTATACTTAATGCTTTTAGTCACTGCAATTTCTTTCTGTGAATTGCTGTCGTTAGACAACTTTATCCGGGTTGCTATGCTACTGAAATTAATTAGTTTTAAACAGTTACAAAGGGAAAGGAGATTCAATTAAAACATGCATTTAAAAAAAAATCGAGTCCCTAGGAGAGGAATGTGGTTGCCCCAATACACCATCTGACCTGGTGTGGTACCGAGTCACACAAATATGAAAGGCCCCAGGTTTGACCCCTGGATTTATACTGAATTGGCCAATCTCAGTCGGGAGAGCCGTGCAGGTGTTGCAATTGTCCTTAGATTAGGGAGTGGGAAAATCAGACCGAGCTCCTCCTTTTGATCAGTATCCAGTGACCCTTGTTGTCAAGTATTCACGTTAAGGTTGTCAGGTGAGGATGGTATCAGTCATAGCTACAATGCCCCCAGGGGTCGACTGGCTTTCCGACACCCGCAGTCTCAGCTCACGCATGAAGAGCAGCCACTGTGCTGAGGTACTGAGGGTTATTGTCATCTGTGCATAAACTACGGCTTTTAGGAGAGGAAGGAAAAATAATCCCAGACGTGTGATGGCCATAATCTCCTTAAGAATCAAAACCCAACACTTCTCAACTCCCTGTATCTTCTCCAACAAAAATAGGGAAACAGCTGACTTCAGTTGGCCTGTTTAATGGAGGATTTTCAGTTGACCCTCCTGGAAACTATTGCTTGTACACAGTATGCAAGCTGATATATAAAGATCCAGCTGCTCCTCCTGATTTTCTCCAAGTCACAAGCCATTCAAGCAGGGTTAAAGCTCACTGTATTCATAAATAAAGCACTAGTACAAAAAACAGATTCCAATTTAACATTTGTCAGTTTGGTGAATGATAATCTTCTAGTACTGTCAAAGATTTAAAATACTTTACTCAAATTCTTTGCTTAATACATTAATTATAAAAATGACAATCACTGTCATACACACAGATGGGGGAAGGGAAATTATCAGTAAGTTTTTTAGGCCCAATTAAAAAAAAGTCTAATAACGGGCCTGTCTCTCCTCATTGCCATTATCATTCATTCTCACTTGAAAAAATACTTTGGTTTGTACATCTGTTTGATAGTACATCGGTTCATTTTGAATTTCCAGAGAAATTATTACATTTTGAGACCCTGCAGCCTGAAAATTATTTCTTCTAATACCTAGGGCTGGTCATTTGTCACTGCAAAATATGCTGAAAATCATGGTGTTATTGCAGGAAAAAACATGAAAATCGCACAAACAGATGCAAATATGACAGATTTCAACTATGAGGAGGGTCAGTTCCATTGTATCTGAAGCAATATGGTATTACCAAATCAAGAGGTACAATGGTTGAAAAGAACAAAAACTGTAATTGCATGGAAATCTATGGTGAAGCTTCTGCAAGACAAAATTGTAGAAAGAAGTCAAAATGCGATCAAGAGAGGTGTTTCTAAAAGAAATGGCATGAATAGCCTCAGTGCTTGGTCTTTGATCTCTGATGAGCAGTTTGAGAAATTGTGCTGGCTGTATCAGGACAGTAGCCTCCAAGTTCATTACCAGTAGTTTCTAGAAGGTCTGGGGGTCACACTTAGGTATCTGAGGTCAATGTAAAGCAAGAAGATGTGAGCCAAGATCACCTCTCCGCAAGACCAAGAAAGATAGAAAATGAGGGTTGTGAACTCAACAAGATGGATGACCATTAGTGAGGTGGTTTCAGAGCAATGGTACTGCATTATAAAATGTGACATTAACATTTAGAAAAGCTACAAGAAGTCCAATAGCAAAATCAATAAGAAAGAATTCAGGAAGGTGGATATGGACAACAGAACTAGACTTTAAACCTGTCAGGATGAGTGTGACAAGAAAAAGCATGCGCTTCACAGTAGATTGCAAAAATTATGGACGTTGCCATGGGATGCCATATTGTGGCAAATCACTGGTCCTAATTCTAACCATCTTATAGGACAGTCACCATGAATGTGATAGTTGTCAAAGCACTGACATCACTGTTCTGCCAAATATCTTACCAAACAACCTTATCAACATTATACTATATGATATAATATTGTCCAGTCACCACATAAAAGCAGGATCATAAGAATGATGGTATTCACCGAAGTATGCCAGTGACCAAGCATCAGTTGACCAGCTCATTGTCCAATCACAATGCATGCCTTTCTTCAGACACATGACGTGTGATATAAAAAGAAGTTATCAGTTGTTCGTTCAACTCTCAGGGTGACAAAAAACTAAAAATTGGCATAAACAAAAAGGAACAAAGAGCAAAATTAAAACAAACAAGGTCTTCAAATGTTAGGTAAAATAACAAAAAAGTAAAAAATAAAATATTACTTAAGGAAAAAATTCACTGTTGAATAATCTTGTCAAAATGTGTGACAAATTCCCCTAGTGACACCTACTGACAAAAACCAACACTACACAATTAAAAAGGTTATTCCTATCACTTCATTCTACAATTCAGAACAATACCAATAACTTCAGTTAGTTTGAAGTGTGCACCGTATTAATAACTCTCAAAGTTTGATTAAATCCCTCAGCCTGGAGCTTCTGCATTTAACCTGCATAGGAGTCACTTACTGTCTTATACATTCTGAGCAAAGAGAAATCATCACTTAATTCTCCCAGTTCCCAGATAACACACTCACTGAATTTACCAGATATAAATATCTGAATTTACCAGATATGTTTTCAGCCAGCACTACAAGCAATATTGTGCTTAACAACTGGCTGTAAACATGTATGTCTGGTAAATTCAGTGGTCATGTTGCCTGGGAACTGGGCGAATTAAGTGATGATTTCTCTTTGCTCAGAATGTATAAGACAGTAAGTGACTCCTGTGCAGGTTAAATGCAGAAGCTCCAGGCTGAGGGATTTAATCAAATTTTGAGAGTTATTAATACGGTGCACACTTCAAACTAACTGAAGTTATTGGTATTGTACTAAATTGTAGAATAAAGTAATAGGAATAGCCTTTTTATTTTGTAGTACTGGCTTTCAATTTAACATCACAATATCTTCCGACAATGTGCTTGAGAAACAAAACTACCACTTGCATATATAATTATGTTCCTACTTATAAGTTTTGAGAACAGGGATAAATGTTAACTATTAAGCTACTAAGCTTAATGTCCGACTTGCAGTTTGCTTTGCACCAATAGGGAAAGACAAGCAAACTAGTTCATTACAACATTCTCATAGGATTTTCCCACAAAAAAGACACTGTAGTCATTTAGTACAGTGATATGGTAAAGTATCAGTTTGTCTGGTATCCACAATAGAAACATTAGGTTCATTTGTGCTCAGATACAATCACACAATATTCCACTGTCGTGGATTTTAAAGGAGTGCAAAACAGATCTGAAACTTTAGATTCACAGCTGCTTGTAAAAGTATCTCCAATTCGAACTGAAAAAGCACCCTACAGCAATCTGTAAAAGTAGCACAGGACTGCTGCTTCCCTTCAGATCCTCTGGGAACACAGCATTTTGTACCTGTCTGTTGAGACCTTGATTGGAAGTCTTGATAATACTCTCTAGAGAGTTGACTACTATGATTCATGTGAGAGAATGTAGCAGATAATGTAACCAAAATAGCAGTTTGAGTTACAAATAACAACAGTTTACTTCAGAATGACCATCTGAGCTGTAATCTTCACCTAGAATTAAGATGATAGGATTTCAATATTTCACATCAAAGCCAGTAAAGGATTGGAGGGGAACTTCAAATTGTATATTCATGAAGGAACATGGTAGCTTAAAAATTGCAAAGAGATATGCATGAGAACAGTTGAAGAAACTAATTTGAATACACTTTTTAGCAAGCTGCTGTGAATGTATGAATTTGTTTGTCCTTGACAAAATCTGCAAACTCATTTAACCCTATTTTAATAATTACCAAGTTATCTACCTCTCCTGATTGTTTCAGAAAACAGCCTAAGGTATTTGTCACACATTGTGATTTATAATCAAAAGAAATCCTGAACACGGCTCATGGAGGGCATGTTACAGAACTGCAAAAAAATGCTTCTGGGAATGGCAACATAAATGATACAACAGGTGTTTGTTGCCAGTGTTGAAAACTTGCAAATTCAGGGATGGATGGATGTTACAGTCACAAACCCATCACAAGCAGCACTTCAGACAAAAAATGAGAAATCTTCATCTACACCCTAAACACAGGTCCAAAAGGAATACATTTATCTTAATTAGCCTCCAATCTTCACTGTGATTTATTATAAATTGAATTCATTATAATGTATATTTCAAAGAACTGATACGTCATATAGTCTACATAGACTGCAAGCCCCAGAAACTGATAACATGCTTTCACATCCATCTTTTCCACAAACATTTCATTCTGTGGTATCAGGATAGTGGGCTGCAAATTCACAACCCTAAAAGAACCTAGATCACTTCTTCATCTCCAGAAGAAAACCTGTCATTCAAAGGTCCATGATAAAGCACAATTGAGTAGAGTGCTCATCTGATGAAGAGCTCACTTGTTTGCTCTAATATACACAGTAGTTTTGATGGACTTTAGTCTGTTAGTAGTTACATAATAGAATAGATTTTTCCTTAAGCAAACACTAACTGAGCTGGTCACAATACCTTTGAAATAGTTATGATGTGTTTTCTCAAGCTCCAGAATATGATCATAGAAATTTTCAACCCTGCAGATTTGGTATAATAGCCCACAGTTATTCAGTTTTCCCTTTGACTGTAGTCAAATAAAATCAGATAAGCTGATTCCTCTCAATTGTAAAGATAAGCAACAGAAACTGAGCTGTTGTCCCTTGATTCTGCTTAATTTTAGCATCCATGAAAAAGCAATTAGGTTCTTTGAGTTGATACCCCTAAGAACTAGGATGTAAATGGTTTAAATTTTCAAGTTTTGACTTCGTCTTCAACTCTATGGGTTGGTGAAAACCAAAGTATACTCTTGATTGTGCAAATCAGTGAGCGAGGATCCTTAGATCAGCAGGGAACAGGGACACACTCTGCTGCCTTCCATCTCCAAAGATAGCCAGGAATCATACCAATAACAAGATCATGACCGAGCCATTACTACAATATCAGAGATCTGACTCCCTCTAGAACACCAATTATGAAAATAATCATACATTTTTAAAAATTCATTAACCTTTGCTGCTGTGGTTCCAAGTGAAGGCATTTACAGCCTATGGGCTTAATAAAAACAAAACATATAGTATTAAATGGAAAATGGCATCACCCTATACATATTGCTTATTCAATGACAGGATATTGAAAATGCATTGTGTATCCCTATCTCATCTTTTTTTAAAAGGAAGATATGAATTTAAACTAGACTAGATATATATAAATATATCCAAACCAACCAATTCAGGATATTTCAAGCTTGCCATTCAGACCAAAACTCTGCTTAATTATGGATCAAATCACATGTTTGTTGAGTTGTGTTCTAGATTTGATCATACGATCCTGAAAAGGATACTGAGATCATTGTCACCTGCAAGTGGCCGTGGAAGTCCTAAGTAAGGCTTTTCCTCAATCATGCTGTCTTGCAGCATCTTCAGGTTGAGGTTTGAGCAATGATATAATTCAACATTCAATTAGATGACAAGTACCTTCACAGTGCAGTCCAACTATTAGGTAAAGCTCTGGCCCTAAAGGTGGCACAAGACTAAATATCATACATGATTTACCAGTTATATGATGAGCTGTATGATTACCTTACTATGCTTTCAAGCTCAAACTACTTGCCAAAATGGACTAACTCAGCTGCTGTTTCATATCTGTTATTTTAGATGCTGGTTGAGAATTAGCATTCCTTGAAATTCATTAAACCACTTCAAACTCTTAGATGATAGGATTCTACAGAAGTAAAAGGGAACAAAAAAATGTCATACTTTCATGGTCTTTTTGCTTATAGATTCTTACCAGCTTGGCCAATTTATCCAGAATGTGTTCAAAAAATACTGCACAATGCATATTTAAGAGTTAGTCACCTCACTGGATCAATAAATAGTCTAAGTGTTAAAACACTGATTGAGATCAAACCCATCTGACATTTACCAGAAATTTGGGAAAGCAAGTTTAATTGATGGCTTTGTATTCAAAGAAACAAAATATTGTTGCCCTTTTGGGCAATGGATAACCTACATAAATGGGTTGAGGGTATTTTACAAACTGATGGAGAATGTGTACAGGTGCCTATAGGGTTCAAATATGCAGTTTCTGGAATTTATAATGTAAGAAATCCAAGCCAACTTGGGCTGAGTCACTCAAACTAGTGTTATGTAAAATGATATTATGGTGCCTACAGGGTATAAGATTTTATATTTCAAGTTTCTAAAAATGTTCACCTTATAGAAGTTGATAACTAAATGTCCCCTGTGGGCACCAATACTGAGGTTGCAGCCTTTCTTACATTGTGAGAAAACTTCCTGAAAACACAGATTTGAACCACATTCTCTTACCTCAGATGCAAGTTTGTTGATCTCTTGTCTTTAAAGAATATTGCTCTTTATTAAAATACAATTATCCTCCTACGCCCTATTTTCAAATATTTATCGACCTGCATTGTAAATTGGAGACTTTTTTGATTTTAATTGATGCATTTTCCTGTGGTGAGCAGTATTTTCAAAACTCAAGATATCAGAGGCCTTTTTCCATGGTTTCTATACAATTTCCAAAACCATAAGCTGCCAAAAATTCATTATTTCTCACTGAGATGGATTTCAAGGGAACCATTTTAATTTTTTTTAATGGGGGTCACCATTGACCAGAAACATAACTGCACCAGCCATATAAATACTGTGGTTACAAGAGCAGGTCATAGGCTGGGTATTCTGTGGCGAGTGACTCAACTCCTGACTCCCCAAAGCCTTTCCACCATCTACAAGGCATAAGTCAGGAGCTTGATAGAATACTCTCCACTTACCTGGATGAGTGCAGCTCCAACAACACTCAAGAAGCTCGACACCATCCAGGACAAAGCAGCCCGCTTGATTGGCACCCCATCCACCACCCTAAATATTCACTCCCTTCACCACTGGCGCACAGTGGCTGCAGTGTGTACCATCCACAGAATGCACTGCAGCAACTCACCAAGGCTTCTTCAACAGCACCTCCCAAACCCACAACCTCTACCACCTAGAAGGACGAGGGCAACAGGCACATGGGAACAACACCACCTGCACGTTCCCCTCCAAGTCACACACCATCCCAACTTGGAAATATATCGCTGGGTCAAAATCGTGGAACTCCCTTCCTAACACCACTGTAGGAGAACCTTCACCACATGGACTGCAGCGGTTCAAGAAGGCGGCTCACCACCACCTTCTCGAGAACAATTAGGGATGGGCAATAAATGCTGGCCTCGCCAGTGACGCCCACATCCCATGAACGAATAAAAAAAAACTTCTGGTACATAAAGTTAAATGCAATGAATTTCTTTTTAACCAATGATTTCTTTGCAAAAATATTTTATTTTGGCCCTCATGCATTATGCTATTCACATAACATCTTAGGATACCTGTGAGATATCCACAAAACACATTAAAAATATTTTTGAACATTTAAAAAAATTATTATTTGGCCAAATTCCACAAAACTACCGTAGCACATCCAAAAGTTGCATAGGAAATAGATAAAAAGGTGAACATTCGAAAGGTTATTTTTCAAGGGCAAATACTCTTTCTTCCCATTTAACATCCTTCTGTTCAGTTTGTCCCCCTCTCTGTGTAACTCTATCCCCAGTACATCCTCAATGGCTCTTTCAGCTGCCTCTATTAGCTTGCTTTCTATTTGTTTGGTGTTCTCATTTTCACAATCTATCAGCATAGAAAGTTCAATTGCCTTTGCCTCTGTTTTGTGATTCAAGTGTTCTTTGGCTGCAACTACCCAAATAAAGCATTCACTTTCTACCTTATTATCAATCCGCTGCATTTATTCTTGAAGTTAGTTGATATCATCTTTAACCCCTCATAGCTCATTTTCTCCTCTCCGACTAATGTGGTCGAGTTTGTCTGACAAGCCAGCTGATAGCTGCTCTGGGCAGAGGCTTATTTATTTGTTCACCTGTTGAAGTAGCGGAGCATATCTGTAAGTTACCCCTTTAGCAGACATAGCAAGGTCAATTTTAACTCGGGGCAGGACCTGGGCATAGGTGGCCTGGAATAGGCGGCACACTCAGCAGTCTGAAAGCTCATGAGGCTGGCCGATTTTACCTGCTGGGCCTCATCTTAATATCTGAAATTGGTCTCTCGCCCGAAGCTGGCAGGAATGATGTCAATGCCGGCGGGCAGGATTGGGAATTGGGGTGGAAGGGGGCCACTGCAGGAGGCCCACAGAATCATTCCCCTGTATAAAGTAAGTGCTTGGGGGGGGGGGGGGGGGTGAGTTTCAAAATGGCGTCGGTGTAGGGAGGGCTGAGGCAAGGGAGGCCCAAGGATTCCTTCCAGGGCACAGAGGAGCACTCCTGCTCCCCTGGGCCCTTTTTGACTATACCTGACTGGGGTTGACCCATTGCTTACCAATCCCTGGATTCTTAAGTTACATGGACATTTTCTTGCATTCTTTACAACCTGTAGAACACCTCTCACTGGATGCGACATTAGGGTGAAATTCAACATCGGTGGAGACGCAAACTGGGTAGTAGCAAGTTGGCCGCCCACTTTACACTCTGCCTGATATTCCTTTCATTTGACGTCACCGTCGAAGTTGCATTGCGCCCTCATTTTCTCTATATTGATTTCATGTTCTTCCTCAACCTTTGTCAGTGATCATCAAGTTCTTCCATTATAATGTTTCTGTCTGATCTTAAAAATATTGGGATAACTGAAATTCCTTCCTTTATCTAAACATAGTATGTGGAGTTTCTAAAATGACTTCTTCTGCGAAATGCAGATGTTTTCAACAAGAGTAATGGATTCCAAATGATCTCTGGTTAAATTGAAATTATGATGCCTTTGCATCTTTCTTCATTTCTGAAAACCTTGTATTAGAATTCCTCTTTTCTGTTCTGGTGAAAAAGTACTAATTTTTTCAAGTCTACAACCAGTGTCATTCCAGTAAATCATCACTGTATTCTTTCTATGGCTTTAATATCCTTATTATAATTGTATGCCCAAAACTGTATTCAATACTCAAATTGTAGCCGAACCAATGTATTGTACAAATTTAACATCAGCTTCTAGTTTTGCAGTCAAGGAGCCATATATAAAACCTATAATTATACATATATATTATATATATAAAAAAGAAAAATCAGGATGTATGTGTGTAGGTATGCAGCGTGTGTATATGTAGCGTGTATATGTAGCATGCGTGTATGTAGTATGCGTGTGTCTGCGAGCATGTACATGTGCAAACACACACATATACACATATACATACTGACCTAACTCTGCTGCTTCACTCTATTAAGAATCTTACCCTATAGGACATACTTCCTTTCACTGTTCCTTTTCCCAAAATGTACTGTTCCACATTTTCCTGCATTGAACTGCATCTGCCACCTATCCACCCAGTCCACTAACTTGTCTATGTCCTCTTGCAATATCTTGCATTCTTCCTCATACTTTGCTATACCCTCTAATTTGATATCATCAGCAAACTTCAGTATAATTCCTTCTGTATCGACGTCCAAATCATTCATATAAAGGGAAAACGCGAGATCCCAACACAGATCTCTGGGGCCACTACCCACATCTCACCAATCCGAAAAGATCCATTTACCTCTCCCCTCTGTTTTCTGTTCTACAAATATCTTGTGTCGCCGGTTATAAAACACCTCTTAAATTCAGTATGAACAACCACCACCACATTCCTGTTATCTGGATCCTACAATTTGCTCAAAAAATTCAATTCAATGAGACAGAGATATCAGAGATTAGAAATTCAGCACAAACCAATGGGCACAAACTGCTAATATATTTGTTTGTGTGACTCAGCACTTTCAGGAGAGGAAGGAAGAAACAGAAAGACAAATAGGGCAAGAAAAAAAATTACAGAAAATTATTTGAGGTCCTATCCATTGGATTTGATGTTTACATCTAACTTTTTCAAAGTCTCAGTTTAATTTTCATGTAATCTACCGTGTTGTTGCTGATTAAATGAAAAGCTCTCATTTTATGAAGTGATATCTTTCATCTAAGCATGTGGGCAACAGAAGTCAAAAAGACAAACTGCCACTGGTACTGAATTTGAATAGAGAAAAATCTCACCAGAAGCTGTGAGGAGGTCAAACATCCTCTTCAGTAAAAGTGAAATATCACACACACTTATCACTTTCCACTGTGGCATTTTTCAACAGTCTGCACCAGAATTCATACAGGCTTTCAGTACACTTGCTGAAAAGTCAAACCACACTACTAATTACTTCATAATTTTTAGAGAAGTCATACAAAGTGTGCATGAAAAATGTTCAGTTAAAGGAAGAATTTAAGAAGAGAATTTGTTCACTCAAATCAATAGTGGGGATAAATCTTCTTATTAAAAAGCCAAGTATCAGTGGCTATGTAAAGTGTGTCTGGAACCATTTAGGATTCAAAAAGTTGCCAAGTTTACTTTTGAATCCAATGTTGGCTCCATGAACCACCCTGGTTTTTTTGTATGTTTTTAATTTCACTTTTCTTCAGCCAGTTTTTGCTCAGTAGTCAAAATAAATCAAGGAAAAAATACTGCATTGAGGGGCAATCAACCACCAGAGGGAAGAAACAATCACCATGATAGTGGTCATGTTTTTTGGGCACACAGGTTTAGAAGTAAATCCATGAACCCATTTAGCAATTGCCAGCATGTTGCATTCTGAATTGCTTCAGGTGAGAGACTAATGATCAAGGTGGGCTTCGGCCAGCTCAGAATTTAGTGCACTGACTGGGTTTGAGTTGTTTTCTTAGAAACTAAAGGGTAAATACAATGCTCCCAGTGTGGAGCCGTACCCTATGGGAACACACGTCTGAGATAGGCCTACAAAACTGTAGCATTGATTGGTTAACTTGATTGTTTTCTTTGTTGGGGACAATGAAGCACTGAATTTACCCCTTAATATCCTCTTGGTATATTAAATGCATCATTAAAGTTGCATAACTCCAAAACAGTCTAAACGTTTTAAAGATACTTAGGATGCCATTGGTATGAAAGATACTTATTTTTTTCTCACAGGTTGGTAGCAGAATCTTACAGCACAGAGGAAGTCCATTCAGCCCATCATGCCTGTACCAGCTCTTTGAAAGAGCTCTCCAATTAGTTCCACTCCCCCACTCTTTCCCCACAACCCTGCAAATTTTTCCTTTTCAAGTATTTATCCAATTCCCTTTTGAAAGTTACTATTGAATCTACTTCCACCACCCTTTCGGGCAGTGCATTCCAGATCATAACAACTCCTTGTTTAAAAAAAAATTCTCCTCATCTCCCCCCTGGTTCTTTTGCCAATTATCTTAAATCTGTGTCCTCTGGTTACTGACAAACCACTAGTGGAAATGCTTTCTCCTTATTTAGTCCAACAAAACCTTCATAATTTGGAACACATCTATTAAATCTCCCTTTAATTTCTCCACATTACAACAGTGGTTACACTTCAAAAAAAAAGTACTTCATTGGCTGTAAGGTGCTTCGGGATGTCCTGAGGTTGTGAAAAGCGCTATATAAATGCAAGTTTCTTTCTTTCTTAACCTCCTCTGGTTTAAGGAGAACCATCCCAGCTTCTCTAGTCTCCCCACATAACTGAAGTCCCTCATCCCTGGTATCTTTCTGATAAATAACCTCTGCACCCACTCCAAGACTATGACATCGTGGTTAGCACATTTCAGGAGGTGGTTACCCCACAGCTACAGAAAGTTCAGGCAGAGAGGGAGTGGGTGGCCACCAGACAGACTAGGAGGAACAGGCAGGCAGTGCAGGAGTCCCATGGGTGTATGGCATTCAGTGTTGAATACCAGTGAGAGTGTTGACACCTCGGGGGGAGTGCAGTCAGCAGCAAATCTACGGCACCGTGGGAGACTCAGCTTCACAAGGGGGCAAAAGAAATGCAGTTGTTATAGGGCAGTCATTAGTCAGGGGGACAGACAGGTGTTTTTGCAACCGCCGACGTAAGTCCCACATGGTGTGTTGCCTCCCTGGTACCAGAGTAAAGGACATCACTGAGAGGGTGCAGAACATTTTGAGGGGGGGGGGGAAGGGGAACAGCCAGAAGTCATGTTCCATGTGGGAGCCAATGCCATAGGAATGAAAAGGATCGAGGTCCTGCAGTCAGAGTTTCAGAAGCTAGGGAGGAAATTAAAAAGCAGGAGCTCAAAGGTAGTAATCTCTGGATTACTCCCAGTACCACGTGCTAGTGAGTAAAAGAATAGTAGGATAAGACAGATTTATGCGTGGCGAGAGTGATGGTGCAGGAGGGAGGGCTTTAGATTCCTGGGGCATTGGGATCAGTTCTGGGGCAGGAGGGATATGTTCAAGATTGATGGGTCGCACCTCAACAGAGCTGGGACCAATGTACTTGCGGGGAGGTTAACTAGTGCTGTGGGGGAGGGTTTACACTAATTTAGCAAAGGAATGGCACCAGGATGAAATATTAGAGAGGACAAACAAGGTGCACAGAGGACAGGGAAGGACAAATAGCACTAGAGTAAACAAGAGTTCAGAAATAGGAGGGATCAGACGGGGGCAAATGCGAGGCAGTCGAAGATGAGTTTGGAGTGCATGTGCACACCGGAAGGGGATGATGTAGTTGAGGGGTCAAAGACAGAATCTATTTGGTTTGAATTAAGGAACAATAGAGTCACTATTATGCTACTGGGTGTATACTATAGGCCACCAAATAATGGGAAGGAGATAGAGGAGCAAATTTGCAGGCAAATTACAGAAAGATGTGAGAACTACAGAGTAGTGATAATGGGGGACTTCAATTATCCCAATATAGACGGGTATAGTAACAGCGTAAAGGACGAAGAGGGGGAGGAATTCCTGAAATGTGTTTAAGAGAACTTTCTGGAACAGTGTGTTTCCAGCCTAACAGGAAATAAACTGTGCTGGATCTCATTCTGGGGAATGAAGTGGGGCAGGTGGAGTATGTTTCAGTGGGGGAGAGTTTGAGGAACAGTGATCATAATATCATTAAGTTATGGAAAAGAAGAAGGACCAATCAAATGTGAAAATGCTAGAGGAGGGCTAATTTCAGTGAGTTAAAAAGTGATCTTGCCCAGGTGGATTGGAATCAAAATCTGTCAGGCAAAACAGTAATTGAACAATGGGAGGCCTTCAAGGCTCAGAATGGACACATCTCTACGACAGGGAAAGGAAGGGCATCCAAAGCCAGAGCTCCCTGGATGACTAAAGTTATAGAGATTAAAATGAAACAGAAAAAGGAGGCTTTTGACAAATGGAAGGTTCATAATACAGTAGAGAACCAGGCTGACTACAGAGAGTACAAAGGAGATCTAAAAAAAAGGAATAAGAGGGGCAAAGAGAGAGTATGAGAATAGATTAGCAGCTAACATAAAAGGGAAACCAAAAGTCTTTTATAAACATATAAATAGCAAAGTGGTAGTCACAGGAAGACTGGGACAGATTAGGATCAAAATGGGAAATCTTCCTGTGCAGGCAGAGGCTGAGGTACTAAGTGAATACTTCGTATCCGTCTTCACTAAAGAGGATGCAGCCATTGTAGCAGTAACGGAGGAGGTAATCACGATATTGGATAGGATAAAAATAGGTAAAGAGGAGGTTCTTAAAAGATTGTCAGTACTCCAAGTAGAAAAGGCACCCGGTCCAGATGGGATGCATCCTAGGTTACTGAGGGAAGTAAGGGTGGAAATTGCAGAGGCTCTGGCCACAATCTTCAAATATTCCTTAGATATGGTGCTAGAGGACTGGAGGACTGCAAATGTCACACCCCTTGTCAAAAAAGGAGAGAGGCATAAACCCAGCAATCACAGGCCAGTCAGCCTAATGTCAGTGGTGGGGAAACTTTTACAGACAATAATCCGGGACAAAATTAATTGGCACTTGGAATAAATAAAAGTCTAATAAATGAAAGTCAGCACAGATTTGTTAAAGGAAAATCATGTTTGGCTAACTTGATTGAATTCTTTGATGAAGCAACGGAGAGGGTTGATGAGGGTAGTGCAGTTGATGTTGTGTATATGGACTTTCAAAAGGCATTTGATAAAGTACCACATAATAGACTTGTCAGCAAAATTAATGCCCATGGGATTAAAAGGAAAGTGACAGCTTGGTACAAAATTGCCTAGGGGACAGAAAGCAGAGAGTAGTGGTGAACAGTTGTTTTTCAGACTGGAGGGAAGTATATAGTGGTGTTCCCCAGGGGCAGTATTAGGACCTCTGCTCTTTTTGATATATATTAATGACCTGGACTTGGGAATAGAGGGTATAACTTCAAGGTTTTTTTTTTATTCGTTCATGGGATGTAGGCGTCGTAGGCGAGGCCGGCATTTATTACCCATCGCTAATTGCCCTCGAGAAGATGGTGTGAGCTGCCTTCTTGAAACGCTGCAGTCCTTGTGGTGAAGGTTCTCCCACAGTGCTGTTCGGAAGGGAGTTCCAGGATTTTGACCCAGCGACGATGAAGGAACGGCGATATATTTCCAAGTCGGGATGGTGTGTGACTTGGAGGGGAATGTGCAAGTGGTGTTGTTCCCATGTACCTGCTGCTCTTGTCCTTCTAGGTGGTAGAGGTCACGGGTTTGGGAGGTGCTGTCGAAGAAGCCTTGGCGAGTTGCCACAGTACATCCTGTGGATGGTACACACTGCAGCCACAGTGCGCCGGTGGTGAAGGGAATGAATGTTTAGGGTGGTGGATGGGGTGTCAATCAAGCGGGCTGCTTTGGCCTGGATGGTGTCGAGCTTCTTGAGTGTTGTTGGAGCTGCACTCATCCAGGCAAGTGGAGAGTATTCCATCACATTCCTGACTTGTGCCTTGTAGATGGTGGAAAGGCTTTGGGGAGTCAGGAGGTGAGTCACTCGCTGCAGAATACCCAGCCTCTGACCTACTGTTGTAGCCACAGTATTTATATGGCTGGTCCAGTTAAGTTTCTGGTCAATGGTGGGGGATTCGGCGATGGTAATGCCGTTGAATGTCAAGGGGAGGTGCTTAGACTCTCTCTTGTTGGAGATGGTCATTGCTTGGCACTTATCTGGCGTGAATGTTACTTGCCACTCATGAGCCCAAGCCTGGATCTTGTCCAGGTCTTGCTGCATGCGGGCTCGGACTGCATGGCTATAAGAGTTAAATAGAAAGAGTAGGGATGATACAGACAGGCTGTGACAGGCATAAAGCTTCACCATCTCCAATGCTGACTGATGTCTCTTGCCATTTTTAAAAAATTCGTTCATGGGATGTGGACGTCGCTGGCAAGGCCTGCATTTATTGCCCATCCCTAATTGCCCTCGAGAAGGTGGTGGTGAGCCGCTTTCTTGAACCGCTGCAGTCTGTGTGGTGAAGGTTCTCTCACAGAGCTGTTAGGTAGGGAGTTCCAGGATTTTGACCCAGCGACAATAAAGGAATGGCGATATATTTCCACGTCAGGATTGTGTGTGACTTGGAGGGGAACGTGCAGGTGGTGTTGTTCCCATGTGCCTGCTGCCCTTGTCCTTCTAGGTGGTAGAGGTCGCGGGTTTGGGAGGTGCTGTCGAAGAAGCCTTGGCGAGTTGCTGCAGTGCATCCTGTAGATGGTACACACTGCAGCCACGGTGCGTCGGTGGTGAAGGGAGTGAATATTTAGGGTGGTGGATGGTCTACCAATCAATCGGGCTGCTTTGTCCTGGATGGTGTCGAGCTTTTTGGAGCTGCACTCATCCAGGCAAGTGGAGAGTATTCCATCACACTCCTGACTTGTGCCTTGTAGATGGTGGAAAGGCTTTGTGGAGATAGGAGGTGAGTCACTCGCTGCAGAATACCCAGCCTCTGACCTGGTCTTGTAGCCACAGTATTTAAGTGGCTGGTCCAGTTAAGTTTCTGGTCAATGGTGGCCCCCAGGATGTTGATGGTGGGGGATTCAGCAATAGTAATGCCATTGAATGTCAAGGGGAGGTGGTTAGACTCTCTCTTGTTGGAGATGGTCATTACCTGGCACTTGTCCGACGCGAATGTTACTTATCGCTTATCAGCCCAAGCCTGGATGTTGTCCAGGTCTTGCTGCATGTGGGCACGGACTGCTTCATTATCTGAGGGATTGCGAATGGAACTGAACACTGTGCAATCATCAGTGAACATCCCCATTTCTGACCTTATGATGGAGGGAAGGTCATTGATGAAGCAGCTGAAGATGGTTGGGCCAAAGATACTGCCCTAAGGAACTCCTGCAGCAATGTCCTGGGGCTGAGATGATTGGCCTCCAACAACCACTACCATCTTCCTTTGTGCTAGGTATGACTCCAGCCACTGGAGAGTTTTCCCCCTGATTCCCATTGACTTCAATTTTACAAGGGCTCCTTGGTGCCACACTCGGTCAAATGGTGCCTTGATGTCAAGGGCAGTCACTCTCACCTCACCTCTGGAATTCAGCTCTTTTGTCCATGACTCGGAAATGTAGTAAACAATGTGGAGGATAGTAACAGACTTCAGGAGGACATAGACAGACTGGTGAAATGGGCAGACACATGGCAAATGAAATTTAATGCAGAGAAGCGTGAAGTGATACATTTTGGTAGGAAAAATTAGGAGAGGCAATATAAACTAAATGGAACAATTCTAAAGGGGGTGCAGGAACATGGAGACCTGGGGGTGTATGTACACAAATCTTTGATGGTGCCAGGACAAGTTGAGTCGGTTGTTAAAAAAGCATATGGGATCCTGAGATTTATTAATAGAGGCATAGAGTACAAAAGCAAGGAAGTTATGCCAGACCTTTATAAAGCACAGGTTAGGAGTATTGTATTCAATTCTGGGCACCACATTTTAGGAAGGATGTCAAGGCCTTAGAAAGGGTGCAGAAGAGATTTACTAGAATGGTGCCAGGGATGAGGGATTTTAGTTATGTGGAGAGACTGGAGAAGCTGGGGTTGTTCTCCTTAGGACAGAGAAGGTTAAGGAGAGATTTGATTGAGGTGTTCAAAATCATGAACGGTTTTGACAGAGTAAATAAGGAGAAACTGTTTCCAGTGGCAGAAGGATCGGTAACCAGAGGGCACAGATTTAAGATGATTGGCAAAAGAGTCAGAGGCGACATGAGGAAACATTTTTTTATGCAGCGAGTTGTGATGATCTGGAATGCACTGAAAGGGTGGTGGAAGCAGATTCAATAGTAACTTTCAAAAGGGAATTGGATAAATACTTGAAGGGAAAAAAAATACAGGGCTATGGGGAAGAGCAAGGGAATGGGCCTAATTGGATAGCTCTTTCAAAGAGCCGGTACAGACACAATGGGCCGAATGGCCTCATCCTGTGCTGTACAAACTATGATACTAATTTCACTTGGGGGTTTCATAGAAATACACACTTCCCTTCAATGGTGAACATAGATATTTTACAGTTAGGTGATTGGTTTGTATGTGTTGACTTGGGGAGTTGCAGTTTCTACACTGGAAATGGGCTTTTGGGATCAAGGGCAATCTGTCCAACCTCATAAAAAGTTTTTTTAACAGCCAGTGGTCAATTTTGGTGTAATGATTGTTAGTTGGCCACAGTACTCCAGAAAGGAAGTCCACATTCTAACAAATAATGTTGAGAGAGTCCGAGAGGGTCCATGATTCTCTGAGAGTGGGATTAATCAATTATTTTTTGTACATACATAAACCCACTGTTCCCTTTGATGTTAAAGTACAGAACTTCTCTGGTGCCTTATGGTGAGGGATGGTGTTGCCATAAATATGAAACCCACAACTTTGACTTGTTTGTTAAAGAAACACAGAACTGTATTATATTCATTGTTCCACATTCCTGGAACCATTTTATCTGTTGAGAAAAATAAACTTTTCAAACCATCTAAACAAACACACAGAACAGCAGCAACAACAAGGCAGTGACTCATACATGGCATCTGGTATGAACAGTTCCTTTTTCTGTTCTTAGGATCTCAGGTATCAAAAAACGAAGGTCTTCACAAATATACAAAGTAGTATTCAGCAAATGCCACATACATTATACAACACCATAAGGGAGTTTGGAGATTAGTATTTAATGACAATTATATTCAAATGAAGTTCAAACTATCATATGGTTTTGAGCTGATTACCAAATCAAAGAAAAACATTTACTTATAGCCATGTCTCTCAGAACCTGCCCTTTACAGAGGTTTCAATATGACTCGTATTACCATATACAGTGTTGAAACTTTAACAAGTTGTTATCTCACTGTATTGTCATAACAAATTATTTCTGTAATAAAAACAGAAATTGCTAGAAGCACACAGCAGGTCAGTCAGCATCTGTAAAAGATGGGTTTAATACCTTGGATGTATTCCCATCATCAGTTATTTTTGCTTTGACTAATGTGCATAATGTAAGGTTACTATAGTAACATCATTTCAAATTGGTGTAATGTGAATGGGAGCACATGTTTTTGAGTTACTATTCATTAACAGAAAACAGAATATCACATAACACTTTGTTTAATGTCAAATATGTTTCCACACTTAAAAAGCTTGATTGTTGGGAATTGTTCATGATTGTGCTACTGGTAAGATTTGCCCAAGGCTACTTTTGCCTTTTTACATAACTCACCACAATATTTGCACTTATATCCTTCTGTTTCTCACTACTAAAGGAAGAATTTTCATTTATATTGCATCTTTCACATACTGAGGACATTCTAAAGCACTTCATAGCCAATGAATTATTACATTCTTGTAATGTTTTCATGTAGATTATCATTTCCTTATAAATGTAAGTTCTTTTTTCTTTAACTACAAGTTTAAGTTTTGGTATCATAGAAATCCAAAAAGCTGCCTGATGTTTTAGTGGGTAAAACAGAACATTTGGTCTGGTACTGAACCATGCAAGCAGGAAGATCCCATGTTCAATCTGTACTGAGTTAACTAATCTGAGTCATGGTGATGGTGGGGCCTTGCAATTAACCTCAGCCTCTCAAGGGTAGAAAGGCAAAAACTCAACCATTCCTTTCTTGTTAGTTATCCATTGACTGCTACTGGAAAATGTCCACCTTTGGAAGTTGGGTAAGGACACGATTGGGCTCAAATGTGATGGTCCCCTCCTTCATGGTCAAACAGCCTTCAGCACTCAAGTGTTTAGTTTCACACTTGAAGAATAGTTAAATATACCTCGGCCTCCTACACTGTTCCAATGAAGCTCAACGGAAGCAAGAAGAACAGCACCTCAACTTCCAATTAGGCATTTTACAACCTTCTGGACTCAAAACTGATTTCAATAACTTCAGATCATAACCACTGCTCCCAGTTTTTCAGAGAGCAGGTGCTGGTAATGGTTCTGCTGTTGCCATTTACAGCTCCTCCAGACCCATATTTTATTTTACTTGTCCTATTACCACCCTCCTCGCCTTGTACTAAAATCCTTTTTGTCATTTAATCACTCCTGCCCTCCATCCTATCACAGACCTTCCCTTTGTTCTTTCCTCCCCTCCATTTCCTCCCTCCCCCTCCCCTCTTTGCCTGGCTCTGTACTTGCTTAAAAACTGTTCAATCTTTAACTTCTTCCAGTTCTGACAAAAGGTCATTGACCTGAAACATTAACTCTGTTTCTTTCTCCACATATACTGCCTGATTTGCTGAGTATTTCCAGCATTTTCTGTTTTTAGGTAAATATACCTGTACTTTTAATGACAACCCGGCATGGGTTACAGCCTTTCGGACAAGAGGGTAAGGGAAGAAAATAATGGAAAAAGATTCACAAACTGGAGAAAATAATTGATACATTTTTTTAGGAACAGAAACAAAGGGGAAAAAAACATGGTGGGAAGCTGCAAATAATGCCCCTTACCACCAGGTTCTGGCTGTCAGAGTGAAGAGCTTCCAATATGTTTGTTATAAGAGAGTAAGTAACCTAACACAATAAATATTTTGTGCATTAATGGTAATGTGAGATTTATATAATTTCAAGAATAAAATAGCAACTCCTTATTCTTCCTACACAGATCTTAAAAATTTGCCTCTCCCCATTAAATTATCACCTGATATCCAAATTAAGTAATCAATATCAGGTTTTAAGATGCTCTAATATTTTGTGAACAATAAATTTAAATACATAGCTTATTAAGTACACATAACTCTCCTCCTGAGTACAAGCACATTGAGTAATTGGGTAAATTCCTTCCAGATTGGAACTGAAAGACAAATAAGTGCTGGTAATAGCACTGGTGAAAGCAGTTCTCATGGATATAGATGTAGGTTTGACCTAGTTTGCAGAACTGGAAGCTTCTTTGGGATCTTTGTCCAAAGAAGTGATAACGTTCTTTCTTTTGTGTTACAGAAGATACTTGTTAAATAGTTGGCAGGTATCACATCCAAAATTTAGCAGTACAATAAGAGCATGAAATACCCGAGCAATATGATCATGTGGCTTTCATGGCACCCATCACACACATCGCACTATTTACAGCTTATATATGTAGCTACAGAGCAATATTAGGCCATTCTCCACAATCCCACATCTAGGACATTGGAATCATCGGCAAATTTCGTACTACAAGCAAGCCACGTTTGTAAACTCCACATCAGTGGTTAAAGTGATGAAGTTTGGCAAAATAAACAAAAATGTGGAATATGTACTCAGTGGGAACATACAAGAGGTGTCAGAGCAGGAGAGAAATCTCAGAACATTGGTCAATAATACCAAAAACAAATTAGACCTGCTTTGCACCACAACAGAGGCATCAAAATCAATTGGTGTTGATGCAAAACTTTTGAAATTAGGCCCCAAATCTTCATTATCATTAACTGTATACAGCACATTACCATGCCTGCCGCTATGCCCACGTGACACCTTTTACAAAAATATCCTATACTTGCACTCTCCCCGCTAGCAGGAATCCAATAAGTTAATGCAGAGTACAAAACTGATTGCCAGAAACAAGCCCTGCACAGAGCCATGAGATGGCAATCTCACGTATCAGACTGCCAGTAAATGTGGGACAGTTGGTCGGTTGTATCCAGTGATCTCTGCTAGAAGATGGCCAAATGTGGACAATGGATGAGGACAGGTCAAGCTTCACCTTTGACACTCCCCATAGTCAAATAATCTGTCAATGCATGCTGCCTACATGAGGAATGTCCACTTGGTTGAGGAGTGGGCTCCCAGCAGGAAGTACAACTTCAAAATTTGCAGGCGACCACCAAATTGGGGGATATAGTAAATACTGAGGAAGACTGCGACAAAATACAAGAAGACATCAATAAACTTGCAGAATGGGCATGTAATTGGCAAATGAATTTCAATATAGATAAGTGTGAGGTAATGTGTGAGTTACATTCTGGTAGGAAGAATAAGGAGGCCACATACTGCTTGGATAATAAGAGACTAAATGGGGTCGAGGAGCAAAGGGATCCGGGGTGTAGATACACAAATCATTAAAAGTATGGATAATAGGTTAATAAGGCCATAAAAAAAGCAAACCAAGCACTGGGGTTCATTTCTAGAGGGATGGAATTGAAAAGCAGAGAAGTTAGGTTAAACTTGTATCAAACCTTGATTAGACACCCTTAGAGTACTGTGCACAGTCCTGGTCTCCATATTATAAAAAGGATATAGAGGCACTGGAGAAAGTGCAAAATAGATTCACAAGGATGATACCGGAACTGAGAGGATATGTTATGAAGAAAGATCCAAAGAGGAGACATATAAAATTGCCAGAAAAAGCGGCAAGCCTGAGGATTGGGAGCAGTTCAGAATTCAGCAAAGGAGGACAAAGAGATTGATTAAGAGGGGGAAAATAGAGTTTGAGAGTAAACTAGCTGGGAACATAAAAACTGACTGTAAAAGATTCTATAAATATGTCAAGAGAAAAAGATTAGTGGAGACAAATGTAGGTCCTTTACAGTCAGAAATGGGGGAAATTATAATGAGGAACAAAGAAATGGCAGAACAATTAAACACATACTTTGGTTCTGTCTTCACAAAGGAGGACACAAATAACCTGCCAGAAATGTTAGGGAACCAAGGGTCTAGTGAGAGGGAGGAACTGAAGAAAATCAGTATTAGTAAAAAATTAGTGCTAGGGAAATTAATGGGGCTAAAGGCTGACAATTCCCCAGGGCCTGATAATCTACATCCCAGAGTACTAAAGGAAGTGGCCCTGGAAATAGTGGATGCATTGGTGATCATCTTTCTATAGAATCTGGTACAGTTCCTACAGATTGGAGGGTGGCAATGTAACCCCACTATTTAAAAAAGGAGGCAGAGAAAAAACAGGGAATTACAGACCAGTTAGCCTAACATCAGTAGTGGGGAAAATGCTAGAGTCTATTATAAAAGATGTGATAACAGAACACTTGGAGGGCATTAATGGGATTGGACAAAGTCAGCATGGGTTTATGAAAGGGAAATCATGCTTAACAAATCTACTGGAGTTTTTTGAGGAGGTAACTGGTAGAATAGATAGGGGAGAACCAGTGGATGTGGTGTATTTGGATTTTCAGAAGGCTTTTGATAAGGTCCCACACAAGAGGTTAGTGTGCAAAATTAAAGCACATGGGATTGGGGGGAATATACTGGCATGGATTGAGAATTGGTTGACAGACAGGAAAGAGAGTAGGAATAAACGGGTCTTTTTCCAGATGGCAGGCAGTGACTGGTGGGGTACCGCAGGGATCAGTGCTTGGGCACGAGTTATTCACAATATATATTAATGATTTGGATGAGGGAACTAAATGTAACATTTCCAAGTTTGCAGACAACACAAAGCTGGGGTGGAATGTGAGCTGTGAGGAGGATGCAAAGAGGCTCCAATGCGATTTAGACAAGTTGGGTGAGTGGGCAAGAACAAGGCAGATGTAGTATAACGTGGATAAATGTGAGGTTATCCACTTTGGTTGTAAAAACAGAAAGGCAGATTATTATCTGAATGATGATAGATTGGGAAAAGGGGAGGTGCAACGAGACCCGGGTGTCCTTGTACACCAGTCGCTAAAAGCGAGCATTCAGGTGCAGCAAGCAGTTAGGAAGGCGAATGGTACGTTGGCCTTCATTGCAAGACGATTTGAGTACAGGAGCAGGGATGTCTTACTGCAGTTATACAAGGCCTTGGTGAGACCACATCTGGAGTATTGTGTGCAGTTTTGGTCTCCTTATCTGAGGAAGGATGTCCTTGCCATGGGGGGAATGCAACGAAGGTTTACCAGACTGATTCCTGGGATGGCAGGACTGACATATGAGGAGAGATTGGGTCGACTAGGCCTATATTCACTAGAGTTTAGAAGAATGAGAGGTGATCTCATCGAAACATATAAAATTCTAACAGGACTAGACAGACTAGATGCAGGGATGTTCCCGATGGCTGGGGAGTCCAGAACCAGGGGTCACATTCTCAAGATACAGGGTATGCCATTTAGAACAGAGATGAGGAGAAATTTCTTCACTCAGAGGGTGGTCAACCTGTGGAATTCTCTACCACAGAAGGCAGTGGAGGCCAAGTCATTAGATGTATTTAAGAAGGAGATAGATATATTTATTGATGCTAAAGGGATCAAGGGATATGGGGAAAAAGCAGGAACAGGGTACTGAGTTAGACGATCAACCATGATCATTTTGAATGGCGGAGCAGGCCTGAAGGGCCGAATGGCCTACTCTTGCTCCTATTTTCTATGTTTCTATGTCTATGTTTCTATGAAAGGCTGAACAGGCTGGGACTCTCTTCTCTAAAAAAGAGAAGGATGAGGGGTGACCTAACAGAGGTCTTTAAGATAATGAAAGGGTTTGATAGGGTAGATGTAGAGAAGATGTTTCCACTTGTGGGGAAGACCAAAACTAGGGGCCATAAATATAAGATAGTCACTAATAAATCCAATAGGGAATTCAGGAGAAACCTCTTTACCCAAAGAGTGGTTAGAATGTGGAACTCGTAGCCACAAAGAGTAATTCAGGCAAATATCTTAGATGCATTTAAGGGCAAGCTACTTAAGCACTGAGGGAGAAAGCAATAGAAGGATATGCTGATAGTGTAAGATGAAGAGGGGTGGGAGGAGGATTGTGTGGAGCATAAACGTTGGCATAGACCAGCTGAGCCGAATGGCCTGTTTCTGTGTTGTAGACTCTATGTAACTATGTAGCATTTGCGAAGCTATGTTCCAGCATTAGTTAGTGCTTTCAGGACAGAAGGGGAGAAATTTGCAGGACAGGAGAAAATTGATATATTTGAAAAAAGCTGAAGTAGAGTGAGTGCATTTGTGTAGTCAGTTCTAGCTGTATGGTTAGTGAATAATTTTTCTCAGCTGTTCATAAGCAGAGCTGCCTTTTCTAGCTGGTTGTGATATTTCAGAAATATCTTCATGACCTTGCTTTTACACTTTACGTCTAGCAAGATACCGGGTAAACTTGGATCAAGAATAATATTGTGAGGAAATCCAGGCGATTGAGATATTGTACTGTAGATGATTTCATTACAACTTCAATTTTGGCATGTAATGGTGGAAAATCAGTTCAAGCTTAATTTCTCCACATGGAAGATAATCCAGAAAGAAGGGAAAAAGAGAACAGCTGGGCTACAAGCCCTCGCATCAAATTCACACTGCTATCTTCAGAGGTGAGCATTTTTATATGTCCCAAATAACTATTAGAGATACTACATTGTATAAATAAATTTATCATGAGGCTACATTTTACAAGTCCTCTTATGTGGAAATCAATGAAGGGAAAATTGAAGGGTTTACGCTCGGGGCAGGTGTGCAAGGACTCTAAGTTTATGGAGTATACAACACCCACAAAACAATAAAATTTGGCATTTGATCACAAGTACTACAGAAGGCTAAAACTAGGCATATGTCAGATTGGCATCATTTTCTCTTTAAAACCTACCTCTTTGATTAAGCTTTTGGTCACATGTCCTAATATCTCCTTACGTGGCTCGGTGTCAAATTTTGTTTGATAATCGCTCCTCTGAAGTGCCTTGGGACGTTTAACTACGTTAAAGGCACTATATAAATGCAAGTTGTTGTTGCTACTTTTTCTCCTCTCTTTTCCTGAAGATAATGACTCATAGAATCATAGAAAGGTTACAGCACAGAAGGAGGCCATTCAGCCCATCGAGTCCACGCCGGCTCTATGCAAGAGCAATCCAGCTAGTCCCACTCCCCCGTCCTATCCCCCTAGCCCTGCAATTTTTTTCCTTTCAAGTATTTATCCAGTTCCCTTTTGAAGGCCATGATTGAATCTGCCTCCACCAACCCCTCGGGTAGTGCATTCCAGATCCTAACCACTCGCTATGTAAAAAAGTTTTTCCTCAAGTCACCTTTGGTTCTTTTGCCAATCACCTTAAATCTATGTCCTCTGGTTCTTGGGAACAATTTCTCTCTATCTACTCTGTCTAGACCCTTCATGATTTTGAATACCTCTATCAAATCTCCTTGCAACCGTTTCTGTTCCAAGGAGAATAACCCCAGCTTCTCCAGTCTATCTGCGTAACTAAAGCCCCTCATCCCTGGAATCATTCTAGTAAATCTTTTCTGCAACCTCTCTAAAGGACCTCACATCCTTCCTAAAGTGTGGTGCCCAGAATGGGACACAATACTCCAGTTTTGGCCGAACCAGTGTTTTATAAAGGTTCATCATAACTTCGATACTTTTGTACCCTATGCTTCTATTTACAAAGCCCAGGATCCCGTATGCTTTTTTAACCGCTTTCTCAACCTGCCCTGCCACCTTCAACGATTTGTGCACATATACCCTCAGATCTCTCTGTTCCTGTACCCCTTTTAGAGTTGTGCCCTCTCGTTTAAATTGCTTCTCCTCGTTCTTCCTACGGAAATGTATCACTTTGCTTTTTTCTGCGTTAAATTTCATCTGCCACGTGTCCGCCCATGCCACCAGCCTATCTATATCCTCTTGAGGTCTATCACTATCCTCCTCACTGTTCACTACACTGCCAAGTTTTGTGTCATCTGCAAATTTTGAAATTGTGTCCTGTACACCCAAGTCCAAATCATTAATATACATCAAAAAAAGCAGCGGTCCCAGCACCGACCCCTGGGGAACACCACTGCACACCTCCCTCCAGTCCAAAAAATAACTGTTCATCACTACTCTGTTTCCTGTCACTTACTCAATTCTGTATCCATGTTGCTACTGCCCCCTTTATTCTACGGGCTGCAATCTTGATGATAAGCCTACCATGCTGCACTTTAATCAAACATCTTTTGAACGACAATATACATCACATTAACTGCATTGCCCTCATGCACCCTCTCTGTTACCTCATCAAAAAACTATCAGGTTAGTTAAACATGATCTGCCTTTAACAAATCTATGCTGGCTTTCCCTAATCAATCCACACTCGTCCAAGCGACTGTTAATTCTGTCTCGGATTATCGTTTCTAAAAGTTTCCCCACCACTGAGGTTAAACTGACTGGCCTATAGATGCTGGGTTTATCCTTACATCCATTTTTGAACAAGGATGTAACATTTGCAATTCTCCAGTCCTCTGGCACCACCCCCGTATCTACAAATGTTAGAAAGATAATGGCCAGTACCTCTGCAATTTCCACCTTTACTTCCCTCAGCAACCTAGGATGCATCCCATCTGGACCGGGTGACTTATCTACTTTAAGTACAGCTAACCTTTCAAGTACCTCCTCTTTATCAATTTTTAGCCCATCCAGTATCTCAACTATATCTTCCTTTACTGAGACTCTGGCAGCATCTTCTTCCTTGGTAAAGACAGATGCAAAGTACTCATTTAGTCCCTCGGCCATCCCCTCTGCCTCCATGAGTGGATCTCTTTTATGGTCCCTAATCGGCCCCACCCCTCCTCTTACTACTCGTTTACTGTTTACATGCCTATAGAAGACTTTTGGATTCTCTTTTATGTTGGCCGCCAGTCTATTCTCATCCTCTCTCTTTGCCCCTCATTTCTTTTCTCACTTCCCCTCTGAACTTTCTATATTCGCATGCTATAGTACTTTTGCATGAGCACTTAATGCACTCTGGTACTTTGTCCAAGTGTCCATTTTCCATGTGTAAGCCTAGAGTGTCAGCAGTTTCTTCATTCATTATACGATACAAAAAACTTTGATGAATAAGAATAATGGGTAAGGTGAATATGGAATGACACAAGCTCTCCTGATGATTCAGTGGGTAGATGCCCCAGATGATATGGTACTGAATCATAATGATGATATTGAATCCCTGGTTTGTGCAGTTATTCAATCTCATTAGGATCAATGGTGAGAAGTGTACAATTGACCTTGATGCCTCTGGACAAAAGAAGGGAAAATCAACCAGGATTCCTGCTCCTAATAATGGTTGAGACCCTTACTTGAAAAATATATGCACATGTAAACACTGGGTAAGGACAAGCTTGGCTCCATGGAGATAGTGAATAGGTGTATACTCCACCCTGCCCTTGCCAGTTGGCATGAATTGTCTATCCTTACACATGAGTAAGGTACCAAAGAGCTGCTAGTGCCTGAGGAAGTGTGGCCAGTACAACACACTGCCTTCAGAACAGGAGGGAAGAGAAGGGAAGTAAACCAAGAGGAAAAAAACATGAGCCAGATTTTCCACTCTGCCCTTGCCAGCTCATGATTTTCTGCCAATTTTCTTCAAAGGGCGGAAAATCGCAGGCTGAATAGCGCATATGTGGAAGACCCCAGCTATGATCTAGTGTTTTCTTTGCTAGGAGAACTAGAATTACTGTCCCAGGATTTCAACATGAACGGTAATGCCTAAAAATAAAAATAAACCTCATACTCCGGCAGATAAAAGTTTAAAGGAGAACTGAAATGTTGCAGCAAGCCACGCCTACTCTGCATCAGATTGCATGATGGACAAGACATGTATAAGATTTCTACAATGAATACTGATAAGATGACCACTCTGGCAGATGAGAATAAAAGACTGATACTGTCAATGTGAAGTATGATTGTGTTCCAAGAATAATTAGCTTGGATATCATTACTTGGTGCGTAAGATAATGAAACTTTGGAAAATGTTGTATTTCCGTTTCAGCAACACATGACAGACAATAGGTACATCATGCCCCACATTTTCTAGATGCAGCTGACATTACCAGTTCTACCTGGAGAGGGACTTGCAGAAAGCATGTTCCATGTCCTACACACAGAGCTGCACAATTAAGTAAATTATAAAAGGCTGAATGACCTGTATACCAGTAATTGCTGAGTGCCCTTCAATTTAGAAGCCAACAGCCTTTGCTTCAAGCTTTCATGTACTAGCACATGAGAAACAGCTTCAGGTTTACCAATTTGATCATTAATGTGGAGATTTACAATTATAATGTGAAACACTCATTTTTCAAAATATGTCTTGCTACTATTTTTGAGATGTAGGACACAGCAATAGAGAGAGGAAATAGGAGCATAGACTCGGAAGATAGAGTGGTAGAGCAGCCAGCAACTTTTAGGGAGCTCCATGGAGGTAAACCTTCAGGGCAGCAGATTCCTCTGTGTGGTTGGGGAGCAAGTGCGATTCTGCTGCTGCCAGGAACAGCAGTCACCCAACTTCCCATCCATTATTTGGTGTGAGTGCAGATTCCAAGGGGGTAGTCCTACCTGGGACTCATCCGACAGCACTCACTGGGGGTAGAATTTCCATGGGGGTTCTCCCTATCTCCCAACGTAACTTTGGCAGAAGATTGGCAGAAGATCTGGAGAAACTCGTAAATGGTAAATATTGTGGTAACACTGGCAATCTAAAGGTTAATAATAAAGTGATCATGTTCAGGAAAGAATTTTTACAGAGTTGCATAGAATTTGCATGTTTTCTCATGTCGCGGTACAGCAGAGACTATACCACACAATACTGATACACAACACGTGCAGATCCAACACTGAGGTTCCAACAGTTCAGTCAACCTGGGAGGTACTGACTGCTGAGAGTGTCAGTGTTCTTGTCGTGGGGCGTAGGTCTACCTGGGATGGAGGAGCTGGACTAAAATTACCCAGGCAATGGCTGTGGGTGGGTGGTTTCTTCCCCTCTTCTTCTGAAGCTAGTGACACATGCTAGGGTACAGCAGCCCTCTGCTACCTCACCCAAGTCGCCATTTTTCATATTTAAATCTAGGCAGTGAAGTTCAGCAAGCTATTTTATCATGATGGCATCACAATCGTGCCCAATCTGTCCTCATCTGACATTTACACACATAGCCTTTCTAACAAGGGTCATTGGGTAAGCAATCAAAAGTGATAACCCTGCCTAATTTTCCCCGTCTCTAGCCTAGAGCCACTGTAACATCTGTATAACTCTTGCAGCTGGGATCAGCTAGGTCAACAAAGACTGGGGATTGCATTTGGGACCTACATTGCATTTAACAATTGAGTCATTGGATGGAGAGCCATCCCTCTAACAACTTTAATTAAATGTCAGCCTTGGCTCAGTGGTAGCACTCTTGCTGCTGAGTCAGAAGGTTATGGGTTCAAGCCCCATTCCAGTACTGCAGCACTTAATCACTGCTTACACTTCAGTGCAGTACTGACAGAGGTGCCGTCTCAGATGAGACTTTAAGCCGAGGTCCCATCTTCCTTCTCAGTTGGACGTAAAAGATCCCATGGCACTATTCGAAGAAGAGCAGGGAAGTTCTCCCTGGTGTCCTGACCAACAGTTATCCCTCAACCAACTTCACTAAAACAGATTATCTGGTCATTATCTTTTTGCTGTTTGTGGGACCTTGCTGTGCGCAAATTGGCTGTTGCGTTTCTCTACATTACAACAGTGACTACACTTCAAAAGAACTTCATTGGCTGTGAAGTGCTTTGGAAAGTCCTGAGGTCATGAAAGGTATTATATAAATACAAGTTCTTTCGTTTTTTCTTTTGACTTTTATGTAAAAATATACATAAACCAATATCGAAGATAGCCAGTGTATGGGTAGTCAAAACCAATTTAAATTTTTCTGTACCAGCAGGGTAAGAGGGTTGGGGATAATGGAACCAATGTGAGAGAGCAGGAAGAGGGAAAGGAGGATAGACAAATAGGATGGGAAGGGGAAAGGAGCGAGGAAGGGAGGCAGAGGAGGGGGAAAAGAGGGGAGGGTGAGAAGGAGAGTGGAAGGGGAGGAGGAAGCGGAGGAGTAAGACAGTAGGAAAGGAGAGGATTGAGTAGGAGAGGTAGGGAACAGGGAAGTGGGTTAGGTGAAGAAGGAGGTGAAGGGGAGCAGGGAGAGGACTGGGAGGAAGAGGAAGGGAAACAGAAGGGAGAGGGGAGAAGAAGGGATTGAGGCATAGAAAGGCCAGCCATCGGGGGAGGAGAAATCTAGCCAGCGGGTGAGGGGGGAGCTGTGGGTCGAAAATTCAGTCGAGGGGTTGTTACTGTAAAAGGGGAAATGAAATGGAGTAGGAGTAGCATTTGAGGGAGATGGGAACCAATAGGAAGTTAAGAAGTGAGGGGTGGTGGGATTACAGGCAGTTGAAACAGGAGATGCAGCTAGCGGTAAGCGAATGGTAATTCGAGGCAGTAGGGGATGGTTGGCGGGGGGAGTAAATGAAATTCACAACTTGCTGCCCGGAGTGGGGGGTGTTTCAGTCTGAGGGGGAGGTGGCAGCATGTGTTTATTGGGTGGAGGATGGGAAGCTTTTGGTTTCATTCATCATTTTACGTTGTCGATCTCGCTCAGACGCTGGGACTAACACTGACATTTTAAGATACTGCTTTGCTACTTGAATTTGTTGTCTTCCAGTCATAATACCTCAAGAATTTTTGAGTCATCTCAGTTTCTGTTTCTTCATTTTGTGGGGTAAAGCATTCCGTAATATACTGCGTGGGAAGGGGGTGGGGGGAGAATGGGGCTGCAAACTTGCTGTGAGTGTGGGAAATGTGGGCTAAAATCTTGCTCAGCGATGGCAAGGGGACTGAAATCTTGTTCCAAAGGAGGGATCTGGAACTTTGCCCATTGGGAGGGGGAGGGAGTCAAAATCTTGTGTTGTGTTAGGTTATGTTGATAGCACTACCTACTGGTGCGGTCCCTTTGGAATCCTGAAACCACTCACCAATTTTAATATATAATACTTTTGTATACAATAAGTGCAGAAAATGCAAGTCAGTCAGCAATTGAAAGAGACTATTGTTTTAGTTTGGCTGGCAGGGTTAAGATGGAGAAATCCAATTGCATGACTGACCCCAAAAAAAATCTATGAAGAGTCCCATCCAAAACTTTAACCTATTTTTTTTCTTTCAAATACTGACTGACCTGTGCATTTCCAGCATTTTCAACTTTGAATTCAGATTTCCAGCATTTCTGCTTTTTCTTTTCTTCTCTGTGATTGTTCATTTTTAACTGCATTTTACTGGGTTTTAGTAACATAGCCAAAAATCATTAGAGGTATCAAAAATAGAAGAATGTCACTTCAAACCAGCTGCTGTGCTTTTTAAAGTCGCAGTGCAAACAAAGCCCTATTCTGTAAGCTGGCATGTGTGCCAGGATGTGACATCATAAGCACACCATAGCCAAGACACAAATAATTAGCAAAGCAACTGGCCCTGAGACTCTAAGTGAGATTTTAACAGATAGTTCTCAGACTGTAATGCAAAATTGTTTTGAACATGACAGTATACTGTACGTAGCTACACATCATGGGAAGAGTAAGGAACATAGGAACAGGAGTAGGCCATTCAGCCCCTTGAGCCTGCTCTGCCATTTGATAAGATCATGGCATGATCTGTGATCTAACTCCATATACCTGCCTTTGGCCCATATCCCTTAATACCTTTGGTTGCCAAAAAGCTATCTATCTCAGATTTAAATTTAGCAATTGAGCCAGCATCAATTGCCGTTTGCGGAAGAGAGTTCCAAACTTCTACCACCCTTTGTGTGTAGAAATGTTTTCTAATCTCACTCCTGGCTCTAATTTTTAGACTGTGCCCCCTACTGGAGTTAGTTATATGATTAAATTGAAACATAACTCCAAACATTTTATAAATAACTATTGAAAGCAGCGTAACCACAGACAATTAATGAAAATAAGCTGCCAGTGATTTTATACTTATCTTTCTCATCAAGAAGTTCTGCTCTGAAAAATACTGGATCAACATCAATCAGCTTATGTTGTGAAATCTGATGGTAAATCTGAGTTAACAACACAGATAAAAGATTATCTCTTCCCTTTTCTGAAGGTGATATTTTGATATCAGTTGACCATTTTCATTCATAACAGATCCTGACTGACAGATCATAAAAAATTGACCTGCAAAATATTTCCTGCCCCTTTGTATCCCTGCATGCATTATTGAAGATCAAAGTCACGCTATTGGAATAATCAAGTAAAAACAAGTCTGTTCTACTTAAATGGGCACTGAAAGAAGCTGTCTACAGACATTTTTTTCTTATTCACCTTGTTATCTAGAATATCTAGCCCCAACAGCGTGTGTTACAGTCTTGGAAAAAAAAGACATTACAAGACGTGAAGGACAATGCTGGGCACTGACATTGAATGGTCCAAAGAGAAAGATTCCACCAGCACAACATCACCCTCAATAGCTGGAACAAAAATATTGACGTTTTCCTTCATTCGATAGACTTTGTCACGAAGTATATTATTAGTTTGCTTTTCCTTCACGACTGAAACCTAGAACTTCTGCTTGCTTTGAACTGATTGGCTTCTGATTAACTTCAAGAGGAAAAAAAGAAAAGCTTAAATAATGACAGCTGTTTTAATGTAAGCGGAACACAGGTGTCCTTTCATGTGTCACAAGAAAAATTAATTATTGCAAAAAAAAATTCATCACATCACTGCATATTGAGTTGACCAATTTGCTGAGCAAAACAGAATAATTCAGCTCCTCTAGTTATTCAAATGGAGCTGAAGGATTTCCATATTTTCATTAATTTAATCTGTACCTACTCTCCCCAAATTTGGCGCATTAAGTGGATGGTCAATGCAAATAATTCCACTGGTTTCATATATTTTCACTTTTCTCACGCACAATATTCAGAACCATTATCAAATACCAGAAGGCCTCAGAACGGTGCAATACAGAACATATGTGAACTAATATAGTTACTTTCTATTGTGATAACATGTTACTTAAGTGTGTACTTTATTCAGAATGCATTTTATTTCCAAATCACTGCCCTTCTCCCCTGAAAGTGCTGACTGTTTTTGCAATAATGTTATGTGGATGCCAGCAGGCCGCTGCTACCTCATGTTTGAGCTCAGAAGTAAGTGTTAGCAGGCTATTCAACCTCAGTTGAACTTGTACTGTTCTTACCTGACCTCCACACATGTACTTTCCAGCAAGGCTCAATGGATAACCAGATCAGGAACACTAGCTGGGGGTTATTTTTACTTTCAGCGGGGCCAGAAAACTGGCGGTTACAGATCAGCCACCCTGCCCGATTTTCCTTGCCCCCACGAAATGAAAATGACCCCTGCTGACTTTTGCCCCTCTCCAACCCAGAAGCACTGAGATCAATTGTAGCATCCAAACTGCTGCACTCTGTATAATTATCTGGCTCAGCGCAGGCCAGGAATCAAACCTTGGAATTTCAGGTCTGTATCGCTTAATGCTACACAGAGCAGTCCATTTAGGCACTAGGCCAGCGTTTCCCAAACTGTGGGGCACGCGTTGATGCGCGCACAAAATCACACGGCTGCATTTTATTTGTACCTTCAACTCGATGTCATGGATCACGCCGCTTTTAACCCATAACCAATACAAACTTTGCGATGCACGCTTGGCCCTTTGTTTCCTCCGTGCTGTTTGTTTCGGAGTGATGGAAGGAGAGGCGTCCTTGGCTCAACTGTATCGGGTGCCTGAAGGGGTGTCAACCTCCATTTGCAGCGCGGTCACTGTCAATCCGGCAGACGTCAACATTTTTTCCCACCGAACTGCCAGGTCAGTTGCCAATTGGTAACAAGGCGAGGAAGGGAATGGCTTGCATTGCAGTATGTGGCAATAAAACCACCCCTTCGAGTTAAATGTTTTTCCCCTTTTCCCAGTTTTTTTGGGGGTCTGGTTATGTCTCCTTTCTCTCCTCCCCATAGAAAATCTTTGCAGAGAGAAGCAGGCCCATCCAAGTCACTGAGGAAAATGGTTTGTTTTATTTTTATACTTGTGATTTATTGAATTTTGTTTTAGGTTTTGTATTTAGTTAAGATATCAGCAAATATAAAATGTTTATGTTTTTGGTGGGGGGGGGCAGAGAGTGCTCACCTTCGATACTGTGGGGCAGGAGTCAAAATAGTTTGGGAAATGCTGCACTAGGCCATTTAGACACTCCACAATGGGCCATAATTTACTGTCAAGGTGAAGCTAATGGCGCACGCATTATTTATGCGCAAATGCCACAGCAAGTTGAGGCGAGGGCAGATGTGCGGTTAAACGCGGATTTCCAAAAATTGCTGTCCAAGATGTGCCACTCCGCTGTTAGCTTATCGAAAACGGAGTCTCAGTGCCTGCCTCACCAGTGAAGTGCATTGAATGGCGTGAAGTTCCTATATTTGCGCGGTAGATACGAACTAAATTCGCCACAGAAAGTTAAGTCTTGTCCATTTCAGTTTAAATGCCCTTTTAATGACAAGATAAGTGTTAATTACTGCCAGTCAACCTCTCTGGCCCTGAAAATTAACTATTACAAGTGTAGAGTCTCATTCCTTCAGGTTTTAATTGTTGTTGGAAATTTCAAAAATGGAAAATATTAACTTAAATTTTTTTTAAACTTTTCCTTTCTGTCTGTTTTTGTCTCTCACTCTCTTAATCCAATCTTTCTTTCCCTCTCTTTATTTCTCTTTCTGTACCTGATTTGACATTGAATTCACTATTCTAAATTACACTTCCTTGTTCAGACTCTGCCCTGTTCATTTAACAATCTTTCAATCTGATTTGGTTATGGAAATACACAGTTGCTTGTCCTGTTCCCTTTGGTCCCAGATGCCCTGTTTTCCACGGTGTGACATTATCATCTTGCACTTTCAGCAACTTGCCACGCAAAATTTTTTAAAACCTAAATGTACAAGGACAAGTCTAACTAACAGCAGACGCCGTTCGATGCCCTGCCACAGCAAATTATGGCCCAATATGTTTCTATTTGTCTTATAAATTGTTGTTTTTGTGTTGAGAACCATAAGAGGCACAGGCATGATAGGCTGAATGGCCTCCTTCTGTGCTGTAACATACCATGAAGACTAGATGTGGAGATGCCGGTGATGGACTGGGGTGGACAAATGAAAGGAGTTGCACAACACCAGGTTATAGTCCAACAGCTGTTGGACTATAACCTGGTGTTGTGCAACTCCTTACATATGAAGACTAGATGCAGCTGTGCTTCACCAGGCGAGTGGCTAAAGTGCATTGAATGGCGTGAAGTTCCATAAGCTGTTGGACTATAACCTGGTGTTGTGCAACTCCTTACATATGAAGACTAGATGCAGCTGTGCTTCACCAGGCGAGTGGCTAAAGCAGTGTGTCCTTGCCCAGAACCAATTAAACAATCTGAAATCCTGTGCTTCTCTCTGCCTCATCTGTCTGAAAAAATTGAAAACCTTGGGGCTTTTCTCCAGAAAATACTGACACTTGCTGGTTTATGACCCTTGGATGCCAGGTTATGCCAATCCATTGGGAAAACCTCTGCACTTTATATGAATATACATAGCTGGAAATCAATTGTAGTTTATTCCATTTCAATATTTGGGGTAATTTTCAGTAAATATTATTCCATGATTGAGTAGAATGAGCCTATATTCTCTGGAGTTTAGAAGAATGAGAGGTGATCTCATTGAAACGTATAAAATCCTTAGAGGGCTTGACTGGGTAGATAGTGAGAGGCTGTTTCCCCTGGCTGGAGAGTCTAGAACTAGGGGTCACAGTCTCAAGATAAGAGGTCGGCCATTTAGGCCGAGATGAGGAAACATTTCTTCACTTAGAGGGTTGTGAATCTTTGGAATTCTCTACCCCAGAGGGCTGTGTATGCTCAGTCGTTGAGTATATACAAGATTAAGATTGGTAGATTTTTGGACACTAAGGGAATCAAGGAATATGGGGACCGGTCGAGAAAGTGGAGTTGAGGTAGATGATCAGCTTATTAAGAACATCATCTTATTGAATGATGGAACAGGCTCGAGGGGCCATATGGCCTACTCTTGCTCCTATTTCTTATGTTCTTATCTCCAATCTCTACTTTGATTTTTAAATGCCATTATGGTGAATTCAACATGACAATGATGCCTGTGACAAGAGTTATCACAAGCCAATAGGAACTTTTCACACGTACTGGATGCATTTTCCATGTCATTCTGGACCAATACACAAGTGATTTCTAACCCAGGTACAAGTAAATTGAACAATAATTGGAAACATACATACAATCTGGAACATTTCTGTTCAAATTTTTCACTCATCCAGCGATAATCCAATGTGAAATTCTTCAGTATTTCCTAGAAAATGTGATGTTTCCGAACAAAAAATGGCATCACTTGAAAACGTCTCAGATTTAAATCTGATATCTGATGTGCTCGATTAAAGAAGATGGCCCCTTTTATTATATGTGTGCAGTTGGTTTTAAGAGAATTAGAAGCGAGTAGATTACTTTTTAAACAGAGAATCAGGACATCTCAGTGTCATTAAAAATCATGGTTCTACATAGAAAACCTGTTAGAGTCATAGAAATCATAGAAAGGTTACAGCTCAGAAGGAGGCCATTCGGCCCATCGAGTCCATGCCGGCTCTATGCGAGAGCAATCCAGCTAGTCCCACTCCCCTGCCCTATCCCAATAGCCCTGCACATTTTTTCCTTTCAGGTACTTAACCAGTTTCCTTTTGAAAGCCACCAATGAATCTGCCTCCACCACCCCCCTGGCAGTGCATTCCAGATCCTAATCACTCGCTGTGTAAAAAAGTTTTTCCTCATGTCACTGTTCCTAGTGAAACTAATGGCAAATATAGACTTCTTATGCAGATGATAGTATGTAATAACTAAACAAATTGTTTGAAAGACAGTCTGGATATAGCTGCACGGGATTACAGAATACACTTTCCACCCACTGAAAGAATTAGATTGGGTAAATAATTTTTTTTTAAAAGCACATTTTCACAGAATTTGAGGAATTTACAGTGATATGACTGATGATAAACAGGAGTGTTGTGAATTTTCTATATTTTGGTTTGGCTGTAGATGTGATATGTATACATATATACATTTATTTGCGATAACACTTGTCGTTAACCAGGAGAGCGATAGAATTAAATCTAGAACATCATTCCTCTCCTATTGCTGAGAAAACCATACTGCACTTACAACCTGTTGTGCAGAACTGAAGCAGGAAAAGTTGTACAGTAGTGATTCCAACAATACGTTAAACATTTTAATGCGTGTACTGAGCTCAAGTGGCGGTCTTCCTGACTGCAGAAATATTTGCAGTCTTCAGGTTTGAGATGGCACTGTAAATGGTTATTAATCATATCTTGTTGATGAGATATTCAGCCAGGCACATCTGGAGAGGTCACATGATACAAGGAGAATATTAATGCAGCTTCTCTGTATGAGCCCTTTTAAAATTAACTAAAAGATAAAAATCTACCTTTTAAAAAAATTATCCCCACACAAAATGGAAAAATACACAGTACTGCAGAAGAAGAGCGAACATGTAGCAAGACAAGGAGAGTCGCATGACATTGCAGGCTCACAGGAAGATGGGGGGGGGAACCCCTGCACATTGTAGACCCAAGAACATGGTGCATATTCACCCCACTCAGGCAGGTTGACAAACAGAGTAATGGTCACTTGTAGCCTGTGTCTATGCAGTGTTGCAAAATAGATGCAGCAAATTTACTGTCTACAGTCAACTGGAGAATGTTAACAGTTAGCGTCACAAAGGTACCAAGGTATCTGCTAGATACATTTTTGAGGTTCTTCACATAAAGGTTGACGCTTCTCCCGGTTCACAGCACTTGCAGTTTATTTTGAATTAAGTTGCTAGCGGGTGATGAAGCCAGTGGGAAGTTAGGAAGGGGGTGATGTCCTGACGTGTTTGGTACAATGTCCTGGAATAACAGTGATCAGAGCAGGTCAAGACGAGATTAGAGACTTGATGGGACGGTGGCTCCAAAATGCAATTTGTGGTTATGTACGATGTCGAGTCTGGGCTTATAACACCTACAATTACACACTCTTGATCAGAGACTCAACCACAGCCATATACTGATCACTGAATCAATAATTCAGTCTCCTTTGTAAACTGCTGGACAGCAGATACTATTGGTGCAGGATTGTTCAATACAGGAGACTTTAACACTTTTTATACCACCTCCTGTAGAAACCAAGGAACTGGACCTTCCTCATCTGTTATTTTGTAACCTAGTCCCCCCTACCTAAATGTTAGCAGGCCCCAGCATCCCTCGAAGGTATAGACCCCCCAGGTCCCACTCCCCAGTGCTGCAAACCTTAATTTGCCTCTCTCCCAAGTGCTGCTAGACCCATACACCAACCACTCTGCTTCCAAACATGGCCCATCACTCCTAGCAGCCTGCCATCTCCATACTACACCAGCTTCACCCAAAAACTCCCTCCCAGCCCCACCCCTCAAACAATTTCACTCTCCACTTTTCTCTCACCTGCATGGTGCTTCTGTGCCCAAACAATCATTCCGCATCTGATCCAAGTAACACCTCCAACCCAGTACATGTTAGCTGCCATCAGGCTGCAAATCTGGGCTTTAATAAAGGTAAAACATAGAAATCCAGTACATCAGTAAAAGCCCATGTATGAAAGTCATATTGAAGACAAAGGGAAGGAAAGGTTTAAACATAGAGTGGTGGAGAAATATTGAGAAAAAATGTTAGACCCAAACAGAGATATAGACATCACAATGAGAAAAGTCTGTCAGTCATGGAGAGAAAAATAGTTCGCCACAAACAGAAAGACAAGCACGAGGGCACAGGAGAAGAGGGAGATTGGGAAAGGAGCACTGAAAAAGTTACAAGAAGGGAGGCACAATTTGAAAAAAATGTCTGTAAGCAACACCACTAAGAATCAAAAATATTACATAACAGTACATTGTACATGACATGGTATAACAACTCCAGTATTTTTAAAATAGCACATTCTACCACTATTAGAATGGTGGTAGATTCTAATAGAGCAACAGAACCGAAGACCCACTGGTCTTAAACAAAGTGGTAATAAAAAAATAAGAATTCTGACATTTTTTCAAACAGGTTAGAGCTCAGGAAAACAGATGATCTGCTGGTCCTGGTGCTGGGTGAGCCTGTGTGTTGACTTAAAACTTAACTTCTGCTCTGAAGCAGCACTTGCAGGAGCCTTGGGGAGATCAAGTGGCAGAAGAACAAACCAAAAGGAAATAATATCCCTTGAAAAGATTTTGTCAAAGGGAGCAAATGACTGGCAACAGGAGGATTAAACTGGAAGGATAAATAAAATGTGTACAAACTAGAAAGTCTAACGAGAGTCTGTCCCTTGAGAGGTAGCAGCAGAGGGTCAATGAGCAACAACAGCAGGATAAGTGCCTGCCTGACCTCAGAATGGGGCTACAATAACCAAAGGAAACTGCATTCCAAGCCACCCCCACCCCACCCATTATCCATGAGCAATGTCATGGGAGATCTACTCGTTAATATCTATTTTTATCAAATATTTTAGTAATAGAGTGTCTTATGTGCATTGTGGGAGGCATAGATCATTCCCCATAAATGTTATTACCACATAAGCGATAACATTTCAAACTTGTTGAAGCAAACATGTGAATTCTTAATTTCTTAGGCACAGTTGTTCTTTAACATGTCCAGGTGATGTGGAGGGGAACGACAAACACAGATCCCAGAATCTGTAAATCTGTTTGAGCACACTAAGTCCTGGGATTCATCATGAACCCAGTTTTTATGAGCGAGACTTGTATTGTAGGTGAAACCTCACTTGAAGATGTGAAATTTGGATTGGGACCTTTTAACAACGTTATTTAAACATTGAAATGAAGCTACGCAAGTTGAGGGATTGGCCTCAGTTTTTGCCCCTAAATCGTTTGGTGGAAGCCCCATAGATCAGTTGCACGTGGTTGGGTTTCTGATTTCCCAATCCACATCCACTGCCAATAAGGCCGGGTTGTTAGTGTGGTATACTGGTTTGTGAGCAGAGATTGTTTGATGACAACTTGCATTTATATAGAGCCTTTAACAGAAAATATCTCATGATGCTTCACTAAGGATCAACAGACATCTGTTGTAGAAGTGTTGGGGAGATGACCAAAAGCATGGTCAAAATGATTGGTTTTCAGGAGTCTTTTAAAGTCGGGGAGAGAAGTTGCAGCGCAAAGGGGTTCAGAGGCAGAGTTCCAGAGAGTAGGGCTAAATTATTCAAATCCAACACATTGAGATATCCTTTATGACAACGCTTAACATAATATCAATTTAGTAATGAACACCCATGGACTTCAAAGATCAAAAAGCAAACAATGGCTGATCTATGAAATAATTCAATTATTTTAGCTCCATAAAGTTAAATACATTTCCATGATGTCTTCAATGGAAAAAGCTTTAGCAAGTTGTTTTTAGAGAAAAGTATGAATTGCACAAGATGCTAATAGATAAACTAAACAATGAGCCAACAAACTCAGAATTCAAACTGCTAGACTATTTTGGTGTCCCTTACTGCAACTGCTGAAAATGGATACTGAGACTTAGATAAAAGGCTGTCAAAACAAGATGAAAATGTATAAAGCTTTTCGTAGATGTTTTAAATTGATAGAAAAGACAAGTTGAAAGATAAATCATTTTGTTATAATGAGATAACAGTAAGAATGAAAAAAAAAACACCTTTCAACCAATCCAACAAAAATCAGTCAAAAATGACAACGTTAAGGAGCAAATTTGGCACTTTAATTATCAAATCACTGATTTTAAGAATATTCACATCTTTGTTTTCCCTGTCATGTTGAAGGTTATCTCAGTGGTCACTGTGAATATCAGGTGACAGCTATTTCCCATGATGCTTCAACACCTGTCAAACTGTCCATCTGGCTGTCACCTGACCAGTCGTTCCCATGGTTCCCCCAGTGTTCCAATATGATGATAAATTGAGGGCCACCATTATCAGGCCCTAGTAAAGAAGGACTGTTTAGGCTTTGATAAGCTATCGCTATTCCCAGGTGAGAGGGACTGACAGCACATCAAGACAAGACAACACTTGAAAACACTGTACACTATGCAGGGTTTGCAAACAACTGTCATAATCACTCCCTTGTCTGGTTTCCTCTTTCAGCTGCCATCATATCCCATCATCCTAAACAGTTCCTTACTTTGAGACCCTGATTGCAGGGCATTAAAAGCTATCCTAATGGGCATATTATTGGCGCTTCATAACATTCAATAGGATATAGGATACTTGTGGGGAGGTGATTCCAGGTACTACAATGGAAAATTATAATCGTAAAGGATACATCTGATCTGAATAATTTGATTTTACAAGGAAATTTAATCTCTTATTCTACAATTTGTTCTTTGGTGAGTTCTTTATCCATATGAAAAAGGAGTCATAAAAAAAATAACAGGGCTTGTGTTTGTCTGGAGTACACTTCATGGTATGCTTCATAATTCTGTGAAGAATTTTGTCTGCAAATGCATTCATAGCTGGTAAATGATGCCTAATGTTGCTTTCAGTTTATTAAACTGTTTGCAGTTTATTTATACTAAAGTATTTTTATGAGTAAGGTAAGTTTATCATTAAAACATTTGTACAGAAGTAGATTTCTGCCCCTCCATAAGTGATTGTAATTATCTTTCACCCTTTACCAAAGTGCAAGATAATGGACAACACTGATGCAGCAGATATCTACACAAACTCATTAATTAACCCATTAATAACTCCAACTATTCTGGCTGTCATCAGGGATACAGATTTATTATTGTTTAGACATCCAAGGATGGAATTATATTGTTACTGCAAATATTTTGTTTATTTTCAATGTTGACCTTTTAAAAAAAAAAGTCATGAAATTGTTTCGATCTGGTTTTCTATATGCAAAACTATATTAACAATGTATCAAGCATGTAAAAATCTTAAATTATTGCATTTACATGCACTTTAATATTCACTATGGTATATACGGTGTGAAAGCGTGACTCCACATTCCCAGCAGGAATGTTGTGCTTGCAGAGAATGTAGGTCGGAGATAGTGCTACAACCTTGTATCCCCAATTCCACCAGCCCACGCAAGTGCAGATTGCTGCTGGGAGCATGAGATCATGGAACCACCCCTATAATATTTTTACATTTGTAGATATTTAATTTAAGATACGGTTCACCAGAGAATGGAAATCTGAGTTGTGCCAAACCTGAAAATCTGCTTCCTATTTATCTTATTTCTTGGTCTCATTGTCATATGAATAAAATAATAGTCTTGAAAATAATAGCCTTGCTGTCATTTATGCATGAAGATTTTCTCTAAGCACTGACAGAAAAGCAGTTAGTGCTCATATCACCACCTTGTGTACAAATAATTATTTGCATGCAAATCAGTCTTTGTACATAGAAATGGAGATACCGTAACTGCAATCCATTTTTACTCCTTCAATTATTTGCAGTTGAAAACTTATGCTTTTTTTCCAATTTTCTCCCCCTTTCACCTGAAGGCCTTAGGGGTCCTTTTAACTGTCAGCGATAATGTAAAACAGGCGATATTAGATCGGTCACCCATTATACACCCCTCCCCCTTGCTCTCCTCCCCCCCAATTTCCCTTTCCATTGAAGTCAAGGGGTATATAATGGCGGCCAATCCGATATTGCCTGGTTTACACCTTTGCTGAAAGTTAAAATTACTCCTCCTTGATTGATGTTAGGGTCCAGTCTATGGGTGCCAGCAGCCCTCAGTACATCATCTAGGTAACTATGCTTCATGCATGAGCCCAAGCTAAGCCCAACCCAGTCCTCACATGCTTTCCACACACATGCACTTTCCAGTGGGAATCACAGGCAGTGGGAATCCTGGGTGATTTTTCCCCTCCTCAGCTCAGTGGTTCTGTGGTCAATTGTAGCACCCCTAAAGTAAACTGTAAACTAAAACATGAAATGATCCCATTAAGTGAAATATTTTACTACACAGAAGGTGATGGCAGAAATTGAAACACACCAGTATATGGCAGTGTAAAGCCTGCTTACTGGAAAAGATCTGTGCTTCTGTCCTGCTCTAAAGCTGGTAATGTTCTTTGTAATCATTAAAATATAAAACATACACACATGGTGTAAATGTGAATGTTTTTAAAACACATCAGCTGGAACTGCGATTTTCTTAGTGTTATTGATGTTTTAAAGAATATATTGCATAATATTACTTTGACGTTACTCATATTTGCCAAGTCCATTCAAGTGTACTGTTATTACTGTATTTACTGTATAAATCTTATTTTAAAAACTTTTATTGAAAGGAAATCACCTCGATTACAGTCATAACATTCAGACCTTTTTGCTTAAGAGATACTAGTTTATCCAGTTACTCAAGCTTTATTTTTTATTTAAATGGCTTGACTGACTAAGCCATACACAAATCACAAAAACACCATTGTAATCAAACATTATTTTTATTTTTCATGAATAAAAATAATTTATTTTTCAGTAAACTTTCTTGTAATAACAATATTAGCCTGAGATGTAGAGATCTAAACCTGTCTGTCAATTTTGTGCAGTTATAATTGTGAGGTATTAAATGCAATTAGACACTCCCTTCAAACAATTGTGTATGCCTCACTATTTAACTGGGTAACATGGGAACAACATCTCACTGGATTCAGAGGACACTGATGCAAAACAAAGATCCAAAATCTTTCAAAATCTTGGTGTGTCATGGAACCAGGTGAAAAAGGACAGGACATACAGAAATCTCTGATTCGGAAGCATGGTGCGCAATGAACTGGCCTCAGTTTAAAAATAAGGGGTCTCCCATTTAAGGCAGAGATGAGGGGAAATTTTTTCTCTCAGAGGGTTGTGAGTCTGTGGAACTCCCTTCCCCAGCCAGGTGGAGGCAGGGTCATTGAATATTTTTAAGGCGGAGTTAGATAGATTCCTGATTAACAAGGGAGTCAAAGGTTATAGTAGATAGATGGGAAAGTAGGGTTAAGGTCACAATCAGATCAGCCATGATCTTATCAAATGGCAGAGCAGGCTCAAGAGGCCGAATGGCCTACTCCTGCTCTTAATTTGTATGTACATATGTTCGTAATTGCTTAAGCATGAGACATATACAAGTCATATATGCTCATATTCCAGTTGTAGAATGTGTTATAGAATATTGCAATATTTTTCATTATTGACTTCTGTTATTCTTGGCAGGAGGAAAAGCCACTTACCATAAGTGCAGTCTGGCCCATTCCTCCCATGTTACAAGACCAAGGGGTAGATTTTTGCATGACTGGTCCCATTGGGCAGGAGGTGGGGAGAGTGAGCCCGCCACATGGCCGATGGAAACAGCTCACCGATCGTAGTGGGACGAAAATCCAATGGTTCCTTCGCAGAGCCCAGTCGGTCCAGGCAAGTTAAAGGGGGCGGAGGAGAGGCGATGATACCAGGGGAGCAACTGAGAGTCAGGCATCGGCGGAAGGGGATCGATCTTTGTGGAGCCAGGAGCAGCATTAATGATTTTCCTGATTTCACAAAAACCATTTACAAACCTTTTCTGAGAAGCCTGCAGGGGTCCCTTCAAGGACCATTGGTTAGGCTGCTCAACTGCAAGTACCAATGGGCAGAGCGTGCATGGCGCACAGTCCACCTATTGGTACAGTTCCCACCTCTTGTAGCGGGCGTGTTGATGTCAGTGATTTGCCCGCTATATGCGTTAGACTGTTTAAAGGGAAATGCTTCAGCCACCAAGTAGCAAGTGATGCCTGAGCCTAGAGAGTGAGCATTTGAGTGTGGGGATATCCCAGTGTTCTCACCCGAGGTTCTCCATACACCTGTAATTTGTAGCAGGAGCACTGCACAAGCCCCACAATGTCCTCATGGTATCGGGCAGCTGAGATCCCATCCACTGCGAGTTTGAGAGAAGCATTTGGACCACAGAGGAAGAATTGGCATGGAGAGTGAGATAAATAGACATCTGGAGATGAGAAGTGTCGTCAGAAGGAAGGAAGTTGCAGCTGTTCTGGGAAAGTAAGGGCAATTGAACTAGGTGATGAGGATTCAGAGCCAGAAGGGAAAGGGAATTGACAGGAGAGAAACTAAACACGATCAAACAATAACTGGATAACTTCGTCAAAGAACATTATTAATTAATCACAGTCAACACTTCATCGATTTGTAGCATTTATTAAAGATGCTTATTTATTGAAGCAGTCAACTATTGAGTGAAAACCTGTTTCTGCCCAAAATACACAGAGTGCTCGACACGCTGTAAGTGGCGACTTTGTATTTGACAATAATGAGAATGGAAAATGGAAAACGATTTAGACGATTGCCCGATTCAAACATGGGCGTCTTAAGTGGTGGGGACTGCACTTGAAAATTCCATTGGGCACTACTGACATAACAGGACCCTGGATTTGCATGAGCTAATGAGACTCCTGCCCATTTCTAACAGTGCCTGGGCTGCCTATTTTAAGACCCCAACTAAAATGGCACAGACCTGCATGATGGCAGGAATGGGGCGGTAAGATCTGCACTCCTATTTTAATTGTGCTACCGAAGGTATTAAAATCAGCCCCCAAATCTACCATGCACAATACTGGTTTGAAGAGTCTTAGCTTTTGAATAACTCACTCCACATCATGCTCTGAACAGCAGAGCTTTATGTACATCCTGTTCTTTTTCACTTGATTTCCTGATACACCAACACAATCTGCATGGTGGGAGCGATTGGCTGATTAGTGAATATGGTCAATTATCATCTTAGAACACAGAATTGTGCCAATGCAGTGCAGAGTGAAATCTGCTCCTTAAGTATCGGTCGACATGTGATGTGAGACATTAAAAAAAATCATTAAATTTCTGAGTCGGAAAAATATATTTTTGCTCGTAAAGATCGCTGGCAACAAAAAAGTATGAGAAACAAAATGAACACTAAAATTCCAATTTAAATATTGTGAGGAGAAGCCAGTGGGAATGGGAAACATGAACTCAATGAATTAAAATGGAGACAGCAAGAAATTTCTTTAAATGAAAACTTCATGGCTTGAAATCATACTGGAAAAAATTGTTCAACATCTTTTTTTGTGTGTGTGGGGTGCGAGGGATGCCAACAAAAATGGGAAGAATAAGTGATTATTCTAAATTATTCCCCAAGTCTCTTGCATGAAAAATGCTGCTAGTATCGCATCATCTAGTCATATCTTTCTTTGGTTTGAATTACACTCTTTTCCCCTTCTAGTACAGCAGTGAAAGATTGTTTGTTCTGTTAATTAACTTTATTACCCTGATAGCTCCCTGCAGCCTTTGACGAAAACAATTACCATTCCTTTTCTCTGGCTAAAAGACTATTAATTAGAAATGGGCCTGGTCCCTGCTATGTGAGCTTGCCACATTCCCAGGCCCTCGAGCCAGATAGCATTACATTGTCAGTAGTAATTTAGCTCTCATCTGTCTCTGCTAATTATTGTCACATTCATCAAATTCATCAAGGAAAGTGCTCTCAGAGGGATTGCATATTTGCAGTTAATATAGCATAAACTGGTATTACCCATCAGCACATTTGTGATGATGAGAGGGACACAACTTATTCAACCCTAATTAGAGCAAGCTGGGTAATTAATTATACATTCCGCCTTATTACTTCTGAGTTCCCTTATATTGTTTTCAGAAAGGAGAGGAGAAGCTGGGAATTGCAAAAGGGTGATGTGTTTTGTCACACACACTATGCTATAATTCCCACCTGACAAACTAGCTGAATCAGTGGAAAATTGCAACTTGTCACTGGTAGAATAAACTACAGTAATAACTGATTAATGTTCAGCACCTGTGACAGGTGCTATATAGGACTGTAAAGTTTGTTTTATCACTCCCTGCACTAATACATATTCCTGACAGGAGGTTAAAAACAATTTGTTTTTATTTCTTGACAAGTGGTTCATGTCTCAAAATCATGAAAAAAATTGTCAACAGTGTTAATTTTTTTTCTTCAAATGCATCTGGTCATATATTATGGCGGTTATATTGGATAACCCCCGAAAACGGGCACTGGGATCGCGGTGCGTGATTAACCCGCGTCCATTGGTTGCGATGCAGGCAGCACGTAATATTCTTGCTGCCTGATGATTTGAATGTTGCTGCATGCAGCCAGCACTACCTGCGTTGTTGATTGGCTGCACACACCAGCAGTAGGCCCCAATATTGAGAGTGGCTAGTACTACTTAAAGGCAGCCTGCACCTCTTAAAGGGGGGGGGGGTGCACTATGGCTGCAGGAAGTCCTTTGGGAAGCGCTGGGAGATATTGAAGAATGGCTGCGCCTGGGAGAGAGCATAGGAACATGACTAGTCCATTTAGCTCCTCGAGCCTGTTCCACCAGTCAAAGAGATCATAGCTGATCTGTGACCTAACTCCATATACCTGCCTTAGCCCCATATCCCTTAATACCTTTGGTTAACAAAAATCTATCTATCTCAGGAGCATGCACCAAGGTTCTCGAATGGTGCAGTAGAGGCCTTGCTAGAAGAGTTGGACACACAGAGGGCCATCCTATATCCGCAGGGGGCAGGAGGCCCTCCAGACATATGCTGAAGAGGCAGTGGCGGACGAGGTAAATGCCAGGAGCATCGCGCCACACAAACGGATGCAGTGCAGGAAGAAGTTCAATATTTTGACACGAGTGGTCAAGGTGAGTGAGTTCAAATGCCACGTGGCATATCCTACCAACTGCACCACTCACCTCATCCACTGCACCCACCCCCCACCCCCCAACAGCCAACAAACTCTTTCAATAAGTGCGCAACCCCACGAATCAGATGCTGCATCTCACCCTCACACGTTACCACTCTTGCAAGCCGCACACCCACAACTCACAGTTCACGCACACTGGCAACTATTCAACTGTGACAGCCACATCACCCAAACATCTTGCAGGACACTCACTGTCACACTTCCCTCTTTCTTGCAGAAGGTGGTGCATAACACTAGGCAGCAGGAAAGAATTGGGGGAGGATAAGCATGCCTACACGTCCTCATCCCCATGGAGGAGATAGTGCTGTCAATCATTGGGCAGGCCGTCGCTGAGGCTGTGGCCACCAGTGCTCGAGGTATCAATGATGAGGGTCTCTGCATACCTAATCCTCCTTCTCACTTCCCACTTCTCCCTCAGCCCACAATCTAGTCTGACTCACGTACTGCCGATGATGTAAGCACATGTCTTTCTTTCTCCTCTCCCCACACTACAACACAACCCGTGTCCCTTTGTCATTTCAGATACCCAAGAACTAGAACCAGCACCGTCAGAGGAGGCAGAGGAAGATGACAGTGATGATGTAGACACACCATCACTTGATTTTACACTCACAGCCACCAGCTCAGAGACTGACACTGCGCGTACTTTAGAGGCTACGATAGAAGAGGGATCTGCGCATGGTGAGACACCGGGCACAAGTGTGCAGGAGCCAGGGTGGGGGGGATGGATATTGCGGGTGCCAGCTCGCCAGAGGGCCCGGTCACACTCTAGTTCTGCTGCAGAGGAGTCAAATGCGCCAGGCGACAGAAGAAGGCTGATGGGGCGTACACAGCCAAATGTTTGGTGCGCTAGAAAGCCTGCGCACAATGTCAAGGGGCACGGAGGAGTCCAGTCCAACTTGGCACAGGACTTTGCACAGAGCTTAAAGCCTGTTCTTTCTCACATGGCACGGGTGGTCACCTCCATCAGCACATCTGTGGAACCCACCATGATGCAGAATCTGATGACTGTTGTCACAGCTTCCATTGCAGCACAAACATCTTCCATCCAAGGTCTGACTGCTGCATTTGGAGCTCAGACTGCTGCTATCATGGCTCTGAGTTCCACTGTGGAACGGGGCTTTCATCACTTCACAGCAGTCCAGCAATCTGTTCTCCAGCAGATCACCAGGAGTGCGGCAGTGCCGTCATGGAAGATGAACCTGCTGTCCTCTTTCAGGGTGACAGCATTCCTGCTCCTACCCCTGCCACTCCACCAGTGCCTATGCTGTTGCCTGTCAGCCAGCCAGGCCAGACTGCTTGCAGCCCAGGCTGAGTTGGTGCAGTCTGAAGCCGGGCCCTCCTGGCCCAGAGCTGCTCAAGGTCGTCCTCCAAGGTCATCTGCACTCTCCTCCATTGAAGGTCAGCAGCCTTCCACCACCCATGCTCCAGTCACTGGGATGCACCTCATCGGAGCACTGAGAAAGGTAAAGGCAGACGAACAACAGGCACTAAGGGAATGCACAAAGGTGAATGGTATCAGTTTGTTTGAATCATTTCATGTGTAAATTTATAAATGTGGTTATGAATTTGTATTTGGTGCTGGTTTTCATTTCTGCGATGAGCTGAGGGAGGAAGCAATGTGTAATCATAAGGAGTATGATTTGATGGTCATGTGGGAGAGGAAAGGTGAGGAGTGTGGGACTGTTGGTGAATGAGGAGGTGGCATTGAGGTTACTGGTGTCACTCATTAATCATCTGACCACGCAGAGCCCAGGCAGACCCAGGCCTCCCTGCCTCTTCCTCCACTTCTTCCTTCTCCTCCTCCTCCTCCTCCTCCCTCTTCTAGCAGCTTGTCCTGCTCTACGTGGCCTCTCTGCATGCTCCCAGTCACATTCAATTCCCAGAGGAAGCCCTAGCAGGCCACCCATGTCTAGAAGCAGCTTTGATCAGCACACTATTTTAAAATGCCACTAACAGTACTGCAAGACCAGTCAGACCATTCTCTTATAGAATACTGCAACTTTCTCCAAGTATAGGAAACTTCCAAAAACACATACAATTACACCAGCTGCCAGAATAACTAATCCAGCAACTAACCTGTAACTTCTGCATGATCCCTTTAAATAGCGCTGGTTGGGGGTGGGGGGGGGGGGGGAGGTCCTTCATGCTGTTTAAGTTCTATTCAGCTGTGCGAGGTTAAAATGTCACCGGCTGCTTCAAACCAGTGTTGCACATTGATTTATGTCATAGCCTCCCTACTGTACATGCTGCCGACGTTCGTTAGGTGCAGGTGCGTAACCACCTTTACCAAGATGGCGCCCTGTGCACGTCACGCCGGAAGTGTGCGCGCGCATCTCGGATGCCATTTTCAGGGTTTAGGAGTCCGCGTAGCGCCTAGAAAACGGGCGCTACATGGCCCAATTTTGCTCCCTAGATGCTTAAAAATGTTTTTTTTTCATCTAGAACGTCAACAAATACCATGTGCAACATCCTTGCGTTTTTATACTCAAAAACCTCTTCTTTGGAAAAGAATATTCGCTGCATTTTTTGAAGATAATGACTCATGCTGGGTAATGGTTCTACAGATGGTGCTGCTCTCCAGTACCTTGCCCAAACAGCATGTCGACTTACGCATGTAGAATAGCTAAGTGTTTGCAAGCTATTTTACCATGAAGGGCATCACAGCTGAACCAAATCCTTCCTTACCCAACGTCCATACATATGCATTTTCAGCAGGGATTACTGAATAACAATCAGGGAGGGAAACCCTGGACAATTTTTATCATTTGTACCCTCCAGATGCTGAGACCAATTATAGTGCTAACAATCTCACCCTAGGGTGAGATTAGACAATTCAGCACAGACCTAGGGTTCGAACCTGGGAACTTCCTGATCTGTTAGACTCAGTGCCACAATGAACCATCACGGGGTCAACAAAATCACAATTTTGATTTTATCTAAACATTTTCTAACATTAAGTAGCTGAAGCAGAGCAATGAACTAACATGGTGTATTTAGGTCAAATTAATATTAACTTAGCCAGCCTCTTCTATGGTATTCTACACTTACACATGAGTCAAACTTTAAAACAATCCAAAATAGTTCATACATTTGATTATTTTATTCCCTCACTATCATTGCAGAGGTATTTTAAAATATTTGATGATTTCAAATTGCTTGTTCCATGAAACTTCAGAACTTTATCACAACACTTTCAGAAATGAGGAAGAATAAAGGAAGGGCACAGAAAGATTGATACGGGAAGGAAAAAAGACACAATACAGTAATAATATTTTTTTTAATTACATTTTGGATCAAAAGATTTCTAGGTTTTAAAACCTGACCATCACAATTTGAGCTTCCTCATATCCATTAGCTTGGGCAAGGGAAGATGGATACAGTATTTGAAAATAATAATGAAATCAGACTTGGGAGAATGATTGCTATATATAATCAGTTCTAAATTTTAAAAATTGTTTATATTATTGCATAACAATATAATAATCACATGATCAGATAACATGTGTCAGTGACTTTTAGAACTTGGCCTGACTGTAAACACTTGCTTTTTCACTCAATTAAACAGTGTCACAATCCAGTAATATTAAACACAATGAAAACAGAAATATATTCTAGCTGAGTAGAGCACTGCATATCCTGTAAGCAAATTGTATGTAAACGAGCTTCTGATTGGAAACTCCCACCTGAGCCAACAAGCCAGACCGAGAGTTGGAGAGGTTCAGGTGAGGGATCATTCCTCTGCTCCATGGTGCTATGTAATTCATCTTTTGATCCCTGATAACACATTGGTCACAGACCACAATTCAGAAAATGGGCAGAATTCCCAATGATTCTGTATTTTGGTATTTTTGGCACTTCCAAGAGTGTAATTATCAGCATGGTAAAGCTCAGTCACCACTGATTTAAGCAACATGAAACGGCAACATGTAAGCTCGCAGAATACCTTCCACCAACAAGATACACAGCAATGCACAGACTCCTTATATCAGTGTAAATATTATATGCATATTAAATTGCTTTGAAAATAACACTAAGTCATTAGTAGACCGGCTCCAAAATCTCCATACATATTAAAGGCAAAGCTACAACTGAAAATCACTTTATAAATCAGTTATAAGAAAGACTGGGGTGATTTTGATGTCTTTATCGCCCATTTGCGCAAGGATTAGGATGTAGTTTTGATGGTAAGCACTTGCTAGATCACTAGCAGCATATGCCACAACAGGTTGTTGTGTTCAGGAGGCTAGTGAATGCATGGCTGTAAGAGTTAAATAGAAAGAGTAGGGATGATACAGACAGGCTGTGACAGGCATAAAGCTTCACCATCTCCAATGCTGACTGATGTCTCTTGCCATTTTTAAAAAATTCGTTCATGGGATGTGGACGTCGCTGGCAAGGCCTGCATTTATTGCCCATCCCTAATTGCCCTCGAGAAGGTGGTGGTGAGCCGCCTTCTTGAACCGCTGCAGTCTGTGTGGTGAAGGTTCTCTCACAGAGCTGTTAGGTAGGGAGTTCCAGGATTTTGACCCAGCGACAATAAAGGAATGGCGATATATTTCCACGTCAGGATTGTGTGTGACTTGGAGGGGAACATGCAAGTGTGGTGTTGTTCCCATGTGCCTGCTGCCCTTGTCCTTCTAGGTGATAGAGGTCGCGGGTTTGGGAGGTGCTGTCGAAGAAGCCTTGCCGAGTTGCTGCAGTGCATCCTGTAGATGGTACACACTGCAGCCACGGTGCGCCGGTGGTGAAGGGAGTGAATATTTAGGGTGGTGGATGGTCTACCAATCAATCGGGCTGCTTTGTCCTGGATGGTGTCGAGCTTTTTGGAGCTGCACTCATCCAGGCAAGTGGAGAGTATTCCATCACACTCCTGACTTGTGCCTTGTAGATGGTGGAAAGGCTTTGTGGAGATAGGAGGTGAGTCACTCGCTGCAGAATACCCAGCCTCTGACCTGGTCTTGTAGCCACAGTATTTATGCGGCTGGTCCAGTTAAGTTTCTGGTCAATGGTGACCCCCCAGGATGTTGATGGTGGGGGATTCAGCAATAGTAATGCCGTTGAATGTCAAGGGGAGATGGTTAGACTCTCTCTTGTTGGAGATGGTCATTGCCTGGCACTTGTCTGGCGCGAATGTTACTTACCGCTTATCAGCCCAAGCCTGGATGTTGTCCAGGTCTTGCTGCATGTGGGCACAGACTGCTTCATTATCTGAGGGATTGCGAATGGAACTGAACACTGTGCAATCATCAGTGAACATCCCCATTTCTGCAGGACTGCAGAGCTTTGATCTGATCCGTTGGTTGTGGAATCGCTTAGCTCCATCTATAGCATGTTGTTTCCGCTGTTTAGCATGCATGTAGTCCTGTGTTGTAGCTTCACCAGGTTGGCACCTCATTTTTGATGTACACCTGGTGCTGATCCTGGCATGCTCTTCTACAGTCCTCATTGAACCAGGATTGATCCCCTGGCTTGTTGGTAATGGTAGAGTGAGGAATATGCCGGGCCATGAGGTTACAGATTGTGCTGGAATACAGTTCTGCTGGTGCTGATGGCCCACGGCGCCTCGTGGATGCCCAGTTTTGAGCTGCTGGATCTGTTCTGAATCGATCCCATTTAGCACGGTGATAGTGCCACACAACACATTGGATGGTGTTCTCAGTGTGAAGACGGGACTTCGTGTGCGGTGGTCACTCCTACCAATACTGTCATGGACAGATGCATCTGCAACAGGTAGATTTATGCCAATGGAAGCCTCTTCCATAGGTATGAGTGTCTGTAGATTGGCAGGACCCTTGCCAGGTATGAGCTGGCCTATCATAGTACACATGATGACAGGAAGATGCAGCAAGTGTGGCCAAGAGGGTGAAGTCATTGTGAGGGCATAGAATTACATAGAATGTACAGCACAGAAATAAGCCATTCGTCCCAACAGGTCCATGCCAGTGTTTATGCTCCACACGAGCCTCTTCCCATCCTTCTTCATCTAACCCCATCAACATATCCTTCTATTCCTTTCTCCCTCGTGTTTATATCTAGCTTCCCCTTAAATGCATCTATGCTAGTCGCCTCAACCAGTCCTTGTGGTAAATTCTAACCACTCTCTGGGTTAGGAGTTTCTCCTAAATTCCCTATTGGATTTATTAATGACTCTCTTACATTTATGGCCCCTACTTCTGATCTCTCCCGCAAGTAGAAACATCCTCTCTACGTCTACCCTATCAAACCCTTTCATAATCTTAAAGACCTCTATCGGGTCATCCCTCAGTCTTCTCTTTTCTAGTGTGGTCTAGCCAAGGTTCTATACAAGTTTAACATAACTTCTCTGCTTTTCTATCCCTCCTGAAATGAACGCCAGTGCTTTGTTTGCTTTTTTAAAAAAAAAATGGCTTTATTAACCTGCGTCACTACTTTTAGTGATTTGTGTATCTGTACCCGCAGATCCCTCTGCTCCTCTACCCCATTTAGGCTCTTATTTTCCAAGGAGTGTGTGGCCTCCTTATTCTTCCTACCAAAATGTACCACCTCACACTTGTCTATCTTGGAATTCATATGCCAATTACATGCCCATTCTGCAAGTTTATTTGTCACAGTCCTCCTCAGTATTAACTGTTGCCCCAATTTGGTATTATCTGCAAATTTTGAAATTGTACTTCCGATTCCCAAGTCCAAATCATTTACGTAAATGATGAATAACACTAGTCCCAGCACCGATCCTTGTGGAACATCACTTCCCACCTTTTGTCAGCCTGAGTAACTACCTTTAACCCCTACAATCTGTTTTCTGTTTTGTAGTCAGCTTGCTGCTACTTGTCCCCTGACTCCACATGCTCTGACCTTAGTCATAAATCTACTATGCAGTATCTTATCAAAGGCCTTTTGAAAATCCAAAGATATTACAACTACTACATTATCAATATCTAACTTTTCTGTTATTTCTTCAAAGAATTCAATAACGTTGGTCAAGCATGATCTTCCTTTTTGAAATCTATGCAGTAGCAGCTTTTGAGGGTATGAATAAATGCAGAAAGCAGGTGCAGTGAAGTCTTCCATGCTGATTTATGTACAAGCACGAGAAGAGGAGAAGGGAAGTATTAATTATGCAGAGGTAAAAGTAGGGTATAGCAGGACTATGCAGAAAGAGAGAGAGATATTAAGGAGAGTCTTACCTTAGCATTCCTGGTGAGATCATTAAATTTCTTTCTGAAGAAAATGCTGCTCACATTTACATGTTATGCCATTTCTCACCATGTTGGTTCACCAACATGCCCTGGCAGCTGCCAACTATTTGAGAAGATTTCTCTCCTCTCACAAACTTGCTCCACCAGCATCTCCACTAAAACCTTGAAGCTCGTCGTGCCCTCCGACAGCTTCCTGCAGTTCCAAAGTGTTCCGTCCCTGCTTTAGCCACAAAACAAATATCTCCCCTTCAAGTTGCTGCATGCCCTTAAGAACCCGCAGCAGCAGCACCTAAGCCCCCCCCCACCCCACCTGATTGGCAAGCTGCCAATGGGAGACATGGTTCATTTTGGAAGCTCACCTATCATATGCAAATGAGGGGCAACTGAAAAATGGAACAGGTCCCTCACCAATTCCTCCAGGCAGCTGTTGCTCCTGTCCTGCTCACCTCCTGTCAGTTTCATGCTGGGAGATCAAAATCCACCACCCACCCCCCACAAATCTCTAATCAAGTTAAAGATGAACAATTGACCTTCTTTATAGATGGTTCCCTGAAATGTTATATTGGCTATAGAGGCAAATTGCTTGCATACAGTTTTTTTGAATAAACAACAAAAGGCACATATTGTAAAATATTATTGCTGTGTATCATAAACTTTTGTTTTATTTCTTTGGTTGTGACTTTAACCCTTTGAATGCTAGATGTTTTATAGTGTGAACACATTCCTTAATCAATTTGGTTTTTATTCTTTTACACATACGATTGTAGTGGATAGTTCCATACATTTTCTGTGCAATCATTCTTGGATGTCAGACTGTATTTACAAAACTATAGCTTTCTACTCTTAGCTCATTATTTCCAAATGAACACTCAAATCCATGAGGCATCAAGCTACCTGCAGATTTTGGGCGAACATTACATAGAGGAGCTATATAAACCCGGCACAATGGGCTGAATGGCCTGCTTCTGTGCTATATCATCCAAGATTCCATGAGGTGAAAAGCCACCTACAGAGTATGGACTATCAGCTTTACTCAGAGGAGCTATATAAACGCATGAGGCACAGAGCTACATATAGACTACTGACTAATAGTTTTACTGTGTGAAGCTATATAAAACAAAAAGGGTATTACACAGGATACCACTTTGAGCTAACAAATGGTAACTTTGCAACTTAAGAGTTAAAATTACATTTATGTAAAATCATGATACCATCCTTTGTTCACAGAAAATTACATTAATCTCTGTATTTACAGAGAAAGTATTGTTTACGATGTTTTTTAATTTTAGAAATTCAAAAATATTAACATGTTAATTATGTAATAAAAATGCTATAGCAGGTTTAGTTGGATTGAGTTATGGATGTAGCAGTGAATCACAGTAGACATCCATTTACAGTGCTGTCGAGCAGCTAGAAAGGGTTACTGACATATGCACTTTCAATTTTGCAAACTGCTGACAAAACCTATTGGAACTCAGCTACTTCTAAAGAGACTAGAGTCACATTCCCTCAGAATGTCAGATTAAACCAACATGTGCCAGTCAATATTCTTACACTGTGACCCTCAGTACTTCTAAAGCAAAACTATTAAGTTCAACATTTTCTGCTGTAAGCATTTATCTGTCAGGATGGCTTACATGGCCTGAGAAGCAGATATTAAAACTGATTGGACAATTGTAGATACCAGACAGGGGACTGAGGGCCAACCTCTGGAAATAGGGGTAAAAAATCTTAATCTTCAATACAATGCAGCTCTCTAGAAACCCTATCATTTTCACTTCCCGTGTGTCTGCAACCTGACTGTGAATGAAGTGAAAGGAATGGTTACTGATGAAAATTGGATCAGCGCTAACATTCTCTCAATTTTATCAGCAACTGTCAAAGGTCATCTGACATAATAGCTGATGAATTTAAGCTCAGTGGATTTCATTTGCAATTTTCAATTTACCGAGGCCTCCGAACCCCATAGTGATAAGAGCTTCCCCTATCGTGGCCTGTCACAAACATCAAGAATCCGCATAAACCCACAGGAAAAAAAAGAAAGCTGCGAATCATCAGAATTGAAGATAAGAGGAAAGGGAGAAATAGCATGATGTAAAAGGTGTGGAGCGGCTTGTGTGGTTGAGCTCTTAAATGCCATTTGTGATGAGAAGTGTCTGTGAAACATAATCAAACAGCATTTGAATAGAAGAAGCAAGAACAAATCTTTTACTTCAAGATAATTTTTTTAATTCCCTTTTCTTCTATGGGAGGTATTAAAACAGCTCCACGCATGAGTGAAAAATGCTTTATTTGGGTGGATAGAGAAAGGGCGGCTGTCACATAGTCTACTATTTCACTGTGGTAACACACTTATTTACCGAAGCTCTCTCGGGGGTAGCTGGGCACAGGCCCAAGTTCTTATCTTGTTGCAATATTTGTTTCATTGTCTGGTAAGTTAAAATGAAATTGTTATTGATACAGAAATTAAAAGAATCATTTGTGATTAGTGTACTAAATATTCCCTCTCAGTGTATAGCAACAGCAGTGTCTTGTCTTCTGGAAGTGGTTGGGTCCAGTAAAGGTACAAGTTAGTCTGGAAAAAGAAGCACTGAAGTAAGTTTCCAGATCTAATTTGCCTGAAAAAATAAATAATAATTAGAAGGCTGGCTCATGTATTTTGCAGAGTACAGAATGTGCTCTTTTGCTTTCATAGTAAATTTGTTTCAGTTAGCTGCTTAATTAAATCTTCCCCATTGTATGCTTGTCACTGATCGTAGTACATTCTTTGAACAATGTGCTGATTCAATATAGAAAGAACCATTTTAAAGTCTATTTATTATATTGTGAAATGCAAGCTTGGTTTAACAAAATGGATCGTGCTGGTGCTTAGGGTGCATTTACATTATGTCAGCAGTACGACAAACACTCCTTACCCTCCGACTGCACTGCTGTAAAATGAGAGAAGAGCACAGCAACCAACTATACTCACTGTTGACCACATTGCCACTAACTGATTTGTTGCAAGGGTATATGATTTGTACTCCGATCCGGAACCAGAATCCAGTCTGAATATTTGGACTCACCTCTTGCTGTTTGTAGAATCTCTCCACATATACTTTGAGGCAATTTCACCTGGGTGGACCATGAAACAGCCAGAGAAATAAAAAACATGGCCACCATCAATTCACTTGGATTCTGTTCTACAATTAACTTACCCTCCTTCTTAGCATTTCAGTAGTACGTATTCGCTTCTGCCATTAAACTGGGAAGATTATCACCCAAAAACACTTTTCTGTGTATGTGTATATATATGTCTATGTGTAGCACATCCTAGTGCATGCACAATTTCTCTCTAACTTTCTCCTCTGCTTGAGGTGGTAACTCATGTTGCAGTATAGCTCCATAGGCACTTGCACATTCCAGTATTGCAGCTAAATGGCAATCTCGACAGTGAGATACCTGACCAGGAGAGCGACAACAACCAAGCCTGATCTTGTTCTCACCTGATGCCCAAACATGGCCACTTTCCAGCAGTGCTCACTAGATTGCAATCAGAAGCAGGAAAGTTGAGGCAAACTACAGTGTTAATTGTATGATTTATATCAATGAGTGTTAATTGTACTCAGGTGGTGGGTATCAATTGGGGACTCTCTTGTATCCTTTTTATCGGAGAGCTCAGCTAAGGTGTGGTGAGTGTATAAGGGGAATCTCTGAATAAAGGTTGGAAGCAACTAAATACCAGGCTCTGGTATTCTATCCTTCACCATATGGCAATCCAATTATAACATGCCGAGCCCTGTGTCATGCAAGTTGAGATTGGTTCACTCAGTAATGACTGAGAATTACATTTTTCCCACTTGTTTAAAGATTTTGTTTTGTCAATTTTCTCCCCTCCTCTCCTGAAGCTGTTGATTCCTTGCAGTGATAGAGTTCCACAACAGTAGTCACACTCTGGTACCTAAACCAAATAGTCATTATTCATATCTGAGGCTTAACAGCCTAGTCCAATGCTGCCCTCACAAAAGATTCACAACTACTCGCTGGTTATAATTTGAGTAATCGAGGAAGTGACTCCATTTAGAATAGACTAAACTTGTAACAATTAAACTTACGAGCTAAGTAGCTCGATTTTTTTTTAACCAATTCAATTCTTATTTGCAACTGTAAACAAGAGGTATCACTCACATGTTTACAAGTAACTGATCCTTGTGAAAAGGTACTAGAACATGGAAATGTGGACAAATGATAATATACAGGTAATCATTATCAACAGACAATGAAATGAGCCATGGGCAAGTCAAAAGCATATCATAAAAGGAGCTTTAAATTGGCAGCAGGAGTGTTTTCCACAGCCAGTGCACATTACAATACAATGGAGATGAACTCTGCACCACCAATAGCACCCAACTTTTCATGGGTCCTGAGGGCAGGGTTGAAGCCACAGAGAACAAGGACCGCTTTCCAATTGCCCTCCAACAGAATAATGGTTGTTTTGCCAAAAAGAGGGGAAGTTGCAGCTCTCCGTGCCTGCTTCCCCAGACTAATATAAAAGTGTCTAAAGATAGACTATCCAGCCCTAGCTACACTAGTAAACTTTTGTTTAATCTCTTTGATGTATCGAACCTGTGTAAGCAAATTTAATTTTTATATGATTCCCTTGATTAAAAGTCTGTGATTATTTGATCGGAGTGTAATATTTAAAGATAGTTATGTATTATACATATAAAAATCTAAAAAACTGCCCTTAAATATCTGTAACGTTCTTCCCTTGGACTCTGCTGCTTTCTATTTTGAGGTGGGGATGCCGGTGATGGACTGGGGTGGACAAATGTAAGGAATCTTACAACACCAGGTTATTGTCCAACAATTTTATTTTAAAATCACAAGCTTTCGGAGATTATCACCTTCGTCAGGTGAGTGAGTGAAAGGTTCTCAAATCGCATATCTTATATTAGGCTGGGACACCATCATACCAATCAAAGGTGTCATTGGTGTTCAGACAGGTTAGCCACGGAAAACAGTAGGTCCCAGTATGCTGAATACACATTGTGTCAAATTACACAGACAGAGAGAAAGAGACCCGAAAGGCAGAGAGAGAGAGAATATTAAAAACAGATAACTTTTTTGTCCCCCCTTGCTGGTGGGGTTACGTGTAGCGTGACATGAACCCAAGATCCCGGTTGAGGCCGTCCTCATGGGTGCGGAACTTGGCTATCAATTTCTGCTCGACGATTTTGCGTTGTCGTGTGTCTCGAAGGCCGCCTTGGAGAACGCTTACCCGAAGATCACCGATCTTGGGTTCATGTCACGCTACACGTAACCCCACCAGCAAGGGGGGAAAAAAAAGTTATCTGTTTTTAATATTCTCTCTCTCTCTCTCTCTCTGCCTTTCGGATCTCTTTCTCTCTGTCTGTGTAATTTGACACAATGTGTATTCAGCATACTGGGACCTACTGTTTTCCGTGGCTAACCTGTCTGAACACCAACGACACCTTTGATTGGTATGATGGTGTCCCAGCCTAATATAAGATATGCGATTTGAGAACCTTTCACTCACTCACCTGACGAAGGAGATAATCTCTGAAAGCTTGTGATTTTAAAATAAAATTGTTGGACTATAACCTGCTGTTGTAAGATTCCTTACATTTTTCTATTTTGAGCACTTTAAAGACTGGTTTGTTAGTTTTTCTTAGGTAAAATGTTAAAAATTGCATTATACATAATACAATTGGATAATACATAAATCCTATCTGGTTTCTATCCCAACAAAGTTGGATGCAATCTATAATTTAAATGTTAGATATAATTAGACATTCTGTTTAAGAGATGAGATAAGCAAACTAATGCCACTTAGCAAGAAATATTTTGCAAACAATGGAGGTGAACTTGGTCTTCGCGTGGTGTAAAATAGGCTGCCAATTCCAATCCCAATATTTCCAATTTGAAACAGAGACCACTCCAAGCTGGTTTCTTAACTTCATGAAATTAAAGTTACCAGAATATTGACTAGTTATTGATCAGGGAAACTGGTCAGTGTGAAAGAAAAGAAAGACTTGCATTTATATAGCACCTTTCATGACCTCAGGATGTCCCAAAGCGCATTACAGCCAATGAGGCGAGAGTGCTACCTCTGAGCCACGACTTACACCCTGCGTACCTTGTATTCCTATCCCAAACCCTGGGTGTCAGGTTGCCTAGCTCTTACCCCCCTTACCAAACTCTGCATGGAATAAGTCAGCTCTAACAGTTCTCTCACTGAGTGCCAGGCATTCTTAAATTACATTCTAATACATAATGTCGATCGGTTTCACTGATTCCCTTCATCAAAATCTTAGACAGAAATGATAATCAATTCCAGCTTATTAAGATTTTCATTTTAATTCCCTTAAGCTGGATGATCCCTGAAACCTTAAATGGGCTTCACTGTACAATATAGAACTAATTCTGTGATACCACACTTCTAATGGGGTGCCATGTTTGCAGGTAGCATAGGTCAGACAATCAGTTCTATAATGTTGTAGCCCTAAGTGACCTTAGTTTCCTTTGAGGGTGGCTTCAGAGGTGAGCGTATGGGATCAGAAAATTAACCTGTGTGTTTCATGACAGGTTTTAAAACAATTTTGTTCAAGTTTCAAAAAATGAAATGTTACTCTACAAGCTAGCACAAAAATATTCAGCGCATATTTTAAACCATGAATCAAATGTTTTAAAATAAGTTCATGAGTATTATATTTCAAAAACTGCTGCAACTACAGTATCAGCATTTCAATCTCCCACCAGAACAAATTACATTTGAGCAGCAGTCTAAGTAGTCCAGACTACAGCATTCAGATGTTCCATAATATTAGAAAATCAACAAATAAGGTAAATCTATAGAATTATAAGCAACTTCAGAGAATTGCTAAGCATCTTTCATAAATCCACACACACACACACACACACACACACACACACACACACACAAACCTAATTAGGCAGTGATTTAATTGAGTTTGTGTTTCTTTTGCAGAAAGAAGCGAGTGATGGACCATCAAACCTTCCTGCACATGGGCCATCTGCTGGCATTCTTGTCGGAACACTTGACCGTAATTAATTTACTGATAGCTATGTAAAAGTTTCAGATTTTTGATGGCATTTTGGGTGGGATTGAAGGGAGTAATGTTTTTGCAGATACATGACAGTAATTTTGAATTCAAGGAAAGCTGGAGGCTCACACTCCATCAATGAAGATGTAAATGTTAAAATGCCATGATAAATTTAGCCCCATGACAATGCAATTATAAAAGAACAATGCTACAGTTTTAATTTTAATGAGTGTTAATTTTGTTTCAACTATCAACCTTATTTTCAGATAGAACCTTCTGTAGCAATAGATTTAAAAAATGATTGGCTGTGGGATCTACAGCAACGTGACATGGGACTACTTTCTACCACGATGAGCTGTACTGCATGACCGAGTTTTACCATATTTCTATCACTCTCTTTTAAAGTCAAATTTCAGTTAATAAAATCAATTAAACTACAAAAATACAACCATGCCAATGGAGACTCTATACTAAGGTTAAGTATATAGAAATAGAATGTACAACTGCAGAACCACACCCAACTATTATTACTCCACAACACTATACATTAATAATAGATAGTTTTCACTTTTTCTCTTTCATACCAATGTTTTTCAAGCTTTCTTCACAGGACCACACAGGTTCCACTTAATTTAAATATCTTAAAACAACCTGTGGATCGAACCAGATATAATACAGAAGAGATGAAGTTGCAAGTGTGTTACATGATCAGTTCCACACAGTGTTTAAATGGCAGCTCACATCAGGACCTGTGCGATGTTCCGTGCAAAGAAAATATAAACTGGAGTTTCAAGTCCAAAAAAAAAGCTGCAGAATTCCAGATAAACACACAGTAAAGCACCACAATCATTTGCTAAGTGCATTGACAGTGACTCACTGACAGCCACTTCTGGCTTAAAATGGAGAAAGTAAAGAATAACAATCACTAAGCAAATTAAAACTCTCTGTAATATAAATAATAACAGTGACCAAGTAGCAATTTCAAGTTTGTAATCCAATCTTGGGACTTAGATGATGGTGAAACACCATTTAATCTTCACTACAGTTTGTCACATCAACTGAACCCCTAAAACTGTGCTACCATCTTGTAATCATTCCCAGATATCCATTAATATATAACATTCCTGTTAAGGAAAGTAACATTGCGTACCTGTAAATCTGAACCCTGTTATTTCAAACTGAGGGAAAAGAGTGCGAGAAGATTGATTTCCTCAATGCTAAGTGAATGTTTGCACAGTCTTACTTGAGGCTGTAATAGTAACTATAAGAAACCAGTAAACAATGAAGGTCAAATAGTGCAACATAAAAAATCAAGGCCCATTTTGGCTTAGATCCTAAATAATTGTTTTGCTAGTTAATGAATAAGTGATGTGGTAGGGAAGCATTCAGCACCTTATTTGTTTCTGATATTTTATGCATTCATTAACCGTACCATTACAGCTATTCCTCTTTTTAATTCTGTCAAACAGGGTCTGTTGCAGTAAGTTTCCCTGAACAAAAGTAACTGACAACTTCAACTGCCTGCTTGGCATTTGAACTTCTTCAAACTGTCATCTCAGTATAATAAGAACGTAAGCCTTGAGACGTTGCTGGGAACAATTACTGATGACTGGCATTACAGAAAGAAGCTATGTTATTCCATTGGATTTGTACAGAAGGTGAGCAGGAGTCTGATAAGGAGCTGGTCCAAACTATGCAAATTATCTATCATTTTGTTACGAAACTTAAAGATGAAAACATATCAATTATTAATGAAGCAGATCTAATAGGTGTCACCCGTGGCTCAGTGGTATTGAAGTTTGTGGGACCATGCTGTGCACAAATTGGCTGCCTTGTTTCCTACATTGCAACAGTGACTCAACTTCAAAAGTACTTTATTGGTTGTAAAGAGCTTTGGGACATCTGAGGTCGTGAAAGGTGCTATATAAATGCAAGTCTTTTTTTTACTACCATATCTCTGCAACAAAACCAAGTAACACAGGAGACAAAGATCCCAAGGGAGGGAGGTTCATACAACCACACCAACAAAAAGTTATTCTTTGGTAGCTTAGATGGTGATACTTTCATAAAAATAAGAAAGGAAATGCTTAGATTCTATGAACCTATATAGATAACATTTCTTCCAGACGGAGGCTCAAACATTTGGGAAAAGGCTTTTTGTGGTATATATCAATAATTTAGACTTAAATGTACAGGGCATGATAAAGAAGTTTGCAGATGATACAAAAATTGGCCGTGTGGTTGATAGTGGGGAAGAAAGCTGTAGACTGCAGGACGAGATCAATGGACTGGTCAGGTGGGCAGAAAAGTGGCAAATGGAATTCAATCCGGAGACGTGTGAGGTAATGCATTTGGGGAGGGCAAATAAGGCAAGAGAATACACAATAAATGGGAGAATACTGAGAAGTGTAGAGGAACAGAGGGACCTTGGAGTGCATGTCCACAGATCCCTGAAGGTAGCAGGATAGGTAGATAAGATGGTTAAGAACGTATACGGTATACTTTCCTTTATTAGCCGAGGCATAGAATATAAGAGCAGGGAGGTTATGCTCGAACTGTATAAAACACTAGTTAGGCCACAGTTAGAGTATTGCGTAGAGTTCTGGTCACCACATTACAGGAAAGATGTGATTGTACTATAGAGAGTAGAGGAGATTTATGAGGATGTTGCCAGGACTGGAGAATTTTAGCTATGAGGAAAGATTGGACTGGCTGGGGTAGTTTTCTTTGGAACAGAGGCTGAGGAGAGATTTAATTGAGGGGTGTAAAATTATGAGGTGCCTAGATAGACTGGATAGGAAGGGCCTATTTTCCTTAACAGAGAGGTCAATAACCAGGGGGCATAGATTTAACGTAATTGGTAGAAGGATTAGAGGGGAGTTGAGGAGAAATTTTTTCACCCAGAGGGTGGTGGGGGTCTGGACCTCACTGCCTGAAAGGATGTTAGACGCAGAAATCCTCATCGCATTGAAAAAGTACCTGGATATACACTTGAAGTGCCATAACCTACAAGGCTACGGACCAAGAACTGGAAAGTAGGATTAGGCTGGATAGCTTTTTCGTCCAGCACAGACACAATGGGCCAAATGGCCTCCTACTGTGCTGTAAATTTCTATGATTCTATGAAAACTATTATCTTTCTTTCATGTCACATTATTACAATATCCCCTCATATTAGGTGATGTTCTCCTATGGTCTTTCCCTTTTGCTTTAAAATGGCCAATCAACCAATTAGCAGAGAAATACCTTCTAAGTAATTTACAAACCAGCTAAAGCTTTTTAAACTTTGTGTTTTTCATGATAAACTGCTGACGGGTTTCTGAGGACCCCCAAATGGAGTGAAATAAAGATACATTTTTGGGAGTGCATCTGGTTTTCAAAAATGTTGATGCAGTAGGTCATTCATAAAGTCCAAGGAAGAGAGCCAACACATCTCGCCATATCGCCACCAACCGGCTCTGAAATTGCTCGGCCATTCCAGTGGACTCCTGCCTCAACTCCAGCAGATGGCCTCAATTTTCCATGACTGGCAGTTCCCGCTTCCTCAGCCTCAAAAGGAGCCGATGCGAGTTTGTCTGACTTAGGGCGCTGGTTTCTTGACTAAACAACCATACCACAAATCATATGGAATGGTTTTCAGAAATACCCTTTCACAATGATTCATTTAATTCATTGTAAGACATTACACTCTCTCCTTCCAACTATAGCTTTTGTATGTCTTTCATTTCTATTGTCAGTTTTCGATAACTATGGTCATGAGCTTTGTGACATTTTGAGTTTATGTCTATGTGCTTCTGGTGTGCAATCAAAAGCAGCAGAATAACTAATTTTCCCACAGCATACTCATCGTACACGAGATGTGCTCCTGAAAATGCAGCAGATGCCCCAAGAACTTTCACAGAGGTGTTAGAAAAGCAGATGCTGAGCTAGAGAGATTAGAAGTACTGACCAAAAGCTTTGTCAAAGAGGTGGGTTTAAGGAAAATTTTAAATGGAGGGAGGTGGAGAAGTGGAGGGATTTAGGGAGAGAATTCCAGCAAGTGGGACCTTGGCATCTATAAGCATAGCCCCCACCGGTTGGTGAAAGAGGGGGAGCACAAGAGGTCGGAATCGGAGGAAAGGAAAGTTTGGAGTGGAGGGGTACTGTAGTGTTGCAGGTGGTTACAGAAATGGGAGGGACAAGGCCATGGAGGGATTGAAAGACAAGGACAAGAATTTTAAATTTGAAGCATTGGTGGTTCAGGAGTCAATGTAGGACAGTGAGGACATGAATGATAGGCGAGCGGGACTTGGCATGGGATAGCCTATGAACTGCAGAGTTTTGGATGTGCTGGAGTTTATGGAGGGTAGTGGATTGGAAGCCAGAGCATGGACACCATCATAAAGCAATTACTTTGATGTAACATGTTATATTCTATAAGAGTAACAGAAGTAAAAATAAGAAAAATGTATTTTACATTAAATATTAACCATATGAAGGTTACATACAAGCAAAAATGATCTTTTCACATATTGGAGGTACAAAAACCAGTCACTTCCATTGTGTGTTATACAAGTGTTGAGTATTTGAAATAAGTATAAAAATACTCATTATTACATATATCCTAGTCTGGTCACAATATATTGTGTTATCACCTAAGAATAACTCAGAATTTAAATGGTTTATGGTGCCACTGTTTCACAGCTACGTACTGATTAATTATTCTTCATTATCCTTCTCTTGTTCATTTACCAAACGAATATTCAGAGTCGTTTTTCTAAATACAAAATAAAATGACTCCTCCTCAACATTTCTTATTGGTGCCTGCACTGCAACATGTTTTATTTTGCATAGACTGGAATTTAAATTATAATAATATTTTAATAGATTTTATTTGCTATGAAGGAAATTCTCAAATTGCACACCTCAACATTTTTGCAATCTATTTAATGCATTTTGCAGTTTTGCAATTTGTTTACCTAGTGCAATGTTTTTCAGTATCTATATCTTGTAGTCCATAGAATTTGAACAGAAGTAATCAACCCTACCATGAATAAATGTTATGTTATGTTATGCACTTGGGACGACGAAAGGCCATTAGGCCTAAATGTGATCGTCCCAATTTTTGCTGGACTCACAGCTATATCCAGCTCTTCCTCCACCTCCTGAAACAGAGACGCAGCACATGAAGATTCCTCTGCAAAAACTTCCTCTCCGACCCCTCCAAGGTGATCAGGCATGCCGCAGGAGGCCTCAAACCTTTTGGTTTTTACCCAAAAATCTAACCTTTTTTCTACTAGTTTATCAAAAATGTATTTTCTTGAACGATTACAAGGAGTCAGTCCTCAGTACCACTTCCAGAATCCTATTCCACAGTTCGATCACCCCAGAAAAATAAAACTCTGAACATCCAATCTCACTGCATTCTCAATTTAAAGAGGTCACTCCTGGTTCTACTTGTTGCTCTCACCTCAAACAATGTCTACTTGTATGTTATTGTCATGCTTTGGTATTGGATTTTTTTGACCAGTTTTCCACATGGAGGATTTGGAAAGAGAGTTATTTTAATGTTGGGTATTTAAAGGCATAGTCACACAAATTAAAAAAGGGCCTGAGGTGATTCATAATTAAGATGCTAATGAGCTAGCATTGATGTTTCCCCCCAGACTGTAAATGATATGCAATAGGTTAGATTGCTTAACTGGAGGAGGGCAAATTTCAGTAAGTTAAAAAGGGATCTTGCCCAGATGGATTGGAATCAAAAAATAGAAGGCAAAACAGTAATTGAACAATGGGAGGCCATCAAGGAGGAGCTGGTTCGGGTACAGAGTAGACACATCCCTATGAGGGAGAAAGGAAGGGCATCCAAAGCTAGAGCTCCCTGGATGACTAAAGATATAGAGATTAAAATGAAACAGAAAGGAGGCTTATGATGAATGTAAGTTTATTATACAGTAGAGAACCAGGCTGAATACAGAGATCCAAAAAAAGGGAAGAGGGGCAAAAAGAGAGTAGGAGAATGGATTAGCACCTATCATAAAAGGGAATCCAAAAGTCATTTATAAACATATAAATAGTAAAAGGGTAGTCAAAGGAAGCATGGGATCAATTAGGGACAAAAAAGATCTTCTTGTGGAGGCAGAGAGCATGTCTGAGGTATTAAATGAATACTTCACATTTGACTTCACTAGAGAAGAAGAAGATGCCATTGTAGCAGTAAAGGAGGAGTTAGTAGCGATATTGGATAGGATAAAAATAGATAAAGAGGAGATACTTAGAAGGTTGGCAGTACTCAAAGTAGAAAAGTCACCTGGTCCAGATGGGATGCATCCTAGGTTCCTGAGGGAAATAAGAATGGAAATTGCAGAGGCTCTGGCCACAATCTTCCAATCCTCCATATAAATATATATGGACGGTACCAGAGGATTGGAGGATCACAAATGTTACACCCCTGTTCAAAAAAGAGGAGGCATTAACCCAGCAATTAGAGGCCAGTCAGCTTAACGTTGGTGGTGGGGAAACTTTTAGAGACAATAATCCGGGACAAAATTCATTGGCACTTGGAAAAGTATGGGCTAATAAATGAAAGTCAGCATGGATTTATTAAAGGAAAATTGTGTTTGATTAACTTGATTGAGTTCTTTGATGAAGTAACGGAGAAGGTTGATGAGGGTAGTGCGGTTGGTATTATGTATGTGGACTTTCAAAAGGCATTTGATAAAGTACCACACAATAGACTTGTTAGCAAAATTAAAGCCCATGGGATTAAAGGGACAGTGGCAGCATGGATATAAAATTGGCTAAAGGACAGAAAGCAGAGAGTAATGGTGAATGTTTTTTTTAAAATCAGACTGGAGGGAAGTATACAGTAGTGCTCTCCAGGGGTCAGTATTAGGACCACTGCTCTTTTTGATATATATTACTGGCCTGGACTTGGGTATAGAGGGCATCATTTCAAAGTCTGCAGATGACACGAAACTTGGAAATGTGGAAGATAGTAACAGACTTCAGGAGGACATAGACAGACTGGTCACATGGCAGATAAAATTTAACGCAGAGATGTGTGAAGTGATGCATTTTGATAGGAAGAATGAGGAGAGGCAATATAAACTAAATGGTACAATTTTAAAGAGGGTAAAGGGATTCTGGGCTTTATAGAGGCATAGAGTACAAAAGCAAGGAAGTTAGGCTAAATCTTTATTAAAAAACTGGTTAGGCCTCAACTGGAGTAGTGTGTTCAATTCTGGGTACCACACTTTAGGAAGGATATTAAGGCCTTAGAGAGGGTGCAGAAGAGATTTACTAGAATGGTACCAGGGATGAGGGACTTCAGTTATGTGAAGAGAATGGAAAAGTCGGGGTTGTTCTCCATGGAAGAGAGAAGATTAAGGGGAGATTTGGTAGAGATGCACAAAACCATGAATGGTTTTGATAGAGTAAATAAGGAGAAACTATTTCCAGTGGCAGAAGGGTCGTAACCAGAGGACACAGATTTAAGGTGATTGGCAAAAGAGCCAAAGACGACATGAGGAAACACTTTTTTTACGCAGCAAGTTGTGATGATCTGGAATGCATTGCCTGAAAGGGTGATGGAAGCAGATTCAATAGTAACTTTCAAAAGGGAAATACTTGAAGGGAAAAAAATAACAGGACTATGGGGAAAGAACAGGGAGATGGGATTAATTGAATAGTTACATAGAATTACATAGAATGTACAGCACAGAAACAGGCCATTTGGCCCAAGCGGCCCATGCCAGTGTTTATGATCCACATGAGCCTCCTCCCATCCTTCTTCATCTAACCGCATCAACATATCCATCTATTCCTTTCTCCCTCGTGTGTTTATCCTGCTTCCCTATAAATGCATCTATGCTAGTCACCTCGACTACTCCTTGTGGTACATTCTAACCACTCTCTGGATAAAGATGTTTCTTCTGAATTCCTTATTGGATTGATTAGTGACTATCTTATATTTATGGCCCCTATTCTGGTCTCCCCCGCAAGTGGAAACATCTTCTCTACGTCTACCCTTTCATAATCTTAAAAGCCTCTATCAGGTCACCCCTCAGTCTTCTCTATTCTAGAGAAAATAGCCCTTGCCTGTTCAATCTTTCCTGGTAGGAATAACCTCTCAATTATGGTATCATCCTAGTAAGGCTTTTTTGCACCTTCTCCAGTGCCTCTATATCCTTTTTATAATATCAAAATCAGAACTCTTTACAGTTCTCCAAGTGTGGTCTATACAAGTTTAACATCGTTCTATACAAGTTTAACGTAACTTCTCTGCTTCTTTGAAAGAGCCAGCAGAGGCACAAAGGGTCAAGTGACCTCCTGGTGTGCTGTACCTACTATGATATTATGATAGTCTAAGCAAGCAAGAAACATCTCACAACCATTGTGTTGTAAAGTCTTTAATCCCTTTTTGATTGTGAACAATGAGAGATAAAACAGAGACAGAGCCCTCCTGTGACTCACCTAAGTAGTCATTCCTCACATATCAATGACCTTCCCTCCATCATAAGGTCAGAAATGGGGATGCTCGCTGATGATCGCACAGTGTTCAGTTCCATTCGCAACCCCTCAGATAATGAAGCAGTCCGTGCCCGCATGCACCTAGACCTGGACAGCATCCAGGCTTGGGCTGATAAGTGGCAAATAACATACGTGCCACACAAGTGCCAGGCAATGACCATCTCCAATAAGAGAGAGTCTAACCACCTCCCTTTGACATTCAACGGCATTAGCATCGCCGAATCCCCCACCATCAACATCCTGGGGGTCACCACTGACCAGAAACTTAACTGGACCAGCCATATAAATACAGTGGCTACAAGAGTAGGTATTCTGCAGCGAGTGACTCACCTCTTGACTCCCCAAAGTCTTTCCACCATCTACAAGGCACAAGTCAGGAGTGTGATGGAATACTCTCCACTTGCTTGGATGAGTGCAGCTCCAACAACACTCAAGGAGCTCGACACCATCCAGAACAAAACAGCCCGCTTGAATGGCACACCATCCACCACACTAAACATTCACTCCCTTCATCACCAGCGCACCGTGGCTGCAGTGTGTACCATCCACAGGATGCACTGCAGCAACTCGCCAAGGCTTCTTTGACAGCACCTCCCAAACCCGCGACCTCTACCACCTAGAAGGACAAGAGCAGCAGGTACATGGGAACAACACCACCTGCACGTTCCCCTCCAAATCACTCACCATCCCGACTTGGAAATATATCGCCGTTCCTTCATCGTCGCTGGGTCAAAATCCAGGAACTCCCTACCTAACAGCACGGTGGGAGAACCTTCACCACACGGACTGCAGCGGTTCAAGGCGGCAGCTCACCACCATCTTCTCAAGGGCAATTAGGGATGGGCAATATATGCCGGCTTTGCAAACGACGCCCTCATCACATGAACGAATAAAAAAAAATATGATCCTTTTAGTGATTGCTGACAGGCTATTGGGCCAAACATGGGCATCACAGTTGAGCTCATCTCTTTCTCATCTAACATCCAGACACATTCACTTTCTAGCAGTGGGTTAATGATTAGAGAACAGAAAGAGGAATGCTAGAGCTCTCTGATGTGTTAGAAAGTGTATTCAACAACAAGACGATCTTGCATTTATACAGTGCCTTTATCGTAGAAAAATGTCTCAAGGCGCTTCACAGACAAAAAATAAACGACATTGAGCCAAAGGAGGAGATATTAGGAAGGGCGACTAAAAGCTTGGTCAAAGAGGTGGGTCTTAAGGAGTAGAGGGAGATGGTGCGATGGAGATGTTTACGGAGGCAATTCCAAAGCATGGGACATAGACGACTGAAGGCACAACCACCAATCGTGAGGTGAAGGGAGTGGGCGATGCATGAGCCCAGAGCTGGAGGAATGTAGACTTTTTGGTAGGTTGTAGGGCTGGATAAGGTTACAGAAATAGAGAGTGGTGGGGCCATGAGGGATTCGAACATGAGGATGCAAAGGCGTTGGCGGACCCGGACCCAATGTAGGTTAGCTCGCACAGGGGTGTTGGGTGAATGGGTTTTGGTGCATGTTAGGATACGGGCCTTATGTTAAAGGTGCTATATAAATGCAAGTTGTATTAATATTTTGGGTTGCAGGCAAAAAAAAGTGTATTTGTGCTAAAAGAAACCTTGTTTTTATTTTTATTGATATATTTTGTCATTAAAATAACTATTTTAGTATCAAATACCCAGTTTAAAATTAGTTTTTCCCATTCATTGTTTATCCATTGATATCAGGTTAGTTGTGCAGAATTAACTTTGATTCAAATCACTTGCATGGGCTTGACTCAAAAAATAAAGTTGATCTGATGAGAACATCACTGTATTTCAAGTAATTTCAAGTTAAGACTGATTATTATTTCTAATACAGAAAGAAAGCCTTACATTTACATAGAGCCTTATCAGATCTCTCCGAAAAATTCCAAAGTAGTTCACAATGAATTACTTCAAAGATCAGCCACTGCTACTATGTAGATAATGCAGACATTTTGCATGATCCCACAAATAGCAATGAGATGAATGGTTAGTGACCCTGTTTTTGGTGGTATTGTTTGAGGGAGGAATACTAGCCAGGCCATTAGGAGAACCCTGCCCCTAACATAGTGCCACAGGATATTTAATAGTCACTGGAACAGAACAGAACTGGTTTAATGTCTCTTCCAAAAGAGCATCATTTTCAACTATGCTGCACTTCTTCAGAACTGCATCGGAGTGTCAGCCTAGATTATAGAAAACTGTAGATAATCTGCAAACTGAAAGTAAATAAAATTATTTGGCTCTGAGCGACAGCTCAGCATGGAAATCCCTGAATGCAATCTAAATTAATCTGTATTTATAAAAAGTGTTCAATATCACAGCAGATAACTACTTTAAACAGCAAAAGCCCAACTGGTGACATGTACTATTTGGCATTTAGATAAATGGCAAGATAAGTGAAAATGGATAACTTGGTAGATTTAGATGAGTTAAAGTTAGATCATATCCAATCACTTATACCTTTCTGTTTTTTTAAAATCTGACTTTTCTCATCACTTTTAGTAGATCAAAAGTCACGCCCCAGCCTTTCCCCCTTCCTACACAATTCTGAACACATATCCTCTCTCTGTTTTTGAACTCATTTGACTTTGAACTTGGCTGTTTTGTTTTGAACAATCTGCCTACAATTCCCAACTTTTTTGTACGGTCTCTGTTAAGACAGGTGTTATCTAATCTTCTCTCTGCTTCCTTTATCTTTGTTCTCAGACTGATTTTGGCATGTTTTAGAGGAGGTGCCATAGTTCGTGGTTTCCACTTTCTAAAGGAGATTCTTCTTAGAAAGTTCAAGGCACCTGAACATGGCACTGTGTGTAATTAGACATCAGTGCCTTTGTTACTAGCATTAACAATAGTATAAATTCATTATTCAATTATCCAGCCATTATGTTTAAATCATAAAAAATGTGAACTGTCGAGCCAAAAAAACAATCACTCATCTGCAAAACATTTTCGTTTATACCCGTCATGCTTCAATGTGATTCATAGCTTAGTTATTTCACACAGTGCTGCAACAAAAGTTATTTTTGTCTTTTGATTACACATTTCTTATATTTGTCTAGGGCGTGAACAACAGGAAGAAGCTTTAGCAAAACAAAAGCTACAAATTTGGCCTTATCCATTACAATATTACACCATGAGACTAACAAATGCCAATGCACTCAGTAAGAAAAGATGTTGGCCAAACTCACAATGCCATGTTAATGCTGCTGTCATCTGCTGAGATTAAATGCATAAAGCTCAATAAGGTTCAACAAAAAGGCTCAGTTATAGTACAAGAAACAGTGTATCCACCTGGCCTTTTGGCAACATCCTTCTAAATGAAGCCATTTGCTGGTTAACTACAATCGGAAGAGCAAGTTAATTGAGGCACGGACACAAGAGCTAAGTGCCAGAGTGGAAATAGAAGTAACTGCCCTCGATAGCATTTAGCCAAGTGTAACACCAAGGAGCCCTGGCAAAACTGAGGTCAATGGGGATCAAATGGAAAACTTGATCAATGGCTGGAGTCATATCTAGCACAAGGAACGATGATTGTGATTGTTGGAGGCCAATCATCACAGCCCCAGGACACTGCTGGAGATCCTCAGGGCTGCTTCATCAATTAGCTTCATTCCTTCATCATTGTTGGGTCAAAACCCAGGAATTCTCTATCCAACACTACTGTGGGAGCACCATCAGCACAAAGACTGCAGAAGATCAAGAAGAAGGCCCCCCACTTCCTGCAAGCAAGTACGGATGGGCAATAAACACAGCCTTGCCTGCGTTGCCCAATTCCTGAAAACAAATTTTAAAAATACTACAAACAGAAGTTAGAAACTTGATGATCACCTAGAAAATAAAGGTTGTGTAGTACAGTTGACCAAGATATGACCTCAATTACTGCATTTGCTTATGGGCCTCCAGATCTGAATCTATTCCATGTAAAAAATGTGGAGCCCCTCGGGACTGTCTGATGCCATTTCAACCTCAGCCAATTCTGCAGTAAAATTGAGTTCACAGCATCCAGCAGCTCTCCAGTACCTTGACCAAATAGCCATTCTTCAAGTGTGAGCCTAGACATTGAGTGCCAGCAGGATATTCAACATGGAGAGGGGTGGAATCATCACAGCCAAGGCTGATCTGGTCATTTAACATCACGTAGTTGCACTTTCCATCAGAGTTCACTGGATAGTGATTTTTCCCCCCTCTCTAGCCCATGGGCACTGTAAACCAACTGTAACTTTCTTGTCATCCAAGCTAGGTCAGCTAACTCAATACAGATCATTGATCAAATCTGGCCCTTCTTAGTCTGTATGGTACAGTATTGCACTAGATGATACATTTGCCCACTGAGCTCAGGAGACCTTAAATGTATGTACACTGTCATTAGTGCACAGGATAGGCTGAATGGCCTCCTTCTATGCTGTATCATTCTAGTGAGGTGCCTGTATAGCAGGTTATGCTTCTGCCTGCACATGATGTTGCAACATATGATTTCTACTTTCTATTTTTAAATTGTATTGTACAGTGCACAAAATTACAGTGATACTGTGCCACCTGCAGAGGGAATTCTTTTAGAAGTCACATTGTACATAGTTTACCGTGGTACGGGGAGGGCAGTTTACTTGTCAGTTCTAAGGTCATGTCCATAATAGGGAGAGCCAGTAGTTCTCTGAAATCCACTGAATGGATTTCTAGCAAATAAGAAAAAACAAAACAGAAAAGGATTACAATACTGTTCAGTGCACCCTTTCACACAGAGAAGGCCTCTACTGGTCAACAAATCAATTGCTGCAACCAAAAAAAGAATGATTAGTATCTCGTATCTGCTTCTGGACCCTTTAAATCTTTCCCATCTGAACGAAATGTCCGATTTCATCTCCCACTCATGGTTTATGAGGAAGACCTGGAACGAGGGTAATGTGGGCATAAAGGACACAAAATTGTGTTGACATCCAATTGGTATCACCTTGGCTGCATTAACGTTCACTAAATTCGCAAAGCTGGCCTCAGAGTCTCTTAGGCAATCAAACGGGATGCAAAGTGCTACACCTCATTTCAGTCTATTTAATGGTTTGCTATGTCCCTTCTGTGCATAACAGACATGAACATTGGTCCTACTATATCCTGGTTGTTGTAATAAATGGGTGTATAGTAATACTTAGGACAGTTATAGACCAAATGAGCTCTACAATTTTCAATAAATAAAAGTGAAAGCAAACTCAAAACAGAATACAAAAGTAACACATTAGATGAAATCTGGTGTCAATCTGTCTACTGCTAGCTTGAGTATTATTAACAATAAAGCTTTTAGAGCAACTAGAAACTCATGTGCAACTTGCTTTACTGTAATCTATTTTCTTACCTAGGAATAAGAAAATATTCCATTCTAGGCTTATGCCTCTCATTGCAAATTATCAGGAATTTCTCACTTAAATGGGTTACATGTTCCTAAAACATTAATAACAACAGTACACAGATCAGAACCTGATTTATATTGATAAACTTTATTTAGAACAGTCTCAGTCGCAGGGTCATCTGCAAAATAAAAATCCTGCTCCTGTGAATGTTCAAAATTAAGTTTATTGCAAAAACCATAGCAGACTGAATGCCTGCATCACCCTTGTTATTCTAAGTGAACAGCTTAATATGGAGCAAGGATCCATGCACAATGGTTTGACAATATGAATTTTCTTGCTGCAATTAATGGAGTCCTATTGCTCCGACATCTTTAAGATTATTGGTCCTTACCAGAGAGCACAAACACTGGGGTAGATTTTTGTCTTCAGCACCTGAGGCGTAATCTGGTGGAGGGGATAGCTCATACATTATAGAACCTGCCTGATTTTCATTCCACTAACCCCCATTGTCTCATTTCGCTAAGAAAAGCAACAGTACAAAAAAATATCAGGAACCATCAGCTGCTGTGGGAGTTCCATGGAGTGGTACTAGAGTAGCAACCCAAAGATCATGAGACTGATCTCACCATGGCAAGTCATGAAACTGCATTCAATAAATCTGAAAAATCTGTGGGCTAGTACCAGAAAAATTATAATGTCATAACCCAACTGGCTTTCAGGGAAGGGAATCTGCCATCCTTATCTGGTCTGGTCTATATGTTACTCCAGTCCCACAGTGTGTGGTTGACTCAATGCACCCCAAAATGGCCTAGCAAGCCACTCAGTCATAAAGCAACTGCCCAGAAATCAGAACAATACTATTGTGGGAGCAGCATCACCACAAGGACTGCAGCAGTTCATGAAAGCCCACCACTGCCTTTAGAGGACAACTAGGAATGAGCGATAAATGCATCATTGCCAGCATCACCCACATTCAGATAATAACATTTTTTAAAAGTGCTTCATTGATATTTCCTAGTATCCAGTAGCAGTGTACACTAGGAACTATAGCCCAATCCTGCCAGGTCTGATGTAATTGAAAAGTCACATGCCCTGTACACTGCATCAGTCATAATAATGTGGAGAATAGAAAGGATAGGGTAACAAATCTATTCCATCTCCTCAGATAGAAGGTCAGTACCCAACTGAATTAAGGTTTGCCTGTAATATCCTTCATCATAGTGCAGTGGTTAGATCTGAGGTAACAGAACACTGGTAAGTCTGTACAAATGAAATGGACTCTTCTGCAGGTATGATTGCTCCTTGGTGAGAGGTTACCTAAAATAAATGCTACAAGGGGTATTAAATAACTCCGGATTCAACTTGCTTCTGTAAACAAGTCTACAGCGAAATAAGTAAACAGTGCATAACATGTGTGTGGCCCATAGTCATACATCACTTCCATCTTCAAATATAAAATGTTAAAATAAAACTTCAACTATTAAAAATACTGATTAAAAGATTGCATGTTCGTTCAAGAATAGATGCATTTTTTTTTGAGAAGGAAGGGAATCTGTTAGATGATTAAACTTTTAAGTGAGCAGTGTGAGAGATTTCCCCCTTTCGTAATTGGCCTCAACAGTGAATCAAGAAAGAACAAGAACACATATCTTGTTCATTTAGTTGCTCCTACCCACATCCCCCATTTCAGTACAATAGAATGGCAAGCATGCATATACTGAGGGCTGGCACTGGCCATCTGTCAGTCCTGACAATGGGCCTGTGTAACTAACTAGATAGAGTTACACTATGTCTGAATCAGTGGGGAAATAACTCAACATACCAGTACAGCAGAAGCAAGAGGCCTAGATAAGGCTGAGGTAAAACACAACTCTGGATAGAAAATATGGCCAAAAAACCTCTAGCAGTACCCTTTTATAAAAAAAAAATCTTAAAAGACACAATTGTGTGTTCACAGAAATTACAGTACAGAAGTTGGTCCATTGGGTCTTTGCCAGTGCTAGCTTTTGAACGAGACCTGTCTACTCCAATCCCGTTTCCCTGTCTTTTCTCTGTGTCCTTTTATATTCTTCCTTTTCAAATACTTATCCAATTCATTTTTCAAGGACTTTATAGTGTCTATCTCAATAGCCACTTCTGGTAAAGCATTCCATTTTCTAATAAGCCTTTGTGTGAGAACATGGTCTAGGTTATCATCTAGGACAGGTTTGCCACTGGATGAGAATAGGGGCACGGCTTCCACTTGACTCTCCAACCCATTTTCCTAGGTCTGAGCTGATGCACTATGTAGGACGGGCTCTGAGTGGGATGTTCACCACCAAAAGAGTGCCTGCTACTACACGGCTGCAAAATTCCTACCTCAACACCAGAAGAAAAGGAGCCAAATTAAAGGGGGTAGAAGAGCCCCGAAGGTCTGCAGGAAGATTTTAATCTAGACCTCGGAATGTGCCGAGGCCTAAAAAAGGTCAGTGGTTGGCCCCCTCCCTCTGAAAGGCCCATCAGTGTGCCTTCTGCTGCTGCCCAAAGACCTACTGCAAACTTTTTGCTATTGCGGGGGAAAATCCAGTGCCACATCTTCTAACTTCCCCCTTCATAGTGATAATTCGGAGTCCTCTGGCCCTACAACCCTCCAAGATCTCTGCGCTCCTCAAATTCTGGCCTCTCGCGCATCCCCCAATTTTCATCGCTCCACCATTGGTGGCCATGCCTTCAGCTGCCTAGGCCCTAAGCTCTGGAATTCCCTCCCTAAACCGCTCCGCCTCTCTCTCCTCCTTTAGGACGCTCCTCAAAACCTACCTCTTTGACAAAGCTTTGGGTCATCTGTCCTAATATCTCCTTATATGGCTCGGTGTCAAATTTTGTTTGATAACGCTCCTGTGAAGCGCCTTGTGACGTTTTACTACATTAAAGGCGCTACATAAATGCACATTGGTGTTGTTGTTTTTGTATATGCCTCCTGTTTACCAATTCGCCAGCCAGTAGAAACAATCTTTCACAGTTTGCCTTTTTAAACCTTTTATAGTTTTGTAAATCTCTATTAAATCTCCCCTTAAGCTTCTTTAATCAGTGTCCGAAAAAGAAATTATATTCAAAGATTTATGATAACAGAAAGAAAATCACCTTCAAGATAATTATTGTGATGATAGTGAAATACTAACAAACAGATGTATCCCAGAATTATGCTGTACCGATCAAATCTTGATAATCAGATTTTCCTAAAAACAGAAATGCCCTTTATCCAGCACGGCTTTTGATATTTGCTCCAGCTCATCATACAGACCTCCCCTTCCCTGCCAACTGGTGCCTCTGTCCTACTGGCATCCAACAATAAGCTTGACTGCCGCTAGCCCTGGGAGACATGACACAGAGAGCGTCCTCATCTTGCATTAATTGCTCAAATTGAAACTATGCCACATCTCTTGAAGCTAGATGTTGCTCAGTATCCCTTTGATATGATAATGACATGCTTCTTAGCAGATGAATATGCAAATTAAAAGCAGTAATTTGGTGGCATGCACCTGCCGACACGTACCGCTATGCTCATGTACTCTGCGGCAACCCTAACCGCACAAAAGCATCACGGTGGTGAAATTAAATTCTAATGTTGCATATTTTAAGCAGATGCTTCTCCTCTTGTTACTGAAATGCCTATTTGGCAAAAATTGCTGCGGGAGACCACTCATTTCACACGGTATGCTAATAATTTGGCCAACATTTCATTTGTGCACGCTGGGTCAAGAAAAAAATTATGCTTTTTAACGGGATGTGCCAATGTTTCCATTTTGGCTTAAACAATATGAGGAAGATATACAATGTGGAAAAGTGATCCACAGAAAAACAAACACACCACTAAGTGACATTCAGGTGGAATGCACAAGTGCCACAGGTATGAATGAAATAAAAAAATGTAATCTCACAGGTAATATTTTTTTCCATATACCACCATCTCCAGTCATGCATTTTGTTCATAATGCTCATGGTATTTTTTGTTTTAAGAGCTCTGCAGTGACATACAACGAACGCAGATTTGATGATGTGCTATTACGACACTTTTTTTGCTCCAGTATCATAAGCTGCTCATTTTGGCAATGTGAAAATTTCAGAGTTACTGTAAAGTAATTCCTGGTTAATTTATTTTTGTTCGTGCTGCTTTTAAAAAGGGAATGTCACTGTTTGGTGGAGGAGGGGCTACTTCCACTGTAAAGTACTCCTTCCACAAAACTCTCTCCCAAGAAACTAAAACTCTAAAATATTTATTCCCAGAAAGTATTTTCACAAATGCACACCAGAAAACAAAAAGCAGTCTCATGGAAAGTCACTGATTCAGCTCTCCCAGTTGAAACGGACCATCTCAAATGACATTTCCAATAGGTGTGTGTCTGTTTTGTGGCTGGTTACCATTATAGTGAACAGGGAGCAGCGTCCTTACTGATCTTGAATTCTGATCTGCCCACAACATTTAGTATTGGATAGGGTCAAATCCCAGCTGTAAATTAACTTTTCAGTGGTTTTGTTGCCCACATAATATTCTTTTCTTAAGCTTACACTGCCTCCTGTACTACCATTTTGTTTCATTGTCATTCAAAATAGCTGACTAATCATCAGACTGTCCTGCCAGCTCTTTTTCTTATACCAGAACACGTAGAACAGCAGCACAGGATTCAGCATCAAATGCACTCCGTATATGAATAAGTGCGTTTTAGCACGCATGCATAGAGCTCTGTCATGCCCTCACTTCCTCAACCATAGTAGTGCAAGTGAACAGTTTATCTCAGCATTGCCCATTCATAGCACTACACAAAGAAGAGCAGTGTCACACTGGCAAGGCCAGTATGGCAAAGGTACTATATGAAGCATAAAGCACAGACCTCCACTTGTACAGACAGCTTGATTCAACTTTAATAATAAGTATAAACAAATAAAAATATATTCAATAAAAACAGCTGGCAGATATAAGACAATGGTTGAATTAAGGGGTTTTCATGATTTGCATCATCTATTCAACCTTCATTTTCATGGTTTTTGGCAAAATCAAGCCTTTTTGATCCAATTATGTGGCATGCATCTTACTGGAAGCTATCTATTATTCTATATTTTTCTTGCTTCAATGTACCATTTGGTAGTTGCCTGCAAAAGTGGACTTGGCCACCATTTTCTCATAATCCTAACTGTGGCACCACTCCAGTTGTAAAATTTTCTTTGAAGCAATTTTGTTTCTGCAAATATACATAACGAGAAGAAAACAGGCCTATTGCAAACCACATTTATCTTAAAATCAACTGAGTACACAACAATCAATAGATCTCTGGTCAAAACAGTTACTCTCACTTACATGTCTAGTCTTTCCATTTTGATGATTTCAATCAACAGCAATCTAATGAAGAAAAACAATCTCTTAACAAATAAAAGTAGTAATCTAAACACATTATATTCCTTGTAAGTTCAATATTTACAAGTAGAGATTGTATTGTTTGAAACTTGTATGTGGTTGCTGAAGAAACACACTTGCATATGTCCCATCCAACAGCCTAAACGTCATCTCAACCATAACCTCTCAAGCTAATCAATTCCCTAGTGTACTTTTCTCAAGTAGCATATGTGAGCAAAACACTTGGCATCAAATCACTTAATGATAACTGTAAATTAAACAGACTGCTGCTCTCTTGAACAGGTAAGGTAGAAAGAGCTCAGGATGCATGAACTTTTTATATAGAAGCAGAAAATGTGAGAAATCAGCTACAGGAAGGATGGATACTGACTACATTGGGCCGGAACTTGCTGAAAAATAACGGCATGTTTACGACACATACCGTTATTAATGTGTAAATCGGCCAGCAAGTTCAGGGGATTAAGAGATACGCCTTGAGCTGCGAATCTCCAGAACTTGCTGGTCGATTTACGCCACTCCACTGTTTGCTTCACACAAACGGTAACTCGCCCTTAGCCTCCCTGTTATTTTTAAGAGCCTGCTGGACTTGCACATTAATTGCCCATTAAACTCGCCACAGAAAGTTAAGTCTAGTAATTAATAGCTTAAGTACCCTTTTATCAACATGATAGTTGTTAATGACTGCCAATCAACCTCTCTGGCACAGAAAGTGTACAATTTAAACTGTGCAGTCTCATTCCTTCAGGTAGTGAATCGTTGTTGGAGATTTTAAAAATGTCAAATTTTAAATTTAATTTTTTTTTTCTTAATTTTCCTTTGTCTCTTTTTTCTCTCTCTCTCTTAATCCAATCTTTCTTTCCCTCTCTTTATTTCTCTTTCTCTACCTGATTTGACTTTAATTCACCCTCCTTCTCAGTCATTCCTCTGTTTATTTCTCAATCCTTAAATCTCATTGGTTAAGGAGATACAGTTGATCCCTCCATTCACTGAGGTCCCAGATACCCCGTTGCCCTCACTGCACCATTATCAGCTCGCACCTCCAGCAAGCTGGAGCTCAAAACATTTTTGAGTTGAAGGGTGCAGGAAAAAGTCTAGCTACTGGTGTACTCAGTGAAAAGCCCTGCTCCAGCATGTTCCAGCCTATTAAGTTTACCTCTGTTACTGCAAGAGGTGTGCAGTCAGTAACAGACCAAGGATTGCAGACCAGCACAGCTTTCACACTTTGCCACTTCAATAAAATATCTGTCGCAAAAAATTGAACATAAGAAAAAAAAAAGGTGATATTAAGAACATAAGAAATAGGAGCAGGAGTTGGCCAATCGGCCCCTCGAGCCTGCTCCGCCATTCAATAAGATCATGGCTGATCTGATCCTAATCTCAAATCTAAATTCATGTCCAATTTCCTGCCCGCTCCCCGTAACCCCCAATTCCCTTTACTTCTAGGAAACTGTCGATTTCTGTTTTAAATTTATTTTTAAAATTTATTTAATGATGTAGCTTACTTTGGAAAACTAAACCAGAATTACATCTCAAACTGTTTCCAAGTCACTTGCCCACAGATAAATAATTACAAAAGTTGTGGCACACTGTCAAATCTTTTCTGTCTAATAGCTGCTAACCCAGGTAATTTATCTTAAGTAATGTGCACTTACATTAGACATGTTCAGGAAAGTGCAGCATATCTTACCAATAAGAGCCTATGTAATTCATTTGAAATATGGATCTGAGTCAGGGTCTTGTCATGTCAGATGACAACAGACTGCTTGTTGTGCTTCATTTCCAATTCCATCACTCATTTGTTCTGTGCAGGGAAAGACTATCAGGCTGACTGCCACTGCCTCCATGTGCTTGTCATAACTTTAACAGGGAGTCACGAGTCTATCAATCTTGCTGACCTGGTTCTGTTTTTCACATAGTTTTTTCCCCTCGACACACATTGCATACTTTGGAGTTTCAGCCCACCCACAAATACCCATGGCAACGGTGCATCACCCACAATGCTCACCTGACTGCCAACTCCCCCCCCCCACCTTTCCATACAGGTGGGTGACCCCTTGAACAAGCTATGTGGCCTCAACAAAAGAATTACAAGCCTGCTATCTGCTAGAAAACAAATGTGTAAGCAAACATCAAACCTAAGCTGTGTTTACACTACAGGCCTGTAAAAGATCATTTTCAGATCAGATCAGGATGAACTCCGTTGAATGAAATCACCTTGTGTTTATACTTAATCGTTGCCCAAAATCAGTTTAAGCACGGGATAGCAGTAAATTGCCTCACTGACACATGCACTCAGTTTCTGTCCCTGATAGAAAACATCAGGAAAGTTGGATCATGTCTAGCATACGAAAAGAAGGGTGAGAAAAGACATTGAGGCCCATTAAAGCTCACCTTATCTGTTAGACAGAGAAACATCATGCACCACCCACCCCAAATCACTAGTAGTGCCACGTTTAGGAGCAAAAAAAAGATAAAACGGTCACCACTTTATGGAAAAATTCTAGGAAATTCAACCAGCAAACTCCAGAAGACCACATTTACCCATTATACATCAGAGGCACTGGAAAAGGTGCATAAAAGAATTACAAGGATGATGCCAGAACTGAGAGGTTATAACTATCAGGAAAGATTTAACAGGCTGGGGCTCTTTTCCCTAGAAAAGAGAAGGCCTTATAGAGGTCTTTGAAATTATGAAGGGGTTTGATAGGCTAGACGTGGAGAAGATGTTTCCACTTGTGGGGAATTCCAAAACCAGGGGTCATAAATATAAGATAGTCACTAATAAATCCAATAAGGAATTCAGGAGAAACTTCTTTACCCACAAAGCGGTTAGAATGTGGAACTCACTACCATGTGGAGTAGTTGAGGCAAATAGCATGGATGCATTTAAAGGGAAGCTAGATAGGTACATGAGGGAGAAAGGAATAGAAGGATATGCTAATAGAGTTCGATGAAGTAGGGTGGGAGGAAGCTCGTGTGGAGCACAAACATCAGCATAGGCCATTTGGGCCGAATGGCCTGTTTCTGTGCTGTAAATTCCATGTAATTCTATGTATACTTAACTAACGCACACTCTCACCCTAAAAATGTGTCCCAAAGGCCAAGGAACAGAGGACTGTATACAACCTGAAAAGACCACTTCCATCTATCAGGCCAGTCGCAAATGTCACAGGCCTTATACTATGCATGTCAATCTCAATTTTTAATTGAGTACAAATCAAATAGCACAACATGATGGAATTTAACTCTAAATTACAATCAAGCAACAGCAAATCATCTGCAAATTCACGACCAATACAAGCTCTGCTCACTCTCAATTATCTCTTCTACCCTTTCCCAATTCAGCTCCCCTTTCCCCCCCCGCTTCCCCCTTTCCACTCCTTCTACTCTTTCTTTCTCCAAGTGTCAACCTTGGCTCACTGGTAGCACTCTCACCTCTGAGTTAGAAGGTTAGAATTTAAAACATAAGAAATCGGAGCAGGGGTAGGCTATACGGCCCCTTGAGCCTGTTCCACCATTCAATAAGATCATGGCTGATCTTCGACCTCAACTCAACTTTCCCACCCGATCCTCATATCCCTTGATTCCCCTAGAGTCCAAGAATCTATCTATCTCAGCCAGAATATATTCAATGACTCTGCATCCAAAGCCCTTTGGGGTAGAGAATTCCAAACAGTCACAACCCTAAGAGTGAAGAAATTCCTCCTCATCTCAGTCTTAAATGGCCGACCACTTATCCTGCAACTATGCCCCCTAGTTCAAGACTCTCTAGCCAGGGGGAACAACCTCTCAGCATCTACCCTGTCAAGCCCCCTCAGAATCTTATATGTTTCAATGAAATTACCTCTCATTCTTCTAAACTCCAGACAGTATAGGCCCATTCTACTCAACCTCTCTTCATTGGACAACCCTCTCATCCCAGGAATTAATCTAGTGAACCTTCGTTGCACCGCCTCTAAGGTAAGTATATTCTCCCTTAGATAAGGAGACCAAAACTGTGCACAGTACTCCAAGTATGGTGTCACCAAAGCCCTGTACAGTTGCACCAGGACTTCCTTACTTTTGTACTCCAACCCTCTTGCAATAAAGGCCAACATATCATTTGCCTTCCTAATTGCGTGCTGTACCTGCATGCTAACTTTATGTTTCCTGTACAAGGACACCCAAATCTCCCTGAACAGCAACATTTAATAGTTTCTCCCCATTTTAAAAATATTCTGTTTTTCTATTCTTCCTACCAAAGTGAATAACCTCACATTTCCCCACATTATACTCCATCGGCCACCTTCTTGCCTATTCACTTAATCTGTCTATATCCCTTTGAAGACGCTTTGCGGGGGGGGGGGAATTGGATAAGGCCTATTTTTGGGTGCGGGTAGCACGATCTGCTACTAACCCCTGCCCAATGGCCCCTGTGCAGGTAGGACGAGACTTTCATCCGGCCTGAGTACTTACCTTCAAGTAGCATTGGAAATCAGCGTTGACATGAAGATTCAATGCAATTTGCACTTCCCACCAGCAGGGAGAGCCCCAATCCCTTAAAGGCAGGCTGTCTCTTAAAATCTCTTAAAGGTAGCCAATACCTGTTATTTGCTGAAAATAACAGTCTACGTCTGCACGGAGTCTGAACAGAGATCAGACATTGTACACGTAAAACACAGATGCAGGTCCCGTCCCTATGTTTACAACTGATGAGTTATGTTAAAACATTGAATGAGGGTTGCGCACTACTAAATCCCACATCCTCCAATCCGCATGCCAGGCCTCAACAATCTGCCGATCTGAGTTTGTACCAGGCCTGCGAGAGTGCATGCACCAAAGTTCTCTGCTGATGCACTACAGGTCTTGGTGCAAGAGGTGGACAGAAGGAGGGACATCCTATATCCACGGCGGGGGGCGGGGGGAGCAAGAGGCTCTCCAGACTTAGGCCCAAAAGGCAGTGCGAGGCAGCGGGGGACGAAGTCAATGCCAGGCGCACAGCACCATGAACATGGATGCAGTGCAGGAAGTTCAATACTTTGACACGAGTGGTCAAGGTGAGTGAGGTCAACTGTCAAGTGGCGTCTCCTACCAACTGCACCACGCACTACACCCCCCCATCACCCACATACCAGCAAACTCTTTCCATCAGTACTCAATTCTGCCAATCAGATGCTTCCTCTCACCCTTACACATTACCACTGTTGCAAGCCGCCCTCCACATCAACTCAAAGGCCACACCCACTGGCAGCTATTCAACCATGACAGGCACATCACCCAGACACACCTCCTGCTTTCTCGCAGGAGAAGGTGGTGCATAACAGGAGGCATCAAGTGGCAGTAGCATTTAGCCCCTTGAGCCTGTTCCGCCATTCAATAAGATCATGGCTGATCTGCGACCTAATCCCATATACTTGCCTTAGCCCCATATCCGTTAATACATTTGGTTTACAGAAATCTATCAATCTCAGATTTAAAATTTACAATTGAGCTAGCATCAACTGCCTTTTGCAGAAGAGGGTTCCAAACGTCTCCCAACCTTTGCGTGTTAAAGCATTTCCTGGCCGTAAATGTTTAGCTATGTCCCCTCGTCCTAGTATTGAAATACAGGAGATCTCCAATAACAGTTACAAATGCATCAGCAGCCAGAAGAAATAATCCAGCCACTAACCTGTAAATCCTGCATGGTCCCTTTAAATAGCACTGATGGGCGGTCCTCCAGGCACTCTAAGACATGCTCAGATGGCCGTGGTTAAGACTGTGGGTTAAGATGAGTGTTAAGTCCCAAAATGGTGTCTATCACTTTAAATCAGTGTTGCAAACTGATTGTATCCATTTTCTCCTTACTTCACATGCTGCCGGCGTTCGGTATTTGTGCATGCGCTAATACCTATACCAAGATGGCATCCGGCCCACGTCACGCTGCAAACATAGGTTCGCAGCCAAGACACCATCTTGGCACTTTGGGAGGCCGCATAATGCTGAAACAACGGGTGCTACATGGCCCAATTTCTAGCCCACTGTGTCCTCCTCACAGCTTACTTTCCCACCTAGCTTTGTATAGTCAGTAAACTTGGATACATTACACTCGGTCCCTTAATCTAAGTCATTAATTTGGATTGTAAATAGCTGAGGCCCAAGCACTGATCCTTGCGGCACTCCACTAGTTACCTACCTAAAAATAACCCGTTTATCCCTACTCTCTGGTTAACGGCAGAAAACAATCCTTTATCCATGCAGGTTGCAGGTTCAAGCCCCACTCCAGAGATGTAAGCATATAATCTAGGCTAACACTCCAGTGCAGTACTGAGGGAATGCTGCACTGTCAGAGGTGTCGTCTTTTGGATGAGATGTTAAACTGCCCTGTCAGATGGATGTAAAAGATTCCACTGTACTATTCAAAGAGTGAGGCCGTGAAAGGCACCATATAAATGTAATGCTTTCTTTCACCTTCCCATCTCTGCCTTCCCCTTCCTTTCCTTCTTCGCTCCTCTGTCCTCATTCCCCTCCACCCCTCTCTCCTACCCCTCCTCTTTCACTAATCCACCTCTTTTTCTCCTATACTACCCCTTCCCTCTTTCCCCTCTCCCCAAATCATATCCCCTCCCCTTAAACCCTCTCTGTTCTCTGTCCAACCTCTCCACCCTCCTACCTGCTATGACCATCCACCTCCCTTCGCTCTCCCCCACCCCAAACTGCTGGTCCAATTCTTCAGTCTCTACCCTCCTCACTGCTCTATTCATCCACCTCCCCTTCTCCCTATTCTACCTGTCTACACCCCAAATTCCCCCCTCCTCCATGCCACCACTGCTGGGAGAATGTGAGTACAGTGTGACAAGTTTACATCGGCAGTTTCCATTATAAATGTGAACACAGGAATTTACTATATAAATATAAAAATAAGGACAGAATGTATGATTTTAAAATGGTGACTGCACATCCTGGTTCAATTTATCCCCTGACCTCTAACCCTGCTGCACCTGGAGACTACAGTTGGCTGATCTTGACTCCCCATGTGCAACAAATGGGGAGATTGACTCGTATTTATTAAAAATGAGTCCTTATACAATTAAGAAACACTTTGATAAATTTTCCAATAGGAGCCTAGAAATTGCTATTGTTGTTCAGAATTTAACTGGGTTACTAAAGTCTTTTGGAAGTATTCACTTCTGCTGATATTTCAGTTTTCTGTCTTTGTTGACTTATCTTCCACACAACAGGCCAGCCAATGAAGGAGAAGCACCAGTTCTCTTAATCAGCTGTGAACTGAGTTGGGCAGTTAAGCACCTGAAATAGCAGTGGGAAGGCAAAAGCAAGGGGTTTACTCAGCAAAATTGTTACAGAACTGAGGATTATAGGAAAGCCAGTTTTACAGGACGTAAGAAGGTCTGAGAGAGGAAGTAGACACTTTGAGACTGATTTCCACCCCCCATCCCAAGTTGTACCTGATGCATCAGGTGTAGGAGGAGGTGGCTGAAAGCAGGTACCACCAATCAGCCACCACAGTCCTAGATGTGACTGATTCATATACAAGGCTCTCACATTACACAGCCTAAGGAGATCTACGGCCACCAGAATCCCAGTAAGTTATCAGTGAATCCCTAAAGCCAGCCAACATATGTACTCCTTCCACTAGGGAATCATTTATAAGAATTGCAGATCAAGTGCTAGACATCACACACAATCCATCGTGGCAAAGCACACTGACATCATTCACTCATCACCCAATTTAATGAATACATTTTGCGTACTTGACTTCTTAATTGTGCTGAAAATATCTTCATGATTGTTCAGAGTAATTCAGCACCACAGAGAAAGATGGGCATTGATGGTAGCAAGCACAGCATTACTGAATGTGAAGGGCCGTTCTTTTGTCAGATAGAGAGGCGTTCATAATAGACGGCTGAGGCATTTAGCTAAATTCGGGTCTGTCATAGATACCTTTTCGGATGCAGTGGTGTTAGTCGTTCCTATAAGTGGATCCCACTCCTCCTTATGTGCTGGAGTTCACTTGCACTGCTCAATATCTACTAATACGGTAGCATGACCCAGGCATGTAATAATACGTCCCTCTTAAGATACGAACTCTCTTTTGCAGATGCCGTAAAGTGTGCTTCTCCAATCTTTCCAAAGGCAGACCGTGAAAATACTTGGTAAGACAAGACCAGATACAGATCATAAAGTTGTTCTTTTTCCTCCACAGACAGCAAATGAACAGAGCGACAGTTATGATTGCATTGGAAGTGAAAAGGTGGTGTGAAGAGCCTTGTGCCACCTCATGAGCACTGATGCTAAGTTACTGAAGTGCTTTACACAATAAGGGAGAGGTGCTTGTAAGCTGCAGATATGTTTAGTGCAGTACATTCTTGGAAGGTGTGGCTCACCGCTCTTAGCTCACCAAATCCAACAAGGAACTGAGTTCCTGGGCCGGGGGATTGCCAAGTTGGTACTGACTGACCTGGCCACCTCCAGCCACTGCGGCTGTGCTGCTCTCCTTTCGGGATGACATTGCAGGGTTCCAAATACCTCCATTCTCTGCCTGACATAATTGAAAAGCACTTCCGCAGCCTCACCAATGAACCAGAAAGACCTAACAGACATCGTTCTATAGAAGAGCTGTCAGAGCTACTGCAAATGAAACTTTTTGCTGTGTTGTGTCTTAAGCAGCCGAAGGCCTTGAAATCCTGTAACAGCATGCAAGATTTCACCCCCCCCCCCCCCAAAATGGTGAGCTCCTTATGATTGGCAGTCATGACCCCAGGAGCTTGCCATTATTATGTATATTTGGTTACCCAAGAATCTCCAGGGAAGGAGGGTCAACTTACTTTTCGGTGAGCAGGTGCAAATTGTACTCTGCCATTTTTATGCTCGGGATTTCGCCCAAGGAGAAAATCTAAGCTCTTATGAGAAGGGGGCCATGAAGATTCTAGGAGTAGAAGGAATAAAGGAAGCTGGTGAGCAGGCAGTCAAAAGCCTCCCTCATGCTTCTGGTTAGAATCATGTCTTTCATTCTTTATCTCCTTAATCACTCATTTATCACTCTTTCACATAGAGGCATAGATTACAGCTCAACACACTGCAATATCTTGCCCTGTAGAGCTATATTTCAAGCTACGTCTTACTGGTAGTGTCCTAAAATATGTTCTTTTGCTTGTCTAGCTATGTAAGAACAGGAGTTGGCAGAGTCCAGTTGTACAACCTCAATCAAGCACCTCATAGAACCCTGCATCACCCACTTCTAGAATTCCACTCTGGGAGAGGACAGCAGTTGCAGAAGATGTAATCTCCTGGCTGGAGGGCCTACCTATGAGTGCAATTTGGTACCTCAGCATCAGCACTTTGTGGCACATTTTTGGGAACATCTATGGATCAGTTCACAATCCTGTGCAGTGCTTCATGATCACATGATCAAGCTGCAGACCACCATGAAGAATGTAGCCACTTCAGTGCCTTCTGCAATGGAGCCCCCATTGGTTTCAAGCTCAGGTATAGATAACATCAAATATGCAGCAGTCTGTTTTGCCTGGATTCATCATGTTGAGGAGTCAGATTGAGATAGCCATAACAGGTACTGCAATTTATTTTGGTGCCAAGCAGATTGAGGTAGTTGGGGAAAAATCTTACGGGAAGTGATGTTTTTTTTTTGGCAGGTGTATTGGGTTAAAATGACCCCCAAGATTTCCTAACTCCATTACTTCTATAAGGTGCTCCCCCAGTGGCTTCAGCAAAGCTGGTGGAAGGCTGCTGCTGGTCACGTTGGGCTCCTGGAGATGCTCCTGGCCGATGACTTTGCTTCGTGAAGAGGTAATAGTCAGTGATCCTGTTCAGATAAGCCCCTAGCATCAAAATTCCAGATGTGTACAGCCTTACAGAACTATTTACTTCAAGAGCTTGCGGCTCCAGCTCCAATATGACCTAAAGGTTGGCTGGTCCTCCTGCCATCTTACTCCACTCCCTGGTGTTGTTCACTGTTTTCCCCTACAGAGAGAGGGTCAGAGTTAGTGAGTGTCCACTACAAAGGAGAGTGCAGGCGTGTGGGGCTTCTGCTTGTTGTGCACATGTGAGAGGAAGAAGAATCAAGATGCGGGCAAGGATGGGGTGGTATTGAATGGAAAGCAAGTGTCTGGAGTGTGACGTGAGGAAGGAACCATGAGAGAAGTTGCTGATTCTGCAAAGGCTGGTGAATAAGAAGAGAATGCTGCAGTGAAAGGAGCAAGAGGTGAGTGTGTGTTTGGAATGAGAATGAGATATGGTATATTGTGCCCTTGTGATGGGTGGTGAAAGAAGTGATGGAGTGGAGGGAATAGATCAGTGTGGTGGGGAAGGGGGATGAAGGACTTATGCCATGTGTTCTTGAAAGAGAGGGAGAAATGAAGAGTTTTACTCACCCTTGCTATTCTTGTGAGGTCATTGAAGCACTTCCTGCACTGAATCTAATCCTGGGGGTTACAATCCTGGAGTTTACAATCACTGCCACCTCTCTCCATGCCCAGTTCACATCATGTTTGGGAACCTTCCTTCTGTTGCTGGAATACAGGACTTCCCACCTCGCCTCTTCCAACAGCACTTTCTGGGAGGTTTTTGAGAATCTGGGGGCTTGCCTGTGATTCATTTTCCTCACTCCTCCTTCCAGACAGAACCAGGCAGAAAGGAATGCAACCTCTGTTTAAGAGGTGCATTCCTGCTTTAAGTAAGCCTTTTGCTTACTTAAAGCCACCGTAAATTGTGCTAAAAAAGTGGGTGGGTTCCCCGTTCAGATCCAAATCGGGTGGGAAACCCACCTGTCAAATTTAAACGTGGCCTGGGAGTTAAAATACTCTGGGCCCGACATGTTCTGCAACGAGTGCTTTTCACACTCGCCTCGTTCCATAAACTCATCCAAAACACGCCCAAGGTTAAAATCGACCCCAATATTTATGGGTAATTTATGAAGTGCTTTATAATTAAATCTTTAAAAAAATTGTGGATCATTGCTGCTCAGATATTTCAGAGTAACTATAAAATATGTAAAGATTAGAAGTAAATTCACTGATTTCTCACCAGGGAGCCTCACTTGAAGGGAGCATGGGTTAGAGAATCTATAGGCCATGCTGTGTGAGGTGGAATTATTAGCCAACACTTGGAATTTGGCCCTTGAAGAGAAGTTGGCCTCTAGTGGTGATATCCTTCTAGTTCCAGGTTCTGTTCTGCTTGAATGTTCTTGTGAATTAATGTTGTGCTAGACTGGGGAAAGGGCTGACAAATCCAGGGGCTCTTAAGGGAGGGACAGGCTCGGAGGCTTAGTGCTACAGTAACTTGTTTCTGGTCCCGGACAGCTTTCCTGGAGTTTATGAAGGGTGGAAGTGTTCTAAAAAATAATGATGGCATACTGAGTCTTAAATAAAATTTTCCAAGTGTCCCCAATTACATTAGTTACAGTCTATATGTTCTCAAAAGTTTTAGGTTTGTTAAAAGGAGCAAATGGAAATGTATCATTTTAAGGGTCACTTCAGCAATGTTGACAGATGCTTTTGCTTTGTGTTATTCTTCACGAGTTTGACTGCATTAAGAAATCTGAATTTCTCAAATGCTGTATAATACTCCACCAAAAAATAAGCGTCAAATCTTGCACCATAGGAACAGACACAAACTTGAGCCAACAGTATGTTTAAACTTAGAAAGGTCAGTAAGTGGATTCAGCAAAGTGTATTCTTAGTGTCACTTATTAATTTATCCTGAATGATAGCAGTCAACTTTTCCTCTGCCATTAGCTGAATAAGAACTTTTGTCATGATAAATTAACACAGAATGTGGAATTACTAAAGGATTATGTCATAATGAGTCTGCAAGCCGAATGGTTTCAGTTCTTGTTCTCAGCTGCCAAAATACTGCGCGCAACTCAGGCAAACAATATCCAGCACAGAAAGAAGGACAGAGTCCTTTCAGAAGTGGAAAGTCCTATGCATATTAATGAATGCCTAGCCCCTCTCTTGCCAACACGTTGCAGCACTCACTGTGTCATAGGTCAAGGCAGTGATTCTGAATGGGACTGATCGTTATCTATCCATCTCCAGCCAGATGAGAATGCGCCATAGTCTCATTAAAGAAATGTTTGTTCCGACATCAGCGAAACAAGTAAGCAACCTCAATGTGCGTTGGAAACCTCAGATTAAGACTGAATTTTAATTAAACTTCACATAAATCTATTTTGCTTTGCGAACGAATCTGCCCAGCAAAGAAAAAATATATTATCTCTCTAGGGATTTAAGCTACCTGCATACAGTACATACCAAACCACCAGTGGCCCTTTCCCACCTCTGTCTAAGTCAAATATTTCTCACTTTTACGCTGCTGGATTTTTGAACAGTTGGTGCTGTTGTTCCAAAGACTTCTGCCCATGGAGTATTGAAACTGCACCTGCAAAAATGTAACATATTCTGAACAACAGCGTCTTAAAATGTTCTCTTCATGGATCTTTTGTTTGAATAAGATGCATAATCATCCATAAAAGTGAAAAATAAACAACACAGCAACAAAGAGATATACATTTCTATTATGCATTTTTTTCCCAATACAATTGTGTCTTGGTACCTTCAACAATACAGTGATTTCCATGATGCTTAATGAAATGTTATTAGCAGCAGGATACCTCAGTGAGATACTACTCTCAGGTTAAAAAAACAAAAACAGAACTACCTAACCAGATCTGATAGCTATGTCACAACACTTCTTCTTACAACACAAAGCAGATACACTAGAAAGTGGGATAGATTTTCAAGCTGGTGCTCAAGCTGAAACCAATTTGTAATTTCACATTTATTGTACTAGCAACAAATGGTCAATTATCCAAAAGCTACATTTTGAATCAGTGAAGTACAGACGATAGTTTGGTCTGTACAGGACAAATAGAGTAAATTATGTGAACGTGTGCTTGCAGTGCAGAGCCTTACATGATTTTCCTTTCAGTATTGGATGGAAAACCATTTGGAAGCACACCCACAATTTCCTCATAAGCGCTAGGAATGCGCATTCATAAAATTTACCCTTGCGTCCCACAGCTAAACTAATAAATTAACAGCAATCTTATGATGTTTAACGGTGTCTGCTTGTGGAGCAAATTTATTTCCATAATAACAACCAGGAATTCTGTTTTTCTTGTTATTCCAATTGCAATGAATGAGCCAATTCTCCACAGGTAAAGGACAAGACTAGAGCCTCTTTGCTCCCAGTGACAAATAAGCTGTTTGTATATTAGACAAGGCCCATGCCAGTGAAGTCGGCTTCCAACATGCAGATGTTGCGCAGCCGGCAGCAACTCAACTGTAAGTTGCCAGGATCCGTGAAGGCTGGTGGCCAGGAAAGCTCTGGTCTTCCCAGCCACTGGCCATAGCAAATCCCTGCAAGCTTACTTTCAGGTTGCAGCCTGTTATGTGAGATCCATCGGTCAGGAACCAGCTCCACAAGCAGGGTAATATAAAAGTTTTGTCTCCAAAATCAAATCTAATACTCCATGGGGATTAAAAGAGTCATTTGCATTTTAAAAATATTAATGCAAATGCAGAGTGTATAGTCACTTTATTCACAAGATAAGTAGGATTTTTTTAAAAATTACTTGCTTTTGACCAAAATTGCTCTCACACGTACTATGTATACCTGTTCACTATTGCTACCTTATCCAAAAATTGGTGCACTGTGGTAAATAGATCTTCAGAGAAAATTGCTGTTGTGATTTGTTCTCAGATTGAATGGCCTGCATTTGTGTTGCAAAATGTTTCGCTATCCTTATGTTACATACGAACATATGAATTAAGAGCAGGAGTAGGCCATTTGGCCCCTCGAGCCTGCTCTGCCATTTGATAAGATCATGGCCGACCTGATTATGACCTCAACCCTACTTTCCCGTCTACCTACTATAACTTTTGACTCCCTTGTTAATCTGGAATCTACCTAACTTAGCCTTAAAAATATTCAATGACCCTGCCTCCACCGCTCTCTGGGGAAGGGAGTTCCACAGACTCACGACCCTCAGAGAGAAAACATTTCTCCTCATCTCCGTCTTAAATGGGAGACCCCTTATTTTTAAACTGTGGCCCCTAGTTCTAGTCTCTCCCACAAGAGGAAACATCCTCTCAGCATCTACCCCTTCAAGTCCCCTCAGGATCTTATATGTTTCAATAAGATCACCTCTCATTCTTTTAAACTCCAATGTATACAGGCCCAACTTGTCCAACCTTTCCTTTCATCCCAGGAATCAGTCAAGTGAACCTTCTCTGAACCGCCTCTAAAGCAATTATGTCCATTCTTAAATTAGGAGACCAAACCAACTCAAGTAATACCCCACCCCATTTTTCACCCCACTTTACCTATTTCAGTTTCAATAGCAATCAAAACCACTGATTACTAGAATTACCTATTTATTGCTTTGGAGGACAATCTTGCAAGACTATGTATTCACTATGATCAAAGGGCTACCTGCAACTGAATTCTTTCTGTAGCAAATACACTATATGCATGTACCCAATGGAGAATTATTAGTAAACACTTTGGTACCCTTTTCTTATTTGTTTTACCACATAGTATGATTCCTCCAAATCATTCTCCATCTTTTTCACAGCTATTCACTTCTATATCACCTTCTTTTAGTTGGCTATTAATGGGCAAAGACAAATTTTCTGGGTTCCTCACTGTCTAATATTTAGCTTTGTAGAATCAAACAAATTTGAGGAATCTGGCATTTGTATTTGGACTGCTTAACGTTT